>NC_091434.1:19802197-21002197 GCF_964237555.1 Oryctolagus cuniculus | reverse complement strand
AGGGGAGGGGAGGGGTGAGACAAGAGACAAAGCACACCCCTACCCCGCCTTGGTTAAGGGCCGCCTCCTCTGCCAGGTGCCCCGGATCCTCCTCTGGCTGACCATGGAGCTAGCCATCGTGGGCTCCGACATGCAGGAGGTCATCGGCACGGCTATTGCTTTCAACCTGCTCTCAGCCAGACGGTACCGCCCCAGTGGGCCCCCGCCACTTCCCCGGGGGGCCGGGTAACCCTCTGAGTCCGTTCTACCCCGCGTGTCCCTCTCCCCTCCCCAGTATTGCACGTAGGGCTGCTGTCCTGGCTTCCAGAAACGAGGAGGGGCTTGTGTCTAGCCCGCCCCTCAGCTATGCCCTGCCACAGGCGCTCCCTCCCCGTGCCCTGGCCGTCTGGGGCCCCCGGTGGCCTCGTGGCTCAGCTGCTCCCCAGAGGCTGGGTTCCCCAGCGCCTGGACCCGGCTGGGCTGACCCGGGATCTCTGGCTTCAGAATCCCGCTCTGGGGAGGCGTCCTCATCACCATCGTGGACACCTTCTTCTTCCTCTTCCTCGACAACTACGGTGGGTGTATCCTCGCTCGGCAGCACTTAGACTTGGGTTTCTGCACCCACTGCGTGGGGGACCCAGCGGCGCAGCCGGCACGGGGCCGGGTCGCAGATACTGTCATGCACCTGGCCCAGCGCCCTGCGACAAGCGCTCAGGACAGGAGCCGCCGGTCACGGCTTTGTTCGCTCGGCTCTGCCCCTAGGACTGCGGAAGCTGGAAGCGTTTTTTGGACTCCTTATCACCATCATGGCCTTGACCTTTGGCTACGAGGTGAGAAGCCAGAGCTGTAACCCGCGTCTCCCAAGGTCACTGCTCTCTCCTCCCCGCAGCCTGGCCCGAGGGGAGAGAGGGCGGGGAGAGACCCTTAGCCACGCCCCCTCGCCGCCGGGATGGGGAGAGGGCGATCCCCGGCGATCCCCGCTGACCAGGCTCTCCCTGCAGTACGTGGTGGCGCGGCCCGAGCAGGCAGCCCTGCTCCGGGGCCTGTTCCTGCCCTCGTGCTCGGGCTGCGGCCAGGCCGAGCTGCTGCAGGCCGTGGGCATCGTCGGCGCCATCATTATGCCCCACAACATCTACCTGCACTCGGCCCTCGTCAAGGTGAGCAGTGGAGAGAGGCCCCTCCCTTAGAGCAGTGCGGGCCCCGCCCCCGCGCCTGGAGCCTCACGGAGGGTAATGGGTTCTCCACTACCCACTGGTAGCTGAGGTTTAAGGACCCTGCATCCTAGCGGAGATGTGACGGGTGGCCAAGTGAACTCTGGGGGCAGCAACTGAGAAGTCTGGTGATGGATAGGGGGCTGGGAGATTGCGGGCAGAGGGGACAGCCAGTGCAAAGGTCCTGGGGTAGAAACTATCCCAGCACAGAGCACTCAGGTGGTGAATGAGGGGGCGTGGCAGGGCGGGGGGGGGGGACTCCGAGGTCAGTGTTCCCTCCCTCACTGGTCACTGTGGTGGACTGGCCAGGGCCTGTTCCAGACAGCCAAGGAGGGACTTGCAAAGGAATGGGGATTTGGGGGAAATCATAAGAAGTGTGAGTGGGGGGCACTGGGTGACTGCAGGACTTTGGCCATGCCCTCCACTGCTGACCTCCATAGTCTCGAGAGATAGACCGGACGCGCCGCGCAGACGTCCGCGAAGCCAACATGTACTTCCTCATTGAGGCCAGCATCGCCCTGTGCGTCTCCTTCATCATCAACCTCTCGGTCATGGCCGTCTTCGGGCAGGCCTTCTACCAACAAACCAACCAGGCCGCGGTGAGACACAGCCCCCGCCCGGCAACCATGCCTCTGCCCCCCCCCATGCGTGTGCGGCCCCGCCCCTACCCGGCACAGACCGCAGGCATGAGCCTGCTCTCCTGAGTGTCTTCATGGTCACAAGGAAACCGCCATCCGCCATCCACTCAGCAGACAATGAGCACTTGTTGGTGGCCTGCGGTGTTTCCTGGAGCCTGGGGACAGAGCAGTCAGTGGCCTCTTGCCGCTTACATGGGGTGGGGGGTGAAGAAACAGAAGCAAGGGGGAAGTCCAGAGTGGGAGCAGCCCTGGGAAAGAGAGGAGGTGATGAAGCGTAATTGGTGGGGACGGGAGGCTTCCTGGAGGAGGTGGCATTTGAGCTGGCTCAGAACGGAGCAGGGGCTGTCCTCCCAGCTCTTAAGGATTGGGACCTGTGTGTCTCCCCTCCCCAGAGGCAGGCGCAACACTGGGGGGACCTGGGCGCTGCCACTGCTCTGCCGCGCCCCTCCCGGGGTGTCATTCTGTGCCCCGGGCAGGAGAACCCTGGCCACCGCAGGGCAGGGCTGTGGGGAGAGGTCAGCTGGTGGAAACCGGGCTCCCACGGCCCCTGCCCAAGCCACCCCGCCCTATGCGCACACGCAGCCTTTACAGGCCAAGAAAAGCTGCGAACTCTTCTCAACTTTAAGCCTCAAGGAATTCCTCAAGCATTCAAGGAAAAAGTCGACTTGCAGCCAAAATTTGAGCTGGGGTCCGGGCCGGCGCGGGTCTGATTTTCCCTTTCTCCCTCCGGCCGCCCCCGGTGACCACAGCACAGTCTGTGCGCCAACAGCAGCCTGCACAGCTACGCCAACACCTTCCCCGCCGACAACCACACGGCGTCCGTGGACATCTACCGAGGAGTAAGCAAGCGCGCGAACGTGAGCGGGGAGCGCGGGCCACGCCCCCGCGGGCGGGACCACGCGCGACCACACCCCCTCCCCCCAGGGCGTGATCCTGGGCTGCCTCTTCGGCCCCGCAGCGCTCTACATCTGGGCTGTGGGTCTCCTGGCGGCCGGGCAGAGCTCCACCATGACCGGCACCTACGCGGGACAGTTCGTGATGGAGGTGGGGCGTGGGGCGAGCGCCAGGCCCCCAGGACAAGAACAACACACGGGGGCCGGGGTGTGTGAGGGGCGGGGCAGTGACCTTGGGGGGATGCTGCAGACCAGGACTAACCCATGAGCCTTTGCCCGAGACCTGGTTAGCCTGCAGCCACCGGCTATAGGAGGGGACCCACATACACTCCCCCCCTCCAGCCCCTCTCCACTGACTAGGGACAGAAATGACCCAGGAGTGTCCCCAGGCATGAACCGGGCCGAGGGACTACAGAGGGTCTCCCCTCGAGAACCCCAGTCTGGCACGCACCCCCACCCCAGGGTTTCCTGCGGCTGCGCTGGTCTCGCTTCGCCCGCGTGCTCCTCACTCGCTCCTGCGCCATCCTGCCCACCGTGCTCGTGGCCGTCTTCCGGGACCTGAGGGACCTGTCCGGCCTAAACGACCTGCTCAACGTGGCGCAGAGCCTGCTGGTGAGGCGGCTCCCCCGCCTGCCGCCCAGCCCAACAGAACGCCCCCCCCCACGGACCCCTCCCCCCTCCCCCGGGGCCTGCCAGGGCCCGCCTGCAAGGCTCCCAGAATCCCCACAGTGCCCCAGGGCGTGGGAATCACCATTCCCCCCCATTTTACAGAGGGGGACAACTGAGGCATGGGGTTCAGTATTCAAACTCAGGCAGCCTTCTCTGGCTTTGCGGCCTCACAGCCTTGGGAGGCTTAGAGGGGAACAGGCTCCGGGGCAGGCAGAGGAGGCAGAGTCCCCCCCCACACCCCCCCCCCCCGCGCGCACATCCCCCCTCCCCTCCCGCTGCATTCCCAGGGCAGGTGCAAGCTCTCCTCCCTCGCTCTCAGCTGCCCTTTGCTGTGCTGCCCGTTCTCACATTCACCAGCATGCCTGCCCTCATGCAAGAGTTCGCCAACAGCCGGTGAGTCCCCCCCTCCCACCCCCCCGCACTGGGCTCCTGTCTCCGTCCCCACGACCACCCAGAGGTAGGAATGGCCAGATCCCAGAGGCGGGAGAGCTTGCCCAGGGTCACACAGCTGGCGAGTGGGGGAGCCGGGACTGGAGTCCAGGGGCGGGGGCTCCTGCTGCTGCCTGAGTTCTCATTCTCACCCTGATTCTGCGCTTGCTGAATCCCGCCAGCGTGGCGCCTGGAGGGCAGCAGGCCCCTCTCCCCCACCCTCCAGCTGTGGGCCCTGGAAGAGGAGGAGGAGGAGGAGGTGCAGGGGTCCCTGCATCGAGCCAGTCCTGAGTCTGCCTCCTGTGCCCCAGGCTGAGCAAGGCTGTCAGTGTCTCCATCATGGCGCTGATCTGTGCCATCAACCTCTACTTCGTGGTCAGCTACCTGTCCAGCCTCCCTCACCCTGCCTACTTCGGCCTCGTGGCCCTGCTGGCTGCCGTCTACCTGGGCCTCACTACCTACCTGGTACAGTAGGGCCAGGGGTACCTCGGGGGTGGGGTAGGCAAGGAGCGGGGGCCCCAGAGTGGGGGTGTTGGGGCTGGGGGAAATGCTGGGGCGCCCTCGGCCCCTCCCCCCTGACGGCCGCTCCTCCCATAGGTCTGGACTTGCTGCATTGCACAAGGAGCAGCCTTCCTGGTCCACAGCTCCCACCAGCGCTTCCTGTACGGGCTCCCTGAAGAGCAGCAGGAGAACAGCGAGACCCACGGATGATCCCCTGCACGCGGCTTGGCTTGGGAGGCTTCGAGGGCAGAGCAGACTGGCCTGCTGCACAGCAGGATGGAGTGGGAGAGTGTAGGAGCCAGGCCAACCTGGGGCCCTTAGGGTCCTCTGGTTTCCTAGGTTACACAGCTGAGGACCCTCCGGACCTCAGTGTCCTCATCTGTAAGATGGGCACAGCGCCAGCCTTGCCACTGATGTGAGTGCCCGGCACTTGGGACTTTTTTTTTAAAATCGCTCCTAGATACTTACTGATCGCCATATAGGAGTGACCGCACAGATCCATAAGGGTTGGGGTGCGGGTGGGGGTGGCACAGGCTCCTAACTTAACATCTGATGAATGAGAAATAAATGCCAGCTCACTTCCCATCCCAAAGGCCTGGGAAAAGAAACGCACAAGGCAAGGAGTCTCTACGAACATCGCTCAGACTCAAGTGTCCGGCTCGCTTTTACCGCCCGCGGGCATCCTTTTCTACCTGCAACCCGTTTTCTGGGTCGTAAAAGGGAGGCGCCAGGTCGTGAGGAACCCAAGAGTCCGTGCCTCCGAGGCCCGAGTCACTGGCCATCTCCCCAGGGACCTGGCGGCCGCGACTCCCACGCTGCCCCGCTTCTCACTCCCCGCTCGCTGGCTCTCGGCTCCCCCTAGGGGCAGGGACCATCCCAAGCGCAAGCTCTCGAGCCTCGGCCTCAGCCCCCTCGGCCGAGCGACGGGAGGCAAGCGCGCGGGTGTGGAGTCCCGGGACCCAAAATCTACCCAGGCGAGGAGGTGCGGGGATCCCCCTCTAGCCGCGGGGAACGGCTGAGCACCCCTTCGCCTCGAGCAGGGGCTGAACTTTACAGACGCTCCCTAGACTGTTTCTAGGCTCCCCTAAGCCCCTCCTCCGGGAGCCTCCAGTCGCTCGGACCCCAGCCCAGGGGCTGCGGAGACCCAGGCCTAGGCGGTTCCTTCCCAGAATTGAGCCTGGGGCGGGTGCTGTGCCTGGAAGTGTCCCCGATTTCCCGGGGACCCGGCGGAGCGGACGGCCCGCTCCGCGCTCGGGTTGGGGCGCTTGTTTATGAGAAGAATTTCCTCTTTCTTAAAAGGGCAACAGTGCGAGTGGGGCCCGCGAGGAGAGGGCGCGGAGCGCGTCTGGGCCGACCACGGAGGTTGGTCAGTAGCCCCCCCCCCCCCCCCCGCTCCCCGTCTCCGGGAGAGGACGGCACCCGGGGGAGTCGGAGGAGAGGGTGCATGGGTGCTGCTGGGGGAAGAAGGGCGCCTTCCGGCCCTACAGCACCCCTGTTCCCGCGGTGGTCAAGTCACTTGGCATTAGCTGGGTGTCAGGCCCTGTGCTGACTAGGTGGGCAGGGATGTAAAGTGTAGAACTGAAAATGGCAGCCCTCGCGCAGACGGGGGGGTGGGGGGTGGGGGTGGGGTAACCAGATGACCAGCAAGAGACCCCACAGCAGGATGCGGTCTGAGTGGGGTGGGCGCGCTTGGTGGGAGGAGGGTCCAGGGGCTGGAGTCGGGCCTGAGTCAGGACGGGGGATCCCCAGAGATGGGCAGCAACCCGGAGAATTCAGCCCAGAGCTCGGGAGCAAAGACATCTGAGGGCCGGCTAAAGGCTGCCCTGGGGGCCAGAGTTAATGGTGAGGTGGAGCCAAGGTCAGCCCTTGGCAGAGAGGGAGGCGCCTCTTTGGGGCTGTCCCCACCCCCGCAGCTTTGATCTCCGGGCTCGAAAGCGGAGCACGAGGGGCCTTTTCCCTCTCCCGTGTCCACTGAGGGTGGGAGTGGCCCAGCACCTGGGGACACCCCGGGAGACTGCCCGCGACCCCAGCCCCACTTGGCAGATGGAGACGGCGCGTGTCCTTCCCTCCCGGAATTCGCAGCCCCCAGGTTTTCCTGAGAATGCAAACCCGCGGAGCAGACACACTGCGTGGGTACAGCGCCTCCCAGCGGCCGCAGGAGGGACGGGCAGCTGGTGGCGGACACCCCCACAGCCCGCCACCCAGGAGCACTCGCCAGGCTGGGGCGGACCCTAGGGCCCCAGACTCCAGGACTTGGGAGTCGGGAAGGGGAGGGGGAGGTCCTCCTCCAGGACACGCGGCTCGCAAAGGCTTGGAGCTGACACAAGGGGCGTGTGTTGGGGAGCTCCGAGTGGCCTGTCTGGGAATGGCGGGTGGGGGGCTCAGCAGTCCGGCCCTGCCGAGTGCTCTGTCCCCGCCTAAGCTCCTCGGAGCGCCACGGGACAGCAGGCCAGACTTGACACCCCCCCCCCCCGCCTTTAACAGCGGCAGAAGCCGAGGAGGGAGGCGCCCGCCCTGCCCAGGCCAGGGGCAGGGTGTGGGTCCCCTCAGCCCCACGCCAGCATTTCCGTTCGGGCTCAGTGCAGGCCGGGCATTCGAAAATAAGACTGGAATCCGCTGGTGCCTTCGCAGGAGGCGCGCCGCTGCGTTCTTGGGAGCTGAGTTCCCCGGTCCGTCCCGTGGACGGGGCAGGGGGTCGCTGGAGCAGATGGGATTAGAGCAGCAGCCGCAGCTGGGGCCGAGCGGGCGAGTCCTCCCCGGCCCCCGCCGCTCGCGTCACCGGACGCGGAGCACCCGCCCGGTGCCGCCCTCCCCAAGGCCCCCGCTGTCGGCTCCCCTCCGAGGGGCCGGACGCGACCGGACGCGCCCGCCGGGAGGAAGTGGCGAGGCGTGTTTGCTGACCGGCGTGGCGCTGTGGTTATTTTTTAAATTGTGAGCACTCGAGGGAAAGGGATAAATAAACGGGAAGGAAGACCCCACGACACGGAGCTTCCCGCGTGGAAACGCCACGCGGGGGGTGCGTCTCCGCTGCCCCTGGCGGGGGGCGCGTTTAAAGTGCTAGCATCTGCCCACCGGGGGGCTCTGCGCCTGCCGTGGGAGGCGCTGGGCTGACACTTGGGAACCGAGCCAGCGCCCCGGCACCCCCTCAGTAACCACAGAGGGGCCGGCACGCTGCGAGGAAGGGGGCCGCGGGCACGGGGGTCCTAGGTCGGGGAGGCGCTCGGCTCCCGCTGGACGGGAGTCTGCCGGGAGCATCCCCGCAGGCAGTTGGGTTTTGCAGGCTTTACAGCCCGGGACTGGGGTCCCCCGGCCCCAGGAGACCGCGGTGGGCGGGGACGGCGATCCTGTGGATTTGCATAGGTGTTTGCATCTAGCAAAGAGCCTACGCTCACTCGCGACGCCCCTACTAGGTGGCCCCTGCCGCCATCAGACAGAAGACCCATTTTATCGCGAAGAGGGCGCTAAACCCATTTCCCAGATGGGCAAATCGAGAGGCGGCTGGTCCCCGGCCCTTGGAATGCACGGAGGTGGGGCTGCGCCCGCCTCGGGCACTCCCCGGCGTGGGCACTCGGGGCGGGCCCTGGCCCTGGGCGCTCTGCGGTCTGCAGCAGTGGGCCGGCTGTGGCCCGCCACGCAGCCGCAGAGACTCAGCCCAGTCCGAGGGCGGCAGGAAGGGGGCTACGCCCCCTAGATCGCGGCAGGAACCCGGCCTGGCCCGCCTCCCCGCCCGCGAGCCGCGCCGGCCCCAGAAGTGATGAAAGCCTCGGCGGAGTCCAGGTCACGCCGAAGCCGTTGCCCTTTTAAGGGGGAGCCTTGAAACGGCGCCCGGGTTCCATGTTTGCATCCGCCTCGCGGGGAGGAAACTCCATGTTGTAACAAAGTTTCCTCCGCGCCCCCTCCCTCCCCCTCCCCCTCAGAACCTGGCTCCCCTCCCCTCCGAAGCTCGCGGGGATCCCTCCCTCCCACCCCTCCCCTCCCCCCCGCGCCCCGATTCCGGCCCGAGCCGGGGGGGAGGCCGGGCGCCGGGGCCAGAGTCCGGCCGGAGCGGAGTGCGCCCGGCCCCATGGACAGCTCGGCCGTCATTACTCAGATCAGCAAGGAGGAGGCGCGGGGCCCGCTGCGGGGCAAAGGTACGGGGGCCGCGGGGAGGGGGCCACAGCCCCGGCGCCGTGCAAAGGGAGGAGGGCAGGGCCGGGATCGCCCCCGGGGCAGTAGCCGCCCGCCGCCCGGGGCGCCCGCCGGGGCCCGGCTGGGAGCGAGTGGGCAGAGAGTTTGAACTCCGGGAGGCTCAGAGGCGCGGGGCGGGGCCTGGCGCCCGCTGAGCGCTCCTGTCTGCTCCAGGTAGGGAAACTGAGGCAGGGGTCGCGAGAAGGGGCTCCCTAGCTGGTCTGCGCAGTGCCCGGGCGTCGCCCCCTCCCCCCATTGGCGCCAGTGGGGCTGGGAGCTGGGGGGGTGCCGAGGGGGCGCCTTCGGGCCACCCGCTGAGGCTCCGCCCTGTGGGCTGCGGTCCGGTCGGCTCTTGGGAGTGGGCGCCGAGGTGACAGCGGGCTGGGGAGGCCTCCAGAGGTGTCTCGCCGACCCACAAACTTGCCCGCCACGCGTGGGGGTGCCGAGCCTCCCAGAGGCGCAGAGAGGGGGCAGCACTTTGGAGAGTCGCTGGCGCGCCCGCGGGGAGAGCCGTGCGCCCCGCGGGGCACGCGGCACCCGGGCTGCAGGCCATGGGTGCCGGGCCTGTGCGCACACGCAGTGAGCCGGGGAGCCGCACCGCCTCGCAGAGCCTGCACCCCGGGGCGCTGGCCGGGGCGGGGGTCTGTGCCCTCCCTTTCCCAAGTGGCCCTCCGGGCCAGGAAGTTTCCCCCAGGTCTTCCTCTACCACCACTTGCCTGGGCCTAGCTCGCCCGGGGCGGGGGCCAAAGGACAGGGGCAGGGGTGGGTCTGTCAATCAGGCCAGGCTCTGGGTCGGAGGTCTGGGCGGGGCGGGGCGGGGGGGGGGGTTGGAGGAGGCGGGGCGGACAATGGCCGCGGGACACTGGCCCCAGGCAGCAGGCTGCACTCACTTGGTCTGGGCCCAGCCTCTTGGAGGACTTCGGACCCACTGGGGCTGAGAGGATGGAGGAGGAGTGGGAGTGGATCACCGGACCCCAGGCCCTGGCTGTCCTGAGCAGGGGCAGCTCAGGTAAGGTGGGGTCAGGTGAAGGAGGCTGTAGGAAGTAGAGAAAGCAACATTGCACACCCCGTCCAGGCGACGCACTCTCTAACCTGCGTGCCGCTGTGTCCACACTAGACGTCCTCGCGGGGGAGCCGCGGGCACCGGTGGGGCCCCTGGCAGGGGCATGGCTGGTTCCTCCCAGCCGCGGCTCTCCCCGCGGCACGCATGCACGCCCGGCCGCCCCTGCAGGCGCAAGTGCCCAGACCCCCAACCTGGGCCTCCCTGCTGCAGGAGATCACAAGTCGGCAGCTTCCCAGAAGCCCCGGAGCAGAGGCATCCTACACTCGCTGTTCTGCTGCGTCTGCCGGGATGACGGGGAGGCCCTGCCCGCCCACAGCGGGGCTCCCCTGCTGGTGGAAGAGAATGGCGCCATCCCCAAGGTGTGTGGCTGCCAGGTGGGGGCAGCAGGGGGCCCTGGGCTCAGCAGGGAGGGGCTTAAGGGAAGGGGCTCCCAGGAAGCTGTGGGTGCACACCTGCAGACCTTGGGAGGTAAGGGAAGCCCCCCTCATTGGCCAAGGCCAAGTCCTCCTTAGCCTGCGCGCCCTCTGGCCCAAGAGTATCGCCCTCGCAGCTGGAAGCTTTGCTTTTGCATGTTCTCTGCATGGGAAAGCCAGCGGGCCTGCCGCAGCCCCCCCCCCCCCGAGTTGGTGGGGCCAAAGCTGGGAGGGGGTGGTATGTCCCCACGGTCCCGGCGGTCCCTAGACAGAGGGGATCCCTTATGGGAGAAATGACTGGGGCAGGAGAAAGATACCCCCACCCAACCCGCCCCTTCCCCCAGCAGACCCCAGTCCAGTACCTGCTCCCTGAGGCCAAGGCCCAGGACTCAGACAAGATCTGCGTGGTCATTGACCTGGACGAGACCCTGGTGCACAGCTCCTTCAAGGTGGGCGCCGCCCAGCCCCCTCAGCTCTGGCCTGGGCGGGAGGTCTCTGCTGGGCCCTGGCCCTGGCTCCCCATGCCAGCTCCAGCAGCTCTTGTGCCTCCCACAGCCGGTGAGCAATGCGGACTTCATCATCCCCGTGGAGATTGATGGGGTGGTCCACCAGGTGAGGGCCCCCAGGGCAGCCGGTGGTGGGGTCTTGGCACCTGCCTTCCACATCCCAGACTCCTCCCAGTGATCGGGAACCCCCCAGGTGGACGACCACCAGCCCAGAGAGGGTGCTAGACTTGCCCAGGGTCACACAGCACCTTGGGAACTAGGTTCCTCGAAGGACTCTCGGTGCCCCCTTGCCCCACCCTGCCCGGGACCCAGTTCAAGTAATTCAGGATAGGTTGTGTGCTGTCCAGCCTGTTCTCCATTACTTGGCTCGGGGGCCGGTGCCCTGCAGCCTTGGGGTGAAGGGGCTGCTCCCCCCACCCTACCCCGGGCTTCTGTCTCATCTGCCTGAGGTGGGGGAAGGACCTGGGAACTAGTGATGCCCATCAGGCGGGACCTGCAGCTGGTGAAGTCCAAGTCCATTCGGACCCTCTTCTGGGAGGGTGGGTGGCAGGCCTTGTGGGGCCCTCGAGGGACCACCAGCCTCCTGGGCTCCCCGCCTCCCCCAGCCGTCCCCTCACTGGCCCACCTCCCAGGTGTACGTGCTGAAGCGGCCCCACGTGGATGAGTTCCTGCAGCGAATGGGGGAGCTCTTCGAGTGCGTGCTGTTCACTGCCAGCCTTGCCAAGGTGAGCCCCCCACCCAGGGCACGCCGGGACAATGCTGCCCTCCCCTTGGCTTCAGCCTACAACAGGACAGACCTGGCCACCCGCGGCCTCGGGATGACCTGCTTCCCACCCCCTACCCAGTACGCAGACCCAGTGGCTGACCTGTTGGACAAGTGGGGGGCCTTCCGGGCCCGGCTCTTCCGAGAGTCGTGTGTCTTCCACCGGGGGAACTACGTGAAGGACCTGAGTCGGCTGGGCCGAGACCTGCGGCGAGTGCTCATCCTGGACAACTCGCCTGCCTCCTATGTCTTCCATCCGGACAACGCCGTGAGTCCCGGCGGACGGGCAGGGGCTGAGAGCCGGGAACAGGCTCACGGTGGTCAAGGCTGCCTCGGCTACCCTCATCCCGCTTTGGGGGCCCTGGGGCCCCCTGTCCCTCTCTCCTGCACCCAGTGACCTCTCATTCACCTCCAGCTGCTGCCCTGTGCTTGGTCATTCATCATCCCGTTCAGCTGTGCACACAGGCGGCCCCGCCACGGGCTGGGGTCCCTCCTGGGCAGTGGAGCATTGAGAAATGCCACTTGTCACCTATTAATGGGGCAGGACTGAGTGAGTCCCGATGGAGGTTTTGAACAGAATGACATAGGTATCTCAGAGTGCTCTGCACACGATAAGGTGGAGGGCTGTTGCTGGCTGTCAGGGCCGTGGGCTGCAGGTGTCCGGAGCGTACGGCTGCCCTGAAGGTTCTGCGCCCCCAGTTCCCTACTTCCGTCTCCCCAGGTACCGGTAGCCTCCTGGTTTGACAACATGAGCGACACGGAACTCCACGACCTCCTGCCCTTCTTTGAGCAACTTAGCCGCGTGGACGACGTGTACTCGGTGCTCAGGCAGCCGCGGCCCGGGAGCTAGTGAGGCGCGCAGGGGCCAGGACCTGCCCCGACCCGGTCCACACCGCACAGGCAGACTCCTCCAGGCGCCCCTGCCTGCGCCTGCGCCTGCGCCTGCGCCGGCGCCCGCGCCCTTTGCGGAAAAATCCAGGGGCAGCAGCGCCACACTCAGTGCCTTGGGGGAAATGCGCGTCTCCCCACCAGAACTGGCTGCAGGCTACAGCAAGGACAATGTACCCCTGGGCCCCTTTGTCAGTGCCTTTGAACTTCCCCCATCTTCTAGGGGGAGCCCCGGGGCCCCTGCCTGCCACTCCCCTCTCTGTCTCCTCTCCAGCTGCCATGTTTTTTGCTGCCAAATCGGGCCCCTTGGCCCCTTCCAGTTCTGCTTTGGGAGGTGGGGGTGGGCAGGGTTTCTGCTGCCCCGAGCCTTGGACCTCCCAGCCTGGGAATGGTGGACACCAAGTGCCTTGCCTGGAACCCCTTCTTCCTCGCGTGGTTTTCCCCGGGGGCAGGGTCTCCAGCTGGGTCAGCTCCTGCCCACCACAGCCAGACTGCTGCAGTCCAGGCTGATCCAGGAGGACCCATCCCCTGCCCTGTCTTCTTTGGGACTTCGCCTCGGGGACAGGGGAGGAGAGAAAGGGGGCGGGGTCTGTGCAGCAGCGTCTGCAGGGCTGAGAGCTGCTTCCTGTCCCCCATCACCCACGCCCTCCCCCTGTCTGCCTTTACCACCCTCAGCGCTTGGATGCAGTCGCAGGCAGGACCCCCCGTGGTGCCATATAAATATGTATATGTGTATATAGATTTTTAGGGACAGGAGAGAGGGGAGGGTCATGGCGAAGACACCTCTCTCACCCCTTTCCTGGGCCCGGGAACTGGGGGTAGGGAGGGAAAGATTTTTACATTTTTTTAACTGCTATTCTCTGAATGGAACAAGCCGGGCCCTGTTCTCTGTCCCTCACACCCCCTCTGCTCCATTCATTTCATTAATTCATTGATGCTAGACCCACCAGCTCAGTGTGTATGTGGTGGGGGGGTGCTCTACACCCCCTAAACGGTGCCTCCCCCACCCACCCCAGATTTCACTGGTGCCTTTGGGGGAGTCTGCAGGAGGTGGGACCCTTTTGTGGGATTTGGGGGTCTCCAGGAGCCCCTGGCAAGCTGCCCCCCTCCCTGTGCCAAGTCATCCCCCCCCCCTGCAGCGCCCCCTGCTGGCTGGGGCGGCTCCCAGGACCTCTGACTCCCTGTTTCGGAAGCCCCTCCAGTACCTGCTGGGTTTGGAGGACTGACGGTCAAGGGGACCCACGTACTAGTGCCAAGGGGGAGTCCGGTGGAGATGTCGCTGTGTCCTCTCCCGCCAGCTGGGGTGGAGGGACCTTCCCATTAAGTGCCTTCTCTGTGACTGCGAGCCTTACCGAGCGGTGACAACTAAAGAGAAAGCGAGACCCCCATCCCGGCTTGCTGCTGTGGTCATTTTTGGGGATTGGAGGGGGACAGGAAGTGTCTGAAGCGGGGTGACCTGTGTGACCTCGCTTCAGCAAATCGTTTGGGGCTGCCGCAGGCTCGTGGGGCTCCCAGTGCGAGTCAGGGCTGCCTGCGCCCAGGTTGTACAGTATTGTTTTACCTCTCTCAGCTTCCACGGTCTGATCTCTGCAAACTTGAAATTCCAGGCCACAGACTGCTCAATACTGGGAGCTGCAAAGCACAACTCCAAAGCCGAGCAGAGGCGGCCCCTGGAATGCGTTTGGGGAGGGGGCGGGGCGTGCGAGGGTCCCCAGGGGAGACGTGACGGGGCACCAGGAGGCCGAGTCCCGCCGAGACCAGGACACCAGGACGAGGAAGCGGGGCCCGGCCCCCCTCAAGGGCTGTGGGAGCGGTCGGGTGGGGCCGGCGCCTCGACGCCCCCCGGCCCCGGCCTCTCGGCGCCCATTGGCGGCGCCCCGGCCCGCTTCCTGCCCCCGCCCCTCCGGCGCGAGCCGCACTTCCTCGGCGAGGCCGGGCAGCCCCAGGCTCCGGCAGGAAGTGTCCGCCCGCGCTCCCAGGCCCGCCCTCGTCGCCTCCCCGCGCTGGCCGCTAGGGGCTTCCGAGTCTTGGCGGCCGCCAGCGCGCCTCCGGGCCTGGCCGCGCCCCCCGCCGCCTCTCCGGCTCGTCCCCACCCCTTGGGCACACGCTTGGCTTCTCCCCAATCCCAGAGGCTACAAATGGGGGGCTCTGTTAATTCTCCCCCTCTCCTGTGTGTGGCTGCGGGGGCCTTCGGTACCCCCTCCCCCCTCACAGAGGAGCATGGCCCCTTCCCAAACGTTCGACCCCAGCCCCTCCCATTCCCCAAGCCCGCCTTCCGGTGACCTTGAGCCTGGGAGAGGCGTCTGCACCGCGTGTGACACTGCCCCGCCCCCACCCGCCTCGCCCTGGTAGGAAAGAGCCTGGAGGCACCCACCTTGGGAGAGAAGCCTGCAGTTCGCGCTGGTCCTCTGAGCCTTGGGCGAGGTCTCCCCATCCTCTCTGGCCCCTGGCCTCCTCGCGGAGCAGGAGTGGGGCTAGGGGAGGAGGGTTCCCGCTCTCCATGCAAACACTGCTGGCCCCGGATTTGCATCTCAGAAACCAAGTCTGAATGAGACCACAGTCAGGCTTCCCCAGGGCCGCCACCTACACCTTCTCACCACACAGCTCACTCAACCACACGAATACGGGAACTTCCTATGTGCCAGGCACCGCGCCAGAGCCAGCCAGGCCTCTGCTCCCTAGGAGCTCACACCCTCATGTGAATGGAGGTGCTATGCAGGGGCCCCAGGGGTCATGTGTCCCTGTCTGGCTCCTGTGGGAGTGAGGTGCACGGGGGGGGGGGGGGGGGGGGCGACTGCATGAGCAAAGCCTCAGGCATCAGTGGTGGAGGGCATGGGGCGTGTGCGCGCACACACACACGCACACGCACACACACACGCGCACACGTGCAGGAAGGTGCAGATAATGCAGGTATTGCCAGGGAGTGTCCTTTTACTTGCAGGTAGCATGCAGGGACCTTAAGGAGAGGCGTGCACTCCCACTCTAGGGACAGGGGACAAGAAACCCCAAGAGGAGACCACGGCCACCTTCCCAGAGATGGGCAGATGCAGAGAGAGGGAGAGGAGGATGGCTGTGGGACAGGCGATAAACCGGGCCGGAAGCCGGGCTGGCTGGCTCAGGGACAGGGGAAGCAGAGGCCACGGGACTTCTGGCTTGGGAGATGTCAGCTGTGAAAATGTGGAACTGAGCCTGATACCGGGCGGACCGTCCCTGTTTGCTTTCACACACACACACACACACACACACACCCAGAGGATGCAGGACACGGGCCTGCTACAGCTCCTGCTAGCAGGAGAATCTTGTTGGAGAGTGACTTGGTACTTTGACCATGCTGACACCCTTCAGTCAAGCAGTGCCACCCCTGCTAACTTACCCTGTGGATAAAATGTATGCAAAGGGAGCCTGATAGGTATAAGATCATTCACTGCATCACTATTAGTAACAGCAAAACACTGGAAACAATGTGTCAGCAATAAGGGACTGGTTACATAAATCTTGTTCTAATGGGGGGGGGGGCTGTGCTGAGCAGCGGTTTGAATCCCGGCTGCTCCTCTTCCAATCCAGCTCTCTGCTATGGTCTGGGAAAGCAGTGGAAGATGGCCCAGGTCCTTGGGCCCCTGAACCCACTTGGGAGAGCTGGAAGAAGCTCCTGGCTCCTGGCTTAGGATCGGCCCAGCTCTGGCCGTTGCAGCCATTTGGGTAGTGAACCAGCTGATGGAAGACCTCACTTTCTCTCTCTCTCTCTCTCTCTCTCTCTCTCTCTCTCTAACTCAGTCATTCAAATAAGTAAATAAATCTTTTTAAAAAATAAATCTTGTTGCATCTATAGCAGAGGATAGCTGAGGTCTTGAGAAACAGTGAGGGAGAGCTATACAGACTGAGAGCTGCAAGACACACCGGTAAGTTCATTGCTGTGACGTGGAAGACTCCCACTAAGGAGAACTATCACCACGTTTCTATACTTTTGCATACTCTGGAAAGTAGTTATGGCTGACCGTGGGGAGGGAGGCAGTAAGTGATGGCTCAGGGGCTGGGTCCCTGCCACCCATGTGGAAGACTCAGGTTGAATTCCTGGCTCTGGGCCTCAGGCTGGCCTGGCATTTGGAAGATCTGTTTCTCTCTCTGCCTTCCAGAGAAAGAAGTAAAGAAAAATAGGAGGGAAATATGTTACTGCACATCTGCTTATATTTTGACTGATTTTACCAGATACATTTATAAGTGCTTTAGAGTGTTATGTATGTATTTGATGGGCAGAGACGGAGTGAGCTGCCATCTACTGGTTCACTCTCCAAGTGCCCTCAATGGCTGGGACTGGGCTGGGCCAAAGTTAAGAGCCAGGTCTGCAATCCAGGTCTTCCATGTGGGAAACCTTTCTTCTCTCAACGACAACAAAAAGTTCACTTTTGTTAAAAACAGAATATTCAGGGGAAAGTTGCTTCTGTACTTAACAATTGGAAGTCAGAGTTACACAGAGAGAGAAGGAGAGGCAACTGTGCCGATCCAAAGCCAGGAGCCAGGAGCTTCTTCCAGGTCTCCCACTTGGGTGCAGGGGCCCAAGGACCTGGGCCATCTTCTACTGCTTTCCCAGGCCATAGCAGAGAGCTGGATCAGAAGAGGAGCAGCCAGGACTTGAACCAGCGCCCATATGGGATGCCAGCACTGCAGCCGGCAGCTTTACCTGCTGCACCACATCACCGGCCCCCTCCTCATTATTAAACAATATAATGTAGCAACTGTTTACATAGTGTGAACATTCTGTTAGAGTTCATAGGTAACCTAGAGGTGATTTACTGATTTTGTGGTTATTCTTTCAAGAGGCAGAGACACACAGAGGAAGACTAGAAATGATGTGAAGCGTGTGGGAGGATGTGCACAGGTTCCATGCAAATTCTGTGTCATTTTCTACCAGGGACGTGAGCATCAGTGGACTTGGGTACCCAGGGGCACTCTGGAAGCAACTCTGTGGATTCTGAGAGTGCACCTGCTGATGTGGTGAAATCGCACCACCCCTGAGCGTGCTGCTCCGAGTGGAGGTCCCAGGACCTGCACGTGAGCATCCTGGGGAGGTGAGTTAGCAATGGAGGGAGGGAGGGAGGGAAATACAGTTATCATCTGCACCTATGAGATACATGAAATCTGTTCTCTTTATGTTAATAAAGAAAAACAAAGGAAGAAAGAAGAAATGCAGGTTCTCAGAGCCTGCCCCAGCCCTGATCCTGCAAATCAGGATCTGCACCTCACAGACTCGCAGGGAGGCCTTAGCGTATTTCAGTTTGAGAAGCTAATCCCCTGCCTGCAGCGCCAGCACCCCGGGTTCCAGTCCCGGTTAGGGCGCCGAATTCTGTCAGGGTTGCTCCTCTTCCAGTACAGCTCTCTGTTGTGGCCCGGGAGTAGATGGCCCAAGTCCTTGGGCCCTGCACCCGCGTGGGAGACCAGGAGAAGCACCTGCCTCCTGGCTTCGGATCAGCGCGGTGCACTGGCCCCAAAGCACTGGCCGCAGCGGCCATTGGGTGGTGAACCAATGAAAAAGGAAGACCTCTCTCTCTCTCTCTCTCTCTCACTGTCCACTCTGCCTGTCAAAAAAAAAATAATTAAAAAAAAAAAAAAAAAGAGAGAGAGAGAGAAGCCCCAGCCTATAAAGTATTCTCGAAAACAAGTGTTTAGGAGCCGGCGTTGTGGCAGAGTGGGTGAAGCCACTGCCTATGATGCCAGCATTCCATGTGTGCGCAAGTGCACGTCCCGGCTGCTCCACTTCAGATCAGTGTCCTCTAATGGCCTGGGAAAAGCAGCTGAGGAAGTCCCAAGTGCTTGGGCCCCTGCTACCCACTTGGGAGACCTGGAAGAAACTCCTGGCTTCAGCCTGGCTCAGCACTGGCCGTTGTGGCCATCTGGGGAGTGAACCAATGGATGGAAGATCTTCCCCCCCTTTCTCTCTCTCTCTCTGTTTCCCTTTCTCTGTCCTTCAAATAAATAAATCTCTAATATATGTGTATGTGTGTGTGTGTGCACATTTGGCACAAGTTAATTCTTGAGTCTGTGAGTGTTTATTATTGTACTATTATTTCTTTTTTTTTTTTTTAAAAAGACTTATTTATTTTTATTTGAAAGTCAGAGTTACACCCAGAGAGAAGGAGAGGCAGAGACAGAGAGAGGTCTTCCATCTGCTGGTTCACTCCCCAACTGGCCAGAGCTGCACCGATCCGAAGTCAGGAGCCAGTAGATTCTTCCGGGTCTCCCATGTGGGTGCAGGGGCCCAAGGACTTGGGCCATCTTCCACTGCTTTCCCAGGCCATAGCAGAGAGTGGATCGGAAGTGGAGCAGCCAGGACTAAAACCAGCACCCATAAGGGATGCTGGCGCTGCAGGCGGTGGCTTTACCCGCTACACCACAGTACTGGCCCCAGTCATACTATTATTTCTATTTTTCCAAGTTTGATGTTTAATGTAACAAATAAATCAGAAACAATTTTAAAAGCATTGTGTTCTCAAAAAAAAATTCCTTAGGCTGATTTATAAGATACATGGGAAACCAGAGAAAACCGCAACATAAATGACAAGTTGTCCATCTTAATACATTAAGTATATGAACAATTCTATAAGCAAATTGATTTTATAATTAATATTTTAATTTAATAAATTTAAATTCATATAAATTTAATAATTTATATAAACAAATTAATTTTAAAACTTACAGAAAGAGACACAGCCCATAAACATATAACTATTTTAAAGACTTATTTTTTTATTGATATGAAAGGCAGAGTTCCAGACCGGGGGTGGGGAGAGCGAGAGAGGGAGAGAGAGAGAGAGAGAGAAGAGAGAGAAGAGAGAGAAGAGAGAGAAGAGAGAGAGAGAGATCGTCTATTTGTTGGTCCACTTCTAGATGACTGCAACGGCCAGGACTGACCAGGCCAAAGCCGGGAGCCTGGAACTCCACCCAGGTTTCCCCAAGTACTTGAGCCACCTTCTGCTGCCTCCCAGGCACATTAGCAGGTTGCTGGATCAGAAGCTGAGGAACTGGGACTCGAACTGACGATGTTATGGGATGATGGCATTGCCGGTGGTGGCCTAACCTGCTTTGCCACAATGCCAGCCCCAAAAATTTGTCTTAAAATGGTCTATGTCACTGTTAATCAAAGAAACATAAATCTTCTCAATAACCATTTTCCTTTTTGGTAATCAAACTGGCAGAGATTTTCTTACAGGCTGGCACTGGTGTTGAGAAGTGTGGAATAACAAGTACTCATGTACTACAGGTGGGGTGTGGGACTATAATGAAATGCCAGGGGCAGGCTAGCTTTATAAGGAAAAGAGGTTTCTTTGGGCTCATGGTTTGGGAATCCAGGATCGGGCAGGCCCCCTTGGTTCAGCCTCTGAGGACGGTGTCCTTGCTGGCAGGGTCCTGGGGTAGCAAGAGCCCAGGCGTGTGTCTGGATCTGTGTGGTCATTCCTTTCCTTATGAAGGCACAAGGATTCCGTCATGGGAGGACTCTAACAGCTTAATCCAGTCTAACCCCTTCCCAAAGGCTCTATCGCTACTCCCCATCATTGGGTTAAGTGCCTGTGCTGGTAGCGCCATTAATGTCAGACTTTGGGGACTGAACTCCTGACTCTAGGAGGACAAACATTCAAATCATAGCATAGGATTATCTACTCGTGGAGCTATTCTGCAAGATAATTTTCCTATTCACATCCTCGGCTTAGAAAGATCACTTTTGAAGTTCATCCTAAAGAAATAATAGCGGGGGGCCCAGTGTTGTGGCACAGTGGATTGAGCCTCCACCTGTGATGTTGACATTCCAGGTGAGTGCTGGTTCAAGACTTGGCTGTTCCACTTCTGATCCAGCTCCCTGCTCGTGCACCTGGGAAGCAGCGGAAGATGGCCAGTGCTTGGGCCCCTGCACCCATGTTGAAGACCCAGATGGAGTTCCAGGCTCCTGGCTTCAGCCTGGCCCAGATCCGACCATTGTGGCCACCTGGGGAGGGATCCAGCGGATGGAAGATCTCTCTCTCTCTCTCTCTCCACAACTTTGTCTTTCAAATAAATGCTCTTTAAAAAAAAAAAAAAGAAAGAAAAATAATGGATGTAGTCTAATGGCAAACATTATTTAAAACCCACTACTTTAATATTTGTTATTGTTTTTAAATATTTATTTATTCATTATCTATTTGAGATAAGATTGGGCGTGTTCAGGGTGCTGTGGCCAGAGACTATTTATTATCTATTTGAAAAGCAAAGAGACAGAGACAGAGATCTTCTATCCACTGGTTAAGTCCTCAAATGCCTGTAACAGCCAGAGCTGGGCCAGGCTGAAGCCAGGAGCCCAAAATTCAACCCAAGTCTCCCACGAGAGTCTCCCACAAGAGTAGCAGCAAGTACTGTCATCGTCTACTGTTTCCTACAGTGCACGTTGGCAGGAAGCTGGAGTTGGATGTGGAGTCTGGGCTTGAACCCAGGCCCTCCAATGTGGGATGCAGGCATCCAAGTGACTTTGTTCTTTAAATATTCATTTATCTCAAAAAAAAATCATTTATTTATTGAAAGGCAGAGAGAAAGGTTGAGGGAGAATTATGTTCCATCTGTTGGCTCACTCCCAAATTCCTCCAAAACTGAGGCTGGCCCAGACTGAAGCTGGGAACCTGAACTCCATCCAGACACTTGAGCCATCCATCACCTGCTGCCTCCCAGGGTGCGCATCAGCAGGAAGCTGGATCGGAATTGGAGGTCAGGACTCAGCGCTCCTATAGGGATGCAAGCGTCTCGAGCGTGGCTTAACCAACTGTGCCACAGCACCCGAGCCTATAGGTTTGTTTTCTTATGCCCCCCTCCCTGCCACACACAGCTTACACACTGGACAGTGCTTGAACAAATATTCCCAGATAAATCACTAGCGATCCTTTACGTATAGATCATCACTAGTGGGATTACAGGGTTCTGTGTTTTTTTCTTTTCTTTCCATTTTGCTTGTCTGTGTAATTGAGTGGACTCGGACTCCTTAATGTTCACAAGAAACAGTGCTGTGTTATCCCCAAAGCAAAATAGCACCTTCGGGTGTGTGCTCCTCTTACCCGAGCACACACCAGCACGTGCACACACCACTCACATGCCCGGACCCAGGAGAGTGTGGTCTGGAGGCCATCCGCCCTCCCCCAGCCCACTCCTGCCCACCGTGCTCCTGAGGCCCAGGGCTCAGAGGCTGGGGGATCGCTGTGGCTGCCCAAGGAGCTGAGTGTGGGCTCCAAGGCGGTGGCAGAGTGCACCTGTGTGCCTTTCCCGTCCTGACTGCGAGAGCCCCCAGAGCCGGGGGCTGGGACTGGAAGCCTTGGCTTCTGGTGGCGGATGGCAGAGCAGAGTCCAAAGGCACTGGTTTATGGCAACTCATAAAAACACCAGGAGGTGGGGACAGGAAGAGCACTTACGGTTTGCAGGGGCCTGCCTGAGCGAGGGGTGCCAGGACCCCATCTGTCCCGCAGGTGCCCCGGCTTGGGTTTGCAGAGCCCTGCCCCTCCTCCTCTCTGAGCCATTCCCTCCCCACCCCGCCCAGGTCAGGTGGGAGGACAGCTGAGCCTTCCCCTTGGCTGGTCTGAAGCAAGTGTCCAGGTGGGCCCTGGGCAGAAAAACACCTCATCCCTTGGCACTCACATGGGAGCCCAGGGCGGGGCCCACCTGCTCTGGCTGATGGGCTGGGCTGCGGCTCCCAGGGCTCCCAGGGACCTGGCGGGCACCTGCCTCCCCACCCCCTCACCCATGCTCTCTCTGGGGCCCTATCTTCCCTTATATGGTGAGGGCACTCCTAGAGGAGGGGGTAGGGACAAAGTTCGCTCTCTCGCAGCCTGCTTGCCACAACTCCGCAGATCTCCCAGGTGGCGGCTGCCTCCTCCAGACAGGTAAGGCACCTGGTGGGGACGGTGGGTGGCGCGAGGGGGCAGGGTCCCTGCTTCTTGCTGGCAGCCTCCTGGAGCCCCTTGGCACAGGCCCGAGGGTGCGGCTGGCCCTCAGATTCTGGGAGGAGCGAGGAGCCCCGTATGTCTGTTCATGGGGCGAATGCTGCAGGTGCTCCGGCTGCTCCCTGCCACTGCCCGCTCTGGGTGTCAACCGCCCCAGAGGGGAGTCCTGGGGCATGGGAGAGCTCCATTGAAAACCAGGACAGTTCTGGGCAGAGCAGGACAAGTGGTTAGCGCTGGCCTCACTCCCCACCACCTTCAGTTCCTCTCTGCCACTTCTCCCTCATCTGAAATAGTCCCATCTCCCCAGCCTAGGGGGTGAGCTACAGCCATCAGGGATTGAACGGACGAAGGCAGAGGTAGAGGCAGGGGCTGGTTGGTGGGGAGGTCTCCAGCATAGCCTGGGCCCCACCCACCTCCCCTCCACCAGGATCTGCCCCCTCGGCCTCCCTGGCTGCCAGGATCCCATTCTGCTGAATGGAGTCTGGAACACGCTGGCCACTGTCGTGGGTCTCTCGGGCCCCTTCTGGCCTGTTGAGGGGCACAGTCTGGGGCTGGGCTGGCTGGGGGGTGCCCATTCCCTGTGCCATCAGGGGCCTGTGGAAACAGGAAGGTGTCCTTGTCCTCACTACGTCCTCATCGAGCTGGACACGAACAGCCATGGCGGCACCCCAGGGCTCTTCAAACTGCACCCAGGAAAGCAGGTCTAGAAGGAAGATAAGGCAGGCAGTGGGTAGATAAGGAAGGCACCTGGAGAGGACAGGGGCCCTGCCTCCCTCCAGGGCCAGGACAGTCCTCCTGCTCCCCAGTCTTTGGGCTTCCGGGAGCTGGGAACAGTCATAGGCCCTTCCGTCACGGTGCAGTCCTGGGGCCCCTGGTCCAGCCTGGGGATTCTGGCTAAGCCTCCTGGAAGAAGACTTAAACTGAGTCTAGAAACGTGTGTAGGTGTCAGGCAAGTGGAGATGGGGTGCGCAGAGGTAGGGGAGGCGGAAGAGCAGCAGGGGCAAGCAGCGGCCACAGCCAGCCCTAGCCAGTCCCAGCCAGCAGAGGCGGGCAGGCAGGGTGTGCTGGGGGTGACTGTGCCTTTCCCTGGGCTGGGGACATGGAAGGGAGGGAGATGGCGGGCCGGCAAGCCAGTGCAGTGCGTTCCGGCTGAGGGAGAAGAGGAGGCTGCAGAGGCCTCTCAGCAGGGTGGGACAGCGGCTTCTGCTCTGACCAGCAGGGATGAGGGCAGGAGCAGCCGGGGGGGGGGGGGGGGGATCAACAAGGGGTGGGGCTCGTCATCGCTCAGAGCCACCCTCACTGCTCCGGGCTGCCTCAGAGCCCAGTCCTGGGGACAGTGAAACCTGCATCCCCTCTCTGCCGTCTCCTGTCCACCCTCAGCCTCTATCTGAGCGGGGGCCCTGGGTGGGACCCCAGGGACCTGCCCCCTCTGGCTCTGAGATGATCAGCTAGTGGAGGGTGGCGAGCCTTGGCAAAGGTGCTGACCCTTCTCCTTTGGGTGTGAATTGGTTCTGTGGAGTCATCAGACGGACCCCCGAGTGCCTAGAAGCCCAGCAAGCTGCCAGGGACGGGATCCGCAGGAGCGGCTCCAAGGAGACACTGGGCGGAGGGCCTTGCCCCCAAACTGCTGAGTGCCAGGGAGAGCAGCCACCCTGATGGCTCAGAGAGAGATTTTCTGATAGTGAAAGGCTGGGTCGCTGTTCTGAGAGGTGACTCAGAGCCAAGGTGCACTGAGAGATTAGATAGATTGGAGACTGTCTCAGCGTTAGAGGCCTGAGCCTGGGGGCCACCTGACCTTTCATTCATTGTTCATGGGTTCAAGGAGCGATCATTCCTGGAAGGTGACTGCGCCAGGCTGGGCAGCAGGTGCGGGAGAATGGGGTGGGGAGGGGCCCCGAAACAGAGCTGCACATACTGGGGACAAGTGCCTCTCTGCCCTGGCTCATGTCACAACCCTAGGGGCCTTTTCAAAGCACCCATCCCCCTCTCCTACAGACAGAAAATGAAGCACCCGGGCCCCACCCTAGCCTAATTAAATCAGGAGCTGAGCGCGGGTGCACCAGGAGTTGGCGAGAGCTCCCAGGTGGTGCTGAGGCGCAGCTGGCGTGAAGCTCCCAGCTGCAGGCAGCGCCGCGGCCCCGAGGGCTGGCGGTGGGAGAAGCAGGCGGGGGTGGGTTTCCTCCAGCTCAGTGGGTGGAGGGGGTGGCTCCCAGCCAGAGGAGCGCTCATTCACTCATTCACTTCCTCCCTCCCTTCCCCCCGCCATTCGTTCACCCAGCAGAAGATGCGCTGAGCAACCAGAAATGGCCCGAGTCTGTGGGCCCCCAGAATGCACACGTAGGGTGCTGAGAGGGAGCTAGGGTAACCCACGTGAGAGTTACCATTTTCTCCCACTTCACTGTGCACGACTGAGCGGTGTCCAGCACTCCCCATGCTGCGCACCCCACCTGCCAGCAGCTTCAGCTCTGGGCATCACCCCGGCTAGAAACTGTGCCCGTGGCAGCCGCCCCGGCCTTGCCTCTTCCTGCCCTGATCCATTTTCTAGCTCTACAGCTCTGCCTGGTCTATGTATTTCTTTCCAAGGGGATTGGACAACATAAGCAGATAATGTGTAGCTTCTAGGCAGGCAGAGACCCCACCTGCTTTTTTTTACATCAGTCACATTTTCTTTTTTTAAAGATTTTTATTTATTTATTTGAAAGAGTTACACAGAGAGAGAAGGAGACACACACGCACAGAGAGAGAGAGAGAGGTCTTCCATCCTTGGTTCACTCCCTAGTTGGCCGCAACAGACAGAGCTGTGCTGATCTGAAGCCACGAGCCAGGAGCTTCCTCTGGGTCTCCCATGCAGGTGCAGGGGCCCAAGGACTTGGGCCATCTTCTTCTTTTTCTTCTTCTTTTTTTAAGATTTATTTATTTGAAAATCAGAATTACACAGAGAGAGGAAAGGCAGAGAGAGAAAGAGGTCTTCTATCCTCTGGTTCACTCCACAATTGGCCGCAATGGCCGGAACTGCGCTGATCTGAAGTCAGGAGCCAGGAACTTCTTCCTGGTCTCCCATGTGGGTGCAGGGGCCCAAACACTTGGGCCATCTTCTACTGCTTTCCCAGGCCATAGCAGAGAGCTGGATTGGAAGTGGAGCAGTTGGGACTCGAACCGGCACCCATGTGGGATGCTGGCACTGGAGGCATCAGCTTTACCTGCTTCGCCACAGCACCGCCCCCCCGCCCTTGCTGTTTCACTCCCCAAATGCCAGCAATGGCCAGGGCTGGGCCAGGCTGGAGCCGCAAGATGGGAACTCAGTCCAGGTCTCCCACGCGGGGGGCAGCGACCCGAGCACTTGAGGCACCACCAGCTGCCTCTCGGGGAGCTGCATCAGGAGGCAGAGCTGGTGTTGAACCCAGGTGCTCTGGGACGGGACGTGAGCATCTCAGCTCCTGAGCTGCTGCTGCTGCTTCGCATCGAACCCTCAGGGTGCACCTGTGCCGGGGCTTCAGTCCTCTTGACGGCTCCTTGACGTCCCGAGAGGCGGTGTCGCTTTTGTCCACTCCTCCATCTATCATCTCCCCTTGGGGCTCCTGTGATAGAGTTGCAATAAACTCCCGGCACCAGCTTTTCTTGGAACATCTGTTTTCAGTTCTTTTGGGTGGACTTAAAGCTTGATCTGTTCTTTTCTATTAAAAACTGACTCTATGGTTTCCCTTTCACCAAGCACAGCTCTGGGGAAACATTTTCAGAAAGAGAGCTTGGGGCTGAAGAAGAACTTTGAGTGCCAGGCTAAGAAGTGGGGGCTTCATTCAGCGGGTGACGGGGTGGGGGTGGGGGATGTTTGAGCAAGGGCGGGTCCAGACCAGAGCCAGGTGGGATGGTTGGAGGCTGAGCCCTTGAAGGTCAGGGCCCAGAGTGGGAGGCCAGCCCCCGGCCCGCCTTCCCTAGCCCCTGAGCCAGGGCACTCCGAGGGGCCCTCACTCCCACACGCCTTCTCCCCCAGGCTCACCCCCAACCATGACCGAGCTGAGTGCCCAAGTCAAAGGCTCTCTCAACATCACCACCCCTGGCGTCCAGATATGGCGGATCGAGGTGAGCCCTGCACCTGCAGGAGGAAGGCGGAGGAGGCCTGGGCTTGCCCCGGGGGCAGGGGGCGGGGTGGGCAGCTGCCCCTCGCTTCCCACATCATCCACACCCCCACACCCTGCCCTCCCTCCTCCTCCTTCCCCCTCCCTCTTTGCCTCGTTGCTCTCCCTCTCCCCCAGTTCTCCAGTGTCTGTCTCTCGTGCTGCTCCTCTTCTCCCCCCACCACCCCATGCCGGCTTCCCCTGCTTTCCCCCTCCTGGATCTAGGACAGCAGGATGGCGGGCAGCAGGGTGGGGAGGTTCTGGGTGGTCCCTGGCAACTCCTGTGCCCCTTTTTCTCCTTAGGCCATGCAGATGGTACCTGTTCCCTCCAACACCTACGGGAGCTTCTTCGAGGGAGACTGCTACGTCATCCTGGCTGTGAGTTGGGCCCACAAGGGTGCAGACCACAGATGTGGGGCTGGGGGTGGCCAGGAAGCTGGGGTGTGCCCAGGTGCCCACCCTGAGGTAGCTCTGCACGGGGCAGGCGTGGAACCTCAGAGGCTCTGCCTGCCCGAGCTGCTCCTGGTGGAGGTGACCTTCTGAGCTGTTGCGATGTCACTCTCACTAGAATCCGGATTTCTGAAATTTCTAGTCACCTTCCTGATTTTCAACACACCTTGGTTTCCACCTGTACTTTTTTTTCTTTTTTCTTTGGAAAGGCAGGGGGTGGGGAGAGACAGAGAGAGATCTTCCATCTACTGGTTCACTCCCAAAATGGCCACAATGGCCAGGGCATGGGCCAGGCCAAAACCAGGAGCCTTAAACTCCACCAGGGCCTTCCACATGGGTGGCAGGCGCCCAAGCACTTGTGCCATCCTCTGTTGCTTTCCCAGGTGCATTAGCAGGGAGCTGGCTTAGAAGTGGGGCATCAGGTGCTCCGATGTGGCGAGGCTATATTTATAGGTGGCGGCTTAGCCTGCTGTGCCACAATGCCAGTCACTCATTTTTAAATCTTGAATATATTCATTTAACAATATAACTCTACATCATTGCTGTTAATGGACAGCAGTGTTGTGAGTCATAAAAAGAAAGTGGCTAGAAACATTCAGAGTCATTTCACGTACAACGTGCCCTCTGCACCTGCAGATTCAACCAACCACAGATGGAAAACATTCAATAACCACAAAAAACCTGTGACATGCGTTAAACATGTCCAGACTTTTTTCTTTTTAATGAATTACTTATTTTCAATTTATTTGAAAGGCAGAGAGAGAGAGAGAGAGAGAGAGAGAGAGAGAGGACATCTTCTATTTGCTGGTTCACTTTCCAAATGCCTGCAGCAGCCTCAGCTGAGCCAGCCACGGCCAGGTTACCTGGAACTCCATCCAGGTCTCCCACGTGGGTAGCAGGAACCCAAGGACTAGAGCCATCACCTGCTGCCGCCCAGGGCGTGCCTTAGCCGGAAGCTGGAACCGGAAGCAGAGCCGGGACTCGAACTCAGACGCTTTGATGTGGGATGCAGCCATCCCAAGCAGCGTCTGAACTGCTGAACCAAATGCCCGCCTCCAGACCGTTTTCTCTTGTCATCGCAGCAATGCACTCTAACAGCGCCTCACGTGTTTCAGTGTGTTAGCTGTTGTACATGACGTAGGAACGAGTTAAGGTGGACAGGAGGATGTGCTGGGTTGCGTGCACACGATGCTCCCTCTTACACAGGGCACTGGAGCATCGTCCGATTGGGCATCCCCCAGGGATCCTAAAGGAGGACTCTAGTGCCCCTGTTTGTGCGTCCCGTAGTCGCCTTGCAGGCCTCTGCTAGTCCACATGCAGAGAAACGCTTTGGGACACGCTGGTGTGGTCCAGGCAAGTTCTTCCCGAGACGAGGCAGGGAAGCGTCAGAGAGGCATGTCCCAGGGGGTCCAGGTCCCAGCGCGAGGAGGGGGCTGTGGGGGGAGGGGCACCCCGGTACCCCGGACGTCCCCTCTCCCTAGACCCACAAGACGAGCAACAACCTGTCCTACGACGTCCACTTCTGGATCGGCCAGGCCTCGTCCCAGGACGAGCAGGGGGCGGCCGCCATCTACACCACCCAGATAGATGACTTCCTGAAAGGCAAGGCCGTCCAGCACCGTGAGGTCCAGGGCAACGAGAGCGAGACCTTCCGAGGCTACTTCAAGCAGGGCCTGGTGTAAGGAGGGCGGAGCCGCGGCGGGGGCTTGGGGGTCAGAGGCGGGGATGCATGGTGCAGGCAAGCTGCAGGGGTGGGGGGCCCCACACCTGGGGCTTGGCGGAAAACCTCGGGCAGCAGAGGTGATGTTCCGGCCTCCCGGCTTTCCCCATGGAAACCCCTGCTCTGGAGCTGAGCTGTTCCTGACCTGTAGGATGCGCCGGGGGGGGGGGGGGGGGCTTCCAGTTAGCCACAGTCCTCACCCCTCCCCTTTTTCCACACCTCAGCAGCCCTCTACTCCTTTGGGTATTTGAATGGCCTCCCCCAGCTTGGCTTCTACTGCAAACCACCTCCCACCCAAGTCTGGGTGAGCTAGGGGGTCCAGGATGCAGAGTTTAAGGAGGCTCTCACTGCCAGACAGGCTGCCCTGTCCTTGCCGTAGCCTGACAGCGAGCACCACCTTAAAGCTCAACCCCAGGAGCCTCCTTCAGCTCACCTGGTCCTAAGCTGCCCGCACATGACCTCAGATGACCGGGGAGGTCCGGGGCCTGGCACACCTGCCCACTCTCCTCTCTTCTCAGCATCCAGAAGGGGGGCGTGGCTTCTGGCCTGAAGCAGGTGGAGACCAACTCCTATGAAGTCCGCCGGCTGCTGCACGTCAAGGGGAAGAGGAACGTGGTGGCTGGAGAGGTGGGCGGGTCCTGCCCGGGGGCGCTGGGCAGCGGTCAGGGAGTGGTGGGGAATGGGGCAAGGTGGCCAAGAGCCTCCGAATGAGCAGCATCTGGGCCCCCTTCTTGACCCCCCCAGGTGGAGATGTCCTGGACAAGTTTCAACCGAGGGGATGTTTTCCTCCTGGACCTTGGGAAGCTAATCATCCAGTGGAACGGGCCGGAGAGTAACCGCATGGAGAGACTTCGGGTACACCTGCTCAGGCTCCTCTCGCTCCCCTGCCAGCCCAGCCTGGCACCACCTGGCCAGAGTCCTGCCACAGCCTGGCTGGAGCGCATGCCCCACCCAGGCCACTCTACCCCCTGGCTGTTGGGGCGCTGTGTTGGAAGGAATTTCTGCAGGTGTGGGAAAGGCACGCATCTGGGTGGGCACTTGTGGCTCATCCAGGAAGACGGAGTGAGCTCTGCCGGTGTAGGGGTGGGGCGAACCTGTGCCCAAACTGGGGGACGCAGGGGCGGAGTGAAGTGGGCAGAGCCTCGCTCCCCTCTGGCCATGCAGTAGGGGAGAGAGACAGGAAGGGACTCACTGGGGAGCTGGCCCTCGGGCAGCAAAGGCGGTGGCTGGTTGGGTTCTAGCAGGGGCACAGGGTGCAGGGTGCAGGCAGGCGGGTCTCAGAGGGACTGTGTAAGGAGTCTGCATTTTACCCTCAGTGCCCTGGGGACTGTTGAAGCACGTTCCGAGGTCTGCATGGAGGTGGGCCTGGGGTGTCGTGAGCGTAGTAACGGCACCGAGGCTGGGTTGGTTCCAATAAGGATTTTATTATGCAGTGTGGAAGTCACACATTCTAATTCACACAACATACTGGGCAAACCGAGCACCCAAGGTTCCCAGAGTACCCCGGGTGCTCCTCATGATGCGTCTTGGCCGTGGAGGGCGGATGCTCTCTTCATCCTCAGGGCTGGTGCCTCTGAGCTGAGGGGCGCAGGTCTCGGCTTCGGGCAGGTGCAGGGCTGGCTGGGAGAACTCTTGCGGGAAGGTCTGAGTGCAATGGGTCAGCCCAGAGCTATCGCCCTGCTGCCCTCGGGAGAGTCTGTTCAGAGTCTCTCTGGGCCTCTTCAGTCTGCAGTTTATATAAACTTCTGGCGGTCAGTGTAGGGCCGATAAGGCCCCAAGGAGGGTGTGTGCGGGCCATGGGTGGTTCTTATCAAGTCCATGCAGATCTCCTGCTGTCAGCTTAGCTCTTGCTTATTACTTGTTAATATTATGGTGAAGCTGTTTAATTCTGCTCCTTATGCGGGGAGGAAGCAGGGCATCTCCATGGCCATCGGGGCAGCAGAGGAGGGAGGTGCCCAGGTGCGGATTTGGAAGGTGGCAACCACCGGCCATCCTTGTGTGTTAGAGGAGAGGTGACAGGAGACAGGCGTGAGCGGCACCCAGAGCTGTTCTCTGGGCTTGAGAACTGTGGGGCTCGTGGAGTCCTGTTTGCTGAGATGGAAAATGCCACAGATCTGGGAAGAAAATGGGAGTTAAGATGAGAGCCCGCAGCTGGGCTGGAGACAGAGACAAGGGTGTCAGCCATGTGCAAAGGCCCTGGGAGGGAGGGCAGCAGGCGACGAGGATTAAAAGGCAGTCGTGTGTGTGCACGTGCGACTGTGCGGGCTGAAGCGGGGGAGGTGGGGTGCGCGTTTGTGCACGGGTGTGCAGGCTGTGAGTGTGCTTTGGGGCAGACTGGGTGTGCTTTTACCTGGCTCCCCGTGCAACCTGGTCCCTCACGCAAACCTGGCAGCCGCTGTGGGGGTGGGCTGGGGCTGGCCCCACTGCACTTGGGTGGCGGGTGCTGCCTCGTCCCCTGCCAGCTCTCCTGGGTCACCAGGGCCTTCCTACCCTAGGGCATGACTCTGGCCAAGGAGATCCGGGACCAGGAGCGGGGCGGGCGCACCTACGTGGGTGTGGTGGATGGGGAAAACGAGTCGGAGTCCCCGAAGCTGATGGAGATCATGAACCACGTGCTGGGCCAGCGTCGTGAGCTGAAGGCGGCTGTGCCGGACTCGGTGGTGGAGCCGGCACTCAAGGCCGCCCTCAAGTTATACCAGTGAGCATCGGCTGGGGTCTTCTTCGGGGCTGGGGGCTCCTGGGAAGGGGGCGGGCGCCCTGGCTGAGGGGCCCCTCCGCATCTATGCCTTGCCTTTGTTCTGCAGCATGTCTGACTCGGGAGGGAAGATGGTGGTGAGGGAGATCGCCACGCGGCCACTCACGCAGGACCTGCTCAGTCATGAGGTGAGGGGGTGCGGGGTCCAGGAGCCGAGCCCTGAAGCCACCAGACCCACCTCTCTCCCAGGCAGGAGAAATCCCAGGGCCCTGGGGTGGGGTGGGAGAGAAAGGACTTGCTAAAGGTTTCTTTATTTACTTTTTTTTTTTTTTATAGATTTATTTATTTGACAGGCAGAGTTACAGAGAAACAGAGAGAGGTCTTCCATCCACTGGTTCACTCCCTAAATGGCCACAATGGCTGGAGCTGAGCTGATCTGAAGCCAGGAGCCAGGAGCTTCTTCCTGGTCTTCCACATGGGTGCAGGGGCCCAAGCATTTGGGCCATCTTCTACTGCTTTCCTGGGCCCCTTTGCAGGGTGCTGGATTGAGGCAAGAAAAAAATTTAAAAATTTATTTGAATAGCAGAGAGAGAGAGAGAGAAAGGTGAGAGACTGAGAGAGAATCTCCACCTGCTGGTTCATACCTCAAATGCCCACAATAGCCAGAGATGGGACAGGCTGAAGCCAGGAACCTGGAACTCAATCCAGGTCTCCCACGTGACCCAAGTACTTGAGCCAGCACCTGCTGCCTCCCAGGGTGCACATTAGCAGGAAGCTGGACCTGGACTCCAACCCAGGCACTCCCGATATGGGTGCAGGGGTCCCAGGTCATCCTCAGGACTTGCACCAGACATCTGCCCCTAGAAAGGTCTTTCTGTGCCTGAAGCTGCCCCAGTACCAAGAGTGCTCACCTGGGTCCTCCCTGCTCACTCCAGGACTGTTACATCCTGGACCAAGGGGGCCTGAAGATCTTCGTGTGGAGGGGGAAGAATGCCAACGCCCAGGAGAGGAAGGAGGCCATGAACCAGGCGCTGGTAGGGAGGGGCTCAGAGCAGCAGGGGGAGGGCAGGTGGGCTCGGCCAGGGACGCTTCTGGAAGGGGCAGGGCGGGGGTCTCTGCACGCCAGGGCCACCATGAGGCCTCCCCAGGACATGGCTGTGGCTGCCCGCAGCAGGGGGAAATGCAAGCTGGCATTCCTGCAGGGGGCAGTGGGTCACTCGGGACGAGGGTCAAGTCAGTGTTTAGGACCTTGTGGGGACCACACTCAGGAACTCTCACTGGCTTGGGGTCACTGACAGGCTGCGGGCGGGGCGTTTGGATGGGCTGGGGTCAGATGAGGGTCTGATTTATTCCAGGGGTTGGGAGAAGAGTTAGGGCTGAGGTCGAAGTGAGGCGTGACACTTGGGTGGTGTCAGGTGCGACCCCGGGTTGGGGTCACAGTACGGTTTGGCTTGAGGTCAGCTGGGGGTTGGATTCGGGTCTGGGACAAGGGACCAGTTTGATGGTGGATCTGGTTGGGACCGGAGGTGTGGTGTGGTGTGGTGTGGTGTGGTGTGGCCTCCAGAGACCCCCCCCCTTCCCCTCTTCCCCAGAACTTTATCAAAGCCAAGCAGTACCCGCCGAGCACGCAGGTGGAGGTGCAGAACGACGGGGCCGAGTCGGCCGTCTTCCAGCAGCTCTTTCAGAAGTGGACGGTGCCCAACCGGACCTCAGGCCTGGGCAAGACCCACACCGTGGGCTCCGTGGGTGAGGGCCGGGGCCAGCGAGGGGGCCGGGCGGCGGGGAAGGTGCAGGCATTCAAGAGTTGCTGCCAAAAAGGGCCTGGGGATGCCTGGTCTTCGCTCTGGAATGAGATGGGGCCTCCCTGGGGACCAGAAGGCTTCTGTCTCTCCCCAGATTATATTTGCAGAGGGCCCGCTGGGTTCCAGGCGCCGGGGGCGGCAGGGAGGATGACAGGGTGATGGATAGCCCGCGTCATTGCAGCACTCCCTGTCCAGCTGGGAGACAAGGTCAATGCCAGTGGCCCAAGTGCTGCAGGGGTCTGGGTAGGGTCAAGCTAAGTCATGTACCTGTCCCTCTTCTGGCTTCCCTGGGAGACATAGATGAAGCAGGAGTCCTAGGGGCAGGGAGATGTGGTTCTGTAGTTTGGCTCTGCTACTATCTGTGTGGGCTTGGGTAAGCCTCAGTTTTCTCATCTGTCAAATGGGTCTAAGAATTGTAGCCAGCACGCAGGGCTGTTGTGAGAACTAGGAGGACCTCAGCCGGTGACAGCTGGTGTTACGCTCCCCCACCCCCAGCTAAGGTGGAGCAGGTGAAGTTCGACGCCATGTCCATGCACGTCCAGCCTCAGGTGGCTGCCCAGCAGAAGATGGTGGATGACGGGAGTGGGGACGTGCAGGTAACGTGGGCAGGGCGAGGCCCCTGCTGGCTGGAGCGGGGGTGGAGGAAGCCATTCCGGACTTCACACTGGCCTGATCCTGGCCCCAGGTGTGGCGCATTGAGAACGTGGAGCTGGTGCCTGTGGAGTCCAGGTGGCTGGGCCACTTCTTCGGGGGTGACTGCTACCTGCTGCTCTACACCTACCTGATCGGCGAGAAGAAGCACTACCTGCTCTACATCTGGCAGGTCAGGCCCTGCCCCCTCCACGGGGTTGGTTACTCCTGGTGATGGAGGGCTCACCCCCTCCTGGGGTGGCCCTGTCCGCCTGGGGACAGCTTGGGCTGGGAGGCCCCACCGAGCGCCTTTTCTGTTGGTTCTCTGGGTCTCGCTTCCGACTGTGCATTCCCTGCACCCGCTCTGCCTGGGGTCCAGATGTGAGGTGCAGGGAGAGACTTGGGTGCTGGGAGTGGCGTCTCCTGGGGGAGGAGAGTAAGCACGGGGTTGGGCCTCGCCTGGGGCTGGGCTCAGAATGGAGGTGTGGGTCCCGTTGGGCTGGGGGCTGGGTCTGGGGTCAGGTCAGAGCTGGGGATGGACGTGGCGAGGCCGAGGGCTCGTCCCCTCTCACCACTTCGCACCTGCTCATCCCCAGGGCAACCAGGCCAGCCAGGATGAAATCGCAGCTTCGGCCTACCAAGCTGTGATCCTGGACCAGAAGTACAACGACGAGCCGGTCCAGATCCGGGTCACGATGGGCAAGGAGCCGCCCCACCTCATGTCCATCTTCAAGGGACACATGGTGGTCTACCAGGTGCGGCTGGGGGATGGGAAGAGCGGGTGGGGCTTGGGTGAAGCCTGTTCTTCATGGGGGAGGGGCATCCCTGAAGGCGCCAGCTGGTGAGAGAGACAATGGCGGCGTTTCTCCCGGAATAACAAGCGCTCTTCACCTGGGAGGACCACCTGCCCTCCGCAGCTCCTTGACTCCTCTGCATGAAAACAAGGCTTCTGGCTAGATTTGCCTAGAGGGTGTACCTGTCAAGACTGTTGGTGCCTTCCCACACAGCGCAGCAGACACCCCATGCGCTCAGTGAAGCAAGAACCTCTTAACTGAGAACCTCAGACTCCCTGGAGAGCTGGTTCTGGTACCTCCCACATGGACCAACGTCGGGATGCTTAAGTCCTTGTATGAAGCGGTGCAGGACTTCTATGGAACCTGTGCACAGCCTGCGGCACTGGCACCCCGGGGTTCTAGTCCCGGTTGGGGCGCTGGATTCTGTCCCGGTTGTCCCTCTTCCAGTCCAGCTCTCTGCTGTGGCCAGGGAGTGCAGTGGAGGACGGCCCAAGTCCTTGGGCCCTGCACCTGCATGGGAGACCAGGAGGAGGCACCTGGCTCTTGGCTTTGGATCAGCGCGGTGCATCAGCCGCAGCAGCCATTGGGGGGTGAACCAACGGCAAAAGGAAGACCTGTCTCTCTCTCTCTCTCACTATCCACTCTGCCTGTCAAAAAAAAGATTTATTTATTTATTTAAATGGCTGAGTTACAGAGAGGGAGGGAGAAGGAGAGGGAGAGGGAGAGGGAGAGGGAGAGGGAGAGGGAGAGGGAGAGGGAGCTTCCATCTGCTTGTCTTCTCAAATGCTGACAGTGACCGGGGCTGGGCCAGACTGAAGCTGGGAGATGGGAATGCCCAAGCCAACGCTGCTGCCTCCCAGGGTCGCATAGCAAGAAGCTGGGATCAGGAGCCAGAGCTGGGACAGAATGAAGTCACTGTGGTGTGGACTGCGTCTGGACTGCCAGGCTAAATGCCCGCCCCTGCAATATTTCTGAGCCCTGGTTGGTTGAGTCTGTGGATGCAGCCCCAGGAATATGGAGTCCGCTTTCACCAGGCGAGGGCAAGGCGTGCGAACACCACTTGCAGGCTTTCAGGGAGGCTTGTCATGGTGCCTGAACAGGGAGCTAACTTGAGGAAGCCCTGTGTGGTTACGTGGCCGGAATAAATGTTGAGCGCAATGGGGCACATGCGTACACTAATCCAGGAACAGGCATAGAGGGCAGGGTGCAGAGGGGTTTCAAGGAGGCCGCGCTGTCTGGGTCAGAGCTGAAGAGCTCAGCGCAGCAGGAGAACACGCCACCCAGCGGCACGGCGGGGACCAGAACCCGGGGGAAGCCCCCATGGGGAACAGAGAGAAGCTGGCCCACGCTCCCTGGGCAGGCTGGGAGGGGGCAGTGGGTGTGTCTGCAGAGGCATCGTGGGTCTTCACTGGCTGGGGTTTTTATAGCGGCCCAGCCGGGGCTGTCACCGGAGGTTGTTGAGCGCAGGAGCGATCCAATCTGATCTTCGTTCTGCAAAGAGTAGCCGGTGGTGTACGGCTCCCGCTCTCTGCTTCTCCCCACACCCCTCCGCTGCCCACCGTCTTCTTCACTAAGTCCCTCTGCTCCATCTCCCTGTCCTCTCCCCACCACCGCAGGGGGGCAGCTCCCGAGACAACAGCAACCTGGACCCGGCAACGACCACGCGGCTGTTCCAGGTCCGGGGCACGGGCGTTAACAACACCAAAGCCTTCGAGGTGCAGGCCCGGGCCACGTCCCTCAACTCCAACGATGTCTTCATCCTTAAGACCCCGTCCTGCTGCTACCTGTGGTGTGGGAAGGTGTGTGATTGGCCCTGGCGGGAGCTGTCCCATGTCCCTCCCTCCTCAGACCACCCTTGGATTCTCAGCCTCGGTCCAGATCCATCTGGTGCTTGTTCTGATTGCCTCGGTCTGTCCCGGTCTGTCTGTCTGTCTCATGGGCATCCCATGCTTGCCCTGTGTCTATCACTGACTCCTCTCTCACCTCTGTAACAGGCTCGGAGCCCATTGGAGTCTTTTGCTCACCCACAAAGGGGGTGGGCATGCAGACCCCCTTGTCGCAGCCCCTCCCCCTGTTCTCTGGAGTGTCAAGGACAGGGGCAGGCGTGGTGGGGGAGGTAGGGGTGGGACCAGCGGCGGCCACGCCCAGCCCAGCCTACCCCACCCACCACCCATGGCCTTTTTCCCCAGGGCTGTAGCGGGGACGAGCGCGAGATGGCCAAGATGGTAGCTGACACCATTGCGCGGACGGAGAAGCAGGTGGTGGTAGAAGGGCAGGAGCCGGCCAACTTCTGGATGGCTCTGGGCGGGAAGGCCCCCTACGCCAACACCAAGAGGTGAGTCTCGGGTCCCTCTGCCGCCGGCGCCTCCCAGCGTCTCCCTCGCCCCCGCCCCCTACCCAGAGTCAGGCGTGCACTGAGGACTGTGCCAGTCCCCAGGGCTGTGAGACAGACAAGAGGCAGCCCCAGCCCTGGGAACCTCCTGGTGTGTGTGTGCCGCTCACCTCAGCACGCCCCTTCCAGAAGCTTTTTCTTTTTCTTTTTCTTCTTTAAAGGTTTATTTTATTTTATTTTATTATTTTTTTTGACAGGCAGAGTGGACAGTGAGAGAGAGAGACAGAGAGAGAAAGGTCTTCCTTTTTGCCGTTGGTTCACCCTCCAATGGCCGCCGCTGCAGCCGGCGCACCGCGCTGATCCTGGCAGGAGCCAGGAGCCAGGTGCTTTTCCTGGTCTCCCATGGGGTGCAGGGCCCAAGCACCTGGGCCATCCTCCACTGCACTCCCTGGCCATAGCAGAGAGCTGGCCTGGAAGAGGGGCAACCGGGACAGAATCCGGCGCCCCAACCGGGACTCGAACCCGGTGTGCCGGCGCTGCAAGGTGGAGGATTAGCCTATTGAGCCACGGCGCCGGCTCTAAAGGTTTATTTTTATTTATTTGAAAGAGTTACAGAGAGAGGAAGGGACAGAGAGAGGGAGAGATCTATCCGCTGGTTCACTTCCCAAATGGCCACAACGGCCAGAGCTGAGCTGATCTGAAGCCAGGAGCCAGGAGCTTTCTCTGGGTCTCCCACATGGGTGCAGGGGCCCAAGGAGCTGGGTTGCCCTCTGCTGCTTTCCTAGGCCACCAGCAGGGAGCTGGATTGGAAGAGGAGCAGCCAGGACTCGAACCAGTGCCTATATGGGATGCTGGCGCTGCAGGCTGGGGCTTTAATCCGCTGTGCCACAGTGCCGGCCTCCAGGAGTTTTTTCTAAAGAACATCTGTGAGCTGCCACCTCCGGAAGGCAAGCCAGGGAGAGCAGGGGGATTTGCCCTTGGAGCACTCTTGTGACGAGGGGGGCTCCTTCGTCAGCCAGAAGTTAGGGCATTATATATTTTTTTAAAGATTTACTTTATTTGTTGGGAAGGCATAGTTGCAGAGAGAGGTAGAAACAAAGAGAGAGGCGGGCCTTCCAGGGCCAGCTCTGTGGCATAGCAGGTAAAGCTACCACCTGCAGCACTGCCATACCCTATGGGCGCTGGTTCTAGTCCCGACTGCTCCTCTTCTGATCCAGCTCTCTGCTGTGGCCTGGGAAAGCAGTAGAAGATGGCCCAAGTCCTTGGGCCCCTGCGCCCACGTGGGAGACCCGGAAGAAGCTTCTGGCTCCTGGTTTCAGAGTGGGCAGTTTGAGAGCTCGGATGTGGCCACTTGAGGAGTAAACCAGCGGATGGAAGACTTATCTCTCAGTCTCTCTGCCTGTGCTTCTCTCTAATGCTCTGCCTTTCAAATAAATTAATCCTATAAAAGAAAAAAGAGGTCTTCCATCCATATGGGATGCCAGTGGTGCCAGCCGGGGCTTTAACCTACTGTGCCACAGCGCCGGCCCCAAAGTTAGGGAGTTTGCGAGGAGGCACCCTTCCTTGTCACAGTTCCGAAATTCTTTTTTTTTTTTTTTTTTTTTTTTTTTTGACAGAGTGGACAGTGAGAGAGAGAGACAGAGAGAAAGGTCTTCCTTTTGCCGTTGGTTCACCCTCCAATGGCTGCTGCGGCCGGTGCGCTGCGGCCGGCGCATCGCGCTGATCCGATGGCAGGAGCCAGGTACTTATCCTGGTCTCCCATGGGGTGCAGGGCCCAAGGACTTGGGCCATCCTCTACTGCACTCCCTGGCCACAGCAGAGAGCTGGCCTGGAAGAGGAGCAACCGGGACAGAATCCGGCGCCCCGACCGGGACTAGAACCCGGTGTGCCGGCGCTGCAAGGTGGAGGATTAGCCTAGTGAGCTGCGGCGCCGGCTCAATTCTTTTTTTTTTTAATAAGAAATTTATGCTCATTTTGCTGTTTCTTTTTCCTCCTCCTTCCTCCTAAGATTTATTTATTTATTTATTTATTTGAAAGGTAGAGTTACAGAGAGGGAGAGGCGGGGTGGGGGTCTTCCCTCTACATCTTCACTCCCCAATTGGCTGCAGCAGCCAGGGTTGGGCCAGACCAAAGTCAGAAGCCAGGAGCTTCATCTGGGTCTCCCACATGGGTGCAGGGGCCCAAGCACTTGGGCCATCTTCTGCTGCTTTCCCAGGTGCGTTAGCTTGGAGCTGGATTGGAAGAGGAGCAGCTGGGACTTGAACCAGCGCCTATGTGGAATGGCGGTGCTTCAGGCGGTGGCTTCACCTGTACGCCACAGCACCGGCCCCTATCCCCGAGTCCTGTGGCCTCCCCTCCCCGTGTCCACACGGTCTCTTCTCCATTCTGCAGACTGCAGGAGGAAAACCTGGTCATCACGCCCCGGCTCTTCGAATGCTCCAATCAGACCGGGCGCTTTCTGGCCACGGAGATCCCTGACTTCACTCAGGACGACCTGGAAGAGGAAGATGTGTTCCTGCTGGACGCCTGGGACCAGGTGGGACCCAGGGCCCGGGACCTGCCCCTCCCCCACCCTCCGGGGGCGGGGGCTGAGAAGAAGTGGCCTTGTGGGTGGGCACATATGAGTGTCTTCTCAGCTTCTCCCTGGGAATGGCCTCCTGACTCCCTGGAGCCCAGGGGGGCGATGGGAGGTGGGGAGGAGCCCCCTCACAGGGCCACTGGGCAGGCTGCCCTCCTCCCTCCCAAAGCCCCAGTTATTTCCCATGCAGCAGGAGAGCTTTTGAGAATCTTGGCTTGAGAGAGGCTGGGAGTCGCACATTTGCAGAGTGTCCAAGTGGTGGGCATCTGTCCAGCCTCCTCTTTTCCCACGTGCAAAGTCAAGGCCATCTGGCTGGGCAGTGGCAGGGTGGGGGCTCCGCTGCCGGGCAGCCGGGACAATCTGCGGCAGAGCTCCGCGGGCCGGCGCGGACGGGAAGCACTGAGCATGCGCGGGGCTGCTCGCCAGGTCTTCTTCTGGATCGGGAAGAACGCCAACGAGGAGGAGAAGAAGGCTGCAGCCGTCACCGCGCAGGAGTACCTCAAGACCCACCCCAGCGGCCGCGACCCCGAGACCCCCATCATCGTGGTGAAGCAGGGCCACGAGCCCCCCACCTTCACGGGCTGGTTCCTGGCGTGGGACCCCTTCAAATGGACTGTGAGTGGCACAGCCTACTCTGGGTGGGAGGGCCTTGCTGTGCCTATGGGACACGTGACCTGATGATTTGTACAGGGGGTGGCGGGGGGCTTTCCACCAAGACAGAGGCCCCATGCCCACCCCCAGGATGGGGGGTCTCCCAAAGCCAGCACTAACTCCAAGGCCTTTGTGTACCCTGAGCTGGTGGATTTTAGTGGCAAGAGCAGGACTATTTCAATCTAATTAAAATTAAGCAAATTTCAAGCTTGACTTCCTCACTAGCCATGGTTTCAATGCTCGGCGGCCACACGGGGCCAGCGCCTCCCAGACCAGCCCACTCTAGGTGAGAACATTTTCACATTAGGGCAGCAGCTTCCAGACGGTGCCCACAAAAGCGTGTCGGTTCTACAGGACCAACGACAGCCAGCGTGGCACTAAATTCGAGCACAATCCGCGGGGCGTGTGGTCCTGACCCAGGGATGCGGAGGGCAGGTCCTCAGCAGGGAGGCCCCGGGTAGGCGGGACCTGGCCTGCCGGCTGCAGGTGCCCTGAGTCGGCCCAGCAGAGCTTGGGGAGAGCATGAACTGCATTTCCTCGGTTTTGCTTTTTTCCAATCCCGTGCTCGGTGGGCTGTTTCCTTTTTGAGGATGGCATCAAATCTGGATGGCGGATGTTGGCGAAGGCAGTGTCCACAGCTCTGCCAGCCATGCCCTCCGCGGGCGGGTGCTCTGGCTTCTCTCTCAGCCGCGTTCGTTCCGACACAGCTCTGTGAGCCCGATGTGCCCGGAGCACACTCCCTCCACTGCTCTGTGCCAGGGCCCTAGTGCTGCCTGCACTGCTGGCGCTGGCCTTTGCGGGTGAGAGGATCGCGTCCCTCTCCTCCGCCGTGTCCCGCCGGGCGGGAACGCACATTGGTCCCCACCACCATCATCTGCCCCTCCAGCCACCTCTCCCACTCACCCCAGGCCCCACACCGGCCGCTGTGCTGGCTCAGCCCGGTCTGTTCTTTCCCTTATCCGCAGAACACCAAATCCTATGAGGACCTGAAGGCGGAGATTGGCTACTCTGGGGACTGGAACGAGATCTCTACTGTGAGTGTGGCGGCCTTGCAGTAGCCAGTGGGGGCTTGGGGACCGCCCAGAGAAGACAGCGGGGTCCTGAGCTCTCCTTTCCCTCCCCCGACTCCCCCTGGAAGTTCTTCCTGCTGCTTAACTCCAAGGCCTCTAGGAATTTTGTGTCCTCCATTTCCGGGCTGAAAGGGTCCCCAAGCTGGGTCATGCAGGGTGTGTGGATGATGGGGGCTGGGGAGCGGGGAGGAGAGAAGTCTGTTAAAAGGCAGAGTCCAAGGAAGGCCCTGCTCCCAAAGACTTGGGGTTGGCTCCTAGGAACCTGTGTTTTAAATGAGGCTCGATGCAGTCAGTCCATGGACTGCAGGTTGAGAAATGATTTCTCCACCGTCCGTCATCCTTGGGGTCCCCTCTCCAGGTCGAGTTTGACCTCTCAGTTAGTCACTGGCAATGTATTCAGCCAGCAGGCCTGGGGCTCGGGGATACGACAGGAAAGCCTTTCCTTCGAGAGGGTCACAGGCCACAGGGGACACAGGACACAGCCAACTCCGCAGAGATGCACTCCGCCTGGGAGCGAGTTCCCCGCTCATTGGGGTAATCAAAGGATGACACACGGGGCTCCTCCACCCACTGGGCGAGGACCTGTGGCATCAATACACCCTCCTGGTGACTAACAGTGCATAGCTAAAAACAGATAAGTTCAGGCTAAGTGAATTTATGGATGACAGCCTCACAACAGATAAGAGAAAGAGGGTCATAAATTCCCAGAGTCAAACTCCAGGGGAAGCCATGGGGCAGTTAATTAGTCATTGAGCAAAACAGGTCATCTTGGGTTGGAGTCAAACTGCTGTGGAAGCTCCTGGGTCCAGTCCAGCGCGTGTGTCCTCACGAGTGTGTGTGCGCTTGGTGTAGAATGGGTCCTGGAATCCATGTTGGCTTCCGAGAGGAAGGCAGCCGAGGGGGTGGCCATGCACCTGCTGAATAATAACCAGGGGTCTCCGTGTGCTTTCCAGGAGGTCACAAACCCCAGCGTGGACATGTTCAACGCCTACACCAGCCTTAGTTCCGGGCCTCTGCCCATCTTCCCCCTGGAGCAGCTGGTGAACAAGTCTGTGGAGGACCTCCCTGATGGGGTGGACCCCAGCCGGAAGGAGGTGGGTCAGCCTCCACCAGGGGGGACAAAGACGTGCACAGCCTACCTGACCCCAGATTGTGTCCTGCTGTGGTGAACGAGACAGACCTGGGTTTGCCCTCCTGCCAGCTGCTGTCTTTTGGGGAGAGAGATCAGAGAAGCCCAATTACTCCCTCGTCTAATCTCAGGGATTATGAGGGCCCCCAAGGTGAAGACTATCACGGAGATGCCCTCCTGACAGGTGAACAGGGATTCCTGAAGCAAAGCGAGTGACAGGCGTGCCAGGGCAGAAGTGCGCGGGTCAGAGGCCCTGTGGGGGGCTGGCAGGGGACAGTGCCCTCTCCCGCATGTTAAGGACCATCTTGGCTGCCCATACACGCAAGGGACACCATTAGAGCTGAAGCAGTGACAGATCTGCTTGTCTGTTTGGGTTTTACTTATTTGAAAGGCAGAGTGAGAGTGAGAGCGAGTGAGCGGGCTTTACTCCCCGAATGCTCACAAGAGCCAAACCCCAAACAGAGGCCAGAACTCCATCTGGGTGCCCCACGTGGGTAGCAGGGACCCAAGTCCTTGAGATACCATGTGCTACCCTCCAGCGTAGGCATTAGCAGGGAGCTGAACCAGAAGTGAGGTGGGGCCTGAATCAGGCACTTGGCTATGAGATGTAACCACTGTGCCATGTGCCTGGCCCAGATGTACGTTTCTTCCCCCCCACCCCCCTTCACAGTTTTATTTATTTATTTGAAAGGCAGAGTCACAGAGAGGGAGAGGCAGTGATCTTCCATCCGCTGGTTTACTCCCCAAATGGCTGCAACAACTAGGGCTGGGCCAGGCTGAAGTCAGGACCTGGAACTCTATCCAGGTCTCCCACACGAGTGGCAGAGCCCCAAGCACTTGGGCCGTCTTCTGCTGCTTCCCAGGCGCGTTAGCAGGGAGCTGGATCAGAAGCGGAGCAGCCGGGACTCGAAACAGCGCTCATGGCTTAACCCACCACACGGCAGCTCCGGCCTGCAGGGTTACATTTCCACAGGTCGCTCTGGCTGCTTAAGGAAGGGCGGCCAAGCCCTTCAGGACAGCATCGCTGCTGCCAGGCTGGCGGACCTGGGGCCCTAGAACAGGGGTGGCCAAGGAGGTGAGGAGATGGCTTAGAGAAACATGTAGAGCGCACAGTCAACAATCCGTGGTCACTGCTGCATCAAGGCTGTGTGAGGGGAAAATGGCGTCCCCTCTCCTGGGTCCTCCCCTCTGTGAGGAGGCCAGAAGGCTGTGCCCTCACCGTGACACTGACCTCAGCTTCGCCTGAGAAAGCTGGGGTCTGGAGACAGGAGATGACTTAGCTAGCATTCTGCAGCTAGCAAGCTGCGAAGCCAGAGTCAGAGCCAGCCCGACATCCAGCGGCGTAAGGAAGTCTTTTCTAGAGGCTGGGGGCAGACGATGCTACGGAACCAGGGGAGTGACAGCAGGCTGATTTTTCAGCTTGCTAGTTTCAAGTGGAACAGCCGGCATCAAGACAACGCCCTACGCCAGTGCTAATCCTCCGCCTGCGGTGCTGGCACCCCGGGTTCTAGTCCCAGGTGGGGCGCCGGGTACTAGTCCCGGTTGCTCCTCTTCCAGTCCAGCTCTCTGCTGTGGCCTGGGAGTGCAGTGGAGGATGGCCCAAGTGCTTGGGCCCTGCACCTGCATGGGAGACCAGGAGGAAGCCCCTGGCTCCTGGCTTCGGATTGGTGCAGCGTGCTGGCCATAGCGGCCATTTGGGGGGTGAACTAATGGAAGGAAGACCTTTCTCTCTCTCTCTCTCTCATTGTCTAACTCTGCCTGTCAAAAAAAAAAAAAAAAAAAAAAAAAAGCCCTATGACAGAAGCACCTAAAGGCTTTTCTGTCATGGAGGCAGCGTGCATTCTCGGGAGGAGCTGGGAGCTCCATGCCACGAGGCCTCCCTGGTTGCTGCACTCAGAAGTGAGTCAGTGAGAGTGGGGCGGGGGCGGGGGTCTGGCCGTGGCAGCAGCAAGAAGGTAATCTAAGTGTTTGGGCACGGATGAGTAAACCAGAGGGGCGGATGTGGGCATGGGTGAGGCTGGTAATCAGCTGGCAGGACCGCCAGGTTCAAGAGCAGGGCCAATGGAAAGATACAAGTCCACTGGGATGGGCAGAGGGGTCAGAGTCCAGCAGTGCTGGCAAAGCCGAGGAGCTGGCCTAGGTTGTGCTGGACAGGTGCCTAGGAGCCGCCTGTAGGGGGGCCTGGGACACAGCAGCCACAGCTGTAAGAAACCTGGGAGGGGGATGGTGCTACAGACAGAACTGGGGGACAGCACCTCTTCCCCACCCCATCATGTCCAAGCCATTCATATTTACTCTGGTCTGGAAACAGGGCGCTCCATCGCCCTGCCTGGGGGTGGGGAAGGCTCCCAGCATCTAGTTCCCAGAAGCCTTCAAGAGAGAATGGCCCCCAGGTGGGAGGCTGATGTGCCAGGTTAGAGACCTGGGCCAGCAGACCTATCCGATCTTAAGTCCACCTGCAAGTGTCTCCCAAGAAGTCGCTTGGTTCAGGGCCGCGCGCAGAGTCAGTACAATGGGGCCTGCCCAGGGCGGGTCCACCTTAGCTGAGCAGCCCACAGTGTAAAGGAAACCCACTGAGTTCCGCCTCCTGGTGTCTGGGGAGCAGAGGTGCAGGCTGGGAGAGGCTGTGTCACAGCAGCTGGGATTTGGGGTTCTTGCACGTGCCTTGAGGGCACTGGGCTGGCCTTAGGCAGCACTGCTATCTTATCATCTCAGATTGGGAACAAAGGTCTTTCTGTCAAGTCCCTAATCTTATCAGAGACACTCAGAGCCTAAAGGCAGGGAGGCCAGTGACTCCCAAGGCTACTAAAAGGTGGGATCCTGCTATCTAATCTCCTAGTCATTCATAGGAGAAGCCACAGCCATTCAGTTCCTACTCACAACAGCTAGGCAAAACAGGATTCTGAACTTGTCGTTTGCCCTTTCTAACTTCTCCCCATCTCCACCCCCCCACCCCCCACCCCGCCCCCTTGTATTTTCTGCGCTACCCTCCCACCATCTCTGGGAGAGCCTGCTCTTACAAAATCATCCAGCTGGTATTTGCACAGTGGGATAGAAGACTGATGAGGTTTAACATGTTACCTTCTAACCAGGAACAGACCTGCAAGCCAAGAGGGACGAAGCTCTTTGAAATGGTGCAGTCCACTCAGCTGTGAGCTAAACCCTACACTCGCAGGTCTGGGAGGCAAAGGTGACAAGAGGCCTCATGGAGTGCCTCAAACCAGTCAGCGTGCTGCAGGGGAACTTGCGTTGGGACCAGATGGCCGTGACTTCCGAGCTTTGACTGTATCATGTGAGAACAGGAATGGAGGGGCAGGCATTGGAAGATGCTGCTTGGGATGTCTGCCCCAGAACGGGAGAGCTTAGGTTCAAGTGCAGCCTCCACTCAGACCCAGCTTTCTGCTAACATGCACCCTGGGAGGCAGCTGTGAGGACTTGAATTCTTGGGTCCCTGCCACCATGGGTGACCTGGATTCAGTTCTGGGCTCCTGGCTTTGGCCTGGCCCAGCCCCAGCTGTTGTGGGCATTTGGGAAGTGAACCAGCAGATGGAAACTTTCTCTTGTTTCTCTCTGCCTTTTAAATAAAATTAAAAAAAAATTTTTTTAAAGAGAAAATACAGTTCTTCCTTGGTATCTTTCAGGAATTGATTCCAGGACCCCTAAAAAAAACAAAAATCTGCAAGCACCCAAGTCCCTTATATAAAAAGTAGTATTGCATAGAACCTATGCATACTCTTCTGTATACATTACTGTAATTATTATTTTAAAAGATTTATTCATTTATTTGAAAGGCAGAGTTACAGAGAGGCAGAGGCGGGGAGAGTCTTCCATCCGCTGGTTCACTCCTCAAATGGCCACAACGGCCGGAGCTGTGCCAATCTGAAGCCAGGAGCTTCTTCCAGACCTTCAATGTGGATGCAGGGGCCCAAGGATTTGCGCCATCTTCTACTGCTTTCTTAGGCCACAGCAGAGAGCTGGATTGGAAGTGGAGCAGGCAGGACTTGAACCGGTGCCCATGTTAGATGCTGGCATTGTAGGCTGTGGCTTTACTCACTACGCCACAGCACCAGCCCTGTCTCCTGTACAATCTTTTTTTTTTTGAAAATTTGAAACCCAAATGGCTGAAAACCAAAGATTTGTTTTTGTTTTTTAAAGATTTATTTGAAAGACAGAGTTAGAGACAGGGAGCTAGGAGCTTTTCCCAGGTCTCCCTTGCAGGTACAGGGGCCCAAGCACTTGGGCCATCTTCTGCTGCTTTCGCAGGCCACAGCAGAGAGCTGGATTGAAGTGGGGCAGCCGGGTCTTGAACCGGCGCCCATATGGATGTTGGCACCGCAGACGGCGGCTTTACCTGCTATGCCACAGCACCAGCCCACCTGTATACTTTAAATCATCTCTCGATTACTTACAATACCAGTACAATGTTAACAGTATGTATATAGCTGCTATACTATTATTTTTTAAAAAGTGAAGGTTTGAAGAAATGTTTGCTTTCATCTACTTGAAAGCTAGATCAAGAGAGAGAGGGGGGAAGAGAGTGTGTGAGAACGCTTCTCTCCACTGGTTCACTCCCCACATGCCTGCAACAACCAGGGCTGGGCCGGGCTGAGGCCCGGGACTCCATCTTGATCGGCCACGTGGGTGACAGGGGTCCCAAGCACTTGAGCCATCCCCTGCGGCCTCTCTGGACACATCAGCAGGAAGGCTGGATTGGAAGTAGAGTAGAACTGGTGCTGACATGGGATGCAGGTGTGTCCCAAGCAGTGACTTAATCTGTTGTGCCACCATTTTTTTTTAATCGAGAGGCAGAGACAGATAGAGCTCCCAACCACTGGTTCACACCTCAATGCCAGTGACGGCCAGGGCTGGGCTGAGGCTGAAACTAGGAGTCAGGAGCTCACTCCAGGCCTACATGTGGGGAGCAGGAACCAAGCACTTGAGCCATCACCTGCTGCCTCCCAGGGTCTGTGTTCAGGGCGGCTGGAATGGAGTACTGAACCCAGACACTTCAACATGGCATGCATGTCTTCTGTACTCTAGGAAAAAAGTCTGTGTGTTCAGCAGAGGCAATTAAAAAAAAAATGCTGACCCACGGTTGGCTGAGCCCATGGGTACGGAGAGCCGACTGTGTTCGACTGTGTTGCCGCTTGCATGTGTCTAAGCGCACAGCGCTGCACGGGTTACCTCGCTGCCGGCTGTGTCCACCGGCGGCCCTACTTCCCTAGCCGCCGTCTGACTTGGTCCACAGCAATGAAGGGCCCAGGAGGCTGCTCCTGGGGTGCTGGGCTTCTGCTAGAAGAGCAGCGCCTCCTGTGACAGCAGCAGAATCTGCAGCGCCCAGACCGGGGCAGACGTCTTTCTGGGAGTCCGTCTGCTTACTCTGCGGGTCAGGCGTGGGGTCACTGTTTAAGCAAGGGCAGATGAACTGGACAGCTTGTTTTCAGTACCTTTTCATGTTAATATTTTCACCGTCCTAAAAGTAAACAAAAATTGGCCTTTAAGAGATTTTTTCCCCATCTTACAGAGGGGAAAACGGAGAGCTGGAAAGAGAAGCAACTCCTTAACCGAGCTAAGTCAAACACCTCAGTTCTCATTTCAGGCCTGTGTGAACCTGACCCTGGTAGAAAGAGACGGAGTTCAACTTACCAATTTACTACCTGTTTATGTTACAAACGCAGGGAGCAGCACGCAGGAAGCCCACATCTGCTCCCTCCTCCCAGCCCTCTCCTGGCCCTGACAGCTGCTTGCCTGGTCTTCCCGACTGCTTATGCCACACGCCCGACTCAGCAGAGCAGCCTCTAGGGAGGAGAGTGACCTTTGCCCCCTCTCTCTCTCTTCTCCTAGGAGCACCTGTCCGTTGAAGATTTCACCAAGGCCTTGGGGATGACTCCGGCTGCCTTCTCCGCCCTGCCTCGATGGAAACAACAGAACCTCAAGAAAGAGAGAGGACTGTTCTGAGAAGCAGAACTGTGGTTGGAAAGCAGTGCCCTACCTTGCTTTGAGGGTTTCCTTGCTTTTATTACTGGGATTAGTCCTTTGCCGGTTGAAGTGAAGTTTTAAATTGTACCTGTGAGCAGCAGGCTGGCAATGGCATTTTTGCTTAGTAATCAACAAATTCCTTTAGAAAGATGATGGGTCTGCAGGGAGCCTGTGGTCCAGCGGCAGCTGTGAAGGTGCTGTTTCTATCCTGGGGTGTTGCATCACTGTAACCATCCTGCGCAGGGCGCTCCCTTCTTAGAGGAGCGAACACTCCACGCACCATCCGAGTTTGGAGGCGTCGCTCTAGCTGCTTCTCCATCATGACACATTGTTATCCACGGCAGACAGGCGGAAGCAGTTTGCAATTTATTTTTTCCAGGATAACAGCTTCTCCTTCTCCCATACACCTTCTTTCTGCCTTGCTCGGGTGGTCAGTGAACGAGGACCCCTTCTTTGAAGGACAGTTAAATGGGCTACGAGATCGCTCTCTTGGGTTTCACAATGCTCACCAGCTCACTGTAGCCAGAGCACAACACAGCCCCTGGGCGGAGGCTGGAGACCTACAGGCAGGCAGGCGCTGCCCCGCGACTGTTCTTGCAGCCGTCTCCTGGCGCTCTGCACAGGACCGCAGAGGAAGCGCTAAGGCCACTGCTAGGCTCCCCACAGGTTGTCCCGAAGCCTCTGGAAAGCTTCAGCAGGCTCCTCAGCTGACCACCAGACACTCAGTGGTGACTTCAGCCAGACACTGGTTTGAAGTTCATTTCCTCTGAGAAGTTAAAGTGCTGCATCAAGTCCAGGCGACCTCCGCAACTTCACACAACCGGCTACCAAGTGTCTGCAAGAGTGTGTCCTTCTCAGAAATGACAGTCGCACGAACAGGTTAATAAAGGCTTTAATTTCACACACAAAAAACTCTATGCATAATTTAAAAAGGAAACAAAAACAAGGGAAAACTGTAAAGGATACAGAGGAACAGTTCTGCTAAAACACAGATAAAGTGCCGCTCCTTACAGAACAGAAAGAACTGGAATCAGAAGTCCACTCTGAACACAAAAGGGATCACCTCACAAATCATGTGGCCAAAGCTGCCAGCAAACCTGCTCATGGCTCAATTAGGCAAACTGCAGGAGCCTCACCTCACTTCTGTCTCCCTCTCTAAGCACAAAGAAAACACAGCGGGCCAGAGAAGTGAGGGAGGGAAACCCGGGACACCCACGAGACGTCTCATTCAGGGCCTACTGTTTTCCAAACAGACCCCTTCTTTGTTGTGGTATTTGACCCGACACACTTAGATCCTGACCCAGACCCTTATGCCACTCTATATTCTTATACCAGTGGATGCACCTGTAATTCGAACATTAAGAAAAGCCTGTGTTACTAAAATCAAATGCTCACATGCATACTGCCACACTTCCCATTAAAAACTTGAAAACCTCAGACACACAGCACCCATGGAAAGGAAACAATTTACTAACTGGGTACAAAGGCTACAACGAAAGAGACTGCCTAAAGTGCGGTAGTAACCAGGCATGCCACAGGGCCTCCGTGACCCAGTGAGACACAGCAACGCAACTGTCACTCAACGGTCAAGGCCTAAAAAGCTATGGTTTTCCAGTAACATACGCATTTTTTCAGATGTTAATAAGACACATAAAAAAAACAAACCCTGGATTCTTAATGCATTAGAAAGATGTCCGAGGGCAGAAGTCTGTTTAGTCTTGCACACGTCTGCAGTGTGAAGCATGATGGGAGGGGAAGGGTGCCTCTGCTTTGCGGGGACATCCTGATGCGGCTGCATCCGCTACGGGGCCGCTGGTGTTTCCAGTGCTCTCCGCGTATTACAAGGTTCCTGTGCAGTTGGAGCTCTAGCTGCTTCCCTGACTTAAAAGGGAAGTCCACCTTGGAGGGTCAATTATATCAAACAGGCGACAAAAAAATCCAAAAAGCCCACAGAAGGCTAAATAATTACGAGCATCCACTGCAGTCCTTGTAGAAGACAGAGAAGAAAGGGGGGGGGGGTGTTTCTGTTCTTGTGATAGAACCTTTCCAGTAGGTCACAAACCAGTTTACAAACTATCTACCTCTCTTTCGTTTGGGTGTTTGCAGGTCATCTTCATTACACAACTGTATGTGTAACTATCCACACGCAGTTACATCACAGTAGTGCGGTAAGGAAGGGTGATTTCATGGGTCACCTTGTTAGAAACATGAGGACATGTGTAGTCTAGTACTTGCCTTCCGAGTTAACTTATCTGTACCACTGTGCATGTCTCAAAAAGTAAACAATTTCTATTTGTTATATTTGTTATTGAGCCACTTAAGCAAGGCCTGGAATGAACAGACCATAGCAAGTAAACAGGTGTTGGCATCACAGTAGAAGACCAATTCATAGACTTGCTTCTTATTCTATCCTGCTGAGACAAAATTTATGAGTTATAATCATGGCTACTAAAGGGAAAACAGCATTTAGCCACATGCAATTTGCCAACAAGTTTGGATTTAGTTTATTTTTCCTTTCCAAAAAATTCCAACTGAGAGCAAAAGGTTGTGTTCAGAACTTACTGCTATCAAGTTCCAACTTAAAGTCTTTAAAGCAAGTAAGCACACATTTGGTATGTTCGATAGGAGGCTGATTAGTGATTGTGTAGCCTGCCGGGAGCTGAAGCAGTCTGCCCCTCCCTGGCCCCAGTGTGCTAACCGCCCCTCCTCTGATTCGGGGCAAACTGATCACATTGTGCAAAAAATAATATATTATCTTTTTATAATTTTTAAATATATACAGCCAGCTCAAAAAAAAAAAAAAAAAAAACCAACAAAAAACCCAACAAACCCCATCATCAAGTCCAGCTGCAACGTCTATTTTAGTCAAAGGGGTGAGCTGAGGCAGCCAAGGCAGAAGGGAAAGACTGACAAGGCCACAGTGATGAACGGACACCAGCAGGAGGAGAGTCCCAAACTGCCAAGTATATGAACAACGAGGTAACTCCTATACCCCAGACCTGCTTCCAGCTAACAAGGCCTGCCCAGGACACGAAGAGCACATAGAATCAGGTTACTGAGCCAAGTGTGCATCTAGGCAAGCTATCAAAGTACTGCAAATGAGGCTGCTCATGAGGCAAGCCAGGTTGACGCGCTATTTCTAGTTTTTTTCTGTGTCTTAATGCAGCCCTCACTTCAAAGCATTCCCGATCATTTCTGACAGCGCCTCTCAAAATTCGCTAACACAACAGGGAGAGTGGTAACACCTAGCTAAAGAGCTTCATCCTCAGTTCACTCATGAGAAAATCAGTTCTCTTCAAGTGAAAAACAACAGAGAGGCTCCTGATAGAAAGGAAACAGAATCTGTAAAGCTAGTTTTTTCCACAGCCCTAAACTCCTGCATTTCCCACCACCATATCATTCCAAAATGTCAACCACAGTAGTATCTGCAGGGGGCTGGTCCGGGGCAAAGCATGTGCCAGTAGTTCCGCCACAGTGCTGAGGCCATTTACAATTCGAGAATGGAAGCTGCACAAGGGGCTGAAGTTCTAAGAATACAGCTGGAGCTCGTTGAATGTAATCTCCCAGGAAAGATACTGCATCTTCTATGATTGATTTTAAGATGTTTTCTCCCTGAAAACTTGAGGTGGTTTTCTTTCTACCTCAGAGCTAAAGAGTAATCTCATTTACATAAAAGCATGAAAGAAAATAATGAAGGTTTTCTTTTGTTATACAAAACTGGTCATCCTAATGACAGTCTGAGCTCACATGATGCTTCTGTGGACAGAATTCCAGTCTCAAACTCACTCTTTATGGTTTCGGAAGCTGCTTGCCAAGCTAGTTATGTCAGCTCGGTGACTGATGCAGCATTAACGGTGCAACCCCACTTAGCCTCAACGCACAGCACCTAGAGAGTAAGACGAGATACATTACGCACCTTGGTTCCGTGCTAGTTCTTGAGATTACCTAAACCAATCACACTTGAATTTTTATCGTGTTTAAGGGCAAAGCCAGGCAGCAAATGCTAAATGCTCTAGTTTTATCCTATAGTTCAGGGGCTTTCGCTTTAGTGGTCCAGAATTTTAGTTCTGACACAACACTCCTCTTGACTGCTGAGACACAGAGATGCTAGTGTTCTGCCTTACCCCTAAGTATACCTGCTGGGCAGTCCTAATTAGAGCAATCCTAATTTTCTACCTTAGGTTTTGGTTACAATATTTTAGGTTAATAACTGTTCCATGGAAGAATGATAAGTTAGAAAATAAAAAACTTTATCTTCATCATCAAAATAATATAGGACTCATTCTAGAGGAAATGCAAAGTGTATGATGGATACCAAATGTGGGACCATAACACATTCCAAAGCACCAACAAATCCATTTCTTGGGACTGCATGTAAACAGCAAAGGCATTACAAATTCATGAACTTTAAAAAAAAGCTCCTCAAGTCAGGTGACAAATGTCCCTCTCTTGTCAGGAGAACAAACCGTCATTAGTGTAGCAGGGAGAGCTGGCTTTCCAGTGAGCTGTACTAATCAGACACACACACGAAAGGTCACAGCCTTGAGTGAAGCTACTCAAGGAACAGGAAAGCTCAACACCAACTGATCTGCGCCCCCTTACAGGTTTCCCAGATGAACAGACTCGGACAACCTCATTCCTTCTCCAAACTGCTGCGCTATTCATTTGAACAGGCAGACTCCGGCTGCTCATCCTAACTCTTTAAGGCTCCATTCATTCCGTGTGTGTATGTGTGTGTATGTACATATATATATACACATATATATTTACAACACGTATTCCTAAGACAAAAGGAAGTGCCACTCTTGTAGGAGAAAAAGAGGATAATCAGCTACAGATGTGAGACCAAGGTTTCCATAAAATAGTTAGCCTGGAGCATTCTACGTAACTGTAATTTTCATCTTTTGGTTTGGCCCTGAGCTATCTGTTGCTCCCGCATCAAGTAGAATCCCGAATTCTCCTCCAGCAGAGGAAGGTAGGGTGGCGGCAGGAAGGGGATCTGCAGTGCTCGCTGCCCACCCAGGAGCGGCTCCTCACGAGACCTGCCGTGTCGTCTTCCCCGCTTCCACGCTAAGTGCCTGAGAGTTCTTTTCTGTTTCCAGCAGCTCATCAAATATTTCCCTTAAAATTAAACAAACAAACAAAAATTAAAAAGGGAATTCAGTGAGAAGAACCAAAGGACAAACAGAAAAAGGAACAGAAAACAGATAATAATAAAGCCTACAGAATCCCATTTGGCACCTACATTTCATTAAATTACCAGCTTACGGTCTTTCTCTTCCCACCTCTATTACTTCACCTTTCAAATAAATGAATACATTTTAAAGAGGGGAGGATGTTGAGGTGCAGTGGGTTAAGCACTGCTTGGGACACTCACATCTGATCAGAGTCAGTTTGAGTCTGGGCTGCTGCTTATGAATGTGTCTAGGAAGGCAGGAGATGATGGCCTAAGTAATCCGGGTTTTGGCCTGGCCCACCTCTGGCTGTGTGGCCATATTGGGAGTAAATCAACAAATGTTAAGAGCTCTTTTTCTGGGCCGGCGCCGCGGCTCACTAGGTTAATCCTCTGCCTTGCGGCACCGGCACACCGGGTTCTAGTCCCGATCGGGGTGCCGGATTCTGTCCCGGTTGCCCCTCTTCCAGGCCAGCTCTCTGCTGTGGCCAGGGAGTGCAGTGGAGGATGGCCCAAGTCCTTGGGCCCTGCACCCCATGGGAGACCAGGATAAGTACCTGGCTCCTGTCATCAGATCAGCGCAGTGCGCCGGCCGCAGCGTGCTGGCTGTGGCGGCCATTGGAGGGTGAACCAACGGCAAAGGAAGACCTTTCTCTCTGTCTCTCTCTCTCACTGTCCACTCTGTCTGTCAAAAACAACAACAACAACAACAACACCACAGCAAGAGCTCTTTTTCTTTCTCGTCACTCTATCAAGTAACAATTAAAAAAAATTGGGGGCCGATATTGTGGTGCAGTGGGTTAAGCTGTGGCCTGTGATACCAGCATCTCATATGAGCACCAGTTTGAGTCCCAGCTGTTCCACTTCCTAACTAGCTCCCTGTTAATGTACAGGAAAGCACTGGACGATGGCCCAAGTATTTGCCATCCATGTAGGAGACCCAGATGAAGTTCTAGGCTATCAGCTAAAGCCTGGCTCAGCCCTGGCTGTTGTAGCCATTTCAATAAAGAACAGTAGATGGATCTCTAACTTTGCCTTTCAAATCAATCACTCAATCTTAAGGAAAAAAAAAAAAAGATGCAACTCACTTGTTTGATCACCATCTTAACCCCCTGGGTGCTGACTATTGAGGTTGGTGAGAACTGACAATGGTTAGCTTTAACAAAAATGCTATACAGGGACCAGTGTTTAGCCTTATAGTTGAGACGCTTGCATCCCGTATCAGAGGACCTAGGTTTCATTCCCAGCTCTGGCTCCAACTCCCTGCCAACACAGACCCTGGGAGGCAGGAGTGATGGCTCAATTAAGTGGGTTCCTGTCATCCATATAGGAGACTTGGATTGAGTTTTTGGCTCTCAGCTTCAGCTCTATCCCAACTCCAGTCATTGAAGGCAACTGGGGAGTAAACCAGCAAATGGGAGCTCTCTCTCTCTCTTTCTCTACATGTCAAAAAACAAGAAACAAACAAAAAGACACCAAAAACTATGGAGTTCCCCCATTCACATAAAATGGAAAGATCAAAACGGTTTATGATAGGACAGCCTCCATCATAAAACAAACTGTCTGAAAGCTCCACACCTAGATTCTACTACGTGATGATTAATTGATGCTGTTAGGGGGAAATAGCCTGGAATTTTAAGGAAATATCAAGAGATGAGCCCTAAGTAAAGAAAACAAAAACCAAAAATTGTCAATGAATCAAGTGATAGCAACACTCTATTCTTAAAGAAAGCAGAAAATATTTGGGTGAGATTTTCAGCCAGCGACTTCAGACATAAAGCAGTTTCTTACTTGTGCATATAAAAGAAGATGTAGCCACTCCGATCTCGATCGCTCTGCACGGCGGCCTCCTGGATTTTAGATACCTCCAGGTCATTGTAAGTAAACCACGACTGCTTCTTAATGTCGTACACATCACTAATATAATGACCTGAAACAAATAAAATTGTAATATAGAGGTTTTAAAAAAACATAATGAAGTTTTCTCAGGTACAGGAAGTTTGAGAAGAGAAATGGCTACCTATCCACCTTACCTCCAATAATGTTTCTAAAAATCCATTTAAAAAATAGGTATAGAGAATTACAGCAGGAATATAACTACAACAGGGTAGCTTTACTGATAAACATATTTCGCTCTGGGGACTTTAGGTCATTTAAGAATAAAAAAATCAAAACAGTAGTATCTATTAACACAAGTCACAGTGAGGGCGATCAAAGAAAATATTTCAAAATTTTTCTTGTGCATTCAATTTACACTTCATAAAACTAGGCCAAGAACAACATAGTGAGGAGGAAATGCTGGCTACTTCACTAACAAAACACTGAAAGTGTGATGTGCGCTTACCTGAAGAAGAGGTGCTGCCAATGTGACTGACAACGCTGATCAGTCGATAGGAATGAGGAAGATTTCCTGTCTGGGAAACAGAGTGGGCATGACTTTTTGTTTGAATAAAAACAAAGCACTGAATTCAAATTTATTATCAAAGCCAATACACTGAAGCTTCAGTGTATGGTGGAGTCAGCCTAAATAAAAATATTTCAGTGGGTTTGCTACTCATAAACTTTGATCCAAGAATTCTACCCCCAAATACCGACCTATCCTTGGAGATAATCTAAAAGAAGAAAAGAGTGTACGTAGCAAGTTATTCACTGTAGTATTATCTATAATAATGGAAAGTTGGAACAATATACCCAGTAATAGTTGATTGGTTAGTGGTATGTAAATTCAATACAGCATCATCTGGTCATATAAAAAATTATGTGGATTATCAACATGTTATCTTGTCCCTCGAACCTTTATGAATGCACGTAACTATAGCTCCATAAAAATAGGTTAGTGGTTAGGTGTGTGATAACAATGAAAAAATTAAAGGGGTGGTCGGTGTGGCCCAGCGGGTTAGGCAACTACCTGTGATGCCTGCAGAGTACTGGTGTGAATCCTAGCTCTGCTGCTAACGTGCCTGGGAAGTAACAGATGATGGCTCAAGTACTTGAGTTGGAGTCCTTGGCTCCTGGTTTTGGCTTGGCTCAGCCCTAGCTGTTGTGGCCACTTGGGGAGTAAACCAGTGAATGGAAGATCCTTTTTCTTTCAGGTGCCGGCACTGTGGCACAGCAGGTTAACGCCCTAGCCTGAAGTGCCAGCATCCCATATGGGTGCTGGTTCGAGTCCTGGCTGCTCCACTTCCAATCCAGCTCTCTGCTACGGCCTGGGAAAGCAGCAGAGGATGGCCCAAGTCCTTGGGCCCCTGCACCCACGTGGGAGACCAGGAGGAAGCTCCTGGATCCTGGCTTCTGATCAGTGTAGCTCTGGCCATTAAGGCCAACTGGGGAATGAACCATTGGATCATTGGATGGAAGACCTCTCTCTCTGCCTCTCTTCTCTCTGTGTAACTCTGACTTGCAAATAAATAAATAAATCTTAAAAAGAAAAGAAAAACAAGGAACAAGGTGTATTGCTGTAGGCATTATAGGTGAACTTTTACATTTTAAGTTTTTAATTTTTTTCCAAGATTTTATTTATTTTATTTGAAAGGCAAAGTTAGAGAGAGAGGGAGATATACCCACCCACCCACCCACCCACAGGTCTTCCATCAGCTGGTTCACTCCCTAAATGGTTGCAATGGCCAGGGCTGGGCCAGGCCAAAGCAAGCAGCCAGGGGTTCCATCCAGGTCTCTCTTGTAGGTAGCAGGGGCTCAAGCACTTGGGCCATCTTCCTGCTGCTTTCCAAGGTTCATAAGCAGGAAGCTGGATTGGAAGTGGAGCAGCTGGTCCTCAAACTGGTACTTATATGGGATACTGGAGTTACAGGTGGTGGCTTAACCTGCTATGCCATAATGCCAGCCCCTTAAAGTGTTTTCTTTTCTTTTTTCTTTAATGTAACTAAAATGTTGTTAGTAAAAAACTGAAAAATGGTATCCATGCAGTGCAGCAGCACTGTAAGGTTAAATTCTGGGAAAGAGGGGACGGCGCTGTGGAGCAGTGGGTTAAAGCCATGGCCTGAAGCGCCGGCATCCCATATGGGCGCTGGTTCTAGTCCTGACTGCTCTTCTTCTGATCCAGCTCTCTGCTATGGCCTGAGATAGCAGTAGAAGATGGTCCAAGTCCTTGGGCCTGCACCCATGTAGGAAACCTGGAAGAAGCTCCTGGTTCCTGGCTTTGGATAGGCACAGCTCTGGCTGTTGTGGACATCTAGGGAGTGAACCAGCGGATGAAAGACCTCTCTCTCTGTCTCTACCTCTCTGTAACTCTTTCAAATAAATAAAACAAATCTTTAAAAAAATATATTTGTATAAAATTTTTGGAAAGAATTTAGGTATATATAAATAAGAAGTTACCAAAATGTCCAGGAGTTGTGACACAGTAATTGAATTCTGGGGATTTGTCATATACTTCATTCCCCAAATGCCCATAAGTTAGGGCTGGGCAAGGGCGACACTGGGAGCAAGGAACCCAATTCGGATCTCTCATATGGGTGGCATGGACTCAAGTACTTGAATTATCACCTGCTGCCTCCCAGGGTATTAATAGGAAGGTGGAATCAAGAGCAGAGCTTGGACTTGAACCCAAGGCACTCCGATATGCAATGTGGGAGTTAAGTGGCAGCTGAATGGCTTCACCAAAACTCATCATCCCTGGGAATTTACCTTAAAGAAGAAAACTCAAAATATGGAAAACACTATAATCATACACAATTTTTCAATGTATTTTTATTACAGTGAAAAAAATAGAAACATCGTAAACAAATACTCATTGTTAAAAATTAAACAGTATGTTCATTTGAAGGAATATATTATAACCATTAAAAATAAAATACTTAAAGCTCTTCTAAAAATTTTTATTTATTTCACAGAGCAACAGAGAGAAAGGGAGGGACATAGAGAGAGAGAGCTCTTCCAACCACTGCTTCAGTACCCAAATGTCTGCAACAGCAGCCAGGGCTAGGCCAGGCCCAAGTCAGGAGACCAGGAATCCTTCCAGGTCTCCCATGTGGGTGCCAGGGATCCAGGCACTTGGGCTACTGCTTGCTGCCTTCCAATGTACATTAGCAGGAAGCTGGATTGGAAGTGCAGGAGTCAGGACTCAAACTAGCATTCTGACATGGGAAGTGGTCATCCCAAGCAGTGGCTTAACCTGCTGTGACATGACACCTGTCCCTAATAAACAGGAAAAAAACTGAACTTCAAAAAGTTTTAAAGCATATGTAGAGGTGGAAATGACAAAAGAGTACGTCAAAATGTAACAGTAGTTGCGCTAGGATAGTGGGATTGTAAGTAACTAAAATCACTTACTTAAGGAAAAAGGGGAGAGTCGAACGTGGTCAACATCATTCAACAGTTTTCAGTGAGTAACAATCAACTGGTTCTGGTATCTAACTATAAAGATAATACTGCTACTTGGTGAGCTACAGGTAATTTTGTACATATGCTATCACTCAGTTCTTACCTAACATAGACATAAGATGGTCAAGATGAATTTCTGCTTTTGTTTAGAATCTTTTTTTGTTTTAAAAATTTATTTAGGGGCCGGACCTGTGGTGTAGCAGGTAAAGCTACTGTTTGCAGTGCAGGCATCCCATATGGGTACCAGTTTGAGTCCTGGCTGCTCCACTTCCGATCCAGACACCTCTGCTATGGCCTGGGAAAGAAGTAGAAGACGGCCCAAGTGCTTGGGCCCCTGCACCTGCATGGGAGACCTGGAAGAAGCTCCTGGCTCCTGGCTTTGAATCGGCATAGCTCTGGCAATTGTGGCCAAACAGGGAGTGAACCAGAGGGTGGAAGACCTTTCTTTTTCTTTCTCTCTCTCTCTCTCTGCCTCTCCTTCTCTCTCTGTGTAACTGCCTCTCAAATAAATAAATAAATCTTTAAAAAAAAGATTCATTTATTTATTTGAGAGGCAGAGTTACAGAGAGAGGGAGACAGAGAAAAAGGTCTTCCAAATGCTGGTTCACTCCCAATGGCCTCAATGGCCAGAGTGGGCTGATCCAAAGCCAGGAGCCAGGAGCTTCTTTTGGGTGTCCCACGTGGATACAGGGGCCCAAGCACTTGGGCCATCTTCCACTGCTTTTTCAGACCATTAGCAGGGAGCTGGATTGGAAGTGGAGCAACCAGGACTTCAACTGGTGCCCAGATGGGATGCCAGCACAGCAGGCAGAGGCTTAACCTACTACACCATAGTGCCGGCCCGTTTTGGATCTTACATGTCAGGAAAGAACGAAGGCCAGGACAAAACAAAGTCCACTGATGGCTGCCAAACACGGAATCAACCTGCAATGGACCCTGAAGGAGGCCTCCGCAGATGACGACCAGGAGTGACACTGACAGCCTGACCAGCTCCACCCAGGGCCGAGCCTTACCTCAGCATTTCTTTTCAGCTCTTCAGCTTCAGCTGCTGTGTACTCCATGTCGAAAACGTCCTCATTTCCAGAGTCCTCATCAGAACCCAGTGCGTCCAGAAAAGAGTTGTTAAACTCTGGAAAACACAAAGACAAACTTTTGCAAAAGTTCTTGGAATAGACATAAGGATATGATTAGCAAGCTAAAATTTCTTGAGGCATGTATTTTAATCACCCTAAGAAAACAAAACAGTATTAGCATTTCAATTCACTCAGCCTGCCCTGGGGAATAACACTGCATACGTGTGTGTATAAAAGAAATATTTCTGTCTTATAAGTCTTATGGTTGCAAGAGTCAGGTCTGGGTCACGCCAAAGCCAGGAGCCTGGAGTTTCTTCCAGGTCTCCTTTGTGGGTGCAGGGGCCCAAGGACTTGGGCCATCCTCTACTGCTTTCCTAGGCCATCAGCAGGGAGCTGGATCAAAGTGGAACAACCAAGTCTCCAACTAGCACCCATATGCGATGCTGATGTGGCAGGCAGCACTTTTACTTGCTACGCCATAGCACCCACTACACTAAAGCTCCAGCCCCTGTGCTAATTCTTTGTGTTTTGTTTCTAAAGTCACTGTTCTTTCTCCATCTCAGATATAGAGAAAAATAACACTTTGGTGATATAAATAGAATTAGCCCAGTCCCTGAAACTATGGACTTTTGTGGACTTCTAGTATTTGGTTCACATATTAGTTCTTTAAAATGCCATGGCTGGGGCCGGCATGTGGCATGGCTAGTGAAAGAGCTGCCTGCTGTGCTGGCAACCCATACGGACACCGGTTTGAGTCCCGGCTACTCCACTTCCAATGTGGCTCCCTGATAATGCTCCTGGGATATCAACAGAAGACAGCCCCAGTGCTTCTGGCTTTGGGTGGGCCTAGCTCTGGCTGCTGCGGCCATTTGGGGACTGAACCAGTGGATAGAAGTTCTCATCTCTCTGTAACTCTGCCATTCAAAAAAGTATATAGATCTTAAAAAAAAAAAAAAAAAAAAAAAAAAGCTGCAACTGTGCAAACCTTTTGCTACTGAATATTCATTCATATCTTTGCCCATTAACTCCCCCAGAACAAGCTCTAAACGAGGCACGGTGCAGAAGGTCAAGCCACTGCTTGTCATCTGGCAACCCATCTCAGAGTGCTGCTTCCAGTCCTGGCTGCTCTGTCTCCCCTCCAGCTTTTTGCTAAGGCACCTGAGAAGGCAGAAGGTGGCCCCAGTACCTGGGCCCTTGCTCCCCATGTGGGAGATCGAGGCGGAGTTCCAGGCTCCTGGCTTCAGCCTTGCCCAGCCCTGCTGTTGCAGCCATTGGGGAGTGAATCAGCTGATGGAATATGTCACTTTCTCTGTAGCCCTCCCTTTCAAATAAATAGATGTTTAAAAAATGGGGAAACTGGAGCCATTTCAAGCTCTTCTAGGAGTCTTAGCAGTGACCATATTAGTCGTTTCATTAAACAGATTGTTTTTGCCGTTAAATTTTTTAAAACTAAAAAAGTACATTGTTTAGCCACATGGCAATGAGATGGCAAAATCACTTTTTTAAAAAGACAAGCTAACAATGAAGACAACATGTTTTCCTCTGGGAGGCAGGGGAAAGAGAAAGATATATGGGTAACTTCTAAGGTTCTATTTCTTTATCTAGGTGGTGCTCAAATTTGCTATGCTATTACAAAGTACATTTTATTGCTCTTCTATTTGTGACACGTTTTTTAACATTATAAAAATTTAAGATGCCCTTCACACCTTGAAGACTTAGCTCAGTAGCTCTTTTGAGGTCATCATCTTCTTTCTGTTCCCAAGCCTCCTAAAAGGACAAAATAAAGACAAGGTATTTAAGAGGCACTGATTAAGGTTACCTAATGAGGATAAAATCAGTTCTCCGGAAGTAACTGCTCATAATGCTTTCCATATCTTTATGGAAATTTGGAATTTTGCAACACTGTCTCCCTAAAACACAATGTTGGTTTTTTGTTTTTTTAAGATCTATTATTTATTTGAAAGGCAAAGTTAAAGAGAAAACGGAGAAAGGGAGGGCAGGGGAGATGGAGGGAGGATGGATATCAAGTGATCGCCCATTTGCTGTTCACTCCCCAAATGGCCGCAAAGGCTGGTGCTGGGCCAGGCTGAAGCCAGGAGTCTGGAGCTCCATCTAGGTTTCCTACATGAGCAGCAGTGACCCAGTACTTGGGCCACCTTCCACTGTTTTTCTAGGTAAATCAGCAGGGAGCTGGATTGGAAGTGCAGCATCCAGGACTCAAATCATGTGGGATGCCGATATCACAGGTGGCAGCTTATCCCATTGTGCCACAATGTCAGCCCCACTGGTGGGGGTTAAAATTGGCTTGCTAACCAAAAACCATTCAATGTAACAGCAAGATGTAATTCCTTTTCTTCTTACATGTACAATATGCCAACACGTGACAGATACTCTGTAAACTGCTGCTTCTCCTTTGCCGATTTATATAGCATTTGTCAATTTCTATGGTCTAAATACTCCCACTATGGCCCATGTCAAGCTAAACACATGATTCTGAATGCAGAGCTGGGAAGAAGGGTGTACTGTCTCCTGAGCTGATGGTCACCTCTAGCACACCTTTCACCCTGTCCATGACAAACATGAATAAGAAGACACTGTTCATGGATTTCTAGTTTCTTGTTATTTATTGATTTGAAAGGCTAGTCAGGCAGGCAGAGAGCTGTTCCATGAGGTGGTTCACGCCCTAATAGCTAAAATAGCTGAGGCTGGGTCAGTCCAAAGCCAGGAGCTAAAAACTCAACCCAGATCTCCAATGTGGGATCTCCAAGGCAGGATCACAAACACTTGAGGCATTATCACCTGCTGTCTTCCAGGGAAGTTGAGATTGGAACCCAGGAATTCTGACATGGGACGTGGGCATCCCAAGTGGCATGTGTTATACTAAACGTCTGCCCTGGGAAAGTTTTTTTTTCCTCAAGTTTTATTTTTATTTATTTGAAAGGCAAAGTTACAGAGAGATAGAGAGATCTTTCATCTGCTGGTTCACTCCCCAAATGGCCACAATGATCAGGGATAGGCCAGGCTGAACCAAGAAGCTTCATTCAGGTCTCCCAAGTACATGCAGGGGCCCAAGCATTGGGGCCATCTTCTGCTGCTTTCCCAAGACTATTAGCAGGGAATTGGATCAGAAGTGGAGCATCCGGGACTCACACTGGTACCTATATGGGATGCCAGCATTGCAGACAGTGGCCCAACCTGCTATGCCACACTGCTGGCACCAAATTCATCATTTGGATGTCCATGGTCTCCCAGACTGTATTCAGTATTGCTGCTGCAGCTGCACCCCCCACTCCAATGCTACTACTACTTGTCAGGGTGGAGGCAGAAGGAGGAGGTGGAGAGGCCTGACCCGGGACTGGAGTGACTTCCTTTCTCCAGGGAAAGCTTTTAAAAATTAAGATTAGGAGGGCTGGTGCTGTGATGTAGTAGGTAAAGCCTCCTGTGCTGACATCCTATATGGGGACTGGTTTGTGTCTCGGCTGCTCCACTTCTGATCCAGCTCTCTGCTATGGTCTGAGAAAGCAGTAGAGGATGACTCAAGTGCTTGGGCCCCAGCACCCATGTGAGAGACCTGGAAGAAGCTCCAGGCTCCTGGGTTTGGATAGGCCCAGCTCCGTCCATTGTGGCCATTTTGGTAGTAAACCAGTAAATGGAAGACCTCTCTTTCTCTCTTTGCCTTTCTGTAATTCTACCTTTCAAATAAATTAATAAATTAAAAAAAAAATGATGAGGGCCAGTGTTGTGGCTCTGCAGGTTAAGCCACAGCTTAGGATGCTGGCATCCTGTTTTGGAATGCTGGTTCAAGTCCTGGCTGCTCTTCCAGTCCAGCTTCTTGCTAATGTGCCTAGGAAGGCAGCAGATGATGTCCGAAGTGCTTGAGTCCCTGGCACCACTGTGGGACACAAGGATGGAGTTCTGGCTCCTGGTTTCTGTCTAGCCCAGATCTGGCTGTCGTAGCCACTGAAGGAGTAAACCAGAAGACGGAAGATCCCTATTGCTCTGGTTTTCAAACAAACAAATAAATCTTAAAGGAAAAAAAGGAATTGTGCATTTAAAAAAATCAGATTAAAAGAAATTCAGTTGCCCAGACCATCTCCAAATAAATCACATTAGAATTTCTTTTGAAAAAATTTTAAGAAACATTTATTCATTTGAGAGGCTGAAGGGCTGGGACAAAGAAAGCTCCTATCTATCAGTTCACTCCCCAACTGCCTTCAATGGCTGAGGAACGGTCAGGGCTTAAGCTGGGAGCTGGGAATGTAAACTAGGTCTTCCATGTGCGTGGCAAGAACCCAGCTACTGACTCTTATCATTGCTGCCTCCTAGATTCTACATTAGCAGAAAAGCTGGAACCAGGAGCCAGAGCCAGGAATTGAATCCAGGTACTCTAATACAGGATGAAGTTATCTTAACTGCTAGGCCAAATGCCTCACCTCACATCAGAATTTCTGAGCCATCGGTATTTTTTAAAGCTCCTCGGAGAGGCAGCGCTGTGGCACAGCGGGTGAAGCGCCCACCTGGGACGTCCACATCCCATGTAGGAGTGCTGGTTTCAGTCCTGGTCCTTCGCTTCTGATCTAGCGCCCGCTAGCATTTGGGAAGACAGTAGATGGTGGCCTGAGGCCTTGGGTGCCTGCCACCCACGTGAGAGACCTGAATGGAGTTCCGGGGTCTTTGGTTTTGGTCTGGTTCAGCCCTGGATGGGGCAGGCATTAAGGGAATAAACCAACGGATGAAAGATTGCTGTTTCTCTTTGTAGCACTGCCTTTCAAATAAATCTTTTTCTAAAAAACCTCCTTAAAAAAGCAAAAACGAAAAATGAGAGAGAGAGAGAGAGAGAAAATCTTCCATCCATTCGTTCACTCCTCAGTTGGCTGCAATAGCAAAGGCTGGGTGAGGCTGAAGCGAGAAGCTGGAAACTTCATCCAGGTCTCCCACATGGGTGACAGTGGCCAACATCTGCTGCCTTCCCAGGCACATTAACAGGGACCTGGATCAGAGGCAAAGCACCGGGGCTCAAACTGGCACTCCAATATGGGATGCTGGCATTGCAAAAGGCAGCTTAACCTGCTAAGCCACAACACTTGCCCGCATACTGGCTACTTCCACAGCCTGCAAAATAAAGCTGGACTGGGAATAATCTCATGTATCCCATACATTTTGTCTCATCTAGATTTTAAAAATGGGGAAAGTTACCAATATACCTGTTTTCACAACTAAGCAAGCCCCCCCCACTTCTGGTGGATCAAAGATATATTGTAGGTAAATTATCTGGAACAATGTCTGATACAAAGTTCAGTGCTCAACACATGTAAGTTACTATTATTCTATTTAACAGGGATGAGAGCTACAGAAGGCTCAGTTATATAAATAACTTACTTGCTCCTGAAGGCTCTGAACCAGCGCCTGCTGGAGCTCTTGCTCTTCTCGTTCACGCTCCATGTCGTACTGTTGGAGCCAATCAACCTCTCCCTGAGATCCCTCTGGGGTTTTGTTTTCTTTATTCTCATCACAGTCTTTAGTTATCTCAGCAAAACTGGCAGGATCTGTGGAAACAGACATAATATTAACTTGGAAAATCCCTTCTACTAAACTGAAATTTCTGGACTACAGTGACATCTGCTGTTTGGAGCGTAATTTACTTTAATCTCATCTGTAACTTGCTTGGGACATAAAATGTCATCTTACTTCAAGTATGTCAGGGTCTCTCAGCCTTGTCAGCCCTACTGACATTCTGGGTAGGACAAGTTTTTATATATGTAGGGGATCTCTTCTACACATTGTAGAATGTTTAATTGCAACCCTGGCCTCTTCCTATTAGATGCCATAAACATGCATCCCTCTCCAGATGTGACAGCTAAAAATGACAGACATTGCTAAATGTCCGCTGGGGACAACACTGTCCTTTGGTTGAGAACCACTGATCTATAGAAGTGGTTCTGAAATCAGGTGATTATCAGAAGCTATGGTTAAGGATGGGGAAGAACAAACATTCAAATTCATAGGTCACAGTGTCACATGACCAAGAACTAGCTTTAAAATATTCAGATTAAATAAGAAGTAGGGTAGGACTGACACTGAGGCACAGTGGGTTAAGCTACTGCTTGCAATGCCAGCATCCCATACTGGATGGAGCTCCAGTCGGAGTCCCAGGTGTTCTGCTTCCAATCTAGCTTTCTCCTAATGCACCTGGGAAGGCAGCAGAGGAAGGCCCAAGTACTTGGGCCTCTGCCGCACATATGGGAAACCAGGATGGAATTCCTGGTTCTTGGATTCAGCCTGGTCCAGTCCTGGCTGGGGAGTTGTGGCCATTTGGGTAGTAAATCAGAGGATGAAAATCTTTCTCTGTCTGTCCCTCTCTGTCACTCAGCCTTTCAAACAATTAGGCTAAAAAGATTAACACTTTCCTATTATGTCAGTTGAGCATATTTTCACATCAAAAACAAATTTTGTATATATTCTAAATGAAAAGAGTTAAGTATAAAGTAAAAATTGCCCAAGTCTCTGGCAACTTGTATATGAGGGTAGTTCAAAGTTCCTGGAAAAATGGAACTAAAAGATACTTGTTTTAGTGTAAAAAAATTTTTTTTAAAATTTTATTTATTCATTTGAAAGGTAGAGAAAGAGAGACACATCTTCCAATTGCTGGTTCACTAACCCAAATGGCTGCAATGGCCAGTGCTGGGCCAGACTGAAACCAGGGGCTAGGAGCTTCCTTTGCATCTCCCACACAGGTACAGGGGCCCAAGCACTTGAGCCATCTTCTGCTGCTTTCCCAGAAGCATTAGAAAGGAGCGAGATTGAAAGTGGAGCAGCTGAGACTCATCTGTGCCCATATGGGATGCTAGCTTCATAGGTGGTGGCTTAACCTGCTATGCCACAACACCAGGCCCCTAAAAAAACTTTGAAAACATGGGGGTAGTGCTGTGGCATAGTGGGTAAAGCCGCCACCTGCAGTGCTGGCATCCCATATAGGTGCAGATTAAAGTCCCAACTGCTTCACTTCGATCCAGCTCTCTGCTATGGACTGGGAAAGCAGTAGAAGATGGCCCAAGTGCTTGGTCCTCTGTAATGGCAATGGGAGACCCAGAAGAAGCTCCTGGCTCCTGATTGGCACAGCTCTGGCCACTGCAGCCAATTGGGGAGTGAACCAGTGGATGGAAGATATCTCTCTCTTTAACTCTCTCTCTCAAGTAAATAAATAAAATCTTAAAAAAAAAAAAAAAGAAAATAACTTGTCATTTATTCATTTTTACTTATTTGAAAGGAAGAGAGAGAGAGAGAGAGAAAGAGAGAGAGAGAGATTGTCCTGTTCTCCCATTTGCTGATTTACTCCCCAAATGCTTGCAACAACCAGGAGTGGGCTATGCTGCCTCTCAGCGTGTGCAGTGGCGGGAACCTGAAATCAGGAATGAAGGTAGACTTGAATCTAGGCACTCCAACATGAGATGGTGGCATCTTAACTACTACGCTACATGCCTAATGTTGTATTTTAAATACATAATTTTTAAATAGAAAATTTTATTTAATAAATATAAATTTCAAAAGTACAACTTCTGGATTATAGCGGTTCTTCCCCCATAACCACCCTCCCACCTGCAAACCATCCCACCTTCTACTCCCTCTCCCATCCCATTCTCCATTAAGATTCATTTTAATTATCTTTATATACAGATCAACTCTACACTAAGTAAAGATTTCAACAGTTTGTACCCACACAGACTCAAAATATAAAGTACTGCTTGAAAACTAGTTTTACCATTAATTCTCATAGTAAAACACATTAAGGACAGAGGTCCTACATGGGGAGCAAGTACACAGTGACTCCTGTTGTTGATTTAACAAGTGATACTCTTTAAGTAAATACTTTTGTACAGTTCAGATAATTCTGAAGCTTACAGCATCTTGATTTAAGACTTTAAGTCAGGAACTATTTATTACAGAATTGCTGAGTGAATATTTATTTATTACTAATATGCACTGAAAATTTAAGAGGAAAAGGAACTCAAAATTAGAAAATATCAATTGTTGGGGCAAGCACTTAGCCTGGTGGTTAAGATATCTGCGTCTATATTGGAGTGCCTGGGTTCAACACCTGGGCAGCTCCAGCTCCTGACTCTAGCTTGTACTAACGCACACCCTGGGGGCAGTGGTGGCAGCTTAAATAACTGGGTTCCTGTCACTCAGGTGGTTGGTTTGGACTGACTTGTAGAGTGGGCTCTTTGGCCCAGTCCAGTACCAGCCATTGCCAACATCATGGCAGTGAACCAGTCTATTACTCGTAAATCAATAAAGTCTTTAGAATCTGATTTTTTTTTTTTTAAAGATAATCACACTAGGTTGCATATGATGCAACAGTTGTTTCAAGACTGATGGCAGCTGCTGATATGAATTCCTGCAATGAACTAGCTTTAATCAATGTATACTAAAATGTGAAAAACTTTATTTTAGTACCAAACGGTTCCCTGGTTACGATTCTGAAAGCAAGGAGTTTAATGCAGAAGTACATCGGAAGCACATTATGGGGCAGAATGTTGCAGATTACATGCGTTACCTAATGGAAGAAGATGAAGATGCTTACAAGAAGCAATTCTCTCAGTACATAAAGAACAATGTGACTCCAGACATGGAGGAGATGTACAAGAAAGCCCACATGGCTATATGAGAGAATCCAGTGTATGAGAAGAAGGCCAAGAGAGAAGTTAAAAAGAAGAGGTGGAACCGTCCCAAAATGTCCCTTGCCCAGAAGAAAGATCGGGTAGCTCAAAAGAAAGCAAGCTTCCTCAGAGCTCAGGAGCGGGCTGCTGAGAGCTAAACCAAACAATTTTCTATGAAGATTTTTCTGATAAAGACAATAAACTTATTGACCAAGCCAAAAAAAAAAAAAAAAAAAGATAATCACACTAGGGAGAGCAGTAATTTTTCCTTCCCTCCATTATTATTAGAGAAACAGACCTTCATGGTCTGGAACTGAGAAGCCTACTGATCCTCTCTGACCCTTTGGCCTGAGCTTACTGTACTTTAAATGGGTATTTGACTCAACCAATCAGATCATGTCCTGTGGAAATTTAGAACTGAGACAGACAAAAGTTAGATGATGATGAGTATAGCTGATCTGAAGCTAGGATCCAGGAGCTTCTTCCAATCTCTCACGTGGGTGCAGGGACCCAAGCACATGGGTCATCTTCCACTGCTTTCCCAGGCACATTAGCAGGGAGCAGAATTGGAACTGGCACCCATATGGGATGCTGGTGCCACAGGTGGAAGCTTAATCTACTACACTACAGCACCGCCCCCATAATTTTTTTTTCAGTCAATAATTTTCAGCACTCACTGTAACAATGCACTTGAGACAATCTTAGATTATACCAGTAATTAGTCCATGGGATAGAAAGCAGATCAAAGAAGTTCACTTTTGAGATGCTAAAATCAATGTACATATGTCTTCAGGACAAGATTATCGGAGAGATCCAGACTACCACGGGGTCAAATATGTTCACAAAAATTCCACTAATAAGGAACTTGCACAATGGAGGGGACTGAGCCATGTGTTACCATTTTTTCTTTTTCAGTCTTTTGAATATATTTTTTATTTGAAAGGGAAAGTAACAGAGAGAGGAAGGGACAAGTTATCTTCCATCTGCTGGTATACTTCCCAAATGCTTTCAAAAGCCAGGGCTAGGCCAGGCGCAAGCCAGGAGCCAGGAACTCCATGTGGGTCTCCAATGTGGGTGGCAGGAACCAAAGTACTTGGGCCATTAGCTGCTGCCAATCATGTACATTAGCAGCAAGCTGGATTAGAAATGTGGAGTAGCTGGGCCTTGCTGGGGCAACTGGATATGGGATATCACTGTTCCAAGCAGCAGCTGAACCCACTGCACCGTAACACCTGTCTCAATCTTAACATTCTTATACTGAATACTGGGCTGTCCACTGTGGCTCCATTTCTGATCCAGCTGCCTGTTAACATGTCTGGGAAAAAAGCAGAAGATGGCCCAAGTATTTGGGACCCTGCACCCCCATGCGAGACCCAGGAGAAGCTCCTGGTTCCTGGTTCCTGATTGGCCCAGCTCCAGCCATTTGAAAAGTCAACCAGTGATGGAAGATCGATCTCTCTCTCCCTCTGTAATTCTGCCTTTCAAATAAATAAATGAATTTAAAAAAAAAGAGAGACACCTCTCCCATTGTAACAAAAGCAAAAACAGAGTCTTCAACTGATTGCATCTATTTTCCTTGAAAAATACCCCAGGCCTAGATAAAGGAGGTATGAAAAGAGAATTAAAGATGTCAGGAAGAGATCATGGTAACTGAGGAAATACATTTACTAAGGAAGAATAACAGAACTGACTAGTAGCAGTATCGCGTGATCATTTAGGAATGTAGTCATGAATTTCAGGAGTTAACATCAACAGTTTTATGAGTCTTCTCCAGCAATTTGCAGCTGCTTAGACACAGTCATGAAAAAAGACGGCGGGGTCGGTGATGTGGTGCAGTGGGTTAACGCCTTGGCCTGAGGTGCTGGCATCCCATATGGGTGCTGGCTCTAATCCCGGAGGCTCCACTTCGGATCCAGCTCTCTGCTACGGCTGGGAAAGCAGTAGAAGATGGCCCAAGTGCTTGGGGCCCTGCACCTGCGTGGGAGACCCAGAAGAAGCTCCTGGCTCCTGGCTTTGGATCGGTACAGCTCCGGCCGCTGCGGCCAATTGGGGAGTGAACCATCAGATGGAAGACCTCTCTCTCTAACTCTGACTTCCAAATAAATAAATTAAAAAAAAAAAAAAAAAAAAAAGGAGAAAGAAAAAAGACGGCAAGCTGAGAGTTGGGGTTTTGTTGGGCTGTTGTGACAGAAGCAAAGAGGGGGAGGAAATAAACAAGCACTAAGATATGGCATACACGTTGAGAAAGAAGGGAAGTGATAACAAGAGGGAAGTGCTGAGTAGCAAACAAGAGGGAGTCGATGGAAGGGGGAGCCTTCCTGCTAAATTTAAGAAGAGGGCACTAGGTGAGCTGGAAGTGGAGAAGGGTTAGAGAAGAATATTTGAAATAAAGACTTCAAGGGCAACACAATTATGGATTCGAGGAAGTGGTTCTCAACCTGTAACATGCATCAGAATCACTTGGGGAGGTGGTTATCAAAATGCAGACTGCTGAGCTTCCCACCACGTTTCTGTCAGTAGACCCGGTGCAGGAACAAAAGGCAAGCTTAGGAAGTGCCCAGATGACAAATGATCTGGGAAAACACTTTGAGAAGCAGGAATCTAGAGTATGACTTCCTTAAAGTGGCTGATCAAGAAGAAAAGATCTCTGAAATTAAGACCAGAGAAAATACGGCAGTGAAAAGATCTTTATGAGGATGCTGAAGCCTCTAAGACCGCCCATGCAGAGTGACTGGAAGGTAAAGGACAGCTAACCACAGGAGGTAACAGGTGGCAAAGTCTGATGTGCACCCTTGAAGGTAGTGTGATGGTTCAAGTAGTTGTGTCCTTGCCACCCATGTGGGAGACCCTGACTGAGTTCCTGGTTCCTGGCCCAGTCCTGGCTATTTTGGGCATTTGGGAAATGAACCAATAAATCTCTTTCTCTCAAATAAAAATAATAAATTTCAAAAATTATTAAAAAAATAAAAATGAATTCACAGCTAGTGAGTGTATAGCCAGAGGCCCAAAACCCCACTTCTTAGTTCAGCAATCTTTATTATTATGAAGGAATGAAACCAACGGATGAGGGAGAACCTGAATTACTTACACAATAACACCTCATACAAATGCAGATATAGAAAAATGAAAAGAGAATTATATAAATTTTGAAGATAGGGATGGTGAGAAAAGTGACCAAAAACTGATACAGGCCTTTGTTAAATACACATATGAACAATCCTAACTTTGTTGCTACTGAATACCTGAATGCATATGATACACTTTACCAGTAGCCATCATTACTTGTTTCTCATTTTTCTTTTTTAGTTTATTTTTCATTTGAGAGGCAGAGACAAAAAGGTCTTCCATTTACTAGTTTACTTTTCAAATGCCTGCAATGATCTAGGCAAGGCAGGCACTGAAGGAGCCAGGAGCTCACTCCAGGTCCCCAGTAGGGGTGGCAGGGCCCCAGTCACGGTGGCCATCACTGCTGCCTCCCAAGGTGCCTATAAGCTGGAAGCTGGAATCAGGAGTGGAACCGAGAGTTGAACTCAGGAACTCCAATATGGGATGTGGTTGTCTTCATAGGCATCCTAAGTGCTAGGCCAGATGATCATCCCTGCTTCTCATTTTAAAGTTTTTAAAATTAAACATGTAAAAGATTATCAGCTCTATCATAAAGATCCACTTCACCTCTCATTATCAGAAGTCGTAAGTCACTGTTAGGCTTTGAAAGTAGTTGTGCTTTGTTTACCACATAATTTATCTGCATTAAACCTACCTGGCTCTGTGGCTGTTTTGGGCTTCTCAGTTTCAATAGTGTCTGGATTTTCAGGCATTTCTTGAATATCATCCTCTGCAAATCCGGTATCTGGGCTGCTGGTTGGTTTATCATCATCTTCATGACTTGGAGATGGTGAAGTTTCTCTCTTACTTATCTCTAAGACAGCTGCTATAAGCTCTTCTTCATTCATTCTGTCAAATCCTGCATTTTCCATTTCGGACTTATCAGGCTCAATTCTGCATAATTTTGAATCCTGAAGAAGACAATAAATTTTAGAGGAAACTAGAATACCTACAAATATAGTGATCTTAATTAGAATGTGAAGTTGGAACATAATTTCTAAAAATTTTCCTTTCTTTGATGTTTTGGTTATTTAACAATCAATAATAGATGTAAAAACTCACCAACAAGGTAATTTTTAAAATAACAACACTAAGAATAGATGATTATTGGGGCTGGCACTGTGGTGCAGTAGGTTAATCCTCCACCTGCGACGCTGGCATTCCATATGGGGGGCCAGTTCTAGTCCCAGTTGCTCCACTTCCAGTCTGGCTCTCTGCTATGGCCTGGGAAAGCAGTAGAAGATGGCCCAAGTCCTTGGGCCCTTGCACCCACATGGGAGACCAGGAAGAAATGCCTGGCTCCTGGCTTCGGATTGGTGCAGCTCCGGCCATTGTGCCCACTTGGGGAGTGAATCAATGGAAGGAAGACCTTTCTCTCTCTCTCTCTCTCCCCCTGTCTGTAACTCTACCTCTCAAATAAAATAAATAAAATCTTAAAAAAAAAAAGAATAGATTATTATTTTGATTATAGTAAGTGTGCCACGTATGCTCTTTGTAAAAGCTTGAAAAACACATAAAAATAATAAAATTTCACTCAAAATAGATTACTCAAAAATAATTACTCTATTTTTGGTATAGTTCTTTCCAGATATACATGGATTATACTATAAATATTCTGTCATCACACCTAACAACCCATTTAAAATGCTGGCTGGCCTCATTTACTTTTTCAAAATATGAAAAAAATAAAAACTACATCTAGGTTATGTAAATAACTTTCATTTTCTCATTCAAGGTTAGCAACAACAAGTTATCTCGAGGTTTGAAAGCTCAAACTGAGGCCAGCGCTATGGGGCGGAGGGTTAAAGCCCTGGCCTGAAGCCCCCGCATCCCATATGGGCGCCAGTTCTAGTCCTGGCTGTTCCTCTTCCAATCCAGCTCTCTGCTATGGTCTGGGAAAGCAATAGAAGATGGCCCAAGTCCTTGGGCTCCTGCACCCACGTGGGAGACCCAGAAGAAGCTCCTGGCTCCTGACTTTAGATTGGCTCAGCCATTGGAGGAGTGAATCAATGGATAAAGACCTCTTTCTGTAACTCTTTCAAAAACAAACAAAAAAAAGCTCAAATCAGGGTGGGTGTTTGGCACAAGAGTTAAGCTACTATTTGGGATACCCACACGGCAGTGCCTGGGTTCAAGACCCTGCTATTCTTCAGGTACAGTTTCCTGTGTCTGCATCCTAAGAAGCAGCAGGTGATGGTTCAAGTATTTGGGTCCCTGTCACTCATATGGGAGTTCTGGCTTGAATTCCTGGCTCCTGATTCTGGCTTGGCTCAGCCCTGGCTGTTGTAGGTACCTGGAGAGTGAAACAAGGAATGGATGGAGGATCTCTTTTTATCAGTCTCTCTGCCTTTCAAATAAAAGGAAAAAAATAAAAGATTTCAGCTTTTACAGTATTAACTATCATTAAATATCATGAGAGATATGATGCAGTTATGTGTTCACAACCATGATTTAAACAATCAGATTACTTGGTGCTCCATTGATGTAAACATGTACTACAGTTCCTTTAACATAAGCAAGTACGACCAAAATAGAGCAAGTAATTATTTGAAGACCAATATGTAAAAGCAGTTTTGAAGGGACCTTTCTCTCTGTCTCTCTCTCTCTCACTGTCCACTCTGCCTGTAAAAAAAAATAAAAAATAAATAAATAAATAAAATAAAAATGGCTGGCACCGCGGCTCACTAGGCTAATCCTCCGCCTAGCGACGCCAGCACACCAGGTTCCAGTCCCGGTCGGGGCACCAGATTCTGTCCTGGTTGCTCCTCTTCCAGGCCAGCTCTCTGCTGTGGCCTGGGAGTGCAGTGGAGGATGGCCCAAGTGCTTGGGCCCTGCACCCCATGGGAGACCAGGAGAAGCACCTGGCTCCTGCCTTCGGATCAGCGCAGTGCGCCGGCCGCGTCAGCCATTATAGGGTGAACCAACGGCAAAAGGAAGACCTTTCTCTCTGTCTCTCTCTCTCTCTCACTGTCCACTCTGCTTGTTTAAAAAAAAAAAAAAAAAGTAGTTTTGAGGGGAACAGGAGAAAGAGCTTCATCCGGGTCTCCTATGTAAGTGGCAGGGGCGCAAGTACTCGAGCCATCCTCTGCTGCTTTCCCTAGGCCATGAAGGGGGAGCTGGATCAGAGGTGGAGCAGCTGGGACTTGAACCAGTGCCCATATGGGATGCTGGCGTTGCAGGCGGTGGCTTTACCCATTACGCCACAAAGCCGGCCCCTCTAAAGTCTTGATGCATCTGTAAATAGACTAATCTTGCAGTCCATCTTGCATATTTAATAAGTTTGCTGATGCTGATTATAAAGGGCATTTGTTTGGACAGGAAGAGCTATACATGTCTGCTAGATGTTTAGATAAAAAGTTACTTACTTTTTCCAGGTCTTCCTGTTGTTGCTCATTGCTGGTCATTTCACAAAATCTCTGGCTCAGGGCCACAGAGCGTTTTAGTTCATCCTCACTGTCTGAATCCAGGCATAAAGCCAAGGAGCTCTTGGACTTGAAGGTAAATTTCCTACAATTTAAGGCAAAAGAAATTATGTTAAGTCTGATAAACATTTGTCTCTGTTATGCTTTTCATGTATATAAAAAAAAAAAAAACTTCCATTATAGAAAAGCATTTAACAGAAAAAAAGATCTTAAAAGAAGTATACTGAAGCATTACCTTTGCCCCACTCCAAGAGCCATGCTTTGAAAACTGGACAACCCTGCCACTATATAGCATCAGTAAACTAATCACTTTGAGCCTTTTTTCTTTCAATGATCAACCCCAATGAAGTTTTCTCTTTTCATTATAAAGTAAGTACTTTACTGAATTCATGCAGGCATAGCAATGAGTATGTGTTTTTGACAACAAGTGCATGAGGACTAATTTTTTGATCTTTGAAATTATGTTCCATGCACTTTAAAAAGAACAGTAACATTCCACTTATCCACGTATCTGCAGGTCAGACTTCTGGCAACCTCTACCTTCTAGAACATAGGGATTCCAAAGTAAGAAATAAGACTTCTGAGGAAGGCAGTTCCAAAGCCCATGCACTTACAGGGACCCTCTCTCTCCAAGGGAATGGTGTATAAAATAGTGTAGCAAGTTCATCAAGAAATGAGAGCTAAGAAATAAGAGAGAATAACCATAACAAAAGGGCAAAAAACTATGCAATCATTTAATGTAAAGGAAAACTGTCTTGTAATAATTAAGAGCCTTTGAAGGCACTATCATATTAAAACACAGTGCAGTAACTGATAAAATGCTAATTCCAAGGCATTAAAATATACTTGCTATCTCCAGTGTATTTTATTTAAGAAAATAATAGTTGCAACATATTTTAGAAAGATTTTCATCCAAAATGGCTAAAATGTTTAAAAGGTAAATGCTTAGAAAGTCAAGTTTCAGTTATGTAAAAATTCACTTATTCCACTTATGTGGAATACCAAATTTATTCTTCAGTGATATCAGATAAGTAAGGTGTTACTGTGTGATTTTCTAGGTGAACTGAAAATAAACTAAAGGAGAAGGTGGTAAAGGTGAAGGAACAACTTTCTTTGATGAAGGTTAACATAAATTCATATGCTATACTTAAAAAAAAGGAAATAGGAAAAATGCAATTAGCCTAAATGTGAAAACTGTAAATAAACATACAGAATGCTGGCACCAAGAAATCAGAGGCCACAATGGAAATCAAGAGAACCGCACAACAATGTAGATCAAAGAAAAGAGGCAAGTGGTCAGTGATCAGCTCAAACAGTCTGTGGCTGAGAGCAGCCGGGTATCACTGCACTCAGCCTGAACACTTCATAGCCTCCCATTATGTTCAAGATGTTTTTCAGTATAACTTAGAAAAAGCCAATTAGGCGTCCTACATCCTAATTTCTGATTTCATGTTCTTATACACCTGAACATACGAATCTGTTTATCCAGGTAAATACTTTGTTGAAGGAGGGTGACACCTGGATACTACTGCACCAGGGTCAAATGAAATTGCAGAAGAATCAATGGTATTCTGTTCATAACTCAGCCTCTTTTAAGTTTGATCGGCATGGCAGGTCTTCTAGGGCCTAATTAGATTTTACTGACCACCTCTCATTCTCATAACAGTAGACCCTGGAGAACAGATGACCATGCCAAGGTACAATGATGCCCAATGAAACCATCTCTTTCTTGCAACTATGGTGATTTGGTACATAAAGAGTGCATTCCATTAATGATTACTATATTCACAGAAGGCAGCTTGCCTGTAGCAATGAAAAATATTCATCCTGTAAATGCATCACTTGCTCACTTTCTAAGCAGCCAAGTGGTATTGCTCATTTGTATCTTGAGAACGGACAAGAGTATTCATATCGGTACCATTTCAGATTTCTAGCCATGTTAGTCATCTGGTTTTAATTGCACTGAAAAATAATTAACAGGAGGAAAAGAAAAGAGCAGTTCCCAAATGTCATTTTATGATTATATAAGCCCCTCCCCCAAAGCCCTCAAATAACAAATGTGTTTTTTTTAATATACTTTGGGACATCAAATTTTTGGAAAAACATTTTAAAGTCAAATGACAACTAAGTCAGTTGGAACTGTCTAATTAGGAACTATGATTATAGTAAAATCTTAGAGGAATAGTTTAAAAGAAAAAAATTATTGGCTTCTCTCCTTGGATAAACTTTTGGTCTTAAACAAAAGCAAAGTATTTACAGAATCACTACATTCCAGTGTGTATTTGTTTTCCTGTCGCCCTTCAGAATCTTCTGTTCACAGGATCACAAACAGTCCAGCTGGTTAGCCGCAGGTGAAACGAGGATTTAGAATCCGGTGCCTATCTTTGAGGAAGAGTGCTTTAGACTAAGAGGGGCTATTTTAGCCACTCAATTCTTAAAATCCTTCATCACTTAGTAAATTTTTAAGTGCTTTAGGATGAAAATATTACACAGCACAAATGGTAAGTTTTAAAACAAAATATTGACAGAATCACCTGAACTTGCTTCATTGTTAAAAACTTGTTACACTATAGGCTCTATTCTAACCCAGATCAGAAAAATTTCAAAGTAGTGGTAATAAAGAGTAGTTATCATGCAAAAAGAGAGACAATAAAGAAAAAGTGGGAGGAGGGGCAATATCGGAGATTAGGACAAGCTGAATCCTTAAAAATAAAAATTTCGGGGTACATAAGAAATGTAACTCACTTTGAAGGTGTAGAAGGGCTGGTGATGCAGGAATTCACCATTTGAGAGGCTTTCAATGGTCTAGAACTATCAGAAAATTAGAAAAATATATAATGTATACAATTACATTATTAAAGATAGAATTTAACTTATAAAATGAATTATTCTGTACTATAATATCCTCTTGAAAGGCAAATAATTGTAATACTTTTAAAATTACTAGTAACAGATGCCAGAAGAGAAAATGAAATACCATCTCTATGCAGCCCCTGATCTAATTAATTTAAATATACATCATTGGAAATAAAGTCAAGTGTAATGCACAGGAAAACAGCACTTGGAGAAAACTTGGTTCTTTACTTTTAAGCAATAAAATAAGAATAGCTCTCATTTATTGAGGACTTACTAGATGTCCAACACCATACTATGCTAGTGTACTATCTCATTCAGTGTTCAAAACTACCTTCTTGTCTTACAGACAAGAATTTGCCCAACATCTCCAAGCTATTAAACTGTGGAGTCCGCTTGGTTTCAGGACTGTGATCACAAAGACTCAACACTGACAGTATGATATAAGACTACTGCCAGAAAGAGTACAAGCAGAGGGCAGTTTGCCCCAAACAAAAATGTTCACTTCAAAGAAAAGCCACAAGAGAAAAACATCAGCAGCACTAGGACTCTCCGGGCACATTCACATTTTAAAGGACTTTAGTTAGTGTAAGCGTACATAGCTTAGAAAGCCAAAGAGAAATACATTTTACAAAACCGTAACTGTTCATGTTAGCATCAGTCATTCACCATCTGAAATGTCTACTGCTGCTAAGAGATCTGGCTCTTTGTCTCACTATCTGTATGACCTTATCTGTAAGTGATTAATCACTAATCTCAGCATCTCAGGATTTGGACAAAATATCAGGATTTGGACAAAATATCCAAATTCTTCTTCACCTCTACATCTAGATGATTCTACCAAACTAATGTTCAAGCAGAAAAGAACTCATGGGGCTGGTATTGGGCACAGCAGGCTAAGCTGCCACTTGTGGTGTCAGCATCTCATACTGGAGTGTGGTTGAGTCCCAGCTGCTCCACTGCTGATTCAGCTCCCTGCTAACGTGCCTGAGAAAGCAGCAGAAGATGGCCCCCAATTACTTGAGCTGCTGCCACCCACATGGGAGACCTGGATGCAGTTCTTGGCTGTTGGCTTCTGCATGGGCTAGCCTTAGCTGTTGCATTTGGGGAATGAACCACCAGATAGAAGACATCACTCGCTCTCTCCTTCTCCCTCTTTCTGTCACCCTGCCTTTTGAATAAATACGTTAATTTTTTAAAAAGGAAAAGAAACCACAGCAAATTGATCCAAGGTAATACAGCATGCCAAAAAAAAAAAAAAAAAAAAAAAAAAAAAAAAAAGTAACATTCAGAGAAGGCCCAAGGGTTTCCCAAAGTCAAGGTTGTTTCTTATCTCTTTGAAAGTTTCTTAGGAGTCACTGAAGTTCTCCACATTGGTGAGAAGATATTTATGAAGGCACAATTTATCTGGAGGCTCCAGCATAACATTTACTACACTGCCTTTCAAATTTACCATGTCCTAAAGAGTCAGTGGAGGCATTTTTAGACAATACTGACTCCTGAGCCCTATCTTAGATCTAATGAAACAGAACCTCCAATTTAGAAATCAGTATTTTCAGCGTTCATGTGATTCTTATGACCACCCACGGCTGACTTATATTCCCAAGTGTATCAAACTATCTTCTAGCAGTCTAAAAGAGCACTCCTGCAAGAAGTACCTCACAAATGGCAGTTAATGATCTTAGAAGAATTTTGTTTAAATGTTTTTTCAATTACATCAAACCAGCAGTGATTTAATTCCAAAATGAAGCAACATCAAAATCTCCTTCTTGGTCTGATTTTATCAGCGAGTCATGTTCTGATCAGACACTGAAGGCTTTTATTTCACAAAGGAAGGTAAAGGCATTCTCTTAAGGACTTACATTGCCATGTGTGCACTCCAGCTGAGAGCAAAAGGTGGTTTTGTATTTTCAGTGCAATGAGATGACAGAGTCAGGTATCTTGGAATGATGACTTGCTGCCCAATCTTGTTGTTAAGTGAAAGAGTCACATTGAAGCTATATCGTTTCAAATGAAGAATGAGGACTCTGAAAAATAGTAGATCACCTTACTAATTCATACATCATACATAGAGAATATCTAACTAACAATGTTAGATAACTTAAAACATAGCAAAGAAGAATATTAAATTTTAAATGTTAGTACTGATATTAGTTTTACTCCTTAAGTTATTTATTTCATTGTTAAACAGTTTAAAAAAACATAGTGTTATATAACCACTAATGGTAAAAGATTATCTATTAAAATATTGTATGGCCCTTACATTTGACGGTAAAAATTATTTCAAGGTTATTTCCATAAGAATTATTCTTACTTTTTTTCTTAATGCTTATTTATTTTCATCTTTTTGAAAGTCAGAGTGAAGAGTGAGAGTGAGAGTGAGAGTGAGGGTGAGAGAGAAAGAGAAAGAGAGAGATCTTCCGCCAGCTAGTTTATTCCCCAAATGCCTGTAAAAGCAGAGGCTGGGCCAGGTGGAAGCCAGGAGCCTGGAACTCCACGCAGGTCCCACATCCGGGAGGCAGGGGCCCATGAGCAGAGTTGCCAGTGCTTCAGCAGTGAGCCAGCACTCCAATACAGGATGTGGGCGTCCCAAGCAGTGTTTTAACCCACTATGCTTTTTTTTTTTTTTTTTTTTTTTTTTGACAGAGTTAGTGAGAGAGAGAGACAGAGAGAAAGGTCTTCCTTCCATTGGTTCACCCCACAAGTGGCCGCTACTGGTAACCCACTATGCTTTAACCCTTGTCCCACAATGCAGGCCCTGCTATCTTATTTTTAAAAGCACTTTCTCTGGAGAAAGCTGAGAGAACAATTTTTTCCACGTGGAAAAAGAGTCATATAAAAATTGTATGCAAAATCTGGTTTGTGGGTCTGAAAGACTTACAGTTCTTCAGAAATAATTAATTCTGGTTACTACTCTGATAAACTTTTTACTTCTCATACAGAACATACTCTCTGCCTGATGGATCAGATATCTCTCACAGCCCACAACCACACTTAGAAAAAAATTAAGTTTCAAAAGTGTTATGGAAATAAACTCCAGTTCTAGACAAACAAAACAAAACAAAACAAAACAAAAACCCAAAACAAGCAAACAAAAGTCTGCTCTATGGAAAACTCTTTCCATTCTTACTGTATAAGCCTCATCACAGAGGTCACAAACTCAAAAGTTAGCAAATTAAAGTTATTTAAAAAAAAGTATGCTAGAATTCATGACCTCTAAATTCACAACGTTAGAGAAAACAAGGATCCAACTGACATGAAGAGACTAAAACTAACGTCAAAAGTCAAACATTTTGACTAAAATTTCAAAAATCCTAACTGAAAGAAAAGGTAATACAAAACAGAAAGATGACACTAAAAATCACTGATCTGCAAAGATGAGGCAGACTAACAGTAAACAGACCTGACGAGGATAGCAGGCCCTTCAAGAATAAGGTAGAGTGCTCTGAACATTAAGTGAACAAACAGAGAATGGGACTAATCATTAGGATTTGACACAGATATTCTATTTCTTGTGAGTTTGGAATAAATTAACACCAAACACAAATAACTTCCCGGAAAATATTTAAAACAAAAGGAAAATTCTCCCCACCTGAAAGACCAAATAGCTAGACAATGGGAAAGGGAAGAGACAAAAGTTGTGAAGCCAGGAAAGTCTTGTTAACTGAACACTTTTTCTTAGTTGGTGGTGAGAGCTGGTAACAATCAATCATCTGCCTTAAGATTAGTATCTCTGACCTTCCTGCATCAAAACCCACACAAATAGGAAAGAACAAAGTCTCTTAAGTAAAATATAGAGATTGTGATCAATATAGCAATAGTGCTATATTTATAAAGTTTTTTTTTTTTAAATTTATTTGACAGGTAGAATTAGACACAGTGAGAGAGAGAGACAGAGAGAAAGGTCTTCCTTCCGTTGGTTTACTCCCCAAATGGCCGCCATGGCTGGCACTGGGCTGATTCGAAGCCAGGAGCCAGGTGCTTCCTCCTGGTCTCTCACAGGGGTGCAGGGGCCCAAGCACTTGGGCCATCCTCTACTGCTTTCCTGGGCCACAGCAGAGAGCTGGACTGGAAGAGGAGCAACAGGGACAGAATCCGGCGCACATATGTGATGCTGGTGCCGCAGGCGGAGGATTAACCAAGTGAGCCACGGTGCTGGCCCCCAAAAGCCATTTTTTTTAAACAACCCATTTTCTAGAAAAGAGTAATTATGGTATATAAAAGAACTAATATCTAGGGGCTTGGTTCCCGAGATTCCATACTTAGAAAACTGAAGCTGGGGCTGGCGCTGTGCCAGAGTGGGATAATCCTGTGCCTGTGGCGCTGGCATCCCATATGGGTGCCGGTTCTAGTCCCAGCTGCTCTCTTCTAATCCAGCTCTCTGCTGTGGCCTGGGAAAGCAGTAGAAGATGGCCCAAGGCCTTGGGCCCCTGCACCCACATGGGAGACCGGGAAGAAGCACCTGGCTTCAGATCGGTGCAGCTCCAGCTGTGCCTGGGGAGTGAACCAACAGACAGAAGACCTTTCTCTGTTTTTCCCTCTCGCTGTCTGTAACTCTCTCAAATAAATAAATAAAATCTTAAAAAAAAAAAAAAAGGAACTGAAGCTAATAAAAGAAATCAAAGTACTTTGCAAAGTGCCACATAAATGCTTAACGTTAACAGTAACCTTGTTTGTGGTAATCTATTCTTGGAAAGAACTTAGAGCTGTCTTTTAACCGCATCATTCTTTTTTTGTTAACTAGCTTGGTTTTATGCTTGTTTCAAAGAGCTAATACCCAGCGTAAGATGGCCCAAGTCCTTGGGCCCCTGCACCCACGTGGGAGACCCAGAAAAAGCTCCTGGCTTCGGATTGCCCAGCTCCAGCTGTTGCTACTATTTGATAGGGATTGAACCAGCAGATGGAAGTCTTCTCTCTCCCTCTCTTTCAAATAAATTTTTTTAAAAAATCTTAAAAAAAAAAAAACCCGAGAAAACTCAGTTAAAAGAAAAAGCTAATACCAATACAAACTGATTGCATTCCTATATCAGAAAATGTGTCTTATGATTATAGGAAACTTACTAATTTATAAGATCTTCTATAAAAGGGAATGCACAAACTACAAAAATTAGTCTATTTTATTTTCATTAATACACATATATGTTTCTGTCGTAATTTTTGGGAGAAGAGAGGGAGATGACAGGACAACACAGGAAAACAAATTAGAAATGAATGTTACACATTACTGAATTTAAAATCTACTAGCCAGTCTCATCATTAGTCCAAATTCTCATCAGCTGCGTCCTCTTAGTGTCCTCATCTTGGGACGCTCAAGACTCTTCCTCTCATACAAAGGTGCGCTAACACGTCACACCTCAGCTCCACTGACCTCCTTGAGCAGCTTTACTTATCCAGTAATATTTGTATGTGTTTTAAAAAAGAAGAGCTGAAGAGTAATTATTAAATTTACCTGGGAAGCCTGTTAAATTTGTGCCTGACAAGAGCACACTTCCCACCACACTTCTCACAAGAATACTCAAGTTCTTCTGCCTATGAAAAGACAAGAGGGAAAAATAAGAAGTATGAGGTTGAATCACCCTTTTTTTATTTGAAGCTTGTTTTTTAAATTAAAAGTGTTCCACTTCTGATCCAGTTCCCTGCTAATAACCTGGGAAAGCAGCAAAAGATGGCCCAAGTGCTTGGGCCCCTTCACCCATGTGGGAGACCCCGTAGGAGTTTCAGGTTCCTGGCTGCAGCCTGGCCCAGTCTGGCCCTTGTGGCCATTGGGAGCAAAACAGCAGATGGAAGATCTCTTTCTCTGTAACAGTGCCTTTCAAATAAATAAATAAACTTTAAAAATATATATTATTTATAAATATTTCTCAATTATGTTCCACACAGTGTTGTTGAAATTTTGCCTTGAAGAAATCAACTCTAAATACAGTTATCTGTATAAAAAATTTAGTTATGTGAAAATACCAAAGATATTACTTACCCTAAAGAAAAGATCAAGAGAATCCTGAATTGAACGAGGAGGGAGTGGCTTTTTCCTACGAGGAAGGTCAATCGAAAGGTCATTAAACTGTTCTCTTTTGGGAATGATTTCTCCACATCTGCAAGGAGACAAGTGTAAGCATCAGAAGAATACCAAAGAAACACAATACAAGGGCACTTCAAAATGTTCATGGAAAATGTTTATGATGAAAAAGTTATGCATGGATCTTTAAAGTTTTTTGCACCAAAATAAATTTATCTTTTAATTCTATCTTCCACAGATCATCTGAAGTACATGTTATCCTTGAGAAACACTGTTCTACAGAATTTGTTACACTGACCCACTATGGCTAGGCATAAAAAACACACATTTAAGACGTTTTCTCATGCTTGCTTTAATACTTATTAAATTGAAACAGATAAAATCTCAATTGCAAGTATTTAAGTCCTTTCTTGAAATGCCATATTTAAAATTTCTGTATTTTCAAAAAACCTCAAACTTAAAAAAAAAAAAAAACCACTAAAGTATAATGTACACCCAATGGAGCAAGCATAAATTTAATAAAATTTCATTATATTCTTTATTTTTCGTCAATATCCACTGTATTGAAAATGTCTAACCACACATCTAATGACTGTTTCCAGATGTATGAGTTTGTTTTCTATATAGATGCTACAAGTATCTTTAATTTTTTTGCATGGAGATGTCTAACTAGAACAAAAATAAATGTAAATTCATAGTCTAATTAAATTTTATAAAATTTAAAAAAAAGGTATGATGTATATATAGAATCAGTCACACTTCTACAGCTTGATGAATTCTGAGTTGGCACCCTCCCCAACTAATCAGTAAATCAAGAAATAAAACACAATGAATTACTTAGGAGCCTCCTCACATATCTCCACCCAACCACTACCCTTTTAATTCACCAAAAATATAACTACTAATTCTGACTTCCAATATTATAGTTGAGTTTTGACTGTGTTTGAACCTTACATAAATGGAATTATATGGTATGCCCCCCTCCCTCACTGGTCTTTCATTCAAGATGATTATAAGATTCTATCATGCCTGCTAAATATGACTAGAGTGCAATTTCATCATGTCTAGTATTAAACTGAATGAATAATGCATAATTACCTAATATTACTATCAAAGGACATTTGGAGTATTTCCAATTTTTGGCTATATAAACAATACTACTTTGAAAATTCTACAAGCTTTTGGCTCATATGTGCAAGTACTTCTGTTACATAGCAGAATCATTATAGTAATTTGAATAGAATTTTTTTTTTTTTTGACAGGCAGAGTGGACAGTGAGAGAGAGAGACAGAGAGAAAGGTCTTCCTTTCCGTTGGTTCACCCTCCAATGGCCGCCACGGCCGGCGCACCGCACTGATCCAATGGCAGGAGCCAGGTACTTATCCTGGTCTCCCATGGGGTGCAGGGCCCAAGCACCTGGGCCATCCTCCACTGCACTCCCTGGCCACAGCAGAGAGCTGGCCTGGAAGAGGGGCAACCGGGACAGAATCCGGTGCCCCGACCGGGACTAGAACCTGGTGTGCCGGCGCCACAAGGCGGAGGATTAGCCTAGTGAGCCGCGGTGCTGGCCTTGAATAGAATTTTTAAAAATGGTCTTAGAGATCCAAATATATTCAAGTTTTCTAGAAGTAATTTATTTCTTTTAAAGTTTTAACTGATTCTTTTTCATTTTATCTTATTAGAATTTTTAGTAATACTATCCCATTTTCTGCCCTAGTTCCCTAATCCAAGTTGAAGACTGGGGACAATAAGAATATCCGACAGGTCTTCAGAAAGTTTGGAGAAAATGAGGATTATGAAAAACCATGCACAGACTTCAAAAAAATATCTACACCAAAATAAACAATTTTTAAATTAATTTTCCATGAACTTTTGGAAGTACCATTATATATATATATTTTTAAAGATTTATTTATTTATGGCCGGCGCCACGGTTCACTAGGCTAATCCTCCGCCTAGCGGCGCCGGCACACCAAGTTCTAGTCCCGGTTGGGGCGCCGGATTCTTTCCCGGTTGCCCCTCTTCCAGGCCAGCTCTCTGCTGTGGCCCGGGAGTGCAGTGGAGGATGGTCCAAGTGCTTGGGCCTTGCACCCCATGGGAGACCAGGAGAAGCACGTGGCTCCTGGCTTCGGATCAGCGCAGTGCGCCAGCCACGGCGGCCATTGGAGGGTGAACCAACAGCAAAAGGAAGACCTTTCTGTCTGTCTCTCTCTCTCTCACTGTCTACTCTGCCTGTCAAGAAAAAAAAAAAAAAAAAAGATTTATTTATTTATTTGAAAGGCAGAGACAGAGAAAGAGAGAGAGGTCTTCCATCCACTGGTTCACTCTTCAAATGGCCGCAACGGCTGGAGCTACGCCGAACTGAATCCAGGAGCCTGGAGCTTCTTCCAGGTCTCCTATGTGGGTGCCGGGCCCCAAGGACTCAGGCTTTCCCAGCCCATAGCAGAGAGCTAGATCAGAAGCTGAGCAGCCAGAACTTGAACCAGCACCCATATGGGATGCTGGCACTGCAGGTGGGGGCCTTACCTGCTATGCAACAGTGCCAGCCCCTATATTTCTTCTTCATTCAACAAATATTTATTGAGCAACTCTGACAGAATTCTAAGGTGACCCTTGCCTTTGTATAATTCTGTCCCTTTTGACTGTGGGTAGAACCTATACAATGAAGAGTTATCACTCCTTGATTATGTTATTTTACCCAGCAAAGGAACCTTTCAGATATAACCAAGGTGACTAATCTTGAGAAAACTTAATGAAAATAAGATTATCTGGATGGGACAGAGTGAATCACAGGAAGCCTTTAAATCTAGGTCTAGGGAGCAGAAACAGAGGCAGTCTAGGATTAGAAATCAGAGATGTGTGCCAGCTGGCTTGGAAGAAAGCATAGAGCACTGTTGTAAGTGCCTATGTGGGCCACGTGGCAAGGAACTACATGCAGCTTTTAAGAAACCAGTGGTCTTAGCCAACGACTAACAAGAAAATGGAGACTTCAATCCTACAGGTGTAAGGATCTGAATTCTGCCTATCACTGTCTTGGCTTAAAAGACAGTCCTGGACTCCGGCTGGAAACACAGGCAGTATACCTTGATTTTGGCCTCTCTGAGCAGAGAAATTAGCCACACTGTGCTTTTCAGATCTTTAGAGCTGTGAGTTAATAAATGGGTGTTGTTGGGGCCAGCGACATGGCTCACTTGGCAAATCCTCCTCCTGTGACGCCAGCATCCCATATGAGCACCATGTTCTAGTCCCGGCTGCTCCTCTTCCAGTCCAGCTCTCTGCTGTGTCCCGAGTGCTTGGGCCCCTGCCCCCGCATGGGAGACCAAGAGGAAGCACCTGGCTCCTGGCTTCGGATTGGCGTAGCTCCGGCCATAGCGGCCATTTGGGGAGTGAAGCAATGGCAAAAGGAAGACCTTTCTCTCTCTCTCTCTCTCACTGTCTAACTCTATCTGTCAAATAAAAATAAATAAATAAATAAATAAATAAATGGATGTTGTTTTAAGCCTCTAAGTTTAAGGCAATTTGATTTGCAGCAACTAACAAATATAAACAGTTTCCTATATGCTAGAAACTGCTCTAAGCAATGGATAACAGCAGTGAATAAACCAAGACAACGGTGTGCCCCTCTGTGAAGCTTCCATTATACTGGGGGAGAGACAATGAGAAAGAAACACACAAAAGTAAAATCAACACTTACAGTGTGTTAGACATAGTGATACATGCTGCTATGATTTGCAGCTATCTCATGTTAATGGAGGTAGAGACTTTGGGGGGTAGTTAGGACTAGATAAGGTTATAATGACGGCGCCCCCATAATGGTATTACTGGCTTTGTAAGAAGCAGCAGAGACCCAAGGTTCCAACAGAAATCAGGCTAAGATACAGTAAGGAAGAGGGAAGCAAAGGATCAGAGCACTTGGTTAGAATTTCAGATAAGGTAGTAAGAAAATGCCTCAGCCAATGGACTCTACATAAAGTTCTCAAGGAGTGAGAGGGCACTAGTTATGTGAGAACACAGAGAGAGGGAATCTGAGGCAGAGGAACGGATCCTGACTTTATTATAATTTGAAAAGAGGGAGGTGAGGGAAAGAGCATGCCCGATTAGTCTCTTCCATCTTCTGGTTCACTCCCCAGATGTTTGCAACAGTCAGGGCTGGACCATGCCATAGCCAGGAGCGTGGAACTCTATTTGGGTCACCCATGTAAGTGGTGGGGACCCAAACACTTGAGCCGACATCCACTGCCTCCGAGGGGTGACATAAGCAGGAAGCTGGAAGCAGAACTGGGACTCAAACCTAGGTACTCAAGTTTAGTATAATCTGTGGGATATACCACCGTCCCCTTGACATAGGTTAGAAGATAAGGATTCGTAGTATTTGGTGTGTCAGAGGAATGTTTTGATCACTTGCCATAAATAATTAAAAGGGAGGAAAAAGTTTTCTTAGACACTACTTACGCTTTACAAATAATGGAGTGTTGAACCTCAAATTCCAAATTAGTAATAACAGGGCAAGTGTAAACTCTGGTAGCTGAAATATCTGGTGAATTTTCTTCTCCAGGAACAGGTTCAGTCTTCCATGTTTTATTTAATTTTTCCATATCCTCCTTAAGCTGGTCTAAGCACTGACTTAAAAATTCATGAGCATCCTAAGACAATAATGATATCCTTAATAATAGTGCAACATTTATCACAAGCATAGCTTATTAACACTGTGACTTACACAACTTAAGCACTTGGAAGTCAATTACACGTGACCAAGTCAGATTTATTCTAATAAGGGTTTTGGGGTTCATATCTTGTGGATCAAAATAAATGGCAGGCTTTCTAATGTTTTAAAAATATCTACTTATTCAGTTTAAAGGCAGAGCAATAGAGACAGAAAGAGAGAGGTCTTCCCTCTACTGGTTTATTCCTCACATGGCCACCAATAGCTGGGTCTGGGACAGGCTGAAGCCAGCAGCCAGGAACTCCATCCTGGTCTCCCACACGAGTGATAGGAGCCTGAGTACTTAGGCCATCTTCTGCTGCTTTTCCCAGGAAGCTGGACTGGGAAGCAGAGTAGCTGCAACCTGAACTCATACTTTGATATGGGATGCGGGTGATGCAACTGCCAGCTTCACCCAGTACATACAATGCCAGCTGCTGGATTTTATATTCTTAACTATCAGTTGCATAAATGATTCCTTACTTTGCTTTAAAAAAATCCTTATTTTTCTAAAATAACTTTGTAATTAACAGATCACAAGTTCTTTGAACACTGGCAAATCACATCTATATGTTAAAAAGGATTAAAACAAACAATAGAGTTACACTGAAGCTTACTATAACTCCTTGGGCTTTTCAACAAGCGATGAATAAACTACAAATCACATAGTAAATAAAAATCACTCCAATTCCTCCTATCTCTAAATCATCTTAAAAAATAATTAGTACTTACATTCTGCATATAACCAGAGAATCTCTCTGCTGTAGCTGAAATGGCATTTTTAACCTTCTTAAGTAAATCTTTTTTGGTTTCTGAATTACATATATCTTTTTTAATGAGCAAGTGTGCAAAGCGTCTGGTAAAACAGAAGACAAGGTTAGTTTGTTTTACAAAACGTTGTATGGCATTTTTTTTAAAAAAGATTTATTTATTTATTTAAAAGTCAGAGTTACAGAGAGAGGAAGAGACAGAGATCTTCCATCTGTGGTTCACTCCCTAAATGGCTGCAACAGGCCAAAGCTAGGAGCCAGGAGCCAAATACTTGGGCTACCTTCTGCTGCTTTCCCAGGCCACTAGCAGGGAGCTGTATTGGAAATGGAGAAGCCGGGACATAAACTGTGCCCATATGGGATATGCTGGTGTTGCAGGTGGGTGCTCTACCTGCTAGGCTACAATGCTGGCCCCTGGATGGTATATTTTAGAAAACAATGACAATTTTATTTTTATTATTCAACAGTATCTGAGCTAAAGGGTTACTCAGTAAGTATAAGACAATTACCTGAGAAGTGCATTGAATGGAATTTTCTTCCATGGAATACCCTGCTTAAGCAAGTCGTTTGCAAATGACTGGAGTGAAAATAAGGACTGTAAAATAGCATTCATATAGCAGGTATTTCCCAAGTTGGAGAAACTGAAAATGAAAGAAACAGTGCTTTAGAAGACAACAATAGTTTCTGAAGTCTGTTGGGTATTAGCAGGGTTCTCTTCCTGAGCATGCATCACCAGCAGGGCCCGTGAAACCACACACTGCTGGACCTCCCCCAAGCTTCTGTTCCAGCAGGTTTGGACAGAGCGTACAAACGTGCATTTCTAACCAGCCACCCAGTGATGCTGATGCTGAAGGTCTGGGGACAATACGTTGGGAACCACTGCATTATAACAATAACTTCGTTTCTTCTAATGGAAAATTATCTTTCAGATGGCTGCTAGTGTGACTAGGGACTTACCAAAAAGGTATTCATTTTTATTTACTATTTTCCGTTTTACATTGGGCTATAATTTACTGATTTTTCTTAAATGTATTTCCAGAAAAGGAACTAATGAATTATGGACTATATATGTGTTTAACAGATATTGCCACATCTTTCTTAAGTACACATATTTAAAAAATTTTTTATCTGGAAATATTTTTAGGCTTAAAAAAGTTACAAGAACAGTATTCTAAAATGCACCAAGCATTAACACTCTTTAACTACGTGCTTCATATCTAATACCCCCTACATATTTTCCTCAGACATTTGAGATGAGTTGCATACACTGAACCCCGTGGCGGCCATTGGAGGGTGAACCAACGGCAAAAGGAAGACCTTTCTCTCTGTCTCTCTTTCACTATCCACTCTGCCTGTCCAAAAAAAAAAAAAAAAAGCAAAGCATACTTTAGCTGAATCACTTCATGAAAAAAAAAAGTGAATGTGTATTTACATTTTTATAAGAATTTACCTACCCCTGCAGCTGTTGCTGTTGGTGAGAAGAAAGGGGCACTCTTGGTTTGTTCCAGCCAGTATAATCCTGGTTACATCTCAGTTTTTTAACAGAAAGAGGGGCTGGCTGAGGAAGAAATCCCAAACTTCTTTTGGCAGATGGTGTTTGACCTGAAACATTAGTCCTATAAAAAAAAAGAATAGATAAGAAGCAAAATATATTTTTGAACGGTGTTTATTTCTCCCTAGTAGATTCAGAGAATACAGTGTCTAGGAAAAAAACCTTAGAGAAATATTCGTAATAATTATTATAGGGAAAAACTCACAGATGTAAATTAGTAAGTGTTGATATATAGGTAAAGACTATGGATTACGGACATTCTTAATCTTTCATCAAAACAATCGTTAATGACAAAATTGTACAATTTCACAATTTTGTTCAATATTCTGTGTGCAGAGCACACATCAGTTTACCAAGTCTTGAAGAGGCTTCCACTATTTCTACCAGAACAAACATCACAACAGTCTTACCCAATCCACTTGAGAACTCCCTCCACTTCATATGATTAAAAGGGAAATGTCAGTCTTTTTTTTTTTTAAACAGATAGAGTTAGTGAGAGAGAGAGACACAGAGAGAAAGGTCTTCCTTCCATTGGTTCACTCCCCTAACGGCTGCTACAGCGGTGATGCGCTAATCTGAAGCCAGAAGCCAGGTGCTTCTCCTGGTCTCCCACGTGGGTGCAGGGGCCCAAGCACTTGGGCCATCCTCCACTGCCCTCCCGGGCCACAGCAGAGAGCTGGACTGGAAGAGGAGCAACCGGGACCAGAACCCGGCACCCATATGGGATGCCAGCGCCCCAGGTGGAGGATTAACCAAGTGAGCCACAGCGCTGGCTCCTGGATATGTCAGTCTTTTAAATTCTCCTAGATATTGTGATTGTTTTCCAAAAGGTTGTGCCAACTCATGGTTTTTAAATGATTTATTTATTTATTTGAAAAGCAGAGAGTTACAGAGAGAGGGTGGCAGAGAGAGACAGCTACCTTTCATTTGCTGGTTCACTCCCCAGTGGCTGCAACAGCTGGTGCTGGCCTGGGCCAAAGCCAGGAGCCTGGAATTTCATCTGGGTCTCCCACGTGGGTGCAGGAGCAAAAAGATTTGGGCCATCCTCTGCTGCTTTCCCACGTGCGCTATCAGGGAGCTAGACTGGAAGTGGGGCAGCTGGGACTCAAACCAGCACCCATAGGGGATGGGCTTAACCATGTGCCACAACACTGGCCGAATTTACACTTTCATCAACAGTGAATTTCCATTTTTTCTATATGCCTCCATTACTCATTATCAGAAATATTTTTACCAATACAGTGACATTTGATCTCATTATTTTATTTGCATTTTCTTAATGACTACTGAAGTTGAACACATTCTTGTTTTCTCTGAATTGCTTTTATATAACCTTAGTTTTTTTGTTTTGTTTTGTTTTGTTTTTTTGACAGGCAGAGTTAGTGAAAGAGAGAGAGAGAAAGGTCTTCCTTTTCTGTTGGTTCACCCCCCAAATGGCTTCTACGGCCAGCGCACTGCCCCAATCCAAAGCCAGGAGTCAGGTGCTTCCTCTTGGTCTCCCATGCGGGTGCAGAGCCCAAACACTGGGGCCATCCTCCACTGCCTTCTCGGGCCACAGCAGAGAGCTGGACTGGAAGAGGAGCAACTGGGACAGAATCCAGTGCCCCAACCAGAACTAGAACCTGGGGTGCCAGCGCCGCAGGCGGAGAATTAGCCAAGTGAGCTGTGGTGCCAGCCATAACCTTAGTTTTATACTGATTTCTTTTTTTCTTAAAGATTTATTAATTTCTGAAAATGAAAGTTACAGAGAGAAAGGGAGAGACAGAGAGAGCGAGATCTTCCATCCACTGGTTTAACCCCCAGATGGCCATAATGGTCAGCACTGGCACGGGGCAGAGCCTGGAGCCTCATTCAGGTTTCCCACATGGGTGACAGGGGCCCAAGCACTTGGGCCATCCTCTACTGCTTTTCCCAGGCCATTAACAGAGACCTGGATCGCAAGTGCAGCATCTGGGACTCGAACCGGCACCCATATGGGATCCTGTTGTTGCAGGCAGTGGCTTTACCTGCCATACAGTGCTGGCCTCTTATGTTGATTTTTTTTAACGATTATATAGTCTACATACTAATTCTTTGTCTATTACGTGTTTTAAGTTTATATAACCCAATTTGTCGATCTTTTTAAAATCATTTTACTTTTAGTGTCCTATTTAAGAAATCACCCTGTAATATAAGGTCACAGAAATGTTTCTTTATATTTTCAGTTTTAAACTTTGTTTTCTCCCTAATTTAAATCTTTACTTGAAAGTTTACTTTTGGGGGCCAGAGTTGTGATAACGGGTGAAGCCGCCACCTGCAATGCTGGCATCCCATGTGGGCGCAGGTTCGAGTCCTGGCTGCCCCACTTCGGATCCAGCTCTCTGCTATGTCCTGGGAAAGCAATGGAAGATGGTCCAAGTGCTTGGGCCCCTGCATCTGCATGGGAGACTCGCATGGGAGACTTAAAAGAAGCTCCTGGATTAGGATCAGCTCAGTTCTGGCCCTTGGGGCCATTTGGGGAGTGAACCAGTGGATGGAAGACCTCTCTGTTTTTGCAACTCTGCCTTTCAAATAAAAAAATGTTTTAAAAAGAAGTTTTATGCATGTTGTGAGAAATGAATATCATTTATTTTTCTATAACAAAAGTCAGTTGTCTCAAATTGCTTATTGTCTGGCTAGGTCATGTGTTAGCCAGTGTCTCATATTTTGCTTTAAAAATTATGAAAAAGAATATTCATTTGGGAAAGGAATATAAATATCAGGTATGAGGATTAGCAAATTTTTATAAAGCAAATATTTGTGGCCAGCACTGTAGCTTAGTAGGTTGAGCCTGTCTGCAGCACCAGCACACCATGTAGGTGCTAGTTTGAGTCCTGGCTGCTCTACTTCTGATCCAGCTCCTTGCTAATGGCCTGGGAAGGCAGTGGATGGCCCAAATACTTGGACCCCTGCACCACATGAAACCTGTACGAATTTCCTTGATGCTGGCTCAGTCTGGCCCAGCTCCAGCTGTTGTGGCCATTTGGGGAGTAAACCAGCAGATGGAAAATCTCTTTCCTTCTGTCTGTAACTCTTCCTCTTTCAAAATAAATAAATAAGGGGGTCAGCGCTGTGGCACAGCAGGTTAACGCCCTGGTCTGAAGCGCCCGCATCCCAGATGGGCGCCGGTTCTAGTCCCGGCTGCTCCTCTTCCAATCCATCTCTCTGCTATGGCCTGGGAGAGCAGTAGAAGATAGCCCAAGTCCTTGGGCCCCTGCACCCATGTGGGTGACCCAGAAGAAGCTCCTGGCTTCGGATCAGCACAGCTCCGGCCGTTGTGGCCATCTGGGGAGCGAACCAGCAGATGGAAGATCTCTCTCTGTCTCTACCTCTCCCTGTAACTCTTTGAAATAAATAAAATAAATCTTCAAAAAAAAAAATAAAGCAAATATCTGTGTAGCAACTATTAACATGAAAATCCCTCAAATGTCTTTCCAATTACAGCCCAAATCTTCCACCCTGAAAGTTACATTAGCTATTAGTTTTATCCCCGTCAACCCCTAAATTTTATAGTTTACAGTACAGTATGTATGTTTCTATCCTTTAACTTTCAATCTTTCTGCATCTTAATACTATAGCTGTTTTTCTCTTACGTAGCATATAGCTTTTTATTCCTTTAAATCCATTATGTTGGGGCCAACTTTGTGGCCTAGTGGATAAAGCTGCAGCCTGTGATGTGCCAGTTCACATTCTGGCTGCACTACTTCCAATCCAGCTCTCTGTTAATGGCCTGGGAAGTAGAAGATGGTCCAACTATTTGGCCCTCTGCACCTACATGGGAGACCTGGAGGAAGCTCCTGGCTTCTGGCTTCAGTCTGGCCTAACCCTGGGTGTTGCAGCCATTTGAGGAGCGAATCTGAAGATGGAAGATCTGTCTCTCCCTCTCTCGTTAAAAAACAAAACAAAACCCTAGTGTATCTTTTAAATGGAACATTTAGTAGGCTTACATTTAGCATAATTTAACATCAGTATCATTAATGATTTGGATTTATATCTTCAAGTTTATTATGCATTTATTATTTGTTCTATATGTAAATTTTAATAGTTATTTGAGATGTAGAACTACAGAGAGAGGAATAGATAGAAAGGTCTTCCCTTCACTAGTTCACTCCCCAAGTGGCTGCAATGGCTGAGCTGAGCTGATCTGAAGCCAGGAGCCAGGAGATTCTTCAGGGTCTCCCAAGCAGATGCAGGGGCCCAAGTGCTTGGGCCATCTTCTGCTTTCTCAGGCCAAAAGAGAGCTGGATTGGAAGAGGAGCAGCCTGAACATTAATTCACACTCATGATGGATGCTGGCGCCACAGGCATATTATTTCATTGTCTTCCTTCTGTTAGTTTGGAATATATTCTTTCAGGAATTAAATGGAGTTCCTAAAAATTGTATTATTTATTAAACACAAAACAGTTTTATTGAAGTATAATTGACATACAATAAAATGTATATATTGAAAATATGTAGTTTTCTAATTTGACATGTATACATCCATGAAACCATCACCTTGATTAAGATCATAAACATATACAAAGGAATTCTAGGGGTCCTCCATATCCTTCCCTTCCACTGTTCACCACTGTGGCCTTATCTTCATGAGCAGACAATTTTTCTAACAATATACAGTATCTGGCATTTACTACAATCCCATATAAATCACATCACACAACACACATTTTTATGGGGCTTCTTTGATTCAGCCTAATTATTCTGAATTCACATGTGTTGCCACCATGTATCAACATTGCATCCTTTATATTGCTCACTCCCCTTAAGAATATACCACACTGGAGCTGGCGCTGTGGCATAGCCGGTAAAGCCACCGCCTGCAGTGCTGGCATCCCATACGGGCGCCGGTTTGAGACCCGGCTGCTCCATTTCCGATCCAGCTCTCTGCTATGGCCTGGGAAAGTAGTAGAAGATGGCCCAAGTCCTTGGAGGCTCCTGGCTTCAGATCGGCACAGCTCCGGCCATTGCAGCCAATTGGGGAGTGAACCAGTGGATGGAAGACCTCCCTTCCTCCCTCCCTCTCTCTCTCTGACTCTCCATCTCTCTGTGTGTAACTGTGACTTGCAAGTAAAGTAAATAAATCTTTAAAAAAAATGCCACACTGTTCCACTCACTTTCTGTTTTGAATTCTTTTAGATTTACAGAAATGTTTTGAAATAGCAGAGGATGACTTTCACTCAGCTTTCCCTAACAAAACCAGAGTCTAAACACCAAATCCAGGAAATAAACAATGATATGCTATTAACTACTCAACTAACGCACACTATTCAAATTATATGTGCGTTCGCATTAAAATCCTTTTGCTGGTCTAGGATCCAACCTAGGGTCTACAGCACAAGTGACTGTCATGTTCCTTAGTCTCCTCTAATCTCTGATGGTTCCTCAGTTTTTCTTTATTTCTTCTTTTTTTAATGACTTGGGTCCCTGTTACCCATGTGGAAGACCGCCGGCATTTGGGCAGTAAGTCAGCAGATGGAAGATCTCTTTCAAATGAAAACCATTTTAAAAAAAATTTTCAATGTTGCCTCACTGGTAATGTTAATCATCATCACTTGGTTAAAGTGGTATCTGCTGGGCTTTGCTACTGTGAAGTTACTATTCTTCCTTCTGTAATCAAGAAGTATCTTGTAGGGAGATACTCGGAGACTATGCAAACATCCTGGTTTTCACCTATCTTTTGTCCACTAATTTTAGTACCCATGATGGAATCTGACTACATCATTACTGTAGTATTTGTCTAATGGTAACTTTGTATTCTTACCTTCCTTCTGCATTCATCACTGGAATTCTTCCGTAAGACAGAACTGCCCATTCACTATTTCAGTATGGATTCATATATATAAATATTCCTCGCCAAGGGTTTAATGCAGCACTATCATTGTTACCAGAATTCTAGTTTCTGCCACTCCTACAGGCAGACTCCTGTGTCGTTTGGCCATCCTTTTGTGGACATATCCTTACTTTCTGGTCCATCAGGATGTTACTGATTCATTCTGCATTTTCTGACCCCAAATCTGGAATCGACCATTAATTTCAAGGAGCCCTGGCTCCTTGCACTGGAGAATGGCACACACACTGTTCATTCCTAATGCCAATGAAATCTGACATGCTCCAAAATTTTTGGACTTTTTGAGAGCTGACATGAAGGCACACTTGACTTCTCATTCCAAGGTGCATTCAAACTGCAGATGCACCAAAACTGTTGTGCAAAATTACCTTCAGACATTGTGGATAAGGTATACATGAAATAAAAATGAATTCTGTGTTTATACTTGGGTTTATCCCCAAGATATCTCACATTTATGCAAGTATTCTATCTGAAAAATCTGAAAACATTTCTGGTTCCAAGCATTTTGAATAAGTGATACTCAACCTGTATTTGGGAACAAGTCTCTGGGCTCACTGCCTCAAGGCCCTACCGGGGAAAGGAAATATTTGTATATATAACCAATGCATATAAGCACATTGACTTTTTTTCTGAATTCGTCTATATATTTATATACATAAAGCTTTGAGTTCACACTGATACCTAATTCCAGTTGAACACCCAGGGTTCATCACTAGTCTTCCCCCTTTTCTGCTCCGACCGTGCAAACCTAGCTTTCATTATCTTCAATGTTTACTTGGTCACTGCAGGTACAAATATGAAGCAGTTTTAGAACTGCTGATTCATACCCTTGTGAGAAACAAATTTAAACCCAGTAAGATATTATTATATTATACAATAACTTTATGATAGACCCACATTTTAACTATTTTTCTTGCTCTCCAATTTTTCATCTGAGTTCATTTTCCATCTGCCTCAAAACTAACCTTTAGTATTTTCTTTAGTACTTCCTTGCTGGTGAACTCTGTTTTGTATAAAAAGGTCTGCTCAGGGAGGGAAGAGCAACGTATCATATTCTTAGAATATATCTATGAGCCTGTTGGGTTTCCCCCACCCAACAATAAGCCTTTCTTTAAAAAAAAAAATGCATCTATGAAATACATGATGGGGCCCACGCTGTCATATAGTAGATATAGGGGCCGGTTTGAGCCTCGGCTGCTCCACTTCAGATCCAGCTCCCTGCTAATGCGCCTGGGAAAGCAGCAGAAGATGGCCAAAGCCTTTGAGCCCCTGTACCCACAAGAGAGACCCAGAAGAAGCTCCTGGTTCCTGGCTTCAGATCAGCCCAGCTTCAGCCCTTGCGGCCTTTTGGGGAGTAAACCTGAGGATGGAAGATTTCTGTCTCTCCCCATCTCTTTGTGAAATAAATAAATCTTTAAAAAAACACATTAAATTCTCTTTATATTAATAAACTCAAGAATTTTTTAAAAGATATAGTCGGCTGGCACCACGGCTCACTAGGCTAATCCTCCGCCTTGTGGCGCCGGCACACCGGGTTCTAGTCCTGGTCGGGGCACCGGATTCTGTCCCGGTTGCCCCTCTTCCAGGCCAGCTCTCTGCTGTGGCCAGGGAGTGCAGTGGAGGATGGCCCAAGTGCTTGGGCCCTACACCCCATGGGAGACCAGGAGAAGTACCTGGCTCTTGCCATCAGATCAGTGCGTTGCCCCGGCTGCAGTGGCCATTGGAGGGTGAACCAACGGCAAAGGAAGACCTTTCTCTCTGTCTCTCTCTCTCACTGTCCACTCTGCCTGTCAAAAAAAAAAAAAAAAAAAAGATATGGTCACCTTTATTCTATTATTTTCACTTCATATCACTTCATATAAAATTCTTGGTTAGAAGTTTCAGTACACTTAAATAACATTCTACTCTTTTCTGGCTTCTTGCTATAGAAAAACAAGGTCAGATATTTTTGTTCTTTTCAAGGTAAAACATTTTCTCCTGGTTGCCTTTGAGATAAAATGACTTTGACTCTGCAGTTCCACAGTGACATCTCCAGGGTGGGTTTCTTTATCCTGCTTATTCACTGTGCTGTTTAAATCTGAAGTCTGATTTTTTTTTTTTTATCACTTTTAGAAAATTCTCAGCCAATATTTTCAAATACACTTTTTATCCCATTTGCCATCTCCCCTTGGAGACTTCAATTAGACATGAGAATTTTACTATGTGTCTTAACCTCTCCTTGTCCATATTTTCTCTGCATTATTATAGTATCTTCCAGTCAACCTTTCAAATAATTACTCCCTTTACTGTGTCTCATATACTGAAAAAAAACAACTGAAGATTTAATATCAATTTCTATATTTTACATTTCTAATTTTTAATTGGTTCTTTTCAAATTAGTGATTTTATAGTTTCAAGTTTTCTGCAGAAATTTCCTCTGAAATGTCAAATATTATTCTTTTATAATTTGACTCAATTCTTTTTTTTTTTATTTTATTTTTTTTTATTTTTGACAGGCAGAGTGGACAGTGAGAGAGAGAGACAGAGAGAGAAAGGTCTTCCTTTGCCGTTGGTTCACCCTCCAATGGCCGCCGCTGCAGCCGGCGCACCGCGCTGATCCGATGGCAGGAGCCAGGATCCAGGTGCTTTTTCCTGGTCTCCCATGGGGTGCAGGGCCCAAGCACCTGGGCCATCCTCCACTGCACTCCCTGGCCACAGCAGAGAGCTGGCCTGGAAGAGGGGCAACCGGGACAGAATCCGGCGCCCCAACCGGGACTAGAACCCGGTGTGCCGGCGCCGCAAGGTGGAGGATTAGCCTATTGAGCCACGGCGCCGGCCATAATTTGACTCAATTCTAAATATCTGGAGCTCTGTGGTTAACTGCTAATCTAAATGACTTAGTCTAGTAATCAATCAACAGTACTTCATAAAATCTAAGATGCAACAAATTATGAAATATACCATTTATTTTATGTACTTGTACTACTGAGAAAGAAAAAAGCAATGTCAACCGAAGTATATCATAATTTCTATGGCTTAGACCTACATCTTCATTACACATTGCTCTTCTTAGCAAAACTGATTCAGGTATTTCCGACAACTCATATTCAGGATCAGAATATTCCCTCTTCTCCACTCAGGGTCATAGATTTTCAGTTTCATAGATTTTCAGATTTCATAGGCTACTATCTATGCTACTAAAGACAGACGCTGCTGCTGCATTTCCAAACAGTCTAAGCCAACAACATTCATTTGATCGAGTTCCATACTGAGGTTTCCTTAACTTAATAAAAGGAGTTCACAGGATATTTTCAGACCATAACTAGGATTCACAGTCATTTCTTAAGTGCACAAAGTGGTCAGATTGAAAAATGAGTGACTGTAGTTTTTCAGTAGTACTACCAGAGACGACAACCATTTTCCTTGGTATAATAGATATCACAGTATCTGATGTACCTCCACTTCAAATATTTTTTAAATGTGAAAAAAATGCACATCTTGAATTTTAGAAATGTATTGAGGTACGGGATGATGCTGTTATCTTCCGGAGAGAATTTTCGTTTAGTACATTTATTGTGTTAGTCTTTTAAGAGTGTAACTATTTATGATTAACAATCTAATTTCAGTGCTTGCAATTTCTAGACACACGGATAACTCCACAGAATGGCTAGTTAACTTCTAGCTTACTCTTACCCCCCGGGGAGTCATCAGTCCATAATGACACGTACAAAGCAACAGACCAAGCCCCCTACACTGGTAGGTCCCAGAGTCTAGCGATGTTCCATACCTACTGATGTCAAAAGCATGGACAGGTCTCAGGTCTTCCAGTTCAGCAAATATATGTGGAAACTCTCTGAAGCTGCTTTTACCTTTTCCTGACGTGGTTACTTCTCATTCCCTTGTCAGCTTTTCGAAGATATTAACATTTCCCCCACATAATTAATCAATTCCACTTTTATTATAATCCTAGCCCCCATAGATGTAGATTGTTTCTGGGCTCCAAATTTAATTCTGGTGATTGGTGATTAGTTCTAATGAAGTCCCTATAAAAATCACCTTAACTTAAGTCTTGGCATCTGGCAGTTCAAGTCTATCTTAGATCTGCTTAAAAATTACTTTGGGAGTGGGACTAGTGCTGTGGCATAGCAGGTTAAGCTGCTGCCTGCAGTGCTGGCATTCCATGTGGAAACCAGTCTGAGTCCTGACTCCCCACTTCTGATCTAGCTCCCTACTAATGTGCCTGGGAAAACAGCAGAAGACGGCTCAAGCACTTGGGCTACTGCCATCCATGTGGGAGATCCGTATGAAGCTCCTGGCTTCTACCTGGCCCAGCACCGGCTACTGTGGCCATTGAGCTGTGAACCAGCAGATGGAAGATCTCTGGCTCCCTCTCTCTAATTCTTTCAAATAAGTAAATAAATCTTAAAAAAAAAAAAAAAAAAAAAAAAAACTAACTTGGTTGAGACTAGTGTCGTGGCACAGTGGGTAAAGCTGCTCGCTGCCTGTAGCTGGCATTCCATGTGGCACTGGTTTGAGTACTGGCTGTTCCATTTCTGATTCAGCTATCTGCTAACAGCCTGGGAAAACAGCAGAAGATGGCCCAAGTGTTTGGGTCCCTGCCACCCACGTGGGAGACCTAGAAGAAACTCTGGGCTCCTGGCTTCAGTTGATCCCAGTCCTGACTGTTGTAGCCACTTGGGAAGTGAACCAGCAGCTGGGAGATCTCTCTCTGTCTCTCTAACTCTGCCTTTCAAATAAATAAATCCTTGAAAAATTACCTTGGTTATTCTTATAAGTTTACTATTTGAACTAGTTTATATTTATTTTAATTCTATAAGTACTTTGAGATTTCAACTGGAGTTGCCTTCAAATTTTTAGTTAATATGGAGATAAATGGTATTCTTTAGCTTTCCCATCCAGAAATATGTTCCATCTTGTTTACTCAGTTCTTCCTGTATGCCCCTCAGGAGTCTTCATCCTTTTCTACACAAAAATATAACATACACTATTAGACTTATTTCTATATATCTCATGAATCTGTCAGATATTGTTTTCTATTACTTTTTTTTTTTTTTTTTTGACAGGCAGAGTGGACAGTGAGAGAGAGAGACAGAGAGAGAAAGGTCTTCCTTTGCCGTTGGTTCACCCTCCAATGGCCGCCGCTGCAGCCGGCGCACCGCGCTGATCCGATGGCAGGAGCCAGGAGCCAGGTGCTTTTCCTGGTCTCCCATGGGGTGCAGGGCCCAAGCACCTGGGCCATCCTCCACTGCACTCCCTGGCCATAGCAGAGAGCTGGCCTGGAAGAGGGGCAACCGGGACAGAATCCGGCCCCCCAACCGGGACTAGAACCCGGTGTGCCGGCGCCGCAAGGTGGAGGATTAGCCTATTGAGCCACGGCGCCGGCTTCTATTACATTTTTTAAAATATTTATTTATTTTTCATCTATTTAAAAGGCAGAGAGACAGAGATAGAGATATTTTCCATTCACTGGTTCGCTCCCCAAGCGCCTGCAACAGCCAGGGCTGAGTCAAGCTGACACCAGAACCTCACTGAGGTCTCCCATGTCAGCGGCAGAGGCCCAAGCACCTGGAGCATCATCCACCGCTTTCCAGACAGATTAGCGGGAAGCTGGATGGGAAGCAGGAGCCAGGACTGAAACCAGCACTCTACTATGGGATGTGGGCTTCCCACACAGTGGCTTAACTCACTGTACAACAATGCCTGCCCTCTATTATATTTTAAAATTAATTATTCCTAAATTCAGGAGTATTATTTATAAAGTTGATATTGTTTTACAGGAGCCTCACAGAATTATTTTATTTGTTCTAATAATCTCCAGAGATTCTTAGTGTTTTGCATTTAACAGATCATACTGTCTGCAAAAATATGACAATTTTGTTTTTCCCTTTCCAATCCTTAAATTCGTAACTTACTTAATTTTGGTTTTTTACTGCATTGGTTATAACATTTAGGATAATGTCATCCTGCCCTTGACTTTGATGGAATTTCTTAAGGTTTCAACATTTTAACTGTAATACCATTTAAGTTTTTGGTAGATACCATTTTATCAAACTAAGCAAATAATCCTATTTCTAGTATCTAAAAGTAGGTATCATTTTAAAAGCTTGTTTTAATCTACTATAGTTCTCAAATGATTTTATTTTTGACAGAGAGAGAGACAGAGAGAAAGGTCTTCCCTCCGTTGGTTCACCCCCCAAATGGCCACCAGGGTTGGCACGCTGCGCTGATCCAAAGCCAGGAGCCAGGTGCTTCCTCCCGATCTCCCATGTGGGTGCAGGGCCCAAGCACTTGGGCTATCCTCCACTGCCTTCCTGAGCCACAGCAGAGAGCTGGACTGGAAGAGGAGCAACTGGGACAGAATCTGGCACCCCAACCGGGACTAGAACGTGGGGTGCCGACGCCACAGGTGGAGGATTAGCCTACTGGTGCTGGCCTCAAATGATGTTAAAATATTAACTTACCTTCACACTTCTGGGATGTGTACTATTTGATTTTAAGTATCATGTTTAATAGACCACTGGAGTCAGTTACTAGTACCTTATTTTGGACAACTCTGTGTTCATATTGGAAAAATGATCTGTAACTTTCCTGTACTGCTGTTACAAAGTATTATGAAACTTCTAAAATAGATACATAGTTTATCCTATCTTTCTGTAATCATTTGGTTAATATTAACTCATAAAATCTCACAGCTTGGTATTTTCATGGGGAGGAGGAAAAGGAATCTTCGAAATAACAAACTGCTTTAATATTCTTTTCTTGAGTCCACTGGATAAAAGATATTTCCTATAAAAATCATCCATTTCACTAAAGAATTTAACTATACTGGTAATCAACAGGTCATCAATCTTGTTTTATCAATATACCCACCCACAATATTTTACAGCAAATCCAAGATAAAAAATTTTATTTATAAAATTAAAGTATACACTTCTTTAAAAAAATTCTTTCTTTAGGGGCTGGCATTATGGTCACCTGCATCCCACATCTGAACACTAGCTGGGGTCCTGGCAGCTCTGCTTCCAATCCAGCTCCCAGCTACTGCACCTGGAAAGGCAGGGGAAGACAGCCCAAGTACTAGAGTCCCTGCCAACCATGTGGGAGACTAGGCTGGAGTTCCTGGCTTCTAGCTTTGGCCAGGCACAGACCTGACTCTGTGGCCATTGGGAGAGTGAGTCAACAAGTAGAAAATCATCTTTCGCTCTCTCTGTTGTTTTTTCAAAGAAACAAATTTTTTAAGAAATTCTTTCATTAAAACATAAGCAAAACATCAGCAAAAATAAAAAATTATTTATGGCTGCAACAACTGGGTTGGGCCAGGCCAAAGCCAGGACCTAGGAGCTTCTTCTGGGTCTCCCACATGGGGGCAGCGGCCCAAAGACTTGAGTCATCCTCTGCTGCTTTCCCAGGCACATTAGAAGGGAGCTGGATTGGAAGAAGAGCACCTGGGACTCGAACCGGTACCCACACGGAATGCCAGCACTGCCATTGCTTTAACCTGTTGCGATGCAGTTGGTGTTGGCCCCTGGTTGGTGTTTTTTTAAACAGTTTACTGAGTTAATAATTAATGTGTTATATAATCCACACATGTAAAGTATATGATTCAGGGGCTTTTAGTATATTAACAGATGTTACAGTTATTAAACCATCACTACAAGATTAGAACATTTTTTGTCACCTCAAAAAGAAACCTATGTCCATTAACTATCACTACTCCATATCCTCCCATGCCCTCACCCCAACCCTAAGCAACAACCAGTCTACTTTTTATCTTTACAGGTTTTCCTATTCTTTACTTTCACATGAATGAAATCATATACCCAGTGGCCATGTGTGTCTGGCTTCTTTCACTCAACATGTTTTCAAGGTTCATGCACATTGTAGCATGGATGAGTACCTTGTTCCTTTTTATGGGTGAATGATATTCTTTCAGATGCATAATCATAATTTAGCCATTCACTCATTTGTTGATGGACATCTGGGTTGCTCCCTCTTATTGGCCACAGTGAATAGTGAGACCATTAACATTCATGACTTAAATATTAATGTATATTTATATATATATACACACACACACAAAATATATCTATTTTCTTTTGTGTATATATACACAATGTATATATTTACAACCATTTAATTCTACTATAGAATTGCTGAGTCATACGGTAATTCTATGTCTTTTTTTTTTTTAAGACTTGTTCATTTATTTTGACAGGCAGAGTAACAAAGAGAGAAGGAGGGAGAAAGAGAGATCCTCCCATCCTCTGGTTCACTCCTCAAGTAGCCAGGACAGAAAGGGCTGGGCCAGGCCAAAACCAGGACCTTCTTCTGGGTCTCACACATGGGTGCAGGGGCCCAAGAACTTGGGTCATCATCTGTTTCTAATTTAAAAATTTACTTTATTGGGCAGGCACTGTGGTGTAGCAGTTTGTAAAGCAGTTGTCTGCAGCTCCAGTCTCATATGGGCACTGGTTCCTGGCTGCACCACTTCTGTTCCAGCTCTCTGCTAATGTGCTTGGCAAAGTGGCAGAAGATGCTCCAAATCCTTGAACCCCTGCATCCATGTAGGAGACCCAGACGAGGCTCCTGGATCCTGGCTTTGGACTGGACTAGTCCAGACCACTGCAGCCATTTGGGGAGTGAATCAGCAGATGGAAGCACACGCTCACAAGTGCTTACTAGTTCTCTCTCTCTGCCTCTCCTTTGTAGCTCTTTCAAATAAACAAACAAATCTTTAAAATTTTTTATTTTATTTTTTATTTGAAAGGCAGAAAGAGAGAGAGAGAGAGAGAGAGAGAGAGAAAGAAGGAGAGGGAGTAATCTTCTATTAGTTAGTTCCCCAAATGCTGGCAAACAGCTAGGGAGGGGCCATGTCAAAGCCAGGAACTGAGAATTTCATACTGGTCTCCCACAAATAAATGAACCATCATCTTCTGCCTTTCGGGGTATGTACTGGCAGGAAGCCAGATGGGAATCAGAGCAGCCAGGACTCAAAACAGGTACTCTAATATGGGATGCAGGCATCCCAAGCAACTTAACCAACAAAACACCAAACGTTTGCCCCTTCACTGAGGTCTTGATTTGCATTTCTTTCATCATTAAATCATGTCTTACATATGTTTGTTGATCATTTATATTATATATCTCTTTGGAATAATGTTTATTCAGATCCTTTGCCGATTTTGATGTTATTGTTAATAAATTATTTAAGAGGTAGAGAGACAGAGAGATTTCACACGTGCTGGTTCACTATCCAAAGGACCACAATGGGCTGGCGCCGCAGCTCAATAGGCTAATCCTCCGCCTGCGGCGCTGGCACCCCAGGTTCTAGTTCCGGTCAGGGTGCCAGATTCTGTCCTGGTTGCCCCTCTTCCAGGCCAGCTTTCTGCTCTGGCCTGGGAGTGCAGTGGAGGATGGCCCAAGTGCTTGGGCCCTGCACTCGCATGGGAGACCAGAAGAAGCACTTGGCTCCTGCCATCAGATCAGCTCGGTGCATCAGCCACAGTGCACCAGCCACAGCGGCCATTGGAGGGTGAACCAATGGTAAAGGAAGACCTTTGTCTCTGCCTCTCTCTCTCACTGTCCACTCTGCTTGTCAAAAAAAAAAAAAAAGAAAGAAAAAGAAAAAGAAAAAGAAAAAAGGACCGCAATGGACAAGACATGGCCAAAGTCAAGAGCTGGAAACTCAAGCCAGGCCTCCCAAGTGGGTGCTCCCAGGGTCTAGAGTCAGGGCTAGAGGCAGTATCAAACCCTGGTACTCTGATACAGGTGATGGCCATCTTAGCCACTAGGCCAAAAGACTGCCACTGTCCATTAAAATACATTCTACCCACCGCCCAAAAAAAGGTTTATTTTCTGAAAGGCAGAGTTACAGAGAGGCAGAGAGGCAGAGAGAGAGAGAGAGAGAGAGAGAGAGAGGGAGGGAGGGAGGGAGGGAGGGAGGGAGGGAGGGAGGGAGAGAATGACTCTCCCACCCATTGGTTCAATTCCCCAAACAGCTGTAACAGTTGGGACTGAGCCTTATTTGAAACCTGGCTGTTCCACATCCAATCCAGCTCCCTGCTAATGTGCCTGGGAAGCACCGGAAGATGGCTCAAGTGCTTGGGCTCCTGCACCCATGTGGGAGAACTGGAAGAAACTCCAGACTCCTGGTTTTGGCCTGGACTACCTCTGGCTGTTGTGGCCCCCTGGGAGTTAAATCAGCAGATAGCAGACCCCTCCCTCCATTCCTCTCTCTTTAAAAAAAATAAATAAATAAAAAATAAATTTTTTTAAAAAATTTATTAGACAGGGAGAGTTACACTGAGAGACAGACAGAAAGGTCTTCCTTCCGTTGGTTCACTCCCCAAATGGCTGCCACAGCCGGCGCTGCACTGATCCAAAGCCAGGAGCCGGGTGCTTCTTCCTGGTCTCCCAATGCGGGTGCAGGGGCCCAAAAACTTGGGCCATCCTCCACTGCCTTCTCGGGCCACTCTTTCAAACAAATGAATAAATCTTTGGGACCGGAGCTGTGGCACAGCAGGTTAACCCCCTAGCCTGAGGCGCTGGCATCCCATATGGGTGCCGGTTTGAGACTCGGCTGTTCTACTTCCGATCCAGCTCTCTGCTAAGGCCTGGGAAAGGAGTGGAGGATGGCCCAAGTCCTTAGGTCCCTGCGCCCACGTGGGAGACCAGGAAGAAGCTCCTGGCTTCAGATAGGCACAGCTTCAGTCGTAGCAGCCAATTAGGGAGTGAACCAGAGGATGGTAGACCTCTCTCTCTCTGCCTCTCCTCTCTGTGTAACTCTAACTTTCAAATAAATAAATAAATAAATAAATCTTTTAAAAAAATGAATAAATCTTTAAACAAAAAAAGAAAAATTTGAAAAGAGACTGAACTAAAATACTTCCAGAGTACTTTCTAACTTAAATGTCATGATTCTATGATTCTTACCAATTTTGTTATTTTAAATTAGGGTACTCACCTAGACCTAATGCCTAACTTATCCCATTATTCAATATTCTGAAAAAGAGAGCTCTTTAAGTTTGTCAAAAGGCATACAACCAATGCATACCTGTCGAGATTAGTACCACCAGCAGCGTAGTCCTTGGATCCAGCTCTGCTACCATAAAATGATGATGACTGCAAAGGTAAAAGCCCTTTAAAATAAATGAACAAAGGAAAACTTTAATTCCCAAGTCAATCATTCAAGTTCATTTCATAATAAAAGTACACATTGGGTATCTTTGTATTCTTTTTCTTTTAATCAAAGTAAAATATATACAAATACTGTGAGAAAAGTTATAATAGTAAAATAATACTCCTTTGCCCCAAACTTCTACAAGTTTTGTTCCTGAATTGTAAAGAACTTTTTTAGAGCCAGAGTGGTGGTACAGTGGGTTAATCTGCCACCTGTGATGCCAGCTTCCCTAGTTGAGTGACTGTTCAAGTCTTGGCTGCTCTACTTCCAATCCAGCTCCCTGCTAATACAACTGGGAAGAAATGGAAGATGGCCTAAGTGCTTGGGTATCTGCCACTGATGTGGGAGACCCAGACAGAGCTCCACACTCCTGGCTTCAGCCTGATCAGTACTGACTATTATGGCCATTTTAGGAATGAACCAGTGGATAGAAGTCTTTGTCTCTGTCTCTTCCTCTCTTGGGCTCTGCCTTTCAAAATAAATAAATAAATAAATTCCTCAAACTATTTATTGAAGATGCAGAGAAAGACACAAAAAGGGAGTATGCTCATGCTTCCACCCACTGGCCTCTCCCCAAATGTCCATGATGAGTAGGAGGGGAGGGGTGGTAAAGCCCAGAGCTGGGATCTCAGTGCAGATCTCCAACTGACAGAGCCATCATCACTGCCTTCCAGGGTCTGAAATAGCAGGAAGCTGGAGTCAGAAGGCTGAGTCAGGAACTGACGCCAGGCAATCCAGCATGGGTGTGGGCATCTTATCCGGTATGTCAAGCGTTCTTCCCCCTCTTCCCACCACCATTTTCTTTATTTTATTTTATTTTATTTATTTTATTTTATTTTTTTGACAGGCAGAGTGGACAGTAAGAGAGAGAGACTGAGAGAAAGGTCTTCCTTTGCCATTGGTTCACCCTCCAATGGCCGCCACGGCCGGCGCGCTGCGGCCGGTGCACCGCGCTGATCCAATGGCAGGAGCCAGGAGCCAGGTGCTTTTCCTGGTCTCCCATGGGGTGCAGGGCCCAAGCACCTGGACCATCCTCCACTGCACTCCCTGGCCACAGCAGAGGGCTGGCCTGGAAGGGGGCAACTGGGACAGAATCCGGCGCCCCGACCGGGACTAGAACCCGGTGTGCCGGCACCGCTAGGCGGAGGATTAGCCTAGTGAGCCGCGGCGCCGGCCCCCACCACCATTTTCTGTTAGTTTTCTGATTTCTTCCATAGGGATAGATAATGAATTTTTCTATTTCTTGACTTATTAATTTTAAGTAATCAGTTGACTCCTTATTATAGATTAGAAATGCTGTATGCAATAATTCCAAGATCTTCTGAAGTTTATATTAAGCAGCAATATCAATAAACTTTAATTTCAACCACTTTATCTCCTCTGATTTATTCTACAGGCCAGGTACTTAGATAATCAAACAGCTTAATTCCAGACAGTCAAGTAGGGAAGAAAGCATAGCCAAATTATTATAAATAATGCAATTTTTTAATATTTCTATACTTCAAAATTTTTAGCCAACTAATGGGTATAAATTGGTGCCCAATAGTTAGTACCAGATTATGAGGTATTTCTGAGTAAGGTAAAAATATATGACCCAGTTTAGGCTTTTATTTCCAGTCTAACACAATATATCAGATAATAAATGAGTAGCTTATATAAACTTACCTGGTGTCCGATTCTCTTCTGACTGTTTCAAACTCAACTGTTTTTCTCTACTGCTGGTTAAATATTTTCTTGAAGGATCTGTCATAGCCTTGTTGTTCCTGCATTCAATAATTTTAAATCAATATAGAATAGGTGTACAAATATACTGTTTTTAGTTTTGAATAGTTATCATTAAAAAAGCTGACATTTCTAGTGTAAAACTCATCGATATGCATGAAAGTTAGGCTATAAGCTTGCTAAACCTTCAAGAGGTCAGTGACTTAAGCAAATGAAAATTATGAAAAGTTTTTCTTACCAAGTCAAGAGCCAATGTAGTTCTTGACTTTGGTCATTCAGCAAAACTAGAGCTTTTTTTTTTTTATGCTCTCCAACTTTTCATCTGAGTTCATTTTCCATATGCCTCAAAGCTATCCTTCAGTACTTTTTTTAGTACTTACTTGATGGTGAACTCTCTGTTTTGTATAAAAAAGTGCCCAGGGAGGAAAAAAGTATCATTATATTCTTAGACTGTATCTATGAAATACATTACGGGGCCGGCATTGTAGTACAGCAGGTAAAGCCGCTGCCAGCAGTGCCAGCATCCCATATGGGTGTTAGTTCGAGCCTTGGCTGCTCCACTTCCAATCCAGCTCTCTGCTGTGACCTGGGAAAGCAACAGAAAATGGCCCAAGTCCTTGGGCCCCTGCACCCTCATGGGAGATCCAAAAGAAGCTCCTGGCTCCTGGCTTTGGATCAGCTCGGCTCTAGCCATTACAGCCATTTGGGGAGTGAACCAGTGGATGGAAGATACCTCCCTACCCTGCCTCTCTGTAACTCTGCCTTTCAAATAAAAAATAAACTTAAAAAAAATTGCTGTAGTCTTTTTAAAAATAAATAAATAAATAAAGGCTTTATTTGAGTCCATAGTTCTACAGATGCAAAGTTGAGGGACAGCACTGGGTGATGGTCTTCTTGCTGGCAGAGTACTACAGAGGTGCTGGGTATCACACAGAGAAAGACAAGGGCATTGTGTGTGTCTCTGTTAGCCCCTCTCCCTCTTCTTAAAAAGCCACCAGGATTCAATCATGGGGGCTTCACAATGATGACCTCTAAACACCATGATTGGGTTCCAGGGAATGATGAGGGTGATCTCGGTTCTTGCCTCACATGGAAGAAGAGTTTATACATAGACAGGACAGTGAACAAAGAACAATTTATTTAAGTCAGAAACCTTCTGCTTGCAGCAGTCAGGAGGAGAGTTTCAAGGAAAGAATACCCTGAAGCATTTTCTTTATGTGAAAGTCAAATTAAAGACAAATTATTTTCTAGACCAAAAGCAAGACCAAATGAAATGATATAAACACTAAGACCAAAAGAATAAATTATTAAGTAAACCATCCAAGCTTGATACTTTAAAAATGTAAAATAAAAAGGAAAATGTTCTTATGTTCCAGGTGATTTGAAATATTGTTTGCTAATATTAACATCGTTTCTATTTATAGTGACAATTCATGAACACAAAGTTAAAAACTTGAACAAGTCCCCGCCCCCCAATTATTCCCAAATATCTGAGCTCATATAATTAGTGTCCATTACACTAACTGTCATGCTTTGGTTAGAACTGCAAATTCCAGGGAACTATCATGCATTAAACCTGCAGTGGGGCTGACGCCGTGGTAAAGTGGGTAAAGCCGCCTCCTGCAGTGCCAGCATCCCATATGGACGCTAGTACAAGTCCTGGCTGCTCCTCTTCCGATCCAGTTCTCTGCTATGGCCTGGAAAGCAGTAGTAGATGGCCCAGGTCCTTGGGCCCCTGCACCCATGTGGGAGACCTGGAAGAAGCTCCTGGCTCCTGGCTTTGGATCAGCTCAGCTCTGGCCATTGCAGCCATCTGGGGAGTGAACCATCAGATGGAAGACCTCTCTCTCTGCCTTTCTTTTTCTCTCTGTGTAACTCTTTCAAATAAATAAATAAATCTTAAAAAAAAAGTGAGAAACATCATGGATGAGTGAAAGTATTAACAACAACAACAACAAAACATCTGCAGTGGCTCCATCAGATTTCCTCTAACTCATTTTTGTGTTCTCTTCCAGAGTTTCACACCTACTTAGGTGTGTTTTTAATAGCCAGTACCAGCCGGTGCCGAAGCTCACTAGGCTAATCCTCCGCCTTGCAGCGCCGGCACACCAGGTTCTAGTCCCGGTCGGGGCACCGGATTCTGTCCCGGTTGCCCCTCTTCCAGGCCAGCTCTCTGCTGTGGCCAGGGAGTGCAGTGGAGGATTGCCCAAGTACTTGGGCCCTGCACCCCATGGGAGACCAGGATAAGCACCTGGCTCCTGTCATTGGATCAGCGTGGTGCACAGGCTGCAGCGCGCCGGCCGCGGCAGCCATTGGAGGGTGAACCAATGGCAAAGGAAGACCTTTCTCTCTGTCTCTGTCTCTCTCACTGCCCACTCTGCCTGTCAAAAAATAAAATAAAATAAAAAAATAAAATAGCCAGTACCTAGGGCTCTTCTTCCTGTGGCTGCCCTCAAGCTACTAGAGATCCTTTGCCTGCTATCTGAGATTGCAAGTAAGATCAGGTGCTGAAGTACAGAAGTACAGCACCCTTACCTTGGATTACAATGACTTTAAGGAAGCAGATTTCTTCTCTAGGATCAGAATGAAGACTGACATCTGTACTGACTTTTTTTTAAGATTTCTTTTTATTTAATTGAAAAACAGAGTGACAGAGAGAGGTAGAGACAGAGAGAGAGGGGTCTCTCACCCACTGGTTCACTCCCCAGATGGCCGCATTGGCCGGAGCTGAGCTGATCCACAGTCAGGAGACAGGATCTCTGGGTCTCCAATGTGGGTACAGGGGCCCAAGATTTGGGCCATCTACTACTGCTTTCCCAGGCCTTAGCAGAGAGCTGGATCGGAAGAGGAGCAGTCGGGACTAGAACCAGAACACATATGGAATGCCGGCACTTCAGGCTGGGCTTTAACCCACTGTGGCACAGTGCTGGCCCCTGTATTGACTTTTGCCTACGATCACACACATGTTCCGTTTCCTGTCCTTCACTACCCTTCTTCTCCCACACCCTCTGTTCTCCCCTGGGAGTAGTATTTCCTTATTAATTCATTTGCACAACTAATCTCCATTTCAGAGTCTGCTTCTGGAAACTTGATATTTAACAGTTGGTATTCTATGTGGCCTAGAAAGCCCACTCGAACTGGATCACTTGTTCAGCAACAAATATTCTTTTGCTGGTGGTAAGAATTCTAGGTATTCTACAGTGCTACAATTTGTGAGTTTTCATCTATGATACATTGGGATGGAAGCATGTAGAAGGGTATATGGTTCATATATCTTTAGCATTTTACAAACATGGCAGAATGAATGCACAATAGTTTTTATTGAGACAATGGAAATGTCCTAAAACTGGACTATGATGGTATAACACAATCACTGAGTTACATACCTAAACCAGGTGAATTTTAAGTTATGTAAATTATACCTCAAAAAACTTTTAAAAAATTTTGAAATTATTCCCCTCCCTGTAGCTAAGCCTCCCATAAAGATACATTCTAGGGTAGGCATTTGGCATAGTGGTTAAATTGCCACTTGGGATGCCAACATCCCATAGTGGAGTGCCTAGGACAGTGTCCTGGTTCTACTTCTGATTTCAGCTTCCTGCTAATGTGCACCCTGGGAGGCAGCAGGTGATGGCCTGGGTGTGTAGGTCCCGGCCACCCACAATGGAAACCTGGATTCAATTGTGGGCTCCTTGCTTTGGTCTAGGCTGGACCTGGTTGTTGCAGACATTTGGGAAATGAACCAGCAGATGAAAGATCTGTCTTTCAAATAAACACATCTAATAAGAAAGTACAGTTTATTTCTTCATCTCTTAGTGGGATTGGCTTTATGATTTGTTTAAAATAATGTGACAGAAGTTAATAGTGTGTGAATTCTAATCTTAAGCCAAAAAGACTTGCAAATTTTTTACTCACTCTGTTGGAATTCTGCCATTGCTATGAGAATAATGCAGGCTAGCCTGCTAGATGGTCAGACACATGGCCAATCACTCTCATTACCCCAACTGACAGTCTGTCAATGGTCAGTTATTCGAGTGAGGCCATCCTAGACCAGACAGTCCCTAGCCAATGCACCTATTGATCACAGATGCATAAGAAAATGAGAGAACTGAGGCTGGCGTTGTGACGTGGCAGGTAAAGCTGACTCCCACTATGCTGGCATCCCATATGGGTGCCAGTTCATGTTCCAGCTGTTCCATTTCTGATCCAGCTTCTTGTTAATATGCCTGGGAAAGCAGCAGCAGATGATCCAAGTAGGGAGACTGGAAGAAACTCCTGGCTCCTGGCTTTGGCCTGGCCAAGCCCTGGACCTTGTAGCCATCTGGGGAATGAATGGATAAATCTCTCAATCTCTCTCTCTCGCTCGCTAACTCTGACTTTCAAATAAATAAATCTTAAAAAAAGAAAAAGAGAGAATAGAGGTGCATTATACCAAGCTGGCCCCAAATAAGTAGGACCACCCAGATGCACATAAATTCATAAGCACTAACAAAACAGTTACTATTTTAAACCACCAGACTTTGGGATGGTTTGTTATACAGCAACAGAAACTTGACACAATAAATACCTCATGGGGCAAATGATTCTTGTAATCATAAAGGCTACAGAATTGTCTGGTTGTCGCCAAGTACTGATTTGCTCAATAAAGAAAATGACAGGCTTCTTTGAGCCAATTACCAACTTAAGGACAAGGATATCATATACAGTCACTCACCCACAGGAGAGTTATGGCCTGGGACATTAAGACTCTAAAGCAAGAACATTCTGTCTGTAGCAGAAAATTAAACGTCACCTGTAAAGTGTGTCATACTACTCTTGGCCTATTATTAGGCCTGGGAAGAGAATGAGCATAGGACCATTGTCAAGGGACTATGGAACCACAGCTAAACGACGTGAGCTGGGTGCTATCACACCAATGAAATCATAAGGTTGGGGCAAGGTGGGGAAGACGGACAGTATCAATGCATTGTAAAACAGAAGAAGTTACAGTGGGAGTGCACCCAAGTAAGCAGGAATAGATAAAAAGAATAGGTCTTATGGGCATTCCCTAAGATCAGATCAAAGAGCCGGCGCCGCGGCTCACTAGGCTAATCCTCCGCCTAGCGGCGCCGGCACACCGGGTTCTAGTCCCGGTCGGGGCACCGGATTCTGTCCCGGTTGCCCCTCTTCCAGGCCAGCCCTCTGCTGTGGCCAGGGAGTGCAGTGGAGGATGGCCCTGGTGCTTGGGCCCTGCACCCCATGGGAGACCAGGAAAAGCACCTGGCTCCTGGCTCCTGCCATCGGATCAGCGCGGTGCGCCGGCCGCAGAGCGCCGGCCGCGGCGGCCATTGGAGGGTGAACCAACGGCAAAGGAAGACCTTTCTCTCTGTCTCTCTCTCTCACTGTCCACTCTGCCTGTCAAAAAAAAAAAAATAAATTAAAAAAAAAAAAAAAAAAAAAAAAGATCAGATCAAAGAAAAGTTATAAACCTGGGCCAGACTCACAATGGGTTACCTTGGCATATTGTTGTTAAGTGAATATGAATGACTGTTGTACTACAGCCCCACCAAGGGACTCCCTTGAAAGACAGTAGTGTAGGGAAATTCTCCACTGTTCAGAGCTTTGAGAGGGGGGTGGTAGCAAATGGTTTGCATGGACAGTTGGAAGCAAGCTTAGAAGGTCAAGGAGAAGTGATTTATGGAAGAGGTATACGCACGGGCTTACGGAGGTGTGTATAAAGGGTAAAGATCTGCTTCACATGTTAATGATCATGAGAGAAACCCACTCAGAGTAAACAATCAATCATCTACCACTGATCAGCGGATGTCCGCCAATCTGTGCCTTTAGCCATTCCATGGACCAAAAAAAGGCTCATGAATGAAAGTCACGCTGGCAGAAACAGAAGCTACAGCAGGAGCTCACCTTCACCGAAGTTTACCTACTGCTGCTGCTGACTGTCCAACCGCTCGGCAACAGCTGATGCTGAGCCTCTGAACAGCACACTTTGAGGAAAGCTGTCATTTGCTAGCAAACTGATCATGTCACAGTCCTTCCACCCTAGAAGACAGCAATGAACTCTGACTGGAATTAACACATACTCCAGGTATGCGTTGCCTTTCTTGCCCAAAGTGTCTTGACTGGAATTACTATTCAAAGGCTCATAAGACTGTCTAATTTACTAACATCAAAACTTAAATAGAACGTACCTTAGAACAAGAAGTGCACTTTGCAGAAAAGGAGATACAACAAAGGAGTATGACCACAGATCTATGGGGACGACCACATACTCTACCCTCAGCTATTGGTCTGACAAAGTACTGCAACAGGCTTTGAAAGAGCAACTTGGAATGGGCATTTGGCACTGCTGGGGATATTCACATTCCACCAGAATGCCTGGGTTCAAATCCCATGTCTGATTCCAATTCCAGATACTTGCTAATGTACACCTTGGGAGGCAGCAGGTAATGGCTCAAGTAGCTGGGCCCCTGACACCTACATGGAAGGCCTTGGACTGAGTTCCAGGCTCCTGGCTCAGTCCAAGCTGCTTGCAGGTATTTAGGAAGTAATCTAGCAGATGGAAGATCTCCGTCTGATCCTTCTACCTTTCAAATAAATAAATAAATAAAATATAAAAGTGTAGCTTAAAAGATAGCTTCATTAGAAATGGGATATAATATACCTTAACCAGGGGTGGTGAACCTCTTTTCTGCCAAAGGCCATTTGGATGATTATAATATCATTTGTAGGCCATACAAAATTATTAACTTAAAAATTAGCTTACTACAAATATATTGAACTCAATCCCATCTGGCAAGGACACACAAAATGATTAATAATGGCCTATAGGCCAGATATTCCCCACTCCTACAAACCATTACATTTTTTTTTTTTTTGAAGATTTATGTATTTATTTGAAAGGCAGAAATACAGGGAGAGAAGGAGAGAAAGAGAGAAGGGGGGGGAGAGAGAGAGAGAGAGATCTTACATCCACTGGTTTACTCCCCAAATGGCTGCAATGACCACAGCTGGGCCAGTTCAAAACCAGGAGCCAAGAGCTTCTTCCAAGTCTTCCACATGGGTGCAGGGGCCCAAATACTTGGACCATCCTCTGCTGCTTTCCCAGATACATCAGCAGGGAGCTGGATCAGAAGTGGAGCAACCAGGTCTCGACCTGTGCCTATATGGGATATATGCATTGCAGGCGGAAGCTTAACCTTCTACAGCACAGTGCTGGCCCCAACCCTCACATTTATAGAGAACACGTGAATCCAGAAATAAAGGGGTAGGAGGTAGCCTCACATGCCACTACTTTCAGTAACTCAGAGAATTTGTGCTTCTTGTACCTCAAACTTAAAATTCTGTGTTTCTGGTTTACAGAGGGGAAATTTGTTGGCCAGGAGCACAGTAAAGGAACAGTTAAAATTATGGTCACTACCTTGTCATCTTATGCTCCTATTGCTGGCAGATCAATAGCAAAGAAGGGAGTTACCACATAGGCAAGTGCAAATAACTTTACTTATTGTATGGAAGAAGGGTTGCTGTTATACAATGCGGGCAGGGGGGAATATTTGGAATAAAGGGGATTCACAAGGGCCCCACAGTTCTCTTATGCTCAGCAGAAGCATGGTTCTTACTGAATTCTGTTAAGAAATTACAGCAACTATGAGCTAAGAAGCACATAGTGACGAGAGGCTCACAGCCCTCAGAGTTGAAGATCTCAGTTACACTACCAGACAAACCATCAAGACCAGTAGCAGTGTTAGAAGAGTATCCGGTAGGGGTCGGTGCTGTGGCATAGTGGGTAAAGCCGCCACCTGCAGTGCCAGCATCCCATAGGGACACCAGTTTGAGTCCCGGCTGCTCCACTTCTGATCCAGCTCTCTGCTATGGCCTGGGAAAGCAGTGGAAGATGGCCCAAGCCCTTGGGCCCCTGCACCCACGTGGGAGACCCAGAAGAAGCTCCTGGCTCTTGGCTTCGGATCAGCTCAGCTCTGGCCATTGCGGCCATCTGTGGAGTGAACCAGTAGATGGAAGACCTCTCTCTCTGCCTCTCCTTTTCTCTCTGTGTAACTGTAACTTTCAAGTAAAATTATGTCTTAAAAAAAAAAAAAAAGAGTGAGCGATAATCTAAAATGAATGGTAGGAGGAGCTGACAACATGGGTTAAGGACTCAAGGACATCTGCATCCATGCATTGCACCTCACCTACTAAGCTTCCTTTTGTAAGATTCTCCCCCCAGAAATTGGGAAACATCAACGTGAAGAATCTGTGATAAGACACAATGAAGGGGCCGGAGATGTGGCGTAGCAGGCAAAGCTACCGCCTGCAGTGCCGGCATCCCACATGGGCACTGGTTCAAGTCATGGCTGCTCCACTTCCGATCCAGCTCTCTACTATGGCCTGGGAAGGCAGCAGAAGAATGGCCAAGTCACTGGGCCATTGCACCTGCATGGGAGACCTGGAAGATCCTGGCTCCTAGCTTCAGATCGGCACAGCTCCGGCCACTACAGCCATCTGGGGAGTGAGTCAGCGGATGGAAGACCTCTCTCTCTCTCTCTGCCTCTGCCTCTGCCTCTCTGTAACTCTGCCTTTCAAATGAATAAATCTTAAAAAAAAAAAAAAAAGGTACAATGAACTTAATAAAAGACTTGAGTGCATGGAAATGATACAAGAATGGGGAGAGGAGCAGTGCAGATCCAACTCTTGTAATGGACAGTCAAGGTGATGTTCCAACAGAAACCCCGAAATCCCATTTTATTGTTTTCACATCCCCAGACTGTGTTTTCAGTGTCAACACCTACAATCCTCAAGACAACTACATCTGAGCTGCTAATAACATTTTGCCCTCTTGCATAGAGCCAAAATCCCCAAGGAAGCTGGTACTCGACTGGCTGGTGTGGGAATATGAAAGCCCAGTTTCATTGCCTCAAGTTGGTCAACCCAGAATTCTCTGCTGAATCAACATGAAACTTACTCTCTGGGGGACTTACACCTGCAACGATCACATGCTTGCTCAGCTCCCTCCCCTTCTGTGGTCTGCTTCCCTCACTCAGTCGTTTTCCCTCTGAACTTCTTACAAGTCAGCTGCATAAGTACATTTATCTAGAATCATGTTCTAGGAATCCCAAATTCAATCATCTAAATGTGATAGTATAGAAAAGATGAGGTGCTGGTGTTGTGGTGCAGCAGGTTGAGCTGTAACCCAACATCCGCATCCTATGTGAGCACCAGTTCAATTTCCAATTTGTCCATTTCGGGTCCAGCTCCTTGCTACTGTGCCTGGGAAAGGAGCAGCAGATCACCCAAGTGCTTGGGCCCCTGCCACCCACATGGGAAAACCAGATTGAGTTCCAGGCTCCTGATATTGGTTTGGCCAAGCCCTGACCATTTGAGGAGTAAACCGGCAGGTAGAAGATCTCTCCCTCTCCCTCTTCATCTCTTTTTCTCTAACTTTGCTTTTCAAATAAATAAATACATCTTTTAAAAAATGAAAGGAAAAAAAAAAGGATGTATTATTAGTCCAGAATGGAATCAGTAACTTAGGGTTTCCTCAGATAGAATTCTAAGTGGGACGACTGGTATTTCCTCCAAGTACGGTGAATATGGTGGACTAGCATGCAGCAGGCCACCACAGCCAATTTCTAGCACATCTCTCTGCTGCACATAAACTGTATTTCCTAGCTAACATTCCGAGTGAGATTTAAAACAGCACAATTACACCAAGATCCAAAAACTATAAGAAACACAAAGGCCTTCCTGGAATTCTGCTTAGTGCCAGTGTATGTCACATCAGAGGTATCTGGTTTTTTTCTGGATAGGATTTCCCATCGACAGTGACAGCGTGATTCTAAAGACAATAGTTTTCATGGGGGCCAGTGCTGTAGCGTAGCGAGTAAAGCTGCCACCTGCAGTGCCGGCATACCATATGGGCGCCAGTTCAAGTCCTGGCTGCTCCACTTCTGATTGGGGAGTGAACCAGCAGATGGAAGACCTCTCTCTCTCTGCCTTTCTTTCTCCGTGTAACTGTAACTTTCAAATAAATAAAAAAACTTTTAAAAAAATTAGTTTTCATGACCACTTCCAATTCAGCTTTTAGCTACATGACAGACCAGCCAAGAACATCTCTGGTGGCCTGTTCTGTGGCATGACTCTCAAAATCACTCCTGGAAACTCAAAGTCTGTCTTTTCAGCTTTCCCAATGATTCTGTAAGCCATTTAACTAATATTCACTACGTGTAAATGCCTTTGTGCTTAACTAGCTAGAATGAATGTTGCTCCCACAAATGGACCATGAAACACAAATGTTACTATAAACAGGGAGTTACCATAAGAAGTCGGAAATACATAGCACATTACACACTGGAAAGCTGTTTATCATCACTGTGCTTCAGCACCGTTACCTGAGACTGTCATCTGTATGTTCTGAGAGGCAGGCCCCATGCTTCCTGTAACTGCACACTGGAAAGCAGGCCTTAGACGCTCTGTAACTACAGCTCTGAGGGAAAAGATTCAGACAGTTAAGAACCCTGAGCTATGTCAGTGCTTCTTACTGCCTTCAACAAGGTCCTACTAAAGACACATCTACGCTAAGGCAGCCAACTTGCAATTAAGGATGAAAAGCAACACAGCACTCTGTGTCAAAGGCCTAGAATTAAACTTGCCTTCTAATCTGAGACCATGTGACTCAAAAAAGCCAACTGCTTTTTTTTTTTTTTTTTTTTAAGGATTTTATTTGTTTACTTGAAAGTCAGAGTTACAGAGAGGCAGAGGCACAGAGAGAGAGGTCTTCAATCCACTGGTTCACTCCCCAGATGGCCATAACGGCCAGAGCTGTGCCAATCTAAAGCCAGGAGCCAGAAGCTTCTTCCAGGTCTCCCACAGAGAAGAATCTCCTGGCTCCTGGCTTTGGCCTGGTCCAGCCTGACCACTATGGCCATTTAGGCAGTGAATCAGAGTATGGAAGACCTCTCTCTGTGTCTCTCCCTCTCTCTCTGTAATTCTGCCTTTCAAATAAATAAAAATAGATCTTCAGGGCCGGTGCTGTGGCATAATGGGTAAAGCTGCCTCCTGCAGTGCTGGCATCTTATATGGGCGCTGGTTGCTCTACTTCCAATCCAGCTCTCTGCTGCGGCCTGTGAAAGCAGTGAAAGGTGGTCCAAGTCCTATGGCTGCTGCACCCACATGAGAGACCCACAAGAAGCTCCTGACTCCTGACTTCAGAATGGCACAGCTCTGGACATTACGGCTATCTGGGGAGTGAACCAGTGGATGGAAGATCTCTCCATCTCTTTCTCTGCCTCTCTGTAACACTGCCTTTCAAATAAATCAATAAATCTTTAACAAAACAAACAAACAAAAAACCACACAAGGAAATAGAGTTTTTAAAAAAGAGGCTGGCACTGTGGCATAGTGGGTAAAACCACTGCCTGCAGTGTCAGCATCCCATATTGGTGCCAGTTCAAGTTCTTGCTGCTCCACTTCCATTCCAGCTACCTGCTAATGCACCTCGGTAGAGCGGTGGAAGATGGCCTAAGCATTTTGGTTCTTGCACCCATGTGGGAGACCTGGAAGAAGCTCTTGGCTTCTGGATTCGGCCTGGCCCAGCCCTGGTCATTGGGGAGTGAACCAGCAGATGGAAGACCTGTCCCTCTCTCTCTACCTCTCTCTCTCTCTGGAACTCTGCCTTTCAAATAAATAAATAAATCTTAAAAAAAAAAAAAAAAAAAAAAAGAGTGACTTTAAAAAACAGCTATCAGCAAGAGGGTTCCTACCAGAGAACAGATTGCTGAACAAACTAACCAGGAACTTACCCCACTATCTGATCTGTCTTCACAATTTCTGCCTAGCAAGATCTCATCACTGCGGTAGACCACAGAATCCTCCATTTTCCTATTCTTTCCTAAAGAGAAAATTTTATTGTAGTTATCTTTTTCCCACTCCAGCAATGTCTGTATGCACAGGGGTGGGAGTGGGGAATACAGATTACTTGCCTTTTGTTTTTTGCTACCAGATCACAAGAGGGTCACAGGTCCAAAGCACATCTGTATTTTACAGAGAGGACTGCACATCACCCACAGATCCTAGACTCGGAGCTGGATACGATATTTACATGAGAGTTTGAGGCTGGCTCCATCAGGATAAGGATAAGGATGCTCTACGTATGGAAGAACGGTGAATTTTGGTGGCCATATTATTTTGGTGGCTAGAGGAGTAAACTATGGCAAACTGTTAGCTGTCCCAAATGACCACTGTGTGTCATACCAACTGAATTTTAGGTAGACATATTTCTCAGACTTTCCCATATCTTGATATAAACATGTGACTATATTTTGTGCAATGTAGTATGTATCAAAGGAGTGTGCGCAATTCTTAGCCTGAAGGAAAACAGTTTGCTCATCTTTTCTCTTTCTCATTATTGGGAATGCAAACATGAAAGTGCAGATTGAATTATCTATCTTGGTCCACAAAATAGAAGCTACTTATTAAGAATGGCAGATCAGATCAACAAAATAGAAGGGATCCAAGACCACAGAGATTACAGTTTGTTTCAGATACCAGTCTTATCACCTACCAGGACGTTCATTATATAAGCAGAATCAATTAACATACTTCTTGGGATTTTTCTCCCCATTCCTTTCTGATGACACCAATGACCTCAAATACCAATTAACCAATTATCAACTAATTTCTGTAAAGATACTGAAGTATAAATTGACAACTGTGTAGTAAGTTTTCTGCTCCAGAAGATTAAAACTAAAGCATTCTCCCATGATGGGGAAGAGGGTTATGAACTGGCGATTGCCCAGCTTTGGTCTATTCCTCTTTGTCCAACCCCAAAAATACATCTGAAAAATTACTGCTCTTTACATTACATATGACTTACATCCTTTTACCCATGAATTGACTTTTTATATGAGTAATGTTAAAAAAAAATAAGGTTAAAAGAAAGAAGAAAGGGGTTCACATTAAAACAGCAACCAGGGAGCCGGTGCTATGGCATACTGGGTAAAGCCACCACCTGCAGCACCAGTTCAAGTCCTGGCTGCTCCACTTCCAATCCAGCTCTCTGCTATGGCCTGAGAAAGCAGTGCAAGAAGGTCCAAGTCTTTGGGCCCCTGCACCCATGTGGGAGACCTGGAAGAAGCTCCTGGCTCCTGGCTTTGGATCAGCCCAGCTCTGGCCGTTGCGGCCAATAGGAGAGTGAATTAGTAGATGGAAGACCTCTCTCTCTCTCTCACTCTCTCTCTCTCCCTCTTTGCCTCTCCTCTCTCTGTGTAACTCTGACTTTCAAATCAATAAATAAATCTTTAAAAAAACAAGAAAACCAGCAGCCAGGGGGCCAGCACTGTGGTGTAGCAGATTTATCTGCTACACCACTACCTGCAATGCCAACATCCCATATGGGTGACAGTTCATATTCCAGCTGTTCCACTTCCAAACCAGCTCTCTGCTAATGGCCTAGGAAAATAATGGAAGAAGGCCCAAGGGTTTGGGCCCTGCCACCCATGTGGGAGACCCGGATAAAGCTCCTGGTTTCAGCCTGACCCATCCTGGACATTGCAGCCACCTGAGGAGGGAACCAGCAAATGGATGCTCTCTCACTCTTGTTCCCCCATCATAACTCTTTTAAATAAATAAAAACAAATGTTAAAACACACACACACACACACACACACACACAGCCAGGAAGGAACACTTGTTCAGAGTACATCAATTCTATTTTTCCTGTAAGTAGTGCAAATTTTAAAAGGCAGTAGAAATGCAATAAAATGACAAATCAATAGCAATAGCCAAATTCCCTCTTGGATGAGCCTACAATGTACTGTCATCAAAGCACTAAAATTCTTCACATCTATCTTTGGAATTCCTGTATCCTGAGCACCATTCAACCAAACTTCCCTGTTATCAGTAGTATAGTAAACAGTGAGGGGAAAAAAAAAAAAAAAAAACAACCAGTGAGCTAGTACTATAAAAACTTTTACAGCAACTTACGATGAGGAATCATTTTCCTTAGGGTAATCTTCATTTAGCTCTGAGCCCGATGATAGCATTCTTTTCCTCTTCTCAGTCCTATAAAGAACAAAGGGAAACAAAAGTTAGCTTGAAAAGTCATTCATATCATTAAAAATTTTACACCAACATACTCAAGGACAGAATACATGATTACTGTTATCTAATTCTCTATATAATACTTAAAGTTTTTCTGACTTTTTCTTTGAGAGGAAGTAAGAGAGAGCTCCTATCCCTGGCTCACTCTCCAAATGCGCACAATGGTCAGGGCCAGAGCCAGGAGCCATGAACACAATAAAGGTTGGCAGGAACAGGTTATTTGAGCCCTAAGGAAACAAACTGAGGTACTCTGTCTTAATGGCTAACCTAATGCCCACTCTAGCATCCTATTTAGATTAATATATTGTATACCAGTAAGCACAACATGTCACTAACAAACTCTGTAAAACAAATACTTTTCTATTAAAAATGTGATCTATATTTTTTTCCTTTTTCTCCTGAAATTATTCATCTTTATAAAAGGCCCAAAAGACATTTTTAAACAGATATAGTTAAGAGAAGTCTTTCTTACCGGTTTTCTAATAATCCTGATCTAAGAGGTGATGATGTAGATGTCAAAGAAGGAACTGAACGAGTAACAGCTACTCCACTCCCTGCGACAGTCTTAACAGATCCTCTACCCGGATTACCAAGAACTTTTCGAAATGGAATATCATCTTTAGTTTCCAAACTTCCTCTTTTTGAAGAGACCTATAAGAATGAAGTTAGAGACAGTTAAATCTTCAAATTGGAATACTTTTAGAGCAGTAATTCTCATGTAGAGAGCTTTTTTTTTTTAGGATTATTTATTATAAAGTCAAGAGTTACAGAGAGAGGGGAAAAGATAGAGAGATTTATCTGCTGGTTCACTCCCCAGCTGGCTGCAACAGCCAGGGCTGGGCCAGGCTGAAGCCAGGAGCTTCATTCAGGTCTCTCACGTGGATGCAGGGGCCCAAGCACTTGGAACATCTTCCATTGCTTTTCCCAGGTCAATAACAGGGACATGAGTTGTAAATGGGGCAGCCAGGACTCAAACCCCCGATGTAGGATGCAGGTGTTGCAAGCAACTGCTTTATCCACTACGCCATGATGCCAGTCCTGAGAGCTTTAAAAAAAATGTAACTGGAGGCCAGTGCTGTGGCACAGCAGGTTAAAGCCCTGGCCTGAAGTGCCAGCATCCCATACGGGTGCCGGTTCTAGCCCTGGTTGCTTGTCTTCTCACTCTCTTTTTTTTTTTTGACAGGCAGAGTGGACAGTGAGAGAGAGAGACAGAGAGAAAGGTCCTCCCCTTGCCGTTGGTTCACCCTCCAATGGCTGCGTGGCTGGCGCGCTGCGGCCGGCGCACCGCGCTGATCCGATGGCAGGAGCCAGGAGCCAGGTGCTTTTCCTGGTCTCCCATGGGGTGCAGGGCCCAAGCACCTGGGCCATCCTCCACTGCACTCCCTGGCCACAGCAGAGAGCTGGCCTGGAAGAGGGGCAACCGGGACAGAATCCGGCGCCCCGACCGGGACTAGAACCCGGTGTGCCGGCGCCGCTAGGCGGAGGATTAGCCTAGTGAGCCGCGGCGCCGGCTGCTTGTCTTCTGATCCAGCTCTCTGCTATGGCTTGGGAAAGCCATAGAAGATGGCCCAAGTCCTTGGGCCCCTGAACCCACATGGGAGACCCGGAAGAAGCTCCTGGCTTCCGGTCGGCGCAGATCCAGCTGTTGCGGCCATCTGGGGAGTGAACCAGCAGATGGAAGACCTCTCTCTATCTCTACCTCTTTCTGTAACTTTGTCTTTCAAATAAATAAAATAAAATAAATTTTTAAAAAAATATATAACTAGAGGTACATCTTTAGATATTCTAGCATCATCAGTTTGAGGTGAGGCTTATTCATTTCATAAATAATTGTTTTTGAAAGCAGTCCAGGTGATTCTTATATATAGTTAGAAGACCCCCCTCTCTCTCTGCCTCTCCCCATCCGTAATTCTTTGAAATAAATAAATAAATAAATCTTTTTTAAAAAAAGAAAAATATCCAGTGATGATTATGATAAATTAACGTGCAACAACGACACTTTGGTTGCTGTAACCTACATACCAAATTAGGCGTACTTAACAGCCTATGACTCTTGAGGCAGTTCTAGTTTGGAGGAATGAAATAAATAAAAGCACTCTTAGAACCCTTGTGGAAAATATGTATTATAAAAAAACTACATGAATTTAAAGAACTTCTTAGCATTGAAATAAACTTCTAATTTATTCCATTTTCCAAGAAATTTTTGAAATACAGTATCATGGGGAGAAGCAAACTGAGATGGAAAGTCTACCGACAGAACATGAGTCAGAGATTCTACCCTTTTGACACAGCAAGAGCATCCAGCAATGTAAACACTAGCAAGGACAGTGCGTCACATGAACACTCTGCTGGTTAAGCTCTATGTCTCTACATGAAGAGCCACACGATTTCTCTGTGGAAGACGTTCAATGATTTCCTTTTCACAGCATTGCAATCTCAGGAAACTGAAGGTTTCCAAAGTCATCTAGACGAATGCTTTAAAGGTTATACATTTATTTTCAAATGAGTGACATTTTCTCAAAGTTTACAAATCCAGTTAATATTAAAAGCTACAGACAATGACATATCACAATTACCTCTACATCATTCACTCATTTATTTCAGTTTCCATTCTCCTATCCCTCATGAGAAGTCTTTCCCTATTTTTTTGCAAATACAAATCACTGTTTTCCTACTTTTATTATATGATCGCATACTATAATACACTATTTTATACATTTTTCAAAATCTTGATCATGACCTACAGTAAGAAATATTTTACATCAAAATCTATTATACATACATATAAATAAAACAAAAATAAATTTTAGAAATCAATTTTTTTTCATACAACATGCTCTATTACCTTCCACTTTTTCTTTTTAAAAGACTATTTATTTGAAAGTCAGAGCTACAAAGACAGAGGGAAACACAGAGAGAGACAGTTCTTCCATCTGGTGGTTCACTCCCCAGATGGTTGCAACAGCCAGGACTGGGCCAGGCCAAAGCCAGGAGCTTCATCCAGGTTTCCCAAGGACTCAAGGACTTGCGCCATCTTCCATTGCTTTTCCCAGGTCATTAGCAGGGAGCTGGATTGGAAGTGGAGCAGCAGAGACTCAAACCAGTGCATATATAGGATGCCAACAGCACTGGCGGTGGCTTGCTAAGCCACAATGTTGGCCCCTCCACCTCTTTTTTAATGTTAATCATGACCCACATAATTGATTTTGTAATTCTACCAATGGGAATTATTAGCTATGGAAGTATAAATACTCATTTTTGGTATACATATGTTAATAAATGCATTTAAACACAAAGGCACTTCAAAAAGCCATGGAAAATACAATTAAAAGATTAAGTTTATTTTAGTGCAAATGATTTTTAAATTCATGCTGTTTTCTCATAATACACATTTTCCATGAACTTTCTCAAATACCCCTACACTATTCCAACAATTTAAATTCTTTCCTATGAATATACGAATCTATTCATTGACTAAAATAAATAAAAAAAATTACACACTGATTCCGCTTACATGAAACTATGAAGTGCAACCAAATTACAGTGATAGAAAATAAGGAACTTTGTCAGTGACCCACAGCTAGTAAGTAGCAGCAAGAAACCTCAAATCTACATCTAACACCAAAGTCATGCTATATAAACTCCTGCTGTGGTTCAGAACGATGAACATGACACATTAAGCATAGGGTAAAATAAACTATCTAAGAAGGAAGAATGGGATTAATTTTACAAAAACTTTCATAAAATATTATTGAAGAGACTGAGATGGCTAACATGATAAATTTCAAATAGGTGGAAAATACCCTTGTGACAATATCAGAAATATTAGGCATTACCATCTAAATTCTACTTCCTGCACTTACCTTTGTAGAATGCCTCTGATTATTATTTTTTTAAAAATCTAAAAAACTTCAAATGAGCATACCTGGTTGTCTGAGTAAGAAAGCTGTCTGCTGGTCTCCTTCGGTGAGGCCCTGCTGCCGAGAATGGCTCCAAAACTACCAGATCCCTGAGAAGGTTTAATGGCTGGTAAAAAAAAACAAAAACACCCAAATCATTTATTCTAATAAAAGTGTCTATCATCTTTATGTAATAATGAAGAAATGGAAGAAACAGCAGGAAAAAGATAAAACAAATCAAAGTGCTTATCAATCCTTTCTGATAAAATATGCAACGGATGTACACAGTGTTTAAAATTCAGAGAAAGAATCTCAAGCAAAAAATTGACAAATATCCGGTGAGAACATGAAATTGGATAAGACCTACAAAGAAAAATGAAAATGAGACAAATTCTCCTCTATAAATATCTGATAATTATCTACAGCATGAACAATGATACTAGATGCCGAGAAAACATGAATGGGGGCCAATGCCATGGTTCAGCGGGTAAAGCCACTGGCTGCAGGACTGGCATCCTATGTAGGCACTGGTTCTGTAAATACATGTACATAAATTTATCTACATGCCTGGAAATACAATAAGTGGAAAGCACAGTAGACGGGGGACCCAAGTGTGAACAATATGGCATAATGGAAAAATCTAGGCTTTGCTCTTAAACAGCTTTGGGTTCAAACCTTAGCTTTGCTGTTATTATTTCCTTTGTGGTTTGGGGCAAGTCACTTAATGACTGTGAATTTCAGTTTCTTCATTCCTAAAATGAAGTTTAAATCACCTTAATTTCAGGGGTTTTTTTGGTTTGTTTAAAAAATTTATTTATTTATTTGAAAGAGTTAGAGAGAGGGAGACACAGAGATCTTCTATCCGCTGGCCCATTCCCCAAATGGCCATAATGGCTAGAGCTGGGCTGATCCAAAGCCAGGAGTGTGTTCTGGACCTCCCACAGTGCCTCCCCCCCTCCCATCTTTTTTAAATTATCTGAGAGTCAGAGACAGAGGGACGTAGAACATGAGAGAGTGTTCCAATCCACTGATTGACTCTTCAAACACCTGCAATGTCCAGGGCTGGGCCAGACCAAAGCTGGGAGTCAGGAACTCAATCCAGGTCTCCCACGAAGGTGGCAGGAACCCAATTACCTGAGCCATCAGCACTGCCTATCAGGGAGTGCATTAGCAGGAAGTTGGGAGTCAGGAGTCAAAGCAGGGTATTGAACCCAGGTACTCCAGTAAGGTATGCAGGTATCTTAACTGCTAGGCCAAACTTCTATCTTTAGTCATAGCCTGTGAAAACTGCTAATGTCAGGTGTCAGCACTCTGACATAGTGGGTTAAGCCACAACCTGGTCACCAGCATACATTATGAGCTACAGTTTGAATCCCAACTGCTCTTCTTTACTTTTCTCCCTCTCTCCGTCCCTGTCTCTCTGTCTCTCTGTCTCTCTCTCTTTCTTTCTTTCAAGACAAGAGTTAGAGAGAGGTAGAGACAGTCTACCTCAGGTCTACTCCCCTTCTGGTCTACTCCCCAGATGGCCACAATGGCAGGAGCTGTGCCGATCTGAAGCCAGGAGCCAGGAGTTTCTTCCAGGTCTCCCACATGGGTGCAAGGGCCCAAGGACCTGGGCCATCTTGTACTGCTTTCCCAGACCATAGCAGAGAGCTGGATCTGAAGAGGAACAGCTGCGACAAGAGCCGGCGCCTATATAGGATGCCGGCACTTGAGGCCAGGGCCTTAACCTGCTGCGCCACAGCATCGGCCCCTGACTGCTCTACTTCTGATTCTGCATCCAGCCCCTTGAGAAAGTAGCAGAAGACATGGGAAATCCAAATGGCATTCCAATCTCCTGTTTTGGTCTGGCCCAGCCCTGTCCATTGCATTCATTTAGGGGGTAGACCAGCAGATGGAAGATCTGTCTCTCCCTCTCTCTCTGAAACTCTGCCTTTCAAATAAATAAAATAAATCTTTAAAAAGAAATTGCTAATGTCAGTTCCTTGGATGGTCAGTGCTCACCTGCATGAAGTCTGTTTTGATGAACTGCATCTAGAAACAACCTCATTTCTTCTGCATCCTTACTTGGTACTTTGTCAATAGACAAGAAGCTGTTATCTTGTAGAGTTAACATTAGGCGACTTTGTTTTGCTCCACTGGGTCGAAGCACCACATTTTTAATGTTATGACTTAGCTGGTCAAGACAAAAAGAAAATTATCTTATTAAAAACATGTAAAAAGGTATAATAAGTTACATAATGAATACTAAAGTTTATACTTCCTAAGTTACCTATCTTATTTCCCATATTTTTCAACTGAAAGAGCTCTTATTTCTTGATACATTTAGATCAAAGATTTGACTGTTAAAGAGATACAAACACATACTATTAAAATTCACCTTAGAGTAATCCTAGCATTCTTTATCTTATGGTAGAAAATTCCATATTTTCAGATATAGTTATAAAGTTACAAAAGATAAAAACTGGTGGGTTAACAATTTTCAGAGCCTGGTTGGCTGTACACTCTTTTTGTTTCTTTTCTTTTTAAAACAAAATCTGCTTAGACACTGACAAAATGTTTGGGTGGCTGCAAGGGAAAAGAATATATTAATCCAAGCTACAGTACTAAAAGAATTCTAAACTCTCAAAAATAATTCAAAAATAGACTTTTACAATATAAGAATACATCTTCCTTTTTCAACTAAGCAGACTCATTTAGCTTTCATTAAATTACAAAGACCATGAGTACATCAGGAATCTCTTAACTTAATGATACCTCTCCCCAGAACTAAATAATTCATCTTAGTCTCTCCAAGTCTTCAGGAATGTGCTAAGAAACCGTAATTTTCATCTTCTCTTGAATGAAACTTTTCCAAGACTAAACTAAAATCATACAGTTTCCTTATTATCCAAGTCCTGGAAGTCTGGCAGCCTTGTTCTCTATTACCTTCCCTTTTAAGACATACACTCAGCTTTCTAAAACTGCCTTTTGCTGAAGACATAGCCTCTAAGTAGCATAATGAAGTAATAACATAGTCATATATTTCCCTAAGATTAGGGAGAATAAATCTTTGTCCATTTTAGATAGAAATGAAAAACAACTTTACCGGTTAATTCATATCCAAATTGTAAATGACATTTTTTTAGCATCAAAGTAGCTTTTAAATTTCTGACTTTGAGTAGAAAATCTCTAGTAAAATACAAAGACTGGATAACATACTGGCATTATTTACCACTTTTTAAAAATTAAATATTAAAGGAAAGCCTGTACATTAACAAACAAGATAAGAATAATCTTGAACTTGGTCACTTTACAACTGAGAATCCCTTCTAGCACCATGATTTAGTGATTATCCATACAGTAAGGACTCCCAATTCTTTCTCGCCTTCTTTTAAAGATTTATTTACTTATTTGAAAGACAGAGTTACAGAGAGGCAGAGGCACAGAAAGAAGGAGTCTTCCATCTGCTAGTTCACTCCCCAAATGGGTGATCCGAAGCCAGGAGCCTGGAGCTTCTTCCAGGTTTCCCATGTGGGTGCAGGGGCCCAAGGACCTTGGCCATCCTCTACTGCTTTCTTAGGCCATAGCAGAGCTGGATCGGAAGTGGAGCAGCCATCACTGCACATGGAGGTCAGCACTGCAGCTGACGGCTTTACCCACTACACCACAGCACCAGTCCCTCTTTATCTGAAGTCCAGACCTCTCTGTTGAAGCTCCAGCCCTACTCACCTTCTGAATGTCTGGTGTCTCAGACAACTCAGCTCTTCATGTCCCCACACCCCACTTCTTTTCCTCTATTTCCTATATCAGAGAAAATGAATGCCATGCATTCAGAAATGTAGGACTCTTTCTCAATTTTTTTAAAAAGACTTATTTATTTATTTGAAAGAGTTACACACAGAGAGAAGGAGAGGCAGAGAGAGAGAGAGGTCTTCCATCTGCTGGTTCACTCCCCAATTGGCTCCATCGGCCAGAGCTGCTCTGATCCGAAGCCAGGAGCCAGGAGCTTCTTCTGGGTCTCCCATGTGGGTGCAGGGGCCCAAGCACTTGGGCCATTTTCAACTGCTTTCCCAGGCCTTAGGAGAGAGCTGGATTGGAAGTAGAGCAGCCAGGACTTCAACCAGCGCCCACATAGGATGTCAGCACTCAGCTGGTGGCTTTACCTACTACACCACAGCAACAGGCTCCCTCAATTCTTTGCACTCTCACCTCTCAAATCTAATGGGTGAAATCTTCTTGAAATCTTTTCATCTCTTTCCTTTCTTCCTTCTTCTTCTTCCTTTATTCAGAACTTTCATCCGTCATCTAAACTCCTAAACTAACCTTATGCTCTCACTATTTCTTGAACTAAAGTCATCTGCCTAGCCCCTATAGGAATCTGAATTTGAGATTTTTGCTCCTTAGAACCTGAGCTCCTCTTATGCCAAAGAAGAAACATCAAGATTTGGTTCCAACCTAGTTTTTCAGCCTCTACTCTTGCCACTCACTCTCCACTGCCCACTTATTTTAAAATAACTTTGATTCCCTGAGGGTTCATTCACACATCAAGTATTTTTTCATGCACAGAAATCACTTCCTCCTTTCCTCCACTATGAATGGCAACTCTTATTTATTCTTTAAATCCTCAGAGCACAAACGACTTGCTTCGTTGTGTCACCTCAGCTGAAAATGTATTTGAATAAGTTTGAGGAAGTGGTATCTCATTCAACTCTGTATCCTTAGCCCTTAGCACAGTATCCACAACAGCAGCCTATAGATGGTTAACAAATTAATGTCAAATGTAAATGGACATAGAACTGATCTACATTAGCTTAATATCTGAATATTCACTCAGTCCCTACTTGGACTGAGAACTGAAAAAAGCAAGTCTCTATTTGAAAATCCTTTCTTTTATTGAGATGAGCAATTAGTAAATATGTTCTTGACAACCTACTATAGCTTTTATTACTTGTCACCACTTTCAATTTATTGAAGACTATCTTTGATACATAAAATCATAAGAAATTTATTTTCAAAGTTCAAATACAGAGACAAATGGAAATTTTATCTTAGATCAGGCTCCAAACATAAAGTTGTACATTGTTCTTCAATAAAATATTTTTATTTAGAACAAATACTGTATTTGTATATAACCTACCTAAAAAAGAGAATTTTAAGTACAGAAAAGAAGTTATGTTCTTCAGTTCACTTCAAGATAAGCAACTCTTGACTATACAAGAGAACCAGTCCAGGGGCTGGCACTGTGGAGCAGCAGGTTAAAGTCCCAGCCTGGGGCGCCGGCATCCCATATGGGTGCCGGTTGGAGTCTGGGCTGCTCCACTTCCAATCCAGCTCCCTATTGTTGTGGCTAGGAAGGCAATGGAAGGTGGCTCAAGTGCTTGGGCCCCCGCACCCATGTGGGAGACCTGGAGGAGGCTCGAGGCTCCTGTCTCCTGGCTGTGGATCAGCTCAGCTCTGGCTGTTGTAGCCATCTGGGGAGTGACTCGGCAGACAAAAGACTCTCTCTCTCTCTCTCTCTCTGTAACTCTTTTAAATAAATAAAATAAATCTTAAAAAAAAAAAAAAAAAGAAAGAAAGCAGAAGCAGGTCAGAAGCAAAAACAAAATTATTTTTTGCAGTGATAAAATGAGAATCCTTCAAAAGTTTACAGTCAGAAGACACAGCTGTAAAGATGACCTTAAACAATCCTCCTTGAATGTTCCATGCCACAACCTTTGGTAGGATTACCCAAGAGGCAGACACTGGCCTTTAGAAGATATTAATAAATTCTGTTAAAAGCTAATACTAAATAGTGATGAATTCACTATAAATACTAAGAAAAGGAAATAATAAAGTTATTCTAATATGGTTTTTAAAATAGCCACAGTAAATAATATCCAAATCCTACCCTGCCCCTAGTTTTCTTTTCAACAAAAGGGGCTATGTCCCCTTCTTTATCATACGTTGTCAACAATGCTAGTGAATAATTTATAAAACATGTACAGAAAAGTACTAGTGTTCTGGAAATAAGCAGCAAGAAACATTAACCTAGAAGGGCTACTATGATGCGTGTAACAACATAGAATAGCTATTTACTAAAAAATTCTATTTGGTAATACCTGAAATGTCCTTGGGATTCCTCCAGTATTGTAGTGAACTATTAGACTGACTTTATTCTCTTTTTCCACAATTTCAAAGGATCCTTCTTTCCACTTTGTAATCCCAGTCTGCATACTTCGAATTCTGATAGGACCATGTATCTTCAGAGGAGACATACTTTCTTTAAAAATAAATTGCTTCTAGCCAAATTAAAAAGCAAAAATACACCTTCACCTGATAGGTTCTAAGGGAAAAAAATAAAGAAAAAGTTACAATTTACTAGTGATTAAAATACGAGTTTGAAAAAGAATGTTTAATGAATCAACTTATGTCCCTTTCTCCATTTGAATAACCACTCGTATAAGGCATCCTGCTTAGCTGCACAGCACAGGCAAGAAAGACAACCCAAGGAGGCACTGGCATTCAAGGACTACATCTAACCACCTTTGATTTCACTCTGCACAAGTTCCCTTCTTTGCCGTGTGTCCAGTAACTGTGTCAGTAACATCAAAATTCTACATTTTTGCACCATTCTCAACTAAATTGCTGTCAATAAAGACATATCAATTAGGAATAAGAAAGATTCCATTCTCACTGTGATTCCTTTACCATTAAAGCATTGATTCTTTTCTTCTCTCATGAATAATGGGTTGTGAATCTTGAGTAAAAAAAATTTTTATTACTGACTCCACTTCTTAAAATGGCATTCCACAGCCGGCGCCACAGCTCACTAGGCTAATCCTCCACCTTGCGGCGCCCGCACACTGGGTTCTAGTCCTGGTCAGGGCGTCGGATTCTGTCCCGGCTGCCCCTCTTCCAGGCCAGCTCTCTGCTGTGGCCTGGGAGTGCAGCAGAGGATGGCCCAAGTTCTTGGGCCCTGCACCCGCATAGGAGACCAGGAGAAGCTCCTGGCTCCTGGCTTCGGATCAGCGCGGCGCGCCGGCCGCAGCGCGCCAGCCGCGGCGGCCATTGGAAGGTGAACCAACGGCAATGGAAGACCTTTCTCTCTCTCTCTCACTGTCCACTCTGCCTGTCAAAAAAATTAAAAAAAAAAAAAAAAATTAAAATGGCATTCCTGCCCAAGAGCAAAGCATACCAAAGTATTCTAATAGTCAGCAGTGTAAGCATAGCAACAGGCAAAGAAGATGTTAAATGAATAAAATTTTTCAAATAATGAAGTTGACTCACCCTTCAAGATTACATTGAGAAAAATCGTTTAACCACCTATCATTTATTTTAACATTACCATTCCTAGAAAGAATTTTTACCAATTTTATCTTTGAAAATACTCAGGCTATCTGACCAAACTTTTCTTTTGGGTTGGGGCGGAGGCAGAGTTACAGAGAGCCAAAGAGAGGGAGAAACAGAGATCCTCCATCCACTGGTTCACTCCCCACATGGCCACATGGTCAGGTTTATGCCAGGAGCCAGGAGTTTCACCTGGGTCTCCCAGGTGGGTGGCATTGGCCCAAACACTTGGGTAACATTCCGCTGTTTTCCTCAGGCCATTAGCAGGAAGCTGGATCAAAAGTGGAGCAGCAAGGACACAAACCAGCACCTACATGGTATCGCAGCGTCACAGGCTGCAGCTTTACCTGCTACACAATGCTGGCTCCCTGACTTTTAACACTTAAAAATAACCTAGAGCAATAATGAAATATCTAAGACTTTTCAAACTTGCTTTACCAAAAGTCAGCAAGTCAATAAAATTATAGCAGAGAATGTTACCAAATACTGTGTCATATACATATGCATGTAGTTATGTAAAATTGCTAAACCAAATTTTATTTATGTCACTTTCAGACCTCTAAAATGGATTCTGGCTTATAATTTAATATTTAAAAACCATTAAACATTGCAACCACCTAAACAGCTCAAGTATCTAGCCAAGGAAAGTTGGTATACTAAAGAAAAAAATTCTTGGTCTAGAAATTAGGAGGCAGCTGTCACTAGTTTGTAACTTATATTCTCTAGTTACTAGTTTTCTCAGCCATAGAATAAGTGGCAAATACTGTTGCATTGCAGAATGAAATGAGGTAACACATGAGGCACTTAGCAGAGGGCAGTATTAATATTAATGGATTAGTATTCATTTTCTAAATTTTACCCCTTGTCTGTACTATCTTCCTCCAAACACTTCAATAATTTTTTTAAAGATTTATTTATTTGAAAAGCAGAGTTACAGAGAGAAGGAAAGACAGAAAGAGAGAGATCATCTATCTACTAGTTCACTCCCCAAACGGCCTCAACAGCTAGGGCTGGGCCAGGACAGAGCCAGAAGCCTGGAACTTCATTTGGATCTCCCACATGGGTGCCAGGGGCCCACGCACTTGAACCATCTTCTGCTGCTTTCCCAGGCACATCAGCAGGGAGCTGGATCAGAAGTGAAGCAGCCAGGACATGACCAAATTGGGCATTCAGCAGCAGCTGACCCTGCTATACCATAATGCCAGCCCCCAGACCTTAATGAATGTTAAACAGGGATTATCAACTCAACTGCCTGTAGGGCCAGGCAGATAACAAAAATGACTTAGGCAGGCAAAACATGATGACTGTCACTCAATTGAGACAATTAGTCTCACGTAGAAATAGTGAACCTAGGACCGGTGCTGTGGTGCAGTGGGTTAAAGCGCCAGCCTGCAGTGCCAGCATCCTACATGGGCACCAGTTCAAGTCCCAGCTACTCCTCTTTCGATCCAGCTCCCTGCTATGGCCTGGGAAAGCAGCAGAAGATGGCCCAAGTCCTTGGGCCCCTGTACCTGCATGGGAGACCCAGAAGAACTTCCTGGCTCCTGGCTTTGGATCAGAACAGTTCTGGCCGTTGCAGCCAATTGGGGAGCGAACCAGTGAAATGGAAGACCTCTCTCTCTCTCTCTCTCTGGCTGTATCTCTCTTTGTAACTCTTTCAAATAAATAAAATAATTCTTAAAAAAAAAAAAAGTGAACCTAGTACTACCAGATTTTCTAATTTTTCAAAAAAAAAAAAAAAAGACAAAGTATGTAAAATGGTCCACTTTTTATTGTGGGCAATGAATTTAAATTTAGATTGAAAAGCTACAAATCAAACAAAACTCAGCTGCAGGTAGGATACAGCCTGAGGCCTCCTGTTCAAGGCCTCTAGTTACTATATGTAAAATGACAGAGGACAGGGCCAGCACTGTGGTGTGGCGGGCTAAGCCCCTGCCTGCAGCACTGGCATCGGGTACCAGTTTGAGTCCTAGCTGCTCCACTCTGATCCAGCTCTCTGCTATGGTGTGGGAAAGCAGTAATAGATGGCCCAAGTGCTTGGGCCCCTGCACCCATGTGGGTGACCTGGAAGAAGCTCCTGTCTTTAGATCAGCTCAGCTCCGGCTGTTGCAACCATTTGGGGAGGGAACCAGCTGATGGAAGACTTCTCTCTTTGCCTCTGCCTCTCTATAACACTACCTTTCAAATAAATAAATCTTAAAAAAAAAAAATGGCAGAGGACACAATAAAAGTTATAATAAGGAGTTCTAGAGTGTAATGCAGCATAAGTCATCTATTATTTACTCGTCGAAATTTGTTTGAGTGCCTACTCTGACCAGATTTATGTATTAGTATAATTTTTGGTATATAAATATATCAAAAAAATTATAAAGGCATTACAGTTTATAGACCAGTCTGTTAACATGGCATTTTGCTCTATCTAATAACTCTACAGAAATCTGGGCTAACAAGGTGAATCTGTATTTTTTTTTTTTCACAATTCATAATTTGTGGCTTCACTGTTTAGATATGTCCTTGAGATCTTTTTCCAGTCTGCCTTTCAACACTACAAGGACTACAAAGTTCTTCTCCTACCCCAGTTTCTCTTGCCAGAAACATGGGAGCTGCCTTTAACTTCTTTCTTGATTATTGGTATTAGACTGGAGAATGGAAGGTCAGAGGAAAGTCTTGTCAGTTCTATTTCCATATACCTTCCAGACAGCTTTATAATGAACTGCAGATCAACTCACATCACTGTTCTCCTTAATGTCATCCAATGGCTCCTCACCATAAAACCCAAATTCAAAAATGACACCAAGGCCCTTCATGACCCTGGTCCTGCTTACCTCTGTACTCCCAAGATCCCCAGATCTAGTCACTTTACTTCTAATTTCTCCCAAGACCCATGAGTTCTCACTATACCTCTCCACACACTGTGGTTATGTGTAGAGGATTTCTGTGAACTTCCCCATCTGCAACCCTCTCTAATTTCTTCTCCCAGCTCTAAAATCAAGGTCAATTTAGAAGTTATCCTCTCTAAGAAATCTTTTCTAACTTCTTTCACTTGTTCTCTCCCATACTGATACTGAGAATGTTAAACCCTCTTCTGTCCTTGCATTGTTCCCTGTGCTGTTACCTCCAGTATTTAGTACATTGTATTATAAGTTGTTTACCTCTGTCTCTCCACACTTTGCTATCTGAAGACAGAGAATATTTTCTTAACCTCTGCATTCCTCACAAGGACAGTGTCTGACACCCAAGTAACAGAAACTCATTATTCAAGAATAATGAACAAATCAGCACTATCAATTCTATTCAGTTTGCTACTAAAATATATAACAGTTGATACTGTAATCAAAAACACCCTCTATGTGGTAAACATGAGGTTATAATTACCAAGTCCTTTACAAGAGCATCGTTTCTGCACTGAACTACATAACTCATTTTTTGAAGACATCACAGTTTTTCCTATGTGCATCTGAACTTCTCCACTAAATGCAAAGCTGCCCTCATACGCTGTTAAGAATTCAATGGAGGGGGGGGATCACTTAAGAATAAGTTACAGAATACATTATTTAAAACTTAATAAACCTGCCCAAACTGAGATTCATGTTGCTATTGCTCAATAAAGAAACTCCCTATTAAGAGTCAGATATCATCAAATTCCCCTCATTTTTCCTTGTATGTCATTATTGGTCAAGGTGCCAGAAAATGGGAATACCAATCCCCGTTATCTTAGTGTCTACTTTATGTGCATACATGAAAATCAGTAATCTTAAATTCCTCCAACAGAAGTACATAATTTTAAAACAGTTTATTTAATAAAACTTAGAGATGAAGATTTCAAAGTTCATTGAAGTATATGAGAGATTTAAAATAATACTGGTTACTTCAGTTTTCTTCTAAATCTCCATGCCTCTCAAACATTCTGATGCAGAGTTTTGGTTAATATAAAATTTTACTTCTGATATTGAACATTTTCTTAACCATTTCTACTAGCAATCTCTTTCCTCTAAGGAAAAAAACCTAAAGGATTCGGCACACAAAACTAGCAGAAACAATATAAAAAAATTTCTCTTTGTGCCTCAATAGAGTCCTTTCGCTGATTTTGTACTAAATTAAGTGTTACTATTGTATGTTCATAATATCATCAGGGCTTGCCCTACTTAGTAAAGGGGAAAAAAAGTTTCTTTTTCAGCATGAAGCATGATCCAGTAACAGTTAAGCTTTCTATGGACCCAAGACAAGGAATGTTTTCTTAAACATGATCATGTTAATTCTCTTATCAAAGCACCAAGAGGAAGACAAAGAATAATTAAAATGAAATGATTCCCCGTTTCCTAAACCTTCATACTTACTAAAAATTCTGTGAGCATCCCATGAAAATTCAATCAATAATACAGGCAAAATGCATCCTTACCCCATATATTTACTTAAATGCTCACATTTTATGTACCAGTTTAAAAACATCCTTATCCAGAGGGCATTTTGAGGTTGAGAAAGCATGATAAAGGATAAAACTGCTACTACAAAATAAACACAGAAAACTGTCAATTTTTTCCAATTTTCATACTTTTGGAAACACATCCAAAACAAAAACATTACTTACTTTTCAGTGACTTTTACTGAAAAACCCTATGTAATAACAATTCACCTTTATGCTGATCCTTGTGCCAAAGGCAATGCACTCTTCTTGGGAAACTACTCATATTCTGCAGCTAGGCCAGTTCTCCAGGAGCCATCAGCTCAGCTAAAGAAAATACAAGTGTGCCTTTTTAAAATAATCCAGTACATGAAATTAAAACTGAAAAAAAAGTGAGCATTTGTATGATAATCAACCCCTTAATCATTTAAAAACCACAAATCACTTATCAAAAATATTTAGAAAATGATAAGCAACACATATGTACCCCCACACACAGGATCAACAGAACTTTAGGAATATTTTTGCTGTGTAAAATGAAGGACTACAGGAGCTTGCACCTTGATCAACCCATGTCTAATTTATTCCTGCTACATTTTGAAACAAGTCAATGCAAAAGAGTATTTCCTTTGTTGGCTTTATAAACATTGTTACAGAATGACACCTTAAGTCTTAAAACAGCACTTCCAGGACATGCTGATACAAATTTCAAAAGGCAGGGAAATCTGGTGCTTTGACTTTTCTTTTGAAACTCTGAAGACACTAAGGTAGAGATGGATTCTGTCCCAGTTGCTTCTCTTCCTGTCCAGCTCTCTGCAGTGGCCTGGGAAGGCAGTGGAGGATGGCCCAGGTCCTTGGGCCCTACACCTGCATGGAGACCAGGAGGAAGCACCTGGCTCCTGGCTTCGGATTGGCACAGCACGCTGGCCGCAATGCGCCAGCTGTAGCGGCCACTTAGGGGGTGAACCAATGGACAAAGGAAGACCTTTCTCTCTGTCTCTCTCTCTAACTCTGCCTGTCAAAAAAAAAAAAAAAAAAAAAAAGAGAGAGAGATGGACAGATGAAGACAATAGTCTTCGCCTTCACTAAGAAGGTCCTGGACTTCCCTGCTTTTGTTCCTCCCCCATGATTCAAGTAAGGACTCTTAGCACCAATATTAACCTAATATTCAATCCATCCAAAATCCAGTCTTTTCATCACTTTGCCATCACCCCGTCTAATATTTATTATGTAATATTTACTATGCACAGTGCTAAATGCCATAAATGCATTATTTCATTTAATTTTCACAATAACCCTAAGGGATATGGATTATTGTTATCTCTATTTTACGGATGAGGAAATTCAAGCCTAGAGACATTAATTTATGTAAACAGTATCAGTCAAAGACAAAGCTATGCCAAATACAAGAGCCCACAGTTTTAACTACTCCCATAGTTCACCCTCATCAATGAACTGTGGCCATCACTTTCTATTCTCTGACCTCTTGATTTTCCCACCAACAAATTATTTACATTACCGTATCCTTTCCAAAGACCTACTCTCCTTAATTCCTACCAACTGAAGTACTCACTTGTTGTCTCTCCCCACCCTAAACAGGGGAGGGAAGCATAATTCACAGACACAGAACTTGTATACTCCAACAAAATAAAATCATTTAGAAAGTGCTAAATACTTTCTACTAATGCTAACTGCCTTCCATTTTTTAATAGCTCATCACTACCTAGAAAATAAGCCCAAATGCATGCTTCCTATTTCTTATTCCCTATTTTTCAACCCAAATATAAAACACAAAGCATTAAATTTTAATATCGCCTTCATAATCCAACCAACGTAAATACGGAATTCTGCATTATCTATTTATCTTCACCGGTCTCAAAGCTTAATCTGTTGTTAAACTAGACAAACCACTACACTGATTTTCAAGGACTTTTTTTTCTTAAAAAAAAAAAATCCCTAAAACAAATGTACAAGGGAGATAAAATTAGTGATATGGAACAAATTAAAAAGTAAAAACATTTTAGTGTTATAGCTGAAAGCAGAGAAGGAAGTTGATTCAGATAAAGTTTATTTCCAATTCAAGAGTTTAAAAGCTGAATAATTTTATGAGAATGCTAACAGTATCCAAAGCTGGAAAACCCTTTGTTTTTCTCTTCTGTGTGCTTTAATTTTTCTGCACAGTGAAAAGTGTCTGTAATGGGATGACAAGAATATCAGTAAGCTGGAATTACTAGAAGACACAATGGGAGGGGAATAGAACATCGGGAAAAAGCTTCACTTAAGCAAAAGTTGAAGAGCAGGACGGTGGTGCTGGGACAGGCCAGGGAATCGGGGCACCATGTGCAAAGGCCCTGAACTGGGAAACAAGCTGGTGTGATGAGGGAGATTAACAGCAGCATGGCTAGGGTTTAGTGAGGGGAGGGAGGAGGGTGCAAGACGAAGCTGGTAAACAAGCAGGAATCAGAGGATGCAGTCCCGTGGAGCACAGGGAGGACTCGGACTGCTATCCAAAATTCACTAAGCAAGCATCGGAAAATCCACTTCCGAGTCTCAAGCGAAGAAATGCTGTTACTCCCGAGTGGAGAAGAGATGTGATGTGTTTGGGTTTGGGGAACATAAAGGAGCAAGAATGGAAGAAAACAGGGCAACTAAAAAAGGAATGTATTGACATTATAATGACTTATAATAACTACAGAAACAATTGTTGCTTACTGGCGATTTACTACATGCCATGTGTTTATCAGGGTTATTTCATTTAATCTTCATAACAGTCCAGTAAGGTGAGGATTCCTGTTACACTCCCACATAACAGGTGAGAATACTGAGAGTCAGGCACCACGTGAAAAAGGACTGTGGCTTGAACAAGAAAAGTGATAGCGATTGTGAAGATGTAAAGAAATAGGTATCTTAGAAGTAGACTAGGACTTTAAGAGTGTACGATGTATGAGCCAAGGAAGAAGTCAAGAATGCCTCTCGATGTTCTACCTTGTGCAAGTAGATAAATGCACATGCCACTGAATGAAATGGAAAACTAAGAATTTGGGTCTGGGGATAACGATCAAGACTCTGCCTTGAGACAAGTTATATTTAAATTTCCTAAGAAAACAGCCAAGTTTAGATGTCAGACAGCTGAATATTTAGATATGGGGCTGAAAACAGAAGAGACTGGAATTAAAAAAGTCTTAAGTCATCAATACATAGGTGGAATTTAAAGCTCAGGGAGGAATGGAAAAGTAAGAAAAAACCTAGGACTGAGCCCGCATATTTATTTTACTTCATCAATCATCTCTCACTAAGATACACGGTTACCTTGTGTCGCTGGGTTTTTCAGCCCTTCAACTTAGCCTTTCTGCCTAATGCAACACTAGGTAGGGATCTTCCCTCTCTCGCAAGACTCACCCTCCTCTTTTCCAGTTATTAAACATCCAGAATGCCTCAGAGCTGCATCCTAGGTCACTTTTCCTAGCACTAAACTCTTCAGGCAACTTCATCCACACACAGAGCTCCAACTACTGTCAGCACGGCAGATGACACACACACACAGTCTGTGTGTGCAGAACCCCTCTCGTCGGACCTCCAGCTCAGCACCCCCGGCTGCATCCTTGTCATCCTCTCCTAGGTGTCTCTTCAGGTCAGGCTCCTAGGGCACGGCCACCGCCTCCCAGTCGCCCCCCACCCCCGTAAAAATCGTTTACCCGGGGCTGAAATGTTGGAAGGATTATCGCGAAATCACGCTAGGGTAACCATCCAGGACACAGCACTCTCACCAGTTACAGCTTCCTCTCATGAACGACAAGCTGATCGGATGGCCACAGAGGGGAAGCAGCCAAATACACGCCAAAAACGCGATTTACGCCTTTTAATGAAGGGTTAGGCGGAGGCGGGTAAGGAATGGTCATCAGAGCGAGTGTCATGCCCACGGCTTGACGGACAAGCGCAAAGAAGTCACCAGAAGAGCCGGCTGGCCTCCTTGGGGGGCAAGCAGCGAAGGATGACAGTCCCAGAGAAAAAGGGGGTCAGGTTCGGGGTGCGGAGGGAGCGAGTGACAGCGCTGCAGGTCAAAGGAGAGGGGAAGCCGGCAGGGAACAGCCAAGCGGAGTGCCCGTGCTGCCGGGGGGACTTGCAGGGGTTCCGGCGGCCCAAGCGTCAGCCGGGCCAACTCCGCAAGAGTGAACGCCGGGTGGGCGGACCGCACGGGGAAGGGAGCTCCAAAAAACCGACTCCACGGAGAAGCCACTCCGGCGTCCTACCTGTGTCTGAGAGTCCGGAGCCCCCGACAGGCCTGCCAAGAGTACGGAGTCCACGCGGCGCGGGGGAGCCGGGAGGGAAGACGGAAGGGACCTCGGGCCCGAAAGAGCGAGGCCGCTCGCTCCCCCTGGTCAGGGAGAGCGGCTGATGGCGGGAACTATGACCACACGCAAACACGCACGCACGCACGCACGTACGCACACTCGACGCGACCAGAGGCAGGCGCGTGCGCGGTAGCCCGCAAACTCCGCCCCCTGCGCGCCTTCGCCCCGCCCCAGCACCAAACGCGGCCTAGGCCAATGGCCCCGCCCCTGCCGTGACCGTACTACGCACGCGCACCTTCACTTCGCTTCATTCCGTTCTCCCACCATTCCCTTCTTCTCAGCCCAGTCGGGCATGCGCAATACTTGTTCTGGAGGGACGCCCGGCTTTTCCCGCCCTTCACTGGCCTCCGGAGGAGGGTCAGAGTTCACTCCCCTCTCTGAAGATACCTGCCCGATGCCGAGGGGTGCGGGGACTAGTGGGTCGCGGACGACCTTCTAGTCCTGAAATTTAAGGGGCAAAGGACAGACTCTGGGACTGTTAACTCGGCCGAGGGCCGGGAGGCGGGAAGAGGTTGTGTGGGCGGGGTCAGAGGTAAGAGGTCAAGGGGCTGCGGAGGGGGCGGAGCGAGCCGGAGGCGGATGGCGGCTCATCTTCAGCGGCAGAGGCGTTGAAACCGAGACGGGGGGTCAGGCGCGTCTGGCGGAGGAAGGAGAGCGGCGGCCGCTCCCAACATGCACAGCCTGGCGACGGCTGCGGTGAGTGCCTGGAGCCGCCCGGCCTGGAGCCGGAACCCTTCTCGGAGCCCCGCGCTCGGCCTCCCCTCCTAGCACACCGGGTCCGCCTCGGAGCCCGGCTCTTTCCGCCCGCAGCCCGCGAGGCCCTGGCTTGTGGCGGAGCCGGCCTCCGCTGTCCTCGCCGGACGCCTCTCTCGGCCTCCCGCGCGGCTCCTCGCGTTCCGTGTCGGCATCGGGGCCTGCTCCCGCGCGCCGAGCGCCTCCCTCGCGGCCGGGGCCGGCCATTCATTGATGAGTGCGCCCAGCGGCGGTTTCAGGGCTCCGGCGGCAATGCGGGGACCGCCTGGGGCTCTCGGCTCCGGCCCGCGCCCTCGGGACTCGCCGCCTGGGCACATGGCAGCGGGAAGGAGATGATTTCTGGCGCACGCCGCTTGCTTTACGTAGGGAAAAGCCGGGGCCTAGAGAAGGGCTTCGTTACTGCGTCCGACTTAACGTTTAAAACCTCTTTTCGCGCATCTCGTTTTACAAGCATGATGTTTTAACGAGACAAGCGGGTCGCGCAGTTCTCCGGTCTGAGATGAGCCCAGGGCTTCCCGTTGCATGGAGATCAGGTCCAGGCTCCTTGCCACGGCCTTCAAGGCCTTGTGGGATGTGGTCCTTGGTCCTTACCCACGTTTACAGCCTTAGTTTGTGTCGCTTGCTGCTTCAGCGCCAGCTGTGCTGGCAGGTTCCCTAACCCTTCCACCCGCTCTCTGCCGCGCCAGGATGCACTTTATGGTCTGCCTGAAATGCCCTTCCTTCGTACCTCTCCCTCCTTACACACACACACACGCGCGCGCGCACACACACTGGATGTGAGTGCAACTGATTCCTCTTCCCTCGGGTCTGCACCTGAATCTGCCCCCCTCACACCACCTCCTCCCCATTCAAAGCGGTTTGTAGCTCTTAACTCTTCTCTTGCTGGAGCAGCCTTCACGGCACCGATCCCAGAGTGTAGTCGGTGTGTGCCTCTCGAATGTTGGCGGTCTCCCTCCTGAGGGGTAGGGACATGTGGTCTTGTGTACATGATTTCCCCGGGGCCAGGACTCAAACACATTGCTGATTGGAAGATACAGCTGAGTGGGTTTGACCACTGAGAATGCCTAGCCACAGTGGGAAAAAAGAGTATCATTTGATTTGAATACACTGCTCTGAAGGCCAAGTCCACTTTCTCCGTTTCACTAACGGGATGCAATTTAAGGAGAGTAAGGTACTGAAATTGCCAAGATCTGGAAAACACCAAAAATTGCCTTAACTCTAAATATAGAAAGTGAAAATTGAAGCTGCACATGACTGAGCTATGGAAAGGCATTGCCTCGTGAGGTTTGATCTCAGCCTGTCATTGCCAGGGCCAGTGGTATCAGTCTTCGGTCACTGTGCCTCTCAGTGTAACCGTGCAGAGACAGCTTTAATATCTCTCCGGTGATGGCAGCTTCCCTAGCTTTTTTGTTCCTTTTTCCAAGTTGTATGTGTTAATTCAAGAAGAAGCAAAATGAGGATGCTGCTGGTAGAGGCGAGGCAGGAAGAACAAAGGAAATTCTAAGCTTGGCTCGCCCAGCTCTCAAAACCTGATCGAGCCTTCTCCAGCAATCTTACCTTTGCTACCAAGGCACTCGCCCCTGAGCCTCCTGAAACGCTGTAGCCATTTGATGCGCTTTCAAATAAATAAATAGATAATGTTACAAAATAAAATAACAAAGTCCTTAGTGATTGACTCACTGATTTAATAACTTGGTCCCAAACTTCAGCCTTGGCACTCTTTAATTTCTGCTTCAGTAAAGGACCATGGAGGTAGCTTCAGATGAACAGAACTACAGTTCTTCACATTGCCATAGTCTTTGTAATGAATGTTAGACTACTGAAACAGCCAAAGGTCAGCCGTTAGGAGATGTATTTTATATGCACTTTTCAAAAATGTCCAGGGGCCAGTGTTGTGACCCAGCAGTAAACTGCCACCTGTGATGTTGACATCCCCTATGAGTCCCGACTGCTTGTTTGAGCTGCTCTGCTTCCAATCCAGCTCCTTGATATTGCAATGCACCTGGGACAGCAGCTGAAGATGGCCCATGTACTTGGGCCCCTGTCCTTAATGGAATCCTGGGCTTCTAGTCTGGGCTAGAACCAGCTCCTGTTACACCCATACCCCTCCCCTTGGTTGCAGCCATTTGGGTAGTAAACCAGCAGATAGAAGGGCACTTTCTCTCTCCCTCTCCCTTTCTCTCTCCCTCTCTTGCTCTGTCACTCTGCCTTTGAAATAAAAGTAAATACATAAATAATCTTTTTAAAAATTTAAAATGTTTTACAGTAAATCTTACCATCAATTCTAGCATCCTTAAACTCTTGTCTTTCTCTCACTTTCTACCTAGCCAACAGCATCATTAGTCATATCTCCTTAAAGTTGTGGTGGACTCCCAGAATCCTCCTCTTGGGTAAACAGAGCACTGTACACTCTAAAGCAGGGGTGAGCAATGTTTGGCCTCCAGCCTGTACAAGGCCAAAGCAACTGCCAGTGGGACTTGAAATTCAGTAAATCCACAGCAGGCTAGTTCTTAAATCAATAATTTCTGTAACCCATGACTGATGTTATAAATATCCAAATGATGTAGGAAAGTTTCCTCATTGCAGCTCTAATGGATCTAATTCGGTGTCTCCACCCGAGCCTCCCAATTTGCCTAACTTTTCTTTGCTTGTCCATGTCAATATTTATTCATTAAATTTTTTTAATTGTTGTTTGAAAGGCAGAGGTATAAAAAGGGGAAGACAGAGGCAGAGAGATCTTCCATCCACTGACTCACTCCCCAAATGGCCCCAACAGCTGGGGCTAGGCCAGGGAAAAAGCTAGGAGCCAGAAACCATCTGCATCTCCCACGTGGGCAGCAGGGACCCAAGTCCTTGGACCATCTTGTGCTTTTCCACCACATTAGCAGGGAACTAGATTGGAAGTAGAGCAACTGGTAAGCTGGAACTGGCATGCCAGTGTTGGATGCTAGCATTGTGAGCAGCAGTTTTACCTGCTTGACCACAACACTGGCCCCACTTCCATTTTTAAAAATTATTTTGGGGGCTGGCATTGTGATATGGCAAGTAAAACCATTGCCTGCAATGCTGGCATCCTATATGGGCACCAATTTGAGTCCAGGCTGCTCCACTTCCAATCCAGCTTCCTGCTGATGCCCTGGAGAAAGCAGCATAAGATAGTCTGCATCCGTTAGGCCCTTGCCACCCATGTGGGAGACCTGGAAGAAGCTCCTGGCTCAATGCCAACCGTTAGAGCCACTTGGGGATTGAACCAGGAGATGAAGATCTCTGTCTCTCAGTCTCTTAACTTTGCCTTTCAAATAAATCTTTTAAAATTATTTTGAAAAAAAAAATTTTACCTCTTATAAAATTGTGAGTAATTAATACAAGTATGTCTTTTGGGATGAACGTGTGGTGCAGCAGTTAAGTTGTGACTTGGGACACCCACATCCCATATTGGAGTGCCTGGTTCAAATCCGGCTACTCTGCTTCCAGTTCAGCTTTGTGCTAATGTGCGTCCTGGGAGAAAACGAGTGATGAGTCCAGTATTTGGGTCCCTGCTGCCCATATGGAAGACCTAGTCTGAGCTCCTAGCTCCTAGTCGAGCCCTGGCTATCAGGCATTTAGGGAGTGAACCAGTGGATGGAAGATTTTTCTATATCTCTTTAAGTGTGTTTTCTTTGAATGTCATTATTAATTTGTTACCCTAAGCCACGATGAGCTATCTCTAGACTTGGGAAAATAATCTCTATAGGAAAACCTGTTTCCTCTTAGAATAGGAGAATAATCCCATTCTTTATTTACTGTTAGATATTCATGGTAGGAAAACAACTGTTGTGACCCTTAAGTAAGTTATATATTATAATTTCATTGTTTTCTGTTTAATAAAGCTATCAACATCAATTTCTAAAGATTCATGGGAAATAAGTTTATTTCCCATTTATGATAGATGTGCGTTTTATTTAAAATAACTTCTAAATATCTTTCACATTGTTAAGACATTTAAGAGATAAAAGGCCAACTATTAATACTCTATGTTTATGATACTTGGAATTAACTAGTGATGACTCACTTTAAAAAAAAAAAAGAAAAGATTTATTTGAAAGGCAGAGTTAGAGATCTTCCATCCGCTGGTTCACTCCCCAGATGACCACAACAGCCAGGGCTGGGCCAGACTGAAGCCAGGAGCCAGAAGCTTGCAGGTCTCCAACGTGGATACAGGGACTCAAGAAGTACTTGGAACATCATCTACTTTTTTTTTTTTTTGACAGAGTGGACAGTGAGAGAGGCTTAACCCCCCATGCCACAGTGCTGGCTTCAAAATGTACACTTACAAGGGGTTATTTGTATGCAAATTATACCTCAATAAAAGTGATTTTTTTTTTTTTTTCAAAAAAGAGCCTCTTAAATGATCACCAGTCTCAGTCTCCTCTAAAATCTTAGAAATTATTTAGTTCTAAGTGACAGACTAGTGATTATTTAATGTTGTTCTCCCTATTGAGCAATGATGAAATTGGGGCTTGAGAAGCAGGTGTGGCATAGTGGGTTAAGTTGCCACTTTGGAGTAATGGTTTGAGACACAGCTGCTCTGCTTTCCAGCTTCTTGCTAATGTGCCTGAGTATCAGCAGATACTGACTTAGTACTTGAGTTCCTGCTACCCTTGTGGGAGATCCGGATGGATTTTCTGGTGCCTTGCTGTTAGGACCATTTGGGGAGTGAACCAGTGGATAGCAGATATCTCTTTCTCTGTCATTCTTTTAAAAATTGAGGCTTGTGGGGCTGGCACTGTGGCCGAGTGGGTAAAATCGCCACCTGCAGTGCCAGCATCCCAAAATGGCACCGGTTCAAGTCCCGGCTGCACCAGGACACCTACCCATTACTGTTTGTAAGTTAATGTCTCTTTTTTTTTTTTTTTTTTTTTTTTTTTTTGGACAGGCAGAGTGGACAGTGAGAGAGAGACAGAGAGAGAGGTCTTCCTTTGCTGTTGGTTCACCCTCCAATGGCGGCTGCGGCCGGCGCATCGCGCTGATCCAAAGCCAGGAGCCAGGTGCTTCTCCTGGTCTCCCATGCAGGTGCAGGGCCCAAGCACTTGGGCCATCCTCCACTGCACTCCCGGGCCACAGCAGAGAGCTGGCCTGGAAGAGGGGCAACCGGGACAGAATCCAGCGCCCCGACCAGGACTAGAACCTGGTGTGCCAGTGCCGCTAGGCGGAGGATTAACCTAGTGAGCCGCAGCGCCGGCCTAAGTTAATGTCATCTCTAATATACAAGTCATTGGTGAATTTGCTTATCTACCAATGATCACTATATGCTACTAGATCCACAGCATCAGAAATATATTAACAAAACAATTGTAGCATCTGAGCTGGGAAGCTTGCAAAGTATCTTTAAATACAGAATGGGATGAGGAGGAAATCTGCCTGCTCTTGTCTACTGATAGTTTTACCAGTTTTTAAATGAGGATAATAAACACCTTGTGATTATTAAACCAGATTTTTTAAAAAGTGCAACACAGAAGCCAGCATTGTGGCGTAGTGTGTAAAGCCATTCCCTGTACCACCAGCATCCCATGTGGGTGCCAGTTCATGTCCTAGCTGTTCTACTTCTGATCCAGCTCCCTGCTAATGGCCTGAGGAAAGCAGTGGAAGATGGCTCAACTGCTTGGGCCCCTGTCACCTATGTGGCAGTCCTGAATGAAGCTCCTGGCTCAGCTTTGGCCACTGTGGCTGCCTGGGGAGTGAAAAGTGAATGAGGCCAGCGCCGCGGCTCACTAGGCTAATCCTCCGCCTTGCGGCGCCAGCACACCGGGTTCTAGTCCCGGTCGGGGCGCTGGATTCTGTCCCGGTTGCCCCCCTTCCAGGCCGGCTCTCTGCTGTGGCCAGGGAGTGCAGTGGAGGATGGCCCAAGTGCTTGGGCTCTGCACCCCATGGGAGACCAGGATAAGTACCCGGCTCCTGCCATCGGATCAGCACGGTGCGGCAGCCATTGGAGAGTGAACCAACGGCAAAGGAAGACCTTTGTCTCTGTCTCTCTCTCTCACTGTCCACTCTGCCTGTCTAAAAAAAAAAAAGTGAATGGAAGACCTCTCTCTCCCCTTCTCTCCCCTCTGTCTCTGTAACTCTGACTTTCAAATAAATAAATAAATCTTTTATATACATACATATATGTGTGTGTGTATGTATGTGTGTATATATATATGTGTGTGTGTATACGTATATATATACGTATATATGTGTGTGTATATATGCATATACATATATATATATATATATACATGATGTGGACTTGGTGTTGTGGCATAGTAGGTTAAGCCACTCCTTATAACACCAGCAGCTCTGCTTCTGATCTAGCTCCCTGGTAATGTACAAATGAAAGCAGTGGAAGATGGCCTGAGTACTTGGGCTGCTGCACCTATATGGGAAACCAAGGTGGAGTTCTTGGCTCTTGACTTTAGCCTGATCCAGCCTTGCCTATTGCTGCCCTTTGGGAAGTGAACCAGTGGATTGAAGATCTCCCTCCTTCCCTATCATTCTGCCTTTAAAAACACACTTTTTAAAAAAAAATTTCAGCACAATTTTTTCTCTCACCTACCCTAGCTCTTTCATTTCCTACCCCTTTTAGAAAGATAGATTTTCAGATTCTTCTGTTTTTCTAAAGGTGAGTCTAAATAGCTTGTGGGTGCTGAAGGTGAGCAAGGTAACATTTTTAATATTTATTACCATCAAGATCTAGTGGGCCACTAGAGTAGTGGTTTGCTGTTTTATCTAGGAAAGATGTCCAGAATATTTGCACTATCATCTGGTAACAGAAATCAGTATGTAACTCAGTTTTTTCATCTATAAGGTGATAACAATAAATATTTAAGACACGACCTGAGGGGCCGGTGCTGTGGCGCAGTGGGTTAATGTCTTGGCCTGACATGCAGGCATCCCATATGGATGCCAGTTCGAGAGCTGGCTGCTCAACCTCTGAACCAGCTCTCTGCTGTGGCTTGGGAAAGCAGTGGAAGATGGCCCAAGTCCTTGGGCTCCTGCACCCATGTGGGAGACCCGGAGGAAATTCCTGGCTCCTGGCTTCCGATCAGCAAAACTCCGGCCATTGCGGCCAACTGGGAAGTGAACCAGCAGATGGAAGATCTCTGTCTCTCTCTCTCTTTCTCTTTCTCTCTCTTTCTCTCTCTCTCTCTCTCTGCCTCTCCTCTCTCTGTGTAACTCAGATAAATAAATAAATTAAAAAAAAAAAAAGACATGACCTGATAGATTAAGCGCTGTGTGTTAGCTCCCATTTTTATTTTAAAAAGTAATTTTATTCATCTCATGGCAGGTAGATAGTTGATTTGCTACCTACTTCTGTTAAATAAGAGGGTGATAAATCAACAGGATGACAAAAAGGAGGATCCCTACCCCCACTATTTTTTTTTTTTAAGATTTATTATTTATTTGAAAGTAAGAGTTACACAGAGAAGGAGAGGCAGAGAGAGAGAAGTCTTCCATCCACTGGTTCACTCCCCAGTTGGCCACAACAGCTGGAGCTGCTACGATCCAAAGCCAGGAGCTTCCTCTGGGTCTTCCCATGCAGGTGCAGGGGCCCAAGAACCTTGGCCATCTTCCACTGCTTTCCCAGGCCATAGCAGGGAGCTGGATTGGAAGTGAAGCAGCCAGATCTCGAACCGGCGTCCATATGGTATGCCGGCGCTTCATGCCAGGGCCTTAACCCATTGCGCCACAGTGCCAGCCCCTCCTTGCCCTAAACGTTTAAGATGGTAGAACACTATAAATAAATATACCCCACCTTCTGACAGGAATGATATTTCCGAAAATCATTGTAGTCTTTAGCTTGAGGGCCTCTCTGTAACAGGATGGAAAGGGTAGGTGCTTGGATAGTACTGCTTTGCTGGTGGGGTAGGCGGAAAGCCATAGGAAGCCTTCTGTCATATTTTTGCTTTGAAGCCGGTGACTCCTTGAGGAGCGTCACCGATGGGAGTTACAAAACAGCTTTTAGCAACTTACCGTAAGGCACTTAGGAAGGGCTTAAGCTGTGCAGTATTTTAGTCCATTTAGCAGGGCCTCTTGTGGTTCTTTCTCTCAGGCAGTTAAAATGATAAGCATCAGGCTAAAAGCTTATAATCAAGCTTCCATTTATAGAAAGCCATTATTCAGGTTGGGGAGAGTAAATTGGAGTCCACCTGAAAGTCCATCTTATGCTTTATTCTGTTCTTCAGTAAAGACAGTTCGTTTTGTTTCTTGTCCTTCCACGTGTGCAGTGGTAAGTCGTCATTCTGTCACACCAAGGTGTAGTGGGAACTTGTAAATTCTGTGAGGCACTGTAGTATAGTTAGAAAAGCAACTTCATTCTGGGGAATACCTGCAGATTAACTTCTGTCACCATCACTGATCTCATCTGCATTTTTAGATCTTTTTTTTCTATCTACTCATTCTCTTATTCTTCATGGTTTGAGGGAGTTAAAAATGAAAAAATACTGGACATAGACATAGAAATCGCTGTGAATTCGTTAGAAATTTAGAGCTCAGAGGTAGCAATCATAATCATTTTTCTAGTCTGCCATCTTATTTTCCAGATAAGACTATTTAAGGAGCTTAACCAAAGTCACAAGTCCGTTTGACGAGCCTGTAGAATTATAGAAATGCACAAATTTGGGGAGAATATTGCAATTCTTTAGCATAATATATTTTCTGAATCTGTATAGCTTTAACTTGAGGAAGTAATAAATGGTTGTCAAGGAGATATAGGTAGAGTATATATACAAATCATTAGGAGATAGGACTTTTCCAGATTTAAAGATTTGTTTGTTTATTTGAAAGGCAGAGAGGGAGAGTCAGAGAAGTCTTCCATCAGCTGGTTCACTGCCCAAATGGCCACAATGGCCAGGGCTGGGCTAGACCGGAGCCAGGAGCCAGTTCATCCAGGTCTCCCACATGGGTACAGGGGCCCAAGCACTTGGACCATCTTCCACTGGTTTTCCAGCACAGTAGTAGGGAAGAAGAGCAGCACCTGAACCAGCACCCATATGGGATGCCAGCACTGTAGGTGGCAATTTAACCTGCTACGCCACTGAGCCGGCCACCAGCTTTTCCAAATTGTATAGGTTTTCTGCTCCAATGGGAAGAATGTTAAAAGTTAATTGGAAGAGACTTGTAATAGGTGAGAAAACCATAACTTTGGGACTGGCACTGTGGCTCAATAGGTTAATCCTCTGCCTGTAGTGCAGGCATCCCATATGGGCACTGGTTCTAGTCCCAGCTGCCCCTCTTCTGATCTAGCTCTCTACTGTGGCCTGGGAAAGTAGTAGAAGATGACCCAGTGCTTGGGCCCCTGCACCCACAGGGAAGACCCAGAAGAGCTCCTGGCTCCTGGGTTTGGATTGGCACAGCTCCAGCTGTGCGGCCATTTGAAGAGTGAACCAGTGGATGGAAGACCTCTTTCTCTCCCTCTCACTATCTGTAACTCTGCCTCTGAAATAAATTAATAAAAATCTTTAAAAAAAAAAAAAACTTTTTATTTCAGAAGCTATTATAGGGGTGGGCTTTTGGCGTAATGGTTTTTAAAGATCGCACTTGGGACATCTGTATCACATGTTGGGGTGCTGATTTCATGTCCTTGCTCTACTTCCAATTCTGCTTTCTGCTAATGCGTATCCTGGGTACCAACTGGTAATGCCTCAAGTAGTTGGGTTCCTGTCACCCAAGTGGGAGACCTAGAATGAGTTCCAGTCCTGTGTACTGGCAGGCATTTGGAGAATGATTCAGTGGACAGGAAATCTCTCTGTGTGTCTATCCATCTCTGTCTTTCTGCCTTTCAAATGAATAAATTATTTAAAAGAACCATGATAGGGTATAGGGATATTAAAAAAAAAAAAAACCTTATGAGGCAGGATTGTGGATAGCCTATTAAGCTGCCACTTATGACACCCACATCCCACATGTTGGTGACCCTGGCATCGAGTCCCACCTTGGCTTCTGTTCCAGCATCCTGCTGATATCCGTTATAGGATACAGCAGTACTTGGGTCCTTGGTAGAGTTCCTGGCTTCAGCCTGGCCTAGTCCTGGCCGTAGCAGGCATTTGGAAAGCGAACCAGCAGATGTAAAGTCTCTCTCTCTCTTTACCTTTCAAACAAATAGAAATAAATAAACTTCAAAAAAGTATGATGTAGAGAGTTTTATTGTATAAAAGGAAAACCAAGTGTCCCGTGTGGATCCTCATCCATGGAAGTAACTACCATTATGTTTCTTATGTGCACTGCTGGAAATTCTGTATATAAATGTATAAGAATTTAAAATGCATATTTTAAGGGAAACATTTTATATGCTGTTCATCTTTTTTTTTTTAAGTGTAGTATCAGTACATATAAGCAGACTTTTTTTTTTTTTTTTTTTTTTTTTTTGACAGGCAGAGTGGACAGTGAGAGAGAGAGACAGAGAGAAAGGTCTTCCTTTGCTGTTGGTTCACCCTCCAACGGCTGCCGCGGCCGGTGCGCTGCGGCCGGCGCACCGCGCTGATCCGATGGCAGGAGCCAAGAGCCAGGTGCTTTTCCTGGTCTCCCATGGGGTGCAGGGCCCAAGCACCTAGGCCATCCTCCACTGCACTCCCTGGCCACAGCAGAGAGCTGGCCTGGAAGAGGGGCAACCGGGACAGAATCCGGTGCCCCAACCGGGACTAGAACCCGGTGTGCTGGCGCCGCAAGGCGGAGGATTAGCCTAGTGAGCCGCGGCGCCGGCCGACTTTTTTTTTTTTTTTTTTTTTTTAAGATTTATTTATTTATTTGGGGCCGGCGCCGTGGCTCACTTGGTTAATCCTCCACCTGTACCGCTGGCATCCCATATGGGCGCCAGTTTCTAGTCCTGGTAGCTCCTCTTCCAGTCCAACTCTCTGCTGTGGCCTGGGAAGGCAGTGGAGGATGGCCCAAGTGCTTGGACCCCTGCACCCACATGGGAGACCAGGAGGAAGCACCTGGCTCCTGGCTTCAGATAGGCACGGCGTGCCGGCCATGGCGGCCATTTAGGGGGTGAACCAACAGAAGGAAGACCTTTCTTTCTGTCTCTCTCTCACTGTCTAACTCTGCCTGTCTAATAAAAAAAAAGATTTATTTATTTATCTGAAAGTAAAATTAGAGAGAAGAGACAGAGATTGATCTTTTGTCCACTGTTTCACTCTCCAAATTGCTGCCATGACCGGGGATGGGCCAGGCTGAAACCAGGAGCCAGGAGTTTCATCCAGGTCTCCCACATGGGTACAGGGAACCAAGGACTTGGGCCATTCTCTGCAATCAATCTCTTTTTTTAAAAGACGATGTGGTTGTGGCACAGCTGGTTAAATTGCCTCTTGGAATGCCCAGGTGGCATATCAGAATGCTGGTTCAAGTCCCAGCTACACTGCTTCCAATACAGTACTTCCTGCTGATGTACGTGTGAAGGCACCTGATGATGGCCCGAGTACTTTGATCTTTGCCACTCATGTGACATGGAGTTCAGGCTCCTGACTTCTTGTGTTTGCTGGCATTTGGTGGTTAAACCAGCAGATGGAAGATCTCTGTCTCTCACTTGCTCTATCACTCTACTTTTCAAATAAATAAATAAATAAATCTGGGGCCGGCGCCGTGGCTCACTTGATTAATCCTCCGCCTGCGGCGCCAGCATCCCATATGGGCACTGGGTTCTAGTCCCAGTAACTCCTATTCCAGTCCAGCTATGGCCTGGGAGGGCAGTGGAGGATGGCCCAAGTGCTTGGGTCCCTGCCACCCGCATGGGAGACCAGGAAGAAGCACCTGGATCCTGGCTTTGGATCGGCGCAGTGCCAGCCATGGCGGCCATTTGGGGAGTGAACCAACAGATGGAAGACCTTTCTCTCTGTCTCTTTCTCTCACTGTCTATAACTCTACCTGTCAAAAAAAAAAAAAAAGTAAATTTTTCTTAAATAAAATGACTACATAATAATTCATTGTAAAAATGTACCAGTACATATTTAACCAGTCCTATATTGATGAGTATTTATTACTTTTCTGCTTTAAAACAGCCCAGCAGTAAACATTCTGGCATATCTTCAGTACAACCCAATTGGGATGTACTAAATGTAGGATTAATTTCTAAACATGGAATTATTAAAGAGTGTGTGCATTTTAAGTTTTCATCTATTAACTGCCAAAGAGATTGAATTAGTTTACATCAAATATGGGCATTTAGGAAAACTCTCCTGGTATTTATATGAAACATACATTCCCTTTAAAGCATTGTTACACTATAAGACTTACATTGACTCTAATAAACTCATTTTTGCTTTGTTTTTGTCTGAAGCCCGTGCCTACTGCACTGGCTCAAGTGGATAGAGAAAAGATCTATCAGTGGATCAATGAGTTGTCCAGTCCGGAGACAAGGGAAAATGCTTTGCTGGAGCTAAGTAAGAAGCGGGAATCTGTTCCTGACCTTGCACCCATGCTATGGCATTCGTTTGGTACTATTGCAGCACTTTTACAGGTGAGTGTATGTCCATGAATGGCAGTTCAGTCCTGTTCTCACACTGTGTACTTCGCTACTTTTGCTCAAATCGTTCTGAAGACTTCAGGGTGATTCTTTAAACATTAGGTTTTGTAAGAACCTGTTTAGAAAAGCCTAAGATGTTTAATTGCAGATTTTTGGATTCTACCCAAGAGATTCAATTAAGTCAGTCTGAGGTGGGCCCTAAAATCTGTTTAAGCAGGTATTTCCCCCACCTCCAAGTGGTTTTCATGTGGATGGTCTAAGAACTACACTGAGAAACATTGCTTTTGGAGTACTGAGGGGCCAGTGCTATGACGCAGCCAGTTAAGCCGCCACCTGCAGCGCCAGTATCCCATTTAGCTTACCCAGTTCAAGTCCTGGCTGCTCCACTTCCAATCCAGCTCCCTGCTAATGCGCCTGGAAAAGTGGTCGAAGATGACCCAAGTGCTTGGGCTCCTGCAGCCGCGTCAGAGACCCAGATCTTGCTCTGACTTCAACTTGGCCCAGCCCTGGCCATTGCAGCCATTTGGAGAGTGAATCAGCAGATAGAAAATTCTTTCTTTCTCTCCTCCTCTCCCTCTCCTGTTCCCTTTCCCTCCCTTGTCTCTTCTTCTCCCCCTCTCTCCTCCCTCTCTCCCTGTCCCTCTCCATTTCTTTCTCCCTTTTTGTCTGTAACTCTGCCTTTCAAATAAATAAAATAAATCTGAATGGATGAAATCGGAAGCAGGCATTTAACATGGCAGTTAAGATGCCCGTATCCCACATCTTTGGAGTACCTAGATTCAACCTCCAGCTCCAGCTCCTAACTCTAGCTTCCTGCCACCCATGTAGGAGACCTCGATTCCATTCTGGCTCCAGCTTTGGCCCTGGCCCAGTCCTAGCCGTTACAGACATTTGAGAAGTGAACCAGCAGATAGGGACTCTGTCTCTCTGCCTCTCAAGTAAATAAAAGCAAATGGAATTGTGTTCAGCAAATCATGACATTTTGACAGACTACTGTTTGTACATGTCCTCAGTCATAGACTCATGGTTCTTTTGTTTCTAAGATTTATTTATTTATTTGAAAGAGTTACACAGAGAAGGAGAGGCGGGACGGGGTGAGTATCTTACATCTGCTGGCTCACTTCCCAATTGACCACAAAGACGAGCTGTGCCGATATGAAGCCAAGAGCTAGGAGCTTTTAGGTCTCCCATGCAGGTGCAAGGGCCCAAGGACTTGAGCCATCTTCTACTGCTTTCCTAGGCCATCGCAGAGAGCTGGATCAAAAATGGAGTAGCTGGGACTCAAACTGGTGCCCATATGGGATGCCAGCATTGCAGGTGGCGGCTTTACCCACTACACCACCGTGCTGGCCCCTAGACGCATTTGTTGCCTAACCAAGCTCAAATTTCCTTGAGTCACAACAGTTGACTTAACACCTTATTGGCCCACGCTTGCATTGTTACAACTTAAAGTAGGTTGCTGACAAAAAGAGAAATTATAAAACTCTAGGAATCCATCAAATACCTCAGCAGTTATAAGAAGAGATTATAGGTAAACACAGTTGCCACCATAGAAATCTTCCAAGAAAAACACATATAACTATCTTAACTATTTAGTCAAGTATGTTTGCAATAAAAGGGTAGGAGCATTGTTTATTTTCTTTTTTAAGGTTTATTTTATTTCAAAGTTAGAATTACAGAGAAAGAGAGGGAGAGATCTTCCATTTGTTGGTTTACTCCCCAGATGACTACAGTGGCCAGGCTGGGCCAGACTGAAGCCAAGAGCCAGGAGCTTCTTCTGGGTCTTCCACGTGGATGCAGGGGCCCAAGTACTTGAGCCATCTTCTGCTTTCCCTTTAGCAGGGAGCTGGATCAGAAGCGGAGTAGCTGGGACTCAAGTTGGTGCCCACATGGGATGCTGGTATTGCAGGTGGCAGCTTTACTTGATACACCACAACGCCAGCCCCTGTTTATTTATTTCTACTCCTTTGGTGGTTCAATTCTGTTGGGATCTGTGGAATTAAGAGATTGAGGGTCAGGGGGTCTGTGGTGTGGTGGATAAAGCCGCTGCCTGCAGTGCTAGCATCCCATACGAGCACTGGTTCGAGTCCACTTTCGATCCAGCTCTCTGCTATGGCCTGGGAAAGCAATAGAAGATGGCCCAAGTCCTGCATCCACATTAGAGACCCGGAAGAGGCTCCTGGCTCCTGGCTTTGGATTGGCTCAGCTCCAGCCGTTGCAACCATTTGGGGAGTGAACCAACAGATGGAAGACCTCTCTCTCTGCCTTTCCTTCTCTCTCTGTGTAGCTCTTTCAAGTAAATAAATTTTTTAAAAATTAAAAAGATTAGGGGGTTTTGGGTTTTTTGCTTTTTACCTTAGCAATGTGGCAATTAATTTTTAATTAGTTATTTCTTGTTTCTCTGCTCATTTCTGTTTTTTAGGAAATTGTAAATATTTATCCATCTATCAACCCACCTACCTTGACAGCACACCAGTCTAACAGAGTTTGCAATGCTCTGGCGTTACTGCAATGTGTGGCATCACACCCAGAAACCAGGTAAATGCTTCATGTGAGTCAGTGGGGGAAGTTTCTGTTGAATATGGTCCTAACCCTTTGCTGTGTGATGAGAGGAGGGCAGGCGGTGGGGTGCACAGTGTATGTGTGGATATGAATCTTTAGGACTCTAACTTACTTTGTTCCCATACCTAGCAGTGCGCTGAAAGAGCGGTGTTGATGAGTCAGGTATTTTCACTGTGGTTGAGATTCCCCTTAGGACACCTGCATGCCATATGTGAGTGCCTGGCTCCAGTCCCAGCTGTGCTTTTGATCCAGCTTCTTGCTCATGTGCGTCCTGGGAAGCAGCACATGATAGCTTGAGTACTTAGGTTCCTGCTACCCACACAGAGGACTTAAACTGAGTTCTGGGCTCCTGGCTATAGTCTGGCCCACCTGCAGCTGTTGTAGGCATTTGGGAAGTGAACCTGCAGATAGATGAACAATCTTACTCTGTCTCTCTCTCTCTCTCTCTCTCTCTTCCTTTCAAAATAAATGAAAATAAATAAATATTAATTTTAAAAGTTTTGTGCAGAATTCGGCACAATGGTTAAGACACTGCTTGAGATGGCTCGCGTTTGAGACCAAACTGTACTGCCAATTCCAGCTTCCTGCTAATGCACACCCTGGGAAGCAGCAGATGATGGCTCAAGTACTTGGGTCCATGCCAGCCATGTGGGAGATCTAGATTGATTTCTCAGCTCTTGGCTTCAGCCTGGTTCACCCCGAGCTATTGTGGTCATTTGAGGAGTGAACCAGTAGATGGGAGATCTCTGTCTGCCTTTCGAATAAAATTTTTAAAATCTTAGGTATTGAGTCTGCTACAAAATGTAACTACAAATAATAGACTGTTATCCATATTAGTTGCCTAACATATTAGCAGTAGATTAAACTGTTTTCCTGTTGACTGAAGTATCTGAAATGTTCTAACCATAATGAAGAAAGCACATTTAAGCACAGCAGACAGATCTGATAATGACTCCTTTATTTTGTTGACCTGCTACCTGTAAATATTATATATATATATATATTTTTTTTTTTTTTTTTGACAGGCAGAGTGGACAGTGAGAGAGAGAGACAGAGAGAAAGGTCTTCCTTTTGCCGTTGGTTCACCCTCCAATGGCCGCCGCGGCCAGCGCGCTGCGGCCGGCGCACCGCGCTGATCCGATGGCAGGAGCCAGGAGCCAGGTGCTTTTCCTGGTCTCCCATGGGGTGCCGGGCCCAAGCACCTGGGCCATCCTCCACTGCACTCCCTGGCCACAGCAGAGGGCTGGCCTGGAAGAAGGGCAACCGGGACAGAATCCGGCGCCCCGACCGGGACTAGAACCCGGTGTGCCGGCGCCGCTAGGCGGAGGATTAGCCTAGTGAGCCGCGGCGCCGGCCAATGTGAATATTATATTAAATCATAAATTAGGTGATGGAGGTAATTTAGAAGACTCTTGGGCACTTACTAACATTTATGACCTACTCTTAAAATCTACAGTTGTATATTTAAGTTAATCAATTGAAAAGTACTTAGTCTGATTACAAGGCAAATCGTGTTTTTGTATTTTTTTTAAAAGACTTACTCTGTTTATTTGAAAGGCTGAATGCCAGAGGGAGAAACAGAGAGACGAGCTCTGCGATCTGCTGGTTCACTCCCCTAATGACTGCAATGGCCAGGGCTGGGCCAGGCCAAAGCCAGGAGCCTGGAGCACCATCTGAATCTCCGACGTGGCTAGCAAGAGCCCATGTATTTAGGCCATCTTCTGCTGCTTTCCCAGGCACATTAACAGGGAGCTAGCTGGATTAGAAGCAGAGCTGCCAGGACTTGAACCAGTTCCTCAAACCCTGTTCTTTTAATCATTCCTAATATAGACTGGATGCCGATAGCGCTCAGTAGCCTTCAGTTATGATAGCCTAAAATGTTTCCAGACGGTACCACATGCTCCGTAAGGGGCAAAGTCGCCCTGTTGAAGAACCATTGGTTGTGCCGGCACTGCGGCTCACTAGGCTAATCCTCTGCCTGCGGTGTTGGCACTCCGGGTTTTAGTCCTGGTTGGGGTGCCGGTTCTGTCCCGGTTGCTCCTCTTCCAGTCCACCTCTCTGCTGTGGTCCGGGAAGGCAGTGGTGGATGGCCCAAGTGCTTGGGCCCTGCACCTGCATGGGAGACCAGGAGGGAGCACCTGGCTCCTGGCTTCGGGTTGGCGCTGTGCACCAGCCGTGGCAGCCATTTAGGGGGTGAACCAATGGAAGGAAGACCTTTCTCTCCGTCTCTCTTTCTCACTGTCTAACTCTACCTGTCAAAAAAAAAAAAAAGGAACCATTGTTTGGTCCAAGACCTTGGGCCCCTACACCTGCGTGGGAGACCTGGAGGAGGTTTCTGGCTCCTGGCTTTGGATCAGCACAGCTCCAGCCTTTGCGACCAGTTGGGGAGTAGACCAGCAGATGGAAGACCTCTCTCTCTACCTCTGCCTCTCTGTAACTCTGCCTTTCAAGTAAATAGATCTTTAAAAAGAAGAACAACATTGATTGACATTGATTGTAGCCAATGACCAGTAACATTCTCTCCTAAGAAATCCTTGCTCTGGCATGTTCTATAGGCCATAGAGAATTAACCACCAGGAAATCTTAATGTTCAAGAGCCTTAGAAGTCAGCTCTGGACTCTGAATGGGATTATTTTTTCTTCCAGGTCAGCATTTCTTGCAGCACACATCCCACTTTTTTTGTATCCCTTTTTGCACACTGTCAGCAAAACACGTCCCTTTGAATATCTTCGGCTCACCAGCCTTGGCGTTATTGGTAAGTTACGGAAGCCTAAAATCCTCATTCTGTCTATTTGGGTGTTTTAGTCTTGCCCTAGGGGCTTTTTTTTAACTTCTGTCTTTGAGATTGTGTCATTCACTAATGAATAAGTGTCAGGAACATCCTGACTCTTATAAGGAATCATTCTTATGTTTTTAATAAGCTATGAGACCCAATGTCTAGGATTCAATCCCATATAAAATATAGAAACATTTACAGAATTAGAGAGTAAAAAATAATAACCTGATCAGCAAATATTATTATAGGAGCAAGAATTTGGATTTGAACTTAACTTTGTCCTTCTTTGTGTGAGTGTGGTTGATCATTCTTACTTCTAAGCAATTCTCCCATAACTCCAGACTTTAGCTTCTGCTATTTCACACAAAGTTAAATTTTTTCATTCCCAAGTAAACATTTCTATAGACATTTATTTATAAGGAGAGATGTGTGTAAAGTAATTTTTACTCAAGAAAATAAGGTATCAGTTGTTTGAGAATCTCAGACTCCTGGAGAGTTGAAGAACTATCTTCACACTTCTGGCATGTAATACATTCAAGAAGACTTCCTCTCCAAATCACCCTTCCTTCCTTTGATGTCTTTCTCATAGGGTTTTGTTTTTTTTTGTTTTTGTTTTTTTTTTTGTTGTTTTTTGTTGTTGTTGTTGTTTTTTGGTACTGAACAAAAAACAAAAGTACTGATTGATTACACAACTTTATTTTGGTGGCTTATTGTTTTATGTTGTGTATGTCCCCATACCTCTGAGTATGAACTATGAATGAAGAAACTATAAATGTTTGGTGTCTCCATGACATTTTCGTTAGAAATGTTTTATTCTCCTTTTAAGGAACAACTACTATGTCATATACTCCAAATAAATGCTACTGCTTTGCATCTCCCCCCAGATGATGCTGTAATTAGAAATCTTACTCTGATACATTCTTTTCTGCTTTTTAATTATAAGAGTTTCTCATGTATGATTTAAAGCATCGACATAATTCCAGCCAAAAGAAAATGTTTTTAGATCCTTAAGTCTCTCCTCTTCTGTCTCTGTTGTTCTGCCTGACAAATAAATGAATATATTTTTTTTAATTAAAAATCTGCCTGGAATGCCTGTATCCCATATCAGAGTGCCTAGCTCTCTTTGAGTCCCAGCTTTGCTCTTCAGTTCCAGCTTCAGCTAATGTGCAGCCTGGAAGATTATCAACTCAAGTAGGTGGGTCCCTACCACATACATAGAAGATCTGGACTGAGTTCCCTGGCTGTTGCAGGCATTTGGGGGAGTGAACCAGGAAGTGGAAGATGTCTCTCCCTGTCTAACTCTTTCAAATAATAAATAGATCAATCTTAAGAAAAACAAAAACATAGGCCTACAAAGGGAAAATAGCTATTATACAGATGAAGTTGTTGTAGAACCAGGATCCAAGTATGTCCCTGTTTCTCATTTATAATTGTTTTTCTCTTGGATGTATGCTACAATGTTTGTGCTCTTTGGGAGGATAAAGGGCAATTATCTATGGAGTAATAGTGTTTATGCCCATTGTGAAAAAAGATCCAAATTGGCACCGTTACTTTGCTACCTGGGAATGTGCTTTAATACTGATGAAGAGGGGCCGGTGCCATGGCACAGTAAGTCAATCCTCCGCCTGCGGCGCTGGCATTCCGTATGGGCACCAGTGCTAGTCCCAGTTGCCCCTCCTCCAGTCCAACTCTGCTATGGCCTGAGAAAGCAGTAGAAGATGGCCCAAGTGCTTGGGCCCCAGCACCCACGTGGGAGACTGGGAAGAAGCTCCTGGCTTCGGCCATTACGGCTATTTAGAGAGCTAACCAACGGAAAGAAGGCTTTCTCTCTGTCTCTTCTTCTCACTTTCTGTAACTCTACCTCTCAAATAAATAAATAAATAGAAAAATACTGATGAAGAATTCTCTTCACTTACCTAAAACAAGTACAGAATGGATTGGTGATATTATTCTAAGATTGTCTACCAAGGGGCCGGCGCTGTGGCACAGCAGGTCAACACCCTGGCATGAAGCGCTGATTCAAGACCCAGCTGCTTCACTTCCAATCCAGCTCTCTGCTATGGTCTGGGAAAACAATAAAGGATGGCCCAAGTCCTTGGGCCCCTGTACCCACATGGGAGACCAGGAAGAAGCTCCTGGCTCCTAGCTTCAGATCGGCGCAGCTCCGGCCGTTGCAGCCAGTTGGGGAGTGAACAATGGATAGAAGACCTCTCTCTGTGTAATCTGACTTTCAAATAAAATAAATAAGTCTTTAAAATAGAAAAAAAAAAAAAAAGATTGTCTACCAGGAGTGATAATAATGTTATTTAGATGATTGACTGCTGCTGACGACATGATTGACAAATTTGGTATCTCATCTTTCAGTGTAGCTGATAGTCAACTTGTACTTTTTTTCCTACCTTTTTTTCTTTTTAAACATACTGGAATCTGATTCCCTGTCATAAAGACCACAGTTTGTGTTAATTTAAATTCCCAGAATTCATTAGGTGAACAAAGTTAATTTTAACTGGAAACCCCGTCTGAAACAATTTTGTTTGTATTTTCTTTAGGGGCCCTCGTAAAAACAGATGAGCAAGAAGTAATCAACTTTTTATTAACAACAGAAATTATTCCTTTGTGTTTGCGCATTATGGAATCTGGAAGTGAACTTTCTAAAACGGTATGTGCCTCTAACAGATTCTACATTGTGTTTGGGTCTTGAGCTGCAGATTTGTGGTCGTGGCGTAATTTTTCGCCTTTCTTCAGCATTTTGAACCTTGTATAATTTTTTTTCTCTTGAATAGAAATTATGATAAAATGATCGTTTAAAAACCCCTACCACTCTAAAGGATATCTAGTTTAACACTAAATATATCTCTTTCTTCTGAACCCGGTTCTCATCCCGCCCCAATAAACAGACTTATATTACGTGACTTGTTTGTTGTCTTCAGTGTCTCCAAATATGGAACTGTACCTCACATGCTTACTTCTAATTCTGACATTCATTGTTTTCCTATCACTCTCAGCTTTTGATCTTTTTATTTCTGTTTGCTTCCATTAAAATTGTGTATCTCTTCCTGACAGCAGTTTTTACCCCTTCACTGCTTTTCCCTTATCAGATAGGATGGGGTTAATTGTGGCTTTTTTTTTTTTTTTTTTTTTTTTCCAAGCCACCAAGGGAAGCTCGATTGTTGGTCTCATTGATGTTGTTTTGGCTGTGGGATGTAGCTTTGTTCATGTTGGAGAATATTTATAAATTTTAGGTTCTTAGGTAGAAGAGCTTTTATATGCAGTTTTTCTGAGCATTTGGGCACCTAACATCCTTGTGTGCCACTTTTGGAAATCTGAGATCTTAAGATTTTGTTTGTGCTTTTCAGTGTTTCTACCCCTAGAAATACTGAGGACATAATTAGGAATGCATGAATATATAGCTATAATAATGTATACACATCCTACATAATACTGAAATGTTAGAAATAATATAAAGAAATCTCAATAAGTAAATAATTCGTGTTATGTCTATGTAATGTGCAAATACTAAAAATATGTATGTTGGGCAGGCATTGTGATACAGTCAGTTAAGCTGCCATTTGGGGCACTCACATCTCATGTCAGAGTTGCTATTTTGAGATCTGGTTACTCTGCTTCCCATCCAGCTTCCTGCTAACTCACCTGAAAGACAGCAGCTGGTAGCCAGAACACTTGGGTTTCTGTCACCCACATGGGAGACCTGGATGGAGTTCCAGGCTCCTGGCTTCAGCTTGGCCCAGCCCTGGCTGTTTCAGGCATTTGGGAAGTGAACCAGCAGATGGAAGATTTCTCTGCTTTTCAAGATGAAAATAAATAAATAAGCAAATATTAATAAAAATCAAAAGCATGTGAACAAGAAATTCTTTTTTTAAAAAAAATCATGTATATATATTGGAATGATAAAGTATATTGTGTATAATGTGCAGGAGTTTCTGCTTGCTTAGGTTTCTGATTGATGGTCGTGCCTGGGAAAATGAACATTTGATCGGGAGACAAGTCTGAGCAGCTTTTTGGCTTCATTAATTTTGTTTACTCCAGGTTGCCACATTCATCCTCCAGAAGATTCTCTTAGATGACACTGGGTTGGCTTATATATGTCAGACATATGAACGTTTCTCCCATGTCGCCATGATCTTGGTGAGTTCTTTCACTTCTACCCCTTTGCAACTATTTCTTCTCGCTCAGCTTAGTCCCTTTGCAATTGGCACTAAGCAGCTTGTTTTCTAACTAGAAATAACAGTTCTGGAACCTTGTATAATGACTCTCAGACTGTCTGATCTGATGTCAATTAGAATTATTTTGTTTTGTGTATTTTTTCCTATCTCTCCCCCTGTTTGGGGGGAACCAGGGTAAAATGGTCCTGCAACTATCCAAAGAGCCTTCTGCCCGTCTGCTGAAGCATGTAGTAAGATGTTACCTTCGCCTCTCAGATAATCCCAGGTAAACATTTACAGGATTTGTAGACTTTTTAGGGAAATACTCTCTTGAGTGCTATATAGCTATATAGCTCCTGTATCTTTAGAACAGGGAAAGAATACAACTGTATTTATCTAGAATAGAATTTAAATTCCTTTTAAAATTTGAAGTGCTGAATTTAAAAATCCATCAGGGTTTTATCTTCTACTGTAAATCTCTATGCTATTCTGAAATTCCAGAGAATCCAGACAATTTCAAGGGAAGCCTTGTGATGTGTTACTCCTGTGGTTTCAGCTTTGTGTTGTAACTCCACTTGGTCAGAAAGAGTTGTGTACTTTCAAAGATCTCTTAGAAAGAAATAGCCCAGAGGACTCAAATTGTTTCCAGTTCTCTCCTTGATTCCTGTAAAGTCCTTAGAAATAATTATTTTATTTTCCTGTGTTCATAATCTTCCTGTCAGAAAGCATACATTGTAGATATAATGTACTTTAGAAATGTTTGACCTTTTGCTATGCAAATTCATAATTCATGCTGAAAGCCAGTTCCTCAGATTCTGCTAAACCACATAATGGAGTGATTTCTGTATTCCTAGGAATAGTGAAAGCTTGATTTAATGTGAACACAGTCTCCGGTCACTGAGGTTATTTAAGCCCTACCTGTTCTTTTGAGCATTTTGTTCTGTTCTTCAGTGGTTCCTGTTTTCACCAAAGTTTGAAACTGTGTTTAAAATTCTACTTGTATGATGCAAACACATCTGAGCACAAAAGCTATGACTTTGTTTAGAATAACTCTAGTGCTTTAAATAGTTAACATTTGCCTTTTTTAGGTTTTCAGATTTGACTTTCTGCTGGTCATCTTTTCAAAGAAAATGAAACATTTAAAAGTTCAACTGATAATGCTGCTACCATAGTTATGTTTTTATTGCTCATCTCTTATTAAGGTTTTAAAATACAAAAGTGAAGCAATTTCTGTAATAATAATGTTAATTTAGTATAGAAATTTTGAAACTATAAGTGAGGTCCTATCCCCTGTTACTGTACGGATTTTTGAAATATTTCATTTACTATAACCCATTTATTTCTAACATAAGTATTTTATCAACATTTACTGTAATAAATCAGAAAGCAGTTTGAATTGAAGTAAACTGTTGCACCATCTTATTCCATTTTGCTTTTTCTTGAAATTCTGCATTGGGGGTATCATTTTGAGAATGCTTGCAGACTACTGATCCTGAAGATTTCTGAGCCTCTTCGTAGTAGAAACTTTAGAGAATTTTAAAAGCTTCTTAATGTTACTTGACAGAGCCATAGATTCCCAGGATACTGTGTGTGTGTATGTATATATAGTATATATAAATATATCTAAGAAGGGGTTCTTCCCTGTCCCCAAAATGTGGGTTTATGTGTTGGTCTCCCTGGTTGGTTTGTTTGTTTCTGATGTAGGGCACGTGAAGCACTCAGGCAGTGCCTCCCTGACCAGCTGAAGGACACAACCTTCGCCCAGGTGCTAAAAGATGACACCACCACGAAACGCTGGCTTGCACAACTGGTGAAGAACCTGCAAGAGGGCCAAGTCACCGATCCCCGGGGTATCCCCCTGCCCCCTCAGTGATCCTCCCCTGCCCTCTTCCACTACTCCCCAGGTTGGGGAAGGGAGGGGCAACCTACGAGGAAAACAGCTCAGGTTTTATCGCCAACCGGGAATAGACAACCTCAATGCTGAACCGCACTGGAGAAAAGGGGCGAGGTCCCCCTGCTGAGGTGTGTGGGCTGCCATCTCAGGCTGCCTTGAGGACCTGGGCTCCCTCTGCTACTCCCAGGAAATGGGCTCCTGACACAGCAGTCTGCCATCACAGCCCCAGGAGGGTGTCAACACCAGCAAATGCTGTGTTTGCAGCATGCCCACGATGACCTTGCTCCCCACCCCTACCCAGCCGCTGGCAGGGAGGGGAGACGGTGGTGATAGCAGCAGCACTCTAGGCATGGTGACCGCCTGGGACCAAGCCATGTGGCATTTTATTTTGCCTTCCTGGAAGACTCAAGATGTGTCTCTTCATTCTCTCTCTCAGTATTTGTTTACTTTGTTTTTTGTTTTTAAATCTCAGAGAGAGGTGTGTTTAGTGGACACAGCTGTAATATTCAGCAAAACTTTGTCAATTGGCACTGTTTACAAGTCTGTTAGCTGCATAAGCTCAATAAAACGTTGGTCTGGGCATTACATCCCCTCTGGCAGGCCCATAGCTGCGTTGAGCTGTTGGGAGGAATGGGAGGCACGAGAAAGATGTGAAGCCAAAGGACAGCAGCACCCCACCGCCTGTTCCCCTCCCTTCTCCCCTTCTACTCTTGAGTCCTGGACACCACCAGGGCCTTAACCTTGTTTCCGGCTTTAGCCGCTAGCTTTTCCAAAGCAGTGCTTTTCCTTTTGTTACTTCCTCATATTAAGCTTAAAACAGATGTCTTAATTCTTCAGGCTGTCCTGGAAGGGTATTGTCGTGGGCAAGAGCGGTGACAGTGGACCTGGGTGTCAGTCCAAGTCTTCACAGGTGTTTTAAAAGGGAGGTGCCTGAGGTTAAAGTTACAGGCTGCTTGATCCCATTCTTTGTTTTAGTGGATTTCAGCAGCTCCATCTGTCTTCATGATTGTATTTGAAGCAGTATTAACTAAATGAGTTAATTTTATTTAGATTTAAGATGGAGGGCTGGACTCTGCTCACTCACTCAAGTCTTTTTTTGGTGGTTTTTTTTTTTTTTTTTTTTTTTTTTGGACACATTTGTCTTGTGGTCTATGGGAACTACAGGGTTACCACTAAAATATTTTTGACTTGTTCATATCGTGCCGCAGAATTGCCCCTCCTTCTCTGGAGCTTTAGCTTGCTCTGCTCTATAGCCTAGTGTGAACTGCCTTGCTGGCCCCCAGTTCTTCCTCCTGCTAGCACCTTTCTCTCCCTCCCTCCCTCCCTCCCTCTCTCTCTCCCCCTCTCTCCCTCTCTCCCTCTCTCCCTCTCTCCCTCTCTCTCATATCCCATCTCCAAAGATGGGGTTGCTAATCCAGCTCTAGAGGGAGACCAAGTCTTTCTGTCCATGTCGCACACAGTTGAGTGAACAAGTGTGGGGAGTTTGTTGAGCTTGGGCTCAGAGAAACCTCTGCAGAGGCAGCTGTGCCAACACAAGGGCTCGTGCAAGCCGACTTTGACCAGGGAGCCGGCCTTGTTAGTTGGCTTCTGTCTCTTTAGAGCAAGAAAGGAGTCGCTGAAGAGCCTAGATGCAGGATGGGTAGAATAAGCACTTGCTCCCCTGCCTTCCAAATGAAGAGGGAAATGAGGCCAGCTCTCAACAGCCTGAGGAGGAGGGGAGGAGTCCAGGAGAAAACAAAGATGGCACGGACGGCATAGATGTCCTGACTCCCTTCAGCCGGTGGGCTGTGATCTGGAGTCCAGCTGGTGTAACCCTGATCTTTGACAACCGCCTGCCTGCTGCTTTCATCTGTCTTTCAGATGAGCCAAAGTTTTCTCATTTTCCCTCCACTTAGGAAGCAACTGAGGCCCAGGGCCTAGCTCCCTGAGAAATTCTCTTCTCTCTCCATCTTTCGGTGCATTGGCCATGTGTCTGTGCCAATAGTGTCTTAACTCTTGTCCCTTCTGTTCTCATCTGGCCTTGGAACCCACAGACGAGTTGGTGGGGAAGGGGTGGAATGAGTATTACTCCTTGTAGTTGATCTTAATGTTGTATTATATGAAAAGATCCCTTTCCTTATTTTGTGTTTTCCATCCCTCTCACACCTTCAACAGGATTGAAATAAAACATGCTTCTTTGTTTTTGTAAAAATAATTTTTCCTTTAAACTGGAGATTTTCATTCTGTCATTATAGGTACTTTGGTCAAATAATGCTTGTCTCACTCCTGCGTACATACTGCCCTGCCGAGAGGGCAGTGATGGTTCCTTTGTGGACTGATCTTTGAGAGCAACCAACCGGTGTGTGACGCTGTTTGGGAGGCTGGGATGGTGCCCCTTACCTGATAGAGTTAATCTTGCTGGAATAGCTCTTCCCTTCTGGGGTATAGAGCCGGTGAATGGGAGAGACTTCTAGAAGTGAAGAAGTGATGCTTGAAGCATTCTGTTATGGACTGTAATTTTTCTCACCCAAGGAGTTCAGGACTTAGAGCATGTCTCCAGAGTTGTTTCCAGGCCTGTCAGCAGGACACAGCCAACTCTTGCTTTTGGCTTCTTTGTTCAAGGGTATTAAGTGGCCTGTGACTGTTGCAGTGGGGGTACAGGGCAAGGAGAGATGTTGGTAACCTTCAGAGCACACCTTCCGATCTGCCCCCTATTTCTGCTACTCAGTGGCGTGGGGATATACAAAGGTATGGCTGTCAGCAGCCTAAGGAAAACATTTGGAACAGCCACCATAGAATGAAGTGAGATTTTCCTTCTTTGCTGAAACATTATAGAATTTAATTTATGGAAAAATGTTTCAATGCATTGTTTCTAAAGCAGAACAAATAGAAAATGTGAACGCCACAATTTACCTAGCTTAATTGACATATAGAACACGGCACTCTTAATCAGAAGTATACATGTTCTTTTTTAAAAAATATATTTTTATTTCACAGGCACAGAAGCAGCGAGATGTATCATCCATTCACTGGTTCACTTCTCAGATGCCTGCAACAGCCCAGACTGGGCCCCCATTGTGAATACCAGAACCTAAATATTTTAGCCATCATCTGCTGCCTTCCAAGGAAGCTGGAAATTGAAGTGGAGCCATGACTCCAGTGTGGGAGGCAGGTGTCCCAAGTAGTGTCTTAACCACTGTGCCAAATGCCCCTACGTGCTCTTTTTAATTGCATCTGAAAACATTTACCAGAAATGATTCATCAAGCAAGCCTCAGTATTTTTCAGAAAAAAATTAGTAGAGTGTTCTCTGACTGTAGTGGGATTAAGCAAGGAAAAGGAAAATTAATTGAAAAGTCCCTAATTGTTCAGGCATTAAGAATTGTAGATAACTCATGGGTCAAACAAGAAGTCACAAAGGAAATTGGAAAATGTTTTGAATTGGTTGATAGTGAAGATACAACATGTAAAAACCTATGGTATACAGCTGAAGTGCTTTTTAAAATATATATGTATGTATATACATATATTTTTGTGTGTGTGTATACATATATTTGAAAGGCATAGTCACAGAGAGAGAGATCTTCCATTAGCTGGTTTGCTCCCCAAATGGCCACAATGGTTAGGAATGGGCCAAACCAAAGCTAGGAGCCTCTTCAAGTTTCCCATGTGGGCCTTCACTGCTTTCCCAGGCATATTAGCAGGGAGCTGGATTGGAAGTGGGGCATCTAGGACTCCAACCAGTGCCCATATGGGATGCCAGGATCACAGGTGGTGGCTTTACCTGCCACGCTACAATGCTGACCCCCAGTAAAGTGTTTTAAAAACAAACAGGGTTGACATTTAGCCTAGCTGTTAAGATACCCACATTCTCTAAATGGTACTTGGGTTCAGTACCTGACTCCAGCTTCCTGCAAGTGCAGACACTGGAGGCAATAGTAAAGTATCAAGTAATTGGATTACTGCCATTCATATGGAAGACCTGAACCAAACTCCAGCCAGCCCCTGGCTTTGACCTGGCCCAGTCCCAGCTATCATGGGCATTTGGGGAGCGAACCAGTGGGTGGGAACTGTGTTATCTGTCTATGCCCCTCATGTGAATAAATTCTAGGAACTAGGTAACTTTAAAATCTGCACATTAAAAAAGAAAGGCTAAATGTAATCTTTGTCATGTCAGAAATATTCAAAAATACAAGAAAAACATTTTCAAAAATTAGGAAACAAATGTACTATAAAATCAATAAAAGGAAGTCAGTTCCTTGAAAACAAAATTGGGAGCTGGCAGTGTGGCATAGCAGGTAAAGCTGCCATCTGCAGTGCTGGCATCCCATATGGGCATCAGTTCAGGTCCTGGCTGCTCTACTTCCAATCCAGCTCTCTGCTATGGCCTGGGAAAGCAGTACAAGATTGTCCAAGTCCTTGGGCCCCTGCACCCACATGGGAGACCCAAAAGAAGCTCCTGGCTTCAGATGAACGCAGCTCCAGCCATTGTGGCCATTTGGGGAGTGAACCAGCAGATGGAAGACCTTTCTTTCTCTGCCTATCAAAAAAAATTGAGAGCAGGTGCCACAGCTCACTTGGCTAATCCTCCACCTGCAGTGCCGGCACCCCGGGTTCTAGTCCCAGTTGGGGCACTGGATTCTGTCCCAGTAGCTCCTTTTCCAGTCCACCTCTGCTGTGGCCTGGGAAGGCAGTGGAGGATGGCCCAAGTGCTTAGGCCCTGCACCCACATAGGAGACCAGGAGGAAGCACCTGGCTCCTGCCTTCGGATCAGCACAGCGCGCCAGATGTAGCGGCCATTTGGGGGGTGAACCAACGGAAGGAAGACCTTTTTCTCTGTCTCTCTCACTGTCTAACTCTGCCTGTCCAAAAAAAAAAAATTGATACCCTCTTAGCAAACTGATCAGAAAAAATAAAAAAACAGTATAAGTAGAGAAAAGTACATTACTCCTGACTTAGAGTCATCAATCTTATAGAAACTTCCAGATAATAAAAAGGGGAATGAATCCCACCTAATTCACTTTGGAAGTTGTAGAACCCAGCCGCTAAAACCTGGCAAGAACATCACCAGGAAGAAACACCATTTTCTTCCATGAAATCATGGAAATTCCCAGACAAAATAAGCACAAGATTGATTCATGAGAACCAGTCAATGCATTTCACATAAAAGTCACACAGCTTAGATATTTTTAAAAGAAAGAAGATCAGGAATAAAACATTCTTAATATGATCTAAAAATATGAACATAAACCCTACAGTAAACCTCCCAAATATTGGAGTCATTCTTAAAATGAGGACTGAGACAGGATGTTCATTATCACCTCCACTTACAGGTGGCCAGGGTGATCGAAACAAAAGTTACAAAGGGGAAAACTTGCTGACAACATAGTCTGTCTACATAGATGAGCCAAAAGAACCTACTCTTAGAATTATTGAGTGAATTTAGCAAGGTCACAGAATAAAGAGTAAAAATTTAAAAATTACATGTTTATCCAATATATAAAATAGCATAAGAAATCAGGGACTAGAAACCTGAAAAGGTGTGCAGAACAAAACCTTTATATTGAAAAACGTTTTTGAGAGACATAAATGGAGGGATACTATCTTCGTGGGTCTTACCTTCTTGTTCTCTGGGGGTTTTTTAATGCTTCCTTGTTGCCTACCTCCTCTTAATAAGTTAGGTAGCGTAACTGGGACTCTCTTAATTTTTGCTAGATTAGAAGAATGGCTATGTACTATCTGATCTTTTTATTTTCACTTTGCTTGAGAGACAGATCTCCATGCCAATTTACTCCCCAAATGCTCACAACAGGGCTGGGCCGGGCCAAAGCCAGGAGCGCAAAACTCAATCCAGGTCTCCTACATGGGTGGCAAGGATTCAGGTACGTGAGCTGTGACTGCTGCCTCACAGGATACACACTGGCAAGAAGCTGAGTTGGAAGCATAGCAGGAACTTGAACCAGGCACTTTGATATACGATGTTCCAGAGTCCCAAGTGGCTTTTAACCTCAGAGCCAGACACTGTCTGCCCGTCTTAGCTCTTGGTGTTAAATATCCTGCCTTAATTGTACATGTGGCCTCATATTCATGAATTTTTAGAAAAATACTTATTTGAAAGGCTGCCAGAGGGAGAGGAAGAGACAGTGCTACTTACTGATTCCCTGAATGATCAGAATAGCCAGGTGTGGGCCAGGTTCAACTCCATCCTGATCTTCCACTTGGGCAGCAGGCTCCCAGGTGTTGGAGCCATTCTCTGCTGTCTTCAGGGCTTTAGTAGGGAACTGTGCTAGAAATGGAGCAGCAGGGCCGGCGCTGTGGGCCAGTGGGCTGAAGCTCCAGCCTGCAGCACCGGCATGCTATGTGGATGCTGGTTCTAGTCCTGGCTGCTCTGCTTCTAATCCAGTTCCTTGCTAACCTGCCTGGGAAAGCAGCGTAGGATGGCGCAAGTCCTCAGGCCCCTGCACCCATGTGGGAGCTATGGATCAGTTCAGCTGTGGCTGTTGCAGTCTCTTGGGAAGTGAATCAGCAGGTGGAAGACCTCTCTCTACCTCTCTGTAACCCTGTCTTTCAAATACCTAAAATCTTTTAAGAGAAAAAGGAGCATCTGAGACTTGAACTGGCATTCCTTATAAGGGGTGCTGAGATTGCAGTTGGTGACTTAGCCTGCTGCACCACAGACCTGCCCCTTCATACTCAAGATTTTTAAATAGAATCCAATATTGAGTTGCCTTCTTGACCATCAGGAAGATGAGCATTATTTCAGAAATTGGAGTCGTTGACTGAAGAGGTTGGGGAACTGGTCTCAGGTTTCTCAGCCTGACCATCTCAAGAAGCAGAGACTTCAGTGCAATGGCCTTGGCCCTGGGCGGCAGGAGGAGTGCTGGGTTTAGGTCTCCCACTTTGCTAGCTGCCGCTTCGTTTCAGTGTGGGGCTTCTAGACTATCTGGGCACAGTTCCCAGAAAGTCGTTCTGCTGCTGCTGCCCTGATCCGGTTTCTGAATCTCTTAATAATAGACAACAGTGGGGGAAGGGCCAGGATTGGGACAGAAATAGGAATTACCAAACCACACGGACAGTTCCTGTGCCTGGGGCCCTGTCTGTGCCTTCCCTGAATCTAATCGGAGTTCTGCAAGCCTTCTAAGGACGCGCCTTCTAAGCGCTCTTTGGGGCTTGTTAAGGTCGCCAAGTCCCTGCCCCCAAACTCAGAATACATGGGCCAGGGAACACTGATGTGTTTATGAGAACAGTGAAGCAGAATATTTGAGATCTGGACTCTCCCAGAAACTCCAGGATGAGTGATAATACCCCTTAGAGATCACCCAGAAGGGAAGCATTGGCTGGTGCAAATAGTGACCTGAAAACAGGCAAATGATATACAATCATGGAGTGCAGAAGAGGAGTGGAATTTGGTCGACCTGGAGAAAATGGGGAGATGCTGATGTTGGGAAAATGGGAGAACAAGACAAGCATGTGAGATGGCGTCGAAATCAAATTTGAAATTGGCACAGTTTACTCTTCGATGCGCCTTAATCTCCCTGTTCCCCGTGAGTGGCCTTCCTTTCAAGGCTCCCCACCCCTTGTACTTGTTTTCCGCTGTCAGAACCTGCTCTCAGGGTATGCTCAGTGCAGACTAGGTAGAAATGATTTAAAACCATTAAGGCCTCAAGAATTACCAGTTGGAAAAATGTGAAACCCTTTTATTATAAAATACAACAGATACAGAAGCCTACATAAAGAGAAGATGTAGCCTTTCATGGCCACTCAGACTCAAAAAAGAAAGCATGCAACTTAGTTTTTGTGAAGACCCTGTTAGCCCTCAGGACTAGAAACAACATGGCTAGCCACTCCAGAAGCAAGCTGCGTGCCCCAGCCCATCACAACTTCCTGTTACCGGAAATAACCACCCATCCAGATTTTTATGGTCATCACTTAGAAGGGGTTTATTTTAATGGAACAAAAGATTTAGCTGTAAGTAATCACTAATGGTGAAACACTGGGTCATTGAGGGGGCATTTGGAGGAGCTGGTAGAGGCAGCCAGATCTCTACACTTAAATCATGCAGTTTCACACAGTTGGTTGCCTCTGCCTAGGGTTAAGGTACACCTCACTGGAAAAGGATCCCACAGAAGACCAAGTACAGGATTGTGCCCTGTGCCCTCAGCTGTCTTACTCGTCCCGATGCAGAAAGAGCCATATCCTACAGTCTTCCCAAAGCAGAACAAGAGTAAGGTCCGCCTCACAGTGTGTGGGAGTTGTGAGCAGCCGGCCGTCTGCTGCAGTGCCCACCAGTGAGCCCAGGACTTTGCCTGAATTTGAGGGGCTCAGATCCTCACTGTGAGGGAGAGTCTAATAAAGCCTTTCCCAGTCCCTAATCCCTCTCCCCATTTGGTCCCCTTTGCTCAGTCTTCGCTTCCGTCTCAGCTGTCTGTTTTCCCGGTAGGCAGCACATGACCTGTGTAGCCAAGCGAGTGTCTTTCCAGCCTGTTGGTGCTGCTCTGTGCTGCAGACTCTCACACTAGGAGTCTGCTTCATCTCTCCACGCCTTTGTAAACATGCACGTATGTCCTAGCCCTGAGGAAGCGCTTGTCAAGAGAATGCATGTGAAGAAAGAGCAGGGCAAGCACTTGGCTTCGCAGCTCTGCCACCGGTTGGGATGCCCGTGTCCCACATCAGAGTGCCTGGGTTTGATACCTGTTTCCAGTTCCTGAGCCCACGTTCCTGCTCATGCAAACACCAGGAGACATGGGTGATGGTTCGAGTAGTTTGGGTCCATGCCACCAACAAGGGCAACCCGGCATGAGTTTCCAGCTCCTGGCTTCAGCCAAGCCCACCCTGGCCGTTGCAAGCATTTAGGGAGAGAACCAGCAGATGAGAGGTCTCTCTCTGTCTTGCTCTTGCTATCTCAAAAATTTTTACAAAAAGAAATGACTTGTTTCACACATTCACACATGCTTTCCTTCACTATTTAGCGAGTGCCTAAAATAGATAGCACTGGTCCCGCTACACCTTCAGGTCATCATTTCCTCTCCTCCCTTTCTCCCCATCTTCCCGCTTTGCCATCCTTTCATTCGTCCTTCCACTGTGTCACAGAGCTAGGCTCCGAGGCGGAGACCCAGGAGCAAGCCGGTGGAAATAGACACTGTGGAAAGGAGCCAGCTAAAATGAGGGCAGAGACAGCTACCGCGTGCAGAGCCTGAGCAGAGTGAGAAGCAGTGATTCCAGCAGTTCTGCTACTCAAGACACTGCGGGATTGGGGTCATCGAAGGGGGGACCGCCAAGAGGAAGGGCAGCCTGGATGCATGCTGGCCAACCCGTCAAGACATTCTGTCTCCCTAATCCTCTGCTCACCCCACCCCACCCCCTGCCTCCCACTGACCAGTGTCCTGGGCCTTTAAGAGTTGGATGGGCTGGACTGAGGAGAGCGCTCACACTTCTCCCCACCCTAGCTCTTGCCTTCGCTCTAACTGCCAGTCAGCAGCACACTGCAGGGGAAGGGGAGAGAAGCAGGCGACTGCACAGGAGAAAAGGCACACAGGAACCAGGCTGGGCTTCCTCACCCCGCAGCGGACAGCACCGCAGAGCTCACTCAGGAGGCCTGGCTCTCACACACGGGACTGCTCACCTGCCCACGGTAAGGGTCTGGAGGCTCTCACCAGCCTCCGCTCCGGACTCTGTCCTGCCTGAGTCTCTGACTGCCCTCCACATGCTTCTCTATCCTGATAAGACTGCAGCCTGCACTCCCTCTCCACCCCAGTAGCTCTCCAGGGCCCCTGCCTCTTCCTGGCACTCCCCAGCTTATCCTCCCGAACTCAGTGTTCCTCCTGGCTGTGTCAATCACCGCTTAATATGAGGAGCCTCTTAGCTCTCTGGGGCCAGGAGAGCTGTCCCTAGCCACTTCTCAGAGCTGAGTCTATTCCAGTGAGGGAAGAGGAAGAATTGAAATAGCCAATTGAAAAAGCTTTAGCATAGATTCATTAACAGGTGGTTAAGGGTTACCAAGTGAGGGCTGGCCAAGACCCATGGGTCTTAGAAAGAGCCAGGATTTGAATTTTTGCCTAGTCCTTTGCCTGCTCAATGAACCAGAGAAGTTTCTTTGTGCACCAGAGTGCACAGCTGGGAAGAGCACCTGCCTCCAGTCCCGACTGCCATTAATTAGCCCTGGGACTTTGGACCACAACTTTCCGGACTGTGATAGGAGAGAGTTTAGGGTTTTGCAGACTTACCTGTGTACCGGGTATGCTTGTTGAAAATAAATATTTTTGAATCCCGTCTGATCTGGTAGATTCCAGAAGAGGCCGAGGAATCCTTATTGTTAAGACACTCTCCAGGGGTCATTGAAGTTGCCAGGAACTTCTGGACTAGGTGCACTAAACAGAAGAGCCTCCAAACTGACGTTCTGGGAGCTGTGACCTGACACCAGAGCCATTCTGTCCTTTTATATGAGCCAGGTTAGCTATAATCCTTCTCTGAAGCCAGGGAGCAGGTAAAATCATTCTCTCCCTCCTTGCCCTTGCCCTTCAAAGCGCCCTGGGACGTCATTGGTGCCATTGGCAATTCTGGTGAAGTCCATCTCTGGTTGACATGAAGTCTGTTGGAAGTTGAAAGCCAAATCCTGCTTTGTAGCCATGGGTCACTTCCCACCTTATTTTGTGTCTCTTTTTCCCATCTATATTTAGAGGAAATTGTAGTCTCAAAGATCTCCAAATATGTATCTAGGAGTTAATTTTTAAGACCCTATCTCTTAGTCCTCATCCTCTGTGTCCTTGCCAGTAACCCCCACCTCCCCAACCCTTTGGTTCTTCTCTCCCCACCACGACTGCATCAGCTGTGACCATCAGCCCCATCCTACACCAGAGCGATCACCTAGGTTCCAGCTTGAATTCTCTGGGCAGTTTGTTTAGTCTGTTTCCTAGGATACAGGGCAAAGTGAGGCTGAGCAGAGGGACACGGTACTGAGCATCCAAACCCAAGTGGCCTCCCTCCTGCAGCAGAGTCTCCAAACCATCAAAGGGCATGTGAATCAGAACTGCTGGGAATTAGTGAAGATGAAAGAGGGAAGCCACAGGAGGAGGTGACGAGGCCAAGGGACAAGGAGAAGAAAGAGAAGAGGAGAGCCAAGAGAGGTTGATCTGAGAGAAGGGGAGACAGAGGAACTCAGGAGAGAGAAAAGTGAGCTGGGAAGGAAGGAGAAGGATTAGGTCAGGCATGGGTTGGGGAAGGGGAGAAGAGAAAGAAAAGAAAGGCTGCCTGGTGGGATTGAGGATGATCAGAAACCTAGCCTGGAGTCAACCAGCTCCCTGGGGAAGGCCCTTAAAGGGGCAGAGTCTTCTGAAATCTCTGCACCGGTTGCATGGAGACCTAGGTTCTAGTTCTAGTTCTGGCACTCACTACGTGACTCTTGGCAGTCCAGTTCACCTTTCTGGTCCTCACTCCCCTTCTCTACAAAAATGAAGACCAACTCTGACATCCTGGGGCTCTCTCAGCTGAAATCGCTGCTCATGGCCACCTGTTTCCTGGATGGATACAGGTTTAACATAGAGATTCAGCATTTCAGAAAAAATCATTGCTGTATGTAAAAAAAAAAAAAAATTGAGATTCAGGAATGAGAGCAGGATTGGAAGAAGAAGGCCAAGACCTGGGATTGGAAGAGTTTGACAAAGGAGGGAAAAATCATTTTCCAATCTAGTTTGAGACCAGTCTTTGAAATAAGAGGACCCAGGCACGTAGACTCTATGTTTCAGGCCATCGCTGTGCAGGTGTAAGGGAAATTAATTCTGTCTCCCCTTGGGCCCAAGGTCCATGTGCTCAGGTTCAGAGAGAGGAGAAGGCAGGATGTTGGTAAGGGAGTTTAGACTTCAGCCCAGGCTGACCCAGTCCTACCAGAGTCTGAGGGCCTGAAAAATTCAAGAGTGACCTGTCACTTTGTTAACAGTCTTCAGGTAGCTTCTGCGAGGCCCGGGTGTCCCATCCTAGAAAAGAAGCGCCAGTTCTCTGTCTCTCAGGAAGCTTGCAGCCCGAGTTTCCTCAGGTTTCAGCCAGGCATGTGTGTTTGGCCTCAGTCAGCAAAACCTTTTCTTCCAGGGACCGGCACAGGGCTGCTTCCTCCCGGAGACGGCTTCCCAGGCCGCCCCTCCCCTTCCAAGCACCTAGGTGCTGTGGTCGGCAGTGACCCTCCAATTCTCCCTGATGACCTAGTCACCTTCGCTAATGAGGGCTCTGTCTAATCTGCTGTCTGACCTCAGCAAAGTCCCATTGCTAGAATTTCTATAAAATGAGAGTTGGACTACATGATGCTTGGAACACTACCTAAAAATATTGGCTTCACAGATTTTTATTTATTTATTTGAAAGAGTTACACGGAGAGAGAAGGAGAGGCAGAGGGAGAGGGAGAGGGAGAGAGAGGGAGGTCATCCATCCACTGATTCACTCCCCAGTTGGCCACAATGGCCGGAGCTGCTCCGATCTGAAGTCAGGAGCTTCCTTCGGGTCTCTCACATGGGTGCAAGGGCCCAAGGACTTGGACCATCTTATACTGCTTCCCCAGGCCATAGCAGAGAGCTGGATCGGAAGTGGAGCAGCTGGGACTAGAACCGGCGCCCATATGGATGCCGGCGCTGCAGGCAGCAGCTTTACCAGATACACCACAGCGCCGGCCCCGGCTTCACAGATTTTTTAAAGTTTTTTTTTTTTTAATCATCACTGTCAAAATTTTAAACTTTTTGACAAGCATAACCTATTTTTATTCAAGTGTAGGTCCTTTGTGTGTGCAAAAGCATCAAGTTTTCTGTTTCATGGTAGGTATGTCAGTTCAGCATGATCTGGTCAAGAGTTCTTTTTTCTGTTTTTTTTTTTTTTAAGAGATAACTAAATTTTTTTTTTTAATTTATTTAATGAGCATAAATTTCCAAAGTACAGCTTATGGACCACAATAGCCTCCTCCCCCCCCCCCCGCCCGTGTCTTCCCTCCCATCCACAATGCTCCCCTCTCCCACTCCCTCTTCCCTTCCCCTTCACATCACAATTAATTTTCAATTGAGATAACTAAATTTTAAAAGAAAAAATTTTTGAATGGAAGAGAGACATGATCCTATCCAGCAGGTTCACTCCCCAAATACCCTCATCGACTAGGGCTGGGTCAGGCCAAAGCTAGGCACTCAGAAGTCAATCTGGGTCTTCAGTGGAGGTGACAGGAGCCCAATTATCTGAGCCATAACCACTGCCTCCCAGGGTCTGCATTGGTGGGAAGATGGAGCCAGGAGCCAGAACCAGAAATTGAACCCAGGCCCTGGGATGTGAGATGCAGACGCTTAGGGAGCTAAACCCCAGCTCCCTAGAGTTGAGTATTTCTACAGGGGCAGAGCCAAACAGAAACCACATATCAAATCTTCCAGCATTTCTTGTCAGCTACTAGGACAACTTTTTTTTTTTTATCTTTTATTTAATGAATATAAATTTCCAAAGTACGACTCATGGGTTACAATGGCTTCCCCCCATACCGTCCCTCCCACCCACAACCCTCCCCTTTCCCACTCCCTCTCCCCTTCCATTCACATCAAGATTCATTTTCGATTATCTTAATATACAGAAGATCAGCTTAGTATACCTTAAGTAAGGATTTCAACAGTTTGCTCCCACACAGAAACATAAAGTGAAAAATAATAGATGATTTTTTTTTAAATGATGATGAAATCAGATCAGACCTCTTGTCATGTTTAATCCCAGTGAGAGTCAAGTTGGGAATTGATAATTTCCTTTTTTTTTTTTTTTTTTACAGAAGATCAGTTTAGTGTACATTAAGTAAAGATTTCAATCGTTTGCACCCCCATAGAAACACAAAGTGAAATATACTGTTTGAGTACTCGTTATAGCATTAAGCCTCAGTGTACAGCACATTAAGGACAGAGATCCTACATGAGGAGTAAGTGCACAGTGACTCCTGTTGTTGACTTTACAAATTGACACTCCTGTTTATGGCATCAGTAATCTCCCTATGCACCAGTCATGAGTTTCCAAGGCTATGGAAGCCCCTTGAGTTCTCCGACTCTTATCTTGTTTAGACACGGTCATAGTCAAAGTGGAGGTTCTCTCCTCCCTTCAGAGAAAGGCACCTCCCTCTTTGAAGACCTGTTCTTTTTTTTTTTTTTTTTTTTTTTTTTTTTTTTTTTTTTTGACAGGCAGAGTGGACAGTGAGAGAGAGAGACAGAGAGAAAGGTCTTCCTTTGCTGTTGGTTCACCCTCCAATGGCCGCCGCGGCCGGCGCGCTGCGGCCGGCGCACCGTGCTGATCCGATGGCAGGAGCCAGGAGCCAGGTGCTTTTCCTGGTCTCCCATGGGGTGCAGGGCCCAAGCACCTGGGCCATCCTCCACTGCACTCCCGGGCCACAGCAGAGGGCTGGCCTGGAAGAGGGGCAACCGGGACAGAATCCGGCGCCCCGACCGGGACTAGAACCCGGTGTGCCGGCGCCGCTAGGCGGAGGATTAGCCTAGTGAGCCGCGGCGCCGGCTGAAGACCTGTTCTTTCCACTGGGATCTCACTCACAGAGATCTTTTTGCCAGAGTGTCTTGGCTTTCCATGCCTGAAATACTCTCATGGGCTTTTCAGCCAGATCCGAGTGCCTTTAGGTACTAGGACAACTTAACGGGGTCCTAAATTGGACACTGTGTATCTTAAAAGGGTGTATCCTTTTTAATAGGTAGGGTGAACTTGAAAGTGCAGTTCTGAGGCTCATGTTACATAATCTGTCCATTAAAACTATGAGAATAGTGGTTGTGAAAAGACTATAAAATAGGCTTTCCTTTTGCAGATAGAAGGGGACAATTAAGTGTTGTAGAAGAGACAAAAGAAGCGCTGTGACCTGCCTCTTGGGAGCTGGACAGTCTAGGGGAGAGTGTGAAGAGCACTCCTAGGCTAGAGAAGCTGGGTTGATTTCAGCTAGAGAGGGCCAGGGGGTGGGGAGACTCCAGGTTCCGAAAGCAGTGGCCACTGAGATGGCAACTCTCAATAAGGAGGTGGGGAGTAAGGTTCCCAGTGGACTGAGGGGTGTTGTGTGTTTGGCAGATGCCCTGGTTTAGCCCTCTTTAGATATAGCCATGGGGGCCCAGCGCTGTGGCACAGTGGGTTAAAGCTCCAGCCTGCAGTGCCGGCATCCCATATGGGCTCTGGTTTGAGTCCCGACTGCTCCACTTCTGATCCAACTCTCTACCGTGGCCTGGGAAAGCAGTGGAAGATGGTCCAAGCCCTTGAGTCCCTGCACCCACGTGGGAGACCTGAAAGAAACTCCTGGTTCCTGCTTTCGGATCGGTGCAGCTCTGGCCATTGCGGCCATTTGAGGAGTGAAACAATGGAAGGAAGACCTTTCTCTCAGTCTCTCTCTCTCACTGTCTGTAACTCTACCTGTCAAATAAATTAAAAAAAAAAAAAGAAAAGAAAAGAAAAGAAAAGAAAGAGGAAAAGCAGCAGCCACGGGCGTAGCAGAAGCTCCAGGAGCAGACCTATCTGGCTTAAATTCTCATCCTTATGGAATTTGAGGCAGATTTCTTAGCCTATCAGAGCCACCAAATCCCAATTAGATGTGAAAATACCTGCAGACTATATAGACGCAGTGCCTGAGGCATAGAGAGCACTCAGGAAACACTGGGTTCCTTCCCCTCCTCCCTGGAGCTCCGGGATTCTCCCGAAGCCCTTTGCTCCTGCTGGGATTTTTCTTTTAGGTGACTCTGGCAGCAGCTGGTGGAGCACTGGGTGATGTTGTCCATGCTGCAAGACCGTGAGTACCGCTCAAGGGAGGAGGGCCTGGGGACAGTCCTGGGAAGTGGAGGAGGCTAGACCGCTGCTCCAGAGCTCCCCTGGGCCCTCCACCATCGCCACTGGCTACCCAGCCCCTGCTCCCTGCCCAGGGCTGTGCACCGATCAGGACCTGCTGATGATGCAGGAGGGCACGACGATGCGCAAGGTGAGGTCCAAATCCTGGAAGAAGCTGAGACACTTCAGACTCCAGAATGACGGCATGACAGTCTGGCACATGCGGCAGCCCGGTGGCAGCGCTAAACCCAGCTGTGAGTGACCTGGGTGGCTGGGAGTGAGCCTGTGGACCAGGGCCCTCTGGCAGTGTGTCCTTATGCTGTCCCACCTGGGGCTCTATCTGAGCCTCTAAAAGGAGATCCTAGCAGGAAGGCTGGTGTCAGGATTAAATCAGTGCGTACGCAGGGCTGAGCAGAGCCCTGGCACCTACTGGGTGGGTTACAGCTTAGTCTTGTATTCCATTCATGGTCTCAGGCATCTGCCTGCTTGGATTCAAGCCCTGGCTCCACCACTCTCTAGCTGAATGGCTCTAGACAAGTGACTTCATGGAGTTTCTTCCCTTATCTGCAGACTGGGGATTAAGCACTTCCGGTCTAGTAGATCACAGGGACTCAATGAGGACAGGTGTAAAGCAGTTAGCCCAGGACCTGAAGCCAAGAAGGCACTGAAGAACGGTTAGCCATCTGATGGGTGTTGTTGATTATCACAAATGCCTCACAGCGGCGTTCATCCTAGCGGCCAAACTCCAATACCGCTAAAACTTCGGTCACAGGATTCATCTAAGAGTCTGTGTTAGGGATGTAATCGAAGCTCCCAACCTGCACGACCTCCAGCTGAGGGAAGGAGTGGAAGGACCGCTGCGGCTCCCCTCCTAGACATCTGGAAAGAGGAAGCCTCCAGACCTGGCAAGAAAGAACTGAGCGTGGGCATCTACTGCCTTGGTGTACCTGCTCTGGCCTGCCAGTGATTTCCAGTTGTCATCCCTGCCAGTCCTGTGCTCACCGTCAGGACTGGTCATGGAGGGGGACCAGCGTGACTTATCATGAGAACTCCGAAGGGTTAAATCATTTTGGTCTGTGTCACACTGCCAGGTGGTGGCCAGAAGCCAGGTCTTGTCACCTCCTGGTACATGCCCTTTGCTATGCTGTCTAGGAAAGCAGCAGGTCTCCCTGTAGTAATGCTTTTTGGGGTCCAGCCTGCAGAGGCTGAGGGTCCTCTGTCCTGTGGCTTCACAGCGGGAGGGGTGCTCGGCCCCAGTCCTCTGCCCCCGCAGCGTGCGGGCCTCCCTCAGTGCCTGTCCCTGCTGCTTCTCCGCAGTTTCCATCTCTGATGTGGAGACGGTGCGGAAGGGCCACGACTCTGAGTTGCTGCGCAGCCTGGCAGAGGACTTTCCGCTGGAGCAGGGCTTCACCGTCGTCTTCCATGGTCGTCGCTCCAACCTGGACGTGGTGGCCAGCAGTGCTGAGGAGGCCCAGGTGTGGATGCAAGGGCTTCAGCTGTTGGTGGACCTCGTCACCAGCATGGACCAACAGGAGCGACTGGACCAGTATCAGCAAGACCGAGTCTGGGTGTGGGCTCAGGGCAGGGGTGGGGGGTGGGGGAGGGCGCTCACTGAAAGAGCCAGATCTGTAGCGCCAGAGAAGGTGGGAAGGGGGAGGGCCTTAGGAGGCCTAAGGGTCCAGATGGTGGGGCAGGGGTGTCCCAGGCCGATGGGTGACAGAGTTCTGAGGAGGAAGAATGGAGCCCAGGGATGGCTGGGACATGGCCAGGTGGAGTTTGAATGTGAATCAGGACCCTGCCCACCCTGGGAATGGGGGAAGGGGCAGAGGAGCAAACAAGGTGCTGCTCCGGGAGTGGAACGGAAGACCCCAGAGCATGGCTGACCACAGGGTGGGAGGCCGCCCTCCAGGCTCAGGGGTTTGGTCGCACTTCCAGTTTCTGAGATGGCCTTCCTGGCTTATCCATTCATGCATCATGTATTAAACAGAACGCGTCAGGCCCCGTACCAGGCATCTAGGGTACAACGATCACTCAGCTACTACTTCAGGGACAGGAGAGGATCTGTGCAAATGAAGGCCATAGAGGTGCTTTGGCCCTTAGGTGATTTGTATGTGTTCAAAGGAAGGAACCTGAGGGGGTTCTGAGAAAACCTGAGAGAAGAAATAGCAAGGGAACTGGGTCTTGAAAATGAGTAGTATTTTTTTAAAGTATTTTTTTAATTTGAAAGGTGGAGAGACAGAGACAGAGACAGAGAAATTCCTTGTGTGGGTTTACTCCCCAGATATACACAACAGTCAGGGTTGGGCCAGCTGCCAAAGCTGGCAACTCCATGCAGGTCTCCCATGTGGGTGGCAGGGACCCAAGTACTTGAGCCATCACCTGCTGCCTCCCAGGGTGTGCATGAGCAGAAAGCTGGATCAGAAGCAGAGGCAGGACTCGAACCCAGGCACTGACAGGTGACGTGGGCATCCAGAGCGGCACGTTAACTGCCGTGCCAAACTCCTGCTCCGAAAGTGAGTAGAATTTGAACATGAGAAGAAGAGGAAATGGCATGCTCGAGTGAGGGAACGGGAGTGCAGGCCCAGAGGGAGGAAACTGAAGAGCAGGAGAGACATCTGAGAGCAGGGAGTTGCTGAGTGCGCTGAAGAACGAGGCCGAAGCATCGAGAAGGCTGGGCAGGCCGAACCACAGCAGCGAAGAGGCTGTTAACTTCTGGGTTCAGGAATTTGAGGTTCTGCAGGCAGCAGGGGGGTCCTGCAGGCACCGGAACACTGCAATGACAGGGCACTTGTGCTGTGAAGGGATTATTCTGGAACAATGGAAAATGGTGGGGAGACTGGGAGAGATGTGGGTGGATGAATATGCACACACATCTACACACACACGCATACATAACACACACACACAGCTTTTGCCTTAACTCAGACCTGGATGGCTGAGTGATTGGTTCCAGCGTGGAGACAAAAACCAGGACGGGAGAATGAGTTTCCAAGAAGTTCAGCGGTTACTGCACCTGATGAACGTGGAGATGGACCAAGACTATGCCTTCAGTCTTTTTCAGGTGAGTCGTCTGCCTATGGCCTGCAGGAGCCAGCCAGGCCCAGTTTCAGGTGCACAGAAGTCCCCCTGACCCCAGTCAATAACACATTTGTCGACTTCCTACCATGAGCCCTAGCACCTTGGGAGACTGGGTAAGAAGTGCAGGGCATGGCTCTTGCCCCTCGTTCTTGGTGGGGGGGGGGGGTGAGGAATAGTCCCATGGACGGTGACTCACAGTATGTTACTGGGTTGGACATGGAGGGCCTCTTGTCTGTGGTCAGGGTTTCACACGTGCCTCACACAAAGCCCTATCTGGAATGCGAGTAAATAGGAGGAGGGTCTTCTGGCCCTTCTGGGACCATTGGAGGAATTTTTAAAAATGTCTGTTTGTTTACTTTTATTTTTTTAAAGATCCATTCATTTACCTGAAAGGAGCCACAGAGAGAGAGAGAGAGAGACAGAGAGAGGTATCCTCTATCCACCAGGCCACTCTCCAAATGACCACAATGGCTGGGGCTGGGCCAGACTGAATCCAGGGACCTGGAACTCTGGCTCAGATCTCCCATGTGGGTGCAGGGGCCCAAGCACTTGGGCCATCCTCCGCTGCTCTCCCATGCACACCAGCAGGGAGCCGGATCAGAAGCGGGGACTTGAACTGGCACCCATATGGGACGCCAGCTTCACAGGCAGCAGCTTAACCCACTGTGCCACAGTGCCAGCCCCTATCTATTTTCATCTACTTGAAAGGCAGCATGACAGAGAAAGGGTGAGATAGAGATCTTTCATTTGCTGGTTCACTCCTCAAATGCCAGCAACAGCCAAGGCTGGGCCAGGCCAAAGCCAAAAACCCAGAACTCCATCTGGGTCTCCTGTGTGGGTGGTAGGGGCCCAGGCACTGGGGCCATCATCTGATGCCTCCCAGGAAGCTCCTTCACGGGAGGCTGGATTGGAAGCAGAGGCGTCAGGCCCCAAAGCAGGCAGTCTGATACGGGATGCAGGCGTCTTCAGCAGCATCTTAGCTGCTGTGGCAAATGCCTGCCCCTCCCACCACCCAGTTGGGAGATTTAACTGTTCCTGGTTGAAACTTTTCTCTACTAGCAAATGGTATGGCTGAAATGTCTTTTACTTACCAAAGTGGCTTCTTTAATGAAGCCTGAGTATCAGGAGGTCTGTGGAGTTCATGGAAGTTCTCTGGGTTGTCAGTAAGATTGCTCTCACAGAGCTAGTCAGCCTCCTACAGTTTCTCACTAAAGGGTTGTGCACGCTCCCCTAACCCTCTCTTACAGGCGGCGGACACATCTCAGTCTGGGACTCTGGAAGGAGAAGAGTTTGTGCAGTTCTATAAGGCCTTGACCAAGCGTACTGAAGTGCAGGAACTGTTTGAAAACTTTTCAGCTGACGGGCAGAAGCTGACCCTGCTGGAATTCGTGGATTTCCTTCGAGAAGACCAGAAAGAAGTAGGCCACGCCCCCGACCTTGCCCTGGAACTCATCGATCGCTATGAGCCTTCAGCCAGTGGTAAGGGAAACAGGGTGGAAAGGCATCAGCTCTGGGGCTGTGGGTAGGGGCTCGGCATGACTGTAGAAGTCCAGACAAGCAGCCTTGTACACAGCTTCCCCTGGCCCCTGCCCAGACATTGCACGGAACCACTGCTCCCAGAGGAGAGCCGCGTTCTCCACCGACAGGAGTCTCCTCTGTGATGCAAGATCTCTCAGGAGGAGGAAGACTCCATAGGGCCCCTCCTCCCTGTGCTCACGCACCATACCCTTCACTTTCCGGAGATTCTTCCTGGTAGCAGCTTTGTCCTTGGTCCTCTTGCTTTGGCCTGTTCTCTATAAACGATCCCTTTCCCTCCGGGTCCCCTTCTTTGGTTCCCGTTTGCTTAAATGCTGGCTCTCTGTGCCTTCCTAGGCTTTCTCCGAATTCCTCCAGTGGTTCTTGAGACTCTAATCCTCTGAGCAGGAAAGCAGTCAGCCTGAGGCTAGAGGGGATAAGGAGGAAGCCGATTATTATTTTTAAATAAATTTATTTATTTATATGAATGGCAGAGTTATAGAATGAAACGGGGGCGGGAAGAGAGAGAGAGGAAAGATCTTCCATGTGCTGGTTCATTCCCCAGATGGCTGCAACAGACATGGCTGGGCCAGGCTGAGGCCAGGAGCCAGAAGCTGCATCCAGGTCGCCCGCATGGGTGGCAAGGACCCAAGCACTTGGGCTGTCTCTGCTGCTTTCCCAGGCAAATAAGCAGGGAGCTGGATCGGAAGTGGAGCAGCTGGGACTCTAGCCGGTGCCCACATGGGGTGCCCCAAGGAAACTGGTTATTTAGTAGTTGACAAGTACAGCCAAAATAAGTGCTCACGGTCCTCAAACTCTCCTTCCCCTTGCCCTTCGGTAGACTTGTTTCATGATTGAGAAATGATTTAATGATGGATTTTATAATTAAAAGGGAAGCAGGATGGAAAAATTTGAGAAACTCTCAGTCTGGTCATAGAAAGGATAAAAAAGCGTGTCTGTGAGAGAATACTCTAGAAGAAGCCATATTCTATTCATCAAGACAACAGAGAATTACTCTGAAGGCATTTTAGAGACCTGCAAGGCAAGCTAGGATATTAAAAGTAAGGTCCCTAAAGAGGCACCCACAGGACCACAGGACCCCGGCATTAGCTGCCCAGGGCTGCCTTGATACCATGCTTCTTACAATCTGGTAGAGTGCCCTTCAGCTACCCCAGCTGCGGCTCAATTGGGCCCAGTACAGCTCAGCCCACTGCCCTGGAAGGTACAAGCCGTAAGCCTCAGTGGTGTCCACATAGTGCCAGTTCTGCAGGTGTGTGGAATGCAAGTGCTATGGGGACCATGGCTTCCACCTAGACTCCAAAGGATGTCATGGGCAGCCTGGAGGCCTAAGCAGAGAGACTTGTCACAGAGGCAAGGCCACTGTAGAGTGGCCCTCGCTAGGGCAAAGCCTGGTGGGGCCATAGGAGTAGGGCAGCACCCAAAACTCCACAACTCCAGCCTGGGGAAGCGGTAGGCAGGCATGAGACTCACCCATGAGAGCTGCTGGCTGGCCTGAGCCCAGCACAGCCATGGGGGTAGGGCTTCCTGAAGCCTTGGGATCCAAACCCTTCTCCAGTTTGCTCAGAGTCAAAGCAGACTGTTGTCCAACTTTAAGACTGAATGTTGTTATCCCTGTCGGAGTTACTAGGGATCAGTCACCCCATTATTCTTGCCTATTTCTTCCTTTTGGAATGGGCATGCTTACCTTATGCCAGCTCCATCATGATATTTTGGAAGTGTGTAACTTGTTCATTTCACAGGCTCACAGCTAGAGAGGAATTTGCCTTTGAATGAATTGTGCCTTAAATCTCACATGTATCCCATTCAGACAAAACTCTGGCTGGGCTGTTGAATTGGTGCTGGAAGAATTAAGACTTTGGTGCAAGGTGTCCGGCGCATAACAAATCTTCCCAGGCAGACGAATCAATTAATTCACAGGCTTTTATTGAGGTTCCGCTCCCAGGCAAGGTTCCCCAGTCCCAACAGAGCAACAGAGCGGGGGCCGGGGAAGTCGCGCGTCAGAGATTGGGAGAGCTCCTTTTATAGATTCAGGGCATGGGGGTTAAAGGTTGAGGCGGGTCTGATCCTCATTGGATGACCTTTAGGCACCTGCAGGGACCTTGACAAGGACTTTTCTTCCCCGCAAGTACAGGTAGGGACTTTCCATTCCCGGAAGTGTAGGCCTTCCCTCCTTGTGGGTCCCAAAGCTACCATCTGGGACTCTTGGTATAGCATGAATGTATTTTACATGGGAGGAGGACATGAGTTTTGGGTGCAAGAGGCAGAATGTTATGGATGAAATGTGTCCCCCAAAGGTCACAAGTTGAGAACTTAATGCCCAAAGCAACAGGGTTGGGGAGAGACCTTCGAGAGGTGCTTCCGTGATGAGAGCTGTGCGCTCATGACTGGATTAGTGCTGTCATTGTAGGAGTGCGTTGGCTACCATGGAAGTGAGTCCCTGATGAGAACTAAGTTCAGCCCCTCCCCCCTCCCCCCTGCTCTTGCACATGCTCTTCTGCCCTTTTGCCTTTCACCATGGTCAGACGTGGGCCCCTCAACCTTGGACTTGCCAGCCTCCAGAACCGTAAGAAACGAATCTCTGTGCTGTGCTTTATGAATTGCCAGGTCTGTGGGATTCTGCACAGCTGCATAGCAAACTAAGACAAAGTGTGTTCAGCTCCTCACCACTCTTGACATTCCCTCCCCGTGCACCTGACAATCAGATTGTGGTACCAATCAAAAGAACTGATCTCTGCTTTGCTAATGAACTGAGTATCCTTGGGCAAGTCACTTAACTGCTCCGAGATGCATTCTGAAAAATAAGTGGAGATGAAATGAAATAATTCACATCCGAAGTATCTGCCACCTGTGGGTTTCCATGAGTGATGAGTTACTACTGTCAAAAAGGAAACTTCCTGCCCCTCTCCACCATCTCTAGGCCCTGCCAAACCTGGAATAAAGGAGCTGGGCATGACAGTTGAATTGTTCCACCTCCCAAAGGAGCCCCTCTGTGGGACCTTACCCTCAGTGACACCGCACAGACTGGCAGTGCAGGGCATGGCTCTGACAACCTGGCTACCTGGCTTCCAATCCCAGCCCCTGCACTTGCTGGTTATGAGAACTGGGGCCAGTTGCCCAACATCTCATGGCCACCTCGCTGGGTCAGTGAGGGCATGAAATGAGACTCTGTATGTGATGTCCCTGGCACAGAGCAAGTGCTCAATAGCTGTTAGGCATCATTGTTATGGTTTGAAGTCCACGCTGAGATGGGTGATGGCTATGGAAGACCCTTCCCTCATCAAGAGTATAGTCTAAGGAGACACTTGCAAATGCTCCTGTAATGAGAGCACAGACAGTAGCAAGAAACCCTTAGACCATAGGTGGTGGCCACTACAGAGAGCCCAGGGAGGAAAACACAGGTCCCCTGGCCAGATCCTTAAGCAGTCTGACTTTCTCTCTAGGCTTCCCACCTGTAAGAACACCACTTTGGACTGGACACTGGACAGTGCTGTCCATGATGGTAACTGTGAGCTCCATGTGACTAGTTAAAGTTAAATGATCTAAAGTCAAGTAAAATTTAAAATTCAGCTCCTCAGTCATATAAGCCACATTTCAATGCTCACAGCTGCACATGACTAGAGCCATCCCTGGCAACACTGTGGCACAGAGCATTGCTAGAAAGTTCTATTGGAGCCGGCGCCGTGGCTCAATAGGCTAATCCTCCACCTTGCGGCGCCGGCACACCGGGTTCTAGTCCCGGTCAGGGCACCGGATTCTGTCCCGGTTGCCCCTCTTCCAGGCCAGCTCTCTGCTATGGCCAGGGAGTGCAGTGGAGGATGGCCCAGGTGCTTGGGCCCTGCACCCCATGGGAGACCAGGAAAATCACCTGGATCCTGGCTCCTGCCATCGGATCAGCACGGTGCGCCGGCTGCAGCGGTGGCCACTGGAGGGTGAACCAACGGCAAAAGGAAGACCTTTCTCTATCTGTCTCTCTCTCACTGTCCACTCTGCCTATCAAAAATAAATAAAAAAAAAAAAAAAGAAAGTTCTATTGGACAGCACTGGACCGGGGGTGATCTTACCGAATGATGCCCCTTAATGTGCTCTGAGGCTGGGAATGACTGGAACAAGAAATGCTAGGTGGGAAAGTCTGGGCTCTGAAGGCGGGGAGTGGCCACCATCTGGAAGGTACAACCTTGGAGGGGCCCTCCCCCTCAGAGCTGCTCCACATCCCGCCCCCTAGGCAAGCTGCGGCACGTGCTGAGCATGGACGGCTTCCTCAACTACCTGTGCTCCAGGGATGGGGCCATCTTCAACCCAGACTGCCTCCCCATCTACCAGGACATGACCCGGCCCCTGAGCCACTACTTCATCAACTCCTCCCACAACACCTACCTGGTGGGAGACCAGCTGTGCGGCCAGAGCAGCGTCGAGGGATACATCCGGTGCCGTGGTTGTTGGGGAGGGTCCAGCGTAGGAGGGGACCCCTCTGTGGGAGACTGAAGGGCATCACTAGCATCGAGAAGGTTTTGGGGGTGTTGGGAGCTGAGGGTCGCTCCTCACTTGGAGGAGGTACTACTGACTAGGAGGGGACGGTAATGAAACCCTCAGAGTACATGGAATTTCGTCCTTTCTCAAGCTATGGTACTCTCTTGGGACTCAGAGGCCCTGGCAGGTTTATTTTGAAAACCTAGATAAACTGGATGTTAAATGGAAGGCAGTAGGAGTTAGAAACACGGGTTCTCGACTTAGACCACCAAGGTCAGATCCTAGTTCCCTGACCTCTCTCTGCCTCAGTTTTCCCATCTATGAAATAGGGATGGCATTGCTATGTGTACCTCTTATGTCTGGATTGTGGTGGAGGGAGATTCAGGGGGCTAATCCACGTGTCCATAGCTAGTAAGTACCGATCATGAATCAACTGGAATAGTCAGGATACCCCTGTAGTGCCAGCAACCGAAGTAGTTGCTTTAAGAGATACAAAACGAATGGAACTTTTACTCCAAAGTGAGTGAAACTTCCCTGGTGGAAACCATCAGGCACCTTGCAACCGAGAGTGGGCCTCACCTGGGCATTGTTCTGCCAGACACAGAGGTACCACGAGGCAGGCCGTGGGACCTGCTAAGGAAGTGCAGTGAGTTGGGTGGGACAGGTAGGGTGAAGATCAGCGTGAGCTTCAGCGGCACCCTGGGGTCAGAGAGAGCCCCGTGGAGACATAGCTCGAGGGGGTCTGGACAGACAAGTGCTGGCGAGAGGGTCCTCGGTGGAAGATGAGCCCTTGACCTCTCCTGCCTCTGGGGCTGGGGTTCCTGCAGGGCCCTGAAGCGGGGCTGCCGCTGCGTGGAGGTGGATGTGTGGGACGGACCCAACGGGGAGCCCATCGTTTACCACGGACACACCCTGACCTCCCGCATCTTGTTCAAGGACGTCCTGGCCGCAGTAGCACAGTACGCCTTCCAGGTAGTAGCCCGGAGGCACTGCTGATGCAAGAGGGACTGAGGCAAGAGTTGCTGGCTCCGGGCCTGGGAGGCGCACGGGGGCAGTGGGGCGGTTACATCAAATAGCATGGTGTGTGCGCAAGAGGTATAGCTGCAAAGCATCAGGCTACCACCACGGGCTTCTTAGAAATAAGTGGCTGATGCGTTCCCAGGAACTAACGGTCACAGAGGTAGCCACTAGCGGTTAGTAACTGTTGCTCATAATAATTTTCCTCACCCACCTGGGACGGGGTGGGTACGGGAACAGATGGAAACCACGGTGAGTGCAGCTGAGTCTGGAGGTGAAAGCCAGGGGCTGGCCCGGCTCGCCCACTCTGAGCCTTACACAGTCAGACGTGGCGTGTGAGTGAGACTTCGGAGCCCAAGAGTGACCTTTAGATGTGGATGGTGTCTCTGGGGGTGGGTCCCAGAACCCAGGAGGGTCTCACTGGGCCGTGCGTAGGAGCAGGTGTTGGAGGCGTTTAACAATCAGGGTGCTCGTTTGTGAGTACAGAGGCGGGCGTAGGAGCAGGTGTTGGAGGAGGTTCAACACACACTTGAGAACCCTGGACCCAGCAGCCCCTCCGCTCCCCCGCAGACGTCCGACTACCCTGTCATCTTGTCCCTGGAGAACCACTGCAGCTGGGAGCAGCAGCAGAGCATGGCGCGCCACCTGACCGAAATCCTGGGCGAGCAACTGCTCAGCACCGCCCTGGACACGCCGCTGCCCACTGAGCTGCCCTCGCCCGAGGTAAGGCCCCGCCCCGCCAGCCCACGCTCTGCTGCGGCTCCCGTGCCGCACTGTGCCACCTGGGCTCCTTCCACATCCCCCATATTCCCATCTTTCTGTCCTCACATGGGACCCTCTCTTATGTCCTTGGAGACACCGTTTTTTTTTTTTTTATAAGGAACGTTTTTTAAGATTTATTTATTTATTTATTTACTTGAGAAGTAGAGTTATAGATGGTGAGAGGGAGAGACAGAGAGAAAGGTCTTTCCTCTGTTGGTTCACTTCCCAAATGGCCGCAACGGCCGGAGCTGTGCCAATCTGAAGCCAGGAGCCAGGAGCTTCTTCCGGGTCTCCCATGTGGGTGCAAGGACCCAAGCACTTGGGCCATCTTCCACTGCCTTCCTGGGCCACAGGAGAGAGCTGGAAGAGGAGCAGCCAAGAGTAGAACCAGCACCCATATGGGATGCGGGCACAGCAGGCAGAGGATTAACCTACTGTGCCATGGTGCCAGCCCCACACCTGGGTTTTTTAAAAAAAGTTTAATTGAAGGCCGGTGCCGTGGCTCACTAGGCTAATCCTCCGCCTTGCGGTGCCAGCACACCAGGTTCTAGTCCTGGTCGGGGCACCGGATTCTGTCCCGGTTGCCCCTCTTCCAGGCCAGCTCTCTGCTGTGGCCAGGGAGTGCAGTGGAGGATGGCCCAAGTACTTGGGCCCTGCACCCCATGGGAGACCAGGATAAGTACCTGGCTCCTGCCTTTGGATCAGCGCGATGCACCGGCCGCGGCGGCCATTGGAGGGTGAACCAATGGCAAAAGGAAGACCTTTCTCTCTCTCTCACTGTCCACTCTGCCTGTCAAAAAAAAAAAAAAAAAAAAAAAAGTTTAATTGAGCATTCAATTCTGTTTATAGGGACCAGTGCTGTGGCTCAGCAAGTTAAATCTGCAGCCTGCAGCCCCAGCATCCCATATAGGTGCTGGTTCAAGTCCCAGTTGCTCCACTTCTGATCCAGCTCCCTGCTAATGGTGGGGAAGCAGTGGAAGATGGCCCAAGTCCTTAGGCCCCTGCACCTGAATGGGAGACCTGGAGGAAGATCCTGGCTCCTGGCTTTAGATCAGCACAGCTCCGGCTGTTGCAGCCATATGGGGAGTGAACCATCGATGGAAGACCTCTCTACCTCTGCCTCTCTGTAACTCTGCCTTTCAAATAAAAAAAAAAATCCATGTGATTTTCTTTAAAAAATTTATTTATTTACTTGAGAAGCAGAGTTACAGAGAGGGAAAGACAGAGAGAGGTCTTCCATCCACTGGTTTATACCCCAAATACCTGCAACAGGCCACGAGTTGGGCCAATCCAATGCAGGGGCCCAAGCACTTGGACCCTCTTCTGCTGCTTTCCCAGTCATTAGCAGGGAGCTGGATCAGAAGTGGAGCAGCCGGCACATGAACCAGCACCCATATGGGATGCCTATAGTGCAGGTGAGGCTTAGCCTACTGTAACACAGCGCCAGCTCCATATCAGTGGATTTTTAAAATGCTTATATAAGCATCTTCATAGTTTTCAAACTATGAATGGGATCATCCCCTATACACCTTTTTTATAAAAGTTATTAATCTGAGAGGAAGAGAGAGAAAAAGGAGAAGAAAGAGCGGTCCCATCCACAGACTCACTCCCCAGATGCTCACGATGGCCCAGAGTGGGCCAGACTGAAAGCAGGCGCTGGAAACTCAACCCAGGCCTCCCAATTACTTGAGCCATCACCACTGCCTTCCAGGGGCCCCATTGGTGGGAAGCTGGAATCAGGAGGTGGAGCCAGGTGTGGAACCCAGGCACTCTAAGATAGGAAATGGACAACTTAACCAGCGTCTTTTATACCTTTTATGTTTCACATTAAATATATAGCCGGAACGTCTTAAGTATATTTTTCATTTTTAATAACTCTATAGTGTTTCATTACATGTTGTGTGCCACAATATATGTGTTGTCCATGTGGTAGATATTTAGGTTGGTTGTGAGCTTTTACTTGTATACACAACTTTGTTCCTTCACTGTTTCTTTGAAATGGGTTCCTAGAAGCACAGTTGCTGGGTTGAAGACTGAATTCTGAGCATTTCAGTTGTTAATGGCCAAAATACCAAGTTAGCAAAATTGCATGCAGTCAACAGAGGGTGAGCCCCCATAACTCCAGTAGTGAGATGGCTCCTAGTAGCAAGCTGAAGAAAAAACTTTCTTTTTAAAAAAGATTTACTTATTTTCTTGAAAGGCAGAGTTAGAGAGAGAGAGAGAGAGAGAGAGATTTTCTACCCATTGGTTCACTCTCCAAAAGACCTCAAATGGCCAGGGCTGCGCCAGGCAAAAGCCAGAAGCCAGGAGCTTCATCTGGGTCTCATGTGGGGTCAGCATCTTCCACTGCTTTCCCAGGTGCATTACCACGGAGCTGGACAGGAAGTGGAGCAGCTGGGACTCAAACTGGCGCCCATATGGCATGTTGGCGCTGCAGGCAGCGAATAAACCCGCTGTGCCACAGTGCCAACCCCTAAAGTTTCAGTTTTTTAAGAAGAAAAGCCCGTATTTTCATTTTCTGAATTATTTGATAATATTACTTATCCACTTTCATTAGGATTTATTACTTTTATTGATATATGATCATCCTTTAAATGTTAAAGATATTGATGCTTTGGAAAGAAGTTTTTTGCAGTCTATGTCTTTATTTTTCCGCGTCTTTTGCCTTAGACAAGGGTTTGTTATGGTTGTTGTTGGGTGCTGAGTGGGAGTTTTTACTACTAGATGAGACCCAGCACAGCGGTAACATTACTGCACGGGGTTCCAGATGGAAAATCTGTAGTGGGTATTGGAGGGCTCAGAGGCCCCACGAGGAAAGCACAGTGCGGAGCGCTGCTGAGCGCCCAGCCGTTCCCACTCCTCGCGAATGTTGTGGAGCTCTGGAGTCACTTCTGTGCCGCAGGGCCAGCCCTGTCGATCTTTTGTCTTCCAAGTTTTCCTAGCTGCTAAGTTTCCATTTTTATTTATTTATTTGAAATGCAGAGAGAGAGAGACATAGTAGAGGAAAAATTCCAATCTGCTGATTCACTTTCCAGATGTTTGCAGTAGCCAGGGCTGGGTCAAAGCCAGGAACTAAGAACTCCATCCGTGTCTCCCACATGGCTGGCAGGGACGCAAGCAATTGAGCCATCACCTGCTGCCTCTCAGGGTGCACAGTAGCAGGAAGCTGGAATCAGGAGCAGAGCCAGGCCTCGGGCCAGGCGCGTCAATGTCAGATACTAGCAAACCAAGCAGCACCAAATGCCCACCCCATGTTCCAAGTTTTTGTATCATGTTTCTTTTATTATTATTATTTTATTATTTATTTATTTGAAAGTCAGAGTTACACACAGAGAGAATGAGAGGCAGAGAGAGAGAGAGAGAGAGTCTTCCATCTGCTGTTTCACTCCCCAGTTGGCCACAATGGCTGGAGCTACACTGATCCAAAGCCAGGAGCCAGGAGCTTCTTCTGGGTCTCCCACGCAGGTGCAGGGGCCCAAGCACTTGGGCCATCTTCTACTGCTTTCCCAGGCCATAGCAGAGAGCAGGATTGAAAGTGGAGCAGCTGGGACATGAACCAGCACCCGTATGGGATGCTGGCACTGCAGGCAGCAGCTTTACCCACTACACAACAACACTGGCCCCATATCATATTTCTAAAGGCCTTTCCGACATGAGATTATTCAGGATGATTCTGTATTTTCTTCGTATACCCTTATGGTGTTTATATATGTGCTTTTTTAGTATTTAAAACTTTTTAAATATATTCAAGAAGCAGAGAGACAGAGACAGGGACACACAGAGAAAGATCTCATGTCTGCTTTCCCACTCCTCAAGTGCCTGCAATAGTTGGGGTTGGGCCAGGCCAAAGCCAGGTTTTCCACATGGGTGGCAGGGACCCTGGTACCTGAGCCCACTTGCTGCCTCTCAGGACATGTGTTAGAGGGATGCTGAAATCAGAAGCACAATTGAGATATGAATCCAGGATCTCTGATATAGGATGTTGGCACCTCCAGATGGCGATTTAACCCCTGCACCAAATGTTTGCCCCACCTGTAAAAATTTTTTTTTGTTTAAGATTTATTTATTTATTTGAATGGCAGAGTTAGAAGGAGAGACAGGGAGAGACAGAGAGACAGAGATCTTCCATCTGCTAGTTCACTCTCCAAGTGGCTACAACAGCTGGTGCTGGGCCAGGAACTTCCTCCAGGTCTCCCAGGTAGGTGCAGGGACCCACGTACTGGGAACAGCTTCTGCTGCTTTCCCAGGTGCATTAGCAGGGAGCTGGATCAGAAGTGGAGCAGCCAGGACTCCAACCAGCACTCACATGGGCTGCTGGCATCGCAGGAGGCGGCTTAACCTGCTGCACCACACACACAGTCTCCTAAAGAAATTTTTGGTGTCAAATATGAGGTAGGGACCCACATTATTTGTTTTCTCTGTGGACAGAGATGTTATAGCTTTATTTAACAATAAGGGAATCGCATGGGGTGGGATTTGGAAAATGAACCCCCAGATGGAAGATCTGTGTCTTTGACTTTGAAATAGTAAATAAATAGGGGCCAGGGTTGTGGCATAGTGGGTAAAGCCGCCGCCTGCAGTGCCAGAATCCCATATGGACACTGGTTCAAGTCCTGTCTGCTCCACTTCCAATCCCGCTCTCTGCTATGGACTGGGAAAGCAGAAGATGGCCCAAGTCCTAGGGCCCTGGCACTCATGTGGGAGACCCAGAAGAAGCTCTAGGCTCCTGGCTTTGGATCAGCACAGCTCCGGCCGTTGCGGCCAACTGGGGAGTGAACCTGCAGATGGAAAACCTCTCTGTCTGTAACTCTGCCTTTCTAATAAATATATTAACATTTAAGCTAAATAAATAAATAAACCAACAAAGCCCTGATGTGTCTATCAGGCAGCAGATCTCTCCCCAGGGAAACACCTGTTGCTCACGTCCTCTGCCTCTGAGAACCCTGGACCAGCAGGACCGCCCAGGAGGGCCCCTTTGCTTTTGTTCCCTAGGACCTTCGAGGGAAGATCCTGGTGAAGGGGAAGAAGTTGACACTGGAGGAGGAACTTGAGGACAAGGAAGAGGCAGAGAGTGTGCTGGAAACAGGGCAGGGGTCGGAGCTGGAGACCAACTGCCACTCTGAGATTGAGCTGCCCCCCAAGAAGAACAGGAAGGGGAAGAAGGTAGGTTGGGAGTGGGTGTGCTGAGTGGGAGCCGGCAGTGAGGTTAGAGCCAGGCAGGGCGGAGGGCCAGGGGCACAACAACTCTTCCTTCCACTGACAGGTGGAAGTGTGCATGCATGGAGTCACTGTGTATTATATGAACTGGGTTATGTTAACGTATAGAGACACAGCGCAACGGCTTTCCAACTTTGGGGGCCATGAACGCCTTTCCTATAGGTGCAATCTTACATATTGGAAGCTTACTAAACAAAAGAGGTAAATGCAGAACCATCTTCGTTGAAGCACCCATTTGGCTTTCTCCTGGGTCCCCTGGGTGATTCCTGAGCTGTCTTTTTTTTTTTTTTTTTTTTTTTTTTTTTGACAGGCAGAGTGGACAGTTAGAGAGAGAGAGACAGAGAGAAAGGTCTTCCTTTGCCATTGGTTCACCCTCCAATGGCCGCCACGGCCGGCGCACCGCGCTGATCCGAAGGCAGGAGCCAGGTGCTTCTCCTGGTCTCCCATGGGGTGTAGGGCCCAAGCACTTGGGCCATCCTCCACTGCACTCCCGGGCCACAGCAGAGAGCTGGTCTGGAAGAGGGGCAACCGGGACAGAATCCGGCACCCCGACCGGGACTAGAACCTGGTGTGCTGGCGCCGCTAGGTGGAGGATTAGCCTATTGAGCCATGGCGCCGGCCCCTGAGCTGTCTTGGTACTCCTTGGTCTCCAGTTTGTGAAATGGATGGTTGTGTGTGTGTGTGTGTGTGTGTGTGCAGCTTTATTATATTAAGTAAGGGATAGGTGAATGACTGCTGTGACTGCCACTACCATGGGTTTAATTAAAGAAAATTTCTTAGAAAAGCGGGCCTTTGAGGAAGAGACCAGAGATAGCCTAGGAGGAAGAGGATGGGGAGGAGCTTTGGGGTGGGCAGGCTGTGCAGGTGGTGGGGGCTGGTCTCCCCGTGGGAGGGGGGCAGAGGGAGGACAGGCGGCAGTGGCGGGAGCCCGCAGCGCTCCCCCTGGTGCACCTGCTTGGCTCACGCAGCTGACTGCTGGCTTAGCTCGCTTTGTGGTGTCTTTCCTGCCTCAGTGTCCAGGGATGGGAACTGGGAATTCAGGAAACAAATCCAGATGCCCTCTGGGACTCATGTTCACCTGGGTGTGACCTCCTCACTATTGTGCATAGCTTGATTCATCTGTCTCAATTGATTTTGACCGGATTATCATTTGGTTGTTCTAAAAGAAGAGAGGTAGAAGGGCCGATGCCTCTCTGTTGACAAAGAGGAACAGCTTTAAAACCTGCTGCCCAGGAAGTGACGTAGCACACTCGCCCAAGCCCAGAGGTGCAGATGGAGCCCAGCACTAGACACCGAGGCCTTTATTCCCACTCCCACCCCCAGGCTGCGCTGTGCCCGTCGTTTTGTCCTGCTGTCTGTTGTCAGAGTGAGGCGCAGGCTGCTGTTTGCGATCCTGGGGCCCCTCCCGTGTCCGAGCAGGTGAGGCGGGAGGGAGAATGCAGCGGGGGCAGTGGGCACAGGCTTAGCAGGGGTGGCCATTAGCTTCGTCACTTTCAGACTACCAAGGCGTCAAGTCCATGCGCCTTTGCACTGTCTCCTCCAGAAATCCAAGCCCATCCTGTGTCCGGACCTGTCGGCCCTGGTTGTCTACTTGCAATCCGTCTCCTTCCACAGCTTCACGCACTCCAAGGAGAACTACCACTTCTATGAGATGTCGTCCTTCTCGGAAAGCAAGGCCAGGAACCTCATCAAGGACGCCGGTCAGCATCGAAAGGGAGGGCCGAGGAGGGACGCAGGGTGGCTGGGCTCAGGCCTGCTGCGGAGGCAGGCCAGTCCCAAGAAAGAAGGCAAGGGAGCTAGGGAGAGATGAAGGAGCTGAGAGGTGGGCAAGGCAGGGGAGCTTAGGAAGAGTGGGCTCAGGCTGGAGTGGGGGGAAGGCTGGGAGGCTGCGCAGAGGGGCCCACTGGGGAGGCTCCACCCCCACCCCAAGCCCCTCCCACTCACCCTTTTATAGGCAATGAGTTTGTGCAGCACAATGCCTGGCAGTTAAGCCGTGTGTACCCCAGTGGCCTGAGGACGGACTCATCCAACTACAACCCCCAGGAACTCTGGAACGCTGGCTGCCAGATGGGTGAGGGGCAGCAGGTGCGGGCGGGCGGGAGCACCTGGCAGGAAATGGGGTGCTGGGCTGAGAAAGGCACCGTCTACCGGGTGGTGCCAGCAGGCACTCTTCTTCCCAACACTGTCTTTTATTGTGTGTGTGTGTTTAAAGATTTTATTTATTTGAAAGCCAAAGCAAGAGAGAGTGAGAGTAAGAAAGAGAGGGAGAATCTTCCAAGTCTCCCCAAATGGCCACAACAGCCAGGGCTGGGCCAGGCTGAAGCCAGAAGGGAGGACCTCCATCGAGGTCTCATGTGGGTGCAGCAGCTCAAGGACTTGGGCCGCCTCCTCTGCCTCCCCAGGCGCATTAGTAGGAAGCCAGATCAGAAGCAGAGCTGCTGGGACCCGGGCCAGCACCCCAGTGTGGCATGCCTGCTGCAGTGGTGGTCCGACCTGCTGCACGGCGACACCGGCCCCCAACGCCTGTCTCCTTAACTCAGCGTGGCTGAAGGCCTCCAAGACGAATCTCTCTTTTCTCCTGGGCCCCTCAGTGGCTATGAACATGCAGACTGCGGGGCTGGAAATGGACATCTGTGATGGGCTCTTCCACCAGAACGGCGGCTGTGGCTACGTGCTGAAGCCCGAATTCCTGCGTGATACCCGGAGTTCCTTCCACCCAGAGAGGCCCATCAGCCCACTCAAGGCCCAGACCCTCTTAGTCCAGGTATGGTGGAAAGAGGACCCACTGGGAAGAGCCTGGGATAGCGAGGAGAGAAGCAGGGGTGGCAGGGGTGGGGAAGGGCGGCAGGGCCTGACGAGGGTGTCCTGAATTCAAGAACCTCGAGAGAGGCAGCAATGGTTATGGCACAGATGTGGGAGCCAACTGCCTGGCTTCAAACCCACTTCTGAGCTCTGTGACGCTGCGGAAGTTCTTAACCGCTGGGTTCCTCAGTAGGCTCACGTGCGACACGGGGGAGGACACCACTGGCACCCCTCCAGGTGCAGGTAAAGGCTTCCAACTCCTGGCGTGCAGTCAGCGCCGGAGTCCGGCTGCCCTCCTTAGCGTGCCTACTTCCAAACCGCATTGCATTTCCACTTGGATGCATTTTCAGTCGCAGATTGAATTACTAGAAGGAAATGCAGTACCCAACGGAGGATTAGTTTTGCAAACCAAAATCTAAAAAGTGCAAAGTGAGAGGGTGAAGTCGGGGGGCTGGGCTGCGCAGGAACTTGTGAGGGTCCAGCGCCTTGGTTGCAGGTGATCAGTGGTCAGCAACTCCCTAAAGTGAATGAGAACAAAGAGAAATCCATCGTGGATCCACTGGTCAAAGTGGAGATCTTTGGCGTCCGTGCAGATACAACCCGGCAAGAGACCAGCTACGTGGAGAACAATGGTGAGAGCCCGGCATGCTACGGAGGTGGTGAGGACGTGGCCGCTGTTTTCCTCCTGACTTCTCCCCGTTCAGCACGGTCCCTGTCACCGCCCCCATTCCCCACCCTCACCCTCACCTTAGCTAGGCAGTGGGGAACCAGACAAAGCATCGGGCTTCCCGCTCTGACTCAGAACACAGCTCGCCTCTTCTAAGCCTCAGCTGTTTCACCCATAAAATCCCAACTGCTATCTGGCTTAACTGAAAGTACAGGGGAAGCAGCCCACGGGGCCTGAGGCAGTCAGTCACGTCGGTCACACACTGCCTCCCACCCCCACGGCAGGTTTCAATCCTTACTGGGGGCAGACGCTGTGCTTCCGGGTCCTGGTGCCTGAACTCGCCATGGTGCGTTTTGTGGTCAAGGATTACAACTGGAAATCCCGACACGACTTCATTGGTCAGTACACCCTGCCCTGGACCTGCATGCAGCAAGGTGAGCCAGCCCTGCAGCCCCGGCCAGGACCCCCCTCTGCCTGCCTTCTTAAAGCCGTCCTCCTGGCCCTCCCCAGGCTACCGCCACATACACCTGCTCTCCAGGGACGGCACCAGCCTCCACCCAGCGTCCATCTTCGTCTACATCTGCATCCTGGAAGGCGTGGAATCCTGAGCGGGACACGTCATGGCCAGAGTGGGTACGCGCCCTTTAGGTGGTGACAGAACGCTGCACGATGCTCCAGAGAGCAATGGAGGGGCGCACACCCAGCTCTGGATCGTGCACTCCAGGCGCAACATGACCTCGCCCTTCCTAACAAGCACGTCCAGGACGCGATGTTTCACCTCTTGCCTCTCCATCTCCTTGCTTTAAGCCTTTGGCGTCTTTCCCGCCCTTTCCCTTTGTGTGCTCTCTCCTGGAGTCCCCTCCTTCCTCTTGCTGTAGGCGCACTCCCAGACCCGGATCCATGACGAATCTCTGGTGCAAAGGCAGATTGCAAGTAGAAAGCCAGGGAGGGGCCTGCGGCAGAGAGACCTGAAGACGCACTACCCGCTCCAGCCGACTTGCTCACAGCTCAGCGTCAAAGGCAAGACAGATCAAGGCTGCAGTCTCCCCGAGCAGCCTGGAGGGGACTTCACCCCAGGGCTGTACCGTGACTCTCAGGAGTCCCCGCTGGACTGCTCCCCCTTAGCTCCACTGGTATTAATAAGAGCTTCTCTCTCCAGTTTGGCTCTGAGTATAGTCTGTCTTCGTTGGGTAAGACGGGTTGGGAGATCCTCTTTAATTTTCCCAGTGTGTCCCCGTTTAGAAGGCCAATGACACAGTGAGGTACTACAGAATTGCAGCCTGAGGCACGCACACAATTCAGAACTGGACATTTCCTGCCATGATCATCTGCCACTCCAGCACCCTGGGGCTTCCACTGTGAACCTGCCATGGACGATGCCGAGTTACAGCGGCTCCCAGGAGGCTCTGTGGCTGCCCATCCTCCCTCTACAGCAGACAAAGGGGCCTGCGAGCAGGGAGCAAGGCAAGAGCAGGGCCGGGCTCAAGGACCGGGAGCAGCAGACCTGGGTGTGTTAGAGGGCCGTCACTGAGGGAATATGGACAGGGACAAAGGAGAGCAGGGGTCTGAGCCGGGGGCACCGACCAACATGGCAGCCTGGGAAGGCTGAGACCCGGATTCAGACGCGTCTAAGAGCCAGCACGGATTCGCTGCTTCACATGCTTTATAGAGCACCGGGCACAACCGTACATGCGGGTGGGTACAGCGGTTTTGCAACGCTGAAAGAAAACAGGAACTTGACACAGTAAGAAGGAAGAGGTGAGTGAATAAAACCAAGATCTCAGTCAGGGCCTTTGCTGGAGACGGCGAAGAAACTGGGAACTCACCGGCCCTCAACGAGAAGGCACTGTCGTGGCCGTGTCCCTCTCTCACACCGCTGTTCACTTCAGTGTCCCAGGAGGGCGACAGTCACCCCAGTGCCCCAGAGCCGTCCCCCCTGAGGCCGGGGGCGCCCCAGGCTGGTTCTGGCCTCAGCTCGCACATCTTGGAGCACAGCCACCTGGGAGGCAGGGAAGTCTCAGCCCTCGGGTCCCGTGGGCGGCGCGGCAGGAGCAGGAGGGGTGGGGTCCTCCAGCTTCACATCGTGCAGGTGCACCGTGGGGGTGGTGGGGTCCTTGCCCACACCCTGGCTGGGGTCCGCCTGGTCAGGGTGGTGCCTGCGCACGTGCTTGACCACCTGGAACTTCTGCTTGGCCTTGTAGCTGCAGAGGCGGCAGAAGAAGGGGTGGCGGTCGGTGTGGGTGAGGGCGTGATGGCGCAGGCCGGCAGCCCAGCGGAAGGCGCGGTGGCACACGTTGCACACGTAGGGTTTGGCCTCGCTGTGCTTGCGGAGGTGCGTGCGCAGCAGGAAGCGAGTCTTGAAGGCCTTGCCGCACTGCTCGCACATGAAGGCCCGGGCTTCGCGGTGCCGTGTCTCGCGGTGCACGCGGAGCGCGTCGGCCCGGTTGGTGCAGTATTCACACTCGGGACACCGGTATGGCTTTAGTCCTACAGGATGGATGACAAACCACCATTGGCGGGGGTGGAACCCGGGTCAGCAGGCCAGTAGGATATCCATGATACAAGGAGCAAGCTGACTAAGCGCATCTTTGGAACATTCCAGTCCCGTCTGGCATTTCACTGCCTTTCTCCCAACTCAGCCCCTTGAAAACATCAGCGCTCACAGCTGTACCTGTAACCAACTAGCTACCCTGACAGTAATGAATACTCAAGTACTGTAGGGTTTCCAAGTGGGAAACTCCGATCCTCTTTCAGTCATGGGATTCCCACGGGATTTGAGAATCTTCAAACACAGCCCTTTGTTCAACTCAAAAAGTGAAAGAAGATGCTTAAGAGCGAAGGGGTGGACTGAAAGCAGCAGTCCTCACAGAAGCAGAGCGAGCCGAAACGCATCTGATTTCTCTACATGGGGGACGGTGTGCAGTAACCGCGGCCAGAGACCCAGTCACCCTTGGCCGAGAACCCGTAGTCTGTGGACTGCATGCCCACGACACGGAGAGGGGAGTTCTGCTTCCTCCGCCTCACTCCTGACAGTTCCGTCCTGTCTGTGTAGCAGCCAGGGCTGGGGGCTCCCGGCGCGGGGCGCGGGACCTTGTACCGCAATCACCCGGCAGCTCTTGCAAAGCTCCCATTGCACAGGCTCAGTTCTGGCAAGTCTCTGGGGGCTGGGAAGCCACCTTGGTACACACTCCCCCAGCCTGCCCCCATGCCCGCGGGAAACGCAGCGCCAGCCTGACTGAGCAGGGACGGACACCGCTGCAGCGAGCTGGCTCTTCCCGGGAGCGGGAGCCGCTCGGGCGCTCACCTGTGTGCTTGGTCATGTGGTACTTGAGCTGGTTGACCCACTTGCACTTGTAGCCACACTCAGGGCACAGGTACTTCCGTTCCTCCTTGTGGATCCTCATGTGGTACTGCGAGAGGGAAGAGCAACAGGCAGAGAGACTTGGCGGTAACTCTGACCTGCTCCTACCCTAGCCACGGTTCCCGCACCACCCAGGTCTTCCCGTCTGCCACCTGGATAGCAGCCCAACCCAGCTGACCTCACTGACTAGTTCAGCTGTGCCACTTACTGTGTACGTGGACCACACAGCACCTAATTCTCCACCCACTGATCTGTAAAATGGGGAATGGAAGAGTACATGCATCTGGGGGCCTAGGTTAAGCCTTCACGTGGGACACCAGCATCCCCTATCAGAGTGCTGGTTCAAGTCCCGGCTGCTCTGCTTCTGATCCAGCTCCCTGCTAATGTGCCTGGGAAGGCAGCAGATGGTCCAGGTGCTTGGGACTCTGCCACTCACGTGGGAGACCCAGACAGACTTCCTGGTCCCTGCTTTAGCCTGGCCCAGTCCTGGCTGGTGTGGCCACCTAGGGGAGAGACCAGTGGATGGGAGATACCTGTCTGTCTCTCTCTCTCTGTCACACTGCCTTGCAAATGAATAAATCTTTTTTTTTTAAAGTAACCTTATCTCATTTTTTTAATTAATTAATTAATTAATTAATTTTGACAGGCAGAATGGACAGTGAGAGAGAGAGACAGAGAGAAAGGTCTTCCTATGCCGTTGGTTCACCCTCCAATGGCCACCGCGGCTGGCGCGCTGCGGCCGGCGCACCGCGCTGATCCGATGGCAGGAGCCAGGTACTTCTGGTCTCCCATGGGGTGCAGGGCCCAAGTACTTGGGCCATCCTCCACTGCACTCCCTGACCACAGCAGAGAGCTGGCCTGGAAGAGGGGCAACCGGGACAGAATCCGGTGCCCCGACCGGGACTAGAACCCGGTGTGCCGGCGCCGCAAGGCGGAGGATTAGCCTAGTAAGCCGCGGCGCCGGCTCACCTTATCTCATTTTTGAAAGGATCAAAATTATGATGCCAGGCACATAGAGCTAAATAAATGTTAGCTGTTAGTATCCAGATTATTCCCAACCTATTATAAACTTTTTTGTGTGTGACAGATTTATTTATTGGAAAGTCAGTACTACAGAGAGAAGGAGAGACAGAGAGGTCTTTATCCACTAGTTTACTTCCCAGATGTCCTCAACAGCCAGTGCTGGGCCAGGCCAAAGCCAAGACTCAGGAGCTTCTTCTGGGTTTCCCATGTGGGTGGCAGGGGACCAAACACTTGAGCCATCTTCTGCTGCTTTTCCCAGGCCACTAGCAGGGAACTGGACGGGAAGCAGAGCAGCTGGGACATGAACCAGGGCCCATAAGAGATGCTGGTGTCACAGGCGGTGGCCTTACTTGCTGTGCCACAACGCCAGACCCGATTATAAACCCGATCACATGGCAAGCACAGCCGTGGGATTTTATCCCCACAACAACCCTATGAAGCTGGAATACTCTCCCGTTTGTACGGATGAGGTAGCTCAGCCTTGGAGAAGTCAGGAACTTGCCCAAAGCTACAGAGCTAGTACTTGGAAGAGTCAGGACGAGAGAAGCCAGGCGGCTCGACTCCAGCACCTGCACCCCCACAGCCCCTGCCCTTACCTTGAGGCGGGAGGGGTCGGCACAGGCATAGGAGCAGAGGTGACAGTGGTAAGGCTTCTCCCCGGTGTGGATGCGGCTGTGCCAGGTGATCTTCTGCCGGTTCTTGGTGCTGTAAGCGCAGTCGGTGCACTTGTAGAGCCGCGTGCCCCCGTGCCCTTTCATGTGGTGATCTAGCACCAGCTGATGGCGGCACGCAAAGTCACAGAAGGGACAGCGCAGAGGGGGCTGGCCGCCGTCCCCAGCCGCCTCCGCGGCCGCCTCGTGCTGCTCCAGGTAGTGCTTTACCAGGCCCACCCGCTCCCGGGCGGCGAAGTCACAGAGCTGGCAGCGGTGGCTGAAGTGCTGCTGCCTCCGGTGCTCGTCCAGGGCGGGCCGGCTGGGGAAGGCTTCCTGGCAGGCCCCGCACTGCAGCCGCGGGTGCTGCTTCCGGGTGTGTCCCCGCAGGCTGGCGGGGCTGGGGCACAGCAGCCCGCAGCGGGGGCAGTGCAGGGGCCCTTCGGTGGCCTCTGCGGGAGAGCCCGGGGCGGGGTGGGTGGGCTCCGGGTGCCGGCGCAGGGCGTGCTGCTTCAGTGCGGTCTCGGAGCTGAACTGGGCCTCGCACTGGGAGCAGGCAAAGGCTGGGGTGCCCTGGTGGCAGCTGTTGACGTGGCGAGTGATGTCGTGGCGAAGGTAGCCGCTGTAGTCGCAGAGTGGGCAGAAGTGGGTGGGCGTCTTGTCGTGTACCCTGAGCCGGTGCAGGCGCAGTTTGGAGTTGGTGCCGAACGTCTGGGGGCAGGAGCTGCAGGGGATGCGGCCGACCCCTGTGTGCCGGGACTGGTGGGCCTCCAGGCGGTAGCGCCGGGTGGTGGAAAAGTCGCAGAACGGGCACTGGTGCGGCTTCACGCCCTCGTGCTTGAGCCGCCGGTGCTGCTGCAGGCAGCGGCTCTGCTTGCAGGTGAAGCCGCAGTCCCCGCACTGCAGGGGGGGCCGCGGGCCGCGCGCCGGGGCCGCCGTGGGGTGTTTCCGCTTCTGGTGGAGCCGCAGGGCACCAGCGGCGGCAGCCGTGAAGGGGCAGAGGCCACAGCGCAGCTCTCGGGATTCCCCGAGCGGGCAGCCCCGCGTCTGGTGAGTCCGCAGAGCCCGCTCCTGCCGGCAGCTGAAGGGACACGTGGGGCAGGAGAAGCGGGCCCCCTTCTGCTTCTGCGCCGCGGCTGTGTCTCCAGCCCCGGGGCCGGGCTCTGGAGCGCCGCCGGGCAGGGGAGCAGAGGCTGTGTGGCTCGAAGGCGACGGCACAGGCTGGGTCGGGGGCGGCCCTCGCTTTGCACCCCCACCTCGACCCCCACGGCAGCCTTCGGCCACGTGAGAGGTGATGGAGGAGAGCCGAGAGCACAGGAACGCGCAGGAGTTGCAGTGAAACTTGCCCTGCTCAAAGCGGAACTTCTCAGGGGCCTCCGGGGAGCAGGGCTTCCCCACGGCAGGGCCCGGCGCGCCGCACGCTGCGGCAGGAGCTGCCCGTGTCTCCTCCGGCTCCCCGGCCGCGTCAGGAGGGGCATCTTTGGGGAGCAGGAGCTCCACCTGTAAGGACGCGGGGCTGGGCCTCCCACCTCCCGCGTCCTCCGCGGCACACGTGCCCGGCAGCAGAGAACGCACAGGGCTGGCACGGTCTGATCCGGGCACGGCCTTGTTCTTCCGGAGCAGCACGGGGCACTTCTTGAGCAGGTGGGTGCTGAGGCCACGTTGCTGCTTGAAGCTGGCCCCACACTCGGGGCACAGCAGGGGCTCGCGGCGGCCCTGGCAGCCCGTCCTGGAGTGCAGACTCAGGGCCTTCTCGCGCCGGGTGACGAAGGGGCAGTGGGGGCAGCGGAAGGCCCGCCCCTCTCCCTGGATCACCACCATCTGCACGCGCCCCTCCAGCACCAAGGCCTCTGCTTGCTCTTTGTCCTGCCTCCGCAGGGCCTTGAGCAGCGACTCCGACTCAGGCAGCTGGGGCAAGGCCGCTGTCTCGGCGGGCAGGGTGGCCTTGAAGGTGTCTACCCAGCTATGAGGCACCTCCTCTGAGGACGGAGGAGTTCTTGGGGGCTCAGGGACTGACTTCTCCCCAACGGGCTCTTCTTCAGCACCTAAGCCAGAAGTCCCGACACCTTCAAAGCTGGGCAGCTCTGGCCCTCCCACGGCCAGCGGCCTGAACTCCACGGGGGCTGTTTCAGTCATCTCCTCCAGGGGTGGCACGGCCACGGGGTCCAGCTCTACTCCCAGGGCCTCCAGGTGCAGGGTGCAGCTGCCCTCGTCCACCTCTGCTGGGCTGGGGCTGCCCACCAGGTGGTCCTGATGGGGAGCCTCGTCCTGCCTCCTGGCGCTGAGCTCCTCATTTGTCTCTGGCAAAGGCTGGTCCAAGCTGGGGTCTGCCGAGGTGCCAGGTTCGTGGCCCGGCCCCTCCAGCTGGGCAGACGGCTGACTGGAGTGCTCTGCGTCTGGTGGCGGTGTCGGGCACTGCTTGGCCCCCTCTGGCTCTTGGCTGGCGTAGCGGAGCTGCCAGACCTGGTCCCCAGGCACGTAGCCGTGGGCTTTGCGCTTGTGGAAGAAGAGGGTGGTGTTGCTGAAGGTGCGGTAGTCACAGAGGGCGCAGCGGAACTCGCGCAGGTGCGTGTGCTTGCAGTTCTCGTGGCTCAGCAGCGCCTGCTTGTGGCGGCTCTGGTAGCTGCAGTAGCGGCAGGGGTAGAGCGGGGCCGGCGCGCCAGGGTGGTGCTGGGAAGCCATGTGCTTCTGCAGCTCGTACTTGCGCTTGCAGGCGAAGGCGCACACCTCACACATCAGGGACTTGCCCTGGTGCCGCAGCTTGTGGCTGCTCAGCTGATCGGCGCGGTGGCAGCGGTAGGAGCACTGGTCGCACTGGTACCTGGCAAGGAGGGCAAGAAGGGGCCACCGTCGCGGTGCAGCAGCCACAAGTGACAAGGCACACAGGCTGCCCGCGGCCAGGCTCTGCGCTCAGCACCGCACACGCCCCTCCAATTCAGCCACTGCCCCAAGAAACGGGTACCGACCTCACAAGCGAGGAGACTAAGGCGGAGTCGGTGACGGGACGTGAGGGCCTGTGTTCTAACCCCTGCTCTACGCGGCTTCCCAAAGGAGAGCAGTCATGAGTCAGCTTGCCCCACGTGGACGTCTGAGGCACCGACAGGGCTCCAGGCCTACGTCCCACTCCTACCGAGGCCTCAGGCCAGAGAAAAGTCTCCACCAGCTGTGTGTACGGCTGGAGAACCTGCCCGATTCGGCAGGGCCAGGTCTGAGGACCTAAGTGTGCAGCCTCTCCACTTTCCTGCGACCGGAATCGGAGCACTCAAGTGACAGTCCCTTCCCTGGGCCCAGGTACAGAGGCGGCCCAGGCAGTGGGGCCGAGAAGGGGAGGCCTGGAGAAGGCAGCGGGGCCAGCCGCTGGCTCCAGGAGGGTGCCGGCTCGGCACAGGGTCCCTAGGCTGGGGAGGGAGCGCGGGTGTGGCCGTACCTGAGGTCCCCTGCGTGTTTGCGCATGTGCACGCTGAGGTAGTGCTTCCACTTGGTGACGTAGCCACATTCGGTGCACATGTAGTCCTTGGTGTTGGAGTGGGTCAGCATGTGCTTGGACAGGTAGCTCACGTCGCGGCAGGTGAAGTCACAGAGCTCGCACTTGTGAGGTTTCTCGCCTTGGATGGGGTGGGGACGAGAGGGCAGAGAAGCCAGGTCAGACAGACGAGCTGCGTGGCCAGCAAGCCCACCCTGGTGCGGGCAGGAGCACGAGCTGCCTGGGATCGCTGAGGGGCTGAGTGCTTGACCTGTCCAGGCCACCTCGCTGCCCTCTCACACAGCCGCTCCCCCGGGAGAGGGGCAGAGAGCAGAGGCGGAGCTTTTCCAAACCAGCCCTTAAGTCCACCCTCGCTCTGCTGTTCAGCCTGTTGGCACTTAGAGCCACCGCTCCCCCTGCCACAATTCCTTCTGGTTTTCTGTTAGGCAACAGAACATACTGCTTAAGAACTCTGATGGGGGGAGGGGGCAGTGTTGTACAGCGGGTTAAGTCTCTGCTTGTGAGTCCGAGTGCCAGTTTGAGTCCTGGGCATTCTGCTTCCAATCTAGCCTCTAAATCACGACCTGGGAAGGCAGTTCATGGTGGCCCAAGTCACCACCACCAGCCATCCATGTGGGAGACCAGGATGGAGCTCTGGGCTCCTGGCCTAGCCCTGGCTGTTATAGCCGTTTACAGAGTGAACCAGCAGGTACAAGATCCCCCTCTCCCCCTCTCTGTCACTCTGCTTTTCAAATGAATGAATGAATCTTAAAAAACAAACCCAGGGCCAGCGCCGTGGCTCAATAGGCTAATCCTCCGCCTGCGGCGCCAGCACACCGGGTTCTAGTCCCGGTCGGGGCGCCGGAGTCTGTCCTGGTTGCCCCTCTTCCAGGCCAGCTCTCTGCTGTGGCCAGGGAGTGCAGTGGAGGATGGCCCAAGTGCTTGGGCCCTGCACCCGCATGGGAGACCAGGAGAAGCTCCTGGCTTCGGATCAGCGCGATGCGCTGGCCGCAGCGCGCTGGCTGCGGCAGCCATCGGAAGGGTGAACCAACAGCCAAGGAAGACCTTTCTCTCTCTCTCTGTCCACTCTGCCTGTCAAAAAAAAAAAAAAAATAATAATAATAATAAAAATTAAAAAACAAACCCAAACCTCTGACTTGCGATTCTACTGTGCACAGCTAACACCGACACAAGTACAGCTCTCACTGTCCCAGCGGCGTTCTGAGCAGTTTAACATGCTTCCTGGGGCAGGCACTTTGGGCGGCAGTTAAGATGCCACTGAGACCCCCACACCCCATACTGGAGTGTCTGCTTCACGTCCTGGCCACGCTTCTGCTCTAGCTTCCTGTTAATTCACAACCTGGCCCAAGCAGTTGGTCCCCGCCACCCACACGGGAGACTGGGATTGAGTTCCAGGCCCCTGGCTTTGGTCTGGCGGAGCTGGTGCAGGCATTTGAGGAGCGAACCAGTGGGTACAAGACCTCTGTCTCTACCTCCACTAGAAAGAGAAAAAAAAAGCACCCTCTCATTACATCTTCATAATGTCTTTAAGGCATTATCATCCACCCCCCCACCTTTTTTTTTCCACTTTATTTACTTGAAAGGCAGAGAGGGGAGAGAGGGAGAGAGAAAGAAGTCTTCAGCTGGTTCACTCCCCAAATGGCCGCAACTGCCAGGACTGGGTCAGGCCAAAGCTAGGAGCCAGGACCTTCATCTATGTCTCAACGTGGATACAGGGGCCCAAGCACTTGGGCCATCTTTCGCTGCTTTTCCAGGCACATTAGCAGGGAGCTGGATCAGAAGTAGAACAGCCAGGACTTGAACTGGTGTCACAGGTGGTGGCTTTACCTGCTGCGCCACAATGGCGGCTTCTAGCTATGACTTTAATTTTCCAAAGCTTGTCTCTCTTCTCTTTCTGTCTTGCTTCCAAGATTGCTATTACAGATTAATGGGATAACAGATATGAAAGAGCTCAGTATACTGTTAAGCACCACACAGATGTATGGTTTTGTAAAAGGCCCTAGACACATGAGCATTTGTGACTAGAGTATGCACAGAATGAACACTGATGGGAACAACCATGGCTTTGTCTCAAGCTGCCTAAAGATCATCCTCCCACACCACAGTTTTGGAAGGAAATGTATTACGGTTCCGTCAGTCCCCTGATGGAGATCACAAAAGGGCTGGAACTGGAGCAGGAAGCCTCATCTGGCTATCACCTAAAGCATCAGTGTGTTGGTACCAATCAGAGTCTGAGTGTGGGGCAGATGTTTGGTGCAGGGTGTAATAATCCAATGGGGAAGCCTGCATCCCATATGGGAGTGTTTGGGTTCGAGTCCCAGCACCACTTCCAATCCCAGCTTCCTGCTAATGCACACCTTGGGAGGCAGCAGGTGAAATGGCTCAAGTAGCTGAGTCCCTGCAGGCCACACAAAAGACCTGAATGGAGTTCCAGTTTCCTGTTTGAGCCTGGTCTGGCCCTGGTTATGTGGGCACTTAGAGAGCGAACCTGTAGATACAAAAAAAATTCTCTGCCTCTCCCTGTTTCTCTGCCTTTCAAAACAAAAACAGTTAAATAACACTTTTTAAAAGAGGAGCCTGAGGGGCTGGTGCCATGGCTCACTTGGCTAGTGCTCCACCTGCGGCGCCAGCATCCCATATGGGCACCGGTTTCTAGTCCCGGTTGCTCCTCTTCCAGGCCAGCTCTCTGCTGTGGCCCGGGAGTGCAGTGGAGGATGGCCCAAGTGCTTGGGCCCCTGAGCCCACATGGGAAACCAGGAGGAAACACCTGGCTCCTGGCTTTGGATCAGCGCAGCGCGCCAGCCGTAGCAGCCATTTGGGGGGTGAACCAACAGAAGGAAGACCTTTCTCTCTGTCTAACTCTGCCTGTCAAGAAAAAAAAAAAAAAAAAAAAGAGGAGCCTGAGCTGAAATACTGACAGTGCCCAGGTCATTGCGGGTGACCCCATTTCAGTGTCAGGGATGCCCAAGCTAAGGAAAGCCATGGTGTGTCTTGCTGGCTCGGACCCCCTGCCCTCTCTCGCAATACACCCCAAAACTTGGAATTGCAAAAGGTTATCTGTTTTGACCCGGGTTCCTTCACTCCAGAAGGATGGACGCCGACCCGCCCAAGCCTGACGAGGGGTGAGGCACCGTGGCAGAACACTCAGTCTCAGCTCTGCCAGTTCACGAGTGAATGGCGCTCACCCCCAGCGCCTCTGTAAACTAGGAATCCCAAGGCAGGTGAGCCCAGGCACGCGAGGCCCTCCACGAGGTGCCTGACGCACAGGAAAAGCTCGGGCCTGCTACTGCCATCGCCTGGTTGTTACCGCGACACCGGTGCACGGACGGAAGCCACCTCACCGGTATGCAGCAGCATGTGTCGGATGAGGACCCGCTTGTGGGCGGTGGCAAAGCTGCACTCGGGGCACTGGTGGATCTTCTCGTGAGCGTGCATCTTGCCCACGTGGTCCTGGTAGGCGACGGGGTTGAAGGTGGCGAAGGGGCAGAAGGTGCAGCGCAGCTCCTCGCTGCCGGGGTGGCCCTGCTTCTTGTGCTTGCGGAACAGGTGCTTGTTGGAGCAGGCGAAGTCGCAGTGCGGGCAGTGGAAGGCGAAGTGGCTCTTGTGGTGGGCCTCCATGGCTTCGGCCGTGGCAAAGAGCAGGGGGCACGAGTGGTGGCGGCACTCCACAGCCCGCAGCCCGTGGCTCTCCTTCAGGTGCTTGACAAAGGCCTTGCGGTCGGGGGTCGTGTAGCCGCAGCCCTCCTGGAAGCAGCGGAGGGGCAGGGGCTCTGCGGCCGCGGCCGCGTGGCTCTTGAGGTGCTCCTTGAGGGCCTGGCTGAGGCGGAACTCCTCCCGGCACACGGGGCAGGCGTAGGTGTCCGAGTAGAAGTTGGAGATGTCCTCGTGCATGCTGGCCATGTGGCGGTTCAGTGCGTTCCTCTCCACGGCGCTGTAGTGGCAGAGCGGGCAGCGGTGGGCCTTCTCGCCCAGCTCCCGCAGCAGGTGGGTCTTGAGCTTGCTCTTGCTGGTGAAGAACTTCTGGCAGTTGGGGCACTGGAGGCTGGGGTCCGGGAAGTGGAGGTGCAGGTGTTCCACGAGATGGGTCCGCTTCTTGAAGCAGCGCTTGCACTCCGGGCACATGTGGGTCTTGAAGAGCGACTCGGTGCCAGCAGCCACGTTCCCTGAGGGGGTGTGGGGGGACAGAGCGCGCTCAGAGCAAGCACCCTCAACAGGCCAGGGGCTGCTCAGACGGCGGAAGAACCACAATCTGCCCAGACACAAACACTGTGTGGTCTTTCCACAAAAACCAAACATCAGGGTCTGGAACCCGTCGCCTCAAAAAGAAACGAAGTCACAAGCGCTGCGTGGACCTCCTGGTGGCCTGGTTGAGTGCTTTACCCAGCAGCCCACTGTGGCTGTGCCACTGCTTAGGGGTGGCTCATGAGAACAATCTGAACGGGGCGTTCTTGTCCTCCCGACCCTTGTCCCACGGGGAGGCATTAGGGTTAGTGAGGCCAGTCGAAGAGTCCCAAAAGGAGAAGGCAGAAAGGCAGGCAGAGCACCCACTTTCAAACACCGGCTCACTGGGCTCTAACCACAAAGCAGCCCACGAGAGCAACCTCTGCTCACCCCCAGCCTGCGCCACGGAGCCTTTACCTGTCGATCGTTTTCTCACTAGACCTTGACTTGGGAGTCAAAGAGCAATGGAGAGGATTTGAGGACCTGAACCAAACTCCCTGGCCGGCTCCCCTCCACCCGCTCCCCGCCACCAGCAGGAGCTTGGGCCCAAGCACAAAGTCATTACCTTCCACCTGCTGGGCCCCCTGAACTTTATCCAGGACTTTCGGGGAGTCCTTCTGGGTGCCGCTCTCCTCCTCCTCCTCCGCGTCCTCCTCTCCGGCCGACTCCTGCCCAGGCAAGGCCGCACCTGTTTCCTCCGAAGGCCCTCCCTGTCCTGGAGGCCGCTTGGGAGCTGGAGACCCATACATTCAATGAGGTTTACAGGAACCAAGGACTGCACTGAATGCACTTCTCTGCTTACTGGCTGGAAGACTAAGTCTCCTCCCCTTTTAACACAAGGAATCTTGGTCCTAAGTAAATAAATGTATTCCCACTCGTGATGAGAATAGGAAAACTAGGAGCTAAGCTATCAGCAATGCTCTAGTCTAAAGCAAATCAAACCTCAGATTCCTGGAAGGAAAGAGCTTTGAGGTTTGGGGGGCTGGAGCTGAGACCAGAGAAGGGCCAGACTGAACTTCCTAGGCAGGTGCTGAAGGCAGTGGCACAGTGTAGGGGAATTCCAAAGTGAATTTCCAAAGTGTTGAGAAGCCCAACTCAGCAATTCAGGGTCACACCTTGACCTTCTGATTTATTCCTTCTGACCAAGGGATCTTAGCAAGCCCGGTTCCATCAGGATCCTGGCTCTCCTGGACCACTTTCTGTTTCCTCCTGTTCTACACCCTTCCCTCGCTCCATTCCCTCCCTCTTTCACTATCCATCTGCCCATCTTTCCTCCGACCAAGGAGTAAGAATCAGTGAGACACCAGTTCCCAAGAAGGTTTCTTTTCATTCTTATTCCCCAAATGGCCACAATAGCCAGAGCTGGGCTGATCTGAAGCCAGGAGCCAGAAGCTTCTTCCTGGTCTCGCACATGGGTGCAGAGATCCAAGGACTTGGGCCACCTTCTATTGCTTTCCTAGGCCACAGCAGGGAGCTGGGTTAGAAGTGGAGCAGCCGGGACTTGAACCAGCACCCATAAGGGATGCTGGCACTGCAGGCGGCAGCTTTATCTGCTATACCACAGTGCTGGCCCTTGGAAGGTTTCTTTTTAAAACAGACCCAACTTCTCTGCTCAGTCCCCCAGTCCCACTGGTTCTAAAAGGGAATCAACAGGCATTCTACCATTGGCCATGGCTACGCATGGGCATTTCTGCTTTTGTTCTCAGAAAGTTCTGAAATTAATCAGGAGCGCCAGCATCCCATTAGGGTGCTGGTTGGAGACCCAGCTGCTCAACTTTCGATCCAGCTCCCTGCTAATGCACCTGGGAAAGCAGTAGAAGGTGGTTCAAGTGCTTGAGCCCTGCACCCAGGAGGGAGACTGGAAGAGGCTCCTGGCTCCTGACCGGCCCTGTGCAGGCCACTGTAGCCATATGGGGAGCTCTTCCTTCCAGAGGATGGGAGATTTCTCTGTGTCCCTCTGTCTTTCCCTCTCCCTATAACTCTGCCTTTCAAATAAAAAAATAAATCTTAAAAAAAAAATTCAGAAGGTCAAGTTCAGCTCCTTGACCTCAGCTGTGAGCTTTCAGTTCTCTTTAAAAAAAAGCATCAGTGGGAAATATTGATGAAATAACTTCAGGCCACATGCAGCCTCAGGCAGATTTCACTGATTGTCACAAAGACGTCCTCTGTCCCACATACTCTGAGCAGATCCAGGTTCCTGGATGCCTTCCCGTGCCACCCAGTGGCTCCGTCCTCCTGAGCCACTATCTTAGACTCCACAGCGCTGGAAACAAACCCCTCTCCTCTAAGGGCGACCCTGACTCCACCCCAGGGTGGGCTGTGGGGCGGCCTCCTACCTGACAGCAGCTCCTGGGCTGGAAGGCCCTGAACGGTGGGACGCTCTCCCTGCGGCCCGGGCCCGTGGCTCCGCTGATGCTGCCGGAAGAGCTTCACGTTGGAGCCCATGAAGTCGCAGCGGCTGCAGTGGAAAGGGTAATGGGCCTGCCGGTGCAGCTCCATGCCCTGCCGGCTCCCGAAAAGCAGGGCGCAGCCCCGGAAAGAGCAGGCCACAGGAACTGCTCCATGGGTCTGCCGCAGGTGGTGCTGCAGACCCTTGCGATCTTCAGCGGAGAACACGCAGCCAGGCTCTGGGCAGGAGAAGGTGTCGGGAGTGGCCCGGTGAATCTTGAAGTGGCTCTTCAGGGTCTGGGGTTGAGCAAACTCCTGTTTACACACAGGGCATGGCAGGGAGCTATCTGGTGGGCTTTGGCCCTGCAGAGGCCTAGGGAGGGTGAGGTTGCGGGGGGGCAGCTCTACAGAGCACGGGGGGCTAGCGAGGCCCTGCACGGGCTGTATGTGGGTCTCAGGGCACTGGTGCAGGGCCAGCAGAGTAGGCTCTGCAAAGCTCTGTTCACAGCGCTCACAGAAGTACACCTCCACCACCTTTACCAGGACACCTGCAGGCAGAGGACCGACAGAGAAAGGCACAGAATCAGCTGGAACGAGGCCCACGGTTACTGCAGAAATGTGGGGGGGTCTTCTTACTGCTGGGGCGCAGACGGACTGAAGTCTGGCTCCGCACCTGGAGGCCCGGCATCTAGCACAGCCCTTGGCACAAGACAGGTGCTTAAAGCGACTTGTTGAATGAATGAAAAAAAAACTCATCAAACGTGGGAAGCATTAAGAAAAGGCAATATAGTCTGCTCAGCTGAAAAATCTGAAACCCCCAGAAGATCAAAATGACAAACTAGGGAGAGTGTCTGCACTACAGATAACAAAGTGTTAACTTTCAAATTCTGTCAAGAGCTTTGCCAAGGCATAGGAAGAGCCACATGACCGCCACGACAACTGCTGGCAGGATCCTGACAAAGGCAGGCTTAGGAAAAGCCCCCATGCGGCCCCCAGCAGCCCAGTGAGAAGGGGGACTGGGATTCCCCTCTGGCCATGCTTCTCAATGGCAGGGCCGGGACTCGAGGCCAGGCCTGTCCTCCATGTACTCTGCTCATCCTTTTTCTCTTTGCTTGGAAAAAGTTCAACACAGCCCTTCAGAGGACACCGAGGTTCACAGAGCACAGAACTGCTCGCCCTCACACAGCACGGTCGGCCGCGGCTGTCAGGCCTTGTGCTGCTACTGCTCTGCCAGTTGCCCCCGCCCTCCTCCCCCACCACAGTTAGACATCAGTGGTTTTTTTTTTTTTTTATCTATGAGTACAGTACATCTACTTTTATCGGTCCAGCTCATGGTATTTCAGAGCGTGGATAAATCTAAATTGAAGTCCTGCCCTCACTCATGGACATTTGGGATGTTCCCAGCTATTACAAACAAACCATTACAATTCCTCACCCCTACTCGCACGCGCTTGTGTGCGTCTCTGTCAGACACACTCTGAACAGAATTCCCGCGTCAGAGCATGCGCGCTGTGCAACTGGCTGGCCATGCAGCGAAACGGACCTGCACGGCTGAACCAACTGACGTTCTCCACAGGCTCTGAGACAGTGTTTCCTCACACACTCACCAACACTAGGTATTTTCAACATATTTGTTAACTATTTTTTAAGTAGTCTTGCCAAAGTCGAGACACAGCAGTGGCACGAATGTGTCCATGAGCTCAAGCATCCTCCCGAGAGGCTACTCACTCATTTCCTCTGAATGAGCGACAGGTGAACGACCCCCCCACCCCCGCCCCCGCCCGGGTTTTCCTTTCAGCGCCTCTCCTCACAGGGAACTCTGGATGTTAGCGGTATTAACTCTGCCTTAGATACTAGGAATGTTTCTTCCCCCAGGCGCTTTTATTTTCCCCCGGTCCCACCCAGAAGTTTAGAAATAAGAGATGGTCAGATTAGCTCCCCTTGCCCAGAATTCTGCCAACAAACCACACTGCCAGGGGACAGCGTGGTGACAACCGCGGCTGGAAGAAGGCGGTCTAAAAAACAAGGAAGCTTCCTGAAAGTAAGAGCTTGTAGAGGTGGGAAGATCTTTCTTCTGGGTAACCACGATCACTCAACTCTTACTCCCAGAAACACGCCCTGGGTGAATGAAGCGCGCGATACACGCAGTGATGCCTGGGGAACACCAGGGCAGCCCTGGGAAGCCTTGCCGAGCCTGGGTGGCAGCGACAGCCGGGAACGTTTGCCCGATTCCTGGCTGCAGGGCTGAGATGAAGGAAAGACTTCCTGAGGAAGGCAGAGTAAGGACAGGCCAGGACCGGGCAGGTGTCACGAAGGTCTTCCCCTCGCGATCGCCACGGAGCAGACGGGAAGGAAGCCCTGCAGGGAGAGTCTGCCACGAGTTCGCTGCGGGGCTCTGCGCCACCGTGGCAGCCTTCCATCAACGCCAAATTACGACATTGCAGGGTATAAAAATAGGAGGCTCCCTGGTGTTCTCGCCCTATTTATGCCGGAGGATCAGAAACAGCACAGGCAAAACCTCAGGGCTGCTCGCGCCACTGGCCTGCCAGCAAGCATTTGTACCTGGGGTCTCTCCGGCAGCACCCGGGGACAGGGTTCCAGCTACGGTCTCCACAATGATCTCCATGTTCGCCGGGCTCTCCTCAGTCGCCGTGGCCTCCACCAGCAGACAGTCCGGGTCGGCAGGCAAAGGTGCAGGGTCCCCGGGAGGGCAGGGGCTCTGGACGGGCCCCATGATTCCATGGTCAGGAAGAGGAGGGGGGATCAGCAACAGCTCGGGGCACAGTCCATCCATCTCCCCAGCGCTGCTGGCTGGCTGCGAGTCCAACACAGGGTCAGTCATCACCACCAGTGTGCGTGCTGTGGCTTCTTAAGTGCTGACAAGCCAACGAGAAAAAGAAAAGAAAAACACACAGCTACAACTCACTTTCTCCCAGGTGCTGTGAGTATACAGCACGGTGCCCAGCTACCGGGCAGCTCCTTGCAAGGGAGTATGGCCCACTCTATCAGCCAAAACAGGGTCCTGTCTTTTTATGGCAACATTTAGAAAAGTATAAAAATGGTAATAGAGAGGCCTTCATTGTAGCACAGCGGGTTAAAGCCCTGGCCTGAAGTGCCAGCATCCCATATGGGCACCGTTTGCGTTCCGGTTACTCTACTTCCGATCCAGCTCTCTGCTATGACCTGGAAAAGCAGTAGAAGATGGCCCAAGTCCTTGGGCTCCTGCATCTGCGTGGGAGACCTGGAAGAAGCTCTTGGCTCCTTGCTACAGATCAGCTCAGCTCTGGCTGTTGCGGTGATCTGGAGAGTGAACTAGCGGATGGAAAACCTCTCTCTCTGGCTCTACCTCTCTCTGTAACGCTGTCTTTCAAAGAAATAAAATCTTCTTTCGGGTAATAGGGTTAATATCAAGGAGAAATCCAATGAGTTTTGGCCATTACATTGAAGACTGCAGGTTATTTATATCTGAAGATTTATTTATTTGCAAGGCAGAGGGACAGAGGGAGACACAGAGATTTTCTACCCTCTGGTTCACTCTCCAAATACCTACAAGAGCCAAGATTGGGCCAGGCTGAAGCCAGGAAGCCAAGTACATGGCCCTTCACCTGCTGCCTCCCAGGCGCGTTAGCAGGAAGCTGGAGGGAAGCGGAGCTGCCAGGACTCAACAGGCACTCCACACAGGATGCAGAGGTCGCAAGCAGCAGCCAACACCTGCCCCTGCAGGTAATGCTTTCGCTAGCTAAATGGTCCTATCCAAGCTGGGTCTCAGTTTCTATTGTCAACAAAACTGCATGGGGCCAAAGCATCTCCAGGGTCCCTTTCTCTGACTCACTGCTCTCAGCATGGGCGTGGCCCTTCCTCCACTATCCAGCCCCCAGCCCCTGTGACCTTCCATGGCCGTTCCCACTGGGCCAGACGATGTGCCATTCTCTGCTGACCACATTCTCTTAAGCATCCACACCCCTTTACTTCTCTCTTGCTGTCATCTGGCCTTCCCTTTTCTTCTAACCAACACCCAACTACCCTTTCAGAAGCTGTGCAACAGGCAGGGGTTAACCTAGCAGTTAAGACGCGTGCATCCCATATCAGAGGGCCCAGCTCCAGCTTTCTGCTAATGCAGACCCAGAGAAATAGTGGGAATGGTTCAAGTAACTGGGTCCCTGGCACTCACATGGGAGACCTGGATTGTGTTTCCAGTTCCTGGCTCCAGCCTGTGTCCACTGCGGGCATTTGGGGAGTGAATCAGCAGGTGGGAGATCTCCTTCTCTCAAGGGAAAAATAAATTTCTTAAAAAAGCGGCATAAACGTCATTTCTACTATGAAGCCTCTGCACTCTAACTCTCTCCCAGAGTCCTACCGGCACTTTGGACAAGGCCTATTGGAAACTGTCCCAGTGGGGCTGGCATTGTGGTGCAGTGGCTAGATGCTGGCATCCCGTATCAGGGCTGGGCTTGCGTCCCGAATGCCTCCACTTCTGATCCAGCTCCCTGCTAATGCTAAGTCCCTGCCACACAAGTGGGCGCCCTGGACGGAGCTCCTGACTCCCGGCCTGGCCCAGCCCTGACCGTTGTGGCCATCTGGGGAGTGAACCAGCGGATGGGAGAGCTCCCTCTCTCTTTCTCTCTGTCTCTTCCTGTCACTTTGCCTTTCAAATCAATGCATCTAAAACAAAACAAACAAACAAGAAACAGCAAGAAACGGTGCCACACTGCAATGCTGGTTACTATCGTCTTTCTCTTCGATGTGGAGGTTCTGAGAAGTTCATGGACATTATCACGTCAACAAACACAAGACAGCAATCTATGCAGATCAGACAACTAAGGACTCTAGTGAAAAACCAGAGACACAGAGCTGCATGGGAGGAAAGCTAGTTACCTCGTACCAAAGCGATCAAACCAGTGGTTCCTCGCATAGCAAGCAACACATCTGGAGAAAGGTCAAACTCACCACCTGCCTATGGCCTATGGGAAATGAATGGCAACTAAATGGCACATTCTGTCTCGATGGCTAAAAGGAGTTTAACTGAATAATCAGCAGAGTTAGAATGACAGTGAACACCTCGCCAAGCTGTCACAGCAGCCAACCAGGTGAGAAGAAGCAAAAACAGAAGGAAACCAAGTGCCCACAACCTGGTATTTGCTATCCTCCGGAATCCTTCCACGCAAAACCCCGGATCGTGGGGATTCGGGAAGCAGAGCGCACCGCCGCGGCCACAGCTCCACCTGCTGAGTACCTTCGCTTCCTCCGGGGAGCCTTCCGGCGTGGCCGGCCCTACGGGAGTGGCCTCAGGTGGGGGCCCGAGGAGGATGCGGCGGCCTTCCGTCGCCGGCAGGCAGGGTGAGGTGGGAGACAGGTGCTGCTTAGCTTTGGGCAGGGGCACTGAGGAGGAGGAGAAAGGTCAAGTTAAGGCAGAGAGAAAGCGGCCAGGAGCCGGGTTCCCCCCTGCCTGGGCGCTGACTCACCGCGTGCCCGTGGACAGAGCCGGCTGCCTCGCTCGCGTCTCTGGGCCTCAGCTTTCCTATCTGTGAAATGGAGGCGACGACAGTGTCCACATCGTCGGGCGCGAGCTGGGTCACGGCAGCCGGCGGCCGCCCAAGGCGCTTCGTAACCTGCACGGCTTGGGAGGGAGCACCGCGTCGATTACGGTCCTAAGGCGAGGCAGCGGCTACCCGGGCGGGGTCCGGAGCCGTGACGCTGCCGAGGCGCCCGGGCGCCGCTCTTCGGCGTGCTTCTCCCAGCCTCTCCTCCCGAGGGGTCCCACCGCCCAGGCCCACGCTCACCCCTGGACCCCAGAAACTTTTGCCTCCGGCTCGCTCCACCCGCACGCCCTCTCTCTTCCCGCCCTGCAAGCCTCTCACTCACCTGCCGGCCTAGGGCCGGGGGGTGGGGGAGCCGCATCTCTATGGTCGGCGGCGGATGAGGCGGCCTCCCGGGGCGCCCTTTGTGCGACCGCCTCCGGCCCAGCTGCCTCTAGGACATTGGGGATATGGAGGCCACTCTTTCTTCCATTTGTCGGCCGGCGGGGTACTCTATGGTCCCCCCCGTCGTCGTCGTCCTCCAAACCCACAAGCCCAAGGCGTACCATCGAGAGTTGTGGGGCAGAGTGGCATGACCTTCTTGGTGGGTGTGGCGGGAAGTGGTTGAAAGAACCCGGGGGGGCGGGGCCAAGCAGCGCTTCCCTCAGGCACTGAGAGGTGAAACCATCGAGACGGAGGGCCAGAGAGTCATGGCGGTAAGGGGGCGGAGTGGAGAATTCTTCCACACCACGTTGCTGGAGGCGCGAGCCGAGGTGTGCTGGGGATTCTGGAAGGGACTTCTGAGCGTCTGGCAAGGACCGGGAGCGGGGAGAGCTTTGTCTGTGGCCTCGCATGCATGGGTGTTTGGGGCTTATGGCTTCCGCTCTGAGCCTCCATGGAGGTCACTACTGTCAGTACACCCATCCGTGCCTAGCGCTGAGCCAAGTTGCGCTCGAGGGGCAACAAGGCTGTGAGAGTTTGCACGTTTGTTGAATCGGCAGTATTAAGCGCTAAGCCATAAAAGGTAGGTGGGCGCTGTGTTGTGGATAGCCTTTGAATATAGGCTGAGGAGTTTTCCGGGTCAGGTCCGTTGGGAGTCAACCCTTGAAGGTACTGGTGTAGAGAGAGTGCTGGAATCGGAGCCGAAAGATCTGGACCCCTGTGTGGTGTAGCTGTTGGGTGATGCAGGAGGTGGCGACCCATTGAAATGCCATTTCAAGAATTCGTTCACTTTTCTTTAAAAGATTTATTTATTTGAAAGAGTTACACAGAGAGAGAAGGAGAAGCAGAGAGAGAGAAAGAGCGCTCTTCCATCCACTGGTTCACAATTGGCTGTAATAAATGGCCGGAGCTGTGCTGATCTGAAGCAAGGAGCTTCCTCTGGGTCTTTTGGTGCAGGGCCCAAGCATTTGGGCCATCTTTTACTGCTTTCCCAGGCCACAGCAGACAGCTGGATCGGAAGTGGAGCAGCCAGGACTCGAACCAGTGCCCATATGGGATGCTGGCACTGGAGGTGCCAGCCCTGAACTCGTTCAGTTTTAAAGGGGCAGGTTAGGTGGGAGGTAATAAAGGTTTAAATCGGGCATTAGGAACTGGGCACATAGGGAGATGGTATTTGGACTCCTGCTAGTGGACACAGGCCACTGGGTTGCTGACAGGTCAATGAAGACTCCTGCCAGCCGGGCCCTTTCTATCTCAGCTGGTCCTTGTGATCGCGAAAATTTCACCCATTCGTTACCCTACTGTGAAGCTGGTTCCTCTGGCGGGAAACTGAGGTATGGGCAGGCGAGTGGAAAGGGCTTGGAATCTCAGCGACAGAGAGACCTGAAACCCCCGGGTGGTGAGGACCCATCCTTCCTGCTCCTGCTGGAGGTGGGGGTGGGTGGGAGAAGGGACTCTCCTTGCCACGCTAACCTTGTGCTCTGTCCCCTCTTGTCCTCTGCTCTCCACCTCTAGGTTTTGACAACGCCGCAGGGCGCGTAAGGTTCAGTGCTGCCCTCCCAAGATGCCACTCTCAGACTTTATCGTGGCCCTGAAGGACAATCCCTACTTTGGGGCTGGCTTTGGGCTGGTGGGTGTGGGCACAGCCCTGGCCCTGGCCCGAAAGGGTGCCCAGCTGGGCCTGGTGGCGTTCCGGCGTCACTACATGATCACGCTGGAAGTCCCGGCTCGCGACAGGAGCTATGCCTGGCTGCTCAGCTGGCTCACCCGCCACAGTACCCGAACTCAGCACCTCAGCGTTGAGACGTCGTACCTTCAGCACGAGAGCGGCCGCATCTCCACCAAGTTCGAATTTGTCCCCAGCCCTGGGAACCACTTCATCTGGTAAGGTTTTGTGCTCTTGGAGGGCTCTGTCTTGCGAGGGAGCTGGCTTTGACCCCTTCCTTGCCTCTGACCGATCTTTTTCAGGTATCAGGGGAAATGGATCCGGGTAGAAAGAAGTCGGGAGATGCAAATGATAGATTTGCAGACGGGGACTCCCTGGGAATCCGTCACCTTCACAGCCCTGGGCACCGACCGCAAGGTTTTCTTCAACATCTTGGAGGAAGGTGTGAGATGGTACAGGTGACCTCTTCAGGGGACTGCAGGGATAGGGACACGTGACATTGGGAGGAGGCAGCTTGGAGGGAACAAGATTTGAGTCAGGGGCTCAGGGCACACACAGAAAGGAGCCATCTTGGCATAGCTCGACCTGACTGAACGGTCAGCAGTCGTGAAGGGAATGCCCACCTTTGGTCTCTCCACTCTCAGCCCGAGAGCTAGCCTTGCAGCAGGAGGAAGGGAAGACGGTGATGTACACAGCTGTGGGCTCCGAATGGCGCCCCTTTGGCTATCCACGCCGCCGCCGGCCCCTGAGTTCTGTGGTTCTACAACAAGGTCTGGCTGACCGAATCGTCAGAGATGTCCGGGAATTCATTGAGCACCCCCAGTGGTACACGGATAGAGGTGAGAAGCGGCTGGGGTCTTGGCTAGGCCGGTTCTAGCGGAGGAGAGGGGCTGGTCGCTTGCCAGATGGGGCGATGCGAGGCTCTGCTCTGATTCTCAGAGGTGAATGGGGAAAGCAGGTTTCTCCCCACAGCAGGGCTGGTAGGTCCTGACCTCTGGGGCTGTATCCCTAGGCATTCCCTACAGACGTGGCTACCTGCTTTATGGCCCTCCTGGTTGTGGAAAGAGCAGTTTTATGTGAGTAGTCAACATTCTCTTAACTCTGCAAAACTTAAGTCTTTATGGAACAGCTGGGCCAGAGGGTGGAAAGGGAAATGAACCTGGTGGCCAGAGAGCGTTAGGGTGGATGGTGGAAGAGTTAGGTCTCTGAGACACATCTCCCAGGGCTGTGCGAAGAGCAGCTGGGCCCAACGAGGAGTTCCAGGGTCGCCTACCTGCTCCTGTCCTGCCACCTTCCACAGCACAGCCCTGGCTGGGGAGCTGGAGCATAGCATCTGCCTGCTGAGTCTCACGGACCCCAGCCTCTCCGACGACCGGCTCAACCACCTGCTGAGCGTGGCCCCGCAGCAGAGCCTGGTGCTCCTGGAGGATGTGGACGCGGCCTTCCTCAGCCGGGACCTGGCCGCAGAGAGTGAGTGACGGGAGCTGGAGGCAGGGGGGTGGCCCTACGTGAGGTACAGGAGTAACCGAGGAACAGGAGGAGAAAGTAGGGACCCAGAGCACGCTGATGGAGGAAGCGTGTGCTAGCAACAGGGGCCCACGGGTGGTCAGGAAGTGAGTGGAGGGATGCTCATCCCTCGTGTTTCTCTCTTCCTTCCCCCAGACCCAGTCAAGTACCAAGGCCTAGGCCGCCTCACCTTTAGCGGACTTCTCAATGCCTTGGATGGCGTGGCTTCCACTGAGGCACGCATTGTGTTCATGACCACCAACCACGTTGACAGGTGAGGGGAGGGGGCACCACCCCGAGTGCCTCAGGAGGGTCGGGAAGGCGAGTTTTTTTTCCGATGCAGCAGCCTATGACTCTGCTTCCCCTGCCTCCTCCTAGACTGGACCCTGCCCTCATCCGCCCTGGACGAGTCGACCTGAAGGAGTACGTGGGCTACTGCTCACACTGGCAGCTGACCCAGATGTTCCAGAGGTTCTATCCAGGGCAAGCACCTTCCTTGGCCGAGACCTTTGCAGAACGTGTCCTTAAGGCTACAAACGAGATCAGCCCTGCCCAGGTACAAGGCTACTTCATGCTGCATAAAAACGATCCTACAGGGGCGATCCACAACACTGAGACCCTGAGGTGACTGAGAGGCGGTGTGCAGCTCTGCCCAGCCAGGACTCCAATAAACACGGCCCACACTCCCCTGGTCTCTGAGCTCCCTTGCTTCCTCCCTGGACTGTGCCTGCTAGAGCAGGGGCTGCGATCGCAGGGCCCGCAGGGTCAGGCCACCACGGAGACAGATGATGGGGACACGTGCCTCCACCTAAAGGCATCCAAACTAAGTACATGTGTGATGTGCGTACCTATGCAGTGAGTTACATGTCAGGGTGGTCTCTGCCCAAGTGTTGACATCTCGCTAGTGGGCAGAGAACAGACTTCGAGCCAAGTTGGGGGCCACCCTGCCACAGCCCAGTCTTGTTAGGAATTTACAAAGAGCCATACTCCACAGGCTAGGCACTGCTGAGCAAAGAAAGCCAAACAAGGCCAAGTCTCTTTATTGCCCCCCCCTCCCGTGCCCCCTGCCCCCACCCAGTAGCGCTAGGACCCATCCTCAGATTCCAGGCCCACAGGTTCCCGCCGAGTGCCAGCACAGTACGCTCCCTGGCCCCGAGGCAGGCGGGGGTACGAAGAGCCTGGTGTCCGACCTCTAGAGCGCTCCCAGCGGGCACAGTCCCGAGTCCTGCGGGACGGGGGCCCCTGCCAGCTGCCAGGCCCCTTCTCTTGGGGAGGACCTTCGACCCCTGGGCTGTGGGGCTCCGGCTTTAAATCCGTGGGTTCCTTGAGGGCTCCCTCAGGGAGTGGCAGTTCCTGGGCGTCTCTGGTCCCCTTGGGGGCTCGGCACTCCCCTCCCTTCAGGTGCTTCCGATTCGACTGTCGCCAGGGGCCCCGACTGGGCCGGGGGGTATCTAGCATAGCTTTTTGGGTCTCACCCAATCTCTGGTTCGGCCTGGCCCCGGAAATCTTTTCACACACGTGCTGGGTGGCCCCCGGCAGAGGACTTGGCAGGGTGGGCTGGGCAGCTGGTGAGGCAGACTGGTCTGCGGCAGGGGCCCCGGGGAGGTGCGGTCCTCTGGAGACCTCTCCAGTTGACTCTGGCTCCAAAGGGGCAGGAGGCTGGAGAGGGGGGAGGAGATGCAGGACTGCAGGCCCCCTCGGCCATCGCCACCCTCCATCAGCTGATGGCCGCCTGTGCTCTCGGCCACCGCTCACCCCAGGGCCGCGGCAGAGGGGGACAGCCTGCTCTCACCTGCTGAAGGCTGATGAAGTACCGGTTCCGCTCCGCCTCCAGGTCAATGATGCCCCCCCGCGCCTGCTGCCGCTGGTAGAGCCGCTTGAGCTCCTCTTGCTGCAGCAAGCTCTCCGCGCTGGGCTGGTACAGCTCCTGGAAGGACACAGGAGACTGGCAGGAGACAGCGGGCACAGGGCGGCGGACTCCCGCCCCTTCCTGTCTAACCGCCTCAGGACACCCGTGCCGGGTCTTGGTTTTGGCCCCCCAGAGGCAGGATCCCAGGAGGGCCTTGGGCAGCTCAAGCTCCATTCCAGGCACTGTGTGCACTTGAGGTGAGATGCCCTTCCCCCCCCCCGTCAGAGGACACCCTCACTCCCGGCTCAGAGTAGCAGGACATGCTCTCACCAGCGGCTGCTGGGGCTCAGGGGCTGCCTGCAGTGAAGCCAGATCGTACACAAGAGGCTCTCTGCACACGGGGCACTGCACACCGAGCGCCGTCTAAGAAAGAGGAGAAATCACAGGTCTGCTTCGTGGTCCAGAGCACAGGGCTGGCACAGAGCCGCAGCTGCCTATCGAGAGGCCTGGGCACCCCCTGCAACTGCATGTCATACGGATGTGGCTTTGGGGACAAAGAGAGGAGATTTCATTCACCTCAGGGGTCCCTGGGACCCTAGAAAGGGGAAGAGCCCCTGCAGTGGGGGGACAGGAAGGACTGGACATCCACAAGTGAGGATGTCAAGCGAGACAAGGGGGGGGGGTGACACCTACCTGCTTGGCTGCAGCATGCTGCCGCTCCTGCTCCTGGCCTTGCGCCTTCAGCTCTTGCTCCATGTGCTGGATGTAGCGAGCCAGGCAGTGGCAGTGGAAGTAGTGGTAACAGGCTGTTTTGGTAAAGGCCTCCTTCTCCTGGAGGGGGGAGGAACGGGGGGCACCGCATCAGTGCACTCTCACGTGCCCTCGTCTGCCGGGCCCCAAGAGATCCCAGGTCCCCACTGAGAAACGCACCTGGAAACCATAGAGACAGATGACACACTGGCCATGGGGGATGTTGTTATCTGTGAGGATTTCCTTGCCTTTCTGAGGGGAGAGAAGACACTGCTGAGACAGTGAGGTGTGGACTCGCACCGGGAGCCGGGCCTGTCCACCGCTGCAGGAGCCCTGGCTGGACTCGGCACCCACCGAGCCAGCTTGTTCCCTCATGTTCGTGCACTTCTGTCTTGGTGATGTTCCCTCGACTAGGAATCAGTCCTGTCCCATGTCCCAGCTCGTCCCCCCAGATTTCCCCTTCCTGGCTTTCAAAATCCAACTTAAAATTGTTTTCCCTCTCATGAAGTCACTTTTATTAAATCTTGGGGGTGAAAATAATAGACATTGGAGAGAGAAAATGTCCAGTTTAAACTCCTTTTCTGGGGTGGGGTCTTTCTTGATGAACCCCCTTTGGGCTCCAGTCCCCCATGGGGCGGTGACTTTGCTCTGGAGAATTTAAAAGGCATCAGGTTGGGCTGTGAAATACACATTTCATAGCCAACATGCTGGCATTCCACCAAGTTCAAAGCTGCATTGTGGACGCTTGACCTAGCAGTGCTGCAGTGGTCTAATAAGCCTACTTGCTCTGACTCCAGCCACCCTCCTAACTTCGACAGTAGAAGAGAACAAGGCTGTACTTGCATGTTTGAAATCTGAAGCAGAATTTTTCTATGTAACTCTGGGTGCGCGGGTTCCTCCTTAACCAGGATATAAAGCCCTATCTCCGCCATGACTGCTTCTGGTCGGTTCTGCCGCCAGGCTAGCCTTCAGGTGTTCATTTATGGGTCAGGCTGCCTCGGCCCAGCAAGGTCCCTGTCTTCCGCCACTTGCGGTCGCCAGTGTCAAGAGAACAAGAAACACGCTAACACTGGAGTAAAATGCAAGTTACAGAGGAGAGAACGTTTTCTGTTGAGATGCTGGAATGGGCAACTTGAGTTACTGTTTTCTGGGGAGATTTTACTTCTTTAAATGAAAGAGTTCCATATTTCTGGGCTAATTTAGGCCTCACCTTCAACAAGGACTACATGAATGACTCCAGATGTATTTTAAGATTCTAGGCCTACGGCTTCCCTCGAGAGAAACTGGGCTAGCTTAAAGGGAAAGACCAGCGTACCTCTTACCTCAATGAGCTCATAGAGCATGGCAGTGCCCAGCCCGGCCTTGGCCACGCTGCCCAGTGCCTGTGAGATCCTGCAAGAAGAGGGCAAAGCCAGTATTCAGCCTGCCTCCCTCCCCGGGCAGAGCTGTGTATCAAGGTGTCCCTCCTCTGACCGGCCGAACTTACTTGTGGATCTGTTCATCTGAGAGCCCTCGGGGGTTACGGATAGAGATCTCTGGCACTTCATAGGGATACTAGTGGGGAAAAGAACAAATTACCGCTGACGTGATCCACCCGGCAACTCTCCCTTTCCTCCCCTTGCTGCTGTGCGGTCGGGGCCCACCTGTGCCGGCACGCGCAGCACCAGCGTGAGGCAGACGTATTGTGAGTCTTGGTCCTCTGCGGTGGCAGGGTGCAGCGTGATGAGGATCTCCCATGGTGAGGATCTGCAGGTGGAAGAGGTGGAGACCCAGGGTGTGACTGGGCAGGGGCTCCAGGACTTGGGAAGATAGGGGTGAGACAGAAAAGTGGGCAGCGGCAGTAAACATTGAGCTTTCTTTCTGGAGGATTGAAGGAATAGCCTTTGTCTACACAAAGGAAACCTTTGAATAGGGGCTCAGTGTCTTGGGAACAGAAGCTGCACAGAATCCTGCCATTACTGAGTGGACTGCTGCCCACCCCTAGTTGAATACATACCTGCCACTTCCTTTAATCACTTGTAGTTCATCCAGATAGATAGATTCTAACACTTCGACTTCAGAGGGAAGGACCCTAGAGAGACAGGGAGAGACTGACTCACCATTAGAGCTCTCCCCGCTGAAGCCAGCTAAGGCCGATGAAGGCTGGCTTCGTAGGAAAACGGCCATCTGCCTGGATGTATTCTCTGGCTAAACTTATTTAAAATGAGAGAAATCTGTTTCCGGAGTTGGCAAGTGGCCAAGTTGGAAGCATGGGGATTTTACAGGTCATTTCTGCCAACAGACAAGGAAACAGATTTCTAGAAGTGAAATGACTAACCAAGGCTTAACAGCTGGGACACGAGCCAGGTTTCCTGATTCTGTTTCACTCTATGGTTGGTTATCCCTTGTTGACCATCTCTCTGGTCCAGAAACAGGGCATCCATCCATGGGCATCAGCTTTCCACTGCTGCTCCTGTCTTTTCCTTTGGCACTGTTGAGCATGGATCCAAGTGCCTGGCTACTGTCTATACACTGCCAACACCATTCTTGCCAAGCCTTCTCCAGGAGATACCACTCCTAACAGAAATCCAGGTAGTGTACAGCTGTGTCGCAGCAGAGCCATCAGCCTTAGCTAACAGGTACCAACTGCTTACCAGCTACGTGGTCTGAGTAGTCACTTAACCTCAGTAAGCCTGAGTTCCCAATCTACCACGTGCCGCTAAAGTCACCTACTTTCTCGGGTGACTCTGAGGATTAAAGGTGATGTGTTTATGTAAAATACCTAAGAGGATCTGGGCCACAGAAGCTAGTCTATGTTCTCTTTTTCCCTGCTTGCATTAATCTTCCCTTTAACAGCAAAGAGGGAAGGATGTGGTTAGCAGAGTACTCCGGATCTAATTATGATCCTGGCTGGCTGGTTGATCTAGATCAGCCTGTCCAGGTGAGGACCCATGGTCCTGGTGTAAATTACAGGACACACAGTTTTAAACACAGAAGCAGCTGTTGTCATGACACTGGCGACGAATGTTTAGTTGCTATCCACAGTAGTACCTGGGTGATAAGCATCTCTTGGTATCTGTGGGAGACTGGTTCCATGACCCTCTACAGATACCAAATGCAGATGCTCCAGTCCTTGTATAAATTGACACAGTATTTGCATACATCCTATGAACCTCCTCCCACATACTTTAAATCATCTCTAGCCTACTTATAAGACTGTAAGACAATGTAAGTAATATGCGAACTGTTGTACTGTACTGCTTAGGGAACAATGACAAGAAAGTTTATACATGTCAGTACAGGGTCCCGCTCCAGCCCACCCAATACTTCCGGCGTGCAGCTGCTTCAATCCGTGGATGGGGAACCTGCGGACATGGAGGCTGACCGTACACAGAAGCAGGCGTGCTTCAGTTCCCTGTGCTGCTCCCTCTCCACCAGGAGCACCTCTAGCAGGAGTTGTTATCAGTGGTTCTTTTTTTTTTTAATAAAAAGCTTTAGGCAGAAACTTCACAACACAAAGCTGTACACCTCACAGATAACAAATGAGTGGTTGCTCACACAGGACTGGGGAGGACTCAGACCACAACAGGCTATCGGCTACAGTCACTGCGGCTCTCTCCATGGCTCAAGGTGTCTCTACAAGCTCCCCCGAACAGTTTGAAAACCACTCATCTAGGTGGTCAGCACTGGCTGGGCTCCCTGAACCAGGGTACAGTGAGGTGCAGCCTCAGTCAAGACTGGCCCTTCAATACTCTGCCTACCAAGCTACGACTTGGGTCCTGGATGGAGGTACTGGCTGGGATGGTGGTAAGGTGATGACAGAAAAAAAATGGGAAGATGAGAAGATCTGGAGTCAGACCCGGATTCCCAGTCACAGCTTTGTATCTTCTGGCAAATCACTTCACTTCTGGGCTCATCTAGTTTCTGCAGGTGCCCAGATCTCAAGAGATATGGGGTCAGCGCTGTGGCATAGTAGGTAAAGCCACTGCAAGTCCCGGCGGCTCCACTTCTGATCCAGTTCCCTGCTAATGCGCCTGGGAGAGCAGCAGAAGATGGTCCAAGTCCTTGGGCCCCTGCACCCACGTGGGAGATCCGGAAGAGGCTATGGGCTCCTGGCTTCATATCGGCCCAGCCCTGGCAGTTGTGGCCATTTGGGGAGTAAACCCGTGGATGGAAAATCTGCCTCTCTAACTCTGCCTTCCAAATAAATCAATCTTTTTTAAAAAAGTTATTAAAGCAAAGATGGCTATGTATATTACAAATGCATCCTGATCATCTCAACCATTCTATGATGCAGCTGCCACACCCACTTTTTTTGTTTTTTTAACAGCTGAGGACACTGACTCACAGAGGCTAAATGGCCTGGTTAGCACCACACAGCTAATATGTGGAGTGAACCCACATCGTTATCCTGTTTCCAAGTCCCAGAGTCCTTGGAGGTTCCGGCTTCTCGTTAAGAATGCTCGAGAGAACTAGGAGGGCTTTCTCTGTGTTGTGAAGCTTCACGCACAGGACAGCCCTCGTTAGATCGGCTGGGGAGAGAGGAGGCTGAGGAAGGCGCGGGCGGTAGTGAGGCTGATCCAAGGGGCAAGGGGGCCAGAAGGTGGAGGGCACCGGGTGGGCGAGGTGGGGAGGTCTGATGAGCAGGCATCGCCGGGGCCCCTGAGCACATTCACTTCCAGAGGACAGGACGGGATGGGGTGAGGCCATAGCAGAGGGGATCCAACCGGAGAACGTGCGTCCCGAACTGGCCGGGCCGGCGCTGTCTCCTCGCAGACCGGCGCCCCTTCCACCTCCCGCGCCCAAGTCCAGAAGCAACCCTAGGAGGAGATGTCAGCGTCTCCGCCGACCCTCCTCGCTTGCTCCACCCCCACACGCCCGCCGCACGGAGGGTCTGCGGCCGCCCCGAGTGCCCCCGGCCAGAGCCAGGCCGACAACCGAAGCCCATGCCCCCGAAGTTACCAGTCCTCCTCCCCTGCAGCTGCCGACGCTGACGCCGCCATGTCGCCTCCGGCCCGCGGCCGGAACCGGAAGTGCCCTTGGGGAAGTCGGAGGCGGAAAACCACGGGGGCGGGGGGACGCCAGCCGGGGCCGTTTCTAGGCAACCGCGGACTCCGGGTCCTTAGTGGGACCTGATGGCCGAGAGACAGTTCGGAAGTGTCCCAGGAGGTGCCTATGGACGGCCCACCATCCCTCCCACCACCTCTGAGCGCCGTTGTCCTCGGAACTTGTGACCGGTTCTAGCGCGTAAAATTGGTGAGAACGGAAGCCTAAAGAGACCAGGACTAGGGAGCGAGTGGAGGCAAACTCCGCCAGGCGCAGCACGCAGGCAGCCAGACGGGACGGGGCTGAAGGCCAGCGCCGGCGTCCCTCGGCCAGAGGAGCTTCGAGCTCCTCGGCTGGGGGTGAGAGGCGGGCCCCCGCCAGCGAAGCGCGTGGACGAGGGTCTGGGCGCGGGTGCAGAGGAAGTTGGGAGTGGCGGGAACCAGGGGTAGTCTGGAAGGCGGGGTCGATGGGCGAGGCTGGTTTGAGGGGGGCGGGGTCGCGTGGGCTAGGCTGGGGGGCGTGAGAAGCAGAGGGGATGTTGGGTGGGCGGCAGGGCGCTGAAGAAAAGGAACTCCAGGGAGACGCTCCGGTTGTGCCAGGAGCTCGTGGTCTTTTGGTCCGCTCTGCCTTCCTGTGCTTCTAAGACCTGTTTTATTATGAGAAAGCGAAAAGGCAAGGCGGCTAATGTTGCCTCTTCTCCCCTGCCCGAACCAGGCCTCCCCGATGTGTCGAACTGTCCCTGGATCCGTAGCTCGAAACCACCGCCTCTAACTTCTTCCTTCTGAGAAACTCTGCAGCCACTGTCATGGAAAAGTACCACGTGTTGGAGATGATTGGAGAAGGCTCTTTTGGGAGAGTGTACAAGGGTCGAAAAAAATACAGTGCTCAGGTGGTGGACGAAGAGGGCTGTCTTTTGGGTGGGATTCGGCACCCCAAACTCTAGTGGAAAACAGAGCCAGCGGCATGCATTTATACCGACCTGTATTCTTAAGGGACTCTCTCCTTCCTACATCTTAGGGAGCATGAGCCCTGCAGGTGGATTGCTGGGGTTCAGATCCCAGCTCCACTACTTTCTAGACTTAGATGAGATAGAGGGGGAAAGGAGGAAAGAAAAATGAAGAGGAAAGAAGAGAGTGCAGGTGGTTTCTCCCTTCCTGCATAGTATGATTAAGACGAAAAATAGTATTTATTTGTTTACTCGGTGCACTCGGAACACCTCTCCCAGAATCCACCAAAGCATCTGTTGAGCAGAGGATATATCCTCCTGGGCCAGGATGGGGGACTCCTGGGTAAGGCCAGGGTGCCATCCGTGGGGGAGGTGGAGGTAGGAGACTAACAGGTGTCATGGAGTTACTCAGACGATCTGCAGTCTGAGTTCTGGAGTTCTGAAGTTAGGCTGAGATTGTAGCTCTGTTCAGTGGCGTGGGGAGGCCCTGACTTGTCACTTTACCACTCACAGGTGGTGGCCCTGAAGTTCATCCCCAAACTGGGGCGCTCAGAGAAGGAGCTGAAGAATCTGCAACGAGAAATGGAAATCATGCGCGGTCTGCGGCACCCCAACATTGTGCACATGCTCGACAGCTTCGAGACTGACAAGGAGGTGCGCTCTGGTGGTTTGGGGTCACTTCTCCCCAAGCCTGGGGTCCCAGGAATGTCGCAGCCCCATGACGCAGGCCTCGGCTCTGCAGGTGGTGGTGGTGACGGACTATGCCGAGGGGGAGCTCTTTCAGATCCTGGAAGATGATGGAAAGCTTCCGGAAGACCAGGTACATTTCTGGGCTTGCACTGCCTCCCGCCCCTGACCTCCCTCCAGTGGAAGGGCTGGTGGAGCAAGCTGGGGATGCTGGGAGTCTCCATTTCAAAGACTCCCCAGAAGAATCCAGGTGTAGATGGAGGCGGGGTGGTGTGAGAGGAACACTGAACACTGAAGCTGCAGTATCTGAGTGCTAAGCCTGATGCCCCTTGCTAGCGGCCTCGTGGACAAGCTACCTCTGTGCGTAGTTCTCTCTGTGCTTAATTTTCTCATTTGTAAAATGAGAATGACAGTACATCTGCCATATAAGGCTTTTGCGAGGATTATTGAGTGATTCATGTAAAGTGTTTAAGCAGTGAGCCACAGTTAACGCTGTTGTTAGGTATCTTTAGGGAAGAAGGGCTACTGCATTGGTCTGGGAGAAGGATGTGTAGTCAGGCAGGGTTCGCCTCCAAGGACATAGTAATTAGCAATGGATTTTTTTTTTCTTAAGATTTTATTTATTTATTGAGAGGTAGAGTTACAGAGAGAGGGCAAGACAGAGAGAAAGATTTTCCATCCTCTGGTTCACTCCCCAAATGGCCACCATGGCCAGAGCTAGGCCTATCCCAGGCCAGGATCCAGGAGCTTCTTCTGGGCCTTCCACACGGATGCAGGGACCCAAGCACTTGGGCCATCTTCCATTGCTTTCCCAGGCCATTAGCAGAGAGCTGGATTGGGAGAGGAGCAGCCGGGACATGAACCGGCGCCCATGTGGGATGGCGGTGCCACAGGCAGAGGCTTAGCCTACTGTGCCACAGTGGCGGCCCCTAGCAGTGAGATTTGGGTGAACATACTCTCCAGCTGCATTCCTCGTAGGGTTTCTTTGAACTGGTGCAAGTAGGCCCATCTCTGAACTTCTTATCACAATGCGCTCTCCCTGTGAGCGCTCACAGGCATTTCTAAGTAATCGTCTTACTCATTTTATCTGTCTCATTCATTTGACTACTTCTCTTGACTTTGTCTCATGTAATAACACCTGCTGTATATTGAATCTTCACTAAGTGCCAGGCAGCATTCTGAGCAGGACTTGACATACTTAGACCCCTCAGTCCTCACGAGAATCCCACAAGGTTGGTGGTATCTGTTTTGGCATCTTATTGATAATGAAGCTGAGTGACGCTCAACAGTTGGCCCACGGCCTTTCAGCTAGTTAGTGAGATTCAGTAATTTTCCACGAATGGGTGAATGAAGAAGTGAAAGAATGAATTCCCAAGGGGAACAAGCACTAAGGCAGGTGTAGTGCAAAGAAGGGGGAGGCAGAGGAGACCCCGGCAGCAGCAGCATCAGGAAGTCTTTGGGCAGGTGAGCTGGCTTCATCCTCTGACTTTTGCTTTCTTCTTGCCACCTGCCTGGCTCCTAGGTCCAGGCCATTGCTGCCCAGCTGGTGTCGGCCTTGTACTATCTGCATTCCCACCGCATCCTGCACCGCGACATGAAGCCTCAGAACATCCTCCTCGCCAAGGGTGGCGGCATCAAGCTCTGTGACTTTGGGTCAGGATTCCGAGCTTCCAGCCTGCAGTCTCGGGGGAGGCTTGACCTGTCTGCTTGACTTCCTGGGGCCCCATTGTAGAACCTGAACCAGACGTGGGTACTCTGGCTGGGTCTTTTGGATCTATTCAGATACCCTCTGCTCTTGTCTGGGCTCTCTCATACAAGAATAGGCAGTGTGACTAAGACTAGGTTTTTTTTTTTTTCTTTTTCTTTTTTAAGGGTAAGCAAGACAGCAAAGTTCAATAAGAATACCGCTGATAGGCCAGGTGGGCGTCTCAGCCAAGAACTGAGCACACAGGCCTCGTTTTCTAGTAGTGACCAGAACTGAATAGCTGCTCCCTGTCCATCCCCATCCTGTCGTCTCCCGCAGATTTGCCCGGGCCATGAGCACCAACACGATGGTGCTGACATCCATCAAAGGCACACCACTGTATATGTCTCCAGAGCTGGTGGAGGAGCGACCGTACGACCACACGGCAGACCTGTGGTCTGTGGGCTGCATCCTGTATGAGCTAGCTGTAGGCACCCCTCCCTTCTACACCACCAGCATCTTCCAGCTGGTCAGCCTCATCCTCAAGGACCCTGTGCGCTGGCCCTCCACCATCAGCCCGTGCTTCAAGGTACTGAATGTTGAGAGGGACTTTACCTTTAGAGCAGGAACCTGTGTCCTTTTACCCCCTGTTCTCCTTTCCAAAATCCTTTCCCAGAGCTGGGGCAGGACTGAGTTAGCGCAGGAACTGGGCCAAGCAGCCTTGTTTTCCTGTTGCGGGGCTTATTCCAGGAGGGTGTCCTAAGGTCTGCAAACCTAGGGGTGATAGGCTATGGGCTAACACAAGGCAAAGAGAATTTCAAGATACCGTAGACAGATACTGGCCCTTTCACACAGACAGATGCTGGCCCTTTCACATGCCCTGTGTTCCATTTCCTCTCAGGTGCTACGTCCAGTTGATAGTTGGTTGTTGCCTACGTAGCATCCAGTGCTCTGTAGGCATCAGAAAGCCAGAGCTGATGGGGGCTGGCTCAGTGATTGGAGACAGAGGCAGCAGCTGCTGGTAGCAGCTAGACCTCAGCAGGCTGGGAGAGGGAGGGAGAGAGGGGAAGGAGTACTGACCCTTTTGATTTCTTGTCTAGGACAAGGTGATGGCCCTGCAAAGCAGTATGAGGGCAGTCTTTCCCCCGAGTGAAATCTCATTGCCATTTTCCTTTGCTTTATCTAAAATGAGGAAGGCCAAGTTTCTACCCAGCTTGCTTAGTTGGGGGGGCCCAAATAGTTATCAAAGAGAATCTAACAAAGGAACCTCAGACAGGGGGAGGTAAATACAGGATATTCATTCCCCCTTAGTGCAAATACGTAGGTATCTTCAGCAAGAGCCATACTTCTGCAAATCACCTTGTTCGGAATAGTGGTCCTAATCCACTAGTCCCTTCCATTCCGTTTTTGGGCCAAATTTTCCCAAGGATACTTCGTAAGTTGAACCTATTTCAGAGTCCGTCTCCCTGTACCTCCACTACCTGATGATTTGCTGACACGTATTTGCCCTTGAGTGTTCCCAAACACATCTTCCCGCAATTATTACTTGTGCATCTGAGAAGCCTCTGTCCCTGCCCAGCCACAAACCGACCCTCATCAAAGGGAGGGCAGAGGGACGTCCCCTTGGACCTTTGCTGTCTGAAGATGACGGTGAACATGACTTCCCTCTTCCTCTCAAGTTTCTTCTTCCTTCTACACAAAGTTGGTGGCTTTGAGATTTCCGTTTCTACCTCTGGCGTTACAGAGTGTCCGCGAGCAGGGATTGGCGCGCCTTAGGAGGTGAGGTAGTCGTCTGCCCATGATTTCCCAGGAAAATGAGGCCTCCGCAGAGGGTTACAGAGGGTGCGACCCGGAGCAGCCAGTTTGCTGGAAGAACAGGTGCAGGGGTCTTGACCTGCCTGTTCTGTTGATAAGTTTGAGAGAAGAGCAATGGCTATTTTTCTCGTCACAGAACTTCCTCCAGGGACTGCTCACCAAGGACCCCCGGCAGCGTCTGTCCTGGCCAGACCTCTTGCATCATCCCTTTATTGCTGGTCGTGTCACTAGTGAGTCCTCAGGGTTCCCGGGGCTCCTGCTCTTCCCAGGCCCCTCCCCAGTCTGCGCTCCCTCCCCCCCACATCTGGATCCAACATGTCTTCTTTCTGCACCCCCTTGAACTTTCTTCCTTGCCCTTTGCCTAACCTTTGCCCCTTCCCGGGTAACCCCCTCCCCTCTTTGTCACTTTGTCAAAAGGGTCTCCTTCCACAGAAGTCTGGAGACACTGAAGGTGCCCCTGGCCAGTGGACTTGGTGGCTACAGGCCTAGTATGATCATACCTTCCCCCTCCTCTCTCCCTGCAGTTGTAACTGAACCGGCAGGTCCAGATTTGGGTACCCCATTCACCAGTCGCCTACCTCCAGAACTTCAGGTCCTAAAGGATGAACAGGCCCATCGGCTAGCCCCCAAGGGCAGTCAGTCCCGGATCTTGCGTCAGGCCTATAAACGCATGGCTGAGGCAGCCAAGCAGAAGGTGTGTAGGGCAGACAGCAATGTGTAATATGACCAGGCAAGGGACTGGGGGAGTTGAAGGAGCATGGCTGTTTAGGGTTGAGAAGGGGCCTGAATAGGATCAGGACTGCCCCCGCCAGCCACCAAATAGTTCTGATCCAGTGCCTGCCACCTGCCTGCCACAGAAACACCAAAGCACAGGACGTGCCCCGGAGCAAGAGGACAGGACCAGCCAGGCAGCTGCTGACACAGCCCCTCTGCCCAGACCAAGGGGGACTCCTCAGGAAGCAAGCCTCTTGGCTGGGATCTTGGCCTCAGAAATGAAGAGCAGCTGGGCTGAGTGGGGGCCTGGAGAGGCACCCCCTGCACCTCGGTGAGCAGCGGATAGCTAGGGATGTGCAGGGTGGGATTTCTTGCAGGTGTTTGGCTACAAATAAGAACTGGTTCCTGTCATTAGCCCACGCCTAAACTGGGACAGGGCCTTGGGAGTCAAAGAATTTGGGTTCTAATTGGAGCCCCTTTCTTGACTGCTCAGGAAACTTGGGGACTTTCTCTTCTTCATGCCTCAGTGTGCATTGACTAAAAGGGAAAAGATCACATCCATCCAAAGGAGAAGATTCTTTGAGTTGGGAGGAGTAGGTGGGGACTGCAAAGCAGACTCGGACTCGAGAATATGGTCTGAGAGGGAGGACAGCCATGGACGTGTGTGGGCTGCACTGGCCGCATCCCCTGTCTTGGAAGGAAGGCTCCTCTGGCCTGTTCCTTGGCCTAATGAGAGGGGCAAGTTACTGAATCCTGAGCCCACAGGCCTGGGACTCACCCTGCTCCCTGGCTTCCTCTGGCAGCGAGAACCGGAGCACCGCAGACGGTGGACAAGGATTTGCAGAGCCGAGACCCGAGGCGGTGAGCCCGCGCAGCATCAGTGCAGTGAAGCCGGAAAACGAGGTGAGCCCCAGGGCCGCCTCTTGGCCGCCTTCTGCCACAGGAAGTTGGGTCTGGGCGGATGGTATTCTAGAACGGGAATTCCCGACTCTTAAGTATGCGCTTCCTTGGTGTTAAAAACTGCTTTGTTATAGATTTTAATTTTACAGTATCTGAACAAGTAACTCTCCAAAACAGAAAGGCATAGGTAAACGTGAAACTCCCCCTCGACCCTACCTCAGCCTTAGAGGTGACTACTGGTGTTTATTCTGTCTCCTCCGACACTTTGTGCTTTTATGTAAATGTATATATGTGTAAGAAAATTGACAGCTTGGCGGTTTTTATGTTGCTGGTTCATGCCTGTTTATATTGTTTGGCTTCATGCCCCTTTTACCACCTGATCTTTTTTAGGGATCTTTTTCATCAGAGCGTGCAGTTCTACCTCAATCGTTTGTGATTTTTTTTTTAAAGGATTTTAACTTGGAAACAATTTCGAAGAGTAATGGGGAGAGTATTACAAAGAATTCTAGCATGCTTTCGTCTTGGTCTGTTTTGTGCTGCTGTAACAGAATACCTGGGACTGGGTCATTTATAAAGAACAGGAGTTTGGCTGTTGTGATTCTGTGAGCTGGAAAGGTCAAGATGAAAGTGCCGGCAGGTTAGGACCCAATCTGGGATCCAAGGTGTCTCCTTGAATGACCATCCTTTGGAGGGAAGGAATGCTGAATCCTTTTTTTTTTTTTTTTTTTTTTTTTTGGACAGGCAGAGTGGACAGTGAGAGAGAGAGACAGAGAGAAAGGTCTTCCTTTTCTGTTGGTTCACCCCCCAGTGGCTGCTGCCACCGGCCGGCGCACCAAGCTGATCCGAAGCCAGGAGCCAGGTGCTTCTCCTGGTCTCCCATGCAGGTGCAGGGGCCCAAGCACTTGGGCCATCCTCCACTGCCCTCCTGGGCCACAGCAGAGAGCTGGACTGGAAGAGGAGCAACCAGGACAGAATCTGGCGCCCCTACCGGGACTAGAACCCGGGGTGCCAATGCTGCAGGCGGAGGATTAGCCTAGTGAGCCGCAGCGCCAGCCAGGGTCCTTTTAAAAGTCGAAAAAGAGCAGAATAGAGTGAACCTGCTCCCAGGAACCCTTCTTACGGTGGCGTTAATCCATGTGTGCAGGTAGAGCCTCCAGACCTAGGCACCCCCAGTAGGCCCCACCTCCCAGCAGCTGCAGTGGGAAGTGAGTGCTTCTCATGGGTGTTGGGAGAGGACAGACGCGTTCAGACCTTGGCAGCCCTTTCATCTAGACTCTACGGCCTTTGCCATGTCGTCACGTTTGCTCTGTGACTGTCTCTCTGTGTATGTGGGCACAACATCTTTCTGGGTCATCGGAGGGTAACTGGTAGACTTATCCCTGCACCCCCAAATTCTTTAGTGTATATTTCCTGAGAACAAGGTCATTTCACTGGCACTTACATAGCACAAGTACAGAAGTCAGAAACTTAACATTGATAATACTGCTATTGTAATAATAAATGGATTAATTAGCTAACCTATAATTCATCTTCAAATTGGGCGAATTGTTCCAATAATGGACTTTATAAAACGTTTTCCTGGCCCATAATCATCCAGTATCACACATTGTGCTTAGTTGTTACACCTTGCTGGTCTCCTTTAATCTGGAAGAGTCCCTAGTTAGTATCTTTGTACTTTGATTTATTTTTATTTATTTGAAAGGCAGAGTTACAGAGAAAGGGAGAGACACAGAGAGCGATCTTCCATCCCAAATGGCCACAATGGCCCAGGCTGGGCAGGCCGAAGTCAGGAGCTACGGACTCCATCTGGCTTTCCCGCATGAGTGACTGGGGCCCAAATACTGGGGCCGTCTTCGGCTGCCTTCTGAGAGCACTAGCAGGGAGCTGGGTTGGAAGCAGAGCAGCTGAGACACAAAGCAGCGCCCCGACACAGGATGCTGGTGTCGCAAGTGACAGCTTAAACCTGCCGTGCCACAACACCGGCCCCTATTTTTGCTTTTTAAATGATGAACTGTGCTGCAGTGGGTGTGTTTCTGGATATCTCTTTATGCACACATGCCACTGTCTCCCAAGAGACTTTTCAAGTATTTCACCTACTGCCAGCTGCATCTATTTAAAAATGTTATTCCTTTCCTTCCTTCCTTCCTTCCTCCCCTCCCTTCCCTTCCCCTCCCCTCCTCTCCTCTCCCCTCCCTTCCCCTCCCCTCCTCTCCCCTCCCCTTTCCTCAAGAGGTAGTTACAGACAGTGAGAGGGAGAGACAGGAAGGTCTTCTGTCCATTGGTTCACTCCCCAAATGGCTGCAATGGCCAGAGCTGCGCCAATTGGAAGCCAGGAGCCAGGTGCTTCCTCCCATGCTGGTGCAGGGGCCCAAGACTTGGGCCATCTTCCACTGCTTTCCCAGGCCACAGCAGAGAGCTGGATCAGAAGAAGAGCAGCCGGGACTAGAACTGGCGTCCATATGGGATGCTGGCGCCGCAGGCAGAGGATTAACCTAATGAGCCATGGTGCCGGCTCCTCATTTACTTATTTCTATTTTATGTGAAAGGCAGATAGAGATGAGATAGACATTGAGACAGAACGAGATTTTCCATCGGCCGGTTTACTTCTGAAATGCCCACAACAGCCAAGGCTGAGCCACGCTGAAGCTAGAAACCCAGAACTCCACCCAGGTCTCCCATGTGGGTAGCAGGGACTCAAACCCAGGCCCTCGGATATGGGACGCGGGGTCCCAGGTGGCGATTACTGCGGTGCCGCCATCTGCACCTCAGTCACTGAAGAGCTGCAGCCGTGCTGAGGAATGCCTGGCTCCTCACAGCTGCTTCAGGCTTGCCCAGGGCTTCTGGCCCCAGCTGGGAGCTGCGGTCCTTAGACTTCCACGCTCTCCTGACCTCCTTCCCTCCCTGCGCCGCAGGAGCCAGACAGCGATGAAGAGTGGCAGCACCTGCTGGAGACCCTCGAGCCTGTGCCCATTCAGCTGAAGGCCCCCCTCACCCTGCTGTGCAACCCCGACTTCTGCCAGCACATCCAGACTCAGCTGCACGCGAGCGGAGCGCAGGTAACGGGCGGCCGGCTGCCGAGGTGGGGCCAAGACCGCTGTCGGAGGTGAAGCATCAGAAAACATGCGCTGACGTCCGGTTCCCCCGGCTACCTGCGCAGTCTGCTGACCTCCTTCAGCAGCCCGGAAGGAGCAGGCCTCGCGTGCTCTCTGAAGGAGAAGTATCTGTCTAGAGCAGGGCTCAGCAAACTTTGTCTGATAAATATTTTAGACCTTATGGGCTAAGAGGGTAATGCGTAAGTACTGTATAATGAAGGAAAGCACACTTTCACTAATTTTATTGACACAGTTAAAAATATTTAACAATTGAGTGTACAGTATTTTGTGCTACTATGTAATGAGAAGAATGAGATTCTAGGTTTTTTTTTTTTTTTTTTCCCCACTTTATGTGAAAGACAGAGAGAGAGAGTCAGAGAGTTTCTGTCTGCTAGTTCACTCCCAAGTGCCCACAACAGCTGAGGCTGGGCCAGGCTGAAGCTAGAAGCCCAGAACCTAGTGCAGGTCTCCCATTTGTGTGGCAGGGACCCGAGTACTTGAGCCATCGCCTGCTGCCTCTCAGGGTGCACATTAACAAGAAGCTGGATTGGAAGCAGAGGAGCCGGCGTTCTGATAGGGGATGCAGCATCCCAAGCAGCTCCTTAACTGTTGTGCCAAACACCCACCCGAAGAATGAGGTCTTCTGTCCATTGGTTCATTCCCCAAATGGCTGCAACGGCCAGAGCTGCGCCAATCGGAAGCCAGGAGCCAGGTGCTTCCTCCTAGTCTCCCATGTGGGTGTAGGGGCCCAAGGACTTGTTAAGGGGATAACTTGCTTAATCAGCAGCTAAAATTTTGCTGCTTTGAAATACATGGGAGACCAGGAGAAGTACCTGGCTCCTGCCTTCGGATCAGCGCGGTGCACCGGCCGCAGCGCGCCAGCCGTGGCGGCCATTGGAGGGTGAACCAACGGCAAAAGGAAGACCTTTCTCTCTGTCTCTCTCTCTCACTATCCACTCTGCCTGTCAAAAAACAAAAAACAAACAAACAAAAAAGAAATACAGTGCTCTCCTGGGAACTCACCAAAATACGTTACTTGTATCTTTTGCCCTCTTTTGTTTCCCCCTTTTTTTTCTAAAAGTTCTTATAAAAAACTTCACTGAGGTATAATTTTTAAAAAAGATATATTTATTTATATGAAAGGTTTCAGAGAGATGCGAAGATCTTCCACCCTCTGGTTCACTCCCCAAATAGCTGCAACTATCAGGGCTGGCCCAGGTGGACGCCAGCAGCCTGGAACTCCTGTGGGTGGCAGGGGCCCAGTCACCTGGGCCATCCTCTGCTGCTTCCCCAGGTACGTTAGCCAGGAGCTGGACTGGAAGTGGAGCAGCTGAGAACCGAACCAGCACTCTTATGGGATGCTGGCATCGCAGACAGCGGCTTAACCTGCTGCGCCACAATGCCAGTCCCTACAGAGGCATAACTTATGTGCCATAAAATTACTCATTTCGGGTGTTCAGTCAGTGACTTCCAGTAAGGCTGCCAGGTTGTGAAACGATCACCAGAGTCTGTTTTCAGAGCGTGGGATTCCTCATTCCCATCTCCAGTTACTCACCTCCCAGGCCTGGCGAGCACCGCCCCACTTCCTGTTCCATAGATGTGCCTTTGCTGTACATTTCATATACCTGGAATCACCCGATACTCGTGATGCGTTTGAGGTTTATTCGTCATGTGCCTGCACATGTACTTCCTGCCTTTCATTGCTGATTGGTAGTCTGGCCTATAGGTATTATCACATTTTGTTTACCCCCCGGCTGTTTGTGCTTTTTTGGCTTTCATGAGTAATGCTGCTGTGCATATCCACAAGCAAAGTCTGTGAGTGGGTATGTGCTTTCATTTCCCTCGGGCAGCTACTTGGGAGTGGAACTGCTGGGTCTGACAGTTCCCGAGGGGAGGCCCCTGTCCCTGGGTCACTGCTGTTCTGTGTCAGGTGACTGACCTCCACAGTCTTCCTCCCTGGGACAGGTCCCCTGCGTCCCTGCTCTCCTGCTCTGCCTTTTAGATTCCCAAAGTATGGGACACACACCTCCGGTCTGCTCTGCCAGCCCCTTGTGGACACTTGGCACCTGTGGCCGTCCGTCGTCCACCTCTGATGACGTTGACCGCTCTCTCTTTCCTCTTGTCATCCAGATCCTGAAGGGCAGCCTGGAAGGGGCTTCCCACATCCTGCCGGCTCTGCGGGTCCTGAGCAGTCTCCTCTCCAGCTGCAGTGACTCCGCCCCCCTGTACTCCTTCTGCCGGGAGGCGGGGCTGCCTGGGCTGCTGCTGAGCCTGCTCAGGCACAGCCAGGAGAGCAGCAGCATCCAGACGGTAAGCGCCAGGCAGGGGCCTGCGGCTCCGACAGGAGGTCCTTCCCTGGGCTGCCTCCTTCAGGCTCCCTTCTTTGTTTGGCCTGTCTTCCTTTTCTCTCTTCCTCTGGCTGGTCAGCAGACTGTGACTAGTGAGCTCTGATATCGCCAGTGGCCAGGCAGATCATGTCCTTCCAGGGTGTGATCCTGCGCGTCTAGGCCACCACCCGGAGAGGACAGCCCCCTCTCAGTGGGGCGCCCTCCCCTCAGTCCTGGCCCACTGTTGCCAGAACGTGCAGTGTTCCAAGAAAAGGTAGAAATCTAGATTTTGACACATTTCCCAGTAATTCAAGTATGATGCTTTGACATGTGAGAGCCTGGGCGCTGCCCATCCGACTGAACGGAGCAGGATACTGAAGTCCAGCGGTTAGCTAACGTAGCCCCAGTCACTGAGTCGGGGACAGTCACGGAAACAGTAAGTAGAGAGCCAGGATCGAGTCTGCATGTGTTTGAGGCCAAACCTCTGCGTCCCCGTGCCGTGTGCCTCCGTGGGTCCCGGAGGGGAGGGGACCTCCAGAGCCAGGGTGAGGGCGTGTTTCCTGGGGCCTAGGCCAAAGCAGCCCGAAAGCTGCGCTTTGCTGACGAGGATTGATCTTAGGTGACTTTTAGGAGTTCAGAAAAAAAATTCTTTTGAAAAATAGACTCTGCTGCTGGAAAAGACTGTTCTACCCAAGGAAAACAGGGTTTCAAGCTGTTGACAGTCCACATCCTGACACTGTTACTGCTAGATTTTCTCTCTCTGCCCATGCTTCCTGCCCCCCATCCCTTTGTGCTTAGTCCACTTGCCCGGATCTCTGCCTTTTTTATTGCTGTCACTAAGTGTTGTCTCCAAACCCCACATGGCCTCTTTCTCCCCTCTTCCCCACAGCAACCCTGGTATGGGGCCTTTGTACGGGACCTGATGGCTGCCATGCAGGCCTATTTTGCCTGCACCTTCAATCTGGACAGAAGCCAGACAGGTGACAGGTGGGAGAAGAGGCACTTGTGCTCTGCTGGCCAGTTTGGTTTCAGTTTCTACCCCATGTTTTCCCCTCCCTCTTAGGAAGAGGCCAAGTGAGGAAGAAGCTGTGATTTGAGACAGGTTTAGGGCTCGGCTGAGTGCTCCTCAGAATACAGCCTGCCCCTAAGGACCCTGAGCCCCACCCCTGCTTTGCCCCCAGGCGTTCACATTCAGAGTCAGCAGTCACCATGGCCCTCAATGGAAGGGTCCAGATGTGAACAACCTAGAGAAAGTGGCAGAGATGGGGCCTAGAGGGTATGGATGTGAGACGTGTGTGTGTGTGCGTGTGCATGTGTGTGTGTGTATGTGAGGACTGTGTGTGCGCGTGTGTATGTGAGATGTGTGTGCACACGTGTGTGTGTGCATGTGTGTGTGTGTGTGCATGTGTTTAGTGAGGGGAGAAGAAGGCACTCTGCGTTCCTTTGCAGACACCTTCTGTATGCCGGGACCTGATCCACCCAGTCGCCACCTTGGGGCTTGGAGTAGAGCGGTGAGAAGAAGCTATGGGCGCCTTTCTTCCCAGCCTACAGGTGTTTCAGGAGGCTGCCAGCCTCTTTCTGGACCTGCTGGGGAAGCTGTTAGCCCAACCGGATGACTCCGAGCAGAGTTTGCGGAGGGACAGCCTTATGGTAATCTGCTCCCGCTTCAGATTTTTGTCTCTCTGTCTTTCTCGTGTTTCTTTTATCCCCATTTGAATGACTGTGTAGCATCAGACCCAAGCCGCTACCATAAGCATTTGTTGAATTCCCACAGTGCACCATAGGCACTTCAGGGACTTGAGAGTCTAGGAGTAGTCTAGCTGGGGAGAGTGAGCAGCAATGCGTTCCGAAGCACCGCTGAGGGAGGAGCCGTTCACGCTGGTAGGAGGATCCTAGAAGAAAGCTTGCGGAGTGCGCAGCAGGGTGCTGGGTGGACAACCCAGCAAAGTAGAGAGGACACTGCAGACAGAAAAAGGGGCGCATCAGGGCCCGGGGCATTAAGCCTTGTGGTGTATTTCAGGGGCCAAAAGTACTTGTTCTTGAAGAGAGTTGAGGATAATCTAGTATTCTGCCATCCTAAGGACTGGTAAGTTGAATTCTCTCCCCTAGGCCTTGGAGATGAGGGCAAGGAGAGTAGAGGGTTGAATGGGAAAATAGCTGAGCTTTGATCGCAGAGGAGATAGAGAGGAGCCCACGTGCAGAAGGGAAAATCTATCTGGTCTTTTTGAAACCGCTCATTGGGAGCACGTCCCTTCCGCAAGCCAGGAGTCCGTCCAGACGTTTCTAGTCTGGGGCCGTGCTTTAATAGCCCTGCCCTTCCGAGTCAGGAAGCTTCCATCTTCTGAGCTGCATTTGGCCAGCAGTAACTCAGGTTCTTGACCAGCACTTCGCATGGCAGTGTGCGTGAGTGGCATGGGGAGTTTGGCATAGTAACCCCGCCTCCTGCAATTCTGAATAAGCAGGATTGGGCTGGGAGAGACCCAGAGATTCCTGGGAATTCTTACACTCCTGGTCCACAGACAGTCTTTTGGGAGGAGCCCATCAGAGAGTAGAAGGATTGACCCCAGAAATTCTTGTCCTTGAAACGTGAGGCAGTGTTAATGCATTTTTGTGTGCAAGGAAGGCTTAGACCCAGGCAGCTGTTCCCCCTGAGTTTGTCCTCTTTCCCTGGGTTCTCAGGGCATTCTTGGTTCTTGCACTAAGCCAGTCGGTTTTCTGATGCCTCGATGCTGTCTCTGCCCTTGTCTGCTTTAGTGCTTTACTGTCCTGTGTGAAGCCATGGATGGCAACAGCCAGGCCATCTCCAAAGCCTTTTACTCCAGCCTGCTGACCACACAGCGAGTGGTGTTGGATGGGCTGCTTCACGGCTTGACAATGCCACAGCTCCCCTTCCACACCCCCCCAGGTAACGGGGTCGGGAGGGAAGGTCCCCTTGACTGTGTGTCGCATTGATGCGCTCTGCTCCAAAGCTGCCATCACCTGGAATAGTGCCTGGCATTTAGCAGGCGCTCGGCAGAGGGAAAGGTTGAGTGGATACCTGAGAGAAACGGTCCGAGCTCAGCCCGAATTCTTTGCCTTTCTCCCCAGGAGCCCCACAAGCAAGCCAGCCACTGCGGGATCTGAGTGAGGACCTGCCCGGAGCTGTTTCCTCTGCCCTGGCAGCCGTCTGTACTGCTCCAGTGGGACTGCCCAGCTGCTGGGAAGCCAAGGAGCAGGTCCGAGCTGCGCCTGCTTGCTCTTGACAGCCCTGCTGCCAGAGGAGTGGGCCCCAGTTTCTCAGAAAGGGCAGAGAACAAGCTTCGATGCCTCTCCTTACTTAGTACTACTGGGAACAGATGCTTGCCCCTGGGTGTGGAACATGACGCAGCCAGAGTCCCAGCACCCAGGGCCAGCTGGTGAGGGAGAGAGCTCAAGGAGAAGCCGCCCAGGTGCTGGGGTTGAGAGCCAGTGTGGCAGCCTCAGCGGCTCAGGATTCCGCTTCCCGACTCCCTGCTGGCTGCTAACACCTCCTCTCTACCTGCCTGCACTGGCGCCAAGCGGAACCGTGACTTTTGGTTCTTCCTGGGAAGAGAATGGGGTCTGGGATTCCCAGTGGCTGTCAAGGGGCTGAAAGTGTCCATCAGTTGGAGATCTGCAAGGCCTAGGATTGCACTGAGGGGATGGGATTGAGTCTTCAGCTGTATCTCCACAGGTCTCTTGGCATTTGGCAACTCAGCTGATTGAAGACAGCAGCCAGCTGAGGCCGTCCCTCGTCTCTGGCCTGCAGCACCCCATCCTGTGCCTCTCCCTTCTCAAGGTACATCCTTCCTGGAGCTCCCAGCAGCCACATTGTGGTGTGTGGCACGGACACAGGGACTGTGAGAAGCCAAGCAAGATGGACCCCGGAGGACTCCTTTCTGTCATCTCTTCTACTGAGATGCCTCCTGTTAGCCGGAACTGACGGGTCTCCCCATCTCAGGGTCTCAGAGCATGAGGCAGGAGTTCTCTGAGCCCCCAAGTGTGGGGACCAGCTCCGTTGAGAAGCTCGCTTCCTTTTCAGCTGAGCCCTCCGTGCTGGGAGCCCAGCAGCGGCTGCACCCACTGATGGACGCGTTTCTCCTGCCACAGGTGCTCTACTCCTGCTGCCACGTCAGCGAGCGCCTGTGCCGTCTCCTTGGGCAAGAGCCCCTGGCCTTGGAGTCGCTGTCGTTGGTGGTCCAGGGCAAGGTGGGCCAGCCACACAGGTGGGCATCTGCTGGCGGCCCCGCCCTCCCAGGCAGAGGTGGTTCTAACAGCTCAGTTTCCTCTGTAGGTAAAAGCAGCGGATCAGGAGGAGTCTACTGAAGTAGCCCTCTACCTCCTCGCCCTTCTGGTCTTCCGGCTTCAAGACCTGCCCTGCGGGTGAGCCATCAAGTGGGGTCTTTCTACCGAAGTCACCTGCCCGCCTGGCTAACTCAAGCCTACCCTGAGGAGGGACTGGGACAGAGAGAGTGAAGGTCTCTCTGTGAAAGACAGACCAAAGTTCCTCCCTGTTGTGCCTTGGAGGTGGCCTTGTAGCCTGGCTGGAGAGAGCACCGTGCCCGGGAAGCCACTGGCAGCCTCCCCTAACACTGCCGTCTCCTGTTCCAGCATGGAGAAGCTAGGCGGCGAGGTTGCTACTCTCTTCACCCATTCGCACGTCGTCTCTGTCGTGGTGAGTTTCCGGCCTTCCTCCTCCTCCCCCGTCCCCTGTGATCCGGCCCTGCTGGGAGTGGGCAGTCACTGTCCCCCTCGCAGCTGATTCTGAACAGGAGTAGAGAAGACAAGAGGTGGCTGTGGGGCACAAGGAGGAACCCCCTTTCTGCCTCTCCTGAGCTCTGTTCCCACTCCGCTTCCTCCTGTGCCTCTCCCACAGAGTGCAGCAGCCTGTCTGTTGGGACAGCTTGGTCAGCAAGGGGTGGCCTTCGAGCTGCAGCCCGCAGAATGGATGGCTGCAGCCACGCACGCCCTGTCTGCCCCCGCGGAGGTGAGGCCCACCAGGACGGCGCAGACGCGTGCTCTCCAGGCCAAACACTGGGGCCGCTCTCGGGGAGAAGCGGCAGCAAGCCCAGAGGCTCCTCTGGACGCAGAGTGCTCAGGGCCTCGGAGTCCTTCCACCGGGCTCTGAAGAGGGAGGGAAGGAGGAGGGGAGGTGGACTGAAGGTTCCCTGCCCTTCAGGCCTCTCATCCGGCGGCCCCGGCTGTCGCTGTGGAAGTGCTGCCTGAGGCCTGTCGGCCCCCTGTGCTGCCGCGTCGGGCCCCTGACTGAGGGGCAGAAGCAGCTGACGCCCTGTGGATTCTGCAGGAGCTCGCCTGTTGTGCAGCCCCCCTTCCGCTTTCTCCCTTTCCTGTGTAGACCCTTTGGAATGCACATTTCCCTCATTCTGTGAAAAGGAGGATAGACTTCATATTCACAGTACTGCATAGAGAAGTCTCATTATAAAGCACTGTTCACCTGCACTACCCTACAACACACTTGGAAGAGAGGCACACTGGATATGGTAATACTGCTCTGCCCTTCCTAGATGAAGGTGACCTTCAGAGAGGTTGGAGCAGTAGTGATAACATTACCGGTCATCCCAGACCCCATGTCAGAACCCCAGGAGTCATCAGAGACTACTGTCTCTGCCCATTATTCCGCAGGCCAGATGGCTCCCCCTGGCCTCCTTGTATTTCCCGCTGAGGTCGACTGTCTCCTCCCTCCGTGACAGCCTCACTGACCTGCCTTCGTTCAGAGGCCACTCCCTCCCTCTCAGGGGTCTGCAATCTTCTTGCCTCTCTGACAGGTCCGGCTGACTCCACCGGGTGGCTGTGGATTCTATGACGGCCTCCTCATCCTTGTATTGCAGCTTCTCACTCAGGTACATGTGCATCTTGGGGTGGGCAAGAAGTGGGGAGGGAGAAACTGGGCATTTAGGGAAAGCCACTGGACAATAGGAATGAGGATGTGCCCCATAGCCACCACCTGTCTTCTCATACTGTTGTGCCGTGGTAGCCTTAGAATTGTTCCATGATACCGGGTTCTAGTCCCGGTCGGGGCGCCGGATTCTGTCCTGGTTGTCCCTCTTCCAGGCCAGCTCTCTGCTGTGGCCCGGGAGTGCAGTGGAGGATGGCCCAAGTGCTTGGGCCCTGCACCCCATGGGAGACCAGGAGAAGTACCTGGCTCCTGCCATCAGATCAGTGCGTTGCCCCGGCTGCAGTGGCCATTGGAGGGTGAACCAACGGCAAAGGAAGACCTTTCTCTCTGTCTCTCTCTCTCACTGTCCACTCTGCCTGTCCAAAAAAAAAAAAAAAAAGAATTGTTCCATTAGCTGTCAGTGTGGACCCTTTGAAGGAAACCATCCCACTGCATCCCTCAGGCTTCAGTGGGGAGACAGACAGGTTCCCTGGTTTTTCACGGGCACACACATAGGTTCTCTGGGGAGGGGGAGGGATGTTATCATGTAATAAAAAGAAGAAATAGGAAACAGGGAATGCGAGATGAGAAAGCAGAAGAAATTAGATGTGGGCCTCCCTTTCCTTGGGGGCTAGAGACAGGAATGAAGAAGTGCGTTTGAACTGCGGACTGCTGCCTGCACGCTCTCTCCTGCCCCGCCTCCAGCAGGGGAAGGCTCGCCTGATCAGGGATGTGGCCGGCTCTGAGCTGTGGACCATTTTATGGCACCGCTTCTCCATGGCCCTGCGACTACCCGAGGAGGTGCCCACCCTGGAAGAGGAGCTGCTGCTGTCCGTTCCACCAAGCCCAGAGCCAGACTGGACGCTGATCTCACCCCAAGGTATCTCTGTGTCAGCACAAACACCCTGTGTGGGGCTCACGGATTGGTTGTCTTTAAGAGCAGACAGCCTGGAACTGGGGAAAACCCACAGACATGGCTGCTGCTGCTCAGGAGTGAGGGAAGGACTGCGTGGGTGGTGGCGAGGGAGCCCCGGGGAAGCGGGGGCATCTGTACTCCTGCCTGCTCCGCTGGGTCTCCGTTCTCTGTGTCTCCAGGCATGGCAGCCTTGCTGAGTCTGGCCATGGCTACCTTCACCCAGGAGCCCCAGTTATGCCTGAGCCACCTGTCCCAGCGTGGGAACATCCTCATGTCTACCCTGAAGCACCTACTTTCCCCCAACTTCCTGCATCACCTGGGCCAGGCGTGAGTCTGAGCTGGAGGGAGGAGAACGGACGATCCAGAGGCAGCAGCGGAGGTGGGGCGGGGGAGGCAGGAGAGAAGCAGCTGATGGCTTGAGTCTGAGGCAAGCTACGGGAGAAGGATCGGGCTAGAAACCTAAAGTGTCACTGAGTTCGGGGGAGGGGAGCTAGGGCGAGGGCTGGAGGAGAGGGAGCAGAGGATCATGGGCGAGGGGGAGGGGAGCAGGACCAAGCCTGTGCTTCTACACCCCCTTCCTTAGGCCTCACGGGCCTGAGTTTCTCCCTGTCGTGGTGCTCTCTGTCTGCCAGCTCCTCTGCTTCCCCTTCAGCCTGGATGTGGACGCCGACCTTCTCGTAGGTATCTTGGCTGACCTCAGGGACTCCGAAGTGGCAGCCCACCTGCTGCAGGTACTTGGGGAGCTATCCCAGCATTACGGTGGAAGAGGAAGGCGGCCAACCCCGTGTCCCTAATTACTGCACGTCAGCCGGAGCCAGCTCATGCCTCGCGGCCTCCAGCAGTCCCTCGGCCAGTTCTGTGGGAGCTCACTGGGGAGAACACTGATCCTGGCACTGGAGCCTCAGCTCCGTGGCTGGCAGGCCCTTCCCTGGCCATTTTTGGCATTACGCGGCGGGCGGGGCTTTGCACGCAGAGACCCAGCGCTTGCAGAGCAAGGAATGGACTTGGAAGGAACTTGCTCTACTCGTGGGCTGGTGCGCATTTCGTGGGGGGCGCCATGGGGCAGGACTTGCAGGACTCGGTGGCACTTCTCACCGAAGCACGCCTCTCTCTTCCTGCTTCTGGGCTCTGCCTAGCTGCAGTGCGCCCCTCGCACCCTGAATCCCTGCTTTCTGCGCCCCATTCTCCCAGGTCTGTTGTCACCGTCTTCCGCTGTCACAAGCCGAGCTGCCCATCAGCCTCCTCACACGCCTGGCCCTCACCGACCTCACCTCTCTCAACCAGTTTGTGAACGCAGTGTCTGCCTCCCCTCGAACCGTCACCTCGTTCCTTTCCGCTTCCCTCCTGGGTGACCAGCCACTGCTGACCTCTGACCTCCTGTCCCTGCTGGCCCACGCGGCCCGGGCGCTGGCTCCCAGCCACTTGTCTTTTATCCAGGAGCTCCTGGCTGGCTCTGATGAGTCCTATCGGCCCCTCTGCAGCCTTCTGGGCCACCCAGAGAATCTTGTGCGGGCCCGCACTTACGGGCTCCTAGGACACTTGTTCAGACACAGCATGGCCCTGCGCGGGGCACTGCAGAGCCAGGCAGGACTGTTCAACCTGCTGCTGCAGGGGCTTGGAGACAAGGACCCTGCGGTGCGGCGCAGTGCCAGCTTTGCTGTGGGCAACGCGGCCTACCAGGCGGGGCCCCTGGGACCTGCCCTGGCAGCGGCGGTGCCCAGCCTGACGCAGCTGCTTGGAGACCCTCAGACCGGTATCCGGCGCAATGCAGCATCAGCTCTGGGCAACTTGGGGCCAGAGGGATTGGGGGAGGAGCTGTTACAGTGCCAAGTACCGCAGCGGCTCCTAGAGGTGGCGTGCGGAGACCCCCAGCCAAGCGTGAAGGAAGCCGCCCTCATTGCACTCCGGAGCCTCCGGCAGGAGCCCTGCATCCACCAGGTAACTCCAGGTGACTCAGGAGCCGTGACAGTAGGGCCCTGCGGCTCACAGCGTTTCTCTGGGGTGTCTGTAAGAAAGTGGGACCCCAGAAACCCCAGCTGCACTCCTCCTGTGAGCTGGAAACCCAGAGTCAGGGTTTCTGTGTACCGGCTCCCAGCCTGGAGCAGGGAGGGGTGCGGAGGAGTGCTCCACAAGGCCGGGAAACGCCAGGCATCCCAAGGACCATAGCTCCCGTCTTGCAGAGGCTGGGGCGGGGGGGGTAGGCGAAGGAGCGGGGGAGGCTGGAAGATGCTGAGATGCAGAGTGGTTTCCCTGTGGGGGCCACGAAGGCGCTTGTTGTCTTTTCTAGCACTCGCCATGGGAAAGGCAGCCCGTTGAGCAGTTTGCCTTTGTTATCTGGGTTAAGCCATTCTCACCTTTGCAGGTGAGGGAACAGGGGCACAGATCATTTAATAACTTGTCCAGGTTCCAAAGCTGGTATGTAGGACTGGGTGTTTGAGCTCAGGTGTCTGAGTCCAGAGCCCGTGCTCTTGACCACTGCTTCATTTTGCTGCTTCCATTCAATGTGCAGTATACAAAGCGCTCAGTGGAAATCACCTGTCTACTCACGATAATGCAAATTTCTGATAGCCCAGTGTGATAGCATGGGGTAATTCATGGTAATGGTATTACAGGGATTTCTGACAATCCAGGTGGAGAAGGAATAAAAGTGATTCTTGGTGGTAATGAGGATAGGACCCACGGTTCTGGGTCCGAGGCTGGCAGTCAGACCTCGGCTCATCTGTCAGTCACGGCTGCATTTATCACCTCCTCCTGGGGTCAAGTGTACAGGTCCCCGGGTGCCTGGGTTTAATTGTCTGTAGCCAAGGAGATTGGGAAGACCCCTCTGGTCCCAGTGATTCCTGTCTCCAAGCTGTGTTTTCTGGCATTCACTCTCTTCTGAGTCCCCAAGAGCCCATTGCCTTTGTCTTCCTTTCCTGGAGTAGGGATTGCTGGGCTAAATGAGAATTCTCTGCATCTCCCCCAGACACCACTGCTTCGGAGCCTCATGCCCTGTTCTGTCCTGCAGGTGCTGGTGTCCCTGCGTGCCAGCGACAAATTAGCCTTGCTGTCTCTGGGGAATCAGCTGCCACATAGCAGTGCCAGGCCTGCCTCTGCTAGACACTGCAGGAAACTCATTCAGCTCCTGAGGCCGACCCACGACACGTGATCCTGCATCCCTGGGCCCAGCCGCCAACCTTCACTGGCCTGTGTTATTGCCAAGTCTCCTTTATTCTACCACACAAGCCACCTGCTGAGCCAAGAGCTTGAGACTTACAAAGAGTGATAAAGCTGCCAACTCAACTGAGAACAACAAACCAGAAGAGATTTATGTATAAAGCTGCTTCCTGCCCTCAGATTCAGGATGATTTCAGCCAGTAAACATCACTGCTGCTGGTGCCAGAGAGGACTCCTTCCTTCTCTCCGTCCAGAGATCCTTCCTCCAGGAATGTGCCTTTCGCCCCAGGAACACGCCTCCTGGCCTTAGGGAAAGACCACCCCCCGAGGCAGCTCTTCCTTTCTGGAGCTCCTGTAGTCTTCCCAGCAGGTTTTGCTTTAGGTGCACTGGTCCCAGGACAGCGACGCACACAGAGCCTGTCTCAGCTCTGGGCCCTGGGGATACATGCCATCAGTCCCCGTCGTTGAGGGATTCTTCAGCCCTTGGCCCACATTCCCATCTGTGGGTGGGTGGTGGGGAGTCTATCTTTTTTATAGTTGTGTTTGTAAACTCTTTTAATAAAAAATGTGCCTTAACCCTACTTGGAGCTCCCACAGCAAAGAGTTGGGAGTCTCAGCCCCTTAACTTCTGTGTGGTCCTGGAAGCACGGGTTCTGTTTGCACAAGACCCTCCTGTCTGTCTGGCTTTGCCTGCATGCCAGCTGCCTCCATCCTGAATGAGCTACACGTGGTCACCTCCTCCTAAGCCAAGGCCCGCAGAGCTGAACTAGGAGAAGGTTGGGATTAAACAGAGAGGTTTATTGGGTTGCTTCGAGACCTTAGGCTGAGTGACTGGTTTGAAGCGTTTAGAGGAATTTCAACGTATAGGAGAAGACAGCTGTTTACAGAGATGTGACCAAAACAGTTATTTGGCAGATCTGTTACCTAGATTCATTATCTTAACTGGAAATGCAGGATCTTCAAAAAGTTCATGGAAAACGTATATTATGAAAAATCCATGTGTTTAAAAAAATTTTGCCCCCAAATAAACTTAACTTTCAATTCCATGTTCCATAGGTATTTGAAAATACCCTGGCACTGCAGAGCCTACAGCTTGACTCACTGGATGGCTGAGGACAAGCGTCTAGGCTCTGGTCGCTCATCTGTTAAGTGGGGGAGACTTCTTTCTGTTCTCCCTTGAGTTCTAGTTATGTTTTTAAAAGATTTACTTATTTTATTTGAAAGGTAGAGTTAGAGGGAGAGGCAGAGAAAGAGAGAGAGGGAGGGAGGGAGGTTGGTCTTCTCTCTGCTGCTTCACTCCCCAGATGGCTACAACGGCCAGAGCTGCGCCGGTCTGAAGCCAAAAGCCAGGAGTTTCTTTCGGGTCTCCCATGTGGGTGCAGGGGCCCAAGCACTTGGGCCACCTTCTGCTTTCCCAGGCCATAGCAGAGGACCTGGATCGGATGTGGAGCATCTGGGACTCGAACCAGCACGCATATGGGACGCCAGCACTGCAGGTGGCAGCTTTAACTGCTACGCCTCAGCGTCAGCCTCAAGTTCTAGTTATTTTACAAATGAAAGATGAATAAGGTGCACTTTTTTTTTGATAAGGGATTTTATTTAGTCCTCACCTTCATTGTTCCATGTGTTTACAAAAATAACATTTTTTTCTAGGGACTATCATTTCCTGCTATACGTAGTATTTGAATTCAACGTATTTGTAAAATGTTTATTTTCATCCACTTGAAAGGGAGAGCAACAAAAATAAAGAGACAGAGACAGAGAGCTCTTCCATCTGTTGATTCCCTCCTCAGATGCCTGCAGGATCCAGGACTGGGCCAGGCTGAAGCCAGGAGCCTGGAGCTCCATCCGTGCCCCCCACACGGTTGGCAGGGACCCAAGCACTTGATCTGCCACCTGCCTCCGAGGATGCATTAGCATCAAGCTAAATCAGAGGCGGAGGTGCTGGGGCTTGAACCAACATTCTGATATGGGATGTAGGTGTCCCAAGCAGTGGCTTAACCCGTCGCATTACAACGATTGCCCCTACTTTTTATTTATTGGGAAGGCAGAGCTATAGACAGGGGTGGGGGTGGAGAGAGATACCTTCCATCCGCTGGTTCACTTTTCAAATGAACTGGGTCAGGCTGTAGCTGGGAACAGGGAACCATCTGGGTCTCCCATGTGGGTGGCAAGGATCCAAGTACTTGAGCCGTTACCTGCTGCCTTCCAGGGTGCAGACACCAGGAAGCTGGAATCAAGTGGAGAGAGGACCTGAACCCAGGTCCTCTGATATGAGATGTGGGCATCCAAATGGTGTCTTAACTACTGTGCCAAACATCCACCCTGAATTCAAGGTATATATCTATATCTATCTATCTATCTATACATATACCTATGTGTGTGTGTGTGTGTGTATGTATATATGTAAGAATGTATGTATGTATGTATGTATACATATGTATATATGTAAGAATCTTCCATCTGCTGGTTCACTCCCCAAGTGGCCACAACAGCCAGGACTGGGTCAGACTGAAGCCAGGAACCAGGGGCTTTTTCCAGGTCTCCCACGTAGGTGCAGTATTCCAAGTACTTAGGCCTTTCTCCACTTTTCCCAGGCACATTAGCAGGGAGCTGGATCCAAAGTGGAGCATCTGGGGCTTGAACTGGTGCCCACATGGGATGCTTGTGTCACAGGTAGCAGCTTACCACGCTACACCACAACACTGGCACTCAAGATATATTTAATGAATCCTTTCTTATGTGTCAGATACTGTTCTAGGCACTGGAGATTAAAAAAAATACCTGTCTGTTATAAGAGTTTCCATTCTGGTGGAGGGAGGTAGTGAATATAATAAAATAAGTGAATTATATATAGTAAGTAGGAAAGTGTTACAAGCTCTGGAGAAAGATACAGCGGTGAAAAGGGGTCGAGGAGGGCTGGGTTGGTCAGGATAGGCCTCTTGGGAAGGTGAAATTGAGCAAGGACTGGAGGAGGTGAGGGAATGGGTGTGCAGAGAAAGTGATCGCTTTCGAGGGACTGAGATGGAGAGGTGCCTGGTGCACTTGAGCAGCTAAGAGGAGCCAGCTTGGATGGAGTAAGGTAAGGAGGGGGAGCGTAGTAGGACATGAGGCCAGGAAGGCCATGGCGAGGTCAGGTGTTGACTTTGTAGACCTGGGTGAAGGCGTGGGGTTTTACTCTGAATACAGCAGGGATCTGTTGGAGGATTTGCTCAGGGAGGTGACGGGATCTGTATGTGCTGAAAGGATCACACTTCGTTCTGTTTGCAAATGTGTTGTGGGTCAAGGTGGGTAGAATCGAGGGGAGAGAGAATGGTATTTTGGACTCAGGTGGTACCAGTGGGGTGGTAAGAAGCCATATTTTGAATGTTTTAAACATGGAGCTAACAGTTCTTAACTGACCGTGTGACCAGAAAAGGAGTCAGACATGGCTAAGAGTTTTGGCCCAAGCTACTGGAAGGATGGGATTCCCATGAACTGAATGGGGAAGACCAATGGAGGGGTAACGATAAGAAGATTCACATTCAGTTGTGGTTTAAGATTTATTTTATTTATCTGAAAGGCACAGTTAGGAAGTGAGGGAGAGAGACAGAGAGAAAGAGCTATTCCATTTGCTGGTTCACTCTCCAAATGGCCACAGCAGCCTGGGGCTGGGCCAGATCTAAGCCAGGAGCTCAGAGCTGCTTCTGGGTCTCCCACATGAGTACAGTGGCCCAAGCACTTGGGTCATCCTCTGCTGCTTTCCCAGGCACATTAGCAGAGAGCTGAATCAGAGTGGAGCAGCCAGGACTTGAACCAGCACCCATGTGGGATTCTGGCACTGCAGGCAGAGGCTTAACCTTGTACATCACAGCGCTGGTCCCCAAATATATAAATCTTAAGAAAAAAAAAAAAGGAAAAAGAACTAAAGACCTGAATCTGGCTAAAGCCAAATTAGGGATTTTGGATGTAACCAATGATTCTTGTCCTCATTTTCACCTTTCTTTCATAGAAAGCTTGAAGCTCCCTTATAAGAATGAGAAATCTCCATCCTAAATTTGGCATGAAATACATGAACATATATGGTAACTTGGAGGACATGCATGCCTTTTTTGAATATGCATATCCCTTCCTAGGACTTCCCCAAAATGAATATGTGTAACTTCTCTAAAGGCTAAGTATAAAGCTGGCACTGTGGCATAGTGGGTAAAGCCACCGCCTGCAGCACTGGTATCCCATATAGGCCCCTGTTTGAGTCCAGGCTGCTCTGCTTTCAATCCAGCTCCCTGCTAATGTGCCTGGGAAAGCAGTGGAAGATGGCCCAAGTGCTTGGGCCTCTTGTACCTACATAGGAGGCCTGGTCCAACTCTGGCCATTGCAGCCATCTGGGGAGTGAACTAGTGGATGGAAGGTCTCTCTGTCTCTCCCTGTCTCTCTAACTGAATTTCCAACAAATAAATATTTTTTTTTTAAGCAAACTATAAAAATTGTAACTGATGGCTGTTTGGGGTCCTGGCTTTGGTCTTGAGATCACCTTGCCCCTTGGCTTGACTGCCCCAAATATATTCCCTTCTACAACGTTTCCTGCGTGTTTACATCAGTGCACGTGCTAGATGTAAACACACAGATCTGCCGCATTACCTACGTGATGGAAGACATCCTCCCAATCACTTGTAGTGTAACATCCGACTATGCCTTGTCTAGGTCATTTGTTGACTTACTGTCCAGATTGTTTTCATCAGGTTCGTCTTACCTTCGACTGCCACCACCCTCCTCCCCCCAGCTTTCTAAGTCTGCAAATCCATCCGGTCTAGGGAAAGGGAGACCCGGGGCACATTTGTCTTGCTTGGGGAGACAATGAAATAATGAGTGGGGTTCGTATTTCCTAACGTTCACACTTGAAGCCATAAAGAAAGCAGGCGTTGTGGTGTGCACCACCAGGTAGGTTGGAGGGAGGCAGAGTGGATGGGATCGCGCTCCCCACCCTTTCCTGGGCTCAAACTCAAGGCTTTTACTGTAAGTTCTTTAATAGAGCTCGGCAGAAGAGCGAACTGAGGCTCGGCCAAAGGCAAGGTCCACAAGGATTAGGTGGAATCAGGGTAGGAAGGGAGAATTCTGGATTCCTAGAACGGAGCCTTTCAGAGCTTTCACCACAGGACTACATCTCCCAGAATTCCGCTCGCCGAGCCCCACAGCCCGCAAGGGACTGCGCGTGCTCGCGGCCGATGACTCCCCACCCTCCCAGGCCCCACAACCCCCGAGATTCCGCGCGCTCGCCTCGCGCCCGCCCCGCCCCGCCCAGGCCTCGGTCTGTCCGCTGGGGGCGCGCGAAGTGCGTGGCGGGCGGCAGCGGCGACGGCGGCTGAGTGCGCGGGTCGCGTGGCGATGCGTGGTTGCTAGGGGCGCCTGAGGCCGCCAGCTCGCCCTGCAGGCCGAGGGAGGAGGAGCGCGGAGCCGGCGCCGAGCCCAGGCGAAGCTGGATCCCTTAGGTGAGTGTGGCGGCGGAGCTGGCCGCACCGGCCCCAGCCCCTCCGCCGGCCCGGCACCCCCTTTCCGTCCCTCCGCCCGGCGGGCCCATCGGCGCCGGTCCGCGGCTCTGGGACCGCTCCCACCCCGGTCCCGCTCCCGGCCCGCCAACTCTCCACCCCCCAGCTCCGCGGCGAGGGGCCGCGGCCTGCCCCCGCCGGGACTTCTCCCCCCGACTCCGCCACGCCCGGGGAACTTAGTTGGCCACGCTCTGGGTGCCCGAAGCACCCTGCTGCACCCCTCGCCCTGGCCCGGTGCCGCCGCTTTCCCGCCGCGCTGCGGTTGAAACTCCACCTGGGCGGGAGCCCTAGCTGCTCTCGGGTTTCGGAGCCGAACGGGGATGCCTACTTCTTGACTTCCCACCCCGAGTATCTATGGAGAAACCCTTTCCTAAGCTGCAGATTGAAACCGGGCCGGCCCCCTCCATTCATTCCTTCACGTCTGCAGGAAGCAGTTTTTAATCAGCGTGGGCAGGTATTTAATGAGCCCGGGTACTGTGAAAGGGGCTGAGGCCGGGCGGGGTTTCGTTGGCAACCAGGCAAGTGTGTTTCACGGAGCTAATACGCCAGCGGGGGCTTTTAGCCAGTGAGCAAGCAGTGTGCCGGGAGAGGTGCTGGACCTGGACTTCCTTGGAAGGGTACTTTGTGCTCATTCCCGTTCTGGGTTTAGGAAGTATTTTAGCCCTGCCTTTATGGAGGCATCCGGCTTTCTCTCAGATACTGCCAATCACGTCGTGTTTAACTTCCAGCACCTGTGGATTCAGCCAATCAGTAAGCATCTGGGAGATCCTTTGGGGCAGTGTTGCATTCCACCCTAACATTTCTTGCAATAAATACTCAGGCATTGCATAAAAACCACCTGTTTGGTGCCCAGAGCGTTCCCAGCTGCTTACTGATTGGTCTGAACCGGCTTTGAAAAGTTATCAGTTGTTTTCTTTCTGGGAATAAAGTGGTGTGAGGGCCTTGCAGATACAGAATAACTCTAGGAAAGACAGTAAGAGAAATGGATACAGTTTGACAGAGCTAAGCAGGGTTCCGAGGGAGCCATCCAATGGCTAAGATGGAGAGGGAAGTTGACAGGACCACGGGAGGACTTGTGTGCTTTGCTGGGTTAGAACTGCATCTGCTGGAGCACGGGTGTTCAAGCCGGTGTAATCAGGGCCCAAGGTTTCTGGGGATGCACCTGCACCTGTAGCTTTAGATTAGTACATTTCCAGATCCTCAGCTTCCAAGTGACCTCTTCTAAACTGCCCTTAGGAAGAAAAGGGGGTGGGGGGAGCATCAGCTCTCGCACTGCCAAGATAAGGGATACTTTGGAAATACTGATTTCAGGGAAGCCTCCCTTGCTGGTTAACTACCTCACAAACCCAGAAGGCTTCCCTCTCCCTGCCTAATGTGTGTAGCTGTCAGTGTGAAGCTTGGTCCTGATTGGGATGTTCTGAATTCAGAACACAGTAGTCAGTTAACCGTAACATGTCTTTGGATCATGCGTTTTTTTAGAACTAAAAGCTTAGATAAGTTAGATAAAACTTGCATGAAGGTTTTTTTTTTTTTTTTTAAGAGATTTAGTTTAGGTGTATGTTACATTTATTTATTTTTAAACTGTAGTCACAACACTTTATTATTTATTTGGTAGGCAGAGATACAGAGAGGCAGAGAGGTATCTTCCATCTGCTGGTTCACTCCCCAAATGGTTGCAACGGCCGGAGCTGAAGCCAGGAGCTTCTTTTGGGTCTTCCACGTAGGTGCAGGGGCCCAAGGACTTGGACCATCTTCCACTGCTTTCCCAGGCCATAGCAGAGAGCTGGATTGGAAGTGGAGCAGCTGGGACTCAAACTGGCGCCCATATGGGATGCTGGCACTGCAGGCAGGGACATTAATCTACTACTCCACAGCGCTGGCCCCGGTGTGTGTTTAATAAGGTAGTTAAAGACTTAATAAAGGCCGGCGCCGCGGCTCACTAGGCTAATCCTCCGCCTTGCGGCGCCGGCACACCGGGTTCTAGTCCCGGTCGGGGCGCCGGATTCTGTCCCAGTTGCCCCTCTTCCAGGCCAGCTCTCTGCTATGGTCCGGGAGTGCAGTGGAGGATGGCCCAGGTCCTTGGGCCCTGCACCCGCATGGGAGACCAGGAAAAGCACCTGGCTCCTGCCATCAGATCAGCGCGATGTGCCGGCCGCAGCGCACCAGCCGCGGTGGCCATTGGAGGGTGAACCAACAGCAAAGGAAAGACCTTTCTCTCTGTCTCTCTCTCTCACTGTCCACTCTGCCTGTCAAAAATTAAAAAAAAAAAAAAAAAAGACTTAATAAGATAGTTAAAAGCATTTTATCAAATCATGTGATCAAATATTTATTCCAATTATAATTACTCCATTTCTTTATTTTGTAAGTAAAATGGTTACTATTTTCTACCTCCTAACCAAAAAATAAGCTTTACACTTATTTTTAACGTTTTAGTTGTTAACTTCAAGATGTGTAAAGAGTATATGAGTATGGTTTTTAAAATTTTGGGCTACATGAGTAAAACCGTTTGAGGAGTGTGTTCCGGGAGGAAGATAGAAGGCAGTAGGACGTAGCATCTGGTTTCTGTTTGAGATTACCATAGTGTCCGTGTGTAGATAGAATAGGAGAGATTTTAGGTCAGAAGTGGGGAGCGAATGAGAAAAGTTACAGTGGTGAAGACTTTGTGGCTGCTGCAGCAGGAATGGGGCGGTTTAGAGAGAGATTCACAATGGCAGGATTGGCAGCACCTAATGGGGACCGTGGGCAAGGAGCAGTGTGGCATGATCCTAGCGTGCTGACTTCCGTGAGGCAGGCGGTGGAAGGACAGGCAGCCTGAGGGAAAGATTACAGGAGTGACATTTGGACGTGCTGCGAGTGGGTGGGGGAGCCCTGGCACTCACGACAAGGGTCTGGATGATGATGGTGATGAGGATGTAGGAGGTAGCTGGTTGTTGAAGTCGTGGGATTAGAAGAGGTTGCTCTGGGAAAGTGTGAAGCTGTTGATTGCAGCTGCCATTGTTGAGTGCTTACTGTATGCAGGCAAATTGACAAGACTGAGCTCAGAGGAGCGCCAGTATTGAAAGATGGGCAGAGGAAATGGGGTGGGAGAAGGGGACCAAATGTGGACGTGAGTATGCGGGTGGAAAGCCGTCACTTGCTGCCAGACTGTCTAATGATGCCGGAACGTCAGGGTCTGTTTGTGTTTATGATCTGGAATTGGGTTTCGTTTCCCACCAGATTCCTTATGACCCTGGAATTGTCTGATGATAGGCTCCCTGGATTTTAACATGCGATCAGGTGCTTTGGCCTGTCAGCGAAATGCAGAGCAAAGCTTTTTCTCAGTGAATTGAACTTCTCACCCTCTGTTCCGGCAGAGCTGGGAACAAATACTGAGAGTGCTTGTCTCTCTTTGGCCCTCAAATACAAAGGGCTTTGTCCTCCACAGCCTCACGGCTAATCCTGGCCGGGCAGTGCTGCTCTAGACCAGTGGTTCTCACACGCAACGCGTTCCGTACTCAGGGCTTCAAAAAGGTCTTTGAGATCTTCAGTTTTTAGTTTTTTTTAAATGTGGGATCCCTATCTTCATATTTACCAAATTAGAAACTGGAATTTTCATTTGGAAATGATATCATGTTGTTGGGTAGCGCTATTAGCATGTGATGATTAACATAAGTTAACATAAGTAGAGTTTTTTGAATGAAAAATGCTGCTGCTTCAGGGTTGTTTTTGCAGCTCCCTTGATGTCCGGTTTAGAAGAAGACAGCAGGATGTTCCTGTCTTTCTGCATTCATTGTTTGTACCCTGCCTCACTGATACTTCCTTGGAAAGGGGAGGAGTACCCCAACAGCCTGTTCAGAGAACTGTGGTGCTCTTTGGTGCTACACCAAGCAAGACTTTGTAAAGGTTACTTGTAAAGTGGAATCTGAGAGGCTATCAGAGAAACTTTCCTACTTTGTTACGTTGAAATGTATCTCTCACTTTGGCCCTCACGTCCAGTGCATGACTCTAGTCTCTTGTGGTGGGTGGAGAATGCAGTATCTAAAAATCACATTCATGTCCTCACTACAAACTCTTCATGAAGGCAGTAAATACTGGGATGCTCATGGTAGCAGATACAGTTTTGCCAAGATTCTAATTTTCTTTTGGAAATTCAGATTTTATCATTGGCAGCAAATACTGCCAGTTGTTTTCTTTGAAGTGACAGACTCGCTTTGTTTTACTTTGCAGAACTTGTCTGCCAAATAGCAAAGCCTGAATAATATTGCTTATGTGTCAGTCACTCTTCCAAATAAACATGGTGTTCCCCTGAAAACCTTGCAGCGCAAACAAATGCTTTGCTTAGAGACAGTTGGCATCTTCTATCCAGCATCAGTGTTTCATATGTACTTCCCATTTGGTCATACAGGATATTAAAAAGTTGCATACTCAGTGCCAGGGTTGTGGCATAGCAGGTGTGCTTGGGTGCCAGTCCAGCTCCCTGTTAATGTGCCTGGAAAAGCAGTGGAAAATGGCCCAAGCACTTGTGGCCCTGCACCCACGTGGGAGACCCGAGGAAGCTCCAGGCTCCTGGTGGCCTTGTCTAGCCACGGCCATTTGGGGAGTGAACCAGCAGATGGAAGATTTCTCTGCGTCTCTGCATCACTCTGTAACTCTACCTTTCAAATAAATGAATAATTTTTTTTAAAAAAAAGATGCATTCTCAAGGTTCAAGATTTAATACAATTTTTAATGTGTCATCAAGTAGAATTGGCATTTATTCTTCACTGAGTGGCCAAGAAGTATCTAGAAGTGAAGAATCAGACCCATGTGTTGTCTTGATTCATGCTGGGGTTCCAGCTGTTTTCTTCACCATTGCTTTTGCTCCAAGGTCAGCCCAGGGTGAAAGGTGAAAATAGCATCTTAGGCCTGCATGACTCACTAGGCTAATCCTCCGCCTGCGGAGGCACCCCGGGTTCTAGTCCCGGTCTGGGCCCCGGATTCTGTCCCAGTCGCTTTTCTTCCAGTCCAGTTCTCTGCTGTGGCCAGGGAGTACAGTGGAGGATGGCCCAAGTGCTTGGGCCCTGCACCCGCATGGGAACCAGGATAAGTACCTGGCTCCTGGCTTCGGATCAGCGCGATGCGCTGGCCACAGCGGCCATTGTGGGGTGAACCAATGGGAAAAAGGAAGACCTTTCTCTCTGTCTCTCTCTCTAACTCTGCCTGTCCAAAAAAAAAAAAAGTAGCATCTTAGTTTTGTCATGTCAGTACTTCAGTTTCACCCTAGCAGGACCTCTGAAAGGGTCTGTGGGCTGTGCTTGCAGTGTCTGGTCCATAGCGCACCTGAGGGGGGGTTCTTTGCTGAAGCTTCAGGGAGCAGTCACTTGGTACAGGGACTTCCGCTGGTTTCACTCTTGAGTGATGTGTAGGTCCCCTTCTCAGCTGGAGCTGTTGAGACCGGTATCTTTCCCTCTGCTTTGCTTTCTCATGTTGCCCTCCTGACCAGAGCGACCTATGACTTTGCTTATCTCGTGTCAGTGACCCTGCCTGCTCATTAGGGCTGACATGCTGACCTTCTTCTCCTAGCAGGGCTTCAGGCTGATTGCTCCCCTAACTTTCTTTAGGGAGGCAAAGCTTGGGGTTTGCCCCATAAGAGAAGATGGGTCTAGTTCTTACACTGCCTCCCCCCCCCCCCTTCTGTTTGGTTCCACGTGAGTCAGTTCTTTTTACCCAGCTGTTGAGCAGGTTAAGGCATCATGTGGGTTGTAGACCTCTGAACCATTTCTTTTTTTAATGGATTTTTTTTTTTTTTTTGAGATTTATTTGAGAAGCAGAGTTAGAGAGGGAGAGAGAGGTCTTCTATCTGCTGGTTCACTCTCCAAATGGCTGCAACAGCCAGAACTGGGCCAATCTGAAACCAGGAGCTGGGAGCTTCTTCTGGGTCTCCCATGTGAGTGCAGGGGCCCAAGCACTTGCGCCATCTTCCGCTGCTTTCCCAGGCCATCAACAGGAAGCTGGGTCATAAGTGGAATAGCCAGGATTCCAACCCATATGGGATGCTGGCACTGCAGGGGGAGGCTTCATCTGCTGGCCCCTCTGAACCATTTCCTTTTTTTTTTTTTTTTTTTTGAAGATTTATTTATTTATTGAGAGAGTTACAGACACAGGGAAAGACAGAAAGGTCTTCCATCCGCTGGTTCACTCCCCAAATGGTTGTAATGGTTGGAGCTATGCCGATCCAGAGCCGGGAGCCATGAGCTTCCTCCGGGTCTCCCATGCAGGTGCAGGGGCCCAAGCACTTGGGCCGTCTTCTACTGCTTTCCCAGGCCGTAGCAGCGGGGACTCTGAACCGTTTCTCATGTCGTGTGGCTTAGGGAAACCCCTAGATGAGGGAGGAAAAGGATGCTGCAGATCTCACGTGCCACACACTCTGCTAACTGCTTTCTGTAGAGATAGAAACTTTGTTCAAGTTTCTCAGGGCCTGGCCTCTGGAGATTGGGTGGTTTGAGCTTCCTAGGTAGTTTTTTTAAAGATTTATTTGAAAGGCAGAGTTACAGAGAGAGGGGTGTGGGGAGCAACTGGGAGCAACTCAGACTAGACTAAGTTACTGGAATTAAGACTTATTCTATGCATCTGCTCTCCCACAATATGGCGCTGAGAAGGGAGAAACAGCTTCTACACAGAGTTCAACCAATAAACTGTAGGACCTGCTCCTGATTGGAGGAGAGCAGCGTACTCGGCATGTGGGTAGCAGAGTTGGGATTGGTGGAAGAGGACTATAAAGGAGGAGAGAGACAACATGCACGAGGAACATCTAAGGGGGAACATCTGAGGGAACACCCGTGCAGCCCCCGAGAGAGCCGGCCGGCGGTGTGCCGCTCCCCCGCGGAAGTGGGGAATGTGGCAGGGGGAACCGCCCTTCCACGGAGGTGGAAGGACGGCAGCCAACCCGGGAAGAACCAGCAGCAAACCCGGGGAGGGCCGAGCAGACAAAAGAACAGCGCAGGGTCCTGTGTCGTTCCTCCACGAAGAGGGGGAGAGATAGGGATCTTCCATCCACTAGTTCACTTCCAAAATGGCCACATTAGCCAGGGCTGGGCCAGGTGGAAGCCAGGACTTTCTCCAGGTCTCCCCTGTGAGTACGGGGGCCCAGGCATTTGGGCCATGTTCTGCTGCTTTCCCAGTTCATCAGCAGAAAGCTGGATCAGAAGTGGAGCAGCCAGGACACGAACCGGCGCCTACATAGGATGGTGGCATTGAAGGTGACGGCTTAACCCACTACACCACAGCGCCTGCCCGTGAGGTAGATTTTCTAGGTAGGCTGTTGATCATTCACACTCTCTTGAGGAGGAAAGTCGAGGGAGAGCCAGAGAGCGAGCGAGTTAGAGAGAGCGCGATGTGTCTTCCATCTGCTGGCTCACTCCCCAAATGGCTGCAGTGGCCATAGCTGGGCCAGGTGGAAGGCAGATGCTTCATCTGGGTCTCCCACATGGGTTTATGACCCAAGCACTTACTTGGGCCATCTTCTCCTGCTTTCCTATGCGCATTAACATTAAACTGAATTGGAAGTGGAGCAGCCAGTGGACACAAACCAGCATCTGTATTTGATGCCAGTGCTTAACGCACTGTGCCACAATGCTGGCCCTGTGGAGTTTAACTTCTGTGTGGCCATTGTGGCATCCCCTTCCTCACAGTCCCAGAGGAGATGCAGGTGCATCAGGAGAAAATGGGCATACTGGATTGGTGTGTAAGACGCTGGGATTACAGAATAAAGCTGCAGAGACAGAAGTTGTGGGAAAATCGTCCGGCTCATTTGTTCCAAACTTCATGCCTGTTTCACCTGTATTAGTTGAGGAGGGGGCCAAGCTAGGAGAAGGCTTTCCCTCATGCCCTTACCGACCCCTTCTATCAGGACAGCTCTGCATTTGTCTGTTACAGAGGCACAGGGATCTCCTGTGAAAACCATCATAGAGCTTCTGGATCATACCCATGTAGAAGGTCAACAGTGATGTAAGATAGCCCTGGCAAAGTAGGGACGGGGGGAGTGGGAGGGGGAGGTGTGACCTGGATCTGGAAAGTGTTAACATATGGTAAAGGTTTTTTTTTTTTTTTTTTTTTTTTTTTTTGACAGGCAGAGTGGACAGTGAGAGAGAGAGACAGAGAGAAAGGTCTTCCTTTTTGCCATTGGTTCACCCTCCAATGGCCGCCGCGCTGCAGCCGGCGCATCGTGCTGATCCGAAGCCAGGAGCCAGGTGCTTCTCCTGGTCTCCCATGCGGGTGCAGGGGCCCAAGCACTTGGGCCATCCTCCACTGCACTCCCGGGCCACAGCAGAGAGCTGGCCTGGAAGAGGGGCAACCGGGACAGAATCCAGCGCCCTGACCGGGATTAGAACCCAGGGTGCCGGCGCTGCAAGGTGGAGGATTAGCCTAGTGAGCCGAGGTGCCGGCCTAACATATGATAAGGGTTTAGGAGGTGGATGCTTGCTGGAGTAAAGCCCTGCAGAGAGACATTTTAAAGGGTTATCCCAGCATTTAGTGCAAGGCCAGCGAAAGGAATAAGCCTTAAAAAAGGATCAGGGCCAGGTGGCACAGTCTTTCACTCCAAGCTTAGAAATCTGGGATACTTGTTAAACATACAGACTCCTGGCCCACAGCAGGCCAGATGCATCCTCTGAAGGAGGGGCTCAGGAACCCGGACGCCTAGATTATCTGATGCAGTTGGTTGGCCACTGTAATGCTTAGTGAGGGCTCATTGACAGTTCTTTTTTTTTTTTTTTTTTTTTTTTAATTTTTTTTTATTTGACAGAGTTCGACAGAGAGACAGAAAGGTCTTCCCTCCGTTGGTTCATCCCCCAAATAGCCGCTACAGCCGGAACTATGCTGATCCGAAGCCAGGAGCCAGGAGCTTCTCCTGGTCTCCCTTGCGGGTGCAGGGCCCAGGCACTTGGGCCATCCTCCACTGCCTTCCTGGGCCACAGCAGAGAGCTGGCCTGGAAGAGGAGTAACCAGTACTAGAACCCGGCGCCCATATGGGATGCCGGCGCTGCAGGCGGAGGATTAACCAAGTGAGCCATGGCGCTGGCCCTCATGACAGTTCTTGAAAAGAGAGTGACCTGATCAGTATTTGAGCAGAGTTAATCTGGAGATTGGCTGCAGGGTGAATTAGGAAGGGCAGACCTGGTTCTTCAGTCTGGATGCTCCAGATTGGGTTGTGGTGGACATAAAGAAAGCAGGAAGAATGCTACGAATACGGGCTGTCTCTTGAGAGTCACGACTGGTTTGGCATTGGGGAAATAAAGGCAGAAGTCAGAAGTGGCGTAAGTGTCCCCCTAAGATGACTAGGAAAAAGCAGGTCCCACTGAAGGAAATTGCTAGGTCAGGAGTGGAGAGTGAGCTTGACAAGCTGGGTTGACGTGGTTGGACCTGCATTCGGAAAAGGTGGAGCAGGCAGTTGGCAGTGCAGAAATGAAGCATGAGGGAGGTCAAGTCTATAGAATGGTCGCCTGCGGATAGTAGTTGAAATTTTGAAGAGCAGATTGCCTGAATGTGGGGGAGAGAGGATCAAAAGAGGAACTGTGGATGGCTTCAGTGGTGGTGAAGGCCTCGGGAGGAGGAAAAGGGATAGGGTTGGGGCCGGTGCTGTGGCATAGTGGGTAAAGCCACTGCCTGCAGTGTTGACAACCCACATGGGCGCTGGTTCAGTTCCTGGCTGCTTCACTTCTGATCCAGTTCTCTGCTATGGCCTGGGAAAGCAGTAGAAGATGGCCTGAGTCCTTGGGCCCCTGCACCTGCGTGGGAGACCCAGAAGAAGCTCCTGGCTCCTGGCTTCAGATTGGTGCATCTCCAGCTGTGTGGCCAGTTGGGGAGTGAACCAGCGGGTGGAAGATCTGTCTGCCTTACCTCTCTCTGTGTAACTCTGACTTTCAAATAAATAAATCTTTAAAAGGGGGGGGGGTATTGTTGTGGCAGAACCCATGCACTGAGTAGAGTGGCAACAAGGAGATGGTGGTAGAGGGTACCTGTTTAAATATAAGGAGGCCCAACTTGTGGCTTGGCTGCTGTGATATTGTGTTATAATAAGAGTGTACTGTATATATTTGGTCTCTGCACCTGGTTCCTTTCACACAGCTCCTCAAATGCTGTCCTACATGATAAGTGTATCTATATGTGTTAAGGAGATAGATGACTGATGACTGGATGCTCCTGATGGATGAAGGCTGGTTGCTATGGAAACCAATCAAGTGATTAAAGTGTTGGAACTTTCAGTCCTAGCACCCAGCCTCTGAGGGGAGCATGCTTTAGGGTTGAGCTGATCACTGAAGGCCAATGATGTCCTACACAATGAAGCCTCCAGAAAAACCCCAAAGGATCACGTTCATAGAGTGTCTAGTTTGCTGTGGTGTTGCTGGGCCCTTTACCAGAGGCCTTGCCTCGTGCATCTCTTCCATCTGGCTGTTCACATGGATCCCTGTAGTGCCTTTGGAATACATGGGAGTCAAGTGTTTCCCTGAGTTCTGTGAGCCACTTGAATTGGTTGAACGCAGACAACGTGTCCTGGGCGCTCCAATTTACAGTTCATGGGTCAGGCCATCTGAAGCAGGTACAGTCTGGGACTGAACCCTTAACCAGTGAGATCTGATGCTATCTTTAGGTAGTTAGTGTCAGAACTGAATAAATTATAAGAAGCCCAGCTGGTGCCATTGGAGAATTTCTTGGGGTGTAACACTCACCCCATTCCCCGAATGCACACATTTTGATGACCAGAGATGAAGTACTCGGTGCTGTGTTGTGACAGAGTAAGCGAGTGAAAACCTTTCTTCTTTAGCTGCTCGTGTCATAGAACCCCCTAAACTGAGTCTGCTCGCTGGACACACTGAAAACCACTGACGTCAGTGTGGTGGAAGTAGGTGTTTACCTGCAGAGCACAGAGCCAGGCAGCGATAGCTTAGCTCCCAGGCTCCTGAGGTTAGGGCGAGGGAGTGTATAGATTGAAGATGGGGTTGAGAAGTGTGTGTGCAGTTTAGGGATAGGTCTCTGATGCGTCTGAAATGCTGTGGCCCTCTCCAGTGGGTCAGTGATCCTGTGAGTGATACAGTGTTCATTTGGGAATTGATGATGGCAAAATAGGCTTCGGTCAGTCAGGTGCTATTTACCTTTTTGCTCAGGAATTTTTGGAAAAACACTGAAATGTGGCCAGTGTTATCTGCAGAGAAGGTAAATGACCATTCCCTCAAATTAGTTCATTTTAGTAAGAAGTTGATTTGTGGGGCCGGCGCTGTGGCTCACTTGGTTAATCCTCCGCCTGCGGCGCCCGCATCCCATATGGGTGCCGGGTCTTGTCCCGGTTGCTCCTCTTCCAGTCCAGCTCTCTGCTGTGGCCCGGGAAGGCAGTGGAGGATGGCCCAAGCGCTTGGGCCCTGCACCCCATGGGAGACCAGGAGGAAGCACCTGGCTCCTGGCTTTGGATCGGCGCAGTGCCAGCTGTAGCAGCCATTTGGTGGGTGAACCAATGGAAGGAAGACCTTTCTCTTTGTCTCTCACTGTCTATGATTCTACCTGTCAAATTAAAATAAAAAAAAGAAAAGGAGTTGATTTGCAAAGAAACTTTAAGCTAAGGGAGGGAGACAAGGCCTGATGGGATAGTGTCTACATCGGAGGCATTGTGAATGGGCACAGCTCAGTCAGAGTTGTGATAGATGCATCTGTTTATCCAGTCAGTGTTGAATGCACCCCAGTTACATTCTAGGACCAGGCGTAAACTGGGTGAACATGACCCCTACTCCCAGATAGCTTTCATTCTGGAAGAAAAGATAGACAAATAACAAGAAATAAAAAAATATATAATCTATAAAACATATATAATAAAAAAGATAGACAAATAGCAAAGAAATGCATAAATAATTTAGTTTTTAGAAATGCATAAATAATTTAGCCAGTGATGTGATACAGCCGATTAATGCCCCCACCTGCAACACTAGAATCTCATACGGGTGCTGGTTCAAGTCCTGGCTGCTCCAGTCACTATCCAGCTCCCTGCTAATGGCCTGGGAAAGCAGTGGAAGATGGCCCAAGTGCTTGGGTCCCTTCTGGGAGACCCAGAAGAAGCTCCTGGCTCCTAGCTCCTAGCTTTGGATCAGCTCAGTTCTGGCTGTTTTGGCCATTTCGGGAGTGAACCAGTGGATGGAAGACCACTCTCTCTCCCTGTTTCTCCATCTCTACCTCTGTAACACCATCTTTCAAATAAATAAATTAAAAAATAATTTAGTTTTTATTTTAAAATATAATAAATATGATTTTTGACCAAGTGATCCATTTATATAGCTCAGAGATTAAGAAATTACATGCAAGACTATACATCTGTGTCTGTTTCTAACCCCATTGGTAATCTTTTTTTTTTTTTTTTTTTTGACAGGCAGAGTGGACAGTGAGAGAGAGACAGAGAGAAAGGTCTTCCTTCGCCATTGGTTCACCCTCCAATGGCCGCCGCGGCCGGCGCACTGCAACCAGCGCACCGCGCCGATCCGATGGCAGGAGCCAGGTACTTATCCTGGTCTCCCATGGGGTGCAGGGCCCAAGGACTTGGGCCATCCTCCACTGCACTCCCGGGCCACAGCAGAGAGCTGGCCTGGAAGAGGGGCAACCGGGAAAGAATCCGGCGCCCCGACCGGGACTAGAACCCGGTGTGCCAGCGCCGCAAGGCGGAGGATTAGCCTAGTGAGCTGCGGCACCGGCCAGTAATCTTTTCTAAAAAATCATTTTATGGGGCTGGCACAGTGGAATAGTGGGTTAAACATCTGCCTGTGGCACTGGCATCTCGTGTGGGTGCAAGTTCAAGTCCCAGCTGCTTCTTTTCTGATCCAGCTCCCTTCTAATGCACCAGGGAAAACAGTGGAGGATAGCCCAAGTGCTTGGGCCTCTGCACCCGTGTGGGAGACCTGGAAGATGCTCCTGGCTTTGGATCGGCTCAGCTCAGGCTGTTGCAGCCATTTGGGGAATGAACCAGCAGATGGAAAACCTCTCTCTTTGTTTCTCCTTTCTCTGTCTGTAACTCTACTCTCAAGTAAATAAACAAATCTTTTAACAAAAATCATTTTGTTGGGGCCGGTGCTGTGGTATAGTGGATTAAGCCGCCACCTGTGATGCTGGCATCCCACATGGGCTGGTTTGAGTCCCAGCTGCTCTACTTCTGATCCAGCTCACTGCTAATCACCTGGGAAAGCAGCGGAAAGTGGCCCAAGTCCTTGGGCTGCTGCTCCCATGTGGGAGACCTGGAAGAAGCTCCTGGCTCCTGGCTTCAGTCTGTCCCAGCTCCGACTGTTGCGGCCATTTGTGGGGTAAACGGATGGATGAAGGATCCTTCTCTCTATATCTCCCTCTTTCTCTCTGTAACTTTGCCTTTCAAATAAATAAGTAATTTTTTAAAAGATTATTTTATTTATTTGAAAGGTAGAATTGCAGAGAAACAGAGAAAGAGCTCTTCCATCCGCTTGTTCACTCCCCAAATGGCTGCAATAGCCACAAGCCAGGAGCTTCTTCTGGGTCTCCCATGTGGGTACAGGGGCCCAAGGACTCAGGCCATCTTCTACTGCTTTCCCAGGCTATTAGCAGAGAGCTGAACCAGAAGCGGAGCAGCCAAGATTCAAACCAGCGCCCATGTGGGATGCTGGCGCTGCAGGTGACAGCTTTTCCTGCTATGCTCCAACACCGGGCCCCTAAATAACTGGTGGAAGGTGAAAGGAAGTCTCATTAAAAAAAATCGTTTTGTTTATCCTGCCATTGTTTCTTTAGGCAAGTGTAAGGAAACATTAGTGTTTAATTATTTTAGGTGGTAGAAGAGTGAACATTGGAAATTAAGATAACACGGTGGGAGACTTTTAGCTGAATGTGGAGTGAGGGAACTGAACTGAGTATTTCAGAAGACGCAGCACAGTCCCAGTGTGGGAACAGGCCTGGTGAGGGGGACAGTGGCTCTGGTTAAGATCTAGTGAGAGGCAGGAACTGGACTACATGAGACCTTGGAGTCATCACATGGCTTTAGGCTGTGTTTTATTTATTTTTTTAAGATATTTATTTATTTGAAAGAGTTATACAGAGAGAGAAGGAGAGGCAGAGAGAGAGAGGCATCTTCCACCCGCTGGTTCATTCCCCAGATGGCCTCAACAGCCAGAGCTGCACTGATCCAAAGCCAGGAGGCAGGAGCCAGGAGCTTCTTCCAGGTCTCCCATGCGGGTGCAGGCGCCCAAGGATTTGAGCCATCTTCTACTGCTTTCCCAGGCCATAGCAGGGAGCTGGATCAGAAGTGGAACAGCCGGGACCTGAACCAGCGCTCATATGGGATGCCAGTGCTGCAGGCGGCAGCTTCAGCTGCTAAGCCACAGTGCTGGACCCTAGGCTGTGTTTTAAAAAGAGCTCTGTGGCCTCTGTCTGGAAAATACATGATAGCAAAGGGTAGGAGTAGAAGCAGGGAAATCAGCAGTGAGCGGTGATGGTGGCTTGATAAGGTAATGACAGTGGAATGGAGAATAGATGGATTCAAGGCCGTATGTTTGAAGCTGGGTAGACTTTATGGATTGAATGGAAGTGAAGGTTGCTGAGTTCAAGGTGAAATCATCATTGTCACAGGCATGTCTGTGTTGCATGGATGCCTGTCCCAGGAACCAAGCCCCTTCTGTCTGGGTATTTTTCTTTTTTTTCCTAATCGAAGTCTGTGCAATTGCAGCTTATTTTCTGCCCTTGACTCTGAAAGATTGATTGGGCAGGGGAGGAATGTGATTGATTGTCCTGCCCCATTGCTCGCCCTCCAACTGCCCTGGCTTGACTTCAAGGAAGTCTGACATTCCCGTCAAGTTTCAAGGAGATGAAAGGCAGCCTGCCCCCTCCTTGAAAACACAGTGGTTGTGAAAACCCTGCCCCCTTGTTTCCTTGACTCTAACCCGAGAGTCCTGGTCTCGGCCTCTAGGTGCCCATTTCTCAGCTGGTGCTGACAGCAGCTGCTTTCTCAGTTGAGGGCAAGACAAGGGCTTGTGTGGTTTGTTGTTGAGGTTTTACCAAAGCAGCAGTATTAAACAGTTTTTCCTTTAAATGTTTGAGACCCACCCCTCTTCCAAACCCCTTTATTGTGTGTTGATGGACTTCAGAGAAAGTGCTGTTATTAAACTTCCTGTGCCAGGCTCAGGGTTCTCCCTGGAACTCCTTTGAGTCAGAGTCTGCGAATTCACAAGCAGACTCGAGTGGTGTGTGCTGGACGACTAGTGCATTTTAAAGTGGCCGCTTTTTTTTTTTTTTTAATTAATTTATTTGAGAGGCAGAATTACAGACAGAGGAAGAAAGAGGTCTTCCATCCACTGGTTCACTCTCCAGATGGCCACAACGGCCAGAGCTGCGCTGATCAGGAGCCTTCCCCAGGTCTCCCACGTGGGTGCAGGTGCCTAAGCACTTGGGCCATCCCCCACTGCCCTCCCAGGCCACAGCAGAGAGCTGGATTGGAAGAGGAGCAGCTGGGACACGAACTGGCACCCACTCTGCCACAGGCAGAGGCTTAATCCGCTGTGCCACAGCTCCAGCCCCACGGTGGCCACCTTTAAAAAGACTTGTGTGATGGTGAGGTTGTTCCTAAGTCATGTGACTTCAGATCTTGTATGTTGGGGGTGACAGGTGGATTCCCCAGTTAAGCCTGATTTAGATGATGGAGCAAGCAGTAAGTGCATTGCTTTTTTTTTTTTTTTTTAAGTTGTTAAGTGGCAAAATCCATTTCTGCCAGTATAATTTCAAGGAAAAGTTGAAGTTGATTGTATATTTCCTAACTTCTAGTCTGAGGAAAACCAAATTAAATTTCTCTTTCAGTACTAATGACTTTAAAATTTTTTTTAAAAATTTAAATTGCGGGCCGGCGCCGCGGCTCACCTGGCTAATCCTCCGCCTGCGGTGCCAGCACCCCGGGTTCTAGTCTTGATTGGGGTGCCGGATTCTGTCCCGGTTGCTCCTCTTCTAGTCCAACTCTCTGCTGTGGCCCGGGAAGGCAGTGGAGGATGGCCCAAGTGCTTGGGCACCTGCACCCACGTGGGAGACCAGGAGGAAGCACCTGGCTCCTGGCTTCGGATCAGCGCAGCGCCAGCTGTAGCAGCCATTTGGGGGGTGAACCAACGGAAAAGGAAGACCTTTCTCTCTGTCTCTGTCTCACTGTCTAACTCTACCTGTCAAATAAGTTAAAAAAAAAAAAAAAAAAAAAAAAAGAAGTAAGAGTTACAGAGAGGCAGAGGCAGAGAGAGAGAGAGAGAGAGGGGTCATCCATCCATTGATTCATTCCCCAATGGCTGCAGTTGCTGGAGCTGGGCTGATCCAAAGTCAGGAACCAGGAGCCTCTTCCAGGTCTCCCACATGGGTGCAGGGACCCAAGGACTTGAGCCATCTTCTGCTTTCCCAGGCCATAAGCTGAGAGCTGGATCGGAAGTGGAGCAGCCAGCACTTGAACTGTGCCCACATGGGATGCTGGCACTGCAGGCAGTGGCTTTATCCACTTTGCCAAAGCCCCGGCCCCTCCTTTTCACTTTTACTAGCTTTATGGAGGTACTATATACAGAACATACATTTGCTTCATTAACTATAAAAACATTGTTCAGTGGCTTCAAGTAGATTTTTCTATTTGTACAACCATTGCCTCAATCTGGTTTTAGGACGCTTTTATTACTCCAAAAAAATCCAGTTGTGCCCATTTGCCATCACCCTCTGCCCCAAGTAACCACTGATTAGCTTTGTTTTTATGATTTTGTCTTTCCTGAAAGTTTTATGAAAATGGAATCATATGATACATGGTCTTTGTGTCTGGCTTCTCTCTCTCTCTCTTTTTTTTTTTTTTTTAAGATTATATTTATTTATTTGAGAGGTAGTTACAGACAGTGAAAGGGAGAGACAGAGAGAAAGGTCTTCCATCCACTGGTTCACTCCTCAGATGGCCGCAATGGCTGGAGCTGCGCCAAACTGAGCCAGGAGCTTCTTCTGGGTCTCCCAGGCAGGTGCAGGGGCCCAAGGCCTTGAACGTGTTTCACTGCTTTCCCAGGCGATGGCAGAGAGCTGGATGGGAAGAGGAGCAGCCGGGACTAGACTGGGTGCCCATATGGGATGCCAGCACTGCAGGCGGAGGATTAACTTACTGCGCCAAAGTGCCGGCGGCCGCTGTCTGGCTTCTGTGACTTAGCAGGGTGTTTTTGAGATTAGTCTGTGTCCTACCAGCAGCTTATTCCTTCAGTTTTCATGATATGGGTAGATCTGTTCTGTTTATTCCTTTCCTGTTTGATGGACATTTGGATTGTTTCGAGCTTGGGGCTGTTAGGAAAGATACTGCTGTAAACATCCATGTGTAAATCTTTGTGTGAATGTTGGAATGGGATTGCGGGGATTGTTACATGTTAACTTTGTAAGAACTGCCAAACTATTTTTCAGATATTTTAAAAAACTATTTTGCTTTCCCACTAGCAATGCATAAAAGTTCCAATTTCTTCTTGGAAATAAATAGTTTAACTCATTCCGTTCTATATGTCTTTGATTTGTTTTTTTCTTTCTTGTTATACTGATTAGAATTTCTAATGCAGGGCTGAGTAGAAATGGGGAGAGTAGACATCCTTGCCTTTTCCCGCGTCTCGGGGAAAATGCCTAGTGCTGCAGTTCTAAGCGTGATGCTCGCTGTCTCGGTGAGCTTTTAATGGGTCCCGGTGGAGTTTGGAGCACTTCCTTACTCGAGAGCACAAGGATCCCGGGCCCATCTCTCTGTCCCTGCCTCAGCCCTGTAATCAGCCATTTTTCAAAGCGCCCTGGCTCCTTTTATTAATAGATAGTATTTAGGTAACAGGGGCTGGGCCCTGATGAAAAACAGTCCCTTTTTAAACTCTTTACCCAATGTTTTCAGAAATCTGAAGCACTGGGCTGGCATCGTGGCGCAGAGGGTTAAGCGGCGGCCTGCAATGCTGACATGCGGTTGAGTGCAGTTTGAGTCCCAGCTGCTCTGCCTCTGATCTAGCTTCCTCCTAGTGCACCTGGGAAGGAAGTGGAGCTGGCCCAAATACTTGGGTTCCTGCCACCCACACGGGAGACCAGAGGAGTTCTTGTTCATGGTTTCGGCCCAGCTCAGACCTGGCTGCTGTGGCCATTTGGGGAGTGAACCAATGCTTGGAAGATCTCTACCCCCGCTCCATTCCTTTTTTTCAAATAAGTAACTAGAAGGAAACAGGTTTTTGTTCCCATGGACCTTCTCCAGGTGTGTCTCAAAGTCCTTTCCAGTTGCCTATTAGTGCCAGGTGACACCTGTACCCGAAACTGTAGTTACTGGTAATATAAGAAGTCTTCCTAAAGCCCAAGTAACAAGATAGTTCTGGCTTTTTTTTTTTTTTTTTTTTTTTTTAAGATTTACTTATTTATTTGAGAGGCAGAGACACAGATAGAAGAAGACACAGAGAGAGATCCATCATCCACTGGTTCACTCCCCAAATGGGGGCAACAGCCACAGTGGGGCCAGGCCAGAGCCAGGAACTTCTTCCAGGTCTCCCATGTGGGTTCAGGAGCCCAAGCACTTGGGCCATCTTCTGCTGCTTTCCCAGGCCATTAGTAGGGAGCTAGATTGGAAGTGGAGCAGCCAGGATACAAACTGGACGCCCTGAAATGGTGCCCATATGGGATGCCGGCACCGCAGGCAGAAGCTTAACCTACTACGCCCCAGGGCCAGCCCATTAATGGCTTTTGTAACAGAACATTGCTGGCCGGCGCCGCAGCTCACTAGGCTAATCCTCCACCTTGCGGCGCCGGCACGCCGGGTTCTAGTCCCAGTCGGGGCGCCGGATTCTTTCCCGGTTGTCCCTCTTCCAGTCCAGCTCTCTGCTGTGGCCCAGGAGTGCAGTGGAGGATGGCCCAAGTACTTGGGCCCTGCACCCGCATGGGAGACCAGGAAAAGCACCTGGCTCCTGGCTTTGGATCAGCGTGGTGCACCGGCCGCGGCGGCCACTGGAGGGTGAACCAACGGCAAAGGAAGACCTTTCTGTCTCTCTCACTGTCCACTCTGCCTGTCAAAAAAAAAAAAACAACAACAACAAAAAAACAGAACATTGCTTGTCATAGCTGGTATTTTGTGGTATAACAGTTATTGCCTGCTCCGTGCCTTTCCCCTTTCCTTGCAGCTGTGAAAGGGCTGAGGGGAGAAGAGAGATCTTCTGGTGCCAATAAGAATACGGGGGTGGGCTGGCGCTGTGGCCTGGTAGACTGACTCCATCTGTGTTGCCGGCATTACTCTGCTCAGCAATTCTGCTGTCAACTAACATTTACTTGCTTTTCAACTGAGCAGTTTCCTGTTGGACCCAGGTTGAAGAGTTTAACCACTAAAACAGGCTTCTTTTCTTCCCTTTTTAAAGATTTATTTGAAAGGCAGAGTGGCAGGTAGAGAGAGAGAGAGAGAGAAAGATCAGTCTTCCACCCACTAGTTCACTCCCCAGATGGCTCCAGTGGAGCTGGAACTCCATCTCTCCATCTGCATCTTTCCACGTGGTGACAGTTTGCTGCTTTCCCAGATGCAGTAGCAGGAGCCGGATCGAAGGCAGAGCAGCTGGGGCTCTAACGCGCTCTGATAGGGGCTGCTGGCGTCGCAGGCAGCTCGACCTGCTGCACTGCAACACTGGCCCCCACACTTGTTTTCCCCTAAATTCGAACTCAGCAGGCTGTAGTTTCCTGTTTGTACCTCTAGGACCTCATTAGATTTGAACACTTTAGATTTGACTCTGTAAGTGTTAGATTGTTGAAAATCTTGTTTTCCAGGTAAGGCCAGCTTATTGGCTCCTAAGATAAGTTCCTGCGGGCTGCTGAGTGGAGGGTCAGCTGATGGTGGATCCTTTGACCTTAGTCAAAGAGAGTAAGTATGAATACCTTTGCCTGTTTTTATGTGATGTGTCTAGAAACTGTATGTAAACCGAATAAAAATGATGGAACTTGTAGGGAATTCTTTGCAATTAACATAGTCACCAGTGAGTTTAGCTTTGTTTCAGTTGGATATTTTTGAAGCAAGGCTTCCATTAGTGGCCTGTGCATGGCCTTCTATGTATATAAATACTTTTCTCTCTGTTCTCTTTTCTTCCATGCCTCATTCTGCATTATTTCCTGGGAGATGGGCAACCTGTCTCTTGGATCCTAAAGTTTTGTGCATATACACACACACAAACACACCAGTGTGCACCATCAAAGTGCACTTAGAAATTCATTTATTGGCTGGCGCCGCGGCTCAATAGGCTAATCCTCCACCTTGTGGTGCTGGCACAGTGGATTCTAGTCCCGGTCAGGGCGCCGGATTCTGTCCCGGTTGCCCCTCTTCCAGGCCAGCTCTCTGCTGTGGCCAGGGAGTGCTGTGGAGGATGCCCAAGTACTTGGGCCCTGCACCCGCATGGGAGACCAGGAGAAGCACCTGGCTCCTGCCATCGGATCAGCGCGGTGCGCCCGCTGCGGTGGCCATTGGAGGGTGAACCAACGGCAAAGGAAGACCTTTCTCTCTGTCTCCCTCTCTCACTGTCCACTCTGCCTGTCAAAAAAAAAAAAAAAAAATTAAGAAGAAATTTATTTATTTTATTGTGAGGAAGAGTTAGAGACAGAGAGGTCTTTCATCTGCTGGTTCAATCCCCAAATGGCTGTAATGGCTAAAGCTGGGCTGGTCCGAAGCCAGGAGCCATGAGCTTCTTTTGGGTCTCCCACACGGATGCAGGGGCCCAAGCACTTGGGCCATCTTCCAATACTTTCTCAGGCCCATTAGCAGGGAGCTGGATTGGAAGTGGAGCAGCCAGGATATGAACCAGCACTGTGAACAGTGCCCATATGGGATGCCGGCACTTTAGATGGAGGCTTAACCTACTACCTCATAGTGCTGGCCCCTAACACTTAAAAATTTAAAGGAGGTTTAGAGAATGGTCTTCCAGACTTTGCGTTAGGAGCCCAGATTATACTGAAAGGAAGATTTGTTTTCTTTTTTTGATTTTTTTAGATACATTTATTTATTTGAAAGGTAGAGTGACAGAGACAGAAGAAACAGAGACAGAGATCTTCCATCTACTGTTTCACTCCCCAAATGGCCACACAGCTGGAGCTGGGTCAGGCTGAAGCCAAGAGCCAGGAGCTCAATCTGGGTTTCCCATGTTGGTGACAGGAACCCAAGTACGTGGGCCATCATCTGCTGTGTCTCAGGCACATCTGCATCAGGATCAGAAGCAGAGTAGCCGAGACTCAAACCAGGGACTCTGGTGCCTCAGTGCCCACCCCCAAGGGAGGGTCTGACCTTGCCAAAGCTGCCTTCCAAGCAGGTGCTTCCCGTGGGCTCTGGCTACCAGAGGTTATTTGCCTCTGTGGATTTTGACTTTCTTTTGCAGTTCTTCTCAGTGTCAACTTTTGGAACTATTTTCTCACTTTTTCTACTTCTTAGATTTTTGGATCTTCTAGAAGTTTGTTAAATGTGTAGGGCAGTTGGCAGCATAGAGGAAAAGGCGACCTGTGAAAGCAGAGGGCCTGGCACACAGGCTGCCCAAAGGTTCTAGCTGGGTCTCTGCTTCCCCAACACGAGGAATTTTGATGTCATTAGGAATCTGTATAAGGAGAAAAGAGGAAGCTGCTGTTAGTCCTGCCTAACCCAGCCACTACTTCTAAGCCCAACACACGACACCCAGGCTGGGCATTTGTATGTGATACTGTTAGGAAGTGGTACTATTTCTTCATTTTTTTTTTTTTTTTTAAGATGTATTTAATTTATTTGAAAGACAGAAGTAGAGAGAGAGAGAGAGAGAGAGATCTTCCATCTGCTAGTTCATTCCCTAAATGGCTGCAATGACCAGGGATGTGCCAGGGCGAAGCCAGGAGCCAGTAGTTTCGTCCAGGTCTCCCACATGGGTGCAGGCACCCAAGGGCTTGGGCCATCCTCTGCTGCTTTCCCAGGCACATTAGTAGGGGGCTGGATCAGAAGTGGAAGAGCTAGGACTTGAACTAGCACCCAAAAAGGGGTGCTTGCATTACAGGTGGCAGCTTAAACTGTTAGGCTGCAGTGCTGCCCCCCTTCATGTTCTTGAAGCTGCTCCTTGTGGGATGTCCGACGTGACCAAGTTGTCTTTGCTTGGCAGTTCCTGACACAGCCCTAGTGGGTTATCTTTTACTAACTCCCCAGGAAGAGAACTATGGAAACGTCCTCTCACCTGCTTGGCCCTTGCATCCCGACTATTTGTTCAGGGAGACAGGTGGCCCTTCTCCAAGCTGCCATCTTGTCCATCGTGAGGACCGTGAGAGGAAACGGGTGCAAAGTGACCACCGCAGAGACGTGAGAGCTGGGATCCACTTTCCTGTGGCCCCTGCCCAGCTGGCTGGCTTCCCCCTCTGCTGAAGCAGGCCACCCACAGCCTCTGTCCTCTGGGGAGTTGAAGTCAGGGCAGTTGGGTCTGGAGCGCTTGTGGTTGAGGTTCCTGGCCCTGAGGGTTCATCCGGGGTGATGCGGTGCACCACAGGTGGGGCCCTTGTCCCAGCCCCGAGGCGCTGTGTGAGACGGTGGTCCCATGCTCCTAGGCGCTCTGCTCAGAGGGGCTTGGGACAGCCGCTGAGAGAGGATTTCCTGCCTGCCTTTGTTTTGTGCCTGAAGATGCGTGATACTGGAGGAGACAGAGACTGAAGGAGTGTTTCATTCCTCGGAGCACACAAAATTGAATTTTAATCCAGGCACCTCTGTTTGCCAGTTGTTTAATTATAGAAAGGTCACTCACCTTACCCGAGACTTAAATTCATCAGTGAACTGAATGTGAGGTTTTTGTTAGGATTAAATGAGATAATGCAAGCCAGATGCCCAGGACGGTGCCTGACGGTCGGTACCTGCCCGACCAGCATTTGTTTCTCTTCATCGACTGTGCTTCTCCAGTGTGTTTATTCAGAAGGGTTGTTGAGTACCCACTGTGTGTCAGACACTGTATTTCCACATTTCCACAGTGATGGTCCACTGTCGCCTCTCTAGCCCACTGTGTGGGTAGCAGACGACAACATAGCAGTGGTGCGTTGCGATTATTCCTTCCCTCCGTGGGGAGCACGCAATGCAGGAAGAGGACAACCTCCTGTTGCTTCTGTAGGCTCTTTGTTGGTGCCGTCTACTCGTCACTGTGACAGGAATCCTGGTCTTCCTTGACCTTTACTGTTACCAAAACACAAGCTGCTCTCCTTATTGTTGTATTTTAAATGTAACCTGAGTAAGAAAGCATTTTGCTAATCCTTTCCTCCAGCTACTCTGAAAACCCTTCAAGGATGCCAGGAAGTCCATTCAGAGTGACTTCTTACAGCTGTGACAGCAGGCTCCCCCTACCCCCTGTCCCACCACACACACACACGCACGCACGCACGCACGCACGCACTTGTTTTGTGAACAGACTGTTTGAGACCCAGAACCCAGGCGAGAGGTTTTGCTTTAGGGAAACGAGAAGGCTTGTGAGACAGGCTCTCCCTCCCTGAGATCAGCCTCAGCTGAAACCTGGGCTTGGAGAGTGAAGAAACTTTTTCTCCTTGCCTCTGTATTCTGTTCTGAACCCTGCTGGCCCGCGTGGCAGCATGAAGTGAAGTCACTCCGAATGAAAACAGGGCTGGCGCAGGGCCATCTTCCTCTCTTTCCCTTCCACGCATGGGGTGGGATCGGCCTTAGACTTGGTAAGATTCTTCAAGAGATGAATTGCTGTCTCCCTTCTAGGCTAAACTCCAGGGTCAGCAGGGGAGTTCTCTGCTCCTGGCTGAACTTGTCACGCTTAACCTTGAAATGCAGATCAAGACGGGGTGGCTGAGGGTTGGTTGAGGGAGCAATGGATGGAAGAGAAGCTTTGAGCTTTCAGAGTGGGCAGGTGAGGAGCAAGACGGTGGCAGGTTTCTCTGCCTCGGGAGGCTTGCCTTCCTCCTGGCCCCACTGGTTTAAGGGGAGGAAGGCAGCCACTTCTGTGGAGTTAGTTGTGGATGGGGAGGCAGGAAATGGACTTTCTTTGGAGACTAAAGAAAGTTTTCCAAGTGAGTGTGGGGACATGTGAGCAGCCTCAAGTGGTGGCGCTTCAGTAAGGCCGGCCTTGCTCGTGTAAAAATTCCCTGGAGGTCGTGCGCTGTCCTCGGGTCTCCAGTGGTGACAAGCTGGCCCGGCCCCGGCAGTGCTGCCATGGGACTCTGTTACTTTCCTGAGGGCCCCTGTGGGCGGCGCCCCACCCAATCATCTCTCTCCCCTGCAGGCTGACGGACTTCCAGGATGCAGCTGGTACTACTCGAGGTGTGTGGCGTCTTCCCCGAGCCAGGCCATGAGGCCATGTGGCCATGATGTGGGCCTCTCGTGGCCTCAGCATGAACAGGGCGCCACAGTGTCGGCCTCCGCCAGGGAAGCAGCCTCCAGCAGCCTGGGCCCTCAGCCGCAGTGCCTGCCCCGCCGCCTGAGGAACCTCTCTGAGGGCAAGGCCCGGCCTCGGGCCCATCAGCGGGGGAAGCCCGTCTGGAAGCTGGAGAGTCCCGCGGGGACGGTGTCGGCAGGCCTGGCCCCAGCCCTCCTGGAGCTCCAAGGCCAGCCCGCCTATTTCTTCTGCCCCGGTTCTCTATGCAGCTCTGGGACCGCAGGCGTCCTCGCGGGCCACAGCAGCTCCTGTTGCCTGCACTCTCTGCCGTACCTGTTCAGCAGCACCCTGCTGTGTCGCCGCTCTGACGCCTGGCACAAACCATCCCAGCAGCCGGAGTCTTTCTGCTTGCGTTCCAACTCATCAGAAAAAACACCTTTTCCTCTCCCTCGAAAGAGCGTCCCTGTCAGTTTCACTGCCAGCAAAGCCGCGTCCTCCACGGCCTCGCCTGTGGCCCAGCCCATGGCCCAGCCCGTGGCCCAGCCCGTGGCGGCCTCGCCTGCAGATCTGTACCTTTCAGTGGCGGCAGCTGGGGAAAACCCTTCAAGGAAGAGCCTGGCCTGTGCCATCTCAGGGAAGATCCCGTCTGCGCTCTCCTCCTCCTTCAAACCCACGCTGAATAACAATTCCTTCATGCGGCCAAATAGCACTAGAGTGCCTTTCGCACAGGCCACAGAGGGCCTGAAGCCAGTATCCTCCCCTCAGATCCAGGCTGTCTCCTGGCATCATCTGGGGGGTACTGGAGACTGTGTGCCCCGACCTCTTGACCGTCAGGTGCCCAGGGGCTTTGGCAATGTCCCGGATGATGCCACTGCCCATGTCGCCTCATCTACTCCTAGGTCCCTCAACACATCCTCCACCAGTGTTGCCTGTTCGCAGTGTAACCAGTGTAACTTAGCCACAGTGGCGGAGCCGCATGCCTGCGGCCTGGAGGAGAATGCTGAGTCCCAGGCTCAGGCTAAAGAGGTTCGGTTCACAGAGGCCGTGAGGAGGTTGACTGCAAAAGGCTATGAGAGGATGCGGAAGCAAGGCTGCCAGTTGGAACAGTCTTGTTGTGTGAACCCTCACTTCCAGTGGAGCCTCCTCGGCAGGCACAGGCAGTGGAAACCTGTGGCAGGCCAGCCCCTTCCCCAGGGGAACACTGCGTCGGACAGTAGGGGCCCCCCGGGCACCTCGGACGCCTTGGGGCTGGACAGCACGATCTTCTGTACCAGACGTATCAGCATTCACCTCCTTGCCTCACATGCCAGTGGGCTCAGCCACAGCCCCGCCAGCACACCTGCAGGCGGCCTCCCGCTGCTGGGAGAAGACAAATCTTTGGCTCCCTCTCCTCCCGCTCAGCCCCTCGGCATAGCCAGTGTGGCCTCCCGCCTCTCTTCCATCCATCTGGGCCAGACTGAGGAGGAGGGGCCCGAGGGTGCCACGGAGCTGGACTTCCCTGCCAGGGACACTGGGTAAGTTGGAGAACGTTTGGGTTCATGTAGAGCAGTGGGATGTATGCCCTCCGAGGGTTGGTTTTAACTTTTCTAGTTGACCTGGAATTTTGGGCTTTCATGTTAGGGCAGGGGTCAGGAAACTAGCTTATAGGCCAAATCCTGCTTGTCTGCTTTTGTGAGTAAAGTTTTATTGGAAAGCAGCCTTGCCCATTTATTTGCTGTGGTAGAGTGGAGGAATTGTGGCAGACTGAATAGCCCGCAAAACTGAAAATGCTTACGAGCTAGTCCCTCAGAGAGAAGTTGCCGGCCCCTGTTTTAGGTTATAGCTAGAGGAGAAATTGTGAACATCACATGTTGTTGCCTGTGACTCTCCTACTAATTTCAAACCAAACCAGGTTCCTGGTCTTTCCAGCTGTGATGGCCATTTAGAATGAGGGGTGTAGTGGATTCCCTCTCTTACGCCTGGTCACTTTTCTGGGGACTTTGGTCCACCAAGGCCTTGTTCTGAGCTTGCCGAGTTAGCCTGGGGACATTTGAAGTCAATTACCAGATATTCCTTGATGGCTGTCTGCATGCAGAATTCTGTAGCACGTAGGGACTTCCAAGAAATTGAGTACGTCATGGAGGATACATGGTTGAGGACCCATGGCTAGACTTAGCTTCGAAGGTGAGAGAAATGGGTTGGCAGGTCCAGGCGAGAAAATAGATTGGTGACAGGGAAGAGGCAAATACTAGGTCATGGTGGAGGAATGAGACTCTCAACTGTGACCTTATGGGGTTGTCTGGGTGGGTGGGGGGCATGATTTCTTTCTCTTAGTTCAGCTAGTGACCTCCGGTCAGAACACTTTGAAACTGAAGATGTAGAAGAACAACTACTGGATGGTTTGGAAGACTCCTGTAGCCAGGATGAGAACGAAGAAGAGGAGGGTGAGTAGGACACCTTTTCACCTCCCGCTGGGGGTTGGTCTGAACCTGCTCGGGAAGGGGACGAACAGTTGGATACCAGGTCCTAGACCCACATTGTCACCTACATCAGTCATGCGCTTTGGGGGTCTTGGGGAGGTGTGGCTTCCAGGGGATTTCAGTTTCTAGTCCTCTGTCCCGCTGTGCTAGCTTGCGCCCTGCCGCCGTTGAGTGCAGTGGAGGCAGTGGAAGGCGGCAGGGCGGTCCTCGCGGCTCCTCGGGAAGGCCTGCGCCCAGCACGTTCAAGGCAGGGCTGCCCAAAGCTTGGTGAAGTGTGGCAGCCTCTTCCAGTCCGAACTTCTCTGCTCTTCCTCCCCCCAGGAGACTCAGAGTGCTCCTCATTAAGTGCTATCTCCCCTGGCGAGTCCGTGGCAATGATCTCTCGGTGAGTGTTGGCTGTGTTGGTCATTGGCACATGCTCATTTTCTGTCTCTTGAAGATTGTAGAGAGATTAACTACTGCAGTCAATAAATGGCCCTCAGAACCCTAACTCATTTTCACCAGATTTTTTTTTTATTTTTTATTATTATTTTTTTTTTTTTTGCAGCTTTAGGTTTTGAGCAGGGAGCAGTGGGAGATAGCAGCACTTCTTATCAGTTGGGCTTAAAAAATGCTACTGTTTCTTAGGCTGCAGTTTGGTCTTTAGGCTCCAAGGAACTATTTAAGGAAAAGGCAAATAAGGAAAAGGGGTGTTCAGAAAATCAGTAACTGATTAATGCAGAAGCACAGTATCTGAGGTGAACTCTTCATTTGTTAGGCGCCTGCATGGGGTCATTGTGGACTTTACGCGGTACAATTCGTCCCATTCTCAGAAGTGGCTCTGAGATGGATCAGTGCTGTCATGAGCTGGAGTTCTCAGAAATGCCCTTTTGCTCCCGTCGGGGTTGGCTTTGTTCTGGGAAACAAGACTGACGGTAATCTTAGAAGAAATCACACTTACGATACCCTAGCTTTCATCCGGATTATTTTATTGACTGCTTCTGGTGAAGTCTGAGTGATGTTCCTCTTTAACTAGAGCACCAATAAAGTCAGTCTTAGAATGTAGGCCCTTGAAGACCTTTCTCTCTGTCTCTCTCACTGTCCACTCTGCCTGTCAAAAATTAAAAAAAAATAATAATAAAAATTTAAAAAATTAAAAGAATGTAGGCCCTTTTGTGAAACAGGCAGTTAATTGGCGGGTGCTGCCTTGTTGAGCTGGGATGTGGGGGGAGAGGCGGGGGTGCAGGACTGAAGAGACTCCCATAAAAAGGGTGTGTCGTTGTGCTAGAATTTTAGAACTAGCTGAAGGATTGTTGGAACCACCGTTAGCATTCTTCCACACTGTCGTAAGAATTAAAAATTACTTTTAAAAAGTAATTTCTGTTGAAAATATAAAAGAAACAAAGTTTAGAGAATTTGTGTTTTTAGCTGGAATTTCTGTTCCAGATTTTAATGACAATCCACGTGGTATATGTCAAAGCTTGCCTGGCATGAGGAGTCCCCAGACTGGTTGCCTTTCTTTGCAGTAGCCCTGTCTCAGGTGAAGCTAAGAGGCAGAGGGACTTTCCATGCCGTGGTTAGCAGGGACAAGGCACGTCTCCATGAATGAGTGTTTCAGGGACAAGGCACGTCTCCATGATGAGTGTGTCAGGGACAAGGCACATCTCCATGAATGAGTGTGTCAGGGACAAGGCGCGTCTCCATGAATGAGTGTGTGGCAGTAGCTGTATTGGGTACAGGGCCCTGATCCCACCAGATGGACACAAAGCTGTTTGGAAAGTGGGAAAGGCAGGGTTAGGACTTGCCTTGATGGAATTAGTGCTTGGGAATCTTGTCACAAGTGCCCTGAGTCCAGTGTATAAATTGCCACTTTAAGTTCTTCCCCTGCCCCCTGTCAGAACAGCACAGCTCTTTGTGGTTGTGCAGATGGGGTCTTCCACACGTAGTTGAAGTCCCACAGTTTCCACACTCAAGGGGGACCTGTGTTTATCTTGAAGCCTGCTTCAGGACGGCTACAAGCCTTTTACCTAGCCTTCCTGATACATAAAATAAAATTTACAACAGGTGTTTATCATTTGCTCACTAAATCCTGCAAATTGTGCCCACCTTCTTTTCTAGATGAGACTTAAAACATGGTTTTCAAGAATAGAAGTTGATGAATTCCAAACTACTTTGCATTTTTAAGAATGACTAAAATCAGAGGAAATACTTTCAGATAGATAAAACTGAATTTTTCCCTATTATGAAAGTTTTATATATTTATTGTAGAACATTTGGCAACTACAGAAAAAACAGGAAGGTTGTTGAAAATACTACTTCTGTTCCTTTACCCACCAATAGTTGTATTGCATTTCCTGCTGCTGTGTTCTTGTTCTAAGAATCACATAGTTTTGGCCGGCGCCGCAGCTCAGTGGGCTAATCCTCTGCCTTGCAGCGCCGGCACACCGGGTTCTAGTCCCGGTCGGGGCGCCGGATTCTGTCCCGGTTGCCCCTCTTCCTGTCCAGCTCTCTGCTGTGGCCAGGGAGTGCAGTGGAGGATGGCCCAAGTGCTTGGGCCCTGCACCCTATGGGAGACCAGGAGAAGTACCTGGCTCCTGCCATCGGATCAGCGTGGTGCGCCGGCCGTAGTGCGCCAGCCGCGGCGGCCATTGGAGGGTGAACCAATGGCAAAGGAAGACCTTTCTCTCTGTCTCTCTCTCTCACTGTCCACTCTGTCAAAAAAACAAAACAAAACAAAAGAATCACATAGCTTTATTAGAGATAGGAATCATCAAGTCTAGTGTAAAAATTGAGGGCCAGAGAAGTTAAGTGTTCCAAGGTGAGAGTTTATAGCAGAGCTAGAGAGATGCCGCATCTTTTGAGGGTAAGGCCAGTGTTCTGAGGCAGCTAGCAAGGGTTTTCTTTCTTATGTTTTCCTTTTTAAAGATTTACTTAATTATTTGAAAGTCAGAGTTACACATAGAGAGAAGGAGAGGCAGAGAGAGAGAGAGAGAGTCTTCCATCTGCTGTTTCACCCCCTAATTGGTCGCAATGGCCAGAGCGGCACTGATCTGAAGCCAGGAGCTTCTTCTGAGTCTCCCACGCAGGTGCAGGGGCCCAAGCACTTGGGCCATCTTCTACTGCTTTCCCAGGCCACAGCAGAGAGTTGGATAGGAAGTAGAGCAGCCGGGACTTGAACTAGTGCCCATATGGTGGGATGCTGGCACTGCAGGCAGTGGCTTTACCCACTACACCACAGCGTAATTAACCTTTTGATTTTACGATAATCGTAGATTCACATGCAGTTACAAGAAATAATACAGAGACCCCCTGTTCTGTGTGCCCTGTTTCCTCCCAAAGATGACATCTTGCAACAGTGCAGTTGTTCCTTCCTGTTGCTGCAGGACTCTGTCCTGTTACCGTCACGGCCACACCTGCTACCTTCCCATTCCCGTCCCCTCCTTAATCCCAGCACCACAGGTTTGTTCTCCAAACCTATAATTTTGTCTTCTTGAGAATGTTCTACACATGGAATGATACAGTATGTAACCTGCTGTGGTTGGCTTTTTTCCCTCATTCAGCATATTCTCTGGTGATTGATCCAGGTGGTTTTGTGTCTCCTTAGCTAATTCCTTTCTTTTGCTGGGATAAATGTTCCATTGTTTGATTGTTTCCTGCTTTGGGTTATTTTAGGAATAAAGCTACCACAGGCAACGACATGCATAGTTTCATTTCTGCGATTCAGTCTTCATCTCCCTGGAATACATACCCCCAAGTGCAATTTCTGGTTTTGTGGTAGTTACATGTTCAGTATTCTTTTTTTAAATAAAGATTAATTTAATTAATTTATTTGAGAGGTAGAGATACAAACAGAAGGAGAGACAGAAAGGACTCCCATCTGCTGGTTCACTCCCAAAATGGCCACAATGGCCGGAGCTGGGCTGATCTGAAGCCAGAAGCTTCCTCCGGGTTTCCCATGTGGGTGCAGGGGCCCATGCACTTGGGCCATCCTCTACTGCCCTTCCAGGTCATAGCAGGATTGGAAGAGGTGCAGCCAGGACTCAAACTGGCGCCCACATGGGATGCTGGCACTGCAGGTGGAAGACTTAGGAAGACTTAGCCCACTAGGCCCAGCGCCTAGTTCAGGTTGTTTGTTTGTTTGTTTGTTTGTTTTTTTTTTTTTTGACAGGCAGAGTGGACAGTGAGAGAGAGAGAGACAGAGAGAAAGGTCTTCCTTTGCCATTGGTTTACCCTCCAATGGCCGCCGCAGCCGCGCTGATCCAATGGCAGGAGCCAGGTGCTTCTCCTGGTTTCCCATGGGGTGCAGGGCCCAAGCACCTGGGCCATCCTCCACTGCACTCCCTGGCCATAGCAGAGAGCTGGCCTGGAAGAGGGGCAACCGGGACAGAATCCGGCACCCCGATCGGGACTAGAACCCGGTGTGCCGGCGCCTCTAGGCGGAGGATTAGTCTAGTGAGCCGCGGCTCTGGCGATAGTTCAGTTTTTTAAGAAACTGCCAAAACTTTTCCAGAGTGGCTATACAGTTTGATATTTCTATCTTGTCTTTGTTTTATTTATTTATTTGAAGAGCAGAGAAAGACAGGCAGAGATCTTCCATGTACTGGTTCACTCCCTAAATGCCCACAACAGCCAGGGCTGGCCCCAGAACTCCATCCAGGTCTCCCATGTGGGTAGGAGGGACCCAAGTACCTGAGCAACACTTACTGCCTCCCAAGGCATGCATCACTAGGCAGCTGGGTTAGAAGCAGAGGAGGGATTCGAACCCAGGCACTCCAGTATGGGATGTGGACATCCTAAACAGCAGCTTAACCACTGTGCCATGCTTAAATTTTAAGTCATTCACTTTGATTTTCAGTAATCTTAAATTCCTTTCTTTTTTTTTTTTCTTTTTTAAGGATTTATTTATTTTATTTGAAAGGCAGAGTTACATAAAGAGAGGGAGAGACAGAGAGGGGGAGAGCTTTCATCTGCTGGTTTACTCCCCAAATGGCTGCAACAGTCTGAGCTAGGCCAGACCGAAGCCAGGAGCCAGGAGTTTCTTCCAGATCTCCCACGTGGGTGCAGGAATTGGGCCATCTTTCTGCTGCTTTCCCAGGTACATTGGCAGGAAGCTGGATCAGAAGTGGAGCAGCTGGAATTGAACTGGTTCCAATATGGGATGCTGGGGCGGTGGCTTAACCTGCTGTGCCACAGCGCTGGGCTCCCTCTTTTTTTTTTCCCCAAGATTTAATTTATTTGAAAGAGTTACACAGAGAGAGGGATAGAGAGATATATATCTTTCATTTACTGACTCACTCCCCGAATGGTTACAGCTGCTAGGGCTAAGCCAGGCTGAAGCCGGGAGACCAGGACTCCATCTGGGTCTCATGTGGGTGGGAGAATTGTGCTGCTTTCCCAGGCACATCAGCAAGGAGTTGTATCAGAAGAGCAGCAGCCATTACTTGAACCAGCGCGCATATGGGATGCTCGTGTCACAGGCAGCAGCTTAACTCACTGTGCCACAGCAGCGGCCCCAGTGATCTTAAACTCTGATGCTCAGTAAATTAAAGCTTTTGAAGAAAAATTTTTGGCAATGAGGACTAGAGTTTTAGATCTAGACCTGTGTTGCTATCATATTGTTACATAAAAATCCAGTGTCAAAAATCTCTTTCAGGCCGGCGCCGCGGCTCACTAGGCTAATCCTCCGCCTAGCGGCGCCGGCACACCGGGTTCTAGTCCCGGTCGGGGCGCCGGATTCTGTCCCGGTTGCGCCTCTTCCAGGCCAGCCCTCTGCTGTGGCCAGGGAGTGCAGTGGAGGATGGCCCAGGTGCTTGGGCCCTGCACCCCATGGGAGACCAGGAAAAGCACCTGGCTCCTGGCTCCTGCCATCGGATCAGCGCGGTGCGCCGGCCGCATCGCGCTGGCCGCGGCGGCCATTGGAGGGTGAACCAACGTCAAAGGAAGACCTTTCTCTCTGTCTCTCTCTCTCTCACTGTCCACTCTGCCTGTCAAAAAAAAAAAAATCTCTTTCCAAATGAAGAGGATGAACCATCCATGTGTCTTCACATAAACCCAGACATAAAATGAGTTTGAAGTTTCACTGTTTCTTTTCTGTTTTCTTCTCTCTTTTTTTTTAAATGTCTCTACCTCTTCTCAGATCTTGCGTGGTGTTCCTTCTTATTTTTGTTATCTGTATTATCCTTTTTCCTCTCCTTGTTCATTTCATTGTCTTGTAGCACACTCTGTTAGTATCCACCCGACTCACGTCCCCCTCTAAGAACCACCTTCCTCAGGAGCCTCCCCAGCCTGGCTAGTCACAGGAGATCTTGGAGCGTCTTGGAGACCTTGCCCTTGGTAACACTTAATGGAGAGACTCTGTGTCGGTAGCCCTAGCAGCTGTGGATTCTTACTGGTGAAGCCAATACTGAGCACTCATGTAGGAAGCACTGTTTCAAAGACAGCCCTGGGATGAAATGACATATATGATAGTCACAGCACTTCAGGCCTGTACTTCCCCTTTCTCTCTCACGTGCTTGTTTTCCATCTTAGGAGCTGCCTGGAGGCTCTGACCAAACCCCTCTCCAATCATGAGAAAGTTGTCCGACCAGCCTTCATCTACAGTCTCTTCCCCAACAGGCCCCCTACCATCTATTTTGGCACTCGGGACGAGAGAGGTAAACCTGGCCACGTGTGCAAGCCCAGAGCGCCCCCAGCAGAAGGGTCCTAAGTTGGGAGGAGGTGGCAGCAGGGCGGGAGAGGGTTTCCAGAGTGGGCCTTAATGTGCTCCGTTCCCACCGGCTTATAGGCTGGTGGGGACCTTTTTCTCGCCTGTCTTGTAGCTGACCCTTGTCAGCCGCACCATCTCACGCTCGGTTCATAGCCTCCGAGCTTGTTTGCTGCTGCTTTCAGCCGCCCTTTTCTTTGTTTATCCCTGCACAGTCCCCTTTCTTCCCCAAGTTGTGCCCCTCTGAGAGCCTCATCTTGGAATGCTGAGCGGCTCGCCTGGCCGGGAGGGGTGGGCAGCAGTGCTGCCGCCCTCCTCTCCTCACCACGCCTCTCCTGCTCTTCTCCATTCCCCATCCCCTGTCTTCCGCTCTAGTGGAGAAACTTCCCTGGGAGCAGAGGAAGCTGCTCCGCTGGAAGATGAGCACAGTGACCCCCAACATTGTCAGGCAGACCATTGGACGGTCCCATTTCAAAATCAGCAAGAGTGAGTCACTCGTCCGACTGCGCACCTGTCCTCTGCCTCAGCTGATGGGCTTTAGGTGGGAGGAGTGCCCTGGGTACTTCCAGTCACGTCAGGGCAGCCAAGGACCCTGTCTGGCAGTTTCTAAACTCATAGGCACGCATGGCTCTGAACCCCATCCCCCGGGCTAAGCCTGTTGTTCCAAATTGGAAAACAGAGGGCCGTTGTTCTGTCTCTGGCCCTAGGACCTCATGTAGGACGGCTCCATGGCAACTCTGCGACATGCAGTCTGGGAGCAGGACCCAGGCTCAGTGGTGTTTCTGGGGGCCTCTGGGTCTCTCTGTCCCAGGGCCTGAGCTGCCCGCAGGACTGACTCCTTGATGTCTTCTGTAGGGAATGACGACTGGTTGGGCTGCTGGGGCCACCACATGAAGTCTCCTAGCTTCCGAACTATACGAGAGCATCAGAAGGTAGGGGCCCTTTCCATGCCGTGGCCTTTGGACAGATGAGGCCTGGAGGAGGGGGATGTTGGGAGTGGGGGCGGTGTGGCAAGAGGAGGATGACCACAGAGGTCAGGAGGGTTTTAGAGAAGACCCAGGAGGGCAGTGCAGTGTGAGATCCTAGTGGTTCACGAACACCCTCAGTCTAGCTGCCGTGTCTGGGGCAGTCGTCACCTCTGAAAGACACTTTCCTTCAGTGTGTCCTGGGAGGCACCGTCTTGAGTTTATTAAGTTTCCTCGATAGCCGTTGCTCATCGCCTCCATCCCCCACCAAGCTGGATATGTATAAAAGACTTACAGTCTCAGGTTGGATTGAATGAGTTCTTTACTCTCAGACTTAACTAAAGAGCGAGTTCTTTCCTGTCCTTGTCCCATAGACTGTCATGGAAACATACAAAAATTTTTCTCAGTACTTATGATGGTTATTATGTCTTTTTTTTTAAATTAATTTATTTGAAAGTCAGGGAGCCTGCACTGTGACATAGTGGGTAAAGCTGCTGCCTGAAGTGCCAGTGTCCCATATGGGTGCTGGTTCGAGTCCTGGCTGCTGCACTTCTGATCCAGCTCTCTTCTGTGGCCTGGGAAAGCAGTAGAAGATGGCCCAGGTCCTTGGGCCCCTGCACCCGCATGGGAGACCCGGAAGAAGCTCCTGGCTCCCTGCTTCGGATTGACCCTGCTCTGGCTGTTGCGGCCAAAAACTGGGGAGTGAACCAGTGGATGGAAGACTTCTCTCTCTGCCTCTCCTTCTCTCTCTCTGTATAGCTCTGACTTTAAAGTAAATAAATAAATCTTTAAAAAAGAAAAAAGAAAAAGGGTTACACAGAGAAGGAGAGGCAGAGAGAGAGAGAGAGAGGTCTTCCATCTGCTGGTTCACTCTTCAGTTGGCAATTGGCGGCAATGGCTGGAGCTGTGCCGATGCTTCTTCCGGGTCTCCCACATGGGTGCAGGGGCCCAAGGACTTGGGCCATCTTCTACTGGTTTCCTAGGCCATAGCAGAGAGCTGGATGGCAGCGCTGCAGGCGGTGGCTTTACCCGCTATGCCACAGCGCCGGCCCCATGATGTCTTTCTTCAAGAGTATTGTCTTAATCGTCTTTTGGTGAGCAGCTAGCAGTTGGGTACTTAAGGCTCACTCTATAGTGACAGGAGGTGGGACAGGAACTTGCAGTGAGGCTGAGGGAGTTGGGATGGAATCGTGAGCCTTGTCATTCTCCTTGTGGTCTCACCTCTGCTGTCTCCCTCCTCACACTTCGTCCTTTCTGTAGCTGAACCACTTCCCAGGGTCATTCCAGATTGGGAGGAAGGATCGGCTGTGGCGGAATCTGTCCCGAATGCAGAGCCGTTTTGGCAAGAAGGAGTTCAGCTTCTTCCCCCAGTCCTTTATCCTGCCCCAGGACGCCAAGCTCCTGCGCAAAGCCTGGGAGAGCAGCAGCCGTCAGAAGTGGATCGTGAAGCCAGTAAGTAAGGGGTGAGGTGAACAGTGGAGTTTTGGACTGAAAGCAAACCTCATCTCCTTCCCACTTGACTTGCAGCCAGCATCTGCTCGTGGCATTGGCATCCAGGTCATTCACAAGTGGAGTCAGCTCCCCAAGCGAAGGCCCCTCCTGGTGCAGAGGTGAGCCTGTCTCTAGCCCACAGCCCTGCCTGCATCTTCGCACCTGCGTGGCCTCCAGCTTCCCTGCTCCCCATGTCCTGCCCTTGGTCATGGCAGCCAGAATCCTTCCTTCCCCGACTGTTGTAAGGTCTTTGTCTCGGGACCTGTTTGCTGGCTTGGTTCCCCTCCAGGCCCCATCTCATCTGGCTGGATGAGAAGTGGCCTTTCCCCTCCGTAGGTACCTGCACAAGCCCTACCTCATCAGCGGCAGCAAGTTTGATCTGCGGATCTATGTTTACGTCACTTCCTACTACCCTCTTCGAGTTTACCTCTTTTCAGATGGACTCGTCCGCTTTGCCAGCTGCAAGTATGTGACGGTGGGGCCGGGGCCGCCTGACGGTTGGGAGGGCAGCGAGAGGACACCAGACAGAAATGTAACGGCAGTTTTTGTAGGTAGTGAGGGGGAAGGTGAGGAATGGGGGGTAGGAGGTTTCCAGTTTGCTTAGCTGGACGGAGGTGGTGGAGAGGAGGGGCCGGAGGCCTTCCTGAACCTGCCCGCAGGCGTCCTTCTCGGGCCTTTGTGGAGCTGAGCTCTGTGCACTCGTCCTGTACTGCCTGAGCCTTTGGGGGAAGACCGGCCCATTCCCCACGTGCTAGCTCGTCACCTTAACTCTGTCTGCTCCTCCTCACTTCTAGGTATTCCCCTTCCATGAAGAGCCTTAGCAACAAGTTCATGCACCTGACGAACTACAGCGTCAATAAGAAGAATGCTGAGTACCAGGCCAATGCCGATGAAACGGCCTGCCAGGGGCACAAATGGTAATGAGGGCAGAGATCCCTGTGAAGCTCGGAGGAGTGCAGCAGGGTCCTGGGATTTGGGGGAGGTTTGGGGGTTGGTGGGTGAAGGATTAACATAACACCTGAAGATTGCAGAAACACTTGTCAATTCAGGATTGTGCCGTGTGCCTCCATGTTCATCTCTGTTAATGCAAGGTGTCAGAGGAAGAGAGAAAGTCCTTTGAGGCCTCTTGTTCCTTTTTCTTTCTGCTTCATTACTCATTGCTTGAGTATAAGCCCTATTCACCTTCGTGCTCCCCCTGCAGGGCACTGAAGGCCTTGTGGAGCTACCTGAGCCAGAAGGGAGTCAACAGTGATGCCATATGGGAGAAGATAAAGGATGCTGTCGTCAAAACCATCATCTCGTGAGTCACAGCGCCAGCCTGGGTGGGGCCTGCCGCTGCCACCCCTCCCACCCCCCCCAACATTGGCTTTGCACAGCTGCACTCCAGACTTTGGCCACACTGCAACTCAGTTTTGAGAACAGGGGCTAGGAAGGAATGGGTGGAGGTAAATTCTGCCTGTTCACTGAACTTCCTCCCCAGGAGCTGGCCTAGGTCAGAGGCTCCTCTTCAGAGCCGCCTTTCCTGGGTTGCTTCTGCTGGCTCATCTCCAGCCTCTCTGTTGGCTGGACACTCCCAGCAGGGCCCTCTGAGAAGAGCTGAGCTGAATGCTTCCTTGTTCCTTGACCAGGTCAGAGCCCTACGTGACCAACCTGCTCAAGATGTATGTGCGGTGCCCCTACAGCTGCCATGAGCTGTTCGGTTTTGACATCATGCTGGACGAAAACCTTAAGCCCTGGGTCCTGGAAGTGAACATTTCCCCAAGGTAGGTGGTGTCCTAGGACACCCCAGTAGAGTCCTTCCTGTCTCCTCAGGATCCCATTGCCAATATAAACTTGTCGACTGTGGAAAGAAAGTCCTTTCCTTCACTAGAATTTGTGTTACCCCTTCAAGATCTACGTGTTGTTGTTGTCTTCAAACTTTCATTTATTTGAGAGGGCTCTCATCCACTGGTTCACTCTCCAAATGTCTGGAATGGCCGGGGCTGGATCATGGCTGGGGCCAGTTGAGAACTCACTCCAGGCCTCCCACGTGGAACCCAGTTACTTGAGCCGTCGGCACTGCCTCCCAGTGTCTGCATTGACGGGAAGCTGGAGGCAGGAGCTGGAGCTGGGTATGGCGCTCAGGCACCTGATGTAGGACATGGGCGTCTTAACTGCTGGGCTCCACGTCTGTTCCCCGTGGTCTGTGTGCTTGCTCACTCACTCGTTCTTTGATGTTTTCTCAAAGTCCTTTGAGACTTGAGACAGTTTGTTAAATGTTCTTTTCAAGTCGATCCCTACTTCCCCTTCCTAGCAAACCAAGTAATTCACTATGTTTGGGATCAGAGACTCTCACAGTGGTCCTGGTGCATTCGGATGTTGGAGCCCCTTTCGACCTGGGGAAGCTAAGGGGTAGTGGGACCACTTCTACTTGGACGTAGGGCCAGAGACCATGAGTGCTGCTCTGACCCCTGTGCATCCTCTCCCTGAAGCCTGCACTCCAGCTCTCCACTGGACATCAGCATCAAAGGCCAGATGATCCGTGACCTCCTGAACTTGGCAGGGTTTGTCCTGCCCAACCCGGAGGATGTCCTCTCCAGTTCCAGCAGCTCCAGCAGCTCCAGCCCCAGGTGAGCCTCCGCGCTCGCTAGCAGCACGAGCGGCCCGCTGTGCTTGCGGGAAGGAAGGGGTGCTGCGCGCGCTCCTACCTGCTGTCCCAGTCTGCCCTACAGCCTGCCTGCCCAGCACTGCTGCTGCAGGGCTCCTAAAAGCACGTCTGGTCTTATTGCTCCTCTGCTTAGGAATCTCCACAGGGCCTAGGCGTCAGACTTAAGCTCCTTATCTGGACACTCGAGGCCCAGCCTCCTTTTCTCAGGCGCGTCTCTCTTTGCTCTGACAAAATGGATCCCTCACAGAACCTCAAGGTTGGAAGGATCTTTAAGGGTCAGTGAGTCCGATCTCCTCTCTGAAGCCTTCGTTTCCTCTTGCTGTTCCCCTCTGGCTTCCTTTCCTCTGCTCCCAAAATGCCCTTTAGCCAGACCTTCCTGTTGTAATCTCTACTGTCCGTTAAAGCCCACCTCCAGTCTGCGTCTTCCTGACAGCAGCTCAGGGTGTTCTTTCTCCTGCGTGCCCCTGAAGCACTTGGGGCCACTCCCAAGGGTGGGGAGCTAAAATCTGGCCAGTGCCTGTGATATGCAAGGAAAAACCCAAAATTTACCCTCCCCACAGTCCTGTCAGACTAGTTGTAGTGTCACGGGTCACAGAAGAGGAAGTTGAGGGTCACGGGGTTCAGTAACGCATCCAGAGCCATTCTGCTAGAGTGGCAGGGCCTGGAGGTCGCATTCTCATCTGACTGCGCACACACTGTCTTTCCTCTTTCTACCTCGTAGACGCGCATTTGCTCTGGTCTGGGATTTATCCTGCCTGCCACCTTGGAGGCGAGGGTTGCTTTTGGTCATTTTTGTATCTCAACAGTGGTTGTCGTCATCCTAGAGGCTGGGCGCGTAGTTAGTCTTCACCGAGTTAAGTGAGACCCAAGTGTACAGCGGTCAGGCTGTCAGAGGCTGCCTCGCGCTCTGCCCATGCGGCCATGGCATTGGATGTCTGGGGACTGCTCCGGTGCAGTCCCGCGTAGTGCGAGGCACCCCGCTAATCAGCGTGTCTCCTCCTGTTGGGGGGGTCTCCCTGGGCTGGCCCTTCTCTCCATGTTTGCTCAGCGTGGGAAGCTGCTGACCCGGGCTGTCTCTCCTCCCATGCCTTAGCCTGTCCAGCTCTCCCAGAGACAAGTGTCGAGTGGCCCCACAGCATCTCACTGCGCAGAAGATGAAGGAAGCCTATTATCTGACGCAGAAAATCCCCGATCAGGTAGGAGGTTGGTTTTACCCCTAATGCCGGCAGGAAGGTCTGTGTTCAAATGTTTGGGAGCCCAGAGCAACCCATTTTTCCTTTTTCTAGAGCAGGGTTTCTCAGCCCAGGTCTGGGGTCACTGTGGCGTACGGATTGGATGGATGTGTGTTGTTGTGGGAGAAAGTTGGTGAACTTAGCACATTTTCAAGAGCTACTGCTCTTAGCAAGATGCTGTGCTGGCCCTCTCTTGTCAGAGCTGCAGGCCATTACCCTGTGGTTTCTTTCCTTAAGAGGCAGAGTGAGACTGTAGGAGGCTTGTCCTTCTCAGAGCAGACAAGGGAGCCGCAAATAAGAGTGGCAGACATAAGGCCGGTGCCAAGTCCAAGTTCTGCAAGATCTTGACCCCATCCAACAAAGCACTTAACCTCAGGACCCTACTGGCTGCCCTGACCCCAACCAAGAGTGTCTTCCTTCACTAGCTGAGTTAGTAGACTTAAAGACAAAGTACAGAGCTGGTTCACAAGGTGGCTTGAGTCCCGTGAGTCCTGGGACCCCAGCACCCCCAGCACTGTTCCCTGTCCCTAAGTGACTCGATTCTCTGTCTCTGGCGCACACGTCCCGTATACTCTCATGCTCCTTGTTCCTTGGGTCACAGGACTTCTACGCATCTGTGCTGGATGTCCTGACGCCAGATGATGTCCGAGTTCTGGTTGAGATGGAGGATGAGTTTTCTCGCCGTGGTCAATTTGAACGAATCTTTCCTTCTCGAATCTCCTCTCGCTATCTCCGCTTTTTTGAGCAGCCACGATATTTCAACATTCTCACCACCCAGTGGGAACAGAAGTACCATGGCAACAAGCTGAAAGGTGATATGCCCTCCCTGCACACAGGAAGCCATGTTTAGGGAGAGATTAAATCCCAGCAGGCCTAGAAATGAGCTCTTTGGAAAGAACAGACCAGCTGATTCCACCCTTTGAATTTCCAACCTCTGCCAATCTTGTTCCAGGAGTGGATCTGCTTCGGAGTTGGTGCTACAAAGGGTTCCACGTAGGAGTCGTCTCTGATTCTGCCCCAGTGGTGAGTGGTCTTGGTGTGTGTTGGGAGATGGATGTTCTTTGCCTAGGAGTGCGCTGTAGTTGGGTTGTAGGTATAGATCCTCTCACTTGTTCTGTAGATCCTGCCTCTGTGTCTTAGGAATCTTCTCTTTCAAGTCCCTGGGTGCCTTCCTTTCAAGGATTAAAGAGTACTTTGTAGTCCTCAGCTTCCTACCTGATTCAGGAGAGAATCAAGGTGTTTACCGTGCAGGCCCAAGCCCAAGGGTAGAGAAGAGGAGAGCTCCGTGATCCCTTAGGGTGGAGCTGGAAAGAAAGTCCCAAGACCCCACACACTGCTGCCTGGGTCCTGCCTAGCCCTGTTGGCCTCATTGCTCCCTTTATTCCTAGTGGGCTCTCCCAGTGTCACTTCTGACTGTTGCAAAGGATGATAGGACACTCAATGCCTTACGCCAGTTGGAGACCGACAAGCTGGGGTGAGTACCGCGTGACAAAGGCCCATTGGCTGTGAGTTGGGGAGTGTTTTTCCCTCCTGTCTTCCCAGACTGTGACCAGGAAATCATCCTTCTCCAGGGGGTTTGGTGAGAGTGTCGGAATCTGCAGCTGTAGTGGCCTCTTCCTGGGGGCTCCTGGTCCGCCCCGTGAGGCTGAGCTAGTGTCCAGCATCATCTGCTGAAGCAGCACCGTAGGCCACTTGCTGTGGGGAGTCCTTGGTACTCTTGCCTACCTACATTCACCCAAATACGCTCGCACTTAGGCTCTCAACGCCTTCAAATAAGTAAGAGATTTTATGGGTGTTCCAGCAGTGTGAGTGTGGTCTACCGCACCATAATGGAAATGCCCTGTCCAGACTCCAAAGGCAGATTGCACGTTAAAGGGCAGGCGTTTGGCACAGCAGTGAAAACACCACTTGGGATACTCACATCCCATGCTAGAGTGCAGGCTCTGCTTCCAGTCCGGCTTCCAGCTGGTCCGTGTCCTGGGAAGACAGCAGAAGGCGGTTCCTGGAACATGGGCCCCTGCCACTCACGTGGGAGACGCCCATCATGTGGGCCCCCGGCTTCAGCCTGTCCCAGCACCGGCTGTTGCAGGCATTTGGAGAGTGAACCAGTGGAGGGAGGGTCTATGTCTCTGCCTTTTGAATAAAATGAAAATAAATAAAAATAAAAGCAGGAAGTTTAAAAGGCTGAACAATAAAGGTCAAGATCATTTTTAAAGATAATTTCAGCTATGCAGTGTCTCAGCTGTTTCTTTCCCCACCTGTTCCCTTCAGCAAACACAGCTCCTCTGAGGGAAGCCCAGCATCCTCTGAAGACGGGGCCACACCCAAACCCAGGAACGGCCAGACTGGCCCTAGCCCGGGAAGCCCAGTTCCTCGAAGCACAGCGAGGACACCAGCAAAGAGCCCAGCCTCCCCGCCCAGGCGCTACCTGTGACCAGCTACAGTGGGTGGACCTTGACACTTTGATCGCCTACTTCCCAGGCCACCAGCTGCTGCGAGCCCACACCTGACCTGTGCACGGAACACCAGTGTCAGCTACCTCAGGGGAACCAACCTGCCGATCTGCCTGAGCCACCACCCCTCCACGTTGCCCCTTATCAGAGTATTTTTATTGAAGTGGTTGCATTGTAGAGACGGGCGTCTGGAGGAACGGTGGTGATGGGGCTGGCCCCTCCTGTCTCAGCTGAGAAGCCAGTGATGGCCGTGCAGCCTTATAAAGCAGGGTTTGGTTCCTACCTCCAGAGCCATGTGTGCTTTGTTTCTGGCCTCGGTGCAGTGGTTGAGTGGAGCCCAAGAGGAGAGACCGCCGGAAGTCCTTTGTTCTTCAATCAAGGGGTTTCCTCCGAGGGGCCTCATTTCCTCAGGCCTCCTCTCCACACCCCTGCACGCTGTGCGCTTCCAGCAGGATCCCGACTTCCTCAGTAGGGGGCAGAAGAGTCCAGAACATGCTGAGCCCATTTCCTGTCACTCCAGTGTCGGCTCTTTCAGGCACCCACCCAGCCCGTGGCGCTAGGGCTTTGTGTTCTGGCCCCGTCTCACTACCTGTTCAGCCTGCTAGACTTCCCTCACAGCTGTTACCTCTTCAGCTCCTGGCTTTCTGTGAGCTTTGTGAATTTCCCCGGCCCCAGTGAAGAAGCCCGGATAATCGCAGTTGCCATTAACTGTGCCCCTGCATCAAAGGACACAGTGCTGGGGGAGGGTGGGAGGGGCTGAGGCTTCCCCACACCTGGGCTGGCAGCTCGGCGGGTGCGTTTCAGGGGCCATCACTGTTGTAGGCTGGCCTTCCAGACGCCTGCTAAACTCTTGAACTGAAAGGAATCTACCTCCCTCCCCAAGCCTAAGTAAACAGTGAGTGCTCAATAAATGCTGACGGAGTGAACTGTACATACAGAAATCTCAAAGGACTCAAGTGCCTGAGCCGGAAGTTCTCTCACCTGGGGGGAGGCACAAGGCTTAGAGTGGGGCAGAAAGGTGGTTTCCACTTGGACCTGCTTGTCCCTAGCCCAGTACCTCCTATGGCTGCTGGCCTCCTCTGGAGTCAGTCCCTACAATCGGTTTACTTAGTACTGTAGCCGCAGCGCACACTGGGAGCTAACTAGAAATTGGTCCCACATCTCCCATGGGCTGGTTTCCCCTTTGTGCATCAGACACCCAGGCTGGGCTGCTGCCATCACGGCCTCCAGTTACCCCATTTCTCTGAACTTGGAAAAGATGGAGATGAACCCCCCACCCCCACCCCGGCGGGCTCCTGATGTCAGGTGGTGAGTTGGGTGGAGACCTGGAAAGGTCACTGAGAGTCCTGATCAGCGTTCAAGGATACAGTCTAGGGGAGTGTGCCAGCCAGTCCTAAGGTCAGGTTGACATTGGTGAAGAAAGTGTGAGGGTGACAAAGTCCAGGGCAGCACGTGCCGTCCAGTCCTGAGGACTTCAAAGGCGGGCCACGGTGGCAGAGGTCCTTGCCAGTCCCGTCAGATCTTTGCTGACATCGTTGAAGGGAACTCTCTCCTGTCCCTCCTGGATCAAGCATTGTACGTGTGGCAGAGGAGGGTCGGCAGCCTTCCCGTGGGGGAGCTCGCTGCCTCTTAGCCCGGTGCTGCCTCACTCCCTGGAAACCAACCTCAGAAACCCTGCACAGCTCGGCAGTCTGACCTGGATGGGGAGCAGTCCCACAGGCGGGGACCGGGGTGCCGGGGGAGGGAGGGAAGGAAGGACTTGGGAGACTCCGTGAGTGATGCAAGTAGAATGTTTTTTGCAGTTTAAAACACGTTCCCACATGTGTGTTTGTTTCTCCCATCTTCGTCTGCTAGGTGTGGTAGTCTGCTGGCTGGAGGAAGGGCGTTGGCTTTTGTGTCATGTTTCCCTTTCCCGTGGAGAGCAAATCTGCTCTGGCTGATCGAACATTCAGCTAAATGAGGAATTGCTGAGGAGTCTGGAGGGTTTTTCTGGGAAGTGTAAATTGAAGTCCAGGGGCCGGTGTTGTGGCACAGCGAGTTAAGCCACTGCTTCTGTGTGTGGTGCAGGCATCCCACGTCGGAGTGCTGGGTCATGTCTCAGCTGCTCCGCTTCCCAGCCAGCTCCCTGCAGGTACACCTGGGACGGCAGCCGAAGATGGCCCAGATACCTGGAAGAAATTCCCAAATACCCACGTGGGAGACCAGCGTGGAGTGTCTGGCCCAGCCCCGGCCATTGTGACCTTTTGGGGAGTGAATCAGTGTTGCAAACGTCTCTCTCTGTCTTCTCCTGTCACTCTGTCTTTCAAATAAATAAATAATTCTTTTTAAAAAATTGCGGGAGTCTAGTAGAGTCAACACTTGCCACAATCTATCCGTTGCCATCCTAACTTGGTAACTCACCCAGTGCCCGTTTGCAGGCAGGGCAGTGAGTGCTCCAGAGACCAGGAGTGCTGTCCAGGGTGTTGGTGTTGCGATGGAGTAGGGGGAGGGGGTGGCTGCGGACTGGAGGTTACTGTTCCCGGGTGCTTCAAATCCACTTGGGATTGATCAAAAACTACGTTTCCCTAGAATGAATATTAATGAAGAAGTGGCCTTGTGTTAGGAAAAGAGCCTGGGCCTTCCAGTGAACTGTACCACTGGCTCTGACCTTGGACCTGCCAACTAACTCGTAAGTCTGTTTCTTCATAATATGAATACAATACATACCTGGCGGGGATGATGAAGACAGAAGCCAAGCGTAGTAGAAGCACTTAGGATGCAGTGGGTACTTGCGCGTGGTCACTCCTTTTGTCCAGGTGCCCTTAGATAGGGAGAGGCGAGCTGGAATGGTGAGCCCCTTCCAAGGGGGGATGCGGAGCAGTGCTTGAGATGTTTTAGAAGTGGTGCGTCCAGAACACACTTAGACGTGTCCCCCCGCCTCACCCCAGTGCACGCAGAAACACCAGCAGTTTCCAGCCTGCCGTGAGTGCTCTAGGGGAGGTACCTCAGTGCAAGTTCCCTAGGCGAGGGAGCTCGGGAGGCAGTCGCAGTATGCGAATCAAATGAGACGAGTCCCAGGCTGTCCCAGGCTGAGCTTGGGTAGGAGAGGGAGAGCCAGGAAGCCCTGAGCGTGCCCAGCGGCAGATGCAGAAGCTGGAGGCCTTGACCAGCAGGGGCCAAAGGACAAGGGTGTGCACCTGGAAACATTGAGGGACGTGGTGTCAGGCTGCCTCGCCAAGGGTGATGGTCCGCTATCCTGGCCCCTCGGGCAGCTGACCTCAGAGGATCTGACGGTGGCGTTGGGGGTGTGGATGCCAGGAACTCGCCCCTCCACTCAGGTCGGTTATCACCCGTGACGACGTCACCAGAGGCAGCTGGGGATCTTTCCTGCTTACTGCTAGCTACTGTTTAAATCCCAACTGCTTCGGGTTAGCAGGGCTGTGGGGCTGCGAGCTGCATTTCCTGCCACTTGAGGTTCTGACTCTGGGCCCGCGAGGCTCCCCAGAGCGGGATCTGCACACGCACCCCTACCTGGGATCTGTGCAGCCGCCTTGGACTTGGCCCCTTCACCAGCTGTGGATCAACGAAAGCTGCAAGTAGTTTCTCCAAGATTTATTTGAAAGGCAAGGTAACAGATCTCCCATCACTGACTCATTCCCCAAATGTCTGCGTAGCTGGGGGTAGGCCAGGCTAAAGCCAGGAGCCAGAAACACCAACCTGGTTCCCACGTAGTTGTCAGCGACCCAAATACTTGGGCCGTATTCTGCTGCCTTCCCTGGCACATCATCAGGAAGCTGGATGGGAAGTGAGGTAGCTGGGACTCGACCAGCACTCTGATACGGGATACCAGCATTGCAGGCAGCAGCTTAACCCGCCCAACACAGGGCCCGCCCCTGCACGCAGTCTCAGGCTGGCCCTGGGTGGAGGAATAGTTGTTTGCATAACCCATTTGTATCTTAATTATGCAGGGCTGTGAGAGACTGCACCAGGGAAGGAAAGCTAGCCAAAGTTTGAAAAGATGTTTATTCTTTTCAGGTTTCAAGCAGTAAACTAAGGATATCAAAGTTTACCTGGCGGGTTGTAATGGGGATTAAATGGGGGCGGGGGGGAGGCACAAAATACCTAACAAAGTGCCCCGGTGTGTGAGTGGTACAGAGTTCAAGCAGATTCTTAAACAGTTCAGACACCGCCGCCCAGGAGCAGAGGTGTAGCCTAGCAGTGCAGGTGCCCGCGCCCCGCACTGGGCTGCCTGGGTTCAGTTCCTGCTGCAGCCTCCTGCCACCCACAGCGGGGAGCTGGGTTGAATCTGCTTCTGGCCCTGGGCCACCCTGGCTGCTGTGGGCCTTTGGGACGTGGATCAGCATGAGCGTGGGCTCTCTGCCTATCTCTGCCTCTCAAACACAAAAACCAAAAACATTTCTTCCTTAAAGTAACAGTAACAGCATACAGTAGTTTTAAAATTGTATTAAAATAGCATGTTGCTATTGCGAAACTATGGTAAAATATATTTTGATTCTATTCATAGGAGAATAAAGCTAATAAAGCTAAAAATTTAATCAGGAGAATGATCTTAGAAAGCCTAGGGCCCTTATCTTTCCTTGTTGTTAGAGAAGTGAAACTAAAACTAGAGTGAGCTCCCGCTTACACGCTAACCTGTCCCAAAGTGAAAAGACAGAAAATGCCAAACGGCAGTGCGAATGTGCGCTAACTGGAACTCTCACTGCTGGTGGGGATGCAACGCGATACTCTGGAAAACGGCTGGCTGGTCTCTTATAAAGTGAGACAGCCCCTTAACGCCTGGCAGAGCAGTTCGACTCCTGCAAGCAGCCCCTCCTTCTAGAAGCGTGATTTGTTGTGATATTAATGTCTCCAACATTCTTGAGCAAGCTAATCCTAGTCAGGAGGCTATCTCAGTCTTACAAAGCAGCCTGGAAGTAGCCGGCGCCGCGGCTCACTAGGCTAATTCTCCGCTGGCGGCGCCGGCACACCGGGTTCTAGTCCCGGTCGGGGCACTGGGTTCTGTCTCCGTTGCCCCTCTTCCAGTCCAGCTCTCTGCTGTGGCCCGGGAGTGCAGTGGAGGATGGCCCAAAGTGCTTGGGCCCTGCACCCGCATGGGAGACCAGGAGAGGCACCTGGCTCCTGGCTTTGGATCAGCGCGGTGCACTGGCCATACGGCCATTGGAGGGTGAACCAACGGCAAAGGAAGACCTTTCTCTCTGTCTCTCTCTCACTGTCCACTCTGCCTGTCAAAACACAGACAGACACACACACACACACAAAAGCAGCCTGGAAGTGACTGGGATGGGAGAATTTCCATCTCTGACTTTTTTCTCTTTGATCCCAACCGTTTTGCTGCAGGCTGTTTTCACATTCCCACTACTGTTATCTCAACACCACTAAATAAGGTGGAAATTTTCCAAATTTGTTATATAAAACAATAAGACACTCAAACATCAATAAATCTATGACTCATTAACTTGAATTCTGAGGTTACATAAACTATTACAAGGAAAAACATTCAAACACATTTCCAAGGTGCCACACAGCGCAAGAACACATCAGGCCTCACCTGATCCTTCACTAGTGAGAACGTTCACCATCCTCTTCAGAGTCAAGTATCTTCTTCAGCCCTTACTTGGGGCAAGAAAAGCTGGTGACAGCTTTTTTCCTCGGAGCAAAACCTTGGAATCAACTCACATGTCCCACAAACTAATGAGTGAGTGAGTTGTGATCTATCTGTCCAACAGAATACTACAGTGATATAAAAAAGGAATAAACTGACTCAGGAGCAGCTTGAGTGAATCTGAAGAGCCTTAGGCTTAATGGAAGCCAGAAACAAGACTGCGTGCCTACGGTTCACGGCATTGTGGAAAGCAGGTCGGGGTGGCATCTGGGGCAGTGGCAGGACATCCTGGCTTCGAGTGTCTGGCTTGGACTCCCAGCTCTGCCCTGGGTTGCAGCGTCCTGCCAGTGAAGACCCTGGGCGGCAGCAGGTGATGGCTCAAATGGTTGGGTCCCCGCCACCCTTATGGGGAGACCTGGATTGAGCTGCTGGCTCTGGGCTTTGGGCTGGCCCCACCCCAGATGTGGTGGGCATCTGGGGCGTGAACCGGCAGGAGACCTCTGTCTTTGCCTTTCAGTGAAAACAAACCTTTTTTTTTTTTTTTTTTTACAGGCAGAGTTAGAGAGAAAGGTCTTCCTTTTCCATTGGTTCACACCCCAAATGGCCGCTACGGCCGGTGCACTGAGCCAATCTGAAGCCAGAAGCCAGGTGCTTCTCCTGGTCTCCCATGGGGTGCAGGGCCCAAGCACTTGGGCCATCCTCCACTGCACTCCCGGGCCACAGCAGAGAGCTGGCCTGGAAGAGGGGCAACCGGGACAGAATCCGGCGCCCCGACCGGGACTAGAACCCGGTGTGCCGGCGCCGCAGGCTGAAGATTAGCCTAGTGAGCTGCGGCGCCGGCCTTTTAGGTGATTGTTTTTTCAAAGCATGAGGAGATGCCATTTCTTTCTTTTTTTTTTTTTTTTTTTTTTGGACAGGCAGAGTGGACAGTGAGAGAGAGACAGAGAGAAAGATCTTCCTTTGCCGTTGGTTCACCCTCCAATGGCCTCTGCGGCCGGCGCTGATCCGAAGGCAGGAGCCAGGTGCTTCTCCCAGTCTCCCATGCGGGTGCAGGGCCCAAGCACCTGGGCCATCCTCCACTGCACTCCCGGGCCATAGCAGAGAGCTGGCCTGGAAGAGGGGCAACCGGTACAGAATCCAGTGCCCCGACTGAGACTAGAACCCGGTGTGCTGGCGCCGCAGGTGGAGGATTAGCTTAGTGAGCCGTGGCACCGGCCCGAGATGCCATTTCATGAAGCTGATGCAATGAAAATCACAATGAAATGACACTAGAATAATTAAGATTAAAAAGGCAGCCAAGGGGCCAGCATTGTGGTGTAGCAGGTTAAGCTTCCGCCTGTGATGCTGGCATCCCATGTGGGCGCTGGATCGAGACCCAGCTGTTCAGCTTCCAACCCCTTTCCCTGCTGATGTGTCTGGGACAGCAGTGGAAGATGGCCCAAGTGCTTGGGCCCCCACCACTCACAGGGAAGACCTGGAAGAAGCTCTGGGTTCCTGGCTTCAGCCTAGCATAGCCCTGGCCATTGTGGTCATTTACGGAGTGAACCAACAAATGGAAGATCTTGTTTTCTCTGTCTCCCCTTTCCTCTCTCTGTAACTTTACCTTTCAAATAATTTTTTTTTTTTTTTTAATTTTTGACAGGCAGAGTGGACAGTGAGAGAGAGAGACAGAGAGAAAGGTCTTCCTTTGCCGTTCGTTCACCCTCCAATGGCCGCCGCGGTAGGCGCGCTGCGGCCGGCGCACCGTGCTGATCCGATGGCAGGAGCCAGGAGCCAGGTGCTTTTCCTGGTCTCCCATGGGGTGCAGGGCCCAAGCACCTGGGCCATCCTCCACTGCACTCCCTGGCCACAGCAGAGGGCTGGCCTGGAAGAGGGGCAACCGGGACAGAATCCGGCGCCCCGACCGGGACTAGAACCCGGTGTGCCGGCGCTAAATTTTTTAAAAATTAAAAAAAAGCGGCTGGCGCCGCGGCTCAATAGGCTAATCCTCCACCTGCAGCGCCGGCACACCAGGTTCTAGTCCCGGTCGGGGCGCCGGATTCTGTCCTGGTTGCCCCTCTTCCAGGCCAGCTCTCTGCTGTGGCCAGGGAGTGCAGTGGAGGATGGCCCAGGTGCTTGGGCCCTGCACCCCATGGGAGACCAGGAGAAGTACCTGGCTCCTGCCTTTGGATCAGCCCGGTGCGCAGGCCGCAGTGCGCTGGCCGCAGCGGCCATTGGAGGGTGAACTAACGGCAAAAGGAAGACCTTTCTCTCTGTCTCTCTCTCTCACTGTCCACTCTGCCTGTCAAAAAAATAAATAAATAAAATAAATAAATAAAATTAAAAAAGCAGCCAAGATCAATGCTGGAAAGGCTGTATAGCACCTGAGCCTTTTCTTTCTTTTCTTTTCTTTCTTTCTTTCTTTTTTTTTTTTTTTTTAAGATTTATTTATTTGAAAGAGTTACACAGAGAAGGAGAGGCAGAGAGAGAGGTCTTCCATCGAATGGTTCACTCCCCAATTGGCTGCAACAGCTGGAGCTGCACTGTTCTGAAGCCAGGAGCCAGGGGCTTCTTCTGGGTCTCCCATGTGGGTGCAGGGGCACAAGGACTCAGGGCCTTCTACTGCTTTCCCAGGCCATCGCAGAGAGCTGGGTCAAAAGTGGAGCAGCCGGGACTCGAACCAGCACCTACATGGGATGCTGGCATTGCGGGTGGCGGCTTTACCTGTTTAGAGCCATAGCGCTGGCCTCAGCCATTGAAGCTTTTCATACAAGACCAGCGAGCGTAAATGGTGCAGCCACTGCTAATCACGTGCAGTTTCTTACAAAGGTAGCGTGTACTGCCCCTGGCTTGGGAATACCACTTCTGGGTTTTCTACCCCCAAAATGGGGAAGACATGGAACCATGTCCGCCAAAAATGTTTATCAAGAACTTTATTCCTAATCACAAAAAAATTGTGATTAATTCAGATATCTCAGCACACACATGGGAGACCCAGATAAACTGATGTGAACTCACACTCGGGGTGGGAGGGAAGGAGCAAACCAGTGATTTCTGCAACTTAAAGCATTACACTGATGGAGAGAAGCCAGACACAGATGAGTACATGCTGTGTAGCTCTGCGAGCGGCAAGAAGAGAGCAGCTGGCCTACAGAGCTGGAAATCAGAGCTGACGTCGTGTCTGGGAGTCAGTAGTATGAGTGGACCTCGAGAACTTCATGAGAAAGTGCAATTAAACTCCTGCACTTAGGTGTGAAACAATTTTGAAATCCAGGCATAGGTTTTTTTTTTTTTTTTTTTTGTGATATACATCTGAACTTTTTGAAGACCTCTCACATAGTAAGAAAGGGGGCCCAGGGACTGACATTGTGGTGCAGCGGGTTAAGCCATCGTGTGTGACGCTGGCATCCCGTATCGCAGTACCAGTTCCAGTCCTGGCTGCTCCGCTTCTGATCCAGCTCCCTGCTGCTGCGCCTGGGAGGAAAGCAGATGATGACCCAAGTGCTTGGGTCTCTGCCGCCCATGTGGGAGACCAGGATGGAGTTTCTGGCTCCTGGCTTCAGCCTGGCCCAGCTTTGGCTGTTGAGTGCATTTGGACAGTAAAAGAGTAGATTGATTCTCTCGCTCTCTCGCTTTCTGTCATTCTGCCCTTCAAATAAATCATTAAAAAAAGAAGAAAAGGGGACACAAGAGGAATTTCTGGGGTAGTGGCAGTGATCTATCCGTGATTTAGGTATTAGTTGCACAGTTGGCCTGGGGGAGGGATGGGAAGTCGAGGTTCAGCTGATCACAACCCTATACTTAGCAGTGGGGATCCCAGGCAGGTCCGTGCGGAGGCAGCGGTGTTACCAGCCTTGGTGTGCAGCTCTCGGGATGGTACATTTTGAATTTGAAAGGCTGATGGACATCCCAAGTGTGCATGATTCTTTGTGGCAGAGGAAAGCAAATGTTGTCGTTGGGAAACTGACTCAGGCGCGCCCGTGGGCTTAGTAAGCCGAGAACCCCAGCAGTCACCCTGGAGGCCGCTGCTGAGATCCGCATCACTGACTCCTCCTGCCCGTCGCTTCCCTCTGCCACCTCCCTCTCCCCGGGGCAAAGGCCCAAGTCCCTGCAGATGAAAGACCTTTTTCTCTGTCATCCATCTCTGTTCTAATGCAGTGACCTTTCTAATGAGCTGTGATATTAACAGATCAGGATCTTTGTCATTAAGAATCTCATGATGGGGGCCGGCACTGTGGCGTAGCAGATAAAGTCATCGCCTGCAGTGCTGACATCCCACAGGGGCACTAGTTCAAGTCCCAGCTGCTCCACTTCTGGTCCAGCTCTCTGCTATGCCCTGGGAAAGCAGTAGAAGATGGCTCAAGTCTTTGGGTCCTTGCACCCTTGTGGGAGACCCAGAAGAAGCTCCTGGCTTTGGATCAGCCCAGCTCTGGCTGTTGCAGCCATTTGGGGAGTGAACCAGCAGGTTGAAGATATCTGTCTCTCCTGCTCTGTAACTCTGCCTTTTCAATAAATAAATAAATATTGAAAAAAAAAAAAAAAAAACCTCAGCATGGTGGGAGGGGGTCTCGTGTTGTGGTGCAGAGGGTTAAGCCGCTTCCTGCAATTTCCATCTCCCATATTGGAGTGCCAGTTCGAGTTCCAGCTGCTCTGCTTCCTACCCAGCTCCCTGCTAATGCACCTGGGAAAGCAGAAGCTGGCCGAAGGACTTGGGTCCCAGCACACACACGGGAGACCCAGATGGAGTTAAAGACTCCTGGAGCTTGGGCCATCTGCTGCTGCTTTCCCAGGTGTATTAACAGGGAGCTGGATTGGAAGTGGAGTAACCGGGTCTTGAACTTCACTCATGGGATGCTGACATCATAGTTGGTGGCTTAACCTGCTGCACCACAATGCTGGCTCAGCAGCTGAGACTTTTGGCAGCAGTGTAGCAAAGTTCTGACTGAAGTAGAGTTAACACTGTGTGTTTATGAATTTAGCGTTTCATTTGTCTTTGCAATTTTAGTCATTCTAGTGGCAGCACAGCGCTATCTCGGCATGATGTCACATTGTATTTCTGGGATGGTTAATGTGGGAGATGGTGGTTTCCAAAGGTGGTGGCATGCCACATGCAGTCTATAGCTGATATCACTGCTCTTCCATTAGGATTTAGAGTCCGATTTTCCTCCCCGTCAGTCCAGGGTGATTCAAGTGACTGATAGAGCACAACAGATTTCATGCTGTGTCACGTTTGAACTGGGTCATAAAAGATCATGCACCTTCTGCCTGACTCACTGGAACATTCCTGGTTGGAGCCCCGAGCTGTGGGATGGCAAGTCCTACTGCTCTGAGGCTGCCATGCTGGAGGGAATCCAAGCCACAGAGTCCCTGTGGAAACGCTCTGAGTCTCTGAGTCATGTGCTGCTTCCAGATTCTCCCAGCTGGCAGCTTGGAGTCTTCCTAGCTGAGGTTCCAAAATCAGAACAAAAACAAGCTGTCCCCCTGCTGTGCCCACTCCAGATTCCTGACCTGCAGAATCCGTATAACAATGATTGCTATCTTAAGTCACTAAGTGGGCAGTTGGTTCCATAGCAACAGCTAGAGCCTACGTTTTGATTTTGGTTCATAGTGCTAGAATGTTCTTCAGCTCCACTTCTTGCTGCCTTTTACATTATCCTTGACATACAGTTCAATTCTCCACGTATTGCAAGGCTTCTGAAAGCTCCACTTTATTTTCTGGAAGCTTTTCTCCTTAGATTTTCAGGCTCCCACTGTGTACAGCCCCAGCATTTGGCAGAAGTCCTCAGGGGATAGCTGGCCGTGAGAATGGGGCCTTGTTTCTGTCAACGTTCCTCCTGGTGTCTCTCCCCTCTGAGTGGCCCTCCTGGAGTGTGAAGCCTGGACTTGCAGTGTCCTGCCTGTTCCCGGCATTGCCAAATGCTCCCACCATGAACCTGCCTGGCGGGATCAGCTGCACATGCCTTCTCTCCAGAGCTGTTCCTTGTCGACTCCTGCCAATCCAAATGTGGTCCCTGGGCCAAATAGCTTGTCTTCACCTGGAACTTTAGTAGAACTCGAGTGTCCAGCTCTGCCCCAGGCCTCCTGGGTCAATATTTACTGCTCATTTGTTGCCAAAAAGGAAACCTGTTAAAGTGAAATGAACACTATGAGAAACGGTGACTTTATCAGCCCTTGCCCTGACTGTTGATGAACAACATATAGCCTATTTAAAAAAAAAAATATTTATTGGGCTGGCGCTGTGGTCTAGCAGGTAAAGCCACTGCCTCAGTGCCAGCATCCCATATGGGTGCCGGTTCGAGTCCCGGCTGCTCCACTTCCAATCCAGCTCTCTGCTATGGCCTGGGAAAGCAGTAGAAGATGGCCCAAGTCCTTGGGTCCTTGAACCCACATGGGAGACCCAGAAGAAGCTCCTGGCTCCAGATCAGTGCAGCTCTGGCCATTGCAGCCAACTGGGGAGTGAACCAGCAGATGGTTCACTCTCCTTCTCTCTCTGTGTAACTCTGCCTTTCAGATAAATACATCTTTAAAACAAATTTATGGATTATCATTTACTTGAAAGGCAGAGTGATGGGGAAAGGGGAGAGACAGAGAGAGCAAGCTTCTACTCCTGGTTCACTCCCCAAATTGTCCCAATAGCCAGGGCTGTGTCATGCCAAAGCCAGGAGCCAGGAACTCCATCCTGGCCTCCCACATGGGTGGTAGGGACCCAAGTACTTGAGCCATCATCTACTGCTTCCAAGGGTGCATTAGCAGGAACTGGATTGGAAACAAAGGAACCGGGACCCAAAGCAGCGCTTCAGTATGGGATGCAGGCATCTCAAGGACATCCTAGCCCACTGGGCACAGTGCCCCCTGCAGCCTATCTTCTTTACTGTTGTGCAGTCTTTCTTGTTAGAAAGAAATGCATTTTTAAAATGCTTAGCACAACATACAGAAAAGTATAGAAAAAAGTCACATAATTTATCACCATTATCCTTTTTTTTTTTTTGACAGGCAGAGTTAGACAGTGAGAGAGAGACAGATAGAGAGAAAGGTCTTCCTTTTTTCATTGGTTCACCCCCCAAGTGGTCACCACAGCTGGCATGTTGCGGCTGGTGTGGTGCGCCAATCCGAAGCCAGGAGCCAGGTGCTTCCTTCTGGTCTCCCATGCGGGTGCAGGGCCCAAGCACTTGGGCCATCCTCCACTGCCTTCCCGGGGCCACAGCAGGGAGCTGGACTGGAAGAGGAGCAACCAGGACAAGAACCCGGGGTGCTGGTGCCACAGGCGGAGGGTTAGCCAAGTGAGCCGCGGCGCTGGCCTATCACCATTATTAACTTTGATATGTCTTTCTAGTGAGTATGAGATCAATGGTTGAAATTTTTTGTTTTAAAGGATTTATTTACTTGAGAGACAAAGTTACAGATAGAGGGAGGGACACAGAGAGAGGTCTTCCATCTGCTGGCTCGCTCTCCAAATGGCCGCAACTGCTGGAGCTGGGCTGATCCAAAGCCAGAAGCTTCTTGCAGATGCAGGAGCTTCTCGAGTTATCTTGTACTGCTTTCCCAGGCCACTGTTGGGAACTGGATTGGAAGTGGAGCAGCTGGGACCTGAACCCGTGCCCATATGGGGTGCTGGCACCACAGGCGGATGCTTAACCTACGATGCCACAGCACCAGCCCCTGAAATGGTCTTATAACTTGGCTTTTGCTTTTTTTTAAAAAAAATTAAAATGTATTTGAGAGAGAGATAATTAAAATACTCATAATGGATTGGGAGCTGGGAACTCGATGTGGGTCTCCTTTTTGGGCGGCAGGAGCCTGATTACTTGAGCCATCACTGTTGCCCCCCGGGCCTGACATAGTAGGAAACTGGAGTCAGAAGCCAGGCCAGTGTGTTGAACCCAGATACTCTAATATGGCATGATGTCATCTTAAGTGTCTGCTCTCTTTTTGTGTATGTGTTTTATTTTTTTATTTTTTTTTATTTTTTTGACAGGCAGAGTGGACAGTGAGAGAGAGAGACAGAGAGAAAGGTCTTCCTTTGCCGTTGGTTCACCCTCCAATGGCCGCCGCGGCCGGTGCGCTGACGGCCGGTGCACCGCGCTGATCCGATGGCAGGAGCCAGGAGCCAGGTGCTTTTCCTGGTCTCCCATGGGGTGCAGGGCCCAAGCACTTGGGCCATCCTCCACTGCACTCCCGGGCCACAGCAGAGAGCTGGCCTGGAAGAGGGGCAACCGGGACAGAATCCGGTGCCCCAACCGGGACTAGAACCTGGTGTGCCGGCGCCGCTAGGCGGAGGATTAGCCTAGTGAGCCACGGCGCCGGCCTGTGTATGTGTTTTTTAAATAAAATTTATTTATTTGAAAGGCAGAGTTACAGAAAGGGAGAGACAGAGAGCGTCTGTCAGCTGGTTCACTCCCCAAATGGTTGCAATGGCCAGGGCTGGAGCACGCCGGAGCCAGGAGCTTCCTCTGGTCTCATGTGGGTGCAGGGGCCCAAGCTCTTGGGCCATCCTCCACTGCTTTCCCAGGCACAGCAGCAGGGAGCTGGATGGGAAATAGAGCAGCCGGGACTGAAACCGGCACCCATGTGGGATGCCGGTGCTACAGGCGGAGGCTTAACCTGCTACGCCACCGCGCTGACCCCAGGGGGTTCTTTTCACCTGAGCAGCTCACCCGATGCAGGAGTCAAGGCTGGCTGTTGCATCTCGTTCCCTCCAGAGAAAGGAGGACACAGCAGACCGCAGACATCACCTAGTGTTTGTTTTGTAACAGCTGAAGTTCAGATGTTTGATGAAATCGGAAAAAAATATGTGATGCCTGAGAGCCAGCGTTTTCTGCTCTGAAGAGTGAAAGTCCTACCAGGGAAGCCAAGAAAAGCAGTGGGGACTCCCAGCTTCTCATCCCTGGCTCTGACCTTCCTGGCAAATCAGTTGTCATCTCTGCCCCTCTGATTCTTATTATAAAAAATTAGCGTATGGGGCCGGCGCTGTCACACAGCAGGTTAAAGTCCCAGCCTGCAGCACCGGCATCCCATGTGGGCGCCGGGTCAAGTCCTGATTGCTCCACTTCCCATCCAGCTCCCTGCTAATGTGCCTGGGAAAGCAGTGGAAGATGGCCTAAGAATAGCAAAGAAAGTGAAAACTGGTACCTACTGGTTGGTTTGGGCCAATGAAAACTTTCAGAGTGTTAGCCACTTTCTCTTGAAAATTCTGACTTCTGAGGTAGGCATTTGGCATAGCAGTTAAGCCACCACTTGGGATGCCTGCATCCCGTATTGGAGTAGCTGGGTTCAAGTCTCAGCTCCCCTTCCATTCCAGCTCCCTTCTGATGTGCTCAGACTGAAGTGACACCTTGACAGCAGGGACTCCATCTTGAGAAAGCACCCCCCACTGTGAGATTCTGGTCTGAAATTATGATCTAAAACTCAGACAATAACGGTGCACTGCATCCCACTTGGCAGAGCAGAGAAACTCCCTAGCAGGATGGCTCAGGCTTAAAACAGATACGCTGCACCTGGATTAATGTTAAGACTGTAACTTGCCTATGGTCAAGACTGTAATTGCTGTTAGTTTCACCTAGGCCTTGGGTCAGCTTGACCCTAGCAAGCATGTATTCCACCTCCCCTGCTTGTGGATTTTGCCTTTATAAACCCTGTTGCTTTGAGCTTCGGGCCGAGAGTTCTTTAGGGCATGAGCCCGCTCTCCACCGCCGGCAATAAAAGACATCAAATGTTATCAGTGTGGGGCTCCTCTGTCAGAGCTCGCTCAGGCACAAGACATTTGTCTCCCTGAGTTCCAGGCTTCTGGCCTCAGCCCGCATTAGAGCAAATCCAGCAAATCCCTGAGCTGTTGTTTGATAAATGGTGGTGGAATACTTAGCTATTATTTGGACTAGGACCCTAAGTCACACACACACACACACAAAAATTTCAGATGACTGAATTGCTAGCCATGAAAAATATGCATGTGAAAAACAAAGCTAGCAAGTGTAAAGTAAAACGTGTTTCCTCCCTAGTTATCTTGGGGTAGTCCAGGCAGGATATGACACCCAGAAAGTGTTAAAGGAAAAAATGCCAAGACACCCTCAAAACACCCTAAATACAGTCCAGATATAAGGGACAAACCGCAAGAGAAAACACTTGTAGAAGATGAATACTGCCCTCTGTAAATAGGAACAGAACCAGAACACCAACAGACAATTAGAAAAGACAAGCCAATTGGAAAAATAACCAAAGGATATAAGGAATTTGTAGGAAAAATAGAAATGAGCTGTAAGCATGTTTTTAAAAGCCATCAGCCTTCATAATATTTTTTAGGAATTCACAACAGGGTCTCAACATGATCTTTTTTCACCAAAAGATGAAAACAAGGGGCTTATTGAAACATAGAACATCTGGAAGAATCTGCACCAAAGTAGAAACAGTGTCACGTGGCGGGGGTCACGCTACAGGGGCCTGAGCAGTCCAAGGGGGCTCATGCATCACGTGTATTAATTCCAACGAAATCATCTGGCAGTTCTGCTGGGAGAGACGTTGATCTGTGGGATGTAAGTAGATCAGCGATCGGCACCGCCCAGCCAGAGTGAAGCAGTGAACAAGCACAACTGGTTCCCCCTGGCTCTCAACTCGGACATGACCCTTGCCCTCCCGCCAGATTCCACTAAAGATATTCACACCTCGTAAAAGACTCAAGAGACTGCGTTAATGGGACATGCGGACATCACTCTGGCAAATAAGTTTTCAGAAAGTTTATTTATTTATTTATTTATTTTTTTGACAGGCAGAGTGGACAGTGAGAGAGAGAGAGACAGAGAGAAAGGTCTTCCTTTGCCGTTGGTTCACCCTCCAATGGCCGCCGCGGCCGGCGCGCTGCGGCCAGCGCACCGCGCTGATCCGATGGCAGGAGCCAGGAGCCAGGTGCTTTTCCTGGTCTCCCATGGGGTGCAGGGCCCAAGCACCTGGGCCATCCTCCACTGCACTCCCTGACCACAGCAGAGAGCTGGCCTGGAAGAGGGGCAACCGGGACAGAATCCGGCGCCCCAACCGGGACTAGAACCCGGTGTGCCGGCGCCTATTAGCCTAGTGAGCCGCGGCGCCGGCCAGGAAGTTTTTTTTAAAAAACGTCCTTACTATGTGACGTCTTCTGAACAAGCCACTTTATTTATTTATTTATTTTTTTGACAGGCAGAGTTAGAGAGAGAGAGAGAGAGAGAGAGAGAGAGAGAGAGAGAAAGATCTTCCTTTTTCCATTGGTTCACCCCCCAAGTGGCCACTACGGCCGGTGCGTTGCGCCGATCTGAAGCCAGGAGCCAGGTGCTTCTCCTGGTCTCCCATGCGGGTGCAGGGCCCAAGCACTTGGGCCATCCTCCACTGCACTCCCGGGCCACAGCAGAGAGCTGGACTGGAAGAGGAGCAACCAGGACAGAATCCAGCGCCCCGACCAGGACTAGAACCTGGTGTGCCAATGCCGCAGGCGGAGGATTAGCCTAGTGAGCCACGGTGGCGGCCCAAGCCACTTTAAAAAATGAGGTATTATGTGTACTTTTTACAAAAACTCCCAGAGAGCACGGTGTGAGGGACGACCCCTGGTCCCTTTGCCGCAGAGGCAGCCACAGTTCTTGTGCGTCTATCCTGAGACAGTCGGTCCACGGGCAATCATCGGCAGTTATGCAACAACTGAATAACACTATTCTGCATCTTGGACTTTTTTTTCCTTAAAGATTTATTTATTTTATTTGAAAGCCAGAGTTACAGAGAGGCATAGGCAGAGAGAGAGAGAGAGAGGTCTTCCATCCACTGGTTCACTCCCCAGGTGACTGCAACAGCCAGAGCTGCACCCACCCAAAGTCAGGAGCCAGGAGCTTCTGGGTCTTCCATGTAGGTGCCGGGGCCCAAGGACTTGCGCATCTTCCACTGCTTTCCCAGACCACGGCAGAGAGCTGGATCGGAAGTGGAGCAGCTGGAACTTGAACTGGAGCCCATATGGGATGCTGGCACTGCAGGCGGCAGCTTTACCCACTACTTACGCTGGCCCCTACATCTTGGACTTTTTAATTGAAAATATGAATCGGAATTTGTTGTATTATCAGCATATGTAGGATTGTATCATTGCTTTTTAAGGCTGCAAACGATTCCAATGCATGAGTTAACCATGGTTTCTTTCACTAGTCCCCTACTGATGGGTATTGATGTTGTATCCAGTATTTTCTTTATCTTTACAAACAATGCTGTGATAAATATTCATCTATATTTATGATTTTGTAAGTGTATAAGTACATGACTGGAATAAATCCCCAGCAGTAGGTTTGCTGCTTCTAAAAATTTGAAAGCTCTGTAGCAATTCGCACTCCCTTAAACTGTGATGGAGAGTTTGTTTCCCAACACTCCCAACTACACAGTGGCATCAAACTTTTGGCCATTGTGGCCATTTGTGGAATAAACCAGCATACAGAAGATCAATCTTTCTATGTCTCACCCTTTTTCTCTATCACTTTACTTTTCACATAAATAAATCTTTTTTTTTTTTTTTTTTTTTTTTTTTTGACAGGCAGAGTAGACAGTGAGAGAGAGAGACAGAGAGAAAGGTCTTCCTTTGCCGTTGGTTCACCCTCCAATGGCCACCGCAGCCGGCGCGCTGTGGCCGGCGCACCGCGCTGATCTGGTAGCAGGAGCCAGGTGCTTCTCCTGGTCTTCCATGCGGGTGCAGGACCCAAGCACTTGGGCCATCCTCCACTGCACTCCCTGGCCACAGCAGAGAGCTGGCCTGGAAGAGGGGCAACCGGGACAGAATCCGGCGCCCCGACCGGGACTAGAACCCGGGGTGCCGGCGCCACAGGCAGGGGATTAGCCTATTGAGCCGCGGTGTGGGCCACCAATGATAATTTTTAAAAATAATAAAAGAGCCAGCAGTGTTGCACAGCAGGTTAAGTGCGTGTCTGTGACACTGGCATCCCATGTGGGTTCTGAGTTAGGTCTGAGCTGTTTCACTGTGATCCGGCTTCCTGCTGATGTGACTGGGGCAGCAGTGGAAGATGGCCTGAGTGCTTGGGTCCCTGCACCCACGTGGAAGATCTGGATGGAGCTGCAGACTCCTGACTGTGGTCTGGCCCAGCCCTGACCATTGTAGCCATCTGGGGAGCGAACCAGTAGACGGAAGATCTCTCTCTTCCTCTCTCTCATAACTTGGCCTTTCAAATAAAGTAAGTCTGTAAGTAAAAAGATTCTCTTGTTGGGTTAGAAAAAACATCAAGCTATGTGGGAGATTTCTTTATTAAAGATTTATTTATTTGAAAGGCAGAGTTACAGAGAGGCAGAGAGAGAGAGAGAGAGAGAAATCTTCCATCCACTGGTTCACTCCCCAAGTGGCCACAATGGCCAGAGCTGGGTCGATCCGAAATCAGGAGCCAGGAGCTTCTTCAGGGTCTCCCATGTGGTTGCAGGGGCCCAAGGACTTGGGCCATTTTCCACTGCTTTCCCAGGCGATAGCAGAGAGCTAGATCAGAAGTGGAGCAGCTGGGACTATAACCGGCGCCCACATGGGATGCTGGCACTGCAGGTGGCGGCTTTACCCGCTACGCCACAGTGCCGGCCCTGGGAGATATTTTTAAATCAAAATAACTTAGAGTGATTGAAAATAGGAAGATGGATAAAGATCTAGCAACTATATGCATGGAAATAACATAATAAAATATCAAAATCAGACAAATTAATTCATGGCCATTAAATATTTCAAATTCATAAAAAGTGGCATCCATCAAGAATATGTAATAGTCATGAACCCCAACAACAGATCTTGAAACTACAAAACCAAAGCTGTTGGATATAGAAGAACATTGGGGGGGGGGTGCCGTGGCTCACTTGGTTAATCCTCCGCCTGCGGCACCTGCATCCTGTGTGGGCACTGGGTTCTAATCCTGGTTGCTCCTCTTCCAGTCCAGCTCTCTACTGTGGCCTGGGAGGGCGGTGGAGGATGACCTGGGTGCTTGGGCCCCTGTACCCGTGTGGGAGACCAGGAGGAGGCACCTGGCTTCAGATCGGCGCTGCTCCGGCCATGGCGGCCATTTGGAGGGTGAACCAACGGCAAAGGAAGACCTTTCTCTCTGTCTCTCTCTCTCACTGTCTAACTCTGCCAAATAAAAAAAAAAAAAATTTAAAAAAAGGACATTTGGAAATTCTACAAATCGATACTAGTTTTGAGTTATTTGAAAGTACCTCTCAGAAGTTAACAAATCTAGTAGACGAAGATAAGTCTACAAAGAATTTAGAAACAAAATTAGGAGCTGGTGCCTGCAGTGCCAGCATCCCATATGGTTCAAGTGCCGGCTGCTCTACTTTTTTTTATGATTTATTTATTTTATTTTAAAGAGTTATTCATTTATTTGAAAGGCCGAGTTACAGAAAGGCAGAAGGAGAGACAGAGAGTTCGTTACTCCATTCTCTGGTTCACTCCCCAAATGGCCACAACGTCCGGAGCTGAGCCAACTCTAAGCCAGGAGCCTGGAGCTTCTTCTGGGTCTCCCACGTGGGTGCAGGGGCCCAAGCACTTGGGCCATTTTCTACTGCTTTCCCAGACCACAGCAGAGAGCTGGATAGGAAGTGGAGCAGCTGGGACTCGAACTGGCACCCATATGGGATGCCAGCACTGCAGGTGATTGTTTTACCTTCCATGCCACAGCACCAGCTCCTGCTCCTCTTCTGATCCAGCTCTCTGCTAAGGCCTGGGAAAGCAGGAGAGGATGGCCCAAGTCCGTGGACCCCTGCATCCACTTGGGAGACCTGGAAGAAACTCCAGGCTCTTTGCTTCACACTGGCCCAGCTCTGGCTGTTGCGGCTATTTGGAGAGTGAACCAGTGGATGGAAGATCTCTCTCTCTCTCTCTGCCTCCGTAACTCTGCCTTTCAAATAAATAAATAAATAAATTTTTAGAAAAACAAAATTAATAAATTGAGACTACACATTTTTCAAAAATACACATGGAACATTCAGAAAAATAAACAAGTACTAGACCATCCAAATCATTTTAATAACTCTAAAAACCAGAATAGATACACTCTCACCACAATGTAATAGCATTTTACATTAATAAGAAAATAATATTTTTATTTACTTGTAAATAAAAGCACCTTTCCACAGGACTCTAAGATCAGAAAGGCAATCAAAATGAAAATTATAAGCAGTTTGGAAAGGAATGACTAGAGAAACTGTGTATTGAATCTTGTTGGATACGGTTAAAACATCGTGTGGAAGTACACAGCATTAAATGGCTATGTTAGGAAATAAGAAAGCTTCGTTAAACACTCATGGAAAAATGAGAGGACTCAAAATTTCAGGGCAAATGTAATTCAATTCATTCCTACCGTGCATTTTCCACGCACTTTCTGACAACTGCTTTCTGCGTGGATTTCAACTTTTCTTGCCCCGGGCAGGCACTGCGGCACAGCACATGGAATTGGGGTTCCACGCTGCGAATGCTGGAATCAACTCTGTAGAGATCACTTGAAGAAAACAGAAAGAACGTTCGTCTGCATGGGCCTCAGAGAACAGACAGGGCGGTGAGGAATTACCAGGCAAACATCAGAGCACAGACCGTGGGGGTGAACGAGGCAGCTGGGACCCCTTTCCTACTGCTGGGATTTCCTTTTGCGGGAGGAAGTGGAGAAGCCGAGTGGTTGAGCCTCCCAGGGTCGGGGAAGAAGAGCTGCAGTCCGTGACCTCTCAGATCTGACCTTGGTTGGGACCCAAAAGGGTCAAATGAAACCAGGTTGTTGGCACTTAATCGGGTTTCCTGACACCGCCAAACTCAAAGGCCCCCTGCTGTGTCTCCTGGTCTCCTGGTCCTTCCCCCAAAACCTCCAAGCCTCATTCTTCAGTGGCAGGTTACTAAATTGCTATTTAAGTTGTTTTTACAGGCGTCATTACCATGCTGACTTAAATCAGTTTGAACTTTGGCGCCGGTGCTGTGCCATAGCCGGTAAAGCCGCCGCCTGCAGTGCCAGCATCCCATATGGGTGCCGGTTCGTGTCCTGGCTGCTCCACTTCCAATCCAGCTTCCTGTTAATGTGCCTGGGAAAGCTGCAGAGGATGGCCCCTGCACCCATGTGGGAGACCTGGAAGAGGCTCCTGGCTCTTGGCTTTGGATCGGTCCAGCTCTGGCCATTGCAGCCAATTGGGAGGTGAACCAGCAGATGGTTATCTCTCTCTCTCTCTCTGCAACCCTGCCTTTTAAATCTTTTAAAAAATGTTCAGCTAGATCAAGACTGACAAGCTGAGCTGCACGAGTGCAGAAAGGAGGCCCATGGCCTACAGATGACACGATCCCGATCTCCCCCGGAACCAGAGTCAGAGACTGAGCCGAAACAGAAGCAGCAGACAGCTTAGGAACTCAGCGTGGTGAAGGTGAGCAGCTCCACTGACCAGGCTTGTCCTGGTTCTGATCCACTCGCGGTGCAGCCGTGCAGGCCTCATCCAGCAGAAGCTGCCCTGTGGACGTGTCTGTGTCGTCGCTTCTCTTTCCCAATCCACGGATCAGGGAGATGGATTGGAGCCTTGCCTCCCGTCTCCTTGCCAAGTCGACTTCTGCACTAAAGCCTCTGTCTTCTCCCGACAGCTGGTGACATAATATTGGCTTCTATGCACACGGGGCAGCAAACCTATACCTCTTCTGGTAACTTAGGGACTGGAAACGGGCTAGCCCCCCAAAGAACGGCAGAACGGCATTCGGCTTCAAGCATCTGCCGCCCGAGACTGTCCCAAGGTGCTGTAGGATTGCTGGTGCCGCAGGGAACTGTCAGGAAGGAAAGAGCTCCCTGAGCAAAGTGGGAGCATCCTAGTTCGCGAACGCCTGGTGCCGCTCGGGCACATGATCAAAGGTAAGCAGGCGCAGGAAGAAACGCGGCCACAGTGAAACAGGCAACAACAGGCGGTTCCGACCGGGTCCCTCACAGGCTCCAGCTATTGGAGTTCTAACGGTCCAGTGCCCTCCTAAGACCATGCTTACGAAATGAAAGGGAGCATAGAAGGCAAATTTGAGAATCTGGACACAAAGGTCGAAATTATGAAAAAGGACATAGATTTTGGAATAAAACCTCATCAAATTGAAAACTGAAAAATAGAATTAGAAGTTAGGCAGGGCAGAGGTGTGGCACAGCAGATTGACTGCTGCATCGGACACTAGCATCCCATCTGGAAGCGCGGATTAAAGTCCCAGCTCCTCTGCCTCGGATCCAGTTCCCTGCTAATGCATCTGGGAAGCAGTGGATAGTGGCTCAAGGGCTTGGGTTCCTGCACCCACCTGGGAGACCCAGATGGAGTTCCTGACTACTGGCTTCAGCCTGGCCCTACCTAGCCCCAGCTGTTGCAGACAACTGGGAAGTGAGCCAGTGAATGGAAGATCTCTCTCTCTCTCTCCCTCTCTCTCTTTCAAATAAATAAATCTGAAAAGAAAGAAATTAAGGGGATGGCATTGTGATTTAGTGAGTTAACCGCTGCCGGCAGCCCATGTGGGCACTGGTTCTAGTCCCGGCTGCTCCACTTCCGATCCGGCGCCCTGCTAATGTGCCTGGGAAAGCAGCAGAAGATGGTCCAAGTGCTTGGGCCCCTGTACCCAGGTGGGAGACCTGGAAGAACTCCTTGCTCTTGGCTTTGGCCTTGCCCAGTCCTGGCCATTGCAGTCATTTGGGGAATGAATCAGCAGGTGGAAGATCTTTCTCGCTCTCTCTCTCTATATATATATATGTGTGTGTGTGTGTGTGTGTGTATTCCTCTCTCTCTAACTCTGCTTTTCACATAAATAAATAATTTTAAGAGAATATTTATTTATTTGAAAGGATGAGTTACAGATAGACACACACACAGAGAAATATCTTTCAATTGCTAGTTCACTCCCCAAATGGCTGCAAATGCTGAAGCTGGGCTGATCCAAAGCTAGGAACCAGGAGCTTCTTCTGGGCCTCCCATGTGGGTGCAGGGGCCCAAGCACTTTGGCCATCTTCTACTGCCTTCCCAGGCGAGTTAGCAGGGAGCTGGATTGGAGGTGGAGCAGCGGGGACTTGAACTGGTGCCCATATGGGATGCTGGCACTGAGGCAGTGGCTTTACCTGCTACGCCACAGTGCCAGTCTCAAATAAATAAATATTTATAAAAACAAGAATTCATTGGATAGATTTCATAACATATTGAACACAGCTGAAATGGAGAATTAATGAACTAGAAGAGGCAAACAGAAAATGCCAAAGACAGGGTATGTAAAAGACAGAAAGGTTACAGTGAGAAGACCTAATATAGTTTGAAGTCCTTGAAGAGGAAGAAAGAGGAGAAGCAATGTTTGGATAGGTAATGGCTGGGGAAACTCACCAAACTGATAGAAGACACTCAGTCACAGGTTCAAGAAACTGAATGTTAGGATAAATGAAAAAAACCCCACCTAGCCCTGTGAGCTGTCAGTCTGACTTGAACTTGACACACCTCTCCCCTATGGCTGCCCGCTGATAACCATTCTTCAAATGCTCTTTGAACCAGCTTTATCACCCTGCTGTTTCCTTCACTCACAAGGTTGAATAATCCTTGACCCTGTGTTAATTTGTACGAGTCATTTTCTAATTTTTTTAAAAAAGATTTATGTTACTTATTTGAAAGGCAGAGTTACAAAGAGGCAGACAGACAGACAGACAGACAGACACACAGAGAGAGAGAGAGAGAGAAAGGATCTCCCATCCACTGGTTCACTCCCTAAAGGGCCACAATGGCTGGCTGATCCAAAGCCAGGAGCTTCTTCCAGGTCTCCCACGTGGGGGCAGGGGCCCAAGGACTTGGGCCATCTTCTACTGCTTTCCCAGGCCATAGCAGAGAGCTGGGTCAGAAGTAGAGCAGCCAGGACTTGAACCGGCACCCATATGGGATGCTGGCGCTGCAGGTGGCGGCTTTACCCACTACGCCACAGTGCTGGCCAGAGTACTGGTTCTTGTTCCTGATTGCAGCTTCCTGCGAATGTGCACCCTGGGAGGCAGCAGGTGAGCACTCAGTCTTTGGGTTCCTGCCACTCACACGGGAGACCAGCACTGAGTTCCTTTCTGCCTGTCCCAGCCCTGACTGTTGGTGGAATTTGGGGAATGAACCAATGGACTGGAGATCTCTGCCTTTCAAATAAGTAAACATTTAAAAATTGCAAAACGATTCTGGTCACGACCCACTAAATCTGGTCTTCGCCAGTAGCTTGAAAACCCTGTCTTAGCAGACTTGTGGATGGGATGTTGTGCAGGAGGAGAATTGCATTATGAAAAAATGATGAAGTTGTTCGGCTGCCCTCTCAAGGATCAGCTGACCTTGGCTCTGAGCTGTTCAGACTCCTTCCTCGCTCAGCACTCAAATCACTGCGGGAGACCCTTTGGAAAAGCCGGCGGGCGGCTCAGCCTCCGCGGCCGCTTCCTGACCCACCAGGAAGTGAGGGCCACCGGGGCGACGGCGCTCCGAGGTCGGGATCCGCGGGCCAGGCGGGGCGGGTCTCGCGGGGAGGAGCCTGCGGGGCCTGGAGAACGGGACTGCCCTGCCGCGGCAGCCCAGACCCAGAGCGGGGTTCCCGGGCGTCCGTCCCTGGACTTTCCGGGTCCGGCACCCAGCGCTGGAGACAGGCCCTGCAGCACATTCGCGAGATCCCGCTTCGCAGGGGCGCGAGCACCGCGGGGCAGAGGAGGCGGGGAGAGGCCTGGCCGGCCTCCGCTCCGCCTGCCCGCGGCACCCCTGCCTCTGAGCCCGCCCCTTCGGCTCGGCCTGGCGGGCTGGCCCAGGTGCTGCGCACTCGCGACTCGAAGGCGCGGCCGCACGAACTCGGATCCATGGCTGCGCTGGGCTGCGCGAGGCTGAGGTGGGCGCTGCTGGGGCCGCGAGTGGCCGGCTGTGGCCTCTGCCCACAAGGAGCCAGAGCCAAGGCCGCGATCCCCACCGCCCTCCCCGCGGACGAAGCCGCCCAGGCTCCCGGAGCCGGGCCTGGGGACCGGCGGCGACGGCGGAGTCTGGAGGAGCTTCCGAGGTTAGGGCAGCTGCGTTTCTTCTATCAGGCGTTCGTGCAAGGCTACTTGCTGCACCTGCACAAGCTCCAGGTAACAGAGTGGGCGCACCTCGGCCTGGGACAGGGGTTGGGGGCGGGCGTCGCAACCGAGGAGCTGGAGGCGCTGGGCGAGAATTCCAGAACTTGGCTCTTCTGAGAGGTTGGTCCGCAGTGCTTTGGAAATCTCGCTTGAGCGGAAATAAACAGGATGCTAAGTGTTACCAGTCAGGAGACCAGCAAGGCGTCCGCGCACAGAGGTTGTGGGAGGAGGGAGGTGCCTTGGAGGCAGAAGCAGGTGCATGGGCCCGCAGGTGTTCTGGAATGACTGTTGAAGTTTGTGCCAATATCGGCTACCGCCGCCTTCTTCCAAAGCAGCTAACTTTAGGAGGATTCCAGAGGCTTCTTAGCAATTTGCAAGGTAAATTTCCCTTTAGAAGAAGAAAGATGTTGCTCCTCAGAGTGGGAAGATTCTGAGGGGCTTATGTAGTAGATCGCGGAGATGAGGTAGGGATGAGGGGCGAGCCCACGGCAACCGACGGAGACTGGAGAACCCGCCCCGGCCAGTGTGGTTAAGCTGGAGACATTTTAGGAAATGAACCGGAGGGAATCAGGTGGGGTCCTAATGACTGTTAATACTGAAGCTGGGATTCAGTGCAGTGAGGCCCCTGCCCGCATGGGGCTTCTGTGTTCCTTCGGGGGAAGATGGAGGACAAGGCGCTAAGCCAACACACAGTTAACCCCAGAGAGCGCGCTCTGGGGCAGACGCTGTTCTCAGGCTGGGTAGGGTCTTTGATTCACACGCACCCCCCAGGGGGCATTGGGATGTCAATGACTCACAGCCAGCAGGAGGCAGACCTTGCACAGGGGTGGGTAATCACCTGTGGGCCCTGTGGGTCCATGCTGGGAAGAAATCAAAAAGGAAGAGGAGCCGCAGGGACTGGGGGCAGGGCAGGCCTTTGAGGATGGCCTTGGTCCCTCTAAGGGTCAGTGACAGGCTCCTGAGCAGGCCCAGGGTGAAGGTGGCCTCCGAGCACCGCTGTCCAGGTTGTGGTATGTCCCGGAGACTGGGTTGGTCAGGAAAGGTGCAGAGAGTCGCACGTGATGAAGGCTCCGATGTGGCGGCATCCAGGGTGGAGTTAAGCCTAAGAGAGAAAATGACTTTGAGGGTTTGGGGTCGGGGATGGAGGGGACTTGACCACATCAGGAGCTGCAAGCTCTGTACCTGCCCTGTGAGGCTGCACTCACTTGCGATCTGCCCTGTTGGACTCGGGTTTCACAGGTCACACCATGTCTGAGAGGTAGACCAGATGGGCCTCCTCAGAGCCAGGAGACCAGGGTCCTGTGCACGCTCCCTGCTTGGTTTAACCTCTAGAACGGCGAGAGGCGAATGCCCCATCTGTGGGGACTGAGGGTTTCCTGGGAGGGGGGTGGAATTGGCTTGAGATTAATTCTAGAGTAGCCATTACCCAAGAAGCTCCAGATGGCTTAAGGAGGAGGAGGAAGCAGCAGAAAGCAAAAGAATGTGTGGCCTTTTAGAGGCAAGTTCTGGTTTCAGCCTTTGTATCCCAAAGATCCTGGGTCGTGTGACCCTGGATGAACACATGAGCTCGCTACGCACAGCTGAGGACTCAGTGCACCTGGGAGAGCAGGGGAGCAGCCCTACTGAGGACAAGGGTGTGGTCTGATGGCCCACTTTTGTAAAGTCAGCATTTGGTTGCCACTCAAACTGGCTCACACTGGAAAGCAGTTTTATTGGCTTGTAGAACTAAAATCTCTGCTAGCTGCCTGTCTGTCAGGTGTCAGTTGCTCCGGTCCGTTTGTGTGGCTGTAACAACATGCCGGAGGCTGCTTCAATCAGCCCACGGGTTTGGAGGTTGAAAGCCCGGGACCCCGTGGCCACACTGAGCTGGCCTCTGGTGAGAGCCTTCTGGCTGGATCGCAATGTGGTGGGCGGCTTCACGTGGCAGGAGCGCGTGCAAGAGAGAGAAGTCCCGTGGCAAGAGAGGAGGCAGAGACCAGAGAGCGGCCAGACTCTTGTATAACACCCCGGTCTTGTGGGAACTAATCCAGTCCCGGGAGACCAGCATTAGTGTTCGTGACCCAGACTCCCCCCTCCAAGATCCACCTCTCTCAGGTCTCATTTCAATACCATTACAGTGGAGACCGCAGGAGAACCATTGGAGGACAAACCACAGCACAGCAAGATTCATGAAGTCACAGCTATTTTTCTGCAGTTCTGTTGGTGCTGCTGTCTTGCACAAGCTGGTCGACTGCCTTGGCCTGGGTTACTGCCCTCCCTGAAACCATCAGAACAGTGGTATGAGACAGATACACTCTCCTCAGCTGAGGCCCTGGCTCCCCCTCCTACCCAACCATGGGGGAATTAGCCAGCCACAGTGTCCCTTGCACCCTCAGTTGATACAAATGGCATTATCGCACACCCAGTTGCTTAGAGCAGCTTACAGAAGCACTGTTGGACTTAAGGGCGCTGGGCAGGAATTAGGGCATGCACACTACTCCATAAATGAGGGTGCCTTTCTATCTCTTAATGTCAAGAGTGCTGGGAAAATGAACTGTGGGCGTGTTAAATATGCATGGGAATTTATATTAACTTTATGTCTCTCAGAGCTGCGGATGCTGTGAGTGGTGTAGCTCTTATCGTCGACACCTGGGTTGGGGCCCTCCTGTGCCCACACTGCTCCATGCTCATATTTGTCACTTCGTGTATCCTGTTTCTTATATTCTCCTGTTTAGGTGGCTTAGAATCTGGGTTGCAAGGCTCTGAGGCCAGGGCCTATCTCTTTCTTTCTTCTGTGCCCCAGCACTGGGCGCAGTCTTCGGTACGAGGGAGGTATATCTGGTGCACCCAGGGGGCGCCGCCGACAGTCCTCCTCTTTGTGACACTCTGGGTTGTTTGACATAAGAAAGAGTGAAGGAGAGGTGATGAGGGCGGTGGGCAGGGTGATGACTCCAGACCCTGCAGTCCTTGGCATTTCAGGTTCAGAAACGAAATTTTGTCCACGCATGCAGTGTGGGCAGACTACTGGGACTGACTCCACATCGATCAAACCCACAGAAACGAATGTGTGGTCTGGAGTGCCCGTGTGTTTATTGAGTGAGCAGGCCAACCCTCCTGCGGCACATGGTAGTCCATCTTCCAGGAACTTCTGTTACTAGTTATCTGTTGCTGGCTAACAAACCATGCCAGAGCCCGGTCGCTTCAAACAACAGGCATGTTTGCTCATGACTGTGTGGGCTAGGCATTTGGGCAGGTGTTTTTGAAACTGTTTATCTTTATTGTGGGATGGAATGAAGTATCAGCTCAGATGGCCAAATACAGCGGGGACGGCTCAAGTGGACCAATATGTCTGGGCTTCGGGTCTGTCTTTTGGCTGGTGTGCCACGGCTGCTGGAGCTGGATTAGCCAACGTGGCTTCTTCATGTGCATGTTCAGTGCCTGGGCTTGCCTAGTATCTCTGTCTCCTTCCACATGGCTGGCTGGGGCGTCCTTACAGCATGGTGGTCTTCAGAGAGACTTCATGGTGCTGGCTCCCCCCAGGTTGTGTTGTAAGACAGGTAAAAGTTGCCAGTTTCTTTTTTTTTTCTTTTTTCTTTTTTTTTTTTTTTTACAGGTAGAGTGGACAGTGAGAGAGAGACAGAGAGAAAGGTCTTCCTTTTCCGTTGGTTCACCCTCCAATGGCCGCCGCGGCCAGTGCGCTGCGGCCGGTGCACCGCGCTGATCCGATGGCAGGAGCCAGGTGCTTCTCCTGGTCTCCCATGGGGTGCAGGGCCCAAGCACTTGGGCCATCCTCCACTGCACTCTGGGGCCACAGCAGAGAGCTGGCCTGGAAGAGGGGCAACCGGGACAGAATCCGGCACCCCGACCGGGACTAGAACCCGGTGTGCCGGCGCCGCTAGGCGGAGGATTAGCCTAGTGAGCTGCGGCGCCGGCCGATGTTGCCAGTTTCTTAAGGCCTGGACCTGAAAAGTGACACAGCATCCTGTCCATGGCCTTCCTCTCACCAAAGTAGTTTCAAGGGCCACTGAGGCTCTGCAGAAGGCTCGGACCTCTTCATGGGAGGCTTTCAAAGCTCTCTGTAGCTGTCTTCAGTCTGCCACACACCTTTCCAAGGACCCAGGTACCTCGGGGGAGAGAGGAGCAGCTGTGTTCGTGGATTGCTTGGTGTGCAAAACCCAGGACTAGGGGAGTGCGGTTGAAGGAAACTCCATCCAGACCTGGAGAAGCTGGTTCAATGTGCTTCCCTGGTGCCTCTCGCTTGGAGAGCGAGAGAGAAATCCTGCCCAGCTCTGGCCGTGCGGCTGCCTTCCTCTGGATTCTGTAAAGACCACTCCCTCCATTCACACGTTCTTTTCTCAGCCGGGCTCATGCCCCTGGGTGGTGGATTTCCCTCCCCGGCACTCGTGTTACCGTCAAGCCTCTCAAAGATTATCCTCCAGTTACCTTGACGGGGCTCAATATTTTTTCGTGTCGCTTGGCAGACGTTACAGGTTGCCCGGGACACTGTGGCGGGACTGGGCGCCCTGCTGTTAAGCCTCAGGGACGGGAAATTTGAAACTAAGTATTAATGTCAAAAATGGATGAAGCATAGCAGTTTGGCAATTGGGCTGCCAGGGTTTTATCTTAGAGATAAATTATAGGGTCAATGAGATATTGAAGAATATTCAAGGTAGTATTCTTTGTGGTTGGGAAAGATTAGAATGACTTAAAAGTCCCATAGTGGGGGACTAATTAAATAAATTAGGATAAATTCATATGGCAAGATTTTATACAACCATTAACAAGAATAGGGGGAATCTAGTGTATAAATATGAATTGGTTGGTAAGAGATGGGAAGAAAATGAGGCGCAAAACTGTGTAATATGCCATCATGTGTGACTAAAGAGTGGCGTATATGTATTTGTTTTTGTAATATGTGAAAAGTATGTATTATGAAAAAACTACACGTGGGTTTCAACAATTTTTTGCAGCACGATAACCTGTTAATTCCGTCACTCCACAAACTTTTTGAAGTACCTTCCTGTGTATATATTTGCATATGCATAAATAGTCTCTAGGAAGACACACAAGAACTTGATAACCATGCTGCCTCCTGCGCTCTGGAGGTGACTTAGGAGGAAGACTTACTTCTCATTGCATACCCTCTTGTATTGCTTGAATTTGAACAGTGTGCATGTATTATTACAATTAAAGAAAAAAACAGCAAAAAGCTCAAGAGCAGGACATAAAAGGATAGCTGACCAAATGCATTCTTGTTCAGCGTAATATTTGGGGGTTTTTGGACAGCCCTTCCCGTCTTGTATCCCTGTCTGGTCCTTGGTCCTTACTGCTGGTGTCCAGCTCTGCATAGGCGTCCTGTTCTGCACCCTGCATGGCTTGCTCGTCATCCGTACCTCCTCCTTGCAGTACTCCCACTGCTGAACCCAGCTTGGCCCAGCGTGTAGACCCTGTTATGCTCAGCTCACAGAGGTTTGCCTCTGGGTGCTGTGGGCCTGTGGGCGCTGGGGGTGAGCAGTGCTGCTGGTAGGGCAAAACCTTTTCTTGGGTCACTTTCTGATCTGTTACTACCCCCATCCCATTTTTTTCCTAAGTCACAAAACCAGTGGGAGATTCCAACTCTCTGGTCCATATCTTTGTAACATGACAGTTCTGCCTTCTTGTGTAAAAACAGCTATTTTTCTGATTCTTGAAGTAATGGCCACACACTGCACAGAAATATGTTTGCAACTTTGTAAAATCAAAACCTCAGAAACATGCTGAGTGCCTATCAACTGGGGAATTAGAGTGTGATGTGTTGATGCAGTGGAGCCCTCTACAGCAGTCATGATGAAAACTACAGCTCCGTGTATCAATAGGCGTGACGCAAAAGAAGAGTTGAGTATAGAACACGTCCAGTAGGTTTCCACTCCTATAAATCATAATAAGCTCATGGAAATGCTATTGGTTACTACTGGATGCATATGTGGGGACTTCAGAAGCAGTGCAAAATGGAATTAAAGGGGCCCGTGTTATGGTGCAGTGGGTTAAGCCACCACCTGCAGTGCTGGCATCCTGTATCAGAACGCTGGTCGGAGGCCCTGCTACTCTGCTTGTGATCCAGCTCCCTGCTGATGCTCCTGGGCAAGCTGCTGAAGATGACCCAAATGTTTTGGCCCCTGCCACCCACGTGGGAAATCTGAATGGAGTTCCAGGAGCCTGGCTTCAGCCTGGCCCAGCCCTGGCTGTTGTAGCCATTTGGGGAGTGAACCAGCAGGCCAAAGATCTCTTTCTCTCTCTGTCTTCCTCTCTCTAAATTTTTTTTAATGGAATTTAAAGATAAATTGGGATGGGTATGTGGCACAGTGGTCAAGATATGCCCTGCTCGGGATACTCACATCTTATGTTGGAGGGCCTGAGTTCAAATCCCGGCTCTGCTTCCGATGCCAGCTTCCAGCTTATGTGAATTCTGGGAGGCAGCAGGTTCAAGTACTTAGGTCCCTGCCACCCGCATGGGAGACCTGAATTGAGTTCCAGGCTCCTGGCTTCAACCTGGCCCAGGCCCAGCTATTTTGGATGAAGCAGTGGATAGAACTTTGTGTGTGTGTGTGTGTGTGTGTGTGTGTGTGTCTTTGTTTCTTGGCCTTTCTACCACATTTTTTATTTGTCCTATGGAATTCTCCATTTCCAATATTTCATTTTGACTTCTCTTTAGGATCTCAATTTTATGGGAGAAATTTTCTTTCATGCCATGTGTGGATTTCATTAGTTCATGGATTTGCTTCTGATTACTTGATTACTCCTAAGTAATCCTACAATCAATTTTTTTAATTTGATTTCTGGCATTTCTTCAATGTCTTCATCTTCACTTCTAGTATTGAAGTGTTGTGATTTTGGAGGCATCATGTTGTCTTCCTTATTCTTGTTTTTTGAATCGCTGAGTTTATTATTAGGCATTTGTGGAGATACTTGTTGTTTTGTTTTTCCCTGTGATGGCTTTTATGTTTGACTATTCCTCTGTTGCTTAGTGGAGTGCCCGCTTTTTCAGTGAATACCCAGAGGTGAGTGCTGGGTGTGGTCACCGAGCTCTGTTCAGTGCTCCAGGGTGAAGGGACAGTTCAAGGTGATGTCCATGCTGGGCATGGTAAGTCTTCTCTCTCTCTCTCTCTCTCTCTCTCTCTCTCTAATCAGAGGACAGGTTTGTTCTGCTCTATTGGCGTAGTTTCATATTCACCTTTTCTTCTCACAGGAGACTGGTGCCTGGGCACTAGCCCCAGTGGGTACAGTGTTCATCCACACCACCACAAGAAACACACAAAGGATCTGTGCAGTCCTCAGTATAAGCATGGATCCTGCAGCAATGACCCTCACCAGGGAATCAGGGAGCCCTGAGTGTGTGGAGCCTCCCACAGTGACTGCCCAGAGTCTCAGCCATACCCTGTGCCTTCCCATGCAGCCACAGTATTTTCACAGTGGTGACATACAAGGCTCCCGCAGTCACCAGTACCCAGCCCCATGTCAGTTTTCCCAGACAGACTGAGGCGTCTCCACTTGGTTGCTGGGTACGTGGTCATGAGCTGGCACAGCTGTTGCATGTGTCCAAAATGGCAGCCACCCTCTCTCGGCTAGTTATAGGAAGCCAGTGCAGGCTGGTTGGGGAGAGAGAAATGTGCCCCGTTTCTTTCCCCTCTAGTTTGGCAGGTGCACTGTCCCGCTAGGGCTCCAAGCCAGATTCCCTCCAGGCTCTTCCTCAGCTTTATTGCCAGTGGCCTGGGCCGCTGCAATCTGGTCTCACCTCACTCTCCAAAGCTGGTGCTGGGGCTCTTGGCTATTGGGGTCCTGAGTTGTGGGAGTCCACACCTTCCACGTAGGTCCACGGTCCCTGTAATTTGTGTGGCATTTCCTCTGCTGTTTTCTCCCTAGCTCTCCCCTGAGACTGCACTCTTTCCACTTTTTTTATTTTATTTTTTTGAATTTTGAATATAAATTTTATTTTATTTTTAACTTTTATTTAATAAATATAAATTTCCAAAGTACAACTTTTGGATTATAGCCGCTTTTTCCCTCCATAACCTCCCCCCACCCACAACCCTCCTATCTCCCACTCCCTCTCCATTCCCATTCACATCAAGATTCATTTTCAATTATCTTTATATACAGAAGATCAATTTGGTATATACTAAGTAAAGATTTCAACAGTTTGCACCCACACAGAAACACAAAGTGTAAAGTACTGTTTGAGTACTAGTTATACCATTAATTCACATAGTACAACACATTAAGGAAAGAGATCCTACATGGGGAGTAAGTGCACAGTGACTCCTGTTGTTGATTTAACAATTTGACACTGTTGTTTATGGCATCAGTAATCACCCGAGGCTCTTGTCATGAGCTGCCAAGGCTATGGAAGGCTCTTGAGTTCACCAGCTCCGATCTTATTTAGATAAGGCCATAGTCAAACTGGAAGTTCTCTCCTCCCTTCAGAGAAAGGTACCTCCTTCTTTGCTGGCCTGTTCTTTCTACTGGGATCTCACTCGAAGAGATCTTTCATTTAGTTTTTTTTTTTTTTTGCCAGGGTGTCTTGGCTTTCTATGCCTGAAATATTCTCATGGGCTTTTTAGCCAGATCTGAATGCCTTAAGGGCTGATTCTGAGGCTAGAGTGCTGTTTAGGACATCTGCCATTCTATGAGTCTGCTGTGTACCCCACTTCCATATTGGATCATTCTCTGCATTTTAACTCTATCAGTTAGTATTGGTTGAGTGGAGAGAATACACCTGGGCAGGCCAGGCGGGGGGGCTCAGCAGAGAGGCAGAGGGCTGAGCACTCTTTACACTTTCTTAAAAACTATCTTCTCTTAGACTAGAGCAGTAAGCTCCCTCCCTATTCTGCTATCTTGAATCTCCTTCTTGGCCTTTCAAATAAAATTTTTTCAAGATTTGTTTTTATTTATTTGAAAGCCAGAGGTACAGAGAAACAGGGAAAGACAGAGATCTTCCATCTGCTAAGTTCCCTCCCCACATGGCCACAACTGCTGGGGCTGGGCCAGGTCAAAGCCGGGAGCCTATTCTGGGTCTCCCACGTTCGTGTAGGGGCCCAAGCACTTGGGCCGTCTTTCACTGCTTTTCCAGGTGCATTAACAGAGAGCTGGATTGGAAGTGGAGCAGTGGGTCTCGAACTGGTGCCCATATGTGACACCGGCACTGCAGAGGAGGCTTAATTTGCAATGTCACAATGCCAGCCCCTCAAATAAATTTTTAAAAATTTATCTTGGTGCAAAAAACACTTTGAAATCCATGCATAGCTTTTGTATAACATGCATTTCCCTTGAATGTTTTGAAGACCCAGTGGTTTGTAAAATCATATGAACATTGACAAGAAGGCCACATTTCAGAGACACAGTAGTGGCTGCTCTAGGGAGGGAGGACAAAGAGACTGGAGAAGACTGAGAAGGGAACTTAGTATCTGAAAATTTGCACTCAAGAAATATCCGAAGCAAATATGAAAAAATATGAACATTTCTCAATTCTGGGAGGGTGAGTACCTGGGAGTTTATAGTGTGGTTTCCTTGAATGTGCAATGTGAGAATATGTGTCATCAAAAAAGACAGTGGTCCTGCTTGTCCTAAGCGCCTGGGGTGCCGCTGGCCTGCTGTGTTCTTGGAGGAGGCCCTCACCGGCCAGGTGCAGAGCAGGAGAACCAGGAATGCTGTTAATTATTTCGCACCTCCTGTCACTTGGAAATGTGAATTCCACTTGTGTGAGGGAGTTGGGGCTAGCTCTGTGACAGCACGGAGACAGGGCCGTCCGGCTGGACTTGTCTTGGCCTTTGACCCAGAATGAGCCCTCTTTCTGACATCTGTCAGCTGAGGCCAAAGGGTGGCCTGAGCCTGAAGTGACTTCTCTCTGTTTAATCCAACTGACGGCTGCCAGCTTTGGATGCCGGGTATGTTGATACTGGCAAAACTGTGCTTGGAGCTTGTTGAATTTGCTTTGATGGTCAAGGTTCCTTACTTGCTGTTTTAGTGCTGTTTTCTTGTGCTGAGAGCCACTCTAAGGAGTGCACTCTCCATAAACTAAGCAGGAGACTAGCACATTAAAGGCGATATCAATTTTTGGGGGTGGGGAGTAGGTAGATTTCAGATGATTTTGTTTTTTAAGATTTATGTATTTATTGAGAGGGAGAGTTACACAGAGAGAGGAGTGGCAGAGAGAAGAAGTCTTCCATCCACTGATACACTCCCCAAATGGCCGCAACAGCCAGAGCTGCGCTGATCCCAAGCCAGAGCCAGGAGCTTCTTCTGGGTCTCCCATGTGGGTGCAGTGGCCCAAGCACTTGGGCCATTTTCTACTGCTTTCCCAGGCGATAGCAGAAAGCTGGATCGGAAATGGAGCAGCAAGGACTTGAACCGGCGCCCATATGGGATGCTGGCACTGCAGGAGGCAGTTTTACCTGCTACTCCACAGTGCCAACCCTGATTTTGTTTTTTTAAGATTTATTTATTTATTTGAGAGGCAGAGTCACAGAGAGAGGGAGAGGCAGAGAGAGAGGTCTTTCATCTGCTGGTTCACTCTCCAAATGGCCACAACAACTGGAGCTGGGCTGATCCAAAGCCAGGAACCAGTGACTTCTTCCAAGTCTCCCATGTGGGCGCAGGGCCCAAGCACTTGGGCCGTCTTCCACAGCTTTCCCAGGCCACCAACAGGGAGCTGGATTGGAAGTGGAGCATCCGAGACTCAAACCAGTACCCATATTGGATGCAGGCACTGCAGGCAGTGGCTTTATATGCTGCACCACAGTGCCGGCCCCTCAGGTGATTTTAATGTTCTATGTTTTGGTAACAGTATATTGAGATATAATCGCATAATTTGTGGTGGACCCATTAAAAATGTAGTATAGAGTATGTGCACAGAGTTGTGCAGCCACCATCCGAGAGAGAAACCTGGGACCCTGTAGCAGTCTCCCTTCATTCTCTAAACCCTCACCCCCCCCCCCCGTCCCCACCCCCTTGGCAACCAAGAACTACTTGCTGTCTCTGTGGCTTTTGTCTGTTGTGAACATCACCAACCACGTGGAATCATTCAATGTGCCATCTTTTGTGACAGGCTTATTTTGCTTAGCGTAATATTGTAGCATCAGCCCTTGGTCCCGTATTATGACTGAGTAATATTCCCTTGTAGGGATAGGCTACAATTTGTTTATCATTCAGCTACTAATGGGTGTCTGGGTTGTTGCCACTTTTTGACTTGGGATCACTCTTTGAGTTTTTTTTTTTTTGATAATTTTTCAAAAAAAGATTTATTTACTTATTTGAGAGGTAGAGTTACAGACAGAGGGAGGGAGAGACAGAGAGAAAGGTCTTTCATCCGCTGGCTCACTCCCCAAATGGTCGCAACAGCCAGGGCTGGGCCAGGAGCCTGGAGCTTCTTCCTGTTCTCCCATGTGGGTGCAGGGGCCCAAGCACTTGGGCCATCTTCCACTGTTTTCCCAGGCCACAGCAGAGAGCTGGATCAGAAGAGAAGCAGCCAGAACTCAAACTGGTGCCATATGGTATGCCAGTGCCGCAGGTGGAGGCTTACCCTACTACGCCACAGCACCAGCCCCCACTATTTGAGTTTTTGAGGTACATACAACCCAGAATTGAGTTTCCTAAACTTTTTTGGGTTCCCAGCCCTGCAAAGAGTTTATACACTGCATAATGCAGAGGATTCCTGCCCTCGTCTCTGACTCCCAGCTTCTGCACAACCCAGTTTGTGACCTCTTGCCTGGGAGGTGAAGGGGAGCCTTCATCAGTTTAGTTGATGGCCACTGGGGTCTGCCTTGGGTTGTCCACCTTACCACAAGGCCCAGCCACTGTGCACCTTTGGGAGCAGTAATGTATAATGCCTTCATTGAAGCAATGAGGACGTATGACTAAAGTCAAGGCCAAGGCCCAGCAGATGCAACCAGTCCCGTCTAGATAGTTTATTACTTATATTGGCCGGCGCCGCGGCTCACTAGGCTAATCCTCCACCTTGCGGCGCCGGCACACCGGGTTCTAGTCCCGGTCGGGGCGCCGGATTCTGTCCCGGTTGCCCCTCTTCCAGGCCAGCTCTCTGCTATGGCCAGGGAGTGCAGTGGAGGATGACCCAGGTGCTTGGGCCCTGCACCCCATGGGAGACCAGGAAAAGCACCTGGCTCCTGGCTCCTGCCATCTGATCAGCGCGGTGCGCCGGCTGCAGCGGCGGCCATTGGAGGGTGAACCAACGGCAAAGGAAGACCTTTCTCTCTCTGTCTCTCTCTCTCACTGTCCACTCTGCCTGTCAAAAATTAAAAAAAAAAAAAAAAAAAAAAAAGATAGTTTATTACTTATATAGATGGTGAAAAACAGAGTAAGCCAAAGGTGCCAGGTCTCCAAGGTCCTTGTCCCACACACCCCAAAGGGCAATACCAAAACAAGAGGGGTGGGGCTTGTGGCACGCTGGGTTAAGCTGCTGCTTGGGACCCAGCACCCCATATCAGAGGTCCTGGGTTCAGGTCTTCGGATCCAGCTTCCTGTTACTACTCCTTGAGAGGCAGCAGATGGTGGCTCAACTATTCTAGTTCCTGCCACCCTCGTGGGAGACCCAGCTGGTGTAGTTCCTGGCTGCTGGCTTCAGCTGTCTCAGTGGTTTGGGGAGGGAAGCAGCATCCTGCCCTGAGGCTCTCTTCTGAGGGGGGCACAGGACAGAAAGCCCTTGTTCCAGTCTGGGAGGGAGACAGTGTGATGCTGTCTCATGGCAGACTCCCAGGGAGATATGGAGGTGAGGGGAGGTGGCCTCCTTACCCCCATTCTTTTCTTTTCTTTTTTTTTTAATTTATTTTGACAGGCAGAGTTAGACAGTGAGAGAGAGAGACAGAGAAAGAAGTCTTCCTTCCGTTGGTTCACCCCCCCAAATGGCCTCTATGGCTGGCGCACCGTGCCAATCTGAAGCCAGGAGCCAGTGCTTCCTCCTGGTCTCCCATGTGGGTGCAGGGCCCAGGCACTTGGGCCATCCTCCACTGCCTTCCCGGGCCACAGCAGAGAGCTGGCCTGGAAGAGGAACAACCGGGACCAGAACCCAGCACCCACAGGGGATGCCTGCACCGTAGGCAGAGGATTAACCAAGTGAGCCATGGTGCCATCTCCCCTCCACCCCCATTCTTTTCCATTTCAGGAGGATCCCGGTGGTCTGGCAAAACTCCTGTGCTGTGGCTCAAGTCTTTGCATGAGTGGCTGTTTGCAGGGTTGACAGATTAGGGCCCGTTCCTCCACAATTCCACCCACCACCTTTTGGCTGATCGCCTGGGAGTTCTCAGGGGCACAGGTCAGCCCTGGCAGATGGACGCGAGTTGACTTTGCCGAGACCTGTTCTGTTTGTCCCGGGCAGTACCAGATGACAGTGTGTCCAGCCACAGCTCCCTGCAGGTTGGGCAGGCCTCCTCGGGTGGACTGCAGCCAGGCCTCCCCCGCGGCAATGCAACCAAAGGCTGGCCTGTGGCAACCTGCTGACAACTTTGGGACAACTTGTGACATCTAAACAAAAAAGGCCAACAGGAATAGGGAGAGAATAAGCCAGCATCCAGAAAGCTGATCTTGCATCATCTTTGTGGAGGCTGAACCTCTTGGGGAAATGTCTCAAGTTCTTAGATTCCGATTCTTCCATGGCCAGAGGTCAAGTTGAGTGGGGTAGCAGCTGTCCGGGCCAGTTGTCTTATGTATCAGAGATGAGAGACAGATCAACAGTGCCTTCCCCCCTCCGCTCTTCCTGGGCTTGGTGCCTGATGTCCTCCAAGCCACAGTTGGTCTCTTTCCAGTCACGCTATGCTTTCTCCTAGTCATCCTTGTGTCTTACCCACACACGTGCCCCATTTGTCCCAAGATGACTCAGCAGTTTCTTCCTTGTACAGGTATCGAGAGCGTCTCGCACTCCCGATGTGTGAGCCGTGTGAGGCCCAGCTTTGGAGCTGTCACCTTATTCACGTGATCCTTGTCATCTCTCACCCTGATCCCCAAAGCAGCTCTGATGACACCAGGTCCCAGCTGTTTGTTCCCTTTCTCTTCTTGCTACTTGCAAACGCCAGTAGCCTGCCTTCCCAAGGAGTAGGTATGGGAAGAAAAAGAACACAACGAGGGGCCATTGCTGTGGTGTGGCGGGTAAAGCCGCCGCCTGCAGCGCCAGCATCCCGTATTGATATCGGAGATGGTTCCCTAAAATCTATATGAAAATGCGGCCCCTTAAAGTTCCCCAGAAGCGCCATCTGGGATGCCACATATGTTACCGGAATTTGGGGTGCCATATGATATCACTGTATGCTTATTAGTAGATTCCCAATATTGAGACCAGGAGGAAGTACCTGGCTCCTGGCTTTGGATCGGCACAGCGCGCCGGCCGTAGCAGCCATTTGGGGGGTGAAACAACGGAAGGAAGACCTTTCTCTCTGTCTCTCTCTCACTGTCTAACTCTGCCTGTCAAAAAAAAAAAAATAGATCCCCAATATTAATAAGCTGAGAGGGTTCTTGCCTAATATTTAGAGAAGAATTCTAAATACCAGCATCCATAAACGAGGCAGCATGGTACATTTTAAGCTTTTATTTAGTGCAAAAGGTGCATAGGAGAGTGAGAGCTTTATTTAAGAGAGAGGGGTAAATTTGGGTTCATACCGAGCACCAGGAACCAGCCACGTGGAGGAGCATCTAGGCCAGGAAGCCTAGGGCGGGTGGCCCGAAGGCCACGCGCCCTGGAGGCGCAGGGCTACAGCAAGCCCCCTCCTGGCAAGAGGCCAGGGCAAAGAAGACACACTGTGTCCCAAGCTTTTAACCCACTTCCAAAGGGGAGTGGTTAATTAACCTGATTGGCTGGTGGGCACCCAGGTGTAGCCAGGTAGGGGCATGAGGTCACACAGGGGCATGGCGAAGGTGTGGTCTTCCAGCTCACAAACCTAATCTATTTTAACCTGTATGCCTGTCTACTTCAATATGGGCGCTGGTTCGAGTCCTGGATGCTCCACTTCTGATCCAGCTCGTTGCTATGTTTGAGCCCCTGTACCCATGTGAGAGACCCAGAAGAAGTTCCTGGCTTCAGATCTGCGATGCTCCGGCCAGTGCGGTCATCTGGGGAATGAACCAGCGGATGGAAGATACCTCTCTCTCTCTCTCTCTCTCTCTGCTGCTCTGTAACTCTGCCTTTAAATAAAATAAATAAAAAAATAAAAAAAGAATATAATGAGGAGAGATAATTATGTGGTTTGGGTCTTTCATAGCCAAACTCATCTTCCCAGTCTTGTAATTAAAAATTATGTTTAACTCACATGGGAGACCTGGAAGAAGCTCCTGGCTCCTGGCTTCCAATCAGCACAGCTCCAGCCATTGTGGCCATCTGGGGGAGTGAACCAGCAGATTAAAGACCTCTCTCCTTCTGCCTCTGCTTCTCTGTAACTCTGCCTTTCAAATAAATAAAGAATTTTCTTTCTTTTCTTTTTTTTCTTTTTTTTTTTTTTTTTGGACAGGCAGAGTAGACAGTGAGAGAGAGACAGAGAGAAAGGTCTTCCTTTGCCGTTGGTTCACCCTCCAATGGCCGCTGCAGCCGGCGCGCTGCGCTGATCCAATGGCAGGAGCCAGGTACTTATCCTGGTCTCCCATGGGGTGCAGGGCCCAAGCACTTGGGCCATCCTCCACTGCACTCCCTGGCCACAGCAGAGAGCTGGCCTGGAAGAGGGGCAACCGGGACAGAATCCAGCGCCCCGATCGGGACTAGAACCCGGTGTGCTGGCGCCGCAAGGCAGAGGATTAGCCTAATGAGCCACAGCGCCGGCCTAAAGAAATATTTTTAAAAATTGTGCTTAAGTGTGAATCGCTCTATTTATAGTCCAAACTTTCTTACACGTGTGATCCGTGGGAGCTGAGTCTTGGCGGTCTTGTTATCTTTTTCAGTTTCTTCTTCAAGTGGCTCTCCCATCATCCATTAGCCTGGGAATGATAATGGGCATGAAAGATACAGCCAGGTGGCTGGTGCCACGGCTCACTAGGCTAATCCTCTGCCTGCAGCACCGGCACACCGGGTTCTAGTCCTGGTTGGGGCGCCGGTTCTGTCCCGGTTGCTCCTCTTCCAGGCCAGCTCTCTGCTGTGGCCTGGGAAGGCAGTGGATGATGGCCCAAGTGCTTGGACGCTGCACCTGCATGGGAGACCAGGAGAAGCACCTGGCTCCTGGCTTTGGATCAGCGCGGTGCGCTGGCCGCAGCAGCCATTGGGGGGTGAACCAACAGAAAAGGAAGACCTTTCTCTCTGTCTCTCACTGTCTAACTCTGCCTGTCAAAAAAAAAAAAAAAAAAAAAAAAAAAGATACAGCCAGGCGGCTGCCCAATTCGGGGTACTTTTTGCTAGGAAGGTGACACAACTGCCTGAGTAAGAGGCTTTGGGGGGACCCCCAGTAGGTAGCACAGTCCATCTAAGGGGCTTGGATAGTGTACCTCCCGTCTGCTGTGAAGACTGGGATGGCAGTGCTGTGAGGGTATTGCAGTCCATGCCCAGTGGTACTCTTGGAGGGGTTGGGGAGCCCGGCTGCTCTGTTTGCAAGGCCAGGCCAGGCCCAGTGCCCCTCAAAGTTCCTCTTATGTGTGTCTGTGTAGATGGCAGGCGGGGCCCAGTTGCCAGGCTTCTTTGGCCTTGTGCTGGAATCACAAGGCCACGTTTGGGGATTCACCCTTGAACTGTACATGAATTTCCGTGCCCTGTACAATGGCATGTCCGTGTCCTTCTTGATGCTCATCCTAACGAACTTTCTCCCATGGACACCCGCTTGGCTCGCAAACAGGCAGCTTAGGTCTTGTGTCCTTGAAGAGGCAGAGCTTGGTCATCTATTTGTTCTGCTGCCAGGCACCAGGCCACACCGCCACAAACTGGTGAAAATATAACAAGGTACAGTTTGGCGACATCGTTTCTAGGACTAGTGCCGCATCTCACAACTCTGCCCACTGATCAGAGCTCTGCTTTCCAGGCAAGTTTTTTTTTTTTTTTTTTTTTTTTTTAAGATTTATTTATTTGAAAGAGTTACAGAGGAGAGGTGGAGAAAGAGAGAGAGAGAGGGAGAGAGAGAGAGAGATCTTCCATCTGCTGGTTCATTCCCCAAATGGCCATAACGGCTGGAGCTGGGCCAGTCAGAAGCCAGGAGCTTCTTCTGGGTCTCCCATGTGGGTGCAGGGGCCCAAGCGCTTAAGTCATCTTCCACTGCTTTCCCAGGTGCCTTCGCAGGGAGCTGGATTGGAAGTGGAGCAACCGGGACTCGAACTGGCACCCACATGGGATGCTGGCTCCACAGGTGGCGTTTTTACCCGCTACGCCATGGTGCCGACCCCTCCATGCAAGTTTTAAACAGTTCCTTGGAGCTACGCAGCAGCAGCCCCAGTGCACACCACAGGCCTTCCAGTTAGCTGAACCATGTGTGAACCAGGCCCAGGCATCATCTGTGTACCGAAGGCCCCAGGAGACCCAAGCTGCTGGCTCAGCCCCTGGATCTGACAGCCCATCCAGAGGACGGCCAGTCATTCAGACTTCTTTGCTGGACATGCCACTTCCACTTTATTTACCACTTCTCTTTGGGGACCTCTGGTGTAAGAGGGCCACATGATCCTGCAGTCTTTTTTTTTTTTTTTTTTTTTTGACAGGCAGAGTTAGACAGTGAGAGAGAGAGACAGAGAGAAAGGTCTTTCTTCCATTGGTTCACCCCCTCAAATGGCCGCTATGGTCGGCGCGCTGCACCGATCTGAAGCCAGGAGCCAGGTGCTTCCTCCTGGTCTCCCATGCAGGTGCAGGGCCCAAGCACTTGGGCCATCCTCCACTGCACTCCCGGGCCATAGCAGAGAGCTGGCCTGGAAGAGGGGCAACCGGGACAGAATCTGGCGCCCCGACCAGGACTAGAACCAGGTGTGCCGGCGCTGCAGGCGGAGGATTAGCTTAGTGAGCCATGCGCCGGCTGATCCTGCAGTCTTATTGCAGACTCAACACTGTGTGACCCCAATTCCCTGTGTTGCAACCCGGTCCCCAAAAGGTGCTATTAGCAGGTGGTGCCTCTGGGGGGGGCGATTAGGCCGTGAAAGCTGAGCCCTCAGCCTGAGAGTAGTGCCCTGACTGCAGAGGTGCAGAGAGCTCCCCCATCCCGTCCACCGTGAGTGAGAAGGCTTTGCCTGCGACCCGGCAGGCTGGCCCTCGCTGGTGACTTCCAGCCTCCAGAATTGCGAGACCTATGTTTGTTGTGCCTAAGCTCCCGGTCTATGGTGTTTTGCAATCAAAGCCCAGGCAGACTAAGGCGAGTCTGGATCACGATGGCCTCCTTTAGTCTGTGTTGAGTGGCGCAGGCGGGCCGTGGTGATCAAGTGCCACAAGCCGAGGGGCCTCCACAAGAGACCAGGTGCCTCACAGATCTGCAGGCTGGAAGTCCAAACGAAGTGGTTGGCAGGTAGGTTCCTTCTGAGGGCTGGGAGCGGAGGGCCTGGGCTTGCGGGTGCTGTCTTCACGTCACGTGGCGTCCTCTGTGTGCTGCGTGTCTGCTCCACGTGTGTCCTTTTTAGGAGGGCACCAGACATATACATTAAGGTTCACCCTAATGACTATATACTTTTTTTTTGAAAGGAGGAGAGAGAGAGAGAGAGAAAGAGAGAGAGAAAGAGAGAGAAAGAGAGGGAGAGCGCACTCCCATCCTCTTTTCTGGCCTGGACCAAATCTGGGCGTCTGAAACATAACCCTGGTCTCCCACATGGGTGGGAGGAACCTGATTATTTAAGCCATCACTGTTGCCTGCCAGGGCCTCCATTAGCAGAAACTTGGAGTCAGGAGCCAGAACTGGGCTTATGGGACACAGCCATCCTCACTGGCATCTTAACTGCTAGGCTAAATCCCTGTCCCAAGATTTAAGTGTCCCCCAAAGCCTGCTGGTGCCCACTGGACAAACTGCCCAGGCTGACCCCGAGTCACTAGCTCATCACTTAGGTCCTTATTTTTCCAGTTCAGGCCACAGTCACACTGGCCCACAGTCTTCCCTGGATGCCACTCGCATGGTGGGAGCTCAGCCTGGTGCAAGGCTGGTGCAGTACACATGTCAGACCCACATAGCAAGCCCCGGTCACTGTTGTTGTTAATATTTATTTGAGAGGCAGAGAGAGAGGTCTTCCATCTATTGGTTCATTCCCCAAATGGCTACAATGGCCAAGGCTGATGCAGGCTGAAAACCAGGACTCTGGAACTCTATCCAGGTCTTCCACATGGGTGCAGGGGCCCAAGCACTTGGGCCGTCTTCTGCTGCTATCCCGGGTGCATTCGCAGGGAGCTGGATCAGAAGTGGAGCAGCCCAGACTTGAACCAGCACTCACGTGGGATGCCAGCGTGGAAGAGGGTGGTTCACTGTTGACCGCTCTCCCTCCACACTTGAGTCACTAAGGTGCTCATGGCCAGGGTGTAGGAGGAGACCTTTGTACATCTCTGAGGAGCTGGCTGTCCCTGATGACCAGGGAGTGTTTGAGTGTTTGAGTGTTGTACCTGTAATCAAAGCCACAGGTTTTACTTTCCTGGCGGTAAAGAAGGGCGAGGACCCTTCTGATTTTCTGGGATCCCCCGTTTAATTACAGGCACCGATCCAGCTCATCGGGACTCTCAAGGACAATGGTTGCAGCCATTTGTTGGTGCCTTCCCCAGCGTCTCTGGCTGTTCCATCTCCCTGCACGAAGCTTGCAGCAACACGTGTCTGACTGAGCCTCTCCACTTAGCTGTAAAAATACATCCACCACGACTGCCTGGCCTCTTCCTGAACAACCCATTTAATAGGGCCCAGTAGGCTTCGCTTCACCCAGAACTTTCTCAGGCATCTCCAAAGAAGGCAGGAGGAGCCAGCAGCAGAATAGATAAACTCGCTCTCAAGTCATCTCGCCAGCAGAACTTTTCCTGTTCATTTCCTAGGCCTAGGTTTGTCTCGTCATTTCCAGAGTGGATTAGCAAGACACAAGGCTATCATACATCCCCTCGCAGCTTTAAGAAGAAGAAGTAAGCAGTACTTCCCTCCGAGCCACCAAGCATCATCCCGTGTCTGCCCGACAGCCCCAAGCCAGCGTTGTACACACCTCTAGCAGGGCGGGTCCCCTTGGCTGCTGCTCGCCTGGTCACGATGCTGACAGTGACAGGACTCATATCCCCATAGGCCAGTTCCCTGGCTTTCTCGCGAGGGGTCAGTTAGGGATTTGCTCTGCCGGAAGATAGCCCAGCCAAACCAGACTGGTTTAATTTAGCTAATAGTATGGCTCCTGTTATGTTTCATGGTTAGCCTCCCTCACTTTGGCGAGACTCAGTGCAGCCATAGCCAAGGTAATAATAGGTTTGGAGATCATGGCACATTGAACTCTCTCTTGCCACATTATCCCAGCTGTTTTGAAGCCCTGGGGTTACTGGTTACTTTAGTGTCCTCTCACCCCCAACCCCCACCATAATCACATTAGTCGTTGAAAATATTTATCCAGAGAAAGGACCCAAGAGACCTGGGCAAGTAGCATAAATATGCAGCTACTCTGTGGATAGCATTAGCGCGTCGGCGACAAGCCTCCCGCAGTTGCCTTTTGGCATGGCTTCTATCCTTCTGTTTGGCTCTCTCCCTCCATCCCACCAATGGCAGTTTATTCTCCATAGATTGCTTTTCGTTTCTAAGCAACATCATTTTGTAGTCATTGCTTGAGCAAGAACATGAAAGTCCCTGACAAGACCTTTAACTAGCTCAGGTTCATGTTTAGTCTTTTGATAAATTATAAACCTTTCAATGTTTTAATGATCTTGGGAAACGCAAAATAAATTAGATACAAAGTTGGAGCCTTCTGATTGTTAGAAGAGACACACGTTGTCCTACAGCAAGAGGGAAACTTTGAATCCGTGAGGGTCTGAAAATAAAGGGTGGTGCCAGTGTGGAGTTTTCACAGCAGGGGCCCCTTAGAAGGGCTTGGGGGCCAAGCTTATTTTACCTGCTGTCATGGTTTCATGAGCTGGAAGAATCTGTGGCTCTGTAGTGGGTAAGGAGCAGCGTCACGAGGGAAAGCGTGTTGTGAAAACCTGGACATGTTTTCCAGGCAGCCTCTCTTATCAGCAAGCATGTAACCAGCCGGTCAAGACAAAAGCACCAGTACATAGCCCAAAAAACAAAAGACCACTTGTCCCTCTTGTCACCAAACACACCAGCTCCCAGCCGTGCCGCTGCCTGCCAGGATCCTGTTCCGTGCCTTGCTGCTCAGCCTTGAGTTGGTCTCGCTGTCTTCTTCCCAAAGGGCACTGTGACCTTATCGGCCTCGGGGTCAAAAACCCCACTAGTTAATGTCAGCAGCAGGTGCACGACTCTGCTTTTGCAGGCACAAGCGTTGGCTCAGTAACACTTTGAGTTGGTAAAAGACAGCCAGGGAGCTGCGGTGCTGTGCCTGCACCTGAGGTGGGTGGGGCTGTCGCTAGCCCCTCCCCCGGAGACCTTCAACCTGCGTCATTCTCCAGGGAGGGCGCCCTGACGCTTGGAGAGCGCTCACAACGACGCGGGTCAGTACTGGTCCACGGATCCACTCTGGCAGCAGCGCCCCGCAGGGCTCGCAGGCCTGTCACTCACAGAACACTTCACTGCGGGTTCTTGCCCCAACTCACAAAGACCCAGAAAGGCGCGGGAGTCACAGAGCCACCTGCAGGCACCGCAGGGGTTGCCATGGGAATCCCCGGGGTGGCTCAAGCAAGCGCCACCCTCAGCGGGGACTGCTTTACTTTCATTTTGAAGCGGCTGCTCGCTCAGCATCAACGCATGGACACACTTTTCACGATTTAAGGCAGCGATCTGCCCCCACGGCTGGCTTCGCTGCTTAGTGGCAGAATGGATGGCACTGTCGGAGAATCCCTGCTCCCTTGTCTTTCTTTTTTCTTTTCTTTTTTAATATTTATTTATTTTATTTGAAGGGCAGAGTTACAGAGAAGCAGAGGCAGAGAGAAAGGGAGAGAGAGAGAGAGAGAGAGGTCTTCCATCTGCTAGTTCACTCCCCCAGATGGCCGCAATGTCCGGTGATGCGCCGATCCAAAGCCAGGAGCCAGGAGCTTCTTCTGGGTCTCCACCCGGGTGCAGGGGCCCAAGGACTTGGTCCGTCCTCCACTGCTTTCCCAGGCCATAGCAGAGAGCTGGATCGGAAGTGGAGCAGCTGGGTCTTGAACCGGCACCCACATGGGATGCCAGCACTTCAGGCTAGGGCGTTAACCTGCTGCGCCACAGCGCCAGCCCCTCCCCTGTCTTTCTAGACCTTGGGGGTCTTCTGTCTCCAGCAAGTCCCTGGTGGGAGGAACCCACTGGCCACTCCCTTTAAGTGACAGCATGTGCTGCTGCTAGATCCTGGGACTTTGTTTTCTTTCCTAATCTGGTTCTCGTGGCCCGAGAGCATTGTAAGTTCACCGGTTCCATGTTGGGCCCCAAATTTGTCAAGGTCATACATAGTTCAAGGCCACGGCCGGAGAAGTTCCTCTGCTGAAGATTCCATGAGCCATACGAGATGGGGAACATGCATTACACGCCTGTGGACAGTCAAGGGAGTTAATGGGGCAAAGCTACCGGCTCCGGGATCCTCGGCGCCCACACTGGAAAGGACGCCCTCCAAACACAAGGTGTGAGTCGCTGGTTCCCCCAGTGGCTGAGGAGCCCTTTCTAGCTCTTTCTAGCTGCAGGGCTTCCCGTCCTGCCTCTCTCCTCCGAGGCGGCAAGACTGAAAGCCCACACCACATCAGGACCGGGAGGCCATGAGAAGCCAGCTCAAGACAGCTCCCAGGGGAGACAGGGAGGTGAGGGGAAGTGGGGGTGGCCCTGTAGCAGCTCCTTGTGCAGACCTCCGGGTCTCTCATGTTCTGGAAGGCTCTTAGGGCATCCAGTCATCAAGGCCCAGGGAAGGCTGGATCCAAGCCTTTGTGCAAGGTCACGAGGGGGCCGTGGCAAAGTCAGGGAGCCTGCTGGAGGCTGGAGCAGGAACCGAATCTCCTGCTAAGCACTTTCTGCCGCCTGTTGCCACCTGTTGTGGATGACTGAGCTGAGATGAAAACACATGGCACTTTTTCTATAAAAATCACCTTTGACCTTTGTAAAAATTTTTCTTTTTAAATTTTCTTTTAATTATATGAGCAGTAGAGCTTCCATTTGCTGGTTTGCTCCACAAGTCTGGGCCAGGCCAAAGACAGGAGCTGGGAACTCCATCTGGGTTTTCCAAGAGGGTGGCAGGAACCCAAGTATTTGAGCCATCATATGCTGCCTCCCAGGTGAATTAGCAGGAAACTGCATTGGAACAAGAGGTGGACTTAATCTTAGGCACTCTGGGGCCGGCACTATGGTGTAGCGGGTAAAGCCGCCACCTGCAGTGCCAGCTGTTCCACATCTGATCCAGCTCTCTGCTATGGCCTGGGAAAGCAGTAGAAGTCCTTGGGCCCCTGCACCCACATGAGAGACCTGGAAGAGACTCCTGGCTCCTGACTTTGGATCGGCACAGCTCCGGCCATTGCGGCCATCTGGGGAGTGAACCAGCAGATGGGAGACCTCTCTTTCTCTGCCTCTGCTTCTCTGTAACTCCAACTTTCAAATAAATAAATAAATGAATAAATAAATAAATCTTTAAAAAAAATCTTAGGCACTCTAACATGCTATTAGGTGTCTCAGACAGCAGCTTAACCCACTGTACCACAATGCCTGCCCCTCTCACAGGACTTTTTATTTTTCTCGTGCATTTCAGCTTCCTGATTATATAGCAAGATTATCAGTCCTTTATCAAATAGAGTGCAAAATGTGGTCACTTAGCAACAGGGATACATTCTGAGAAAAGTGTCTTTAGGTGATTTCCTCATTGTGCAAACATCGTAGTAGGTGCTTACACAAACCGACACTGTGTCACCAGGCGACATCTTATGGAACCAGTGCCATGTGCAGCCCCTCATTGGCCAAAGCATCATTATGGGGTGTATAGCTGCATTCGGGGTTGATGTTGTCACAATTTTATGTCATCAAATCAATCCTTATATTCTTCCCTACATCGAGCTTATGTAACTAGCATGTTCGTCTTCTTGTCTCTCTGTCCTTTTAAATCTTTAGCCCATCTAGGATTAACTTCTGTGTGTGATGTGTGGTCCACAGGGCACAGGTGCCTGACTCAGGGGGTGAGGCGTGCACTTGGCTCTGGGCGGTGGCTACAGCTGCAGCCTCGTGCAGTCCACCTGTCTGGATGGGACTTTCTCTATTTCCTATTTAACACTCTCTCTCTCTCTCTCTCTCTCTCTCTCTCTGATGTATTTAGTTATTTGAATTGGAATTTATTTGGATCGGAAGCAGAGTAGCCAGGATTTGATTCAGCAACCCTAGAGGCAGATTCTGTTTTTCTGCAAAATCACCTGGTTGCTTTGTGACATTTGTTCATTCATTTATCTGTTCTCTCATTGAAAACTAGGCTAGGATGTCAAGAAACAGAACTCATTGTGTTCTTCAAACGCCTGCTCCCTCTCTCTGCCGATTGTTCATGATCTACTTACCGTGAGCCGCCTTCTATTTCTTGCTCATTTGTCGAGCTGGTACCTGACTCTCAGCTTGCCCAGGTTTCTGCTGCTGCTGCTTTTGGATTTGCCTTGTACCAGGAAGTCCTCGTGTTTCTGTCCATCCCTTCAGAACACTGCTGAGGGGCTGCGTTGCGGTGCAGTGAGCTAAGCTGTCACCTGTGATGCCAGCATCGCATAGTGGAGCACTGATTTGAGTCCCAGCTGGTCTGCTTCTGATCCAGATCCCTGCCAATGTGCCTGGGAAAGCAGCAGAGATGGCCCGACCATTTGGGCCCCTGCTACCCAGGTGGAACACCCGGATGCAATTCCTGGCTCCTGGCGTTGGCCTGGCTCAGCCCCAGCTGTTGTGGTCATTTGGGGAGTGAACCAGTGGTTGGAAAATCTGTCTCTCCCTCTCGGTCACTCTGCCTTTCAAATAAATAAAATCAATCTTAGAAAGAAAAAGATAGGGCCAGCGCTATGGCATAGAGGGTAAAGCCACTGCCTGCAGTGCCGGCATCCCATATGGGCTCTGGTTCGAGTCCTGGCTGCTTCACTTCCAATCCGGCTCTCTGCTATGGCCTGAGAAAGCAGTAGAAGATGGCCCAAGTCCTTGAGCCCCTGCACCTGCATGGGAGACCCAGAAGAAGCTCCTGGCTCCTGGCTTCAGAATGGCACAGCTCTAGCTGTTGCAGCCAGTTAGGGGAATGAACCAGCGGATAGAAGACTGCTCTCTCTCTGCCTCTCCTTCTCTCTGTGTGTAATTCTGGCTTTCAAATAAACAAATAGATCTTCAAAAAAAAAAAAAAAAAAAAAAAGAGAGAGAGAGAGAGACCAGCACTGTGACATAGCAGGTAAAGCTGCTGCCTGTGGTGCTGGCATCCTGGCTGCTCCACTTCTGATCCAGCTCCCTGCTAATGCCCCTGGGAAAGCAGTGGAGGATGGCTCAAGTGCTTGGGGCCCTGCACCCACGTGGGAGACCTGGAAGGAGCTGCTGGCTCCTGGTTTTGATCTGGTCCAGCTCTGGCCGTTATGGCCACATGGGGAGTGAACCAGCCAATGCAAAGTTCTCTCCCTCCCTCTCCCTCTCTTTGTAACTCTGCCTTTCAAATAAAATAAACAAATAAAAGGAAAAAGAGGTAGAAAGAGCGAGCTGCTCAGGACCAGTGTGCTGCAGGGAGGAAAACACTCCCCCAGCACTGGAGGCAAGAGAGGTGCTGCCAGTGTAGGCTCCCGAGGCAGGGGACAAGAGCTGTCTGCCCCTGATTTATGAGACCAAACCTGGTCACTCAGTTCCTTTCTGTTTTCTGTCTCCTCAGACCTCTCTGTCGTCCGCAGCCAGGTTCTTAATGCGGTTCTGGAGGTTTTTAAAGTCTATGAACTTGCAGGCTTTAAAACTAATTTTTAGGTGAAACTCAAGTCGTTGCATACAAGTCATCATTTTAAAGGGCACGGGGACACTCGGAGTCTTCTCGGTGTTGCACAGCCACCACCTCCGCTGGAACTTGAAAACTTTTCCATAACACTCCCCCCCCCAACTCCTTAATCACTTGAATTAAAACCAAAGCACAATTAATCATTCCCCACTGCCACCCTTGACCACAGAGATACTTCTGTAAGGACATCTGCCGACCAGCTGTCTGTCTAAGCTGAGACCGATACGCTCTTGTTACTGGTCCTCTTAGTCGAGGGTTATTGTTTCAAAATATCTTACGCAATCCTCCTTATTTTGCCCTTAAAAACGACCTGTTGCCCCTGCTTCTCTGTGCTCATGGTTCGCGGTGGAGCCGTGTGCTGGCTGCAGCTCTGCCGTTCCAAGAACACGTGCCGCTTCCTCGGAGGTTCCTCTCTCATTATTATTTAAGATGACGCTGCGTCTCTGCTTGGACAGCCGTCCCAAAACGCTGCGGACTGCATGGCTGAAGCCACAGAAATCGATTTTCTGGGGCCCGGAGGCTGGAAGTCGGCGTCCAGGGTGCCAATGTGGCTGGTTCCTGGTGAGGGCTCTCGCCCTGGCGTGCTGCCCGCCACCTTCTCCCCGTGAACTCACATGGCCTCTCCTCCTGCTCGCCCTCTGGTGTCTCCTTTTATTAGGGCCTAATCCTATCAGATCAGGGCTCCCACCCTGGTGACCTCGCTTAACCCTGCTTGCTTCCTTAGGGGCCTCATTTCCAGATGCAGCCGCATTGGGGCCAGACTTTCAGCATAGGAGTAAACAGTCAGTGCATAATAGAGGCTATTGCAAATGAGATTATCTTCTTAATTTCCTCTTCATATTCTTCTAGGCGCTGAGAACTGTCACTCAGGGGCAGCTGCTGGGCACAGTGGTAAAGGTGCCACTTGGGGCACCTGCGTCTCCCCTCGGTGCCTAGGGTGGAAGTCCGTGCTCTGCTTCTGATCCAGCAGTCTGCTCGTGCACAGCTGGGAGGCAGCTGATGACGGCTCAAGCACTTGGGTCCCTGCCACCCGCAAGAGAGATCCGGATGGCGTTCTGGGCTCCTGGCTTTGACCTGGCCCAGACCGGGCTGTTGGGGGCATCTGAGGGGTACACCAGCATTTAGAGGGTCTCTCTCCATCTGTCTCTTTCTCTCTCTGTTGCTCTGCTTTTCAAATAAACAAAAACTAAAACCAAAACAAAACAAAAACTGAAGCCCGCCCAGAGGAGCCACTGCTGGCGGTTTCCTGGGAATCATCACCTCCTCGTCATCACCTCCTCGTCATCTCCGTCTGGTAATCTTTGTGGGGTCTGCAGTTTGTTACTTTTTCCCACTCGCTTCCTTGACAGCTGCTCAGTATGTATTGAGTGTCTGTAATGTGCCTAGCATTGTGTCAAGCAGTGTAGGAGGGAATTAAGATGTATGACATGGGGCCAGCGCTGTGGCTCACTTGGTTAATCCTCCGCCTGTGGGCGCTGGCATCCCATATGGGCGCCAGGTTCTAGTACTGGTTACTCCTCTTCCAGTCCAGCTCTCTGCTGTGGCCCGGGAAGGCAGTGGAGGATGGCCCAAGTGCTTGGGTCCTGCACCCACATGGGAGACCAGGAGGAAGCACCTGGCTCTTGGCTTCGGCTCAGCACAGTGCCAGCCGTAGCGGCCATTTGGGGAGTGAACCAATGGAAGGAAGACCTTTCTCTCTGTCTCTCTCAACTGTCTATCTCTATCTGTCAAAAAAAAAAAAAAAAAAAAAGAAAGAAAAGAAAGAAAGAAAAAGAAAAAAAGAGATATGACGTGGTCCTGCCCTCGAGGTTTTCCTTCTGCTTGGAGAGACGAGATAGCCACAGAGTCACAAGCGAACAGTTTGGGCGTGTGTGTGATCAGGTTCTCGACAGTCTGGAGCACACGCTGGAAACAAGCACTGTTTTGTTTTGCTTTGTTTTGACAGGCAGAGTGGACAGTGAGAGAGAGAGACAGAGAGAAAGGTCTTCCTTTGCCGTTGGTTCACCCTCCAATGGCCACTGCGGCCGGCGCGCGGCTGGCGCACCGCGCTGATCCGATGGCAGGAGCCAGGTGCTTCTCCTGGTCTCCCATGGGGTGCAGGGCCCAAGTACTTGGGCCATCCTCCACTGCACTCCCTGGCCACAGCAGAGAGCTGGCCTGGAAGAGGGGCAACCGGGACAGAATCCGGCGCCCCGACTGGGACTAGAACCCGGTGTGCCGGCGGCGCAAGGCGGAGGATTAGCCTAGTGAGCCATGGCGCCAGCCTAACAAGCACTCTTAGGGGTGGATCTTTCCAGCTGTATCCCCCGCCCCTAGAACAGGCCAGGAGCAACAGGGCCTGAACTTGGTACATGAATGCTGAATGAATTTAACACACTCCCTGCTGGAGTCTCCCCAGGTGAGGGCTGGCATTGCCCATTCATTCTGAAAGATGATCGCTCTCGGCAGAGGGCTCTTCCACAGTCCCCATCCGAGAACTTTCTCATTGGCTCAGGTTACAGCCTAATGGCCCGGTGCACAGACCCAGCACACATCTCTCAGCAAGTCCCCGGGTGTCTTTCTAAAATAGCTTCTTACATAAGCAGCCCTTGTGCAGCTCCACCAAGCACGCTGAAAGGAAAGGAACGTGGAGGAAGAGGGGAGAGGACGGCCCAGGTAGGAGGGGAAAGACCCAGAAACCCCTTCAGTGACCGGCAGGAAATGTTCTCGGTGCCCTGGATCCCGGGGAAGAAGCTGGCACCCGAGAAAACGGCTATTTATCCACAGTCTCTGAAAATATGGCTTTTTTTTTTCCTGGTGCCAAGATCATGGCAAACATTTGAAAAGCAAATCTCAGTATAGAGAGGGAAGAAAAGTTCTCTGGAAATGGTTGCGTACCACCGCTCTTCACATTCTCATAAAGAGGTTCCGTGCAATTTTATTTGAACTTAGAAGGAAAAGAAACCAAACAGATTGATAGTTCTTCACAACGACACAGCGATACATTCCTCCTTAAAGAAGAGCCCGTAAATTAAAACGAATCAAAGGGCACATTAGAAGGTGGGGTTTGTTGCAAGGGTTCTCTACCCAAGGGGGCATTTCGGTGACTTCTGGGGACATTTTTGGTTGAAGCAACTCGGAGAGGGGAGTCCTGGTGGGCAGAGGCCAGGGACGCTGGTATACATCCAGCGATGCACGGGACACTAGGCGCACCAGCACTACCCAGCCCCAAGCCTCAACTGTGCCACAGCAAAGAGACCTGGGGCTGTGGCAGTGTTCGTGTGGTTTTAAAATAGATCCTGTTGGTAAAGGGCCTCAGTTTGTTTCCAGTTAGGCGGACATGGTCAGTTCTGACAGGGATCAGTGGACCAAGTGGTTGAGAGCTGGTGGTCTGAGTCTGAGCCCTAACTCTGCCTCATAGCTCCGTAATGACCTTGAGCAGCTTCCCGGGCCCTTGGGGCACTGTTACACCTGCTTCATGTAGCCGCAGTAAGGACCACCAAGTTAGCACAGGCAAAGCACGTGGAAGGGGTCTGGATTGTGACCAACTCTAAGGACATAGGTGCGATTACTAGTTATGCCTTGAACAAACCAAACTGGAAGAACAAATAAAGTCTCCTTTTAGGCTAAGACTCTTAAGGAATTCAGTAGAGGAGAATCAGCTTGTATAAGAACCCATGTTGGGGTTGGTGCTGTGGTGCTGTGTATAGCAGGTAAAGCCTCCACCTCTGGTGCTGGCACCCCATGTGGGTGCAGTTTGAGTCCCGGCTGCTCCACTTCCAATCCAGCTCCCTGCTAATGCACCTGGGAAAGCAGGGGAAGATGACCCAAGTCCTTGGGCCCCTACACCCACGTGGGAGACCCAGAAGAAGCTCCTGGCCCCTGTCTTTGGATTGGCCCAGCTCTGGCCATTGCAGCCATTTGGAGAGTGAGTGTATGGAAGACCTCTCCCCTCTTTCCCTCTCTCTCTCTTTATCTAACTCTGTCTCTCAAATAAATAAATAAATCTTAAAAAAAGAACTCATATAGGAAGATAAAATCATGCTAGGACCCCCTTTTCTATCTAAGGAGCAGTGTGAACATGAACTCAGAGATTCAGCCAGGCTCTCTTACCTCCTGGCATTATCTGATCAACAGCAGGTGAATTCTTAATTCAGAAAATACTGTCTTTTTTTTTTTTTTTTTAGATCTTAAAAGTTTGCGTAGGTAATACATTCTCATAGTTCCAAACTTAAAAAAAAAAGAAAACAAAAACAAAACAAAAACTTAGTTCCAAACTTAAAACAACATAACATAAATGAATTAAGTAGCCTCATCCCTACTGCTGGCCTCCACATCCCCTCCCCCACACTTGAGTCATCATTTTAATTAGTTTCTATGTATCTATTCAGTATTGTTCTATGAAAGCTAATACTAAACTCTGTATTCTTATTTAGCCTCCTTTCTTGGACAAAGGTAGTGTGCATTTTCACTTATCTTTTTTTTTTAAAATATTGATTAATTTATTTGAAAGGCAGAGAGTTACACAGGCAGAGAGAGAGAGAGAGAGAGAGAGAAAGGTCTTCCATCTGCTGGTTCACTCCCCAAATGATCACAACTGCTGGAGCTGGGCTGATTCGAAGCCAAGAGCCAGGAGCTTCTTCCAGGTCTCCCACATGGGTGCAGGGACCCAAGGACTTAGGCCATCTTCCAATGTTTTCTCAGGCCATAGCAGAGAGCTGGATTGGAAGTGGAGCAGCCGGGACTCGAACTGGTGCCCATATGGGATGCCGGCACTACAGGTGGCAGCTTTACCCACTACACCACAGCAGTGGTCCCCATTTTCACTTACAGATCTGCCTTAAGCACTGCTATGGTTTGAACAGGATTTGGCTCCCCATATCATGCTGATGTTTAAACACCGAGACCATAAGTTAATGGCACCAAGAGGGTGAAAAATTAGTCCAGTTATTGTGTGTGAGGGTGGGGCCTTTGGGAGGTGATTGGATGGGATTGGGCCATTAGGGATGAAATCCTGGTGACTTTATCAAAGGCCACACATGGACAGGTGTGCCCCCTCTTGCCATGTGATGCCATGTGACAATCTGTGCCAGCACAGGACTCTGCCAGCCAGATCGCCGTCACCAGATGTGAACAATGGGGCCACCTGGTCTTGGACTATGACCCTCCAGAACTATGAGTCATAATAAACCTCTCCTTCATGAGTAGCTTGTCTCAGGCATTTTTATAGTAACGTAAAGCTGAATAAGACAGGAGCCTTTCTATATTAGCATGACAAGGAGCTTTTTTGCCTTTATTTTAAAGGTGATATAGTACTCCATTTTATAGACAACCATACTTTATTTATAAATTTGTAATTTTTATAAATATTAACAAAGGGGCTGGCACTGTGGCATAGCAGCTAAAGCTTCTGCCTGCAGTGCTGGCATCCCATATGGGCACCAGTTTGAGACCTGGATGCTCCGTGTCCCGTCAGCTCTCTGCTATGGCCTGGGAAAACAGCAGAAGATAACCCAAGTCCTTGGGACCCTGCACCCACGTGGGAGACCCGGAAGAAGCTCCTGGCTCCTGGCTTCAGGTCGGCTCAGCTCCAGCCATTGCAGCCATCTGGGGAGTGAACCATGGATGAAAGACCTCTCTTTCTCTCTGCCTCTGCCTCTCTGTAGCTCCGCCTCTCAAATAAATAAGTAAATCTAATAAATAAATAAATAAATGTACGGGGAGTTAAGCTGCCAGCCACGACACCAGCATCCCATATGAGCACTGATTCAAATTCCAGCTGCCATGCTTCCAATCCAGCACCCTGCTAATGTGTCTGGGAAAGCAGCAGAGGATGGTCCAAGTGCTTGAGCCCCTGCACCCACATGGGAGATCTGGATGGATTTCCACGCTCTTGGCTTTGGCCTGGCCCAGACCTGGTCTTTGTAGCCATTTAGGAGGTAAACCAGAAGATGGAAGATTCTCTCTTTCTCAATCTCTCTCTCTCTCTCTAACTCTGCCTTTCAAATAAATTTAAAAAAATCTTTAAAAGTAAAGAAAAAATATTAGCAAAATTGTCCTCCCAGTAAGGATGTGTCATTTAAGACTCCTAACAGTGATGTCTGAATATTGTCTATTTCCTTCCTGGAAAATAAGTGTATTTGCTGTAGTTTACAGACAAATCAATCGTTCATAATCATATCACGCTGGTAGGCGTTACTGGGAGGTGCACGTGGGCAACAGCCCAAGTCACCTTGGAGATTTGTTCAGACTTCCTCCCCAGGGTGCATTCTTGGCAACTGGGTGATATACTGGGAGTCATTATGTTAGTCACAGAAGAATGAATCCAATTGTTTTAAATCTATTTATTTGAGAGGCAGAGAGACAGAAGACAGGAAGAGAGAGAGAGAGAGAGAGAACCTCCATCCTGTGGTTCACCCCCAGATGCTTGTAGCAGCCATGGCCAGGCCGGGCCGGGCCGGAGCTGGCAGCTGAGAAGTCATGCAGCTCTCCCATGCAGGAGCCCGGTTGCTTGGTCAGTCACTGCTGCCTCCCAGGGTCCTCATTAGCGAGAAGCCGGAGTCCGGAAGCGGAGCCGAGCGGCAGACCCAGGCACCCTGATATGGGACACGGGCATGCCAGCTGGCATCTCAGCTGATAGGCCAAATGCCTGCCCCAGATCCCTTCCTTCCTTTCTTTCTTTCTTTCTTTCTTTCTTTCTTTCTTTCTTTCTTTCTTTCTTTCTTTCTTTCTTTCTTTCTTTCTTTCTTTCTTTCTTTCTTTCTTTCTTTTTTTTTTAATGCTAGAAGTAAAACCAGTAAGATTGGCATTTTTCTAGTCTAAGGAGATGAGTGAGTCTTCCCTTCTGTAATTTGAATATGACAGATCTCTTCTCTTTAATCTTTTTTTTTTTTTTTTTTTTGACAGGCAGAGTGGACAGTGAGAGAGAGAGACAGAGAAAAAGGTTTTCCTTTTGCCGTTGGTTCACCCTCCAGTGGCCGTCGCGGCCGGCGCGCTGCGGCTGGAGCACCGCACTGATCCGATGGCAGGAGCCAGGTGCTTCTCCTGGCCTCCCATGGGGTGCAGGGCCCAAGGACTTGGGCCATCCTCCACTGCACTCCCGGGCCACAGCGGAGAGCTGGCCTGGAAGAGGGGCAACTGGGACAGAATCCGGCGCCCCGACCGGGACTAGAACCTGGTGTGCTGGCGCTGCAAGGCGGAGGATTAGTCTAGTGAGCCGCAGCGCCGACCTTCTCTTTAATCTTAATGCCTCTTTTACAGATATCCTTTGGCTTAATTTCTTTACTGGAACACATTCTGTTCGTCTTAAAATCTTAAAAGACTACAGAAAATGAAGTAGTTGGGACATCACCGCTTCATTTTCTGTGGCAGTGTGACTTAGCCAGAACATGCATCAGTTTTTGGCCAGTGAATTTAGCCTCAGGGTCTGTGGATTCTCTTTCTCCCACCGTTGTGTGGCTTTGCTTTTGTTCTGTGGATGTGGATTCGTGTGCCTCCTCCTGTACCAGTGCGGGACGGAGGCCTCTGCCCTTTTAACCACGAAATGGGTGTGCAGTTCTCAAACTGCCAGTCTCAGTGCTTCTTGCAGGCAACCTCATTGGATTGAAATTTTTTTTGAAGATTTATTTGAAAATCAGAGTTACAGAGAGGCACAGAGAGAGAGAGAGAGAGAGAGAGAGGGGTCTTCCATCCACTGGTTCACTCCCCAGATGGCTACAACGGCTGGAGCTGTGCTTATCTGAAGCCAGGAGCCAGGAGCTTCTTCCAGGTCTCCCACGTGGGTGCAGGGGCCCAAGGACTTGGGCCATCTTCTACTGCTTTCCAGGCCATAGCAGAGAGCTGGATCGGAAGTAGAGCAGCCGGGACTCGAACTGGCACCCATATGGGATGCCTGCAGACCGGGGCTTTACCCCGCTGCACCACAGTGCCAGCCCCTCGATTGAATCATCTCAGGGAAGCAGCATTCAGAAAAGGCAAAGTCTCTTTTCCAAGTCTCCTGTTTTGTTTTAGACTTTCAACCTTAAATTTTATGTTAGCTTTTCCAACATTGATCTCATTTTAGAAAGTTTTCCTTTTTGTTGTCTTCTTTTTTTTTAAACCCTCTGATACTTTATTTTTTCATGTGAATGTGATATTAATACAAAGAGAACAGATTCAACTATAAGACTATAATGATATCCCCTCGCTCTTCCTCCCTCTCTCCCCTCTGGCCTTTCTTCATTTTTTAGTTTTTAAGATAACATGTTTTGGCTGGCACCACGGCTCACTAGGCTAATCCTCCGCCTTGCAGCGCCGGCACACCGGGTTCGAGTCCCGGTTGGGGCACCGGATTCTGTCCCGGTTGCCCCTCTTCCAGGCCAGCTCTCCGCTGTGGCCCGGGAGTGCAGTGGAGGATGGCCCAAGTGCTTGGGCCCTGCACCCCATGGGAGACCAGGATAAGTTCCTGGCTCCTGCCTTTGGATCAGCGCAGCGCCAGCCATAGTAGCCATTTGGGGGGTGAACCAACGGAAGGAAGACCTTTCTGTCTCTCTCTCTCACTGTCTAACTCTGCCTGTCAAAAAAAAAAAAAAAAAAAGATAACATGTTTTTAATTTATGTTACAAAGACTTAGCACTGCACTAAATAAAGAGTTCAGCAGGAATGTGGACTCTTTCTAAGCTTTACCTTCCCAGCACCATAATGTCTTCCTTTTCAGGCTTCTAGAAACACGGTAGCCATGTCAACATCATAGGTGCCGTAGGTATCACTTGTCACGTGCTTTAGAACTTCTAAGCGAAAATATTTGAGAATTGCATGACTTAGCCAATACATTTTTAAACATCCGCATACCACGGAGTTTAATTCCTGCAGAAATCCTGCCTTCATCGTCCGGCTTCTTGTCTGTTCTGGAATCTCTGATCATCTTCTTTCTTGTTGATAACACAACGTTCGTTTCATCCCGTTGGGAGCCGACTGCAGGGAAGGAGACAGAGCGGCTTCCCACTGCACCTCTCTAAAGGACTCAGTTTCCCTAAATCGCTGGACCCCCCAGTGCCGACATCTTGACACACCCAGTTCGCCACATCTCCCAGTTTTTTCGTCCCATCCCTCTGGGGATCTCATTTCCCCAGGGCCACCAGACAGACACCCATTGTGTATCCCAGCTCTTTTTCTCAGGGCTCCCCCTTGGGAAGCATGGGTCACCCCATGCTTGCCCCCTCTCTCTGGTGCGGCCGTCGGCGGCTCCCCCACCCCATCTCTCCTGGAAGTGCCGGCCCAGCCGGGCCCCAGTAATTCAGCTTCGTTGACCCCCCCCCAGGTGCTGAACAAGGCCAGGTATGGTCCGATGTGGGTGTCCTACCTGGGGCCCCAGTTGTTTGTGAACCTGGCCAGCGCCCCGCTCGTGGAGACGGTGATGCGGCAAGAGGGCAAGTACCCGGTCCGGAATGACATGCAGCTGTGGAAGGAGCACCGCGACCACCAGGACCTGGCCTACGGGGTCTTCACCACGTGAGCTGGGGCCCGACGGGCTCAGTGGGATGTTGGGCAGAGCGGGATCGGCGTGCGCCCTCTAAGCCCGGCACGCACTCTAGGAGGCGCGGCTGGCACGGGCGAAGTCCAGGGAGGGGCCCTGGCTTTTCCACTCGTAAACTGTGGCTGTGAACGAGTGAAGGCTTCTCCCTTTGCCCTGTGTCTCTACCTGTGAAACAGGAGGTGTGGACCACAGCATCCCCATGGTGTCCCTGGGGCCTTTCTGGATCCATTGTTCTCTATCGTGGTTGGAAACGTGACAAGTCGTAATGGAGTGGGTCTGCCTATTTGGAGAAAACACTGTGGCCGTATTCCTTGGAAAGGCTCATTTAACCTGAAAAAGAATTTCCCGAATTAGTGCTTCTTTTTGCCTGTCACCTTCATAGGTGCTTCCCACAGAGAGAGGGAGGCATATGCCTAGGACAGTTATGATTTTGGCAGTGACAAGGTAAAGCATTGGCCAAGTGTGTTGCGTACTCATGTGCCAGTCCAAGCAGGTGAATGGGAATCATAGATGATGCATTATTCCCCAGGCCACAGGCTATAGCTGGCATATTCCGGCCTTCTACAGTGTGTTAATAGAATTTGAAAACCAGCAAATGGCTTTGCCCCTCCCCAGCTGTTTGGCATCCATGTTTATATATATATATATATATATATATATATATATATATATATATCCCCCATTTTATTCAAGAAGCAGAGACAGAGATATGTTCCATCCATCCACGGGTTCACTCCCCATATGCCCACACTCAACCAGGTCACCTACGTGGGTGGCAGGGACCTGAGTATTTGAGCCATCGTCTGCATATGAGCAGGGCGCTGGATTGGGAAGCAGAAAAGTCAGGACTTCAGCGGGCACTTGGATGAGGGATGTGGGTGTCCCAAGTGGTGGCTTAACCCACCGCACTACAGGGCCCGCCCCTTGCTGCGTGGTCCGCCTCACTTTCCCTGGAAGTGTGCTAATATAAGCCCGGATAGGTCAGACTCCTCTTCCTCTTAAAATCGGACTGCATTAGACTTCCTGCTCTTCAACCAGCTTTAAAAGATGGGCTCATCCCTCGCCTGCTTACAGGGAGTAGTAGGCCTGGCGGACAGCTCCCGGAGGTGGTCCCACCCACCTGAGCATCCCCACCTAACCAGTGAGGAAGCCAGCCAGGTACTGCATGCCCGGGGCCTCAGCCTGTTGGGCCTCCCTGTGCCCTTGACCTCTGACCTTGGCTTAGTGCCAGAGGAACACAGTGAGCCAGAACCTAAGCACCCCAGGAATCTGATTTGCTCTGCTTCAGCCTCTTGGAGGAACTGGAACCACCTTTCACTTCGCTATGGAGGATCCCAGAGTTGTTGGGCTCTGGGACGATCGTGGCCAGGGTTCCCTCAGCACTCCCCACGTGTCAGACAGTGGTCCCAGCACTCCAGTGATCCGAGCAGCCCCACTCAGCCAGGCACTCCTGTTATCCCCATTTTGCAGATGGAGCAACAGAGGCACACGGGTGTTAAGACACCTGCCCCTGGGGTCACTCCGCCAGTGATGTCAGACCCGTGACTCGACCCTCGGCAGTCTGGTTCTAGGTGCTCACCTCGCTCACTCCCACTGTGCTGGGGAGACCCTGACGTCCTGGGACTCTGAGCTTCTGCCGCTGGAAAGTTTGGAGGTGGGGCCGGGACTGTGGCTCAGGGGGTTAAGCTGCAGCCCGTGTCCCTGGCATTGCATAGGAGCACCAGTTTGAGTTTCAGCTGCTCCACTTCCAGTCCAGTTCCCTGCTAATGTGCCTGGGACAGAAGCAAAAGACGGCCCAAGTGCTTGGGCCCCTGCACCCACGTGGGAGACCCGAAGAAGCCCTTCTGCACTCCTGGCTTTGGCTGGACTCAGCCCTGGCCATTGTGGCTATTTGGAGAGTGAACCAGCAAATGGCAGATCTGTCTCTCCCTCTCTTCCTCTAACTCTGCCTTTCAAATATAACAAATAAAATCTCGAGAAGAAAAGAACAGCCAGCTTGGTGCTTCTCTGGTTCTAAAATCCAGGAAGCCGAGACTCCCCTGGACTCCTGGGGAGCCTCGGGGTGCTTCCGTGCCCTGTCGGAGGCTTAGGTGTGTGTTGTTCCTCTGTGTGCCTGCAGGGACGGCCACGACTGGTACCAGCTGCGCCAGGCTCTGAACCAGCGCTTGCTGAAGCCAGCAGAGGCCGCACTCTACACTGATGCTCTCAATGAAGTGATTGACAGCTTTGTGGTTCGACTGGACCAGCTGCGAGCAGAGAGCGCCTCGGGGGACCAGGTGCCCGACATGGCTGACTTGCTCTACCACTTTGCTCTAGAAGGTACCCTTGTTGGGAGAGGGGCTCTGGGGCGGGGGGCGGATGGGCCAGGGGTAGGCCGCACTCCCCCTTTGGAGGCCCCCTGGACTCTGGACGCACTGGCTCCGCCTCCTGTGACGGCCTCCCCGTACTACCCAGCTATTTGCTACATCCTGTTCGAGAAACGTATCGGTTGCCTGGAAGCATCCATCCCCAAGGACACGGAGAACTTCATCAGATCTGTAGGGCTCATGTTCCAGAACTCAGTCTACGTCACCTTCCTCCCCAAGTGGACCCGCCCCCTGCTGCCCTTCTGGAAGCGCTACCTGGACGGCTGGGACACCATCTTCTCCTTTGGTGAGAGGCCCCACGATGGAGCCAGGGGAGGGAGCCGGGGCTGGCAGCCGGGTGTGCACCCATCCCAGGGCCTTCTCCCGTGTGCCTCGGCGGCTGGCGTGGTCCCGAGCCCCGGAGGTCAGGACTGCTGGCCTCATTCCCTCCCATTCTCCATTGCACCTGCAGGGAAGAATCTCATTGATCAGAAACTTCAGGAGGTGGTGGCCCAGCTGCAGTCAGCGGGGTCAGATGGGGTCCAGGTATCCGGCTACCTGCATTCCCTGCTGACCAGTGGACAGCTGAGTCCCCGAGAGGCCCTGGGCAGCCTGCCCGAGCTCCTGCTGGCCGGAGTGGACACGGTGTGTGAAGGTCCCAGCTCCTGTCCTGGGCCACCTTCTCTGTTACCCGCCGACTGACCATGACCTTCCTCTGCTTCTCTCTCTGACGCGGATGCGATGCTGGGAGGACGCATAGGGCACACAGCCCTGCCGGAGCGAGCGGGGGCTGGTCCTGCAGGGGGGCCCGTGACTCCCGGCATCTCACGTGCACTCTGCCTCTGGCTTGCTGCAGTTTAAGGGGACAGTGGAAAGTGTGTCCCCAAGCACCTTCCATCCAGCTTTTCGGCCTGCTATGTCTCTCTTTGTTATTGCCTTCTCCTACGTGCCTCGTCCCAGTGTGGAGGCACAATAGGTACTGAACTCCCCGTGAACCTCCGTGTTGGGGCAAGTTACTTCCCCCACCCCCTGATATTTCGCATGCACCCACTCATACACTCCCCACCCCGCTGGCGCCTCTCCTAGAATGCCCCCTCATTGCATCTCCCACTCTGCTCCTAGACGTCCAACACGCTCACGTGGGCCCTATACCACCTTTCAAAGAACCCAGAGATCCAGGCGGCCTTGCGCAAGGAGGTGGTGGGTGTGGTGGCAGCCGGGCAGGTGCCGCAGCACAAGGACTTTGCCCACATGCCCCTGCTCAAAGCGGTGCTGAAGGAGACCCTGCGGTAGGCTGCAGCACCCCCCACCCCCAGCACAGACCCTTAGGTGTGTGGGCGGAGTCAGAGCTGAGAGTAGGAAGTGGGGGCTGGGCATGGAGGGGATGGGAATTGGGGCTGGGGGCTACAGGGGTAGGAAAGGGGCAGGCACTGCGCCTCCACGCTTGAATCCAGACTCCAGACTTCCCTCTCCCTGCAGTCTGTACCCGGTGATCCCTGCAAACTCCCGCATCATCGTGGACAAGGAGATCGAAGTCGGCGGCTTCCTCTTCCCCAAGAACGTGAGTGGGGCTGCAGAGCGCGGGGCCCGGGAGTGTGGGCCGCCCAGGCGGATGGAGTCAGCGCCGACCGTTCTTCTTCCATAGACCCAGTTTGTGTTCTGCCATTATGTGACGTCCCGGGACCCCAGCACCTTCTCTGAGCCTGACACCTTCTGGCCCTACCGCTGGTTGAGGAAAGGCCAGCCCGAGACCTCTAAGACCCAGCACCCGTTTGGCTCTGTGCCCTTTGGCTACGGGGTCCGGGCCTGCCTCGGCCGCAGGATAGCGGAACTAGAGATGCAGCTGCTGCTGGCCAGGGTGAGTGGGGAGAGGCTGCAGGGAGATGTGGGGTCCTCCAGGAGGAGGCAGGGAGGGTCAGGTGGGAGCGTGCAGACCGGGGCAGTGGGTGGGAGGCACAGACGCCGATGGCCCGTGTGTGTGTGTGTGTGTGTGTGTGTGTTCTCTGCCTCCCAGCTGATCCAGCGGTATGAGCTGATGCTGGCGCCTGAGACGGGAGAGGTGCAGAGCGTGGCCCGCATCGTCCTCGTTCCCAATAAGAAGGTGGGCCTGCGCTTCCTGCCCACGCAGCGCTGAGCCAGACCCTGCCCTCGGGGGCTTGTCCCAGCCCCTGGCACCGTGGCTCCTGGCCACTGCCGTGTCTCAGGTGAGGAGGGAGAGAAGGGGCCGGAAGATCCCAGGGCCCCTTCTCACAGAACCCCGAGCTTTGGCCACTTGGATCCTTTGCAGCAGCTCCCACTCAGATGCAAGGCCCCTCCCTCAGTGCATTGCTGTCCTTGGCCACCGTATGGAATAAAGGACTTTTGTTAACTCCCGAGACCTGGGTCGTTCTTTGTGGCTAGCCAGCATCCAAACCCCTTCCTGTGCCTGGGGAATGCCCTTTCCCACCTGGGAATCACGGTGGGGGTCCAGCTGCCTCCCTCTGAGAACATCACCCAGAGGCTTGAGCCTCACAGGGCACAGCACTGGGCCCTTTGGCCGTCAAAGGCAGGAGCCACCCCCCGGGAAGTGCTGAGCCATAGCAACTGTCGCACAAGAGTTCCTGGAAGAGCTGTAGGCGGGCCTGGAGCTGACCTCGGAGTGGGCTGGGGAGCGGGGAACGGGGGAGCTGTCACTCCAACTCAGTAACGGCGCTAAAACTCTCAGTACCCTGGAGGCCAAGAGCAGCGGCCCTCGGACCTGTGCTAGCGCCTCCCAGCTGCCCGGCGGCCGGAGGAGTAGGGGTGGACCCAGCCCAGCCTCCGCCTCTCCCACCTCCCAGATCTGGCCTGGTTGTGTGTGAGAGCAGCTTAGGTGCTCCCGTGGGCGTCGTTGTTTCTAGCTTTCTGGCCTCTTTAGCACAGAAAGCCACAGGAGACAGGGGAACCCGCCCCCAGCCTGGAAACTCTGCGAGCCCAAGCCCCAGCCCCAGTGTAAATTTTTGCTAAATCATAGGAAAGAAAAAAAAGTAAATGGACTTTGTCATAATTTTTCAGAATCCCGTCATGCATCGCCCTGATTAAAATTCTGCAGGGGCCCAAAGTCTTCCTGCGGCTTGGCCGGCTGACTGTGTTGTAGTACTTTCTACCCCTTTCCAGGGCAGAGCCGACTTCCTTGCCTGCCCCCCAGCACATTATGCTCTTTGTGGCCTCAACACTTGGTACTTGCTGTGCCCTCTCTTGGAACAGCCTCTTCACCAACTGTCACATCATCCCAGATAATGTGCTCATCCCCGGGACTCAGCTCAAATGTCATTGGCTCTGCAAAGCCCTCCCTGATCCCTCCGGGCTATGGGGAGCCCTTCCCCAGCCTCGCCTTGGGCACGCCTGCCTGCCCCGCTGTCGCCCCACAGTCTCCCGGACCAGCTGTGAGCACAGACCAAGCCGCCAGCAGGTTGTTGAGTGAGAAAGGACTGGAGTAGGGGAAGGGGAGGGGAGGGAGAGGAGAGGAGAGGAGGGAAGGGGAGGGAGAGGAGGGGAGGGGAGCAGAAGACACAGTTTTCTACGTTGAGAAGAGGCACCTGGAGGAAATTGGATGGAATTCCTCTACTAAGGACTGGCTGTCCACCCAACCTGTGCAGTGGGTTTTCCTGGGAGAGCCTGTCATAAATGCAGAGGAGAGGGGCTGGGCACAGAGGTGCCAGGGTCGCTGTCACAAAGTCGGCGACGGGAGACTTGTGTCTTGCCCAGGGTGCTACTCCCTCAAACCAGCAGGACTGAGCTGCGGGGGCTACACCAACCCCTCCGTGCTGGTGCTGGGGTTGGGGTGGACATCTGTGTGGTGTTACTGGGTGCAACTGGAGTTTTGTAGTGGCTGTCAGTGTTCGTGGTCTGCAGCTGAGTTCATGGATTTATTAGGCTAAGTTCACATTCATCCAGGAAGGTGGTGTGTGTTTGGCACGGCTTGAGATGCCAGCCTCCCATGCCTGGACACTCTGCTTCTGATTCCAGCCTCCTGTTGATAGACACCCTGGGAGGCAGCGCAGTGGCTCAAGTACTTGGGTCCCTGTTGCCCACATGGGAGACCCTGATGGAGTCCCAGGCTCCTGGCTTTGGCCTGGCCCAGCGCCGGCTGTTGTAAGCATTTGGGGAGTAACCCAGCAGATGGGTGATCTCTCTGTCAGGCTGTCTCTCTGTTGTTCCACCTTTCGAAAAAAAAGGAGAGAAACTCATGAGGATTTCCATTATGAAAAACAGCATGGAGGCTCCTCAAAGTATTAAAAAGAAAACTTCCATATGATCTAGTAATTCCGCTGCCAGGTGTATGTCCGAAGGGCAGGAGAGATACGTTGAAGTGATGCCTGCGCTCCAATATTCACTGTAGATTCACAACAGCCAAGATGTGGAATCCACCCACTGTCTACCCGAGGATAAATAGATAAAGCAAACGTGATGTCTAGACACACTGGCATATTACTTAGCCTCAAGCAAGAGAAAGGGGGCAGACAGGTATTGGCACAGCAGTTAAGACACTGCGTCCCATGTTGGAGTGCCTGGGTTCGAGTCCCTATTCCATTCTGATCCAACTTCCTGTTTTTTTTTTTTTTTTTTTTTTTTTTTTTTGACAGGCAGAGTGGACAGTGAGAGAGAGAGACAGAGAGAAAGGTCTTCCTTTGCCGTTGGTTCACCCTCCAATGGCCGCCGCTGCAGCCGGCGCACCGCGCTGATCCGATGGCAGGAGCCAGGATCCAGGTGCTTTTCCTGGTCTTCCATGGGGTGCAGGGCCCAAGCACCTGGGCCATCCTCCACTGCACTCCCTGGCCATAGCCGAGAGCTGGCCTGGAAGAGGGGCAACCGGGACAGAATCCGGCGCCCCGACTGGGACTAGAACCCGGTGTGCCGGCGCCGCAAGGTGGAGGATTAGCCTATTGAGCCACGGCACCGGCTCCAACTTCCTGTTAATGCACACCCTGGGAGGCAGCAGCTGATGGCTCTCATGTTTGAGTCCCTGCCATCCATGTGGGAGACCCTAATGGAGTTCCAGGCTTCCGGCCATGGCCTTACCCAGCATTGGCTCTTGTGGGCATTTGAGGAGTGAACCAGCCAATGGAAGGTCTCTCTATGCCTGTCTGTCATTCTGCCTTCAGATAATAATAATAATAATAATTTAAAAATAAGGGTAAGCATTTGGCACAGCAGTTTAAGTTGCCTCTTGGGACACTTACATCCCGTACTGGAGTAACTGATCCAAGTCCCAGTTACTCTGCTTCCAACCCAGCTTCCTGCTGATGCACGTCCCGGGATGGCTCAAGTCCTGGGGTCCCTGCCACCCATGTGGCAGACCTGGCGGAGTTCCTGGTTCCCAGCTTTGGCCTGGTCCAGTACAGCTGTTGCGGGCATTTTTGAAGTGAACCAGAGGATGGAAGAGCTCTGTCTGTCTCATTGTCTGTCTTTTGAATAAAATGAAAATAAACAAACCGTTAAAGACTACTTAAAATAAATAAACCTTAGGAAGCCCACAGAAATCCCACCATGTGTGACACGGGTGAACCTGGAGGATGATGAACTGAGCCAGACACAGAAAGACACCGCAGACCCCCTATTTCCTGCCGTCGGACGTCTCATCTGAAGAAGCCCAACTCGCAGAAACAGATCCAAAGGGTGCTTCCCATGGCTCAGTCAGGGGTGAGGGGACCGGGAGAGGTGGCAAAGGACACAAAATCTCAGGTCGATGAGAAGAAATTCAAGCGCTCCATTGGCCATCATGATGCTAACAACTCTACTGTATAATTGAAAACCATTAAGAGTAAACTTAAGGGAGGACGGCGCTGTGGCTCACTAGGTTAATCCTCTGCCTGCGGCGCCGGCATCCCATGTGGGTGCTGGGTTCTAGTCCCGGTTGCTCCTCTTCCAGTCCAGCTCTCTGCTGTGGCCCAGGAGGGCAGTGGAGGATGGCCCAGGTGCTTGGGCCCTGCACCCGCATGGGAGACCAGGAGGAAGCACTTGGCTCCTGGCTTCGGGTCGGCATAGCGCCTGCAGTGGCAGCCATTTGGGGGGTGAACCAACGGAAGGAAGACCTTTCTCTCTGTCTCTCTCTCTCTCTGTCTATAACTCTGTCTGTCAAATAATAAAAAAAAAAATTAAACTTCAGATGTTGAGGCAGTGCTGACGTTGGATAGCTCCAGTTAACCACTCCGTCATGTATATATACATCAATACATGTTATACGCCGTAAACACGTACAATCAAAAATGTTGAAAACATTAAATTATATTAAAAATTTATATTAAAAATATAAAGAAAACAAGTATACATCCAGAAGGAATCGTGAATATCCTCTATATACAATGGAATCTCGTTAAGCCATAAAAATAGAAATGTGCAAATTCATGTTACCACGTGGGTGAGTCCTGGAAACCTGCTGAGTGAAAGAAGCCAGACACGAAGCCAGAGACGCCACATACTGCCTGAGTCCGGGTACCCGAGGAGTTCAGGACGGGCAACCTGGAGACGCAGCAAGTGGGGGCCAGGGGCTGGGGCAGGGGGCCCGGGAGGGACTGCTAACAGATACGGGATCATGTTCTGGAATTAGATGCTGGTGAGGAGTGCTTGCCACTGAACTGTGTACTTTGAAAGGGTGAAGTTGTTGGTATGTGAATTCATTTCAACGGGAAAAAAATCTGCGGCAATCAGTGTGGCGAGGTTAATGTAGAAACAGTCAAATGTAATCAGTACCTCCAGAAGGTTCCTTTTTTTTTTTTTAGCCCCCCCCCCCACTTTTTTTTTTTTTTTTGGACAGGCAGAGTTAGTGAGAGAGCGAGACAGAGAAAGGTCTTCCTCCCATTGGTTCACCCCCAAAATGGCTGCTATGGCCGGCGTGCTGTGCTGATCCGAAGCCAAGAGCCAGGTGCTTCTCCTGGTCTCCCATGCAGGTGCAGGGCCCAAGCACTTGGGCCATCCTCCACTGCCCTCCTGGGGCACAGCAGAGAGCTGGCCTGGAAGAGGGGCAACCGGAACAGAATCCAGCACCCCATCCGGGACTAGAACCCCGGGGTGCCGGCACCGCAGGCGGAGGATTAGCTTAGTGAGCTGTGGCGCCAGGCCGATTCCTTTTTTTTTTTTTTTTTTTTTTTAATTTATTTGAAAGGATGAGAGAGAAACAAAACCCATCCAATGTTCACTCCCCAAATACCTGCAGCAGCTGGGTGGGGCCAGGCCAAATCTAGGAGTCAGGAGCTCAGTCTGAGTCTCCCACGTGGGTGGCAGGGACCCAAATACTTTAGCTGTCACCTGCTGCCTCCCAGGGTGTGCACGAGCAGGAAGCTGGGTTGGAAGTGGAGCCGGGACTCGAACCTAGGGACTCTGATATGAGATGCAGGCGTTCCAAGTTGCTGCTGCTGCTTCTCCTGCTGTTGCTGCTTCTCCTTCTCCTCCTCCTCTTCCTCCTCCCACTCTCCCCCTCCTCCACCTTCTCCCTCTTCTTCTAAAGGCAAATCAGCCACACGACCGAGTCCTAGGCTCTGTTTCCACACACTTCCGTGAGCGGTAGGCACGGCTTCAGGGGCTCCCTCAACAAGGATTTGCCATCTGTGGCAGAACACAGAAGGAAGAAGTAACGCAAATGGGAAGCCGTGGCACAGAGGCCAGGACCAGAAAGCCACGAGGAAGAGGAGAGTCAGAGTCCCACGCGGGACACAGAGGATCAGACCCAGCGTGGCCAAAGAGCTCTCTGCACTCGCCTTTTTTTTTTTAAGATTTTAAAATTTATTTGAAAGGGAGAAACAGACAGAGAGAAATCTTTGATCTGGTGGTTCATTCCCCAGATGGTTGCAAGGGCTGGGGCAGGCCAAAGCCAGGAGCCTGGAACTCCATCAGGGTCTTCCACGTGGGTGCCAGCGGCCCAAGTCCTTGGGGCGTCTCCCACTGCTTTCCCAGGTACATTGGCAATCTGAAAGAGAGCAGAGCAGCCAGGACACACACTGGTGCTCCAATATGGGAAACCGGCATTGTAGGCGGTGGCTTAACCTGCTGCGCCATGCCAGCCCCATTTTTTTTTTTTTTAATTTTAGAAAGATTTTGGTTGATAGGTAATATAGCCACACAGAAGAACGCATGTCCCGTAAGTGTACATGGAATTATTTAGTTCGTCTTGGGAGTAGGGAATGGCCTCCGTCTCTTGATCCCATCACAGCGGCTGCACAAGACCGCACATTGCTTTAGTCCATTTTCTGAGACTGTAACAAAATACCCGAGGCTGGGTGCATATGAAGAAACATGATAAGACTCACAGTTCTGAGAGTTCACGACAGCCCCCTTGCTGTGGTGCAACCACAGGGAGGGGAGCAGGGGCCAACCACGTGGGATAGCCTTGTTTTGTTACAGCCCTCTGGGCAGGAACAACTCACTCCTCAAGACCAGCAATACTCCCTTCCCAGGGCAGTGCCCTCAGTGACCCAGGAGCTCCCGCTGGGCTCCACCGGCGGAAGCTTCCGCCACTTCAACACAGCCACAATGAGGACCAAGCCTCCAGCTCATCAGCCTCTGGGGGACAAGAAGTCACTCAATTCCTTTGCCAGTGATTCCTTCAAACGCATGGACTAGCTGGAGGACTGATGCGAGGTCGTAGGGGTGAGGGTGTGGGTGTGGGCGGGGGTGGGGTGGGTGGGTCCCTCCCTGGGTCCCTCCCTGGCAGCTTTCTCTCTGCGGGGTGAGAAGCATCAGCCCTGTATGAGGGTTGCCACAAAGTCCAGCAGTGGCCAGTGGTGATGGGATGCCCTTCCAGAGTCAGGGTCTCGACTTAGAGACCCCGGGAGTCACTGTGAAGGGATGTCGCAGTGAGACTTCCTGCTGGCCCGCCCTGACTTGCTTCCATAAGGAGAGAGGACCAGTACTGGCTTGGGAACACCTGCAGAAGTGCAGATGTGACAGATATTCCTTTAACTAAAAAGAATGGGTGTAGTTGTTACTCTTATTCTAGTTCATTTGAATTTGTTGACCATATTAGGATCTATATTTTGGTAAGGCTTTAAGAAAAAAGCTGTGTTCTTTAAAAAAAAAAGTTTATTTTTAATTTATTTTTCATCTACTTGAAAGGCAGAGTGAGAGAGAGAGACAGAGATCTTCCATCCGCTGGTTCACTCCCTAAATGAATGGAACAGCCAGGACTGGACCAGGCCAAGCTAGGAGCTCAGAACTCCATCGGGGTCTCCCATGTGGGTGGCAGGGGCCCAAACACTTGAGCCATCTTCGCTGTCTCCCAGGGTGCACTAGCAGGAAGCTGAGTCTCACTCAGATTGGCACTTGGCTATTGGATGCTGGTGTTGGAATGCAGGTGGCAGCTTAACTTGCTGTGTCCCAGCACCCACCCAACTGTCTCTTAGGGGTAAAAGTTGGGCACCCAGTGCTGTCTGGCTGTCTACATGCCGTATTCTACAGAAGTTTGGGCTCTGAGTGCATTTTGGCTGGGTAACAGGGGTTTAGTTCCACGATTCCAGTTTTACTGTGTATCTAGTGACCCAGTTGACAGTTGTCACCATGGAATGGACACATGTGACACTGGACTGACTACTTCTGTATGCAAGGATGTTTGGGAGAAAAGTGGTGCCACTTTTCTAACATTGACAGTTAGCCGATGCTTCTTGCAGACTTTAGTCATAATTAAATAACAAGACCCAATAAAGCGACAAATGATTTTACTCACAGAGTGAGCACGGTCTCAGCTCATCATCTGCTTATGGAAAATAAATACAGAAACCCAGATCCCAACTCCAAATCAGGAAAGTGGTATCTCTGGGAACGGGGCCCTGGAATCCGCATTTTATAAAGCTTCCCTAGGGATCCCACACCATTAGAGGGCTATGAAGAAGGGAAAGGAGGCTATGGGAGTCTGGCCCGGAGGCCACGGGGACACAGAGAGGCCCTGGTGGGCTGAGGAGGAGCTGGGGACAGGAGGCCAACGATGCAGAACAAAGCAGCCCAGCCTAGGTTCACATGGAAACGGGGTGGCAGGGCAGCCTGTTCTGATCTGGAATGGAAGCAGTTACAGCCACCTGGCACCTCTGCCTCTCCTACAAGGGCTGGGATGCTGCATGCGGTGGGGAGGGGGTGGGCTGTGCTGTGAGGAGGGTGCCTGAGGTGGGCAGGGGTGGATGCTCCCCACAGAAGGACGTGGTGGGTGGGGGTGGCGCTGGCTCAGTGGGTTAAGTCGTAGGCTTGCAATGCCCACATTCCCTTTTCAGAATGCTGGTTCAAGTCCTGGCTGCTCCAATTCCCATCCAGCTCCCTGCTAAGGCATCTGGGAAGGCAGCAGAGGATGGGTCAAGTACATGGACTTCTGCTGCCCGTGTGGAACACCTGGATGGAGTTCCAGGCTCCTGGCTTTGTCCTGGTCCAGCTCCAGCCATTGCAGGCATTTGGGGGTAAACCAGAGGGTGGAAAACCTCTCTCTCTCTCTCTCTCTCTCTCTCTCTCTGTCAAATATATTAATACATAATACAAAGGACTCACCTGTTTCCCTTTCCCGGTCACAGCTGGAGACAGCCCCCCTCAGACTCCCCCTTGAGAGATGATCTTTTTCAAATATCTACTTATTGTTATTTGAGAGGTAGAGAGGGCTCTCCCATCCACTGACTCACTTCCCAAATGCCTACAGCAGCTGGGGCTGAGCCAGGCCGAAGCCAGGAGTTGGGAACTCCATCTGAGTCTCCCACGTGGGTGGCAGGGGCCCAAGAACTTGAGCCGTCACCTGCTGCCTCCCAGGGTGCACATTAGCAGGGAGCTGGAACTGAGGGCAGAGCCGGCACTTGAACACAAAATCTCTGATCTAGGACATGGCCATCTTAGAGAGCCTCTCTTCCTTCACACCCAAGCTCACCCCATCGCACGCTCCCACTTGAGCCAAGACCCCAGAGCTTCTGGAGTAGGGCTGAAGCAGAGCCAGCGCCAACTGGCCCTCGGGTGCGAGCAAAGTGTTGAGTGAGAAAACCCCACCATTCACCGCCCGATGGCTGAGGCACAGACGCGTCCACTCCGACCCTGGGAGGCAAAGTGGGCAGGACCACATTCGACCAAGTTTAGGAGCACAGCCAGACCTGCAGAGCCCACCACCACGTCGCGACCTTGACTTTGGAATTTCAAAAGCCTGATTCTCCAAGTGGGTGGCAGGAACTCAGGCCACACCGGACATACGGGACACACATGCAGGGGGTCTGGAAGATGGGTTTGAGAACAAGGACCCCCTTCCCACTGGTAGAGATTCCGGAGTTGGCAGGGAGTGGTGAGGAGCGAAGAGGAGAGTGTGGGGGTTTCTGGGGTCCTTGAGAACAGGGGGTTGAGAAAGGACCTGTCAAATAAGGAAAGGTCTGGGCTGCAGATCCGAGCATGTGCGCCTGGGACAGCCTCACCCAACTTCCTGAAGCCCAGGGCTCCCAGGGCTGGACCTAGAGTGTCCTGCAGGTCCCAAGTGCAGGAGGCTTCGTGGGAGTGAGGTCGCAACCGGCACTGACGACCAGTGACCAGCAACCTGGTGGAAGCCTGCTTTGGCAGGTGCTGGCACAGATGGGTGCTGATGGCTAAGGAGCAAAGTCTAGCACCACATAAAGCACCCCTCTCTCCCAATCTTGTTTTTTTTTTTTTTTTTTTTTTTTTTTTTTTTTTGACAGGCAGAGTGGACAGTGAGAGAGAGAGAGACAGAGAGAAAGGTCTTCCTTTGCCGTTGGTTCACCCTCCAATGGCCGCCGCGGCCGGCGCGCTGACGGCCGGCGCACCGCGCTGATCCGATGGCAGGAGCCAGGAGCCAGGTGCTTTTCCTGGTCTCCCATGGGGTGCAGGGCCCAAGCACCTGGGCCATCCTCCACTGCACTCCCTGGCCACAGCAGAGAGCTGGCCTGGAAGAGGGGCAACCGGGACAGAATCCGGCGCCCCGACCGGGACTAGAACCCGGTGTGCCGGCGCCGCTAGGCGGAGGATTAGCCTAGTGAGCCGTGGTGCCGGCCCTCTCTCCCGATCTTAACCCCGAATCGAAATGGGGTACACAGTGGAGATCAGGTTCACGGTAGAAATGAGTCTCGGTGTTAGACAAGTTATATTTCTCACAGCTTAGAGTTGGTAGATGGAGTGCTTCCTGCCATAGACATAGGTAGTTATGGTTTTGTTATAAACAAAAGGTAAAAAAGGAATTTTGGTGGAATACACTTTGGGTACAAAGGAAATGCCACTTGCAGCTTTTGCCGACTGCAGATTTTCGTTGGCGTTTTTGAATTCAGACAGCACAGGGATCTTGCCACAAGCTCAGGTTAGATGACTGTGCCATTTTGAGTGAGCCCTACTAAGAGCCGGTTTCGGGGATTGTTCTTTTTGCTTTTTCCGTTGCTTGTTCTCAGGGATCCGAATACAAGGCCACCCACCAGCAGGGACTGGCAGCCCTGCTCGCTGCGGAGAGCTAAGGGCTTTCTGGGGAAGCGCGGAGGGAGGACCCCACTCCGCAGGCAGCTCTGTAGTAACTGTGGCTCCGTGGTGACTCCCAGCAGCCCTGGAGCGACAATGCCGGGAGAGTCCGAGGACGGTGGTGAAGTTAGCCCCTGAATGACTAGCTGGGACTCCCAGGGGCTGGGGGTGTGAGTAGGGGGCAATCCCGAAGCCGAGGGACCTGGAGCCCCTGACTGACCCCATGGGCTGCAGGCTCACTGCTGCCCCCTAGGGCCAGTCCTGACCCAGGTGAGGGAAGGAATCCCGGCGGTCATGGAGCACAGGTGTCCCTGGGGCCATCCCAGAGGGTTGGTGCAGGGGCCTCCAGGCTTAGCTGTTCTCTTTCATCTCATCGTCCCATGGTGCAGTGGCTGCGCCCAAGGGCTTCTGGGAGCACAGGCAGGGAAAGGGCTGGAGACATCTGTGAGGGAGACAGAAGCAAAGACGGTGACCAGGCAAGGAGGGGGAGCTGCCTCCTACTGGGGAGTCCTGGGTGGAATTCATGCATGGAGATTCCACTCAGCAAGGGTTTGTTAGCTTGCTCCCTTGTCATGGATCTCCCAGCAGATGCTGTATTGCCAGCGAGACAGCGGGGACTCCATCCCAGGGCCCCTGAAATCCTTGTCTTTAGCTCATCCTCTGTCCCCTCACCCCCTCCCGGGAAGGCCTCCAGGACTTCGGCTGAGCATGGGACAAAGTGGTGGCTGGTGAGTTTCCATGGGGGCCACATGGAGTGGGCCCCAATCTGAGATCTGAGAGCCCAGAAAGACCCAGGGTGCAGCCTACCTGAACCAGACAGAGCTGAGCCAGCAAACGGGTGGGGAAGACGAAGGCCGAGTTCCCCCGGCTCCCTTCATTGGCTTCAGGTGCAGAAGGTGGCCCGGGAGGGAGGACTCAGTGTTCTCAGGCACCGAGGGCGTCGATGCCAGCAGGGCTGAGCACCAGCGCCTGCAGAATGTCGGAGAGGGAGACCACGCCCAGGAGATGCTGGGTCTCATCCACTAGCACCAGCCGGTGCACCTGTGGGCAGACCGTGCTCAGTGAGGGCGCAGAGCCAGGGGACCATGGCCATGGAAGAGGTCGGACCCAAGAAACAGGGTGAGGAAGTTGACGGGGCTGGGGACAGGGACGAGAGGGGATCTCCCAGGAAGCAGGCAGCCATGCAAGCTGGCTGTGGCCCTTGGCACCAGGGCCCCGTGGTCATGAAAAGAGTTGTCGGGAAGTGGAAGGACGGAGCAGGTGCACAGCGTACAGGAATAGAAGAACAGAGCTGTGTGGGGGTGGGGAGGCGCCTGGAGGCGCATGGGGTACCTGTTCCCGTGCAATCCTGTCGATGACTTCCCCCAGGGTCTCGTGGGGCTGGCAGGAGAGGACCCCCTCCAGGCACACTGTCCTCTGCCTCAGGGCTTCCCCCACACTCATGTCCAGGTGGTTGTAGGTTTGCTGGGCAGCCAGGTGCTGGGGTAGGGAACAAAGGGGGGCTCTTGGTCACTCCCCCGTTCAGGCTCCAGCCCCCCTCAGAAATGTCCCCCCATGTCTACCAAGTTCCCCTACTGGTGCTCACACCACCACCTCCCCCCCCCAGCTCCCCATCCACACTTACGATCACATCAAAGCGGGAGTAGAGGCCCACGACCTGACCTGCAGTAGGGGAGGGGCGGGGGAAAGGCAGGGAGAGGCTCACATCAGAACCCGGGTGCTGTGCTGGGGCAGACTTTGGGAATGAGCTCCCCGCCATGCCCCCAGGTCCCGGCTTCCTGATGAGTCATCGGGCCGCCACTTCCTAAACCCAGAGAGTGAGACGAGGCAGCACCGGGGCGCGGCGCCCCCTCAGGAACCTCTACCTCGGACATGCTGTCTGAACCCCATCAAGACTGTCTACATTCCCATCTACAGGAAGCTCAAGGACAGAGGAAGAGGGTGCAGGCCACCTCTGGGAGGCAAACGGACCCACCAAGGACAATGTATCACTGTCACGAAAATCAACAGGAAAAGGTCTCAAGGGACAAAAGACACAATGCAAGCTGTGGACCTTAACTGGCTCCTGGTCTGAACAAATCAGCGCTTAAAAAAAAAAGATGCTCTTGGCCGGCGCCGCGGCTCACTAGGCTAATCCTCTGCCTTGCGGCACCGGCACACCGGGTTCTAGTCCCGGTCGGGGCACCGGATTCTGTCCCGGTTGCCCCTCTTCCAGGCCAGCTCTCTGCTGTGGCCAGGGAGTGCAGTGGAGGATAGCCCAAGTGCTTGGGCCCTGCACCCCATGGGAGACCAGGAGAAGCACCTGGCTCCTGCCATCGGATCAGCGCGGTGCGCTGGCCACAGGGCGCCGGCCACGGCGGCCATTGGAGGGTGAACCAACGGCAAGGGAAGACCTTTCTCTCTGTCTCTCTCACTGTTCACTCTGCCTGGCAGAGTTAGTGAGAGAGAGAGAGACAGAAAGGTCTTCCTTCCGTTGGTTCACCCCCAAAATGGCTGCCATGGCCGGCGCACTGCGCTGATCCGAAGCCAGGTGCCAGGTGCTTCTCCTGGTCTCCCATGGGGTGCAGGGCCCAAGCACTTGGGCCATCCTCCACTGCACTCCCGGGCCACAGCAGAGAGCTGGTCTGGAAGAGGGGCAACCGGGACAGAATCTGGCGCCCTGACCGGGACTAGAACCCAGTGTGCCGGCGCCGCAAGGTGGAAGATTAGCCTAGTGAGCCGCGGTGCTGGCCATAATCTGCTTATTTTAAGAGAAGCAGATTTAAGCATTTATGGATGAAATGAGACAATGCTTGTAATTCACTTTAAATTGCTTCAAAAAAAATGAACTGCTGATGGCAATAAGTTATCAGCAGTTAATCCAGGCAATGGAAATATGGGGTTCATTATAGGATTTTTTTCTACCCTTTCATTCATTTGAAATTTTTCTTAATCAAAAATAAGTTCAAAACACTTCTTACTATCCAGCATTACCATGGTGATTTTAACTTTGAAGTATGTTACGGCCATCTTCCAGCTGAAGAAATAATCCCTCCCTCTAGCCCTTTTTCGGGACAGGAAATTGAGAGCTGGCTGGAGGCCCATGCTTGCGCGGCCTGTTTCGGGGGGATCTGATACTGACAACCTGGCTCCCAGCTGTTTCCTCTCGGCCCGCCCATTCTGTCGCTGACTTCACCATGTAAGCTCTCCAGGGGAGGCCCAGGGACGGCTGGTGGGAGGGTTCCCACTGCACCCGCGAGGGAGCTAAAGCACAGACAGGCTGAGTGGCTGCCGGGGTCTTCTGGCCACACAGACCCCTGCCCCTGCCCAGCATGCCCTCCCTCGCCCCTGCGCCAGCCAGAGCCCCTGGTCTTGGATGTGGGTACCTGATTCATTGATCACAGGCAGCGCAGACACGCGTCGGTCCACGAAGATGTCCAGAGCCGTCAGGACGGGCGCCGTTTCGAGCACCACGGCCAAGTCTCGGAATGTACCGATGCCCAGATCCTGGATAGTCCGGCAGAGGAAGGAGGGCCGGGGCAGCAGGGTACCCTGGATGGGGTGGGTTCGTGGTGGTGACCAGGGGCCGGTGGCCAGCCCCTGCAGGGCTCCCGCTCCTCCCCCCGCCCCATCCGAAGCTTGAAGGCTTCTCGGCCCCTCTGGCCTCTCCCCCACACCCTCTCGCTCGCCCGGAGCCAGCCTCACAAAGATGTGCAGGAACTTGAGCAGCCGCTTGTGCGTGAGGATGTAGAGCACGGTGCCCGAGACCGGGTCCAGCACAGGCAGCCGATGGATCCGGTTCTTGATGAGGGTGTAGACAGCTTCGAACAGGCTGCCGAGGTAGAAGCAGAAGTCTGAGGGCAGCTCCACCCCCGTCCCCTGCAAAGGGGAACAGGGCTGCCGAGGACAAGGAGGTTGGTTCAGGGCTGAGTGCGATCAAGGGGCTCGGGTGCATGGTGGGGGGTGCTTACCTGTCACTGGGTGAGATGGAGACCAGCGGCTTGAAGCAGCCTTGCAGGTAAATCTCTGTGGGCGAGCCTGAGTCAGCCCAGGGCACTGCGGCTGCAGACTCCCCCCTCCCCTCCCCTGCACCACTGCCGCACCCTCCCCCAGCCACACAGTCCGCTTTGGGGTCCCCTCTCCTCACCCCTCCAGGTCTCAATCTTGTGCTCTTCAATCTCGTAGATCTGGACCTACAGACACAGAGAGGCCCCCCGAAGTCAGAGGTGTGCCCCTCGGGCACCGGGCTCCTTGGAGACGCTCCCTCCACCCCTGCCCACCTGGGCGCCCCCAGGACCCCCAGCCCCTTCCTCACCAGCGGGGACCGGTAGTACCGATGCAGCACCAAGATGAAGTCTGTGATGGTCAGCATCCCTGCAGGGAGGGGGCGGAGGGCAGGGACATGGTCAGCCTTTCGGTGGCAAGCAGGTTGAGGGGTCACACGCCCTGGCCTGCCCTGCCAGTGTCCTTGTCCCAAGATGCAGTGCGATCGTGGAGAGACCACAGTGGGGCAGCCTCTCCCACGCCTGAGAAACGGGTCTCCTCATTCCTGCCTCTCCTTTCCTCTTTCGCTACTTAGCACCAGGGGCATCAAACCATTGGTCCCAACTCTCAGAGCGGGGAAACTGAGTCCAGATCCCTGCTGGCTGCTGGCCCTGGCCCCCCAGGCTTGGCTCAGCCTGGGGTCCCATTGCCAGCCCCTCCTGCTCTCCACGCCCTGCCCCCAGCCTCTCCTTACCCACAAAGCTCTGCTTCTTGCTGTCCCACAGTGGTGCTGCCCGCACGCCATTGGCCACCAGGGCAAAGAAGGCCTTCTTGATCTGAGGGCAGGGCAGGAAGTACAGGGGGTGAAACACCACGAAGTTTCAGACACCTCCCCCCACCTACTCGCCTGCAGGCTGAGCCCTCTATGTCCCATGTACAGTTGGGTATAGCTGGCCCGTCACGGTCATGGCACACACTGGCACACACAGCAGTCACTGTGGATCTGTTTGCTGCATGGGTTGGGCTGCCAGAGGCACTGAGGGGTCAGGCACACCAGGGTTCTTGGAAATCCATAGACTCAGTTTTGCTACTCCAAGTCCTAGAGTTTACATAGTCCGTAGAGATTTACATAGTATTTGCATATTTGCTTCCATTTTTTTCCCCCTAAATAGATTGGATATTGACTCATTTGAGCCTCACCTCAAGCAACCCCATTCTACGTGCCGGTTGTATTTTTTGGGTACTGTGATGAAGACATGTGCTCACCATTCACCAGAGACCAACTGTGTACTTGTGATCAATACCTGTCCCATGTTTCAGGACCACCCCACCCCCACCCCGGCTCATGCTCATTCTATTTCTCCTGGAGTATACCCTGCCTGTGCTAAGGTTAGAGCTACAGGTCCTAAGGTGAGCTCTTTGGAAACATAAGCCACTCCCCCACCCAGCCCCCCTGTCTGCGTGATGAAGGGGACTTGGTGGGGCCAGTGCTGTGAGGCTGGAGACCAAACTCAGACAGCGCCGCACCGTGGCCTCACCTCCAGCGTGGTGTCAAAGATGACCAGCTTGGAGCTGGTTGCCATGGCATCATAGCAGGTGTGCTCCTGCATGAAGTGCATGTAGACCTGGGCCCCGGGCTTCTGCAGCTCGTCATCCCAGCCGAGGCTGAGCAGTGGGGCCTGTGGGGATGGGCACGGGGCTGGCCTCTCTTCCACCATGCCTTCCAGCTCGCAGCCCCAGTCTTCTGAGGCTGGAAACGCCGCGGCCAACTCCCCATCGTCTGTGCCGGAGCCTGCGGCTGAGGCTGCACAGTCAGGCGGCTGGCAGTCCCACCCGGCGGCTGGGGTGCCCACCCCGGCCAAGGGTGTGGACTCAGGGAATGTGGCTTCCGGCCCGGTGGACTCAGCAGCTGGCCTGGCCCGGGGACCTGTTGGGGGAGGGGAGGGAGAAGACAGTAACTGCATCTTCCAACTCACTTTCTCATCAGCTGTCTTGGTTGATGTCACAGCAGCCACACCCAGCCTGGATGCTGCAGCCCCAGTGTGCAGGTGGAGAGCTGAGTCTGAGAGTCACGCCAGGAGGTGGCCCGGTCCCGTCTCTCTGAGTTGGCCATGTGGAGTCCCCTGCTCGTCAATGCGTTTGTTCTCGTGTGGGGAGACCAAAGCCACAAGGTCTAACTGTGTGACGGAGAGCCTTGCCCAGGGCTCAGCCTCTCAGACTCCCCACTGCCCTGGCTCCTGCTCCCCAGAACTGGCCTTGGCCTTACCTTCCCCCACGCCTGGTGGCTCCCCTTTCTCCACAGCCTCCTGCTTCGTCCATCTTGAAGCCTTCGTGCCCCGTTTCCCGCAGAGTCTTTCTGAGCTGGTGGTCACGGCTGGCGACGGCCATGAGTCACCGTCTCTCTCTTCTAGAAAGCTGATTTCTGGAAAGGGAAATGGGTCTGTTGATTAATACAACCCGATCAATCAATCAATCAAAGGCTACCAGCGACAACACTGAGCACTTGCAAGCTTCCAGAGAGCTCGTCGCCAACGTATTTCAAGACTCAGTATAGCCTGCTAAGGGAGGCATTATCATCATCCCTGTTGTACTAGTGAGGGCCAGGGGTTCAGAGAGGTGGAGCGAATTGCTACAAGTCACACAGCTAAGAAGAGGCAGAGTCGGCACTGAGCTCCAAGTCTTCAGCTATCCGATGCCCCTGCTGTTCTGAAAAGAGGGACGAGAAGTGGAGAGGCTCTTGCCTGGGGACAGGAGGAAGCAGTACCGAGGAGAAAGAAGGGGAAGGAGAGAAAGACAAAATCCAGTTGCGGTGGGGCTGGGTGTTGCATCCCAGAAAGGTGGGGGACAAAGGATGTGGCAGAAGGGGCCCGGGAAAGGACGAAGTCCACCCACCTTGAGGCTCAGGGCCCCCGAGGCTGCTCCAGGATGGGATCTGTGAGAAAAACCAGTGTCTGAGGGGTGAGGAGGTCCTCACACCCCCCGCCCCCTGCACAAGCACACGCAGCCACACACGCACAGCCAGAGGCCATGGAACACACAGACACACACATCCGGCCACTCCTGGACCCTGGCAGAGCCACCAGGCACCTCCTGGCCTGCGCACGCACACACACACACACAGAGAAAAGCCAGGCCAGACACACAGGGGCGGCCGCACGCACAGGCGCCCACCGTGGAACCCCTGGGACCCCGTACCCTGCGCAGAGCGGGCTCCAGCTCCGGCTCCATGCGGCCAGCCCCGAGCACGGAGAGCGAGTGCGCGGCACTGTGGCTGGGCGGTACTATTCTGGGCCTGGCTCCTGGCCCTCAGCCCGGCCCGGATCGGGTTCTCTCTGATTGGGTGTCCGGCCGCGGGGAGGGAGGTGTCAGCCCCACTCAGCTGCTGCAGCTCCGCAGCCTACAGGGTGGGCGGGTGCGGAGGGAAGGGGTGCACCTGGGAATCCTGATTGATGCCTGCCCCTCGCAGAGAGCCTGCTAGAGAGACCCTGCTGTGGAGGGAGGTGGCTTGGCGTGCTGTGGGGTTGTGGGCGCTGGGAGGAGGCCCTCTCCCACCTTCGCTGGGGCGGGCGGGGAAGTGGAGGTGGTTGAGTTCCATTTGCTCCCCTGTGTGTGGTTCAACCAGGCTGGTGCTGAAGTTAGGACAATTGCAGGGACAACTGGAGACAAGGCCAGACGGGGGCTGGGAGGGTGGGGCTGGGAGAGCCGGCAGTGTCTCCATTGGCATCCCGAGAGTGTGTCCCTGTCTCGGAGGTGGAGAGCTGGCGGCGGGGGGGGAGGGGGAGGGGGCTCTGGGCCTGCACCTGTCCACAGTGGAAGAGGCACCTGTGTCTCTGTGGCTGGGAGGCGTGCCCAGCTGTGCAGGAGCCCCAGCCCCCAGCGGCCTGGGCGGATGGCTCCTACATCCCCTGGTGCCAGTGGGATCCCAGCCTGGCTCTGGTGGCTGCCCGCCCCCTTCCTTGGCATTCCTGGGGCCTGAGTCAGTGTCCAAATGGGGACTGCTGACCCAGCTGCTCTGGCTCCGCTGCCCCGCCCCTCCCCTCCTCGCCTCCTTCCAGCTCCTGCCACCCCAGCCAGGTTTCGCCGGGTTCTTGCTGAATGTATTGAGCAGATTTCCCATCATCCCTCAATGCGCCTGGGCTGCCTGGGGGCCAGGGTGGGGCGTGGAGGAGAACGGAGAAGGAGGGCACTGTGCCTTCTCATGCCTGTTGCGGCTGGGATAGGATCTCTGTGGCCTGTCCCTGTCTGGCCCCGGATGATGGAACTTCCAAAGCAGAGTTCGTGGGGACAGATCAGACAGTGGGAAGGCCAGGGGACCACCCTGGGGGTCATGATGGAGAGGACCTGGAAAGCCCCCACTCCCAGCTCCCAGCCCGCCCCCTTAGGCCCTGGGCCCCCTCCATAGCCAACCAGATACAGAACAGGCGTGGTGCACACAATTGCCTTTCCCTGCTGTATTCCATTCTCTCTGCTCCACGCTGCAGGGCCAGTAGCAGGCCCTCCTCTTTCAGGAAGTCTTCCCGGATTGCATCTCTCCAACTGCACTGATAGTGCCCATCTCTGTGGAGAGCCAGGCAGCATTTATGTGGCCAGAATATGTTGACTAGCTGTGATGAAAAGCCAGACTTGAGAGCAGACAGACCCAGTGGAAGCAGTTTCCCTGTGTGCTTGCCACACAGCCTTGGAAAGTGTTTGTTTTCTCTGAGCCTGTTTCCTGGAGCACGTTATGAGGTTGCAGACATTCCGTGAGGGAGACTGCCAGTCGCCCTCCAATGCCGTTTTTCTTTGCTTCCTTTAGTAACAGAATTGTGTGACTTTTAGCTGGAATCATTCCCCATAAAAAGACTTAGCTCCCCAACCTGCCTTGCAGCAAAACGTGCTCGTGCAGCCAAGTGTGGCCTATGTGATGTGAGTAGAAGGGGTGGAAGCAATTTCCAGGTCAGGCCTGAAGCAAAAGAGGCATGAGTTACCCTCTCCCTTTTCCCTTTCTGGTGGTTGGAATGCGAATGTGATGGCAGGAGCTAAGGCATCTACCTTGTACGCAAGTTGGAAAACATTTGTGAAGGGTTCCTGAGTCAGTCTCCCAGCTTTACAGTCTACAGACTATTATGTAAAAGACAAATCAGCTTTCTTCTGTGTTTACAGAAAGCTTTTACTTAATAAATATACATCTCACAGGTACAGCTTTTGGAATATAGGAGTTCTTCTCCCCATAACCACCCTCCCACCCCCAAACTGTCCCACCTCCTACTCCCTCTCCAATCCCATTCTTCATTAAGGTCCATTTTTAATTATCTTTATATACAGAAGAACAGCTCTATACTAAGTAAAGATTTCAACAGATCGCACCCACACAGACACACAAAGTATAGAGTACTGTTTGAAGTCTAGTTTTACTGTTAATTCTCATAGTACAACACACTAAGGACAGAGATCCTACACGGGGAGCAGGTACACAGTGACTCCTGTTGTTGATTTAACAATTGACACTCTTGTTTATGGCATCAGTAATCACCCGAGGCTCTTGTCATGAGCTGCCAAGGCTGTGGAAGCCTCTTGAGTTCACAAGCTCCGACCTTATTTAGACAAGGTCATAGTCAAAGTGGAAGTTCTCCCTTCAGAGAAAGGCACCTCCTCCTTTGATGGCCCATTCTTTCTGCTAGGATCCCACTCGCAGAGATCTTTCGTGTAGGTCCTTTGTTGCCACAGTGCCTTGGCTCTCCATGCCTGCAGTGAGAAGTTTTCTTCTCGAAGACATCTTTAAACCGCGCCTTTGGTTCGGCAGTCACACCCATCTCCTAACACATGCAGGATGCCGCATCTGAAGTGGTGCTACATGGAGAGCCTGAAACAGTGACCCTGCTTTAGAGACTGGAGAGCAGAGAGCGGGGAGTAAGAAGCGAGTGTTGCTTTGTTTCAGGAACACAGCACTCACGGAAACTGGCCGGAGAGCCGCAGGCCGTTGGTGTGTGCTGGCTGCTGCCTGGTTCGGCCAGCCAAGTCCTACAAGCTGGAGGCACGGGGCTCGGTTAGAAGAGGTGGTTTAGGGGTCAGTGCGGTGGCACAGCAGGTTAAGCCGCCACCTGCGACACCAGACGCCAGCGTCCCGTGTGCTCCACCTCCAGTCCAGCTCCCTCTGAACGCCCCTGGGAAAGCAGCAGAGGATGGTCCAAGTGTTTGGGTCCCTGTACCCATGCGGAAGACCTGGATGGAGGTCCAGACTCCTGGCTTCGGCCTGGCCCATTTGTTGGGCCATTTGGGGAGTGAACCAGTGAATTGGAAAATAAATAAACCTTAAATTTTTTTTTTCCAAAATTTGAGAGGCAGGGATGGAAACAGCCACAGAGAGACACAGAAAGACCACCATGGCCAGGTTGGGGGCGGAAGCTGGGGGCCAGGAACTCAAGCTGGGTCTCCCACGTGGGTGGCAGGAACCCAACTACTTGAGCAACCACCAGTGCCTCCCAGGTCTGCATTAGCAGGAAGCTGGAGTCAGGATCCGGGGCTGGGACTCGAACCCGGGCACTGCATTGCAGGATGTGGACGACTTAAAGGCAGGCTGACTGCCCCATGTCTCGAGTTCTCGTGTGTAATCAACCCACTCTCACGACAATGAACCCATTTCCCGTGATAAGGACCTGCTCCGTCATGGTTACTTGGATCCATTTGTGAAGGCAGACACCCGTACCACGTCACCTCTGCAAGGACCCATCTCCCAACTCTGTGGCTTTGGGGACAAGCTTTTGACATAAGAACTTACAAACCCTAGCACTCCCCTACTCCCACTCTGCTTTGCCCACCTAGCCTGTATTGCTAAGGGAAATCAACCTCTGGGACTGGTGCTGTGGCATAGCGGGTAAAGCTGTCTCCTGCAGTGCCGGCATCCCATATGGGTGCCAGTTCGAGTCCCAGCTGCTCCACTCCGATCCAGCTCTCTGCTGTGGCCTGGGAAAGCAGTAGAAGATGGCCCAAGTCCTTGGACCCCTGCACTCGTGTGGGAGACCTGGAAGAAGCTCCTGGCTCCTGGCTTCGGATTGGCACAGCTCTGGCCATTGTGGCCAACTGGGGAGTGAAGCAGCAGATGGAAGACCTCTCTCTTTCTCTCTACCTCTCCTCCTCTCTCTGTGTAACTCTTTCAAATACATAAATAAATCTTAAAAAAAAAAATCAGCCTCTGTCTCATCTAGCCTCTCTTCATTCACACATCCACTTTGCGCTGTGCAAATGAAGACCCTTCGTGTCTATGCAGCACGTGGCATTGAGTAGACGCCGTGCACACCACGTTCCATGCGATACCCCACTCGATCCCTTGCAACCCTAGGACGTAAATATTTTTCTTACTGCAGTGATACAGATGAGAAGACCGAGGCATAAATAGAGTAAGTAATTTGATCAAAATCTCAAAGCTAGGGAGATGGAGCAAGCATTAACCCCGGGCTGCCTGGACTGCCTGGTGCCCACAACTTAACCGCTCGGCTTTATGGAAAGCACAGATCATGCAAAAAATATATGTGCTCAGTAAGTGGTTACTATTATTATTACCTGGCCACCTGCTTCCAGTGTTGCTACACCTCCAGCCGCGTAGGTTGTCCTCAAGTTCAGGGTCTGGAAGGACTTGGGCTGGGGGCTGACAGTGGCGCTGCTCTACACTGAGACCCCCCCCCCCCGCCCCGCGCGCCCCGATTTTCCAGTTCCGGCCCTGCCCTGTGTTGTCCTTTGATTCTTGGAATTCCCCTCCTGCTCTCGCCGCCAGCCGGGCCCCCACCCAGCCCCTTTGGCAAGGCAAGAATCAACAGACGCAACTGGCCACAGCCGGGTAACCAATCCTCCGTGGGTGATTGATTTTCGCCTGTGGCCGTGCGATCGTATTTCCTGAAGGCTGTGTAATCGGGGCCCTGCATCCTGACCCCACGGCGGGATTGGCTGCCGCCTCCGGGGAGCTGATTTGCCTGGGACATCGAGTTGGGGATCCTGTTTAGGTGTTATTTTTATATCAGACGGAGAAAAACAGCTTGCAGAGGCCAAGGGAGCCGCCTGGAGGGGACCCATAGCTGATAAATCATAAGCGAAGTCTCGCGTGCCAGAGAAGCTGGGAGGCGGCGAGCGCAAGTCTTCCTGTCTGTCACCCAGATGCCTCGGCTCCCGCCCTGTCTGTGCGCGGCTGCGCAGAGCTGCGCCGGGGCCAGCGTCTCCAGGACCTGGACAGAACCCACAGCCGGTTAATGCAGTCTTGTCTGCCCCGAGCCCTGCTCCACCGGTTTCCGTTCTGTGGGCTGGGGTGGGGGTGGGGAGTCGTATGGGCAGAAGTTGATTTGCTCCCCCAGGATCCCTTTACTCTTCTTTGGGGGGAAGCTCCTAGGTTTCCCTTTTAGGGAACCACGATTTGGAGCAAGTGCTGTGGGAAGGAGTTCCGTGGGGGGTTCCAGGAGGTATTCCTCTGGTTCAGACTGAGCCAGTGAGCACAGCAAGTGCCCCTGGTTACAGTGAGGGGGAGGGGCATTGGCAGAATCAGTCCACCCAGGGCAAGTCCCGAGATGTTTGCTACCAGGAACTCCTTCGCACTGGAACGGGAGCTGTGAGGATGTAGGTGTGGAGATTCTAGGGGTTACCGTGCGGAGTGGGGCAACCTGAGGACGAAGCCAACACAGAGGGCAAAGAGCCATGGTGAAAAAGACCGGGTCCTCCTGCCATTCACTGCAGTCCTGGGTCACACTGTACCTGAAGACCTCCCACCGGGGTTCTCAGTTCAGGAACCCACAGAATCTTCTCGTTTAGTGCTGTTTGAATTGGGACGTATGTCACCTGCAGCTCAAAGAGTTCTCATTGATATCAGAGTTAACAGAGGCCTGGGCACCTGCACAGGCTCTGGGGACGTGGGGTGTGAATTCAGCCACAGCAAGGTCTCAAGATATAGGGGGCATTTGAAAAACAATTCAAAGGGTGAGCATTAATTATTTTTAGAGATCTTATTTATTTATTTGAGAGGTAGAGTTACAGACAGAGAGAGGGAGAGACAGAGAAAAAGGAGAGTGAGCATTTTGATACAGCAGTAAAGACCCTGTTTGGGATGCCCGCATCTCCTATCAGACTGCCTGGGTTTGCGTCTCAGCTCTGCTCGCCCATTCCACCTTTCTGCCAATGTGCACCTCGGGAAGCAGAAGTTGGTCAAGTCTTGAGACCCCGCGACTCACATGGGAGACCCTGGATTGAGTTCCAGGTTCCTGGCTTTGGCCTGGCCCGCCCTGGCTTGTTATCAGCAACTGGGGAGAACAACCAGCAGATGGAAGATCTCTCTCTTTCTGCCTTTCAAATACAACATGAAAAAGGAAAGGCAATTAGCGTAAACCAAGGGGGCGGGGGCGGTGCTGCTCAGTGAAAATGGCGGACGAGACTGGGGCTAGGTTTTCTGGGAGGCTTCCTAGGAAGCCAAGTCTGGAAATCACCAGCAGGGAGTCCTTGAGCCCCGGCATGTGCCAGCACCGGGACCAGCAGCCTACGTTGAAATGAAAGCCGGTCGAGGAGGGGAGGGGAGGCTTTCCCTGTTCATCGCCTCCAGCAGGAAGTGGTGCACCTGCTGCCGGGTTTTCCGTTTCAAGGGTGGCGCCTTCCGGGAGGGAAAAGAGTACCGTGCAAGATTGGGACACTGCGGCGGGCCACTCCGTCAGCAAACACCTCTGTCCTTCCGCTGCCACAGCCGCAGGCCGGGGTACTCAGAGAGGTCCCTCCAGGGTTCCTCACGGTGGCAAAAAGAAGGTGTGGCTGCACCCCTCCAGGACCCATGAAGTTGCCATGCCAACTCCCTGCAGAGGCTGGTGAGAGAGGGCTGATCAGGGCTGGCGCAGAACCGCAGTGGGTTGAGCCGCCTCTTGGGGCGCCAGCATCCACTTCAGAACTCCAGTTTGAGTCCCGGCTGCTGCACTTCCGATCCCGGCTAACGCTCCCTGCTGATGCACCTGGGGAAGCAGCAGAGGATGGCCCAAGTGCTCGGGCCCTGCCACCCATGGGGAAGACCTGGATGGAGTTCCTGGCTCCTGGCTTCAGCCTGGATCAGCCCTGGCTGTTGTGGTCATGTGGGGAGTGACCCAGCAGACCTTTCTCTCCTCTGTACAGAGTGACCTTGTGGCTACATGGATGGATCACTGAAATAAAATGATGGTTGAAATAAAAAGCCTTTCACTAAAAAAGCAAGCAAACAAACAAACAAACAAAAAAACTAGATAACATATAAATAGCATCTTTTTAAAAAAAAAAAGATTTATTTGATTTATTTATTTGAAAGAGTTACAGAGAGAGGTGTTCTGTCTGCTGGGTCACTCCCCAAATGGTTGGAGCTGAGCAGATTTGATCTGAAGCCAGGAGCCAGGAGCTTCCTTCAGGTCTCCCATGTGGGTGCAGGGGCGCCCTCCACTGCTTTCCCGGGCGCATCAGTAGGGAACTGGATCTCAAGTGGAGCAGCCGGGACTCAAACCATTGTCCATATGGGATGCCGGTGCTACAGGCTGGAGCTTTAACCCGCTGTGCCACAGCGCCGGCCCCTCAATAGCATCTTCTTAAAAACACTGAAAAATAATATCGTAAAGACTTAGTGGACCTAACTGAGAGGAAAATGGGCACACAGCAGCACTGGGGAGAAAAGAAGTGGACTTTGGCCTAGGGCACCTGCCAGTTCTAGCGAGAGCCATGTGTTGGGATGGGGGCTGGGACTCACACAAGCTGGGAGTTTGACCGGGGACCCCATCTCTGTGGGGAATATCACAGGACTACACCCTCGGAGTTAAGGTAACCTAGAAACAAACCAGCTGTTAGTGTGTTTACAAAGCATGTCTCTGAACGTGCAGGGAGTGTCAGACCTTAACCTTGGTGCAAGGGGCGCAGGGCTGAGTCAGTACTGATCCCACGTGCCTGGTGGAAGCGAACATGAGTGTTCTCCAGAGAAAATTAACTTCTTCCAGGGCCACACATGAGCTCGGCCAGACCCAGCACACGGGAGGATAACGGTACACAGCCTTGAGTGAGAGCCAGAAGCGCCGACAGCCATCAGGAAGGGACCCACGTCAACTGGAGAACGGGGTGATCAGACACCTTCTAATGACGTACTTCTTGTACTTAGAGAAATATAAGGCGAGTTTGGGCAAATATGCAGTAAACAGGAAATTCTGAAAAGCAACAGAGCAGCTTTGGAGCAAGGGAATACAATGTCTAGAAATGAAAATGAGGTGAAAGTAAAAAAAAGGAATAGATGAATGTAGCCACAGATTAAACACAGCCTAACCCAAATACGCAGAGACCCGGACACCACCGCCCAGGGCAGCCCAGGAGTGCAGTTCCCGGATTGAGACCCACTGTCTCTGAAGGCAGGCTGTGGCAGCCGGGTAACCACAGCCACAAGCAGTAGGCAGATCTGTGCAGCTTGGCCGACATAATCTGGGAATGTATTGGTTCCCTTAGGTGGGCCCCCAGTGGATCGAGTGTCTGATACGTTTTCCCCGATGACTTAGCTCTGCTGTCCTCTAGCGCCAGCTTCCAGTACAAGGTGGCGTAGCAGCTCTCCCCTTAGCCACGCCCATGACATTCAGAACAGAGGCCATCTTTCTCGGCACCTTCTTTAAGGAAGGAAGCATCTCGCAAAGCCCTCAGTGGGCTGTGCGCCCATTCCAGGATCGGCTTCCACTACCGCGAGGGAGCACCGTATTTGACTCAGACTAATCAGAGCTCCTTTTGGACCGGGATCGATTCTGCCCCTTGCAAGGCTGGTACAAAACAAGCCGGAGTGGACGGGATGTGAAAAGGACCAGCGTTCCCGTTTAGTTGTACCGTATTCTCACACACACCCTCTGCGGCATGTTGCACACAACATCAACAAGGCCACACCTAATAAAATGCATTCCCTCCATTCTAAAAGAAGGGCCACGCAAACCTCACCCAGTTGTACCCAGTGGCAAGCCCAGGATCTCTGCCGGGTGTGCGAGCCCTGCCAGCAAGCCTGTTACACGTTTGCACCTGCATTTAAAAATCAACCAGGCAGGGGAATGAAAGGATCGCTTCTTGCTGGGTCACCTGGTAGATTCTGAGTCTCAGTTTCCTTGTGGATCAGATGGAAATTATAATATCCACCAGACGTTTGGGATTCTGGTTCAAAATCAACTAAATATTGACAAAAATAAGCCAGATTGACCTGTGTGCTGGATATCACCTGTTGATGATAACAGTGTCGGTTTGGCAGTGGATATGCCAATGTCCCGGAGCTCAGAGATACGCTCCTGTGGGGCTGGCACTGTGGCATAGCAGGTAAAGCCAGCCGCCTGCAGTGCTGGCATGCCATATAGGCACCACTTCGAGTCCTGACTGCTCCACTTCCAATCCAGCTCCCTGCTAATGCACCTGAGAAAGCAGTGGAGGGTGGCCCAAGTGCTTGGGCCCCTGCACCCACATGGAAGACCCAGAGGAAGCTCCTGGCTTTGGCCTGACCCACTGTGGATATTGTAATCATCTAGGGAATGAACCAACAGATGGAAGATCTCTCTCTCCTCTCCTCTCCTCTCCTCTCCTCTCCTCTCCTCTCTCTGTAACTCTGCCTTTCAAATAGAGAAATAAATCTTTCAAAAATCAGACAAAACTAATCTATGATGCTAGAAGCTGCCATGGGAGGAAGGGATGGTGACCGCAGGGCTCCCCAGGAAAGGAGTGCGTGTTGAAGAGACGGCTACAATTACCGTCTTCCCCTTTAACTGCCCGAATTTGGCAAAAAGGCATGAGTCTCAGATTTAAGAAGGGGAGACAACTCTAAACAAAGAAATATGTGCCAAGAGATAGCTTAGTCAGGGCTGGCACCGTGGCATAATGGGTAAAACCACCGCCTGCAGTGCCAGCATCCCACATGGACACCGGTTCCTCCACTTCCAATTCAGCTCTGCTGTGGCCTGGAAAAGCAGTAGAAGATGGCCCAAGTCCTTGGGCCCCTGCACCCATGTGGGAGACTTGGAAGAAGCTCCTGGCTCTTGGCTTTGGATCAATAGCTCAGCTCTGGCTATTGCGGTTATTTGGGGAGTGAACCAGTGGATGGAAGACCTTTCTCTCTGGCTCTACCTCTGTGTAACTCTGTCTTTCAAATAAATAAAATAAATCTTAAAAAAAAGTTAAAAGATTGAAAAAAAAAAAAAAACAAACCACACCACCCAGATATCAACTATAGGAAACTTGCTTCAAATACAACAACATGGGTGGATGGGAAGTCAGCAGTTAGGGCAGCATTGTGGTGGGTTAAGCTGCCACTTGTACTGCCGGGACCCATACTGGAGCGCTGGTTCAAGTCGTAGCTACTCTGCATCTGATCCAGCTCCCTGCTAATATGCCTGGGAATGCACACAGCATGGCTCAACTAGTGGGCTCCTGCTACCCACGTGGGAGACCTGGAGGGAGTCCCTGGCTCCTGGCTGGGGCCTGGACCAGCCTTGGCTGTTGTGGGTGTTTGGAGAGTGGACCAGTGGATGGAGGCGCGCGCGCTCTCTCTCTCTCTCTCTCTCTCTGTAACTCTGCCTTTCAAATAAATAAATAAATAAATAATAAATACTGAAGGAAGAAAACACTCACATCTTTGTAAGCAGAAAGAGAAAATCTCAACTTCAACTCCCACCAACACCCCCGCCACCAGCACCCGTGGGGCTCCCCAAGAGACGGCGATGTGGAAGGCAACTTCACTTATAAATATGTCAGGGTTGGTCTCTAAGGGTCACTGCGGGGAACCAGGCCCGGCACCCCACTGGCTCTCTCCGGCCCTACACGGAGCTGCTTCTCCCGAGCAGGTGCGTGGCTCGCGGCAGCACCCCTCCACCCCAACCCCAGACACTCAGTCTGAGGTTCAGCCCTCTCTCCCACACGGGAACGGCGGGAGCGACGCACTGCTGCTCCTTAGGGTCGGGCGCCCCCTGCTGGCTGCTTGGATTCGCCGCACTCTTGGCCCCAAGGACTGTGTGCTACCTCCGCTGCATCGAAGGCGCGTGCATTTCCCCACTTCACGGTTGTATGGGGACCCTGAAGCAGCAGGTGGGAACGTGACTTGCTCGAGAACACAAACCACCTCCTAGGACCAGAACTTGGGCCTTCTGAATCCTCCCCCGCATTGCAGGAGACGCCAGACCGGACCGTGAGCCTGGGGGCTGCGCTTTGCAACACAGGACAGAACTCTCACGAGCTCCACCCGGTAGAGGACAGAAGCAGCTCCGCTGGACCGGACCTCCGCCTGCTCAGGGCCGTGGGCGCTGCCGCCCTCCCTGGCACACCTTGCTGCTCTGCTCAGAGCCTGGATGAGTTTAAGGACGCTTCCCCATGCTTCCCCAAATGCCATCATTTGCAGGCCCCTGGGTATATTTTGCCATAGCTTTGTCCCACCCAGACTATTATCACATAGCATTGTTCTTTAAATGGTTCCATTTTTTAAAAAGATTTTCTAAAATTTTATTTGAAAGCCAGAGAGACATAGAGAGGCAGAAACAAAAAGGGAGAGACAGAGATCTTCTATCTGCTGGTCCACTCTCCAAATGGCCCCAAGGGCTAGGGCTGGGCCAGGCCAAAACCAGGAGCCTGGAACTCCATCTGGGTCTCCCACAAGGGTGCAGACACCCAGCTTGCTGCTGCCTTCCCAGGTGCATTAGCGGGGACCTGGATTGCAAGCAGAGCAGCTGGGATGCGAGCTGCGCTCCAACATGAGATGCAGGCATTGCAAGCAGCAGCTTAACCCCCTGTACCACAATGCCAGCCCCAGCCCCTGGTTTTATTTTTTTTTAAAGATTTATTTATTTGAAAGGCAGAGTTACAGAGAGAGAGAGAGAGAGAGAGAGAGAGAGAGAGAGGTCTTCCATCCACTGGTTCACTCCCTAGATGGCTGCAACAGCTGGAGCTGGGCCGATCTGAAGCCAGGAGCCAGGAGCTTCCTCCAAGTCTCCAATGCGGATACAGGAGCCCAAGGACTTGGGCCATCTTCTACTGCTTTCCCAGGCCATAGCAGAGAGCTGGATTGGAAGTGGAGCAGCTGGGATTCGAACCAGCGTCCTTATGGGATGCTGGTGCTGTGGCGATGCTTTAACCTGCTGTGCCACAGCGCTGGCCCCGCCCCTGGTTTTATTTTAAAATTGAGGAAATGCATGGTCCTGGCCCTGGTGATGATCCATGGATATCCTGGTTCCTGGGAATCATCTTTGTGCCCTTATTGTCCCCATTTCGTGCAAGAAGACTTGATCCTCATTCTGAATTGGTCAAGGGGAAGAAAATGGCCCTTGCGCGTGAAGCGTACTGCGCCTTCCCACGCTGCTCACTCCTCCTCACGGCTCTGTGGGGTGGGCACTCTTATCCTTGTGGGAGACGGGGGCCACAGCCCAGGGCTGCATGGATAGTAAGTGGCTCAGCCGAATTGGATGGGGCTCAAATTTCAAAGGGTCTTGCTTGCCTTCTGAAATTAAAATGGTGTGAAGCTGTGGTTAGGACACAGTAGCAGCACCGAGGGTGTGGGAGGAGGGGGATAGTAGGCGCGTGAACACAGTGTGACGGGCCACAGAGACTAGCGCAAGGTGCGGTGTCCAGGTGCACAGGGACACTTCACAAAGGCCATGGGTCCCTGCCACCCACATGGGAAACCTGGATGGAGTGCCAGGCTCCTGGCTTCGGCCTGGCCCAGCCCTGGCTATTTGCAGCCATTTGGGGAGATGGACCATCTCTCTCTATCTCTCCTTCTCTTTCTAGGCAATATTGCCTTTCAAATAACAATCCACTTTTTAAAAAAGAGAGGGGCTAGCACTGTGGCGTAGCAGGTAAAGATGTCGCCTGCAGTGCCGGCATCCCATGAGCGCAGGATTGAGTCCCGGCTGCTCCACTTCGATCCAGCTCCCTGCTATGGCCTGGGAAAGCAGAGAAAAATGGCCCAAGTCCTTGGGAACCTGCAGCTGCGTGGGAGACCCAGAAGAAGCTCCTGGCTCCTGACTTCGGATCTGTGCAGCTCCAGCCCTTGCGGCCACCTGGGGAGTGAACCAGCGGATGGAAGACCTCTCTCTCTCTCTCTGCCTCTCCTTCTCCCTGTGCGTAACTGACTTTCAAATAAATAAAGAAAAATTTTTTTAAAAAATAAAAAAGAGTGATTGGGGCATGAACTTGTGAAATCCACGCATGCTCAGGGGAGTAAAGATGGAGAGGGGAGGGTGGGGAAGAAGGCGCACTCTGGATCCTGACGGTGACGTCGTTGACCCTGCTGGGTGCCCCGTGGCCCCGCTGGGTCCTTTAAGAGCATCAAGGACGCTGTCTCAGTTTCCTTCCTTGGCTGCCAAACGACCCCGTGGTGAACACACGGTTGTCCCATCCAGGTTCCCCTTCCGGGAAGAGTGGCTGACCAGCCACGGTCTCAGCTGGCCCCTCCTTCGGGGTCGGTCTCAGCCCCAGAGCACCCACCCTTCCCTTCCCGGGGCTGCCCACAAGGCTGACGAGCGAGCGCAGTCGGCCGGCCGGGGCGAGACTCCCTCCAGCCCCGCCAGGCTCCCCGGGCTGGCAGAGGCTCTGTCTACCCCATCCTGCTGAGCCGCACCTCAGCGTCTGTCTACGGCTGGGGGAGACGCACCCACGTTAGGAGCCCGGGTGCTGCTGGGACGACGCTGGAGATGAAGCCAGAAACGTGGGAAGCATCTCGCTCGCCGGAGCTGCCTGCCGCTGGCCCTGCATTCGTTTTGGTGGAGGCACCCAGGGAGCCCCGTGGGCAGCAGCCTCTGTGCCCGACCAGGTCTCCCAAGGCCACGGCACAGAACTCCGAGGCAGAAGGCTGAGGGGCGATTGAGGGCGGCTCCTCGCGTGGAGAATGGCGGCAAGGAAGAAGGCAGAGGTTGCACGGCCGGCATCCTTTTCGTTTCCGGGTTCTGCAGACCCTTGCGCTGCGAGCCAGGCTCCTGGCAAGAGTGGGCGGTGCTTTGGAGAAGCGCCTTGCAGAGGGCCTGTGGGCTGCCCCCCAGGCCCATGAGCTTTGCAGTTTCCTAACCACTTCCCCTCCGTCTGGATTTCTTTCCGCAGACTAGCTGCTGTTTCTACAATAAAAACAAGTCGCAACCAAAGGGTAAACAAGCAAAAACCCAGCGTTCTTCCCTTGATTTAATAGTCTGACCTTGACAATCACATCAGCTGCTTATGATGTTCAGTCCTCTCCTGCTCCGTATTGTTGCACAGTGTCTACACTTTTTTTTAGAGATTTTTAAATTTATTTTGAAAGGCAGAGTTACACACACACACACACATAGACACACACACACACAGATCTCTTCCATCAGCTGGTTCATTGCCAAATGGCCAAAACAGCCAGGACTGGGCCAAGCCAAAGCCAGGAGCCAGGAGCTTCTTCTGGGTCTCCCATGCAGGTGCAGGGGCCCAAGCTCTCGGCCCATCTTCCACTGCTTTCCCAGGCACATTAGCAGGGAGTTGGATCGGAAGTGGAGCAGCTGGGACTTGAACCGGCACCCACATGGGATGTCAGCACTGCAGGCTCTGGTTTATCCTGCTGTGCCACAATGCTGGCCTCAACACCGGTCATTTTAATACCTGCACAATATTCTTTCGCGTGACCAAATCATACTTGGTTTAAGCACATTCTATTGTCAACTGGGGATTGCACAGGTTTCTGGCTGTTCCTTACTATAGAAAATACACTTATGGTTATATTTTTATGTATACAGTAGGATTTTTTTCTCTTCACTAACTTCCTTGGGGTGTCCTGCAAAGCGTGTGTAATGAATTTTCTTGGCATGCTTTTCAGAAACAAAACATCTAGTTGCACCTGCAATACGCAAAGGTGTCTCCACACTTCTGACAGTTTTGAGGTTTATGCCTTCTAAAATGATAGTCTCGCACGTTGGCGCTCTTCCTGGTTCTATATTTTAAGTTCAATCTCCTCGCCTTCCCTCTCCACCCCTCCCCTCCCTCTCCCTGTATTTGTCTCCGAGACAACGTCTCAGTGTTTTGAGGAGCAGTGTCTCATTTTGCCAGGAGATGGCGCTGTGGCTCTGTGCTTAGGCTGCCCTGAGAAGAAGCCAGGGTACTGGGGGTATATGTACCAGGGGAGAGGATGCCAGGAAATCGTGGGGGCTCCCCTGCAACCCCAGTTTCTCACCTGAGGTGGTTCCGCTCCACCTGCCACGTCTGCCCCTCCAAGTTCAGCAGAACCCAAGTTCATCAAGTATCCACTGCCGGCCAGACATGCTCCATGTCCCTCCAAATTCTTATAAGCAAGTGGATAAAAACCACACCAACAAAACCCACCCTCTCCAAATGCTGTGAGCCCTTGGGAACTGGGGCCATGCCTCCAGCCACTGGGACTTGGGATCTTCGAGGAGGTGGGGGCTGAGCTGGGCTGGCTGGAGCGTGGAGCGAGGACAGAGAGTGGTGAGAGGGAGGCTTGCCCAGGGTTTGGGGTCTGACCAAGAGCCACTGTGAGGCTGGATCTGTCCTGCAGGCCAAGCAGGAGGCAAGACTGGGAATACAGGCTAGCGCCACACTGCACTGAGGCCCAGGGCTGGGGCAGATTTATTTTGCAAGCACAGGTGTGCTGATGGGCGGTTGACAGCCCGAAAGTGGTGGGATCATGTTGGTGCTTAGGTGAAATTAGCCTGAGGTTTCGCGAAGTCGTTGGTTTTCCTCTCGTGATCTGTGGGCTCATTTCTCTCTGCACCTGATGTCTCGGGAGGGGCTGGTGGGGCTCCCCACCTCCTTCATCTCCCAGTGCTCTCTTTGCCGGGCTTCCGCGAAACCACAAGGCTCTTCCCCTTCCTCCGCGGCCCCTCCTCGGCCTCCGCCTCTGCCTCCACTGCAGCCTCTCCCTCCTCGCCAGCCTTTCAATTCTGCACTTCATCAAGGCTCCTCTCAGCCTGCACTCTCCCCTGAGCAATCCTGGCTTAATTACACCCTGCGCCAAGATGACTCAGCCCAGGCCTCGCCCCTGAGCGCCAGACCCATATATCCAACGGCCTCCTTGACAGCTCCCCTTGACTGTTTCGGAAGCATCTTTAATTCATTGTCCCAGACTCCCCCCACCCGCCCCTGTGTCCCGCCACCCCTGCCTTCTGCTGGTGCTCCTCGCTGGTGGAGGACAGCCTGCAACCACCCTCTGCAGCAGGGAGACACCCTCGGAGGCAGCCTGGACACCCGCCTCTTGCTCAGTCCCACTTCCGACGCACCCCCAAGTCCACCTGCCACGGATCCGAACCGTCTGTTTCTTTCCATTTCCTCTGCCATTCATCCTAGCTGAGGCCACAGTGATTGGAAGATCCCTCTCTCTCTCTCTCTCTCTCTCTCTCAAATAAATGAAAAGAGTGAATACAGAAAAGAGCATAAAACAAACGTACAATTGAACACTTGCCCAGGGAACTGCCATGAGAGAGAATCTGGCTAGCCATCCCTCCCTGTGTGTCTCTCGGAGTAGACCCGCCTCCATGCCCCCCTCCCACCCAGAGCAGCTTTCATGGTAAGCATCTCCTTAGGGCGCGATGTGAGATTTCTGTCTTTCCAATGGTGCAAAAGCAGCAAGCATCCGGTGGAAAGCCTACCCTCAATTCTTAATTTTGATCCTGTCCTGGGCTGTGTGCCATACTCTTTTGAGATGCAGGACAGCGGCAGGGAGCAACCACAGCCCCCCATCGGCGCTGCTCCCGCAAGGGGAACCCACGGAGGCGCTGCGTGCATCGCGTGGCCAGCCAGCGTGTGGGGCGTGTGGCGGTCTGCGTTTCTGCAACCCCTCCAAATGCCTACAAGAGCCTCCTCTGTGTCTCCCGTCCCCACACAGCCATTCAGTGCAGTGTTCATAAATCACACGAGCTACTCAGCACTTTATTATGAAATAGGCTCGCTGGACGATTTTGCCCTAGGCTAGTGGCTAAGCGTCTGAGCCCATTTAAGGTGGCACAAGCTGCTGGCTTTCGGTAGGGTAGGTGTACTAAATGCATTTATTTTATTTTATTTTTTGACAGGCAGAGTGGACAGTGAGAGAGAGAGACAGAGAGAAAGGTCTTCCTTTGCTGTTGGTTCACCCTCCAATGGCTGCTGCGGCCGACGCACCGCGCCGATCCGATGGCAGGAGCCAAGTACTTCTCCTGGTCTCCCATGGGGTGCAGGGCCCAAGCACCTGGGCCATCCTCCACTGCACTCCCTGGCCACAGCAGAGAGCTGGCCTGGAAGAGGGGCAACCGGGACAGAATCCGGCGCCCCGACCGGGACTAGAACCCGGTGTGCCGGCGCCGCAAGGCGGAGGATTAGCCTAGTGAGCCTCAGTGCCGGCCTAAATACATTTTTGACTTGGGATGCTTTCAACTTAGGATGGGTGGGTTTATCCAAATCTAACTTCATGTAAATCAAGGAGCACCTGTGTTTTAGGTTGTCACGCAAACATGCAGCCCTCAATACTGTAGTTCAGCTTTGCCTGTTTCGTGTTGTTCTCATTTATCTGACTATGATTTAATCTAGAGATTCCCCTCTATCTCTTTTCTTCCTTTTTTGTGATGGTTTTGTTCTGTGGGATGTTCTTTTAAAATGGGAAAACCAGGTGGGGTTGTGGCATAACAGGTAAAGCTGCATCCCACATGGACGCTGTTTCAGGGTGCTGGTTCAAGTCCTGGCTGCTCCACTTCAATCCAGCTCCCTGCTAATGGCCTGGGAAAAGCAGTGGAAGGTGGCTCAAGTGCTTGGAGCCCTGTCACCAATGAAGGAGACCTGGATACATCTCCTGACTCGTGGCTTTGGCCTGGTCCAACCCCAGCCGTTGCAGACATTTGGGGATTGAGCCAGCAGATGGACGATCTCTTTCTCTGACTTTCAAATAAATAAATAAATAAATCTTTAAAAAAGTAAAATGAGAAAGCATGATTCCCTCCCATGCCTGCAAGGCCTTACCCTGCCTGAGCTCCCAATCCCTCCAGCCTGATCTCCCATCAGGCTTTGCTTTTCACTTTTTCTTTATTCTTTTTTTTTTTTTTTTTTTTTTTTGTAAGACTTATTTATGGCTGGGGCCGCGGCTCACTAGGCTAATCCTCTGCCTTGCGGCGCCGGCACACTGGGTTCTAGTCCCGGTCGGGGTGCCAGATTCTGTCCCGGTTGCCCCTCTTCCAGGCCAGATCCCTGCTGTGGCCAGGGAGTGCAGTGGAGGATGGCTCAAGTGCTTGGGCCCTGCACCCCATGGGAGACCAGGAGAAGCACCTGGCTCCTGCCGGATCAGTGCAGCAGCCATTGGAGGGTGAACCAACGGCAAAAAGGAAGACCTTTCTCTCTGTCTCTCTCTCTCTCACTATCCACTCTGCCTGAAAAAAAAAAAAAGACTTATTTATGTGTTTAGTTGAAAGGCAGAGTGATGAGAGAGACAGACTGACAGACAGGCAGACAGACAAAGAGATCTTCCATCTGCTGGTTCACTCTGCCAAGAGCCGCCATGGCCGAGGCTGGGCCAGGCTGAGGCCAGGAGCCTGGAACTCCAGCCCAGCCTCCCACGTGGATGCGGGGGCCCAAGCACTTGGGCCATCTCCACTGTTTTCCCAGGTGCATCAGCAGGGAGCTGGATCAGAAGCAGAGTAGCTAGCTAGGATTTGAGCCAGCCTTCCAATATGACCATAGCAGGTGGCAGCTCAACCTGCCGCACCCCAATGCCGGCCCCCAACTTACTTTCTACATTGCAGTCAGAGCACGCACTTCTCCAAAATGCTTTCCCTAACCTGGAAAAGTCTCCCAATGGAGGCTCTCACAGGCCCCGCCCTTCTTCCCAGGCCAGGCTGCGGGTTATTTTTTGATCCACGACTGCCTGTTCCGTGAAGGTAGCAGCTTTGTCCGCTTTTGCTCACCACTGTCTTCCCACACTCTCGCTGGGGGCCCAGCACGTAGTAGGTGACTGATTATAGATTTGCTGACTGCTGCCTGAGGAAGAGAGAGCAGCTCCCAGCAACACAATCAGAGGGGAGGCTAGGCCTGGACACCCGGGCTCAGGTGAGCGCTGACCCAGCAGGACAGGCAAAGAACAATGGAGCAGTGGGAAGAGCAGAGGGTGGGGCTCCCTCCCCGGAACCAGAACCGAGGCCATGCCAGACTCTTCTGCCCGCCCCACAGGAGGCAGCCTGGGCCGGCGGGCTGGAGAGACTCCCACTTGGGAGCCGGGCTGAGCTAGGTAGACACCAGTATCTGTTGGCTCTCCTCCAGCCCAGCCCTGGTGGACTAGCAGTGCCCCCCCCACACACACACCCCGCCGCCTTCTTCCTCCCTTGACAAATGGGGTGATTGCAGGGTTGGGAGCAGGGACCCGGTCGAGGGAATGTGGAGGACGCAAGGCAGGTGGGCTCTGTGCAGACCTGGGTGAGGGGTTCCCTGGACAAAGACCCAGAGGGAGCCTCAGAGGGAACCTGGCCTGGAAGGCAAAAGCCGGGACCCTTGTGGGAAGGGCGCCTCCCCAGGACCACAGGTGGCTTCGAGGAGGAGAGGAAGCAGAGCTCCCTGGGACAATGAAGGCAGATAGACCCCCACCCCTCCCCCCACCTCCCTAGGGGGTCAATCTTTCCCCTCTCTGCTCTCCTGGGACCCAGAGACCCAGGGCTCTTTGCCATTCTGCAGCCCTGCCACCTCCCAGTAGGAATGGGAGTGAGGTCCTGTGGTTGGGGAGGGAGGGGAGGCGGGAGGGAGGAGGAGCAGGAGGTGATTGGGAGCGGAAGGGTCACCAGCCCAAATTCCTGGGCTCCTGCAGCTTCAGTCATTCCGAGAAACAAGAAAACAGGGAAAGTGATTTAGAGACAGACACAGAGACCAACTTCTGGCCATGGGAGACGTGAAAAACCCAGAAAGACGAGAGAATCCGACAGAGACAGAGGGCGCTGCTTTGGCCTGCAGCGATGCTGATGTTATCTGTCTCCAGCTGCCTCTCTCCCCCTCCACTCCCCTCCTTCCTCTCCAGCCCCAGAGCCAGACACCCGGCTCTCTCCTTCCCTGTCTCACTGGTGCAGCAGGGCCTCAGGACGGAGGTGGAGGGGGGGCCAGGGCCCAGAGGCTAGAGAGGGGGTGCGGCTGACCCTCCCCATGCGTGCTGCCCACTGCTGGGCTGCTCAGACTCTCATGAGCATTCCTCTGCAGAGGTGGGGTGTGTGTGGGTGCATGTGCGTGTGCGTGTGTGTGTGTGTGTGTGTGTGAACATCCCTGTGATCCACAGGGAGGCAGGCACAGCTCTCAGCCCCAGCCAGCCCATCTGTGTGTCTGTCTACACCACTGGGTGCAAGTCCCACAGCATTGTCTAGGGCGGCCAGGGGACTCTGCTGTCCCTGGGAGTGTCGTCTGTGAGCTCGTGCCCAGCCGTCTGTGTCTCCATGTGTGTGTGTGTGTGTGTGTGTGTGTGTGTGTGGCTGTGCACGCATTCTCGGCCTGTGTCTTCCAGTCCCCGGCTCTGCTTGCTTCTAAGGTGACAGTGGTGGGTGGAAACCCCCCCCCAGCTCCTCTCCTGGCCAGCTGGGGACATAAGGACAGAAGTCACAGTTGCGGCTCTGCCCAGATGCCAGCCAACCTCTACATGAGGATGCAAAGGGGTGTGAGTGCAGGTACAGGCTGTCCTTGGAACCCGAGCCTGCCCAGCACAGACTTCAGCCCACCCTCCTGGCCTGAAGTCCCCACAGGTACTACTGGACTAGGAATGTGCAAGGAAGGCCAGGGCTTGGGGAGTCCAGGGATGGCCAAGGCGGCTGCAGCATCCGGCCAGAGTGAGCGCTGCGGGAGGGGTGGGGCGTGCTCTGTGTGTTTGTAGGCAAGGTGGGGGGTGGGGGCCGAAAGGCCGCCTGCGGGGGAGAAAGCTTCTTGGCAAACGCCCCAGTTTCCTGAACTGATCCCTGCTCCCTGCCACTGCTCCCAATTCTGTTGTTTCAATAACATCATTTTTATCCACCCCACAGAGAGCCTGTGTCTTAGGAGGGGGGGAGGCGAGGGGCAGGGCTGGGGCGAGGGGGGAGAGGCAGTGGTGGAGAGAAACGGGGGGTCTAGAGGCAGCAGGGACTAGAATCGGGGCGCTCCCTGCTCAGGCAGAGGCAGGGCGGTCCCAGAGCCCAGGTCCCCTGATGACAAAGACAAATACATTAAAATTCTTGCCTCAGAGAAGAATGCAGGATAGGGAGAACATTTCCTAATCTGTAATAACAGTAGCAGGGTGGGGGGCTGGGGGGAAGGGGGTTCAGAACGCAGGCAGCAGCTCCCAGGGGGGTGGTCATCGGCCACCTGCAGCCTCCAGGGACCCCCAGAGCCCTCTCGCTGCTTGTTTGTCACCATCTGGCCCCAGCACGTGCCTGCCTGCCCAGCCTGGGTGCCGGCACAGGAAAGCGGGAGCTGCGCGTGGCACTGGGACGCACCCCCGGCAGGAGGCAGGGTAGCTCAAGGGGCAGGCCCCCTCGCTGTGTCCCCCAGTCCCTCCCTTCCACGTCTCTGGGGCGGCTCAGCTCCTCGTACCCAGGACTGACAGCCTGGATACCAGGGCCCCAGGGTGGGGCTCCCACAAAACCTAGGGCCTGGGCCAATTCTTCCCTCTCTTCCCTGATTGCTCATTCCTCCTACCCAGAGCTGCTTCCTCCCGGGGTGCAGGTGTCTGTGCCCTGTGGCCCCCTGCTTTGGAGAAGAGATCCCCAGTCTCATCTTGATCCACTTATCCCTGGGATCTCATCTTCTCTCTGCTCCACAGGGGTCTGATTTTTCTTGACAGTGGCCTCACTGCCCACTTCCAAGTGGCCCCCCATGACCAGTAACTTTCTTGGGGTTCCTAAAGGTTCTGCCACATGGACCTGAAGTCCTCCATCTGTTGCCCTCACCCCAGGACACTCTTATAGGTTTCTGGCTGTTCCAGATGGTGGTAGCAGGGAGACTGGCCCCTGCTCCGAATGTCCCACACCACCTGTCCCTCGGCACTTCTGGGGCACGTCGGGGGGCCTCTGCCCTGGGCCAGAGGCGCAGGGGCTGCTGCCCGCCCGCTGCCAGCCGCTCAGCGTGATGAATGGAGCTGTCCCCCGCGCCCCCGCCCTCAGAGGCTTTGATCTCCCCGTCGTGGGGAGGGGGCCAGGGGCATCAAAGACATTTTTGTGGCATTAGAGAATCAGATAAACGCCATCTCACCTGCAGCTGGCTCTCCCACCCCTTCTATCCGGGCCAAGCCAGGGGAGGAACTCGAGGCCAGGACCCGCGGACACGCGAGGCCCGGCCGTGGGAGTTCTGGGCCCCACCGCCTCCCGCCCGCACACACGTGCGAGCGCAGGAGCGCAGGCCCCAGAGGCTTCTCTTGCGGTCTCCTCTCCCGCCTACACCCGCCCCCGAACGTGGGTTTGCGGAGGTGGGACGGCTGGGGAGCCAGATCCGAGGCCTAGGGCTTCCTCCTCGCTTCCAGGAGAGGCGGAGGACGGCGCGGGGGGCGCGGAGGCGACAACGGCAGGAGGTGACCCTCCCGGGTCCGCGGCTCTGGCGGGGGAGTCCCACACCCTCCCGGGGAGCGCCCCGCGCCCCGGGCCAACTTCCTCCCCGGGGGGCCCCCCGCGCCTGCATCTCCCTGCGCACCGCTCCCCGCCCCCCCAAACTCCCTCATTCCTGGGAAGTTTTCTCTCTTTACAGTCAACAAACCTGTCAAACGTCTCCCAGCCCGTCCCCCATTCCTCAGCTCCTCTTCCTCCCCCCACCCACCGCTCTTCCTCCCCGATTCCCCGCGGCCGGGGGCGGCGGGGGGCAGTCCCGGGGAGGCGAGGTGAGGGGGCGAGGCGAGCGCGTCCCGAAGCCTGGAGCGCGCTCGGGCCCCGCCCCGGCACCCCGCGCCCGCCCTCCCCGGCGCTCCGCGCCCGCCGCCCCGGGGCGCGCAGCTCCCTCCCGAGAGTCCCGCCGCCTGACTGTCGCAACTGCCACCCCCACGGCCCCCCTGCCCCCCGCCCCCGCCCCGGCCCCGCTCCCCTCCCACCCCCGCCCCCGGCTCTGATTTCTTCTCCCGAGCGAGCTCGGCAGGAGACACAGGCGCTGGCTGCCCCGTCCGCTCTCCGCCTCCGCCGCGCCCTCCTCGCCCGAGATGGGCCCCGCCGCCGCCGCCGCCGCCGCCGCCGCGGGAGCCATCGCCTCCCGACCACCGCCTCCGTTGCCACGCTCTCGCTGACGCCCGGGCCCCCGCACGCACCGGGTTCTCCGCAGCCTCGCCCCCCTTCCCGCACCAGCCGGCCGTAGAGCGGCCACGATGCTGCCGCCCGCGCCCTCCCGGTTCGGGTTGCTGCTGCTGCTGCTCCTGTGTCCGGCGCACGTCGGAGGACTCTGGTGGTGAGTGCGACTCCCGATGCTCGGGGCGCAGGGGACCCCGGGACTGGGCCCGGGCTTCCGCGCGCGGCAATCCCGCTGCTTCTGGGCTCTACCTGCTGGCGAAACCCAGCCGCGAGGCAGTTTGGCGAGCGGGTGATGGGAGGAGGCTCATGGGGCACTTCCGAGGTGCCAGTTAGCTCACTGGTACCCCAGCACACGCTCCTCCTCCAGTGCCTCTCCGCCACCTCAAAGCTCTGCGCTCCCGGCAGATCACCAGGGAACTGGCGGCGGATGGGAAGGGCCACGGGGAGACCGGGAGGAACGAAATCCGTGGTTACACATCCCAACTGGGGGGGGGGGGATACGTCGAGGGCCCTGGAGTGAGGGGTTGGGGGCTGGATTTGGGGGGAAGAGAGGAAGGCAGGGTCAAACAGCTGCCCTTTCTCTGCCCACTCTATGCTCTCCGGGGTCCTTCAGAGTGGGTGGTGTAGGGGAAACTGAGTCAGGACCTGGCTTTCTCTACCTCTTTTTCCTCGAGCTGGAAAGAGGAAGGAAGGCGGAAAAGAGACCCAGTCGCCGGACCCTTCCAGACGCAGGGCTAATGGATGGAGAAAAGAAACACACACACACACACACACACACACACAAACGTGTGCAGCCCGGGAGAAATGGGAACCAGGGAGGGTCCTGTAGGAAGGCAAGGGGGCCTGGCCAGCTAAAGGATGGGCTCGACTTCCGGACCTGGAGCGGGCCAAGGGACACCTGGGCCGCGCAGGTTGCTTGCAGGAGCTTTGCGGGGGCGGAGAGCGTGGGTGCCCGGCCGGGACAGCTCCGAGACCCTGATCCCGAAGACATTTCTCCTCTCAGTCTGCAGAGCTGCAAACACCCGCCCGGAATAGCTCAGAGTTTAGAGGGGACAGACTTGGACAAGAACGCGGCTGTATCCGCCAATCCTGAGAAGGCAGGGTCTTGTCTATTTGCATATCGTCACGTCATTGGCTGGACTCCTACCCTCCACTCCTCTCCTCTTCTACCCCTCGGATTTGGAAGGAGGGGTGGGGCAGGCAGATCCCTCTCTTGTGAGGACAGTGAGCAAGATGCCCACACAGGGAGTTGCTGGCCGCTAACCCTTTTCCCTGATGTGGGAGAGGCATCGCTGGCCGATGTCAGTGAGGGGACAAGTCCAGGACGACCCTGGTCCCAGCTGGAAGCATGCATCCTTGGGTTCTGGCTTAGTATAATGCAAGTAGCAGCTTTGACAAAGACAGACCTGAGATTTAATCTCGACCATTAAATCTGTGACCTTGGGCAAGGCACTCCCTCCCTGCTCACCCCCACCCCCCACATCTCAGCTGTGGAGATAACCTGCCTACCTGGCAGGCCTGTGGCTGGCAGGATTAGGGAAGACCAAGAATGTGATCAGATACTAGCAGGTACTCTCCTCAACCCAGCTTCTCCAGGCCAGGATCCCCAGGTGGTCGAATCCAGTTAAACTGAAAATGCAGGGTCCCAAGCAAGACTTTGTAAAGGGATTTCTTGGTCTCCAAACCCACCTTTCCTAACTTGGCCCTCTCACAGGGTGTGGGGGGCAGGCTGTTCCCTCCCCTCCCCTCCCCCATCTGTCTACATGGTTCTCATTCTTGCTGTTCAGATGGCCCTTCCTCCATGAAGCTGTCCCTGGGTCTTCCCTTTGCTGCTCACTGCACACTGTGCGGGTGCATTGGGCAGCCATGCCAGCAGTTACTGCACAGCACTGACAGCCGTCTCTTCCTCCCATCTCTCTTCCTTGCTCCTGGAAGGCAGAGCGCTTGTCTCTAAGGCCCTGAGACCCGGGGCTGGAGGCAGGGCTGTGGAGTGGCATGGAGCTGGTGGATTCGCTTCTCTTCTCCGGAGTTTGTGTCTGGAGGGGTCCCTTTGTTCAGGAGGGGCCAGTCCCTTGGAGGCTGACCCTGAAGCCGGGAAGTGAGGGGTGGGGGAGGAGGTGAGGAGGGCAGGTGTGGGAGAACACAGAGGCCTTCATGGCTGCAGCTGCTGGGCCAGCCGGGTGAAGAGTGAGCGGCTGGCGTGATAAGGTGGCTGGTGACTGCCTCACTCAGATGCGTCTCGGCGAGAACCTGCCTCTCCCACCTGCTTTGGCCCCTGGCTTTCCTGTGTCTATTTTTGACACTTCATTCCTTTGGTCTGAGCCCAGCCTCCCTCTCCCATGATCTTCGACTCTGCTTACCCTCTTGTTCCACCTGCCCCCTCCAACGCCGCCCTCCAAGGTCAGGTTTGGGCTGATGAGTACTCTATGGGTCTACGGTTTCTTGCCACCCCCTGGGCCCCTGCCTCCCACCCCCACTTCAGCCTGGACCTTGCAGGCTGTTCCCTGAAATCTCTGGATCTCAGAGAACACGGGCCAGGCCAGAGCTCCCGAGCTGGAGCAGCTGAACCTGTAGCAGCCCGCTGCAGCCAGGCCGGGAGCCGAGAGGACCCCAGGACCCGTGACTGAATGGGCTGTCCTGGTCGGGAAAGGGGGGACCTGGAGGGGGTCTCCCAGGCCTGGGAATCGGCTCAGGGACCTGCCTGCAGCTCCCAGAGAGACTTCCCTTCCACTCTCTTCTTCCCCCAACTCCTCCTCCCCGCCAGTGCAGCCTCTCTGTGTCTCTCCCAACTGGGACCCTATCTTTGTGAATCGAAGAATTCCAGATTCCAAGATACTGGTCGGGCTGTCCTGAGGTCGCCTGGTCCAGCCCCCTGCCTCTAGGCGATCCAGCCAGTGCTCCGGCCCTGACAGTCTAGAGAGTGAGGCACACACAGAGAGAAGCTGTCGCTTCCCCATCGCCAGCTCCACCCCCTCAGCTCTGCTCCCCCCGCCCGCCCCCAGGAAGTTCTTCCCCACGTCTGACCCATCTTTATTTATACCTCCAATCAGAGGATGTAGAAAATAACTCGCTCCCATAGAACAGCCGAATCCATCTCCCTTCTTCCCTCTTCCTCTCTCCTCTTTCTGTTTTATATTTTCTATGAAAGAAACTCGCCCTCCCCTTGTTCCACTGGGGAAAACACCACCCAGACCCCCTCCCTTGCCCAGCCCATCTTGCCCTTCACCCCCACCCCCGCTTCGCTTATGGACAGGAAACAGGAACCAGAGGCCCGGGATGGCCATGGCCGCCGTCTGGCCCCGCAGGGAGGCAGAGAAAGAAGCCAGGCTTCCTTCTGCTGGCACCCAGGTCTCCCAGCTACCACCCTTTCCTACCCTGGCTTCATCTGGGGGCCCTGACCCTGTGTGGGCCCCCTCCAAGCTCCAGGGTGGGGTAGGGTGGGGGTGGGGTGGCCAACCCCCCAACTCCCCCCCCCCACAAACCCCGGGCCAGGCCTCCCTCTTTGGCAGCTTCCCCTGGAGAGAGACAATGAGGCTGTGAGCAGAAAAGGGCAGGGGCAAAAGGAGGCCGGCTCGATCCAGGCCGGAGCATGCCCCGAGCCCCCCAGAGTCCTGGCACTGGGACATGTCCTGGGGGTGCGGCCCCTCCTGTCCCGGTTCTCATCCTAAGCCAGGAGCTGGTGGGGGGGAGGTCAATGGGAGGTTTGATCACCAGGGCCCAGAGAGGGGGATTCCAGAATGTGCGCTTAGATGCGGAGGGGATGAGGAGAGGGTAGGGCTGGCAGCAGGGCACCCGGCCAGCAGGATGCTCAGGAAAGGCAGGCGCCTGTCCGCTGTGGACACGAGAGCGCCCCCTAGGTTGGGGAGGTGAGAGCGCCCCCTAGCCCTCACCCCCTTCCTGCCCGAGCTCTGCCCCTCCCCCTTTCTCCCCAGGAGCTTAGGGAGAGGAAAGCAGCTGGGAGCCAGCTCAGAGCCGGCTGTTGAATCTGGAAATTAGATCTAGAGAGGCTTCAGGGATCACCTGGTCCAATATCCTCACAGAGCCAGTGAGGGCAGCCGGGTCCACGGACAGGAGGTGACTTGCCCGGTGCCACTCAGAAGGCTGGGAGTTGAGAGCTGGCAGTGCCTTTGGCACCATGGGGGCTGGGAGCTCAGCAAAGGGGTCCAGGCCCCTCTGTGCCTCTGCATCCTCCCTCCCGGTGTGGGAGGTCAGAAGGCACAGGTGTGTCCTCACGGCGTCCAGTGGAGGACCAGGCTGCCCACTCCTTTGCCTCTCATGGCCCTTACCAGTGGGAAACCCCTTTGAACAGTGGCATGTGTCAGGGAAGGAGAGACCGTGCCTCTCCCGAGGGTGCCGAGGGGCACAGGGGAGGGGTGGCTGGGGGCTCGTGGGCAGTGGGGAGGCAGGGGTTAATGGAGCTGGGGCATCACTGGCTTTTGATGTGGTGGTTGGGGTGGGGGTAGGGCCTGGGGGAGGGGGAGCAGTAATTACCGAGTTAGACAGAGCAGGACAGGACGGGCGGGCGGGCACAGGCCCGCAGCCTCAGCAGCCGCCAGGCAACATTTTTCTGCCCCTTCTCCACCATCCACCTCCCCCACCCTTGTGCAGCCCCCACCCACAGCCCCAGGGCTCAGGGCTCCCTCTGCTGGCTCCTGGGAGGTGGGGTCAGTTAGGGACCTTGGGGTGGGGGGTGGGGAAAGAGAGGGAGGCAAGGTAGGAGACCCTGGAGATGAGGCTGGGCATCTTGAGGGCCTGTGATCCTTGAGGGTCAATAGCTCCCTGAAGTGGCTGCTGGGGAGGGGGAGGGGTCCTAGCGGGCCCTGGGCAGGGCTGGCTGGAGGAGGAGACACGGGGATCCCTGATGAGAAGTAGGGGCAGAGTCGGGGAGAGGGTGTTCTCAGACCAGAGTAAAGGTGTGGCTCCCAGGGAGACGAGAAACACTTGGAGCACACTGGCTAGGAGGCAGGCAGGTTCCCATCCTACAGCTGGGGAAACTGAGGCTCAGAAGATTAAGTCTCATCATCCGTTCAACAAGTGCCAAGTAAGTGGTGACTTCACAAGCCCAGCCACTCACCACCATGACGGAGCGAGCAGACAGAGTCAGGTGCAGCCCCAGGTCTGGTGGGCCCCTGAAGCTCTGTGCTCTGCGGAGGTGCTCATGCCCGCTGGTGAGAGCTTGGTCCTGGGTGAGTTTTCTAGCCATCTGGAAAGATAAGACAAGCAAACATGAAGAAGAGTTATGCTGCTGGCAGGATACCACGCACCCACAAAACAATGACACCTGGTGGGGGGATGAGCAGGGGAAGGTCATTGCGGGGCGGGGGGGGGGGACTTTGAGAGATGCTGGCTATGATCTTGAGGACGAGAGGTGTGAAGGGGGTGAGTGGCTCTGGGGCCAGATATTCAGTGGTGTGGTCTGGGACGGATGCAGAGCTAGCCAGCACTGCTAGGGTGGAGGATGGCAGGAGCGGTCTCCTGATGCACCATTTCCATCCAGCATTGTTTGAGTTTTTAAAAATATTTATTTCTAACTTTTCTTGCCCCGGGATTCCTCCACTGAGGACTGCGGTCCATCACCTCTCCTCTTGTGCTGACCATCCATGGGACAGGGGATGGGGGGAGAGGGGATGGGTGGGGGCTGGGGGGTGGAGATGGGTGGAGTCAGACTAGACAATTTCTGGAATTTTCTTTGATTCTCTGAACCAGGGATGGAAATGTAGGTCAGTCCAGAACCCTGGAGCCTCCGGGGCTTTGTCAACAAGCATGGGGAACTGGCCAGTCCCTGATGCCGCCTCATACGGGTCCTACCAACCATAACCCTGGGGAGGGAGATCTTGGTGCAGGCCGTACCACTTAGAGTGGCCGGCCTGAGGCTTGTCCTGTGCTGCCTGTGTACTGAGTTCTTTCAGAGCTGTCCTCTTGTTGTCTACGTCCAGGGATGGCTCTTTGCTTAGGATCTGAGATCCCAGATACCCGATATTCCTTTCTGCCACCAGGCAAATTCTCCCTAAGTGACCCAGCTGCTCCGGGCTCACCCCAAGCTGACGCTCACCCAGGGGCCCCAGTAGCAGAGTTCCTTCCCTAAGGAGGAAGGGGTGGGAGGAAAGTAAAGGGAGGGGGAGTTGCAGGGGGTATGGGAGCAGCGAGGGTATGGGAGCCTCTTGTGCTCACTTGGCGCTTTCCTGAAGCCCACAAAGGGCACTGACTGGCCCAGAGCGGCTCAGCTTGCCCGGAGCCTACAGAAACCAGGGTTGCAAGGGAGGCTTGGTGTCTTACCCGAGTGCGCCTGCCACGCCCCCTGTGGGAGTTTCACTTCCATGAATTTAGGATGGGAGCAGGGACAGGAGGGCAGGCAGCAAGCTGGTCCCTGGGGACCCTCGGTGCTCCCACTGCCCATCCCGCCTCCTGACCAGCTCGTAAACAAGTCCAGTTCCCAGGCAGCCGGCCAGCCTGGGAAGCCAGACCCAGACGAGAAACGGGCTCTGGGGCAGCCCTGCAACCCTGAGAAGGGCCAGCCACACCTCCTGGAGGGCCCTGCCTTTCCTGCTCCTGTGATTCCGCTCCTATCTCCAGCCCCTGGGAAGCAGACAAGGTCAAGAGTTTTCACCATTTCCTCTTGCTTGTCCCTACTCCCTCCTGCTTTCCTAGGGAGGGGAGAGGATGCGGCAGAGTGACCTTGGGAAGATAAGACCAGTCAACCTTGGGAAAGCAGGGAAGCAGCAGGGGGTGAGGAGGGCCCCTGCAGAACTCAGCAGCCGGGGCAGTGGGGTGGGGGCGAGGAGTTGGTGGAGACCCAGGCCCCAGGGGAGAGTCCTGGCCACACAGGTGCGGGGAGTGGAGCTGCCCATCCCCAGAGCAGCTTCTTCGCTGCCTCCCAGCCCCATGGAAATGATTTAGGAAGTAACATGTGGACAGGGGCCTGGACTCCAGTGAGGGTCTTCTCTCTAGGTGGCTGGTTCACACCTTCAAAAACATGTGTTACATTGTGTGCATACATAGGACTCATAACAAGCACATTGTCAGAATGAACATTGGGGAAATAGGGGGAAAATCTGACCGGGAGACAAAGGAGTGTGGGACAGGCGTAACTCTCCAGTTGCTCCTGACCACGTGCACTGGCCGTGCACAGCCATGCTGGAAGCTGCCTCAACCCCTTTCCACAGGGGCTGGCGCTGTGGCATAGTAGGTTAGGCTGCCGCCTGCAGTGCCGGCATCCCATAGGGGCCCCAGTTCATGTCCCGACTGCTCCTCTTCTGATCCAGCTCTCTGCTATGGCCTGGGAAAGCAGTGGAAGATGGCCCAAGTCCCTGGGCCCCTGCACCAGTGTGGGGAACTTGGAAGAAGCTCCTGGCTCCTGGCTTTGGATCGGCCCAGCGCCGGCCGTTGTGGCAGTTTGGGGAGTGAACCAGCGGATGGAAGACCTCTCTCTCTCTCTCGTCCCTCTCTCTCTCTATTTGTAACTCTGCCTCTCAAATAAGTAAATAAATCTTTAAAAAAAAAAAACCCTTTTTACAATAAGGTGGGACAGGTGGGTGAGGGAGAGCCACAGATGGAGGATGGATAGATACTGACTGACTCGCAGAGGGCTTCTCTAAGGGCTGGGGCTGAGGCTGGGAGACCCCTAAGCTGCTGAAAGGAAGGGGTGGAGTGTGAGTGTTTGCTTTGAGATGTGTGGTTCCCAGACTGAGTTCGGGTGATGACAGCAGCCTGTGTGTGTGTGCATGCGTGTATATGCATGTGTGTGTCTCTGTGTCTTTGTGTGCATGTATGTGCGTGTATGTCTCTCTGTGTGTCTCTGTGTCTGTATCTGTGTGTGCCTCTGTGTGTGTGCATGTGTGTGTGCATGTGTGTATATGCTTGTGTGTGTCTCTGTCTTTGTGCATGTATGTGCGTGTATGTCTCTGTGTCTCTGTGTCTGTATCTGTGTGCACCTCTGTATGTGTGTGTGTGTCTCTGTGTCTTTGTGTGCATGTATGTGCATGTATGTCTCTCTCTGTGTCTGTATCTTTGTGCGCCTCTGTATGTGTGTGCGTGTGTGTGTGCATGCGTGTATATGCTTGTGTGTGTCTCTGTGTCTTTGTGTGCATGTATGTGTGTATGTCTCTGTGTCTCTGTGTCTGTATCTGTGTGCGTCTCTGTGTGTATGTGCATGTGTGTGTGTATATGCTTGTGTGTGTCTCTGTGTCTTTGTGTGCATGATTGTGCGCGTGTGTCTCTGTGTGTGTGTCTGTGTCTGTGTCTCTCTGTGTGCATGTTAGGAGACCTTGAAGGACTGAGCCTACACATCCTCCTGCAACGGCCTCTCCAAGCACCCCTCTCAGTGCTGGGAGTTCTGCCTTAAGATCTGAATTCCTTTTGCTGCTATTCCAGATCTTCCATCTCATTGTTGTGCAGCCGGAGCGAGCCTGGGCAGCCTGTTCTTGTGGAACAAACGGGGACGGTGGGGTGGATGTGCACTAAAGCAAAACTCCAAAGTAGGCCACCTTGACCTCCTGCACCTCTGCTCCATTGCTCTACACTTCTGTCTCCTGCTGCTCCGTCTCCACCTTTCCTTCCCTCTGCGGAGGGGCTTTGGGGTGGTCTCAAGTTACCTTCAGCTCCCAGGTGCTCTGCCTGCTCATTCCTTCCGGACAGCTCCATGAGCAGAGAGAAGCAGTCTGATGACAGCGGTTGCCCGCGGGGTGAACGCCTAACTGACTTTACCTTCAGGAAAACCCAGTGGCCGCCGCTCCGCAGGCGCAGGGAAGGCCAGGAGTGGAGGGAGTCCACGCAGTGAGGGACTTCCCGCGAGGTCTTTCCCCACCACGCCAAACATCAGGCCCCTCCCCAACCCCTGACGTCAGGACAGGGCTCAGGGTTTGGGTTGCTGGACCCTGGAGCGGGCGAGTCAGTCCCCAGCTCCTTCCTCCTGCCGCCCAGTTCTGGGAAGCGATAGAAGTGTGTGCAAGGACTCACCTCAAAGGTCAGAGTGCAGCCTCCGCGGCTTGCAGAAGTTTGGGCTGGAGTGGGGGGTGCGACTCATCAGGGAGGCTGTTACCTGGCCAGTTCAGCATCTCGTGGGTGTCCATGCCCCTGGGATCGCCACCCCCCCCATCAGTGCTGCTCAGCTGGTGCAACGTCGACCCTTCCCTGGTACTGCTTGTTTTGACACTTGCTCTCTTTAGCAGCCTTCTAGATCATTCTGCGGATCTCTTTCTTGTCTCTCTTTTTGGGCTGACCCGGAAGATTTTGAACTTAGGCCCACTTAGTGCCAGCTGCACCTTGAGTTGACTTCCTATAGGGGGCGCTTTAAGGAAGATGTGTTCTGTAGCAACTTTCTGCCTAGTCTAGTTAAGAGGGGACACAGATTGGAATGGTAGCCCAGACAGGACAATGTCCATCTCAGCCGAGGGGAGGGTGGGTGGGGGCAGGTGGCGGCTCCCTGCCCACACCAAGCCTGGTTTGAGTGACACCCCTCATCTGCTGTTCTCTGCTCCCCAGGGCCGTGGGCAGCCCCTTGGTCATGGACCCCACCAGCATCTGCAGGAAGGCACGGCGGCTGGCAGGGCGGCAGGCAGAGCTGTGCCAGGCCGAGCCGGAAGTGGTGGCAGAGCTAGCCCGTGGCGCCCGACTCGGGGTGCGAGAGTGCCAGTTCCAGTTCCGCTTCCGCCGCTGGAACTGCTCCAGCCACAGCAAGGCCTTCGGCCGAATCCTGCAGCAGGGTCAGTGTGCGGAGGGGGCCAGCGGGAGGGGGCTTGCTTTCTCCCCGCAGGCGGGCGGTGGGGGGGAAGCTAGGCTGGGTGAGTCCTACCTCCCCGTGCGTGCGTTCAGTAGTCTCCTGGCCCACCCTCTGCCCCCTGCGCAGACCCTGCCCTGCAAGCCCCTCCCGGTGCCACGTCACTTGGCCCACCGCCAGCCCCCTCCGCGCCCCCCACCGGGCACCCACGCTGACCGCTCCTCCCCGCCCCCGCAGACATTCGGGAGACGGCCTTCGTGTTCGCCATCACCGCGGCAGGTGCCAGCCACGCGGTCACGCAGGCCTGTTCCATGGGCGAGCTGCTGCAATGCGGCTGCCAGGCCCCCCGCGGGCGGGGCCCGCCTCGGCCCTCCGGCCTACCAGGCACCCCGGGCCCCCCGGGTCCCGCGGGCCCCGCGGACGCCAGCGCCGCCTGGGAGTGGGGAGGCTGCGGCGACGACGTGGACTTCGGGGACGAGAAATCGAGGCTCTTCATGGACGCGCAGCACAAGCGGGGCCGCGGGGACATCCGCGCGCTGGTGCAGCTGCACAACAACGAAGCGGGCCGGCTGGTGCGTGCAGGGGCGGGAAGGCGTGGTGCGTGGTGGAGGAGCGTGTTTGGGCTACCCTGGGAGGGCACTCGGGAGGATGGGCCTAGGAGAGGTAGTGGCTTGGGGAACTGGGAGGGCTTGAAGCTGCATGGTCCCATGGGGGTGAGGACATGCAGGGAACAGGATGGAGGGCCATTAGGGGCCCCAGGTAGGCAGGGCAAAGCCGTGACACAGGACAGGTAAGGCAAAGCTGGAGGCTGGTAGAGATCTGGGTGCCAGGGAGAGAGACAACGCTGGGGTGGAAGAGAGAACAGAAATGGGAACAAAAGAATGGGGTGAGCCGATCCAAGGGGCCACAGACATGCACAGGGGCCAGGGGCCCATCCGGGCAGGGGGCCGAGGGTGTCAGGCTGAGCCCAGGATAGCTCTGACTGATCCTGGTCACCAACTGGATGCCCAGCTAGCCCAGGGCAGGTATCACCTGTCCAGAACCATGGCAGCCTCTCCTCCTCTCCCTCCCGCAATGAGGAAGGACCCAGAAGCTGCGGTGCAGGGGCACGAAGCCCGCGGCTGGGGGTGGTGGGGTGGGCAGGTGGAAGGTTCCAGAAAGACAGGCGGGGGAGACACCAGGGAGGGGGTGGAAAGTGGACACAGGGCTTTAGGTCAAGTTGACCCCTGGACTGGAGATGAATTTCCTGCTTTATCTGACCCTGAAATCTCTAGTGGGTCCAGGCTTCCAACAGCGACTGAGGCGAGGCTCCTGGGCTGCCGGCAGCTGTGGGCTCTCCTGGGCCCTCCTGCACCCCTTGCCCCGCGTGCTCCAGGGACCTCCCCCCACCCCACGCACACACACATATCCTGTGTCCTCCAGGGTTTGGGCCTGAGGAATCGGGCAGGCAGGGAGGAGGGGGCCGGCGGAGGAATGTCCGGACAGGCCCACATACCTGTCGAGAGGGTTGGGGAGGGGTGGCTGCCACAGACGCCCAGGCGGCTGGCTCTGCGGCTCGTCTCCTCTCCTCGCAGCCCGCCCGGGGGGCCGTGAGGAGGCCGGGTTGGCAGCAGGGCTGGGCTGCGACAGCTGCCTCCCTGCACCGCCCTGCGCTCCCCTACCCCCCCCCCCCGCCCTCCAGGGAGACGCCCCTGAGCGCCATTCTGCTTTCTGGCTTTGGACCCTGGAATCTGTGCTGCACACTGAGCCCCTTACCCCCAGCTTCTCCGACTCTTCTGTCCTTACCCTTCCTCCATTCCCAGCTGCCGCGCGCGCCCCTCGTGGCCTCCTCCCCACCCTGCGCTCAAACTTTCCGGTCTGTTTTGTTATCCCTTCTCTCCCCCCCCCAAGCCCCCATTCTTACTTTTGGGACCTCCTCACCCCCACGGTCTCCGCCATCTGCCCTCTCCTCTGCTCCCCGCAGGCCGTGCGGAGCCACACGCGCACCGAGTGTAAGTGCCACGGGCTGTCCGGCTCATGCGCCCTGCGCACCTGCTGGCAGAAGCTGCCCCCGTTCCGCGAGGTGGGCGCGCGGCTGCTGGAGCGCTTCCACGGTGCCTCGCGCGTCATGGGCACCAACGACGGCAAGGCCCTGCTGCCCGCCGTCCGCACGCTCAAGCCCCCGGGCCGCGCCGACCTCCTCTACGCGGCCGACTCGCCCGACTTCTGCGCCCCCAACCGGCGCACCGGCTCTCCGGGCACGCGCGGCCGCGCCTGCAACAGCAGTGCCCCGGACCTCAGCGGCTGCGACCTGTTGTGCTGCGGCCGCGGGCACCGCCAGGAGAGCGTGCAGCTCGAGGAGAACTGCCTGTGCCGCTTCCACTGGTGCTGCGTGGTGCAGTGCCACCGCTGCCGCGTGCGCAAAGAGCTCAGCCTCTGCCTCTGACTCCGACTGCGCAGAACCGCCGCTCCCCCGGCAGGGGGCGCTGCGCCGGCCCAGGCGCTCCCTGCGAAAAAAGCCCTTCTCCGGGCCTCTCGGGACTGCGAGGTCCCGGCCCTGGGATGGACGCCCGCCCACGAAGGCCTGGGAGCAGGCCAGCACCCCGCAAGGCGCCCCGGCCGTTGATGGGACAGACAACACAGGCCCTCCCTCTCCTTGGTACCCAGAAGGCCAGTCTGTAGCCTCTGCAGGTGAGGCTGCTCAGAACTGTGGACCACTGGCTGGGGGGTGAATTTAGCATCAATAAAGATATTTAAACCAATAGCCCTGGGCCCACCGTTTGGGAGGGGCTGGCCCGCTGCGGGATTCCCGAGGGCCAGGCTCCCGGAGGGTGCACGGAGGGAGGTGGCTTTGGCAGAAGCAAACATCTAAGGGGTCATCAGGCAGGGGTCCCCCTCTCCCGCAGGACCGGCTCTTCGGACCCTCCCCCCCTTCCTTGGCGTTCTCCTGCTCGCTCTTGTCACACATCTAGGGCCTGGATCTGCAGGCTGGGGAAGAGCGCTTAACTTCCCCTAGAAGCTGGGGCGGTGGGCTCCACCCTCCAGCTAGCCCTGTTCTGAATGTTTAGGGGATTGTGTCTGTTTCCGTGGCATTGGGAAATTCAGGGCCACCCCAAGTGCCTAGGATTAGAGCACTTTATAAACTGTAGAGTGTGACAGAATGTGTAATTAGCAACCAAAACTCACTTCACCCCATTAACACAAAAAGGACTACCTAGTCTAGTACTTTTTATTTTTAAGATGTATTTACTTATTTGTAAGGTGGAGGGAGGGAGTGGGAGAGAGAGAGAGAGAGAGCGAGAGAGAGCACTCTTCCATCTATTGGGTCACTCCCCAAATGGCCACAGTGGCTGAGGCTGGTCCAGGCTGAAGCCAGGAGTTTTGAACCCCATCCCTGTCTCCTGTGTGGGTACAGGGGCCCAAGCACTTGGGCCATCCTCCTCTGCTTTCCCAGGCGCATTAGCAAGGGGCTGGGTGGGAAGTGGGGCAGCTGACCCCAAGGCCAGTGTTGCTGATTACCCTGATGGAGGGAGCAAGGTTGTCCCAGGGCTTCTCCTGGTGCCCAGCCACTTCCTTGTGGTTTCTGGGAAGCTGACAGTGAGGGCAAGGGACACAGAGGCAGCTCCAAGCTCCTGCCTCCTTCTCCCTCCAGAGAAAATGAGAGAGGGCAGAGTCCATGGGCTGGAATTCTCTCCCAGTGGGGCATGACCTCCTGTCCAGGGAGGCAGAACAAAGAGTGAGCTTTGAATTCAGCCACTCTAGGCTTGAAGCTGCTGCTGCTGCTGCTTAGTTTACAACATGGGCCAACCCAGCCTCAGTTTCCCTTCCTGTATAGTGGGGATGTAACCCAGCTTCAGCCATCCACTGCTGTGTAACAAATAATCCCCATTATCCTTGGAAGTCTTTTTTAAAAAATATTATTTTTTTGAAAGGAAGATATACAGAACGAGAAGGAGAGAGAGAATTTTCCATCCATTGGTTCACTCTCCAAATGGCATCAATGGTTGGGACTGGGCCAGGCCAAAGCCGGAGCCAGGAACTTCTTCTAGGTCTCGCACACTGGTGTGGGGGCCCAAGCACTTAGGGCATCTTCTGCTGCTTTCCCAGGCCATTAGCAAGGAGCTGGATCAGGAATGGAGTAGCCAGGACTCAAACAGGTGCCCATATGGGATGCCAGCTCTGCAGGCGGAGGCCTGACCTTCTAAGCCACAGGGCCGGCCCCAACTCTTGGACTTCTATGACAGGGATTTTCAGGACTCAGCTGGCTGGGTCTGCTCCATGGGGGCTGCAGTCATCCCCGTGCTGCGATCTGCGGGGGCCTGGGCTGGCCTGGGCTGAGCTGGACGGCCCCGCAGGCTTCATCCTGACGTGCAGGGTCTCAGAGTCTCTGCGGGCTCACGTCCACGTGAATGTGAACGCCTTACCAGCTGTGCCCCTGGGAGGAAGCTTGGAATTCCTGCGTTCCCCGAGTGCCCAGGCTAAAGGCAGAAGCCTTCCTAAGGTCCAGCCTTGGTGGCCACACAGCATCACAGAGCCAGCCCCAATTCAGTGGGTGGGGAACCAGGCTACCCCTCCAAGGGAGGAGAGTGGCCAAGAACACTCAGACAGCACAACCCACTTCAAATCCCCATGGCATGGAGGAGGAGGGCGGGGTTTCCTTGTGAGACAGGAAAAGCACCACTTGGGGTGGGCATTGTGACACATAGTGATTTAAGTCAGTGCCTGGGACACTGATTTCCCACATCAAAGGGCCAGTTTGGGTTCTGGCTGCTCCACTTCCAATCCAGCCTCCTGCCGATGTGTCTGGGAAGCAGCAGACGATGGCTCAAGTACTTGAGTCCCTGTACCCATGTGGGAGACCCGGATGGCGCTCCTGGCTCCTGGTTGCAGCCTGACCCAGCCCAGGCTGTTGTAGGGCATTTGAAGAGTGAACCAGTGGATGGAAGATCCTTCTCTCTGACTCTCCTTCCCTCCAGCACTGCCTTTCAAATAAATAAATCTTTAAACAAATGCAAAGCCTAAGAGAGACCTGACATCTTTGGGGGTGGGGAGGAGGCACTCAGCACAGCATGTGACACAAAAAGAATGTGTTTGATAAGGGTAGTTGCTGTGAGAATGGGAGTGAGGCGATGATGCTTGGTGGGCGGGTCCTTAATTCAAGTGCAGGCACCCCCTTTTAGCTTAGGCTAAAGGGAATGAATGACCCCCCTCGCAGGTCCAGGGTCAGGTCAGGTCAGGCTCGCAGGTCCAGGGTCAGGTCTAAGGTCAGGCACAGCTGAACCCAGGGTTAGGACGATGTCCTCCCTGCCAACCTCTGCCCCTTTGCACACTGCCCTCCTTTGCCCCTCCTGAGGACCTCCACACCACAGCCCTGTTCCTGCATTCCCGGTGCTGCTGATCCTAAAACCCATGGCTTCCCCCTTACCTGCAGCAGAAGCCCCGGAGCCCACTTGGATTAGTTCACCGTGGTCACGTGCCAAACCCTGAGCCAACAGTTGTGTCCAGGGTGACGTCTGGCCATGACTGGGACTGCAACTCCCAGCACCCCCAGGGAATGGGGGCACAACACAGGGAGGAGGGCAGATCCCAAGCCTGGCTTCCAGGCCTCTGTCCCTCCACCCCCCAGGGCCCCTGGGTCCATCCTGTGGCCCAGCCCGGCTCAGTCCTCCAGGACCACAGTGGGAGGAGGTGTCAGGCTGCAGTGGGCAGGGAGGGGTAGTTGGGGTTTTCTGCCTGCTCCCAGCTTCCTCAGGTCCAACACTGGGCTTCAGGGATTGCCATGGACAGTTTGGACTCAGAGCCTCTAGGCCGAAGGAGAGTCTGTTAACTCATCGAGCAGGACAGCGGCAGTGGCACTGTAGGCCACACAGTGGACAATCGGAGCTTCCTGAAGGCAGGGTTTATATGCACAGTTCCGCCTAACCAACAGCTGTGCACTCACCTTTTGGGGGAAAAATTGCCTGCAGTTTTCAAAGAGACCACCAGAGAGCGCGCAGAGCCCAACTTCCCCGTAATAGAGCTACAGACAGGACCTGGCAACATCTGGAGCCAGAGAGAGCAGTGGGCAGCAGAGGGTGGGACTGAGGAGCAGGGAGACCTCTGGACAGCTTGGGTCAAGCTGCTAGGGCGCCAGACTGTCTGGGACCTCTGGGCTGGCCCAGACCTAGGGAAGTCAGTCCCTGGTCTCTCTGCTGCCGGGTTTGAGTTGGGGCTGAGATGGTAGCGCCTGGTGCCAGAGGGAGAAACTGAGGCAGTGGCATGGCCAATACCAGACCAAGCAGGTTACAAGGAGCTCACGGGAAGCATGTGCTACAATGCAAAAAGCCTTGACCTTGGTCAATCTGTCTGGGCCTCAGTCTCGGGGAGGGGGTTCTGGTAGCTTCTTTGAACATTGTGAGAATGAACTTGACTTTTACAAAATTCTGGTCATGCGCTAGAGGCCCATCTTCTGTGGCCAAGTCCCACAGGGGTCTGGCCACTGCCTTCCATGAAGAGTGACAGCAGTGGCCCAGGAAACACCACTGGCTTCGTCCTGTCTGAGCCCAGAGATGGCTCTGGGCTCTCACAGTGCTGCCTGGAAAGGAGGCAGAAGCAGAGCCCAGAAGTGGCCCCCACCCACCCCCATGCCTGGCTGCTCAGCCCCAGGCACAGTCTGAACCATCAGGGTTCCCGCTGGCTGAGTGGCAGGGGACATGTAGGAGTGGGGAGACGGGCAGGCGCACAGCCACGCCTAGATGTGTGTGTGTGTGTGTGTGTGTGTGTATGTGACCACGTCGGGAACAGGCAGCATGCAGGCAGAGGGGTAAGGAGGCCGGGGAGAAGGCCTGGGATCAGCCCGAGGCCACAGCCTCAGAGAACATCGCCTTCCCTTCAAGGACCAAGCACATCAAGGGCTCAGGGAGCCTGGAGTGGGAAGCACCGCCCCTTACCTGGCTGTGGGGCAGTGGTCCCTGACAGCTGGACGACAGGACAAGGAGCCCCCTTACTGGCCGGGGGTGCCTTCCTTCTCTTCTCCACCAAAGCAGCCGCCTCCCGCTGAGCACCAGGGCCCTGCCGGGGCTGCACTGAGCCAGACTGGGCCATGAGAGTCCCACCTGTTCTCACCCCGGTGCCTCCCCCAGCCCCCTTCCCTGCGACCGCCTCCAAAGCGGCCACAGCTGGAACCATTCTCCAAGCTGCCTTTCATCCTTGGTGCGGCCCCCACCCCCAGTGGCCCCTGTAATTGTGGTCTCGGGCGGCGGCTGCGGGGGCTGGGGCTGGGCTCAGGGCCAGGGCCCAGGGCAGGTCCAGGGCGGGGACTGGGGGCTGCTGATAGGGGCTTGGCCCTGGCGTGGGTCAGACGGGGCTGGGGCTGCAGCTGCAGCTGTGCCCTCTGGGCCTCATTTTCATCCGTGCCAAGGCTCTGTGCCTGCGTCCACGTCCCCAGGAGAGGGGCCCCATGCCGGGGGCCGAGGAGGCCTGCACCCCAGTGCCAGCCTGCAGAATCACTGTTTGCCTCCTGGGCTTTCCAGGGTTCCCCCGCCCTCTCCCCTTGGCACCCCTCTATTTCATAACAGTGGAGGTGGGGAGCAAAGGGCCCCCCCCCGCCCCCATCAGAGAGAGGCCAGAGGAAGCCATCAGCCTCCCCACTAGGTGGGCATTCCCGAGTGCCAAAGACCCCGGGGCCACTGGTCAGAAATGCAGAGCCCCAGGCCTTGTTCTGGGGAAGGCTGACTCAGTGTGTGCGACCTGGAACCCGTATTTCTCACAGCAGCCCACCCCCAGGGGATGCATGGGATACGTCAAGCGTGGGAAACACGCGTGTGAGCGCCAGACAGGGAGCAGTGGAGGCCTGCAACCTGGCTGTGAACCCATTTCCTGTGCTGAGTTGAGCCTGTTCCAAAAGGTTTTCGGGCCTCAGTTTCCCCCAGAAGCCAATGGGAGTGTGAGACTCTGCCCCGCTGGTGCCCTCTCCCACCCCGGGTTTCTGCTTCCTTCCTGTGTTGAGTGCGATCCTGCCCTGTGCCTACCCGTTCTCACCCCAAACTCCAGTCTCTCAAGCTGTCCCTGTGCTTGCGCGTGGACGGGGAGAGTGGGGAGGCCAGGGGGTGGCTGGGGTCACACAAGGCTCTGGCTGACGCAGTCTGCTTCCTGCCCCCGGCTGTTTTCCTGCTGTCCAGCCAGACTGCCCCCCCCCACTGCCCCACCCCCACCCCCAGCAGCCTCAAGCCCTTAATTCCTGACAGCTGCGGTGGCTGCCGGCAGAGATGGGGGAAAGGGGCGGGGGCTATGCCTCAGCCTCCTCAGTGCTCGGGCCACCCCCACCACCTGACAGTCTGGGGACAAGGAAGGTCCCACCCCTCTCCTCCAGTTCCCCTGGGATGGGCGATTCCAGGAATGGGCCCCTTTTGTTTCGGAGCCCAGAGGCTCCAGAAGTTCTGTTAGCCAAGAGGGGCTCATTTCAGAGAGAGAGAGAGAGAGAGAGAGAAGAGGAGTTGGAGGAATGCGTGTGTACAGCGCGGGAGGCCCGTGCCCATTTCGCAGAGGGGGATGCTGAGGCCACAGCAGAAATAGCATTCACTGTCTGGCCCCAGGTTAGAACTGGAACCAGAAGCCAGAGCCTCTATGCCCTAAGCCGCTGGCTCTCCGAGCCTTGCCTGGACTATGCACTCGCCCTGTATTGAGGGGAGAGTCTGGTGTTCAGCAGGGGAGGGACAAGAAGGGGTCCCAGAGGGCAGTGGTGCTGAGGACCTCCTAGGAGGCCATGTGCACGCAGGGCCAGGGTAGAGCCAGGGCGAGACCCGCAGCATCCGTGTGCACAGGCAGGCGGCACTCAGCACTCGGGGTGGGGGTGCAGCCGCCGTGCAGGGAGTCTGGAGCGCTGGGGTCAGTTCCGGCTCTTCCACTAATTTGTGTGGCCTTAGCCAGTCCTGACCTGTGGGAAGCCTCTTTCTTTTGGTGGATGGCCCAAGTGCTTGGGCCCTGCACCCCATGGGAGACCAGGATAAGTACCTGGCTCCTGCCATCGGATCAGCGCAGCGCGCCAGCCGCAGCGGCCACTGGAGGGTGAACCAACGGCAAAGGAAGACTTTTCTCTCTGTCTCTCTCTCTCTGTCCACTTTGCCTGTCAAAAAAAGGGGGGGTTTCAGTGAAATGACCTCAAAATCCACTTCGAGGATTCAAAGGTCCTCTACGCCCTCCTCCCAAGAGGGCCACCCTAGGGTGCCAAGCTTCATAGCAAGTCCTGCCCGGAGCCAGGCACTTTGGCCATCATTACTTCACTGGCTAGATGACCAGATGGGACGCGGCTCGGTTAACATTTCATAAAGGGGCAGAGCTGTCTTGCCCAGCAGGAGGCACCTGCTTAAGGGCACCCAGCAACAGTGAGGAAGAGCCAGAGACTACCAAGCTCCTGTGCAGGACCCCACGCCCCCTCACTAGGCAGGCCCAGGGAAGCCCCCCCCAACCCCACCCTCGCCCCAGGTAGAGGGGCCAGCTCTTCCCTTGCACGTGCATGTGTTGGGGTGGGGGCGCGCTCGCCAACAGCTGCATCTCAGCCGCCGGGTACACACACTTCGCTCGACACGCTTTGCCCACACAAACCAGCGCGCCCCTGTTCAGGGGCACAGACCTAGAGACCTCTCCTTCCCCCGCCCTCGCCACGATCGCTCCCACCCAGTCCGGAGCGGACGCAGTGGCCGGCGCCTCGGGAGGCGCACACGCCTCCACACCCCCGTGTGACGTCACGTGGGGTAGAGCCCTGAGACACCAAATGGGGGGGGGGAGGAAAGGGGAGGCGGCAGCGCTCCCCGAGCTGGGACAGTCACTCGCTCTCCGGGCTGTGGGGCCGGGTACAGACAGCGCCGCCCCCCCCTCGGCCGTCTCGCAAGCCCTCGGGAAGCGCAGGCTCGCAGCACGGCGCTGGGGGGGCTCCCCGGCACCCCAGCCCCGAGTCCCCAGCCCGCTGCACTTCTGGGCCCCCCTTACCCTCGAGAGGCACCAGGAGTTGTCGCAGGGGGGCCTCGGGAAATTCCCCGGACCCCTGTGCCAGGAGGTGCCCGGTTCGCCCGCTCCCCACCCCACCCCCGAGGGCGGTGCCCGGGGGCGCTGCCCCATGGAGCGGGGAGGCGGGCGCCGTCTGCTCCGGGAGCCGTGACCCGAGTCGGAGCTGTGTGTCGCAGCCGCCCCGACCCCCGCCGATCATGCGCCGCGACCCCCGGCTCGCCAGTCCCACCGGACTGTGAGCCCCCCCATTCCCCCGCCGTCCCGGCCCTCGCGCCATGGGCAGCGCCCACCCTCGCCCCTGGCTGCGGCTCCGACCCCGGCCCCAGCCGCGGCCCCCGCTCTGGGCGCTCCTGTTCTTCCTACTGCTGCTGGCTGCTGCCGTGCCCAGGTGAGCCTGCACCTCATGCTCCGCCCTCCTGGAGCGCTGGGACCCCCGGGGAGCCCCGGGGGGCCTCTGGTTCTCCCGCTGGGACAAGGGGGCCCGGGAGGGAGGGAGGGACATGGAAAGTCAGGGAGCTTCCCTCTCAGGAGGGGGTTAGACTGGTGACAAAACCTGGGCAAGTCCTGGAAGGTAGGGCAGTGTCCAGGAGAGTGATGGCAACCAGGAGGGGAGGCAGACGTGGAGGGAGCGGGACCAGCCTGGAGCTCCTGCCATTCTGGGAAAGTGCACCCCCACCCCACCCCCAGGAGACCTCCTCCACCTCTGAGATCACCCCAGCCCCTGGGAAGGGGTGGGAAGTGGGGAACCCAGGTGAGGTCAGGGAAGACAGCTGGAGAGGCTCGGTGTGTGTGTGACTGAGCGAGCCCAGCCAGCTGTGCTGCTGAGCGGCCCTGGAGTGCTTGTGTGCGTGGATGTGAGAGCTCCTGGGTCCCTGCGTGTTAAGACAAATCCCGGCATAAGTGCGGGTGTCTTTGCACGTGTGTCTGTAACTATGATGGCGTGTGCACGTGGATCGCATTGCTGGGTCTGTCTGTCCCCCACGCGGTGTGCATGCGTCTGTGTGAATGTGATGGTCTCCAATGTGCCTTTGTGAGTGGGCTCGTGGCGGACCCCGTGTGTACTGTGGCCTCTGTGCCCAGAGAGGTACGGGTGAGACCCTGTGTGTGCAGGCCTGGTGGACATGTATGCATTGGTGCAGGCTTACCTGTGTGTGTGTGTGTGTGTGTGTAGCCGGCTGAGTTGCATCGGAGGGGATGTTGGTAAGGAAGTAAAAAAAAAAAAAAAGGTTTAAGAGGTACAGATGGGCCCCAACTTCAGAGCAAGGGTTGGAACCCAGAGGGCCTCTGGCCTTGGGACGGCTGTGTTCTTAGACAGGCCCCTCCCAGCTTCCCCAAACACTTACCCACCCCGCCCCTCGTGCCCGCAGGTCAGCACCCAACGACATCCTCGGCCTCCGCCTGCCCCCGGAGCCCGTGCTCAACGCCAACACGGTGTGCTTGACGTTGCCCGGCCTGAGCCGGCGGCAGATGGAGGTGTGTGTGCGCCACCCGGACGTGGCCGCCTCGGCCATCCAGGGCATTCAGATCGCCATCCACGAGTGCCAACACCAGTTCCGGGACCAGCGCTGGAACTGCTCCAGCCTCGAGACTCGCAACAAGATCCCCTACGAGAGCCCCATCTTCAGCAGAGGTAGTCGCCCCAAGCCCTGCCTGGTCCCCCACCTCCACCACAGCCATGCTTCCTCCCCAGGGGCTGCACACACTGATTTCTCTGCCTCTTCCTGGGCTCAGAAAGGCCGTGGGGCACAGAGAAATGGATTGCATGAGGGTGGCGCTCCTGGCTTATTGTGCTCTTACACTGACACCACCCCCCTCAGACCCAGGAAACCCTCATGTCCGTCACCTGCCTCAGTTTACCCTCCACTTAGTGAACCACACTGAGGATGAAGAGCCACTAGAAGGGGCTGGGGACTTTGCCAGAGCGTGGGCGGGTGAACCACGGACACTTCTGCTGAAGCTCTTTGGGGGCTGGGGGGTGGGGAGGATACACCACCAGGTCTGTGTCATCCTTGCCACCTCCAAAAGCCCTCTTTGAATCAGAGGCACTGGGAGTGCGCGTGCCTGAGCCATACTGGAGGCTCCTACCCAGCAGGCCTGCAGGCCCTGCCCACCCTTCTGCCCCCAAAAGCTCAGAGAAGCTGCACCTGATTTTGGGGTGACCTCGGGGCTCACCCTGACAACCCCTAGAGTGGCCTGGGCTAGAGAGGCTGGAGATGCAGGAGGCCTGGTCACTCCCTTCTGTTCCTATCCGCCTCCTGACCTGGTATCTCAGGCCGTGGTGCTCAGGTCTTTGGGAAAAGACCTGGTCCTGCCTCCTGGATAGGTCTCTCTGGGTATGTCTCCTGGTCCCTTGAGACATGTCCAGTCCTCGGTGCACAGTGCAGGAGGAGGGGTCTTCATATCCCCTGTAGCCTTTAGGCACATGGCTTCTGGGGGAGCCAGGCTTCAAGGCACCCCAACTTCAGAAAGAACTCAGAAGGCCAGGGCCTTTCCCTTTGCACCAGGACCCCTGCGGGGCCCCCAAGTCAGGGGCCACCCCAGCCTCCGTCGGCTGCCCGCCCCGCCCGCGCGCTCCCTCCCGTCTCCCCCGCGCGCCGGCCCGGGGCGCCGTTTCTGCCCGCCGAGCGCAGCCCGCGCGTGTGGCGGCTTGCAGCCCCAGCTAATCCCCGCGGGCCGCCAGCCGCCTCCCGGCCCCAGCCGCCCGCGCGCCCGCCCCACCCGCTCCTCCCGCCCCGTGCGCCCCGCCCGCCCCGCCGCGCGCTCGGCGACACCAAGTGACAGGCCCTGGCCAGGCCGGGCCGGGGCTCCCCGCCGCGCGAGCCTGCTCCCACCCTCGGGTTTCCAGGTAGCCCGCACTGCCCGCAAGCCCAAGGTCCTCGTTTCGGTGTCCTCTTGCTGGGGGCCAAGGCGGATGCTGAGGCTCTCACCCCGCGCTTCGGGTGAAGCCAGGCAGGGCAAGTCCTCCATCCCGCTCCCCGGCCCCGGAGTCCCCTCCCGTCTTCCGGTGCCCTCCAGTCTGAGCGAACCCAGGCGTCCTGATCGGGCGCCGGGACCGGCCAGCGCGGCTGGGGTGAAGGACCCGAGGTCTCTCTCTGCAGCTGGGGGCGAGGTGGGAGCGGGGAACAACGCGGGGTTGGCTTGGCGCCAGGCGCTCCCGGGTTCACCTGCAGTTTAATAAGCGGGAGGTGAGCTGGGGGGACGGGTGGGGGAGAGGTTAGGGGTGGAGGGGGAGGCTTGCCAGGGCTAGCCGCGGCGGGGCGGTGCCCAGCGCCTGTAGGGGGCGGGACCGCAGCTCCGGGGCTGCGGCGGGGGCGGGGCTCCCTCCCGGGCCTGGGCACACCACCCTACCCTACCCTCTGTGTCTTGTGCCCCCAGTTAGGACAGCTGGCTTCTCCCCCTTTGGAGGGGACTCTGGACCTCTGGAGGGAAAGCCACGGCTCCCTCCTCCGCTGGTCACCCCTGCGCCCCTCCCCCACACACATCCGGGGTCACTCTTCTTCGGGGTCATTTCCTGGTCCATCTTGGCCCATCTCCTCCAAGACTAGATGAATTGGAATTCCACGAAGCCACTCCTGGTGGCAGTCAGCCCCTAGTTGTTCCCTGCGCATGGTCAGGGACCTCAGTTCCCTGCCCCCCAAATGGAGTATGGTGGATTGATATCTCTTCTGACCCAGGGTTCCCAGGGGCTTCTCTTACAGGTGGGTTAGGGACCACCCGGAATCAGCTGGGGGAGGGCCCTGAGCCCAGGCTCACTGCTTTGCCCAGCGCAGGAGCTGCAGGGACCTGGGTGCCCAGGGCACTGGGGTAACCCCAGCTGTGTGTGCTAGGGACCCAGGTGGCTGGTGCCTGGGCAGACATCTGTTGCAATGAGGACCCCTCCTTCTCCCACTTGGATTTGAGGAAGAGGCTGCTGGGCGCTGGGCCCAGGCACTGGAGTGGAGAGGAGGTGAGAGGCTAGGCGGGGCATGCAGTGGATTCACGAAGCAAGACCTAGGAGGCCCCCCATGGTCCAGGTGCTACCCTTCCTAAGGCCCAGACCTAACTGGAGTGGAAGGAAAGGGGGGGCGTGAGGCCCTGAGCAAGCCAGCAGAAACTGGCAGCTTCGGTGTGCAGCTTCTGCCCTCCAGGGCCCTGCGCCTTCTCCCAGCCCCCTTGTACATTCATCCTGGGGTCTTGGTTTTATACCTAGGCCTCCAGGGCTTGGAGTTTGTAGCAGCACTCAGGTGGAGAAACTGAGGCACAGGCCATCATATCCAGGATCACCTAAGTCCCTGCTATTCTAATGACACCCAGTAAATCAGCCAGCACTTGCTCTATGTCAGGCACCGTTCTACAGCCCCTTTACCCATGCTTTAGCCTCCTTCTACAGTCCCCGTGCGGCAGGTCCTATTATTATCCTCATTTTACAAATGAAGCTGAGCGAGGTTGGGTAACTTGCCATTAGTCACACAGCTTGTAAGTGAGCAGTAGAGCCAGGAATTAAATAGGGTCTGCTGATTTCAGAGCCTGCGCCCAACCCCCTGCTACACCGCTGATAGCAGCTCCCCCCGAGTGCCCAGAGGTGAGCTGGTGCAGTGGGCATGGCTGCCAAGCAATGAAGCTGACATGCACACATGCACACACCTACACATGTCTGTGCACATGTGTGGCCCCATCCAGTGTCATGCTGAAGAGTTTCCACATGGACACAATTCTCTGCTTAGGCACACAGATTACGTGCATGGAGGGAATGGGGACCAGGCCTCTCCCCTTCCCTCTCTCTTTGACTGGGCTCTGGCTTCTCTAGCCCCTCCTAGTTCCCACTGGCTCCTGAATCCTCTCTCCTCCACACCCCCCTGCCCTCCAAGCCTCCTCCCAGCCCCTTCCTGGTCGTTGGCTGTGGCCTGTAGCAGCAGCTGACTCCACTTAGAGGCTGGCAGTCCCTGTCCCAGATCAAAGGCAGAGCGGCTAATTGTGCGTCTTAACGAGCCCCCCCCACCCTGCTCGGGGGCAGCCCAGCTGGCCACGGCCCCGCCCTACTCCCCCTCCAGCTGGCCAGATGGCACAGTGCCTGCGTCTACCCCAGACAGTCGGGGCCAGGACCGAAACTGGGGCCCTGAACGGGAGCCGGCGCAGACCCAGTAGGCTGGACTTCGCTGAGGCCTGGATGCTTGGACCAGAGGGTGACGACACTCGCCCTGCCCTCATTGACACGTGCCTGTGACAGCTGTCAGAGGCCATGGGATGCCGCAGGGGAAGGCATCTTTAGCTGCCTGGGGTAGGGGTGCTGTCTTACATGTCTCCAGACTCACCAGACTGCCCCGAATATGACAGAGCCTGGCAGATGGTGGTCGGTCGGTTGGTCTTGTGCTTCCCTCTGGACCACGGCTAGCTCTTTCCTCCTGTCAAGTGCAGACAGGGCCCTGGGAACTGGACACTGGACTACCAGGGTGTCTTTCTCAGCAGTGGGGTGACTTAGAGCCACATGTCCTGCAGCAGGAAGTTGCCAGGCCAGTGACCGCGGGCTCCCCTCTTCTGCACTGTGTGTGTGCATGTGCGTGTGTGTACATGTGTGTGTGTGCATGTGCGTGTGTAGGGGCGGGTGATTTCTGAGGCTTGGGCTGCCTCTGGAGGACTGAGTATTGCCATGTGTCCTAGGAGCAGGCTGGAGACTCTGCCAGCAATGAGAGAAGTGCTCAAGAGGCCAGGGATAGAAGCAAGGTGCACTTCCCAGGGACTTGGGTCAACCCTCCTTCCCCAGAGGCCCCATCAGCCGAGCAGTTTCTGCCCCTGCCAGTTCCCAGCATCCCCTTTGAAGGCTCAGGTGCCATCCCCAGGCTTCTTGTCTGCTCATAGCGGGGCTTCCTATGGGAAAGGTGCTGAGATGCTTTGAGGCGCAAGGAGACGCTAAGGAAGGACAGTCTGCTTCCTGGGCTTCTAGCGGCCTCCATGGTCTATTCTAGAATGAGTCATAAGCCGAACTCTCCCTGGCCAGAGCGAAACAAGAAGCCAGGCCTGAAAATGCAGCGGATCTGTCAGGAGGGAGGATCAAGCACAGCTAATGGGTACGCAGTGCGCACTGACTGGGCCATTATTCCAGGCACTTCACATTTACTGACTTGTTTGCTTCTTGGAACTACAGCAAGGCAGAGAGTAGTAATCTTGGGGAAACCGAGGCACAGTGTGGTGACGCTCACTTGGCCAAGGTCCACATAGCTGTTAACAGCTGGGAAGTGGAAGAGCCAAAATTTGGACACAGGCAACCTGGCTCCCAAGATTAGATTTTTAACTCCTCCTCTTCCTCTTCCTCTTCCTCTTCCTCTTCCTCTTCCTCCTCCTCCTCCTCCTCCTCCTCCTCCTCCTCCTCCTCCTCCTCTTATGATTTTGCCAGGGCAGGAAGTGGTGGACAGGGATCTGTGGCACTGGGAGCAAGGATTTGCAGTACACTTGGCCTGGTTGGCCTGGTTGGCCTGGCGTCACTGTCCACTCCTGGTTGGCCTTCCTGGGTCTGTGCCCCTCTGACATCTGACTTTGATACTGGGGTGGAAGGGCCCAGACTTCTCATTTGCTGTCACTTTCTGGTCTCCCCCAAGGCCATCAGCTTCCTCCTAGGTCTGGGCTTCTCCCACGAGAGCCCTTGCCACAGATGGATTCTCTTGTCATAGGCCCAGAAGATAGCTCAGTCAGGAGCACCACGAGGGAAGGCAGGGTAGATAAGTCAGTGACCAGGCTGGCACAGGTGCGGGTCCCTGACTGTGGCTGGGTGCGGGTGAGGCTCTGTGCCTCCTGAGAATCTAGGGGGAGGGTCTGCCTCCGCTTGACCTTCCCTCTCAATTTTCAAAATACGATATGCCGTACTCCCTGCAAACCGCTTGACCCACCTGTAGCATCCCTCACACAACCTGTGCCACTGACCCAGGGGGGCCACAGGCAGAGTGTCCATTTCAGGCATGTGGACAAGGAAAGGGACATGTTGCTGCTTCTCTGTTCTGCCTCTGGAGCCTGGTCATCAGGGAGACCTGTGGTGGGCACACACCAGGCAGGTAGAGAATTTTAGGAGCAAACTACCTCCTCCTGTTACGGACAGCTCCTGCAGCCCAGAATTCCATCACTGGTCAGTCACTCTTTTTTTTTTTTTTTTGACAGGCAGAGTGGACAGTGAGAGAGAGAGACAGAGAAAGGTCTTCCTTTTTGCCGTTGGTTCACCCTCCAATGGCCTCCAAGGCCGGCGCGCTTCGGTCGGCACACTGTGCTGATCTGATGGCAGGAGCCAGGTACTTCTCCTGGTCTCCCATGGGGTGCAGGGCCCAAGCACCTGGGCCATCCTCCACTGCCCTCCCCGGCCACAGCAGAGAACTGGCCTGGAAGAGGGGCAACCGGGACAGAATCCAGCGCCCCGACCGGGACTAGAACCCGGTGTGCCAGCGCCGCAAGGCGGAGGATTGGCCTAGTGAGCTGCGGCGCCGGCCACTGGTCATTCACTCTTCAGGTTAACCAATGTCTCCTATCTGGAGGCATATTTTTAAAATTTCAGGCATCACTTCGAGAGGGATCTGGGTTTAGTGGATACTTGCTGCCCTACAGGAGAGATGGAGAGCTGGCTCAGGATGCTGTCAATCAAACTGGGAGGGTAGTGCGCTGGCCAGACTCCTGCCCTGCTTTGACTGCTACCCTTGAACCTGATCCTTCCTCCCCGCCCCCTCTATTTCCTTTCGATGGGCTGAGAAGTGGGGAGGGCAGCCAGGGCGATGGGATATCGAGGCCTCTTCAGAGTCTGTGTTTTCTGGGTCTCTAACCGCAGGTTTCCGAGAGAGCGCCTTCGCCTATGCCATCGCGGCAGCCGGTGTGGTGCACGCCGTGTCCAACGCGTGCGCCCTGGGCAAACTGCGGGCGTGCGGCTGCGACGCGTCCCGGCGCGGGGATGAGGAGGCCTTTCGTCGGAAGCTGCACCGCTTGCAGCTGGACGCGCTGCAACGTGGAAAGGGCCTGAGCCACGGGGTCCCGGAGCACCCCGCCCTGCCCCCCGCCAGCCCGGGCCTGCAGGACTCCTGGGAGTGGGGCGGCTGCAGCCCGGATGTGGGTTTCGGCGAGCGCTTCTCTAAGGACTTTCTGGACTCCCGGGAGCCTCACCGAGACATCCACGCGCGCATGAGGCTCCACAACAACCGGGTCGGTAGGCAGGTGAGAGTCCCATCACCCCTGGGTCTGCGCCAGACCCCCCCCGGGGGGGCCCACCCATTCCCCACGCCTCTTCTCTTCTGGGGACCACAGGGCTCCCCCATCTCATTGCCCTCTCTAAATTCAGTCAACAAACATGCATCAAGTACCAGGGAGTAGATTAAGACCAGGGACCCCCGGGGCTGAAAGGGCTTTGGTTCTGGGCTACCACCACCTCCTGCGGGAGCCACCTGCTCCTTCCTTTTCCTCCCGATGGCAGAGAAAGGGCTGGGCTGACAGTCAGGACCTCAGGCGTCCGCCCTGCTCTTCCCCTGTAGAGCAAGAAGGTTGAACTGGATCAGGGGAAGCCCCCCCCCATCTCCACCTCCCAGCTCCCCTGGCCAGTGATTCTGTGACCTCCTCCCCTGGGTTTCCTGTGCCGTCCACTGGACATGCTGGAAAGGTTGTCCCATTGCCTGCCACCTTCCTCCTTCAAATGCTCCTGCTACTTCAAAGGTCATTCATGCAAAAGAAGTAAATGCATATGTAAATCAGAAGACTAGGGGGGCGGGGAGGAGTGGGGGACCACAGCCTGCGCCAGCCTTGTGCTTACTGGGCGTTCAGCCCTGTGCGGACCGCTGCGCCACCTCTCAGCCTATCTAGTTCCGACAACTCGCTCCGAGGTGGATGCTGTTATTAACCTCATGCTCAGATGTGGAGACTGAGGCATAGATTGACTAAGAAGCTTGCCCAAGGTGTTGCAAGGGGGAGAAAGTGGTGGAGGCAGCGTTCGCCCCGAGGCGGTTGAGCTCGGAGCCTGGGCCCTTTAGTTTCCCCCACAGAGCACCCGAGGTCCGGTCTGGTCTGCACCACGATGCTTGCTGGCCCTCACGGCCACTCAGGCCCTGCTTGCTCTGACTCCCTGCACATCCCTTCTCCTAATCCTGCCCCGTTCCTGGCCTCCCTTCACTCTGGCTGGTGCCTTCCCCGCTCCCCTTTCTCTCCGCCTCTGAGCCCCCACTGTTGCATCTTCTTCCTCCACAAAGACCAACGCAGCTGTTCCCTTCTTGACTTAGAGGTGGGGTAAACTGAGGCACACCTGCCCTCAGATCACCCAACTCCTCCCCCAGCCCCCGGGCCCTGCCCTTGTCTATGCAACTCTTTCCCCCAACTTCAAGATACCATTCTGGCCCATACCCCCTGCGCCTGCTCCTCCTCCTCTTCCTCGTTAAACTGGTTAATTAATGGCTGCTGCCTGTGGGAAGCACATGTTCTGGAGCTGTGGGCCTGGGAAGGCTCTAGGCTGGTTCCCACGTGGTGCTGACACCACAGGCTGTGCAGAGGAGTGCGCAGCCCTTTAAGACCTGGAGGGGCAGGATCCCTCCCTTCCAGCCCCTATGGCCCAGCTGTGAGGGCCCTGTCCTTGGTCCCTCTGATCCAGTGTGTGTCTTTGGAACGGACTGGGGGAAAAGGAGGCAGCGTGCAGTGTCCTGTGGGCTATGTGGCGAGGCTAGTGCCAAAGGGGTTCTGGGCAGCAGTCCTAGGGCATGCTGAGAGCTAGGTATGGGGTGAAGACCCTTGCCATTTTCCCTGGCCTCCTCTGGACTTCATTATCTTCTGTCTTCCGGTAGAGCTTTGGCCCCTAGTGGGTGCTCACTTCCTTGGAGGAATCCCACCCCCAGCCCCAAGAAAGGACGGCAAGGCCCAGTGGGAGTGGGAGTGGTGGACTGGCTCCCAGCCTACCCCCCTACCCCTCCACCCCTGGCGGAGCGGGGGCTCACAGCCTGGAGCGAGGCCAGAGGCTTTGGGACCGTTGTGGCAGAGCCTGCACCCCCTTGCTCCTCGTCCCTCTGGGACGGATGGAAGGCAAGGGAATTCCCCTGGAGATCTGGGATCCCCCCTCAGGAAGCAAGAGCCTCCAGTCCCAAGAGCCCCCTGCAGCTGCGGCGGCGGAAAAGGCTAGGGGAGCCGGAAGGAGGGAATTCCCCCGAGGGGGCCGACCCTGGTGGGAGGCGGATGGGGGCACAGCAGTAAGCAGGCAGAGGAATTCTACCGGAGGAAAGACCTGGCGCCGGTGCCGTGGGGTCCCCGCTTCTGCTTGGGGCCTCAGCGTTTGCCTCTGTACGGTGGAAGTGGCTTGGCTAGTCTCAGCGGGCAGGCGGGCAGGGGGGCGCTGACGGCCAGCGTTCCACCCCTCACGGCGGTGCCTCCCTCCGCAGGCGGTGATGGACAACATGCGGCGGAAGTGCAAGTGTCACGGCACGTCGGGCAGCTGCCAGCTCAAGACGTGCTGGCAGGTGACGCCCGAGTTCCGCGCCGTGGGGGCGCTGCTGCGCAACCGCTTCCACCGCGCCACGCTCATCCGGCCGCACAACCGCAACGGCGGCCAGCTGGAACCCGGCCCGGCGGGGGCGCCGTCCCCAGCGCCGGGCACCCCCGGGCCGCGCCGTCGGGCCAGCCCCGCCGACCTGGTCTACTTTGAGAAGTCACCCGACTTCTGCGAGCGCGAGCCGCGCCTGGACTCGGCGGGCACCGTGGGCCGCCTGTGCAACAAGAGCAGCGCGGGCCCCGACGGCTGCGGCAGCATGTGCTGCGGCCGCGGCCACAACATCCTACGCCAGACCCGCAGCGAACGCTGCCACTGCCGCTTCCACTGGTGCTGCTTCGTGGTCTGCGAAGAGTGCCGCATCACCGAGTGGGTCAGCGTCTGCAAGTGAGCCGCCCGGGGCTCCCCGGGCACACCCCCACCCCACGCCTCCCTCGAGAGCCCCGGCCCTGGCCCTCCGCAGCGAGCTCGGCCAGGGCAGCCCCCTTCTTGGCTCCTGGAGAGGAGGCTGGACCAACATGGACCCTCCTGGCTCTGCGGATCTGCAGTCGCGGGACAGCCCAGGACTGCTCACTCCTGTGGGCTCTGCGACAGCTCAGTTGGGCCAACGGTGGCCCTATCTCCTCGCACATGCGTCAGGCAGGTGGCTCCTGAGCCTGTCTCCTTTCAGCCTCAGTCTCCCGCCCCCGCCCCTTCCCCTGCAGCGGAGGGAAAGAGAAGAAATGGACATAAACATTCCCCTCATGGTTCATTTAACAAATATTTATTTTGCACTCTCGTGGCCCTCTGTCCGGGGATGAGGGGCACTGAAAACCCTGATGTGGATACTGGAGAGACACACACAGTGCCTGCCCACTGGGGGGTTACATTCTTGCTGAGGAAGAGGGACAAATAAACAAGTAAACACGCAAGGTCATTTCAAACGGTGCTATGTGCTGTGAAGGAAATAAAACAGGACTCTGGATGTAGAGTTGTTTTGCGGGGAGGGGGCGCTTTGGATAAAGCCACTGGTCAGGGAAGGCCTCGAAGAGCTGTGACAGTCATGCTGAGACCTGTCAGATGGGAGGGAGGGATTGAGGGTAACAGCTTTCCAGGCTGACGCCAAGCGGATGCAAGGGCTGTGGTGAGAAACAGCTCTGCCTCCTGGGAGGCACAGCAAAGAAGCCATTGTGATTGAAGCCACCAGGGGCTGGCCAGCAGGAGCGGAGCCCAGAGGGTGGGCAGGGGTCACACCTACTGTCCCTGCAGGTCAAGGGGGTAGGGGTGTTATTTAAGAGGAATGTCCTAAGCAGGGGACAATCCTGGTCGGATTCCCCCATGGATTGCTGCAGGTGGAACGGGCTGAACGGGACGAGATGACCACTGGAAGGCCAGGCAGGGGGTTACCACCATCCACCTAACCAGAGATGAGGCCTGAACTGGGTGGAGGCAGTGGCGAAGTCTAGAAGGGGCTGGAGCCCCCGCCCTCGGTGCCAACTCTCTAACCGCCCACCTTGTGCCTGAGCCCTCTGCCACAAGCCAGGACGAGTGGCCCTGCCCAGCAGCAACCGTCGGCAGAGACAGCAGGCACTCTGAGAAGAGTAATCCTGGGCAAGACCCAGCTCAGCCCAGCCCAGCGCCCCGGGGAGCAGGTGGGGCCAGGAGGTGCGGCTGGGAAGAGGGGGCGGGGGAGGGCCCGGAGACTCACTGTCTGGATTCTGGTCTCTCTGAGTCCAGGCAGGACAGGCAGGGCAGGCAAGTGAGGCTGGGGGGAAGGGGCATACTTCCTGGGCCTCTTGTGCCTGTAGGCTCCCAGCTCGGGGAGCCCCCTTGCAGGTCAGTGATCCCACCGCGCCCTCACATGCCCATAGGGACACTGTGGAGCTGGCGGTCTGGGCCCAGGGTTGCATTCCCCTTGGCTTCCAGACCTGATGTTTTTCCTGAAACAGACCCCCTAGGAGGAGGGCGGTGGAGAGGGAGGTGGGGTCAGGATGAGCCAGACAAGGACAAAGTTCTTGTTCCTGTCCCCAGTTGCCCACCTGCACGAATTCCATTTTCCCTCCCCTGTCCTGTGTCCCCCTACTCCTGGGTGGGGCTGAGACAGAAAGGAGGCCTCCAAGGGTGGCACCCGGGATGACCCAACGGTTGGGAGATTTGTCCCCACTGGCTTGCCTTCAGCCCCCTCCCTCTGATTGCCTGCATCCCAGCCGCTCCCAGGCATGCCTGGGGCAGCAGGACCTTGCAAATCCTTGGCTGGGCTGCCTCCACTTAGAACCGGGTTTTTCTCCCCATCCCCCAAAAGACAGCCCCATAGGCGGGCGGGTGAGAGTCCCTGGGGAGGAGGGGTGAGCGGGAGCAGCCAGACACACCTGCCTCATTCCTTTCCTCTTGATCACCCGGGAGAGAGCTGTGGGGGCTGGGTTCCCTACCCCCTTCCCCTCTCCCATTCCAGTGAAGAGGAGAGAATGCAGGGGGGGGGGGTGCTCCCACCCCCCAGCACTGTCCACTACAGCACTAGCCTTGGGCTCCCCCCACCCCCGCACTGCTTTCTAGGCTTAAAGAGGATGGAGCCGGCGGAGGGGAGACTGAAGAGTTACAGGATGAAGCCGGGACACCCTGGTGGAGCAGCAACACTGCAGAGCAGGGCTGTCTCCGGAGAGAAGGGGGTGGTGATTGGGCTAGGGGAGGGGACACATTTTAGTGAGTCAAGGCCTGGTCATCCGACCTGCAAAGGAGGGGAGGAAAAGGTGGGGAAGGAGCGAAAGGGGTCGCCCACCCACTGTCCTCTCCCTGGGCCGGAAACTGACCGGAGTGCTGGCACCAAAGGTAGAACCCACAATTGTAAAGAGGTGTGTTGGGACTTGGTAAAGGCCCTACATAGACATGTGGAGATGATAAGGGGCACTGGGCTATGCACACTGGCTGAAGCCTGATGAACCTGCTGTTTGGCAGTAGGGCAAATGGGCTGAAAGGAGGTGGGAGTGGGGGAAGCTGCCAGCAGCAAGGGGAGAACCAGGGGCCAGGCAAGGGAACAGAAGGTGCGCAGGGGTCACTGGGAGGAGGAGAGGGCCTCTCCCACCCCCAACGTCTTTCACCTGAAGGTCACCTGTTACCTCCTGGTAGGGGGAAGAAGTGCTGGGCGCTACTGGAACCCTCGTGGCCCCACGGTGGCGGGAAGCCGAGGAGCTAACGGGATGAGGACGGTGGACAGATCGGCAGGCAGTAGCAGGTTAAGGCTGGGGTGGGGTCAGAACCCAGGCATCCTGCTTTTCAGTCCCCCAGGAGCCGAAGTTGGGAAGCGAGCCGAGCAGAGGCGCAGGCGTGCAAAGGTGGACCAACGAGCTACAGGAGTGCCCCGGAGGAGGGTGAGAAGAAGGGTCAGGGCCAGCTGGCCACTCCTCCTCCTTCGCCCCCAGCTAGCCTCCGGCAGGGGGCCTTCCACGTTGGAGAGTGGCCAGGCCCCAGTCGCGGTCCCTCCCCTCTCCCAGAAGCACCCCCCCTCTTATGTGGTTGCCGGCAGCTGCCTGCGGTCGCCGCAGCCCCTGTGCTCAAGGCACGGGGACTTTCCAACAGGGGAAAAAATGACTTAATGAGAGTGGGAGCCGGGGGCGGGAGGGACAGGTCCCTGTAATCACCGCTCCGCTGTGGGGCCTGCACGCCTCCGGGCCCTTCCCCGGCTTCCTGCTGCCAGCGCCCCCCTTGGGCTCTGTTGGGGGAGGGGCATCCCTTTTCAGGATCTGTGCTCTCCGGGGGCCCTCCGGCCGCCTTGGCTCCCTAGGCTCGCCCACGTGGGAGCAGAGATGGCCTCGCGATCCCTCTCTGGACCTTGTCCTTGGAGTCGGCGCGCGGGGCGGGGGGGGGGGTGCGGGTAACTCTTGCAGGGTCCTCGGTTGGTGGGTTGTAGGGGTTAGGGATGGCGAGGAGAGCCCTTCGCCGCTTCACGGCTGCGCACTCAGAAAAGCCCCGTTGCTGTGGCAACCAGGGCAGCCGAGGTGTGTCCGCAGGGCTGGGAGGCGCCCCCCCCTTTCGCCGCTGCGAGCGCGGGGGTGGGGGTGTGCCGTTACCATGGCAAGGGTGCGCAAGGAGGGCACATTCTTCCCCAGGGTGGGAGCGCCCTGGGGATACGAGAAGGGGGGCGACGGGGGCGGCAGACAGGGGAGGGGGTGGGTGCTGGTCAGAACATGGGAGGAGTTTCGGACCAGACGAACCAAGGCTTCTAGGGTGGATGTGAGGAGTTAGGAATAGGACCCCCCCCCCGCCCCGGTCCCCAACAGCTTTCCCGGGGCCTCCAGCTGCCCCCACCGTTCTCTGGGGTTCAACCCCCCAGCCCCCGATTTCGGAGAAGGGACCTGACTACCGACCTGAAGGGCTTTTGGCTTTCTTCAAGGCCAGACCCACGGAACTTAAGGGGCGCGCCCTTTCCCCCCAGAGGAGCTGCAGCCCAGACTGCAGGCTGAAGCCCTGCAATTAAGCCCCTCACCCGCCCCTGTGCCGCCCGCCGGCCCTCCGCCAGGCGGGTCTGCACCGGCAATTACAGCCGCGCGTAGCAGCTGATTACCTCGGAGCCGGGGAGCAGCCGGGGTGGGGACAGCCGGCAGGGCAAGGGCTGTCCCTGGCCCCAGGGTCTTTAACTGGAGCTTCGGCTGCGGCCCTTTCGTCTTTTCCCGGCTCTGGAGGTTACAGGGAGGAGTCTATTTCGTGCTTCTTCCTGCTGTGCCTCAGTTTCTCACTCCTCGAACGCACAGTGCGCCTGGGGCAGAGAGACTGCAGGAGTGTGTGTGTGTGTGTGTGTGCGCGCGCGCGCGCGCGCGCTGCAGTGTCTGGAGTGGACAACAGGGTACTCCAAAAAGTTCAAGGCCCCCGAGGCCGGCTCTCTCCCGCCTCAGGCTGCCTCGTGGGTCTCTCCTGGCCCTGCGCCCGACCCCGTGGCCCCAGATCTATCTTGCTGAGCCAGCCCGTTCTGCATTTTTGTGGGAAACAGAAAACGGCGCCCCCTCCGGGCGGGAGGCTCCCCCTTTTTGGCCCACAAGGGAAGGCGATCTGCGAGTGCGATGATCCACTACCACTCCCCGACCCCTGATGTCCCTTCGTGCTTTTCCCGCGGACGGCAGGTCTGCCGGAGCTCAAGGAGCGCTTCTCGCCTCCCGCAGTCCAGCTGTCCGCATCTGGCCAGCAGCTGGGAGCCGCCCACCGCAAACTGCTGAGGACACGGCGCCCTCTGTTGGTGCAGAGCCTCGAAACGCCGGCTTCGGGTTGCACTGCCCGCCGCAACATCAGGTCTGGGGGCTCGCCCCGGTTGGGTGGGTCTTGGGTTCCACCCATTCGATACCCTTTGCCTGTGAATACCGCCCGCCCTCGGTCTCGCATTCCTCCCAAATCTCACTCCACAGGTTCCTTCTTCTCCGGCTGCTGCCTTGCTGACCCTGTCCCCTCCGTCGCCCTGCTCCTAAAACCCTGCACGGCGACCTAGCTGTCCCCACTTTCTTCATGGCCAGTCGTCCGAGCGCGGCCGCTGCTTGTGCGGCGCCATCTCTCAGCGCCCGATGTAGAAGTCCTAAATAAGGAACACGGTTACATAAATCACCGCCCATTTGCTCAATGGAATTCCTCGCCGCGTCCTTAAAAATGAGGTGGTTGAGGTATATTTAGTGACTGAGGCAGTGTTTGTTCTACGTGGGGGAGGGATCTTGGAAAATACAGAACAGCACAGCGCAGCGAAGGGGCCCTCTTGTACTGCAGCGAAAATGTATAGACGTGATTTGAATTTCAAAAGTCTAAAACAGGCATTGAAATGCTAACGGTATTTTTGGGTGGGGGATTACAGGTGGTTTGCAAGTTGTTCTCAATTTAATCTGCATCTCTCATTTTCTATAATGAACATGTGTTAGCTGGACATGGTAATAATCCAGTATTCAGACCATTTTGACCTCAATGTGAGCATTGAGTTATACAATACAAATATACTACATTTAAAATGTTTAAAATGGTACTTATTTGAAAGATTGAGATTGACTCCTTTATTTGTTAAATATTTATTTATTTATTTGAAAGAGTTACACAGAAAGAGGAAGAGAGAGAGATCTTCAATTTGCTGGTTCACCCCCAGCTGCCTGCAAAGCTAGGAGTCAGGAGCTTCTTCCAGGTCTTCCACCTGGGTGCAGAGGCCCAAGTATTTGGTCCCAAGTCTTCCTCTGCTTTCCCAGGCATATTAGCAGGGAGCTGCATTGGAAGTGGAGCAGCCAGGACTCAAAATGGGTCTCAAACCAGTGCCCACATGGGATGCTGGCATCATAGGCAGCAGTTGTATCCACTGTGCCACAATGCCAGCCCTGAGAGATTGGTTTCAGCTGTTGGTCCTCTCCTCAAATGCTTGCCACCGTCAGGCCAAGCCATGAGCCTGGGGCCAGGAACTCAATTCAGGTCTCCCATGTGGGAAACAGGGACTCAACTACTGGAACCATCACCTGCTGCCCCACCGGGTGCACACTGATGAGAAGCTGGAACTGGGAGCAGAAGCCGGACTCCACACCAGGCACTCTGAATGGATGCAGGTGCCTCAAGTGGTGTCCTAAGCACTGTGCCAAGTGTTCACACCAAATATACTAAATTTTACAAAGAATCCTTTTTAAAACTACGAATTGGGAGATCTGTCTCCTGACAAGCATTAATATGACTGTTGTTGGGATTTTCTGTTCAGAATTGGAGTGGTTTACAGTAAGAATGGGTTTCCAATCTCTGACTCTCAGAGCTCAGAGAAGCCAAAAGGTTGTTAAAAGGGTCCTGAAATCCATGTGTGCATTCAGTATTGTTTGTGAATGGAGTAGGTTATTTATTTTCCACTGCTTTTCATATGGATGAAGACGCTGCCATCATCTACCATACAGAAAGCTTGTATAAAGGTTATTACCTTTTGCCCAGTCTTCATCCTCTTCAGTCTCTGCAACCCTACATCTGAGTAACTGTCCTCCCCTCGGGCACACATCACCCTTGGGTGGCTGACAGCTGATGGTGCACTGCCTGGTCCTCCTCCCATTCACAGTGCTGCAGAGATTCCGTTCACTCGTTCCTTGCCTTTTTCTTTTGAAACAATTTCAAAGACACAGAAAGTCCACATTCCCCTGAACCACTTGAGTTAATTGCCTACAGGATGCTCCAGTATGCATTTCCCACAAATGAGGACATTCTCCACCCTAACCTAATACAATGCTCACAATTGGGACATTAACATTGCTGCATTAGCCCTGGCTAACCCACAGGCCTTATTGGATTTTCATCCATTGGTCCAAGGATGTCCTTTCAACAAAAGGATCCAGCTCAGAATTCTCTATGGCATTCAATTATCAGGTCTTTCCAGTCTCCTTCCATCAGAGATGTTTCCTAAGCCTTTACTTTCACAACCAGGGAAATTTGGAATACAAGAGACCAGTTATATTGCAGAATGTCCCTCAATTTGGGTTTATTTTTCAGCCCTCATGACTAGGTTTGTGTTACGTGGTTTTGGCAGCAATATTACAGATGTTGTTTTCCTCCTTGTCACATTATTGATCCTGATGCTCAAGTTTTCCCAGATTTGGTCCACCTGGCAAGCTGGCTTCTGTCACTATAGTTCTCTGAGCACCTCCTTGCTGTCTGGCACAGCAAGATGTTTCAGGCTGGTGTTGTACTTCCTCTGCCCCAGCCCTGGCATCAGCCATTTCTCTCTTCTTTGGATGGAGAATGATACTTAGAAACCAAAATCTGAGTGCAGGATGTGCTCATTGTTCTTGAAGTGTTCCTGCCTCCAGACCTCTCCTTTCTTTCTGGATTGATCTCTTTCTATGTGACCGACCCCTACTCATGCTGCTACTGTCCACACTCTCCTTGCAGGCACTGTCTTCCTCCTTCTTGTCTCTGATATAGCCCAGGGCAGCCTGACTGGAGGGATGTCTTGCCTCGCCTGACCCTGCATGATGGCCTTTGAATGACATTATTCAGAAAGGAAGTCAGGCAGGTAGGAAGGCTGGAAACAATTTCACTTACTCTTTTTTTTTATTTAATAAATGTGAATTTACAAAGTGCAACTTTTGTATTGTTGTGGCTACCCCCCACCCCGCCCCCGCCGCCACTTCCCTCCCCCCTTTCACTTACTCTTGGAGCTTCGGAGACACTTCTCACTACTCTCTCCTCCGAAAGTGGCAATAGCTCTTCCGGTTGTCCCTGTCCTCATACTCTATTATTTCTCCGATACTTGATAGCCAATCCACCTGTTTGTTCCTTGTCAATGTAGATCTTGAATCTGATCATATATCAGCCCCTTCATTACCATCTTGGTCCAAGCCACTGTCTTCTCTTGCCTTGATTGGCTACAGTTGCCTCCAAGTTGAGCCCTCACACCCAACCCCCCAGTCTGATTCTTTGGAACTGTCAGCCATGAAGTTGCCTTCTCAGCTCAGGATTTTCCAAAGTCTTCCTATCTCCTCAGAACACAAGCCCACATACTGACAGTGATTTACACAGAACCTCCTTGCTGTCCCCTTCAGCTCATCTCCTATTCACCTCCTCATCCATTGTGCTTCTGCCACATTGGCCTTCCAGGAGATCTTTGAATAAGCCAAACACCGTCCTGCCTCAGGGCCTTTGCAAGTATGATTTCCTTTGCCTGAAATAGATTTCCTCAATAGATTTTCCTTCCTTAGAATATTTCCTTATGAGAGGGAGCTTTACAGAACAACTCTTAGAAAATGGCAAACTTCCTCTTCCTTTTTATTTTTCTTTATAGTCTGTGTCACACACTTGACATATTTGTGTGTTTGTTTACTGTCTGCCTTTGTGCTCTATAATGGAAACTCCATGAGAGCTGAGACTGTGGTTTGTTCTGTATTTCTAATGCCCAAAATGGTAGTGATACATTGTAGGCATTAACTAACTATAAATGGATGAATGCATGATTGTCCATGGGAACAACTGCCCATCTCTGTCTTCAGGCTCAGCCTTCCTTCCTACAACTTTTCTTGACATTCTGGCTACCAACTAGACGTGTTTTGCCATGTGTCTGTGCCCCACAAACTAAAGATTTTTTACCTTGAGTCATCCTTTTATGTGTCTATATGTTAGTTTTAGGACTGGGACTCTCTTTGTTCATTGCAATTTTTTCAATGCCTCGCACAGTGCCTGGCATACAGCATCCATCCCAGATGCCACAATAGCCTCCCATCTGGCCCCTCTTTTTTTGTTTGTTTGGACAGGCAGAGTGGACAGTGAGAGAGAGAGACAGAGAGAAAGGTCTTCCTTTTTGCTGTTGGTTCACCCTCCAATGGCCGCTGCGGCCGGCACACTGCGCTGATCCGATGGCAGGAGCCAGGTACTTCTCCTGGTCTCCCATGGGGTACAGGGCCCAAGTACTTGGGCCATCCTCCACTGCACTCCCTGGCCACAGCAGAGAGCTGGCCTGGAAGAGGGGCAACTGGGACAGAATCCGGCGCCCCGAACGGGACTAGAACCCGGTGTGCTGGTGCCACAAGGCGGAGGATTAGCCTATTGAGCCGCGGTGCCAGCCCTCATCTGGCCCCTCTATTCTCTCTCTCTCTCTCTCTCTCTCTCTCTCTCTCTCATTTATTTGAAAGTCAGAGTTACAGAGAGACAGGGAGAGACAGAGGGATCTTTCATCCACTGTTTACTCCCCAGATGGCTGCTATGGCCAGGTCTGGGCCAGGTCAAAGCCAAGAGCCAGGAAGCTTCTTTAGGGTCTCTGACATGGGTGTCAGCGGTCCATACACTTGAGCCATCTTCCTCTGCTTTTCCCAGGCTATTAGCAGGGAGCTGAATCAGAAGTGGAGCAGCCAGAACCCACACGAGATGCCGGTGTAGCCCACTATGCCACGAAGCCAGCTCCACATTTTCGCCCTTTTAAATCGATTCATCTCTATCAGGTTTCTATATTTTTAACTCCGATAAAGTGCTCTAATCATGTCATTTCCTCTGACTAAAGCTTTCAATGGATCTTTGTACCAATTAGGTTTTTAAATTGCCAACAACAGAAGTGGACTCTGGTTCACTTAAGTAGGAGAGGAGTTTGGCAGGGATGATATTGGGCAGCTTACAGAACTGACAGCCTTAGGAATAAGCTCGGTTAGTAGGCAAGAACCAAGAGAAGCGAGATGGTCAGAACTTCCATCGTACCCTGTCCCAGAGCAGCCTGGTTAGGGGCTGCTGCTCTGGCTCTGGGGGCTGTCTCCCTGCGCACTGGCTGTTGCTTCCCCTGGGGTGGATTCCAAACAATCCCCTTCTCCTTGGGTCCCTTACTGAAGATTCAAAGAGCTGAGCAGGAGCACTGATTTGAACTTGACCTTCCTGCCAGGTTTCTGACTTTCCATTAAGACTGGCTTGAGGAGGATTACCAACATAGGAAGAGGGCTCAGAGGCAGGGCAACTAAAGACCCTAGTGCACCTCCACATACGGGTTCCTGAGCATGTCACCAATGCCCTCCACCACCTGCCACAGCGTGTCATGTCTAGTTTTCCCGCTAGCACACCACGCTATCCTGAAGCACAATTGTACACTGTCCAGTGTTGCTCCTTCCTGTCTTGGCTTCAGCAACACCCCTGCTCCACGGGGTTTGTCCTTTCCCCTTTGTTCTGAGCTGGTCCCACAATTTATTTTCACTGACAGCATGTTGTGCAAGTGGCGCTGCGGGACTTCCAAGGACAGGCCAGAAGGAGTCGTGCAGCTCTGCCTCAGTCTCCTGGTATGTTCCCCCTGGGGCAAGCCAACCACCATGGAGGAGCTCTGTCCACCTGGGCACCACCATGCCGTGAGGAAACCTAACAAGCCACATGGGAAGGTCGCATGGAGAGAAGGCAGGCCTGGCCAGTCTCTGTCTGTCCCAGCCAATCGGGATGAGGTGCCAGACTTGTGATTAGAAAAGTCATCTTGGACTTCCAGTCCAACTGAGCCCTCAGGTGATGTCAGCCCGAGCCCCTGTCAGACTGTAATCTCACCTGAGAGCCTCCCATGTGCAAACCACCCGGCCGAGGGCAGCCTCCCTAGGACTGTGAGATGTGGTAATAAGTTGTTGTTCAATGCCACCGCATTGGGGGTGCTTTGTTCAGCAACGCAGTACTCAAACAGCCTCCTTCGTAGCTCATGTTTTGCTCTCTCTGGAGTGTCCCCCACTGTCCGATGCCAGCCAGGTGCCCACCCACAGCTTCACTTGTCAAAATCTGTATGTTGAGGGTGGCACAGTGTGGAGGAGAGAGTTAGGCTTGGAGCTGAATCCTCTTTTAGTCTCACTATCCTTGCGACCTTGGGCAAATTAATTGATTTCTTTAGACCTCAGTTTCTGCATCTGCTGAATGGAAAGAAAAACACCCATTTCCTAGAGTAAAATATCTGTGACTGGTCCATGTTGTCTCATGGATGGGTGGGAGGTCTTTAGCTGATACAGGACATGTAGACTTGCATCAAAGGGCTCTCCTGAGGTCCTATTCCCAACACTAATGAACTCTATGGGTTTGGACAAATAACTTCATCTCTGGGCCTTGCTGGCCTCCCAAGTAGCATGTGTAATGGGGTTTCTTTGGGCGGTTTTGTGGTGCTATGCAGCACTGTCCCCTCAAGGTAGAATGTCCAGACCCTTAGGCCGTGTCGCTTAACTGGCATGGCATCAGGATCCTGAGGATGTCCACAATTGGGGCTCAAGCCTAGTGCCCTGGGAACGTGGTGACAGATGGCAGGTAGGAACAGCAGAGGCTGAGACGGCATGGAATAGAGCAGAGGCTGGGCAGGACCGTCTTGTGGCTCAGGGCACATCCATTCCTCGGCTTTCAGGGCCTTCCCAGTGGAGAAGGAAAGATCTGGGGCACTGTAAGGGCAAGGTAAGCACCCAGACATCTCTGTTGTGGGGTCTCCTGGGGAAAGAGCTGAGAATAAGAAGCAGAAGATACTTTCCCATCAGAGAGGGAAGAGGAGGAAAGACAGGTGGGCCAGGAAGCTATGGGGGCCCCTGGGCCTGTGGACAGGCTGAGAGGCAGCAGGTGATGGTGAGATGGGTGGTTTCAGGCAGCAGTCCTGACCATGTGGCTGGACGGAACTGCCAGGCTGCTACTCAGGTTTCCACGGACACATGGGGATTGGGGAAGTTACAGAAGCACGCGCGCTGTCTGCTTCCAGTTGCACCTGGTGCAGAACGGGCAAAACAAATTAATGCCATTGGAAGGCAGGATGGTGGGCACCTGTGCAGGGGAACCAGCGACTAGAAGGAAACGCAGGGGTTCCTGGGGGTTGGCAACATTTTCCTTCTTCACCAGGGCCTGCTCTCACCACTGTGTTCATTTGTGAACTGAAGGTTTGTGCACTTTCCTGTTACTTCAATTACATGTTAAAAAACACTTATGAACTCGGGGGGGGGGGCTGGCACCGTGGTGCACTAGGTTAATCCTCTGCCTGCGGCGCCGGCATCCCTTATGGGTGCCAGCTCTAATCCCGGTTGCTCCTCTTCCAGTCCAGCTCTCTGCTGTGGCCTGGGAAGGCAGTGGAGGATGGCCCAAGTGCGTGGGCCCCTGCACCCACATGGGAGACCAGGAGGAAGCACCTGGCTCCTGGCTTCGGATCGGTGTAGCTCTGGCCATTGTGGCTGTTTGGGGAATGAACCAAAGGAAGGAAGACCTTTCTCTCTCTCTCTCCCTCTCACACTGTCTGTAACTCTACCTGTCAAAACACACACACACACACACACACACACAAAGGTGGGGCTGGCGCTGTGGCATCCACCTGCACCAATTCTCTTCCCAGATGCTCCACTTCTGATCCAGCTCCCTGCTGATGGGCTGGGGAAGCAGTGGAAGATGCTCTGGGTGCTTGGGCCCCTGGTACCCATGTAGGAGACCTGGAAGAAGCTCCTGGCTCCTGGCTTCAGATTGGCTCAGCTCCGGCTGGTTGCGGCCGTTTGGGGAGTGGAGTGGATGGAAGATCTCTGTTTCCCTGTCTGTAACTCTGCCTCTCAAGTAAATAAGTAAAACTTACCCCCCCCCCCCACACACCCACACGGGGCTGGCACTGTGGCACAGTGGTCTAAGTGCTTAAGTGCTAGTTGTGAGGTCGGCGTCCCATGTTGAAATATCAGTTCAAGTCCTGACTGCTGCACTTGCCATCCAGGTCGTGGCTAACACGCCTGGGAAAGCAGCGGAAGGTGGCCCAGGTGCTTAGGCTTTTTGGAGACCAGTATGGAGTTCCTGGCCCAGCCCTGGCTATTGCAGCCATTTGGGGAGTGAACCAGTGGATGGAAGATCTCTTCCCGCCACCCCCGCCCTCTGCCTTTCAAATAAATAAATAAATAAATACATAAATCTACACACACACACTCACACCCAACAACTTGGGAAATCGAGGGTGAATGGTTATTTCCCATCTCACGCCCTCTGAGACGGCACCTCTGTTGGGGGAGTGGGCAAGAGATTAGTGGGCTGGGGGTAAGGACTGCCTGGTTTCTGGCTAGACGTTTCATTTCTTCCTGCATATTCCTTCATTAATTCACTTAACGTTTAACAACTCCCTCCATATTGAACACTGTACTCACCGACAGGGACAAAGATTGTTATTAATTACAGCCGTTTCCATTTGCTTAGAGCTGAGTGTGGAGTAGGCACTGAACACCCCTGTCACCCTCACAATAACCCTGGTATTAGCCCCAAATGTCAGTTGAAGGCGTTTCAGAAAGGCTAGCAAATTGCTTAAGGTCACACAGCGAAGAAAATGTCTGTTTTTTCATATGCACCTGCTTCTGTGGATCCAAAGCCTAGGTACTTTTCACTGAGCCCCAGGGTCTTCCAGGAACCTTGGGGTGGAAGGACCTGTAGACAGATTGCTCTACTCGGGTTACGAATAGTTTGGGCCACACCCTCTCCTGTGACGCTCCGCAGGCTCCTCCATTCCCCCTGAGCCTGCTTCTCCATTTGTACACCGAGGGAGGACAACCACGCCTTTAAGGCGCCCGGAGCCCGGAGCCCGGAGCCCGGAGCGACAGCCTAGGACCGGCAGTCGCTGGCCCTGCTGGGTCCTCATCACCCACGTGTGCAGACCCCGGCCAGGGCCCGCGCAGCCTCGGGCGCCGGCTTCCAGGTGGTCCCTCGCCTCCCGACCGTAACTTTCAGAGTCGGGCAGACTAAATACCCTAGTATGCCTTCATAGCTGGGTCCCCGCCGCCACCGAAAGGTCAGGCGTACAGGCCCCGCCCCAAACACCGCGAGAGGACGCCGCGCTAGCAGCCGGGCGGGACTGTCTTCCGGGGTCGGCTGGGCGGACGAGACTCGCGCTGTCGCGAGATCTCGCGAAACCTCGGGCTTCCAGGCCCCAGGTGCGGCGCGGGCCCGAGGGAGCGCGCTCGTTTTGGAACCTGAGACTGAGGCCAGCGGAGGGCGGGGGTCGCAGGAGGGGTGCGCTGGGTCAGCAGAGGCCTCTGCTTGGCGTTTGGCCGCCCCCATTCACTGGGCAGCTACTATGGGCGGGCCAGACCGGAAGGGATCTTGCCGGCGTGTTCACATGATTGTGTTTGTATAAAATTAGCAAAAACCAAAGCTATTTCACCCTAAATTTGCTAAGCCGGAGTGGCTGTGGACATTAAGCATTTGGGAGCAGAGGGTTCTCAGGGGTTTAGCGGGGTGTATTCGTGTGGTTCCGTGTATTTCTGTGATTTAGTGGCATCTATGCATGTGTATACCAAGTTACTGCTAGCTTTCCCAGTGTGGGAGTCCCGCTCACGGGATTAACACCACCTGGGACAGCAGGGCCCCATATGAGCGCTGGTTCGAGTCCTGCCTGCTCTACTTCCAGTCCAGCCCCCTGCTAAATGTGCCTGGGCAAGCAGCAGAAGATGACCCAAGTGCTTGGGCCTCTACCACCCACGGGGGAGACTGGGATGAAATTCTATGCTCCCGGCTTCAGACTGGCACAGCCCTGGCCATTGCTGGCATTTAGGGAGTGAACCAACATCCTCAGATGTTCCCCTGTCTAGATTGAGAGATACTAAAGATTAGTCACTGCACAAGACAGTGTGAAATTCTTTGAAATCTTATAGCTCGTAAAGAAGCTTGATAGAGATTCTCCCAAATTTGACAACCATCCAAAAATAGAGTTGAGAAACTGACTAGCACTAGTAACTAGTTAAGTTAACAAATATACTATTTTTAAAGAATTGTGTCATGTTCTTGGTATGTATGAGCTTTTGAAATTTTGTATCTGGATATAATTCTTTTTCACATTTGGACCTCGTTATATATTTTAAATTTTATAATCTTTTTCTTAAGGAACCCCATGAAATGATGTTTGTATGTGCTCAGGCCTGAAAAACCTGGACCTGCCCTTGCATGCCTATTATCTCTTCCTTGACCTGTTGAACAGGGCAGGGTGTATATTAATTCTCTTTAATTTAAAAATATTTATTTATTATTTATTTGAAAGGCGGAGTTACAGAGAGACAGGGAGAGACACGGAGAGAGAGAGAGAACAAGAGATCTTCCATCCATTGGTTCGCTCTCCAAATGGCCATGATGGGTTGACGGGGCCAGGCTGAAGCCAGGACCCTGGAATTCCCCCCAAGTCTCCCACATGGCTGCAGGTGGGGCTGGAGTTGGGCCGTCTTCCGCTGCTTTCCCAGGTGCATTAGCAGGGAGCTGGATTGGAAGCAGAGCGGCCGAGTCTCAAGCATCTCAAGGAGATGCTGCTGTCACAGGTGGTGGCTTAACCCGCTGTGCCACAACACTGGGTCTGTCTTCCTTTTTTTTATTTTTGTTTTCTATTTTATTTATTTATTTTTTTTAACAGGCAGAGTTAATGAGAGAGAGAGACAGACAGACAGAGAGAAAGGTCTTCCTTTTTCTGTTGGTTCACTCCTCAAGTGGCTGCTACGGCTGGCGCACTGTGCCGATCTGAAGCCAGGAGCCAGGTGCTTCCTCCTGGTTTCCCATGGGGTGCAGGGCCCAAGGACTTGGGCCATCCTCCACTGTACTCCCGGGCCACAGCAGAGAGCTGGCCTGGAAGAGGAGCAACCAGGACAGAACCGGTGCCCCAACCAGGACTAGAACCCGGTGTGCTGGCGCCGCAGACAGAGGATTAGCCTAGTGAGCCAGGATGCTGGCCTGTCTTGCTTTTTGAGATGAGGAGCTGGGAGCCCTGAGACACTGTCGCTTGCCCATACCCTTGCTACTGTGATAGAGAGAGAACTAAAACCCAGCTCTTTTGGTTCTTGCTTCAGACATGTGGTTACACCAGGGGCAAGTGCCCTATTCCCAAACCTCTCACTGTCTTCAATGGGCAGGGCTTGGGTGTGCCAGGCTGGCCTGCCTTGAGTTCTGAGTTGTGCGTGGTCCAGATGAGAGGCCTGGTAAAGCCTTGTTGATGTCTTCCTACCCGCTCCTCGCCCAGCGACAAAAGAGGGCCAGCGAGCGGTGGGCAGTGACCCCTGAACAGCTGTAGCCCTGGGTCCTCCGTCTGTGTCAGGTGTGCGCGGTCCTTGAGCAGAGACAGAAGCCGCTGGGGAGCCGGCTGTGTGTGAATATGCATGGGAACATGGCTTTGGTTATTGCTCAAGCCAAGTGTATTTTTGGTCTTGTTTCCCTGGAGACTTATAGGGAATCGGGAGAGGCCTTCCCAAGTGTAGTATAATTTTGCCAGCTCCACTTCCTTTCCAATTCCCCAAATTAGTCACCTCGTCCCTCCACCTGGACTGACTTCTCCAAGGTCACCAATGACTTCTTTGTGGCTAAATCCAACGTTTCAGCTCTCATCTGGATCGGCTCTCCCCAGCCACCAGTGGTCTTTGCAAGTGTGAACCTGACCCCTCTGCCTAAACTCCTTCAGTGGTTCCTTGCAGTGGGGATTAAGGCTCAGCAGTGGGACCCAGCCCTCACCAGGTCCTTGAGGTCACATGTGCTAATTTTTCCTCTCAGATGGCCAGTGCTCTTTTCTGATGCGCCTTTGCATGTATATTGCTTCACCACGATTTTAGATGTTGTTTTGGTACTGAGAGGCCAACAGCAGAAGCGACCACAGCAGGCAAAAATCCCTGCCATGCTGTGGCTCCCTTCTAGCAGCTGTTTTTTGCTGGCATCTTACTCTGTTTTGTTTTGGCCATTGTTTGTTTTTGAATGATAGGGAGTTGGGGATTATTTATTATTTTTTAAATAGTGGTGTCATTGAGATATAATTCATATACCTTAGACTTTATCCCATATAAAACACACGACTCAACTGAGAATATTCAGGGTTGTGGGGCCGGCGCTGTGGCATAGTGGGCTAAGCCTCTGCCTGCCGTGCCGGCATCTCATATGGACAGCGCTTGGTATCCTGGCTGCTCTTCTTTCCATCCCGCTCTCTGCTTATGGCATGGGCAAGCAGTAGAAGGCGGCCCAAGTCCTTGGGTCCCTGCATCCATGTGGGAGACCTGGAGGAAGCTCCTGCCTCCTAGCTTCGGATTGACCTGGCTCTGGCCATTGTGGCCATTTGGGATGTGAACCAGTGGATGGAAGGCCTCTTTCTCTGTCTCTCTCTCTCTTTCTCTGTGACTACAACCTTTCAAATAAATAAATAAAATCTTTTTTAGTTTTTTTTTTTAAAGATTTATTTATTTATTTGAAAGTCAGAGTTGCACAGAGAGAAGAGAGGCAGAGAGAGTGAGAGAGGTTTTCCATCCTTTAGTTCACTCCCCAATTGGCCACAGCAGCTGGATCTGGGCTGATCCAAAGCCAGGAGCCAGGAGCTTCTTCCAGGTCTCCCACGTGGGTGCAGGGGCCCAAGGGCTTGCGCCATCTTTTACTGCTTTCCCAGGTCATGGCAGAAAGCTGGATCGAAGTGAAGCAGCTGAGTCTCGAACCGGCACCCATATGGGATGCCAGCACTGCAGGTGGCCACTTAACCTGCTATGCCACAGTGCCAGCCCCTTAAAAGTTTTTTTTTTAAAGATTTATTTATTTAGTTAATAAAATCTTAAAAAATTCAGTTTTATAACCATTACCATGATACATTTTAGAGTACTTTTTATTATCCCAGAAAGAACTTTGTACCAATTAGTAGTCACTTCCACTTTTCCCCAATCGTCCCATCCCTAGGCAACTAATTGACTTTCTTTTCTTTCTTTCTTCTTCTTTTTTTTTTAATAATAAGATCATATCTTTTTTTTAAAAGATTCATTTATTTGAAAGGCAGAGTTACAGAGAGAGAAAGAGAGAGAGAGAGAGATATCAATCTTCCATCCTGGGTTCACTCCCCAAATAACTCCTGGAGCCAGGAGCTTCTTCCAGGTCTCCCACATGGGTGCAGGGGCCCAAGCCCTTGACCCATCTTGTACTGCTTTCCCAGGTGCATTAGCAGGGAGCTGGATTGGAAGTAGAGCAGCTGGGACTCCAACTGGCACCCAAATGGGATCCTGGCACTGCAGACAGCGGCTTAACCTGCTCCGCAACAGCACTGGTCCCTGATCTTCTTTCTGTCTCTGTGAGTCCATCCATCTGGATACTTCTATAAGTGGAGTCGTGCATTTGTGGTCTTTGGTGATTGGCTTCTTTCACTGACTGTGACGTTTGCAAGGTTGACGCATGCTGCTGCTCTGTGCTCATTTTACTGCCACATATATCCTGTGGTATGATGTACCATGTATATACACGTGGTATATCTAATATACCATGTTTGGCTCATCCATTTAGCCATGGAAGGACATGCGGGTTTGTTTCTCCTTTTTGGTCATTATGAATTATGCTCCTATAGTGTGCCTGTGCATGTTTTTGTTCTCCTGGGTATGTACTTCAGAGTGGAGTTGCTGGATCTTACGTATGTTCAGCATCGCGAGGGATGGCAGACTGTTTCTCCAAGTGCCTGCACCATTTTACATTCCCACCAGCAAGGTAGGAGAGTTCCAGTTACCCCAATTCTTGCTGTTACAGATTGAATTGGGTCCCCCCTTCCCCATTTGTATGTTGAGTCCTAACTTCTAGAACCTGAGAAGGTGAGTATATTTGGGAATAGGGTCATTGCAGATAGAATTGTTACGTTAAGATGAAGTCATCCTGGAGTCAGTTGGTGTACCATATTTTTTTCTTTAAGATTTATTTATTTGAAAGGGAGAGTTATAGAGAGAGGGGAGACAGAGGTCTTCCATCTGCTGGTTCACTCCTGAAATGGCCACAACAACCAGGGCTCCAGGCTGAAGCCAGGAACCAGGAGCTTCATCCGGGTCTCCCAAATAGGTGCAAGGGCCCAAGGACTTGGGTCATCTTCTGTTGCTTTCCCAGGCGCACCAGCAGGGAGCTGGATCAAAGTGGAGCAGCTAGGACTTGAACTGGCGGTACCCATATGGGCTGTCGGCACTGCTGGCCATGGCTTAACCCATTATGCCACAATGCCAGCCCCATGACTGTGTCCTTTCTAAAGAGGGGAAGTTTGGATGCAGAGGGGCGTGCAGGAAGAAGGCCATCTGAAGGAGGAAGTTACACTGTGCAGGGCAGGAAAGAGATGATGAGACTCTTCTCTCAGCCATCCAAAGGATCACAGCACACACCCACAATAAGAAGTTAACAAGAGGCCGGCGCCGCTGCTCACTAGGCTAATCTTCCACCTTGTGGCGCTGGCACACTGGGTTCTAGTCCCGGTCGGGGTGCCGGATTCTGTCCCGGTTGCCCCTCTTCCAGGCCAGCTCTCTGCTGTGGCCCGGGAGTGCAGTGGAGGATGGCCCAAGTCCTTGGGCCCTGCACCCCATGGGAGACCAGGATAAGTGCCTGGCTCCTGCCATCGGATCAGCGCGGTGTGCCGGCCGCAGCGCGCCAGCCGCGGCGGCCATTGGAGGGTGAACCAACAGCAAAGGAAGACTTTTCTCTCTCTCTCTCTCTCTCTCTCTCACTGTCCACTCTGCCTGTCAAAAAAAAAAAAAGTTAACAAGAGAAAAGCATAACGTATTTTTACACGACATAGGAGCCTTCGGAATGAAGACTCAAAGATACAGAGGAAAAAGCTATCTAATTTTAGGGTTAAGTTGAGGAAGTAGGGACAACAGGTGGAAATATGATTGGATGAAAAGGATCTGAGCTAATGCATGTCTGTCCAGGTTCTCCCTGGCCGCCTGTTACAGCATTTTCTCCTCCCAGGTATAGGTCAGGACTCCTCTGGAATGAGGGTCTTAATTTCTTTATGGCCAGCTGTCACACAGATAAAGGAGGTGGGGACGGTCTGAGTGATATTTTTAGGCATTATGGCTTGCTTTGGGGAAAAGGGGGTCTAGTTTCTGTAACACACCTTGGGAAGAGGAATTCTAGTGTCTGTGGCTTGCCTTGAGGATAGAATGAAGAGGGGCAGGAGAAAGTCAGGGAGAGACTTAACTTTCTGACGCCTAACACTCTCTTTCAGTTCAAAGCACTCAGCAGCCACGGTGCCATTGTCTGGACGCTCATTTGCTGAGCTCCAGCAGCTGCCACCAGCCGAGGAATCAGCAGAAGCTTGGAGAGAGGCCCAGAGGAGACCCTGCCCTGTGCCTTCAGAGGCAGTGCAGCCCTGCGGACACTTTGATCTTGGACTTCAGCCTCCGGAACCATGGAACACTAAGTAAATCAGCCGCTCAGTTGGTGCTGCTTTGTTACGGTAGGTTTAGCAAACTAATTTGCTCTCTGACACTTGTTATTTTCCATCTTTTAAAAATTATTGTAAGCAGCCAGCTGGGTGTGAAGCCTGAAGCAAAGGAAGTTGAGCATCTTTTCACGTGCTTGTTTGGATGCCCTCTTTGGATGACCATCTATTTAAATAATTTGCTTATTTAAAAAAAAATGGGTTGGGGCTGGTGCTGTGGCGTAGTGAGTAAAGCTACTACCTGCAGTGCCGGCATCCCATATGATCACTGGTTCCAGTCCCGGCTGCCCCACTTCCAGCTCTGCTGTGGCCTGGGAAAGCCGTAGAAGATGGCCCAAGCACTTGGGCCCCTGCACATGCATGGGAGATCTGGAAGAGGCCCCTGGCTCCTGGCTTCAGATCAGCACAGCTCTGGTCATTGTATCTGTGTCTGTAACTCTAACTCTCAAATAAATAAATAAAATCTTTAAAAAAAAAAAGAGTCATCAGTTTAAATAATATATCAATGAAAGCTTGGGTAATGGAAGCAAAGAGAATGTGGATAATGATTGTTAATTATTTTTATTTTTAATTTTTATTTATTTATTTTAAGGGCCAAGTTACAGAGAGGCAGAGGCAGAGAGAAGTCTTCCATCAGCTGGTTCATTCCCAAACATATATTTATTTGTAAGAGTTCCAGTGAGAGAGGGAGAGACAGAATGAGAATCTTCCAACTGCTGGTTCACCCCCAATCTGCGGCAAACCAGATGGAAGTCAGGATCCAGGAACTCCATTGGGGTCCCCCACACTGGTATCAGGAACCCAAGTTCATGGGCGATCATCTGCTGCTTCCCAGGTGCGTGCGCAGGAAGCTGATTGGAAGCACCGAGTGCCAGAACTTGAACCAGGCACTCTGATGTGAGTGTCCCAAGGGGTGGTGTAACCTGCTGGGCCACAGCATCCACCCCCCACGTTCAAGTTCTTTAATAGCTGTAGAGAGACTCTGGTCTTCTGTTCCTTCTTAGAAAACTTTGGTGATGAATAGATTTCAAGGATTGTGTCTAAGAAACAACTTTTGGTTTCTTTGGGTTGCTCTATTGCTTTTAAAAAATTTTGGCTGAATTTATAATCAATTGAAACTATTTGAATGCATTTTCACTTTTTTAAAAAAAGATCTGTCGCTCCCCCTCTTCGCGGAGGAACGACACAGGACCCTGCGCTGTTCTTTTGTCTGCTCTGCCCTCCCCGGGTTTGCTGCTGGTTCTTCCCGGGTTGGCTACGACCCTTCCACCTCCGTGGAAGGGCGGTTCCCCCTGCCACTTTCCCCACTTCCGCGGGGGAGTGGCACACCGCGGGCTGGCTCTCTCAGGGGCTGCTCAGATGTTCCTCAGGTGTTCCTGGTGCATGTTGTCTCTCTCCTCCTTTATAGTCCTCTTCCACCAATCCCAACTCTGCTACCCACACGCCGAGTATGCTGCTCTCCTCCAATCAGGAGCAGGATCAGCTCCTGCAGGTCATCACTCAAGTTGGCGAGAGGCAGCTGCATAGAAGTTGTTACTCCCTTCTCAGCGCCATATTGTGGGAGAGCAGATGCATAGAATAAGTCTTAATTCCAGTAACTTAGTCTAGTCCGAGTTGCTCCCCACAGATCTATTTAATTATTTGAAAGGCAGTGTAACAGCGTGGGTGGGGGGGTGGGGGGGTAGAGATTGTCTTCCCTCTGATGGTTCACTCCCTAAATGGTTGCAATGGCTGGAGCTGGGCCAATCTGAGGTCAGGAGCCAGGAGCTCCTTCCAGGTCTCCCATGTGGGTACAGGGGCCCAAGGACTTGAGCCATCTTCTGCTTTCCCAGGCCATAGCTGAGAGCTGGATCGGAAGTGGAGCAGCTGAGACTGTAGTGCCCGCACTACAGGCCACGGCTTTACCTGCTACGCCACAGTGCCGGCACCATTTTTCCTAATCTTTTAAACTGAAAGTCAATTCTACTTGTTTGGCTCTTCTTTCTTAATATAGGTTCTAGGTGCTAGGCAAGCATTTCTCTTAAGTACTGCTATTAACATTCCACAAATTTTGATGTGTCGTATTTTTTAATTTTCAAAAAAGTTTTTATGTATATATTTGAAGGTGAGCGAGAGAGAGAGAGAGAGACAGAGAGAGAGACTGACTCCCTCCTACTGGTTCACTCCCCACATGCCCACAGTGGTTATGGCTAGGTCATATGGCTAGGTCTCTCACCATGTGGCAGAAACCCAGCTACTGTAGCCATTAACTGCTGCTTCCAAGGGTCCGCATTTGCAGAAACCTGGAACTGGGAAGGGAGCTAGGCCTTGAACGCCAGCATTCTGATGTGGGACGTGGTGCCTTAACTGTTAGCTAAATGCCAGCTCCCCTGAGTTTTCATTTTTATTAACTTAAAATACTTTCTAACTTCAAAGCTGGCTGATAGGGTCATTCCTATCTTCCATGGCATTATGAGTTTCTGTCTACTTGTACCCATCAATTATTGAGAGAGGGATACAGAAATCTCTAAATATAATTGCAGATTTGTCTGTTTCTCCTTGAGTCCTATAAGTTTTTGCATCATGAGTTATGAAACTGGTTTTAGAAGCATAAACATTTAGATTTATATCCATTTTTTAAAGACTTATTTTATTTATTGAAAGGTAGGGTTACAGAGAGAGATAGGAAGAGACAGAGAGAGAAAGATTTTCTATCTACTGGTTCACTCTCCAAATGGCACAATGGCCAGGGCTGGGCCAGGTGAAGCCAGGAGCCAGGAGTTTCTTCCAGATCTCCCACATGGGTGTAGGGGACCAAGGACTTGGGCCATCCTCCTCTGCTTTTCCAGGTGAATTACAGGGAGCTGTATCTGAAGTGGAATAGCCGGGACTCAAACTTGAGCCCATATGGGATGCCTGTGTCTCAGGTAGAGACTTTACCTGCTATGCCACAATGCATATAATTATATTTTTTGATGAATTCATCTCTTTGTCATTGTAAAATTCCCTTCTTTATTCCTGATTGTATTTGTTTTCTCTGAAATCTATTTTGTCCATTATAAATAGCCGTTCCAGAACTCTTTATATTTTTTATAAGAATCATTTGAATGGGAGAATGACAGAGAGGGAGAGAGGGAGAAGGAGAGAGAAGGAGAGAGAGAGAGAGAGCGAGTGAGCATCCATCCATCCTCTGGTTCACCCCCCCCCCCCCAATGGCTACAACAAAGCCAGGAGCCCAGAATTCCATCCTGATCTCCCATGTGGGTGCAGAGGCCAATCACCTGGGCCATCCTGCACTGCCTTCTCAGGTACATTAGCAGGAAGCTGGATTGGAAGTGGAGCTGCCAGAACCCAAATCAAACTGGTACTCTGATATGGGATACTGGCATCCCAAGCAGTGAGTTAACTTGTTGTGCCAAAATGCTGGCCCTGGGAATTCTTTTATTATAGTACTATATATATATATTTTTTTTTTTTCTATTCTTTTACTTTTTTTTTTTTTTGATGGTGGGCAGTGGGGTGGGGGGAGAGACAGATTATTTACTTGTTTCCACCCCAGATTTCCCAGAGGCTGGAACTGGGCTGTGCCAAAGCTGGGAGCTATGAGTTAGGAACTCAGTGCAGGTCTCCCAGGTGGCTGGCAGGGACCCAACTACTTGAGCCAACATTTACAGCCTCCCAGAGTCTGCCTTAATAGTTATTATTGACGTTTACCTGCAAGCTTACCCTTTCTGGTGCTTTCCGTTCTGTCTACGTGTCTCCCTGGGAACTTGGCCTTCCAGGCCCTGCTTGCCTTGGTTGCTCTTGTGTGTTGTCCAACAACTGTGATTTAATATCTTATCCAGGTTTTTGTTTTGTTTTTCCCCTGAAAAGAGCTTACTTCCATTTGTTCCAAGGCTTGAGAGAAGGCTCCAGGGTGACTAAAACACAGGCTCCCAGTCGTGCTGCAAGGGGGCATTGGGGAGGGACATTCGCCTGGCCTCCCTGGAGGCAGTGGCCCACACCCTCCGGAGCTGCGTGGTGGCCATCCAGGTAGAAGCCCAGGGAGAGAGATATAAACTGTCCCTGGGTGGAGGGTGGCCGCCACTTTGGGGGGAATAATTCTGAGGAACCGGGGAAAGCTCCTGGCGGATCAGAGATAGGGAGGGTGTGGGCTGGTCTGCATGGAGGTGGCTGAGATGGAGGTTCTGGAGGCGGGGCTGGAGTGGAGAGTGGAGGGCAGAGGAGGCTGCCGGGCAGGGCTCCCGGGGCTGCTCGTGCAAGCCCTGCTGGAGCCGGAGGCAGGGAGGCAGACCGCGGGGTGCTGCTCACCTCGCTTTCGTGTTTGTTTTCAGTGGAGGCTGCTGTGATCCAAGCGCTCCATCATAGCAGAGCTCCTGTGCCCGTTTCCGTCTTTCCCACATGCCTGGTTCTCTCTGTGTACCTAGGATGGCTCCCTAAACACAGCCAGTCATTTGGGGCCCGTCTCAGCTCCTGCCCACTCCCCTGGCATGCTTTCTGAGCCTGTACCTCCACCTGTGCCCCCAGGTGACCCTCTGTGGCATCACTTGTCACACTGCTCTATAACATGTGCCCTTCCTCTAGGCCAGACTCCCAGAGACTCCCACACCTAGTGCAGCGCCTCCTACATCTGTGAGATGGCTCAATGACAGGCATATCCTTCCTATGATCCCCCTTCTTTGTTTTAGAGTTTTTTTTTTTTAATTTGAAAGGCAGAGAGAGAGAGAGAGAGCGAGCGAGCATCCATTCACTGGTTCATTCTCCAAATGGCCACAATGGCTAGGGTTCCAACAGGCTGAAGCCAGGAGCCAGGAGTTTCTTCTGGGTCTCCCACATGGGTTCAGGGATTCAAGCACTTGAGCCATCTTTTGCTGCTTTTCCAGGAATATCAGCAGGGAGCTAGATGGGAAACGGAGAAGCTGAGGCTCCAACCAGCGCTTCCAGTATGGGATGTGGGCATTGAAAGTGGTGGCTTAACCCATGACAAGGCAAGATCCTCCCCCCTCCCCCCAAACACAAAGGCTTGCTATGATGGTAGCAGTTTATTCCAAGGCAAAGAGGTAGCATACATTTCATCAGTGACACAGGATAGCTAATCCTTACACAGCCTGGGACATAATTTGAGAACTAAACAGTGGTTTAGGTGTGGAGATAGAACTTGTGACTGGGCTGTGTTGTCCTCTCCAGCCCTTCCTAAGAGCTTCCAACCTCCCCGCCATGATGGCTACTCAGCAGTAGGGTCTTTCTCTTATCTTCCTGCTGGCAGACTTTGTCCCCCATTCACCCTCTTCTCCAAATGCTGTTTGCCTGTTCATTGGTTTTGCTTACTCGGAGCTTCTGCTTTGTCACAGCCTCACGGCGTCTTCTACCTGCCACCTCTCTGTGCGTTCGCTCAGTTCCTCCCCTGTCATCACCTTCCCACCTCTCATATCACTTCCAGCTCCACAAGAAAGAGAATCTGGTTGGTTCAGTTCAGACACCGTCCCTTTGGTCGGTGTCCTGTGTGGGCCACCTCACAGCCTCTGCTTGTTGACTTAGTAATTGTGCACAGGCCACTGGCCCCCTGCTAGACTGTCCCCACTGGGTAGGTGCCCGATCCTGGGGAGGAGTGTGGAGGGCAAGGTTGAGTAGTGTACAAACAGCATGGAGATGGAGATCCATGTTTAAGAAACTGCCTTGGGAAGGAGCAGTGGACATACCATGGATTCTAAGCTTTGGCGTTGGGGTGGGGGGTACCATTTGTTTCGAGGCTTTTGTCTAGCAACGGTTGAAAATAATTCAAAATTGAGAATCCTGGTGCTAAGGGAGCGACAGTTTGTGTTACTGGTCAGCGAGAGCATCTCTTACTTGAAATAATGAGTCCTATAGGTGGTAGAGTTAATATTTTTCTTTGTTTTGAGTTTTTAAGAAAGATTTATTTATTTGAAAGGAGAGAGGGAGAGAGAGAGGGATAATAAACAGATATTGTCTGCTGGTGCATTACCCAAATCCCTGTAATAGCTGGGGCTGGGCCAGGCTGAAACCAGAAGCCAGGAACTCCATCCAGGCTTCCCACATGGGTGGTAGGAACCCAGGACTTAGCTCGTCTTCTGCTGCCTCCCAACTATATTAGAGGAAGCTGGCTGCAAAGCCAAGTAGCTGGGACTCAAACTCTGATATGGGATGTGGGCAACCCAAGCGGCGGCTTAGCCTACCGTGCCACAGTGCCTGCCCCCTTTTCTTTTGGATAGAGCCAGTTTTAAGATGAAATGAAAGAACTGGCTCATATCCCGGCCTGACGTATGGTTGCCCCACTTCTTGTCCCAACAAGGGAGCCAGGAGTCCCCGGAAAATTCTGTCCCCTGTAACTGTGACGTAGATAATCTGGGTTTGGGAGGGATTCACAGGAAAGTAGCTTATAATGTTTGATTTGACCATGAATTAACTGCACATTTCCTAAATGAAATCAGCGAATCCACTGAGTAACTGTTGAGATGATTGTTCTGGAGGCTGGATAACGCCAGCTACACGTGGGATTGCATATTGATACAATCTTTCCTGTTAAATAGTCCAGTCCTCTCTTTCTCTCTCTCTCTCCCTCCCTTCCTTTTTCTCTATCTTTCCTTCCCTCTCTTACTCCCTTCCTTTTTCTCTCTCTTTCCTTCCCTCTCTCCTTCCTTCCCCTCCTTCTTCTTTTACAATATTTTTCTTTATAGAAAAATTATGGGGGCTGGCACTGTGGCATAGCTGGTAAAGTCACTGCCTGCAGTGCCAGCATCCCATATGGGTGTTGGTTTGAGTCCTGCTCCATTTCCAGTCCAGCTCCCTGCTAATGTGCCTGGGAAAGCAGCAGAAGATGGCCAAAGTCCTTGGGCCCCTGCACCCTCATAGGAATCCTGGAAGAAGCTCCTGGCTCCTGGCTTTGGATGGGCCCAGCTCCAGCCCGTTGGCAGCCATTTGGGGAATGAACCAAAGGATGGAAGATCTCTCTCTGCCTCTGCCTCTCTGTAACTCTGCCTTTCAGATAAATAAATAAATCTTAAAAAAAAGGAAAAAGTATGAAATGCATCATGTACACTTAAGTGTATTAAATATATATGTACAGTTTAAATATCTGTAGTTCATAAACATCTGTGTTCACACTACTCAGGTTAAGAAACAAATATTGGGCTGGGTGTTTGGCCTGTGGGTTAAGTTGCCACCTGGGATGTGCACATCCCATATCAAGTCCCTGAGTCAAGCTCTGCTTCCAATCCAGCTCCCTGTTCATTTGCAGCTTGCACGGCAACAGGTGATGGCTCAGTAGATGTGTCCTTGCCACCCACACGGGGGACCCAGATTGGGTGCCAGGCTCCTGGCTTCAGCTTGTTCCAGCCCTAGCTGTTGTGGCCATCTGGGGAGTGAACTGGTAGATGAAAGATCTCTCTCTCTCTCTCTCTCTCTGCCTTTCAAATAAATACATAATTAATTTTTAAAAAGAAGCAACTATTATGAAAGTGTCCTATACCCTATAGGCCCTTACAATTATATCCCTTTCCTCCAGAGAGCCAACCTCCTGCTATCTTCTATGTTAGCTATCTTCTAATATTTTTTATTTTTTTATTTTTATTTATTTTTTATTTAAATTTTTTTGACAGGCAGAGTGGACAGTGAGAGAGAGAGACAGAGAGAAAGGTCTTCCTTTGCCGTTGGTTCACCCTCCAATGGCCGCCCCGGCCGGCGCACTGCACTGATCCGATGGCAAGAGCAAGGTACTTCTCCTGGTCTCCCATGGGGTGCAGGGCCCAAGGACTTGGGCCATCCTCCACTGCACTCTCTGGCCACAGCAGAGAGCTGGCCTGGAAGAGGGGCAACTGGGACAGAATCCGGCACCCTGACCGGGACTAGAACTCGGTGTGCCGGTGCCGCAAGGCGGAGGATTAGCTTAGTGAGCCGTGGCGCCGGCCCTCTTCTAGTCTTTTTAAAAACAATTTCAACACTCTGGATTCCTCTATCATATATTGTTTATAATGTGCACAAAATGAATTCAGTAAGGAGAGTGTATATCAGCAGTAGCTACTTTTTTAAAAAAAAATTATTTATTTATTTGGAAGAGTTACTGAGAGGCAGAACAGAGAGAGAGAGAGAGAGAGAAAAGTCTTCTATCCTCTGGTCCACTCCCTAGATGGCCACAACAGCCAGACCTGCGCTGGTGTGAAGCCAGGAGCTAGGAGCTTCCTCTAGTCTCCCATGCATGTGCAGGAGCCCAATGACTTGGGCCATTTTCTACTGCTTTCCCAGGCCATAGCAGAGAGCTGGATAGGAAGTGGAGCAGCTGGAACTCGAACCGGCGCTCCTATGGGATGCTGGTGCTGCAGACAGGGGCTTTAACCCACTGTACCATAGCACTGGCTCCAGCAGGAGAAGGTAAGATGACAGAGTTTCAAGTGGGCATTTGGCTTAATGGTTGAGATACTACTTGGCCAGAGGGGAATGTTGTGGTGAAGTGGGTTAAACCACTGCTTGGAATGGCAGAATCCATATCAGAGTGCTGACCTGCTCCCAGCTACTCTGCTTCCAGCCCAGATCCCTGCTAATGTACCTGGGAAGCAGCAGATGATGTCTTGAGAACTTGGGCACCTGCCACTCACATGGGAGACCAGAATAGAGTGCCTGACTCCTGGCTTTGACCTGGCTCAATCTTGGCTGCTGTAGCCATTTGAAGGGTGAACCAGGAGATGGAAATATATTTTTTATCATCTATCTATCTAATTATCTATATATCTATCTTCTATCATCTATATATTATGTTGTCTATCATCTTTCTACCATCTATATATCTATGTTATCTATCATTTATCTCTCCTTCTCTGATGCTCTGCCTTTTAAATCAATCAGTCAATAAATCTTTTTTAAAATTATTTATTTATTTGAGAGGCACACAGAAAGGGAGAAACAGAGAGAAAGGTCTTCCATCCACTGGTTCACCCCCAAAATGGTCGCAATGGCAGGAGCTGAGCTGATCTGAAGCCAGGAGCCAGGAACTTCTTCTGGGTCTCCCACGTGCCACAGGCAGAGGCATAGCCCACCATGATACAGCAATGACCCTATAAATCTTTTCTTTTTTTTTAAGATACTGCTTTGGATGACCACATCCCATATCAGAGTACCTGGATTTTAGTCTTGGTTCTGCTTCCAATTCCAGCTTCCTTTTAATGTGCACCCTGGGAGACAGCAGGCGTTGGCTCAAGTACGTGGGTCCCTGCCACCCATGTGAGAGATCTGGATTGAATTCTTGGCACCTGGCTTTGAGCTGGACCAACCCCAGCTATTGGGGACATTTGGAGGATGAACCAGTGGATGAGCGATCTCTGTCTACCTTTCAAATAAATAGATAAATATTGGCAAACAACATGCGATAACTGAAGCCCTTTGCACTTTTGAGCTCTGATAGTTAGGGCCTTCTGCCTAAGAGTAAATAAATAAATAAAAAGAAGACAGAATCTCTGGGGTTGGGGGTGACCTCGCTTTCCCTGAGAGTTCATGGGGCAAAGGCATGGGTGAGTCCATGGGACATTTTTGGGCCTCATCCAAGCAGGGGCACCTGGCAGGCAGGAGGGGCAGCCACGGACTGGATGTGGGGCAGGGACACGAGCCGGGAGATGGGCTGCTCTGTGTTTCCCGAATCCAAGCTCCCACAGCTCTCGGGAATGGGTCAGAGCGAACACTTTGGTGATGGGAGAAATAAGCATCTTCAGATAACCCAGGCAGGAGAGCAACGAGGAAGCGCAGGAGCCTCATCCACCTGTGGTCAGCACAGCCCCCTGGTGCCGCCGTGGTCAGAGCAGCTGAAGGTTTGTGCGGTCCTGGGGTCTGGGGTCGCCTCTGTGTATAGACCCAGAATAATGCATAAGAAGGAGTGAGCTCTTGGACTTGTGGGATTCTCCTGTTTGCCCCATGGTGACTCTAGTGGGCACCCCAGATGCTTCCCCCTCTTGGTGTCCCTCGCTGGGAACTGCAGAGCAGCGGCTGCTCACACACCACGCAACAAGGGAAGAGATACAATTTGTCTGGCTTCTTTTTTTTTTTTTAATTTATTTTAAAGTAATAGTTACAGAGAGAGAGAAGGAGAGACAGAGAGAGAGAGGTCTTCCATCCACTTGTAACTCCCCAGTTGGCCGCAATGGCCAGAGCTGCGCTGATCCGAAGCCAGGAGCCAGGAGCTTCTTCCGAGTTTCCCCCGTGGGTACAGGGGCCCGAGGGATGCTGGCACTGCAGGTAGTGGCTTTACCTGCTACACTACAGTGCTGGCCCCCTGGCTTCTTTTTAACATACAACCTCATCAGAGCACAAGCTTAAAAGCCTGGCACGATGTTATTTGCAGTCAGGGCACAGGAGGACAATGCCACAGACGCCAGAATCAAACCTTATAATATAGAACTTGAACCACCCACTCTGCCTAAGGAGGACCCAGATAATCTAGACTTGCTGCACTGACTGTGAATCTGAGAATGCTTTGCATTCAACCATATGGTCTCAGACCTTGCCACACAGCCCATATTGTCCTCTTAGTATCCTGTACAGTTTTTTCTTTTCAATATTTATTTATTTATTTGAGAGGCAGAGGCAGAGACAGAGGCAGAGAGAGAGAGAGAGAGAGAGAGAGAGAGAGAGATCCTCCATCCACCGGTTCATTCCCCAATATCCACAACAGCTGGAGTTGGGCTGATCAAGAGCCAGGAGCTTCCTCCAGGTCTCCCATGTGGGTTTTTAGGACTCACTTGTCCTAAATTTTAAGGACTCACTTGTCCGTTCATCCAGGAACCATAAATACTTGTCCCTGTACTCTGCTGGGTCCTGGAGATACGGCAGCAAAACTGAAGTGATCTCACTTTTATGGACTTACATTCTCGAGGAGGAGCTGGCAATGAGTTAAATAGTTGTTCAACAGGTGCACAATTACAGCTACTCTGACTTTTTCTTTTTTAAAAAGAATTTATTTATTTATTTTAAAGAGTTACAGAAGGAGAGGCAGAGAGAGAGAGAGAGAGAGAGAGAGAGAGAGAGAGGTCTTCCTCCTGCTGGTTCACTCCCCAGTTGTCCTCAATGGCCAGAGCTGCACCTTTCGGAAGCCAGGAGCCAGGAGCTTCTTCCAGATCTCCCACACGGATGCAGGGGCTCAAGCCTTGGGCCATCTTCTGCTGCTTTTCCAGGCTCATTATTAGGGAGCTGGACTGGAAGTGGAGTGGTTGGGACTTGAACTGGCACTCATAGGGGATGCCAGTGCTGCAGGCAGAGGCTTAACCTACTACATCACAGCACCAGCTCCAGTGCAATTCTTTGAAGGTACACATTTTCCCTGAACTTTCTGAAGACCCCCACATAAGGACAAGGCAAGACCTGCATGGTCTAGGCATTGGTATTGGACAGCAAAGATAAAGAAGAGCCAAGGCCTGGGGAGGGAAGTAGAGCTAAGAAATCTCAGAAAGCTGCTCTGTTTATTAGCAGATGGAAGTAACAGCAGGGGGAATTCTCTAAGTTAGAAGAGGAACCCTGGGGGCTGGTGCTGTGTAGTAGCCTGCAGTGCCGGCATCCCATATGGCTGCTCCTCTTCCCATCCAGCTGTCTGCTATGGCCTGGGAAAGCAGTGGAAGATGACCCAAGTCCTTGGGCCCCTGCACCCACGTGGGAGACCCAGAGGAAGCTCCTGGCTCCTGGCTTCAGATAGGCGCAGCTCCAGCCATTCTGGCCATTTGGGAGTGAACTAGCAGATGGAAGACCTATCTCTCTCTTTCTCTGCCTCTCTGTAACTTTGCCTTTCAAAAAACAAATAAATCTTTAAAAAAAAAAAAGTACCCTGAACCACAGCTGTGCTCAAAGTTCAGAAAAGTCAATCTCATGTAAAAGTAAGTGATAGGCTGGCATTTGGTGTAGCATGTAAGACACCGCTTGGGATGCTTCATCCCATATTTGAATGCTTAGATTTGAGTCCCAGCTTCCTGTTGATGGACACCTGGGAGGCAGTAGGTGATTCTCAAGTGGTTGGGTCCTTTTCACCCATGTGGGAGACTGGATTGAGTTTCTGGCTGCTGGCTCAAGCCTGGTCCAGCCCTGACTCTGTGGGCATTTGGGAAGTGAACCAGTGAATGGGAGACACCTCTCTTTCTCTCTTTCTCTCTCTCCCTCTCAAATAAGTTAAATAAATAAAAAAGTAATCTAAAAAGCAACAGGAAAATCTCGAGTCCAAGGTCCATGTGCAGTTATTATAAGAGAATAAGGAAACACTATCCATAGCAAAGAAAGCATGCTCACAGAAGAGATAACAACTAACCCTGACGGTTTTAAACAAATATGAGAGATGTTAAGAATAACACAAGACATGAAAGAACAACACAGATCAGATTTGAAAAACTCTGAAATGTAGTGATAGAAATCAGAAAAAAAATTTGACACGAAAAGAAAAGCTGGTGCTGTGGTGTAGCTGCCTGTGGTGCCCGTCTCCCATATGGGTGCTGGTTTGAGTCCCTGCTGCTCCACTTGAGATCCAGCTCTCTGCTATGGCCTGGGAAAGCAGTGGAGGATGGTCCAAGTGCTTGGGCCCCTGCACCCACATGGAGACCTGGATGGAGCTCCTGGCTCCTGGCTTTGGCCTGGCCCAGCCCTGGCTGTTGAGGCCATCTGGGGGGGGGGGGGGTGAACCAGCAGATGGAAATTCTCCCTCTCCCTCCCCAATCCCCTCCCTCTCCCTCTCGCTCTCCTTCTCCCTCTCTCTTTCTCTGTCTCTTTCTCTCTGTAACTCTGCCTTTCAAATAAATAAATAAATCTTAAAAAAAAAAAAAAAGGAAAGGAAAAGCAATTTTAACAAGGAAGACTAAATTGGAAGAACACTGGAGTGAATTAACATGGCAGATAATGCCTTACGAGGAGTAGAGGGGCGGGCACTGTGGCGTAGCAGGTAAAGCCGCGGCCTGCAGTGCCGGCATCCCAGATGGGCACCGGTTCAAGTCCCAGCTGCTCCACTTCCGATCCAGCTCTCTGCTATGGGCTGGGGAAGCAGTGGAAGATGGTCCAAGTCCTTGGGCCTCCCCTGTGGGAGACCTGGAAGAAGCTCCTGGCTCCTGTCTCCCTCTCTCTGTCCATAGCTCTGCTTCTCAAATAAATAAATCTTAAAAAAAAAAAAAAGAAATTTTAGGGATAAAAACAGAAGATAAGCAGCAGATGTGTAGCTCAGCCCACATTAAGGGCTGGCATTGTGGAGCAGCAAATTAAACTGCCACTTGCAACACTGGCATCCCATTTGGGATGAATAAGAAAAAATAAAAATAAATAGTGGTGGAGTAATCTGTAAATTTTCTCTCTGCCGCACACTCCATACAGCAAATTTCGTTCTAAATGGGCTGAAGACTGAATGAACCTCCTTCTCCTTTTCTTAAAAGATATGTTTGTTTATTCCAAAGGCAGAGTTAAATAACCTAGGAAAATAGTTTCATGACTTTAAGTAGGCAAAGATTTCTCTCTTTTTAAAGATTTATTTATTTATTTGAAAGAGTTACAGAGAGGGAGGGAGAGACAGAGACCTTCCATCTGCTGGTTCACTCCCTAGATGGCTGTGATGGCCAGAGCTGAGCCAGGCCGAAGCCAGGAACCAGGAGCTTCTTCTGATTCTCCCATGTGAGTGGCAGGGCCCCAAACACTTTGGCCATCTTCTGCTGCTTTTCCTAGTCCATTAGTAGGGAGTTGGATTCTAAGTGGAGCAGCTGGGGTGCAAACCTGCACCCATATGGGATGCTGATATTTTGGGCAGCAGCTTTACCCACTATACCACAATTCTGGCCATGTAAAGATTTCTTAAAAAGGATGCAAAGGGGGCCCACACTGTGGTGCAGTGGGTTGAAGCCCTGGCCTACCTCTCCTCTGTAACTCTTGTTTTTCAAATAAATAAAAATAAATAGGGTGTAGAACCACAAGCTGTATGGAAAATTATTAATAAACTGGACTAAACTAAAATTAAAAACTTCTGTTTACCAAAAGCCACAACTGACAGAGTGAAAGGAAAAGTGTGGAGAAGAAATATTTACCAAAGGATGGACTCAGAACATAGAAAGAATTCCAGAATTGTAAAGATAATTTATCAATGAAAAAAAAAGACAACTCTATTCTTTAAATGAATTAAAGACTTGAACAAGTATTTTATAGATGGAGACATCTAACTGGCCATTAAGCTTCTGAAACACTACCAAACTTTATTAGACATTAGGAAAAATGTAAATTAAAGCCACAGTGAGATTCCACTACAGCCCATTAAAATGGCTAATATAAAAAAAATTTACTGGGGCTGGTGCTGTGGCGAAGTAGGTTAACACCCTGGCCTGAAGTGCCGGCATCCCATTTGGGCGCCGGTTCGAGACCTGACTGCTCCACTCTGATCCAGCTCTCTGCTATGGCCTGGGAAAGCAGCGGAAGATGATCTAAGTGCTTGGGCTCCTGCACCCATGTGGGAGACCTGGAAGAAGCTCCTGCCTCCTGGCTTTGGATCAGCGCAGTTCCGACCATTGCAGCCTTCTGGGTAGTGAACCATCAGATGGAAGACCTCTCTCTGTCTCTGCTTCTCTCTGTGTAACTCTGACTTTCAAATAAATAAATAAATCTAAAAAAAAAAAAGGCCAAGTGTTGAGGAAAATGTAAGCAATACAAGCTCCCGTATGCTGCTGCTGAGGGTGGAAATTGCCATCAGCATTGTGGGAAACGCTATTCAGTATCCTTTAAGGCCGAACATGGTTCCTTCAGCTCAGTATAAACTCCTAGGTTTATAGCTAACAGAAACGCACACATACTCACCCACAAGATATATCTCAAGATGTGCATAGCAGCAATATTTGAAGCAGCCCACGCTAATTCCAATTGTATCAGTTACCTACTGCTGCATTAAAAAACTCACTCCAGGGATGGGCCTGTGGCCTCGTGGTTAAAACACCCGCATCGCAGACTGGAGTACCTGGGTTTGATACTCAGCTCTGCTACTCATTCCAACACCCGGCTGAGGCAGGCACGGCAGGCAGTAGTGATGGTTCAAATGATGGGGTTCCGGCCACTTACATGGGACCGAGTGTCCGGCCCCCAGCCAGACTTGGACATTGCTGGCATTTGACAAGTGAATCAGCGGAGAGTTCTTCCTTCCTTCCTTTTTTTCTTTCTTTCCTTCCTTCCCTCTCTCCCTTCCTTCCCTTCCCGCCTCCTTTCTTTCTTCTTTCCTTCCCTCCTTTCTTTCTCTATCATCTGTGTGTGTGTGTGTGTCTCTGTTTCTGAAATAAATAAATACATAGAATTTTAAAAATCACTCCAAAACTAGGGGCAAGCAATGCGGCACATGCCATATTAGCTTGTGGTTCAAGTCTCTGCTGCTGTACATCCTATCCAGCTTCCTGCTAATGAACCCTGGGAGCCAGCAGATGATGGTCCCAGTGCTTGGTCCCTGCCACCCACCTGGGAGACCTGGATGGACTTCTGGGCTCCTGGCTTCAGCTTGGTCCACCTCTGCTATAAAGGGCATTTGAAGAATGAATCGGTGGGTAGAAGATCTCTCTTCTCTCTCTTTGTGGTTTTGCCTTTCAAGTAGATGTATAAATAAATAAACAAACCTTTAAAAATCAGTATGCAACGGAATGGCTTACGCAAGGACTGTTGATTGCTCTCCAGGCCAGGACTGTGGGAGTGGCCTGGCTGCAAGGCCCAGCTCAGTCCCCCTCAAGGTGGCAGTGAAGGTCACAAGGCAGGACCTGCAGTCTTTTGACGACCAGACTGCGTCTCATCCACACGGCTGCTGGCAGGAGGCCTCAGTTCCTTGCTGCTGGTGGTTCTCAATCCTCCACCACAGGGCCTTCCCCCCGTGTCCCTTCTCTGCCTTTGCCTTTGTTTTCTCCTTCAGGGATCTATAGTTACAGTATGTCTTCAATGTTAGTCATTTTCTCTTTGACTCCTTTTTTGGCCCTTTTAAAATTTCATTTCAAGTTTTAATATTGTCCTCCATTTTGCCTTCTACTTTTCTCTTTTTTTAGTGTTTTTTATTGATTTGACAGGTAGAGTTATAGACAGTGAGAGAAAGAGGCAGAGAGAAAGTTCTTCCTTCTGATGGTTTACTCCACAAATGGCTGCTACGGCTGGTGCTGTGCCGATCTGAAGCCAGGAGCCAGGTGCTTCTTTCTGGTCTCCCATGCAGGTACAGCAGCCCAAGCACTTGGGCCATTCTCCACTGCCCTCCCAGGCCACAGCAGAGACTGGACTGGAAGAGGGGCAATCGGGACTAGAACCCTGCGCCCATATGGGATGCCGGCGCCGCTGGCGGAGGATTAACCAAGTGAGCCACGGCGCTGGCCCCTTCTCTCTCTCTCTCTCTCTCTCTCTCTCTCTCTCTCTTTAATACTTATTTATTTATTTTAAAGGCAGAGTTACAAAGAGGCAAAGGCAGAGAGAGAGAAGAGAGAGAGGTCTTCCATCTGTTGGTTCACTCCCAAATGACCACAATGGCTGGAGCTGAGCTGATCCGAAGCCAGGAACCAGGTGCTTCTTCCTGGTCTCCCATGTGGGTGCAGGGACCCAAGCACTTGGGCCATTCTCCGCTGCTTTCCCAGGCCATAGCAGAGAGCTGGATCAGAAGAGGAGCAGCCTGGACTCCAACTGGCTCCCATATAGGGTGTCGGCTCTACAGGCAGAGGCTTAACTTACTACACCACAGCAGTGGCCCCCTAAAATGCCTTTATAAATTCTACATTCGCTAGTTAATTACACGTAGTTTATATCATCTCCCAGGCTTCTGTTGACTTCATTTAAAAAATTATCTTTGGATAAATACAAGTTTCTAATTGATATTCTCTTAAACCCAAAACAGTGAAGGTTCTCCAAAGTTTTAGAGTTTATCTGCTCAATTTTAGGTCTTGTTTTCTGTTGGATGTGAGGGAAGAATTGTTTCTTCATGCCCATGGTTTGAGTCCTGGTTGCCCAGAGTCTGATCCAGCTCCCTGCTAATGAGGCCAGGAAGGCAGTGAAAGATGGCCCAGTGCTTGGGCCTCTGCTGCCCATGGGGAGGCAGATGGAGTTCCTGGCTCCTGGCTTCAGCCTGGCCCAGACCTGGCTGTTGTGGCCATGTCAGGAGTGAGGCAGACAATGGAAGACTTCTCTCTTTCTCTCTCCCCCACATCACCCTTTCAAATGAATAAATTAATTTTTTTCCAAAAAAAATTTAATTTTAAAAAATGCCCACATCCTGTATTGGAAATCTTGAGTTTGATTTCCGGCTCTGGCTCCTGACAGCGACTTCCTGCCAGTGCAGATCATGGGAGGCCGCCGTGATGGCTCAGTAACTGGGTTCCCTCCACCCAGTGGGAGACCCGGTTGTGTTTTCAGTTCTGCCTGCTGCCCTGTCCCAGCCCATGCTGCTGCAGACATCTGGGGAGTGAACCAGTGGACTGGGGCTCTTTCTCTCTGCCTCCCAAATAAATACCTGTTTAAAAAAGAAGATAGATTGGTCAGTAGAAAATAAGTAAGAGAGATGAGCAGATGATTCACAGTAGAGGAACCCCCTCCCCCAAGCAAATAAATAAAATCCCAGAGGCCTCCTGACCCCCATGTGCTCCTGTGATTAGGTTCCATTATCTGGCAAAAAGGATGTTTGCAGGTGCAGTTGAAGTTAGCAATCAACTGCCCTTGAACTAGGGCGGTCAGCAAGGTGGGCCTCGACAGCGTTTCATAGGAGCCCTTCACAAACCAAAGGTTTCCTCCTGGGGGCTGCAGAGTGGGAGTAAACTTTAGAAGGCAAACTGTGCAAGGCTGCTGACGTGAAGGTGGAGGGGCCAAGTGCTGAGGTGTGTGGGCAGCCTCCGGGGACTGTGAGGTGCCCCCAGCTGATGGCTTGCAAGGAAGCGGGGATCTCAGCCCTGCAACATGAGGGATTGCTGACGCTCCTGGTGAGCAGAGCCCGCAGACACACGGCCTGCCTTTGGCTTCAGCCATGTGAAATCCCACGCAGAGGACCGAGTCAGGCCCACCTGAATCTGGCCGTGCGCGTGAGCTACCAAGCGGATGCTGCTCTAAGTCTCCACGTGTGCAGGTCTAGTACTTGCTCTGTAGCAATCAAGCACACACACGCACGTTTGCTTACACAGATAGCTACGTATGTGGGCAGAGAACAAAGAGATCTTTGTAAAGGATAAACACCGCATTTAAAATATTGGCTATGGGCCGGCGCTGTGGCGTAGTGGGTAAGGCCGCTGCCTGCAGTGCCAGCATCCCATATGGGCACCAGTTCAGGTCCCAGCTGCTCCACTTCCTATCCCGCTCTCAGCTATTGCCTGGGTATGCAGTGGAAGATGGCCCAAATCCTTGGGCCCCTGCACCCGCCTGGGAGACCTGGAAGAAACTCCAGGCTCCTGGCTTTGGATGGGTGCAGCTCCGACCATTGCAGCCAACTGGGGAGTGAACCATCTGATGGAAGACCTCTCTCTCTCTCTCTCTCTCTCTCTCTTCCTCTTTGAACTCTACCTTTCAAAATAAGTAGACAGGGGCTGGCGCTGTGGCGCAGTGGGTTAAAGCCTTGGCCTGAAGAGCCGGCATCCCATATGGGCACCGGTTCTAGTCCCAGCTGCTTCTTTTCCAATCCAGCTCTCTGCTGTGACCTGGGATAGCAGTAGAAGATGGCCCAAGTGCTTGGAATCCTGCACCCTCGTGGGAGACCCAGAAGAAGCTCCTGGCTCCGGATCGGCACAGCTCCAGCCGTTGCAGCCATTTGGGGAGTGAACAAGCAGATGGAAAACTTTCTGACTTTCTCTCTCCCTCTCCCTCTCCCTCCTTCCCTCTCTCTACTCTGCCTTTCAAATAAATAAGTGTTAAAAAGAAAAAAGAATCTGAATTAGGAGGAAGGGGACTTGAATATAGGCACTATGATAAGAGATGCAGGGATCCCAACTGGCACCTTAACTGCTAGGCCAAAGATAATTCTTTATGCTGACCTATTTTTGGTAGAAAGGCCTTGCTAACTGTGTAAGCTGGAGCTCCACAAATACTCACTCTTCAGTCTTAGAGGAGAGAGTGGGAAAGTGAAAAGACTGTCCCCTCGATTACTGGTTTCCAAATCTGCCCAGCACAACCACTGGGGGATTTCTGCAGGCATATCATCTCAGGGCTCTACCTCGCACCCATGGAATCCTGGTTTTTCTACAGGTGGGCTCAAGATGAAACCATTGTGAGAAAAACCTAGACAGAAACTGTGGAGGTGACTGGGTCCCACCTGCTCTCTCTGGAGGGCAACACTTCTGATGCAGTTGGCCAAGAACCGGGCCCCTGGCTTCATGCTAAGAAGACCTTCATTTGCCTTTGGGTACTGCTTCTTCCACCGTCTCCACCTATGCGGTTGACATGGGTTAACCCTGCCCCCAAACCACACAGGGAGATTCACGACATGGACCTGGTCAGCTCTCACCCTGCTCGCGATTGGAGTGGACTGGAGACCCAAGCCACCCGATCCTTGGAGTTTTACTAGGACTACTGGGAGACAAACACCTTCCTTCTCTGAAGTTGCTGAGCCAGTTGGCCTTGAGCTGCTGGGGACTGATTAGAAAGAGGTGACTTGAAGGAAAGCAGAATCCAGAGGGAAAGAAAATTACTAACAGTATTAGCCCCTGGTCCAGCTGGACCCCATGGAGTCTTATAAGCCAATAAATGCCTCGCATGGCCTTTCCCCTAATCTCAAGGTGATTCAAGTTGCAAACCAAATACTTGCATGGACAAAAGAACCAGGTGGGACTTTCTACCCCCAAATTTTCCTTCTGGAAATGTGTAACTTCAGAGAAACGATGTTTGGCCTTGATGGCTAAGGAGAGGAATCCCTTACATCCAGGTGTCAGTGAATGACTGAGCCAGGGGTGATCCTGATGGCCACAGTCTGCGTTCAGATTCCAAGGCCTATTTCCTCTGGGTTCCTCAAACCTCCCTGGCCCAACCACGGCTGGTGTTTGGAATTCTGCATCAGCTCCTAGCGACCCTTCCTCCAAGGGAGAACCTTGCAGGGAGTGGAAAAGCCGCCTCTCTACAGCCCGTGCAGAAGTCAGGTCCCCTGCACTGCTGCTGGGATGCGTTCCTTCCGTAGCAGTTTCCTGCTCAGATCAGAAATCTGAGGCTTCATCCTCCATCACGTGTCGGAACCACATTTGCCCCAGCCAGTGTCCAGTGTAAGAGGCAGCCATGACCACACAGAGCCACAGGTCACCACCAGGGCTATCAGCACAGTGAGGGGTAATGGGCAGGAGGGAGCAGGGAGGATGAACTTGAAGCTGTTCCAGGGTTCTTTTTTTTTTTTTTTTAAAGATGTATTTGTTTATCTGAAAGACTTAGAGAGAGAGAGAGGCAGGCAGAGGCAGAGGCAGAGGCAGAGGCAGAGAGAGAAGTCTTCCATCCGCTGGTTCACTCCCCAAATGGCTGCAACAGCTAGGGCCACCAGGCTGAAGCCAGGAGCCAAGAGCTTCATCCCTGTCTCCCATGTGAGTGCAGGGGCCCAAGCACTGAGCAGCCAGGCCTGGAACCGGCACCCATACAGGATGCAGACATTGCAGGCGGCGGCTTTACCTGATATGCCATAGCACCGGCCTGTCCCAGGGTTCTTGCCGGGAACTCCAGGACTCCTTGCCTGGCCTGCCTTTGGGAAGCTTCCTCAGGGAGTGCCTGGGGGCTGCAATAAAACCTGCTTACAACGTGATCATGCCTGCCCTTCTGTTTACTATTGAGTAGCTGGTGGGTTATTCTGCACTGGGATGCCATCTTCCTACCCCACTCTGTGTGATTCTGTGGGTAGGGCATCCACTCACCGTCCATTCAATGCAGATCTGAGTGTGCAAGAAAGTGTCTTTTCACTTCTCTTTTAAGTTAAGCTGCACCGTACTTCTAGACTCATCCTTTCGAGGTGGAGATGACCTGTCTTAGCTATCACGGGGACTCTGTCCCCCTCCCAAGGGCTACGCAATATTTCTAGAAGACGGAGGAAGATCTGCAGCACAGCCCTCGGGGGAATCCATCGTCCTGGTGCACAGGGCCCTCAAAGTCCGCCTTCCCTCTGTCTCTAGGCTGTTACTGAGGGTCAGGGTCCTTTAAGATTGCTATGTAATACGTGATGCGCACAAAAAGATGTGAGTGCTTCAGTGGTAAAACACAGCCTGTGTGGTGGAATCCCCTTCATCCTTCCTTCCCAACAACCTCCCCTTTCCTGCCGCCAAGGCCGCTCATCAGAAATAGCCACTATTTTATTTTTTTAAATATTTATTTATTAATTTTTATTCTTTTCAAAGATTTATTTTATTTATTTGAAAAACAGAGTTACAGAGAGAGGTAGAGTCAAAGAGAGAGAGGCCTTCCATTTGCTTCTTCCATTCGCTTCTTCTGGGTCTCCCACACGGCTGCAGGGGCCCAAAGACTTGGGCCATCTTCCACTGCTTTCCCAGGCCACAGCAGAGAGCTGGATCAGAAGTGGGGCAGCTGGGAGTTGAACTGGCACCCAGATGGGATGCTGGCACTGCAGGTGGTGGTTTTACCTGCCATGCCACAGTACACACAGACCCCCCCCCCTTATTTTTTTAAAGATTTATTTTGTTTATTTGAATGTCAGAGTTATGGGGGCGGGTGTTGCATTTGCTGTTCATTCCCAGAACAGCTGCAATGGCCCGGGGCTAAGCCAGGCTGAAGCCAGGAGCCAGGAGCTTCCTCCAGGTCTCCCCCATGGGTTCAGGGGCCCAGGACATGGGCCATCCCTGCTGCTTTCCCAGGTGCATTAGCAGGAATCCAGCTTCCTGGTAATGTGCACCCTAGGGAGCAGCACATGATGGCTTAAGTAGCTGAGTACCTGCCAGTCACATGGGCTACTGGGATGGAGTTCTTAGGTCCAGAGCATTGAAGGGGTGAATCAGAGACAGCTCTTGAGGCCGGCCCTGTGGCACAGCGGGTTAAAGCCCTGGCCTAAAGCATCGGCATCCCATATGGGCGCCGGTTCTAGTCCCGGCTGCTCCTCTTCCGATCCAGCTCTCTGCTGTGGCCTGAGAAAGCAGTGGGATGGCCCAAGTCCGTGGGCCCCTGCACCCACGTGGGAGACCCAGAGGAAGCTCCTGGCTCCTGGCTTCGGATTGACGCAGCTCCGGCCATTGCGGCCATCTGGGAAGTAAACCAGCAGATGGAATACCTCTCTCTCTGTCTCTACCTCTCTCTGTAACACTGTCTTTCAAATAAATAAAATAAAAATCTTAAAAAAAAAAAGACAGGAGCTCTCTGCATTTCTATTCTCTCTCAAAAACAAAAACAAAAATCAGAATTATATTTATATTTTGGAACCAGAGAGAAAAATTCTAAATTAATGGATTGTTTCAAAGCTCAGCCTCTGGTGGCCAGTGCTGTGGCACATCGGGTTAAGCCTCTGTCTGCAGTGCGGGTATCCCATATGGGCTCCGGTTTGAATCATGGCTGCTCCACTTCTGATCCAGCTCCCTGCTGATGCACCTGGGAAAGCAGTGGAAGATGGCCCAAGTGCTTGGGCCCCTACACCCCTGTGGGAGATCCTGACTTTGACGTGGCCCAGCCCTGGCCACTGTAGTCACTTGGGGAGTGAACCAGCAGTTGAAAGATCTCTCTGTGTGTCTCTCCCTCTCTCTCTGTAATTCTGGCTTTCAAATGAATAAATAAATCTTAAAAAAAAAAAAAAAAAACTCAGCCTCCACCTGTCCTTAATCTTAGACAAATAGGAGGAAACTGGAAGTGGCTCCCATCTCAGTAAGAAGAGCCCAACAGGCTCGGCACACAGGGCTGATCCATTAGTCCGCACACCTGTGAGCAGGGGGTTGCTGGGGCCTGGCTCTCCCCTGGGAAAGGTGCTCACAGCATAGCTTGGCATCGGACAAGGAAGACTGTGGACTTGGACATGGAGAGGACACAGTACCAGGTGAAGAAACTGGACCTCATTTGAAAACTGATTTTAGCTCCATGTGCATGAGAATTTAGGACACGCTGGAGATGGATTAGCTGCAGCGGAGGGAGGCGGAGGGGGCTGGGAGGGATTAGCCGACTGTCCAATCCCATTCTCTGTAACTGATCCTAGGGCACTGGTCATTTTACCACTGTTATTCCTTTTCTGTCTCTGTCATCTACACTGCAGCTTCGTGGAAGGCTGGAGCGCGTGCCTTTTTGTGTTCCCAGCTCCTAGTCCAGTACCTCGCAAGCTATGGATTCTCAAATAGCATTTTCTCACATGGATTTTGTAACTTCCCGGAACGTTTCTCAAAGCCCTTTCAAGGCTGCCCGGCGTCTCTGGAGCTCTGGGGAGATGGTAGGGTAGCCAGAGACCGCCTCCTGAAAGGCACCGTCAGAACGTGGGGCCAGCGCGGGGCCCCGTACGGCACGGGCACACAGAGGTTCCCAAATGAGTGAGGCCAGAGAAGGCGACCAGTGCCTGATCCTCTGAGGTCTTCGTGATCTCAGGAAGAAAATCAAGCAACCCTTGGAACAGTCTGAGTAGCAGTGGCTTTCCACACGGTAACCACTGGAGCTCAGAAACCAAATGAAAAGAAATGACAGGGGCCAGCGCTGTGTCGTAGTGGGTAAAGCCGTCGCCTGCAGTGCCAGCATCCCATATGGGCGCTGGTTCGAGTCCTAGCTATTCCACTTGTGATCCCGCTCTCTGCTATGGCCTGGAAAAGCAGTGGAAGATGGCCCAAGTCCTTGGGCCCCTGCACCCACGTGGGAGACCCAGAGGAAGCTCCTGGCTCCTGGCTTTGGATCTGCACAGCTCTGGCCATTCTGGCCAATTGGGGAGTGAACTAGTGGATAGAAGACCTCTCTCTCTGCCTCTCCTTCTATCTCTGTGTAAATCTGACTTTCAAATAAATGAATAAATATTTAAAAAATAAGAAAGGGGCTGGCGCTGTGGCACAGCGGGTTAATGTCCTGGCCTGAAGCACCGGCATCCCATACGGGTGCCAGTTCAAGACCCAGCTATTCCTCTTCTGATCTAGCTCTTTACTACGGCCTGGGAAAGCAGTAGAAGATGGCCCAAGTCCTTGGGCCCCTGCACCCACGTGGGAGACCCGGAACAAGCTCCTGGCTCCTGGCTTTGGATCAGCCCAGCTCTGGCCATTGCGGCCATCTGGGGAGTGGACCAATGGTTGGAAGACCTTTCTCACTCTGCCTCTCAACTTTCTATGTAACTCTGACTTTCAAATAAATGAATAAATCTTAAAAAAAAAAAGAAAGAAAAAATAGAGATGACAGTATTGCCTTGGCCACTTTTTTAAATAAAAGATTTATTTATTTATTTGGAAGTCAAAGTGACACAAAGAATAGGAGAGACAGAGACAAAAAGATCTTCCATCTGCTGGTTCACTGCCCAGATGGCTGCAATAGCTAGAGTTGGGCCAACCTGAAGCCAGGAGCCAGGAGCTCCTTCCAGGTGTCCCACATGGGTACAGGGGCCCAAGCACTTGGGCCATCTTCTAACTTCCCAGGCACATCTGCAGGGAGCTGGATTGGAAGCAGAGCAGCTGGGACTTTAATTGGCACACAGAACTAGACTGCGGGCATCACAGGCCACAGCTTAATCTGTTGTGCCACAACACTGGCCTCCACCCTGGCCCTTTAATGAAGGGTGTACTAATGAGATTAAAACAGCATCAGCAAGCAGCAAGCTAATGGTTCAGGCCAAGCAAACCTCTCTCACTCTGTAAAAATAATTACAATGTAATTCATAACAACATTTTTTTAAACACCAAGCACCATGTATATGTAACACGCATGCATTGGTGAGCATTGCGATTAAATAAACTCTTGCAACCATGCTATGATGATGGGTCATTTTGATAAACTTCAGAACTGAGAAACTTGCCCTGAGGTCCACAGCTTGTAAGTGGAGGGGCTAGATTTGAACTCAGACCCAAGTGACCCCAGGACCCACACAAGAACCCCCACACTATTTGTCTCTTTCAAGATGACAACGCTAGCTGTGCTATTTGTGGATGAGCCAGATTTCTTCCTGGGCCCTCCATGGAAACCCCTTGTTCAGTCCCAAAGGAGGACAGGACCCCAGGGTTCAGCCTCTGTCGGGAGACAGCTCCCAGAATGCAGGGCCCATGTGTGATTCCTGTAAGTAAATGTAAAAAAGGCCCTCGCGGTCCGGCTGGAGTGCAGAGACCGAGTAAGAGGGAGGGGTGGTTGGGGGCAGACAAAACTGCTTGGGAGCAGAGAGGAGGCCACGCTCTGCCCCAGGGAGCATCCCAGCTGGAGTTCTCAAAGGCCCTTCTCTTTCACAAAGAATCTACAGGATTGGGGTGTGCAGCCCCCCCACCCCTGGGGCTAGGCCAGGGGCAGAGGCAAATCCTAGCCCAGGACTCAAGGGTGGGGAGGCAGGACTCTCAGAGGGTCTGTGCTCCCAGAGTGGAACAGAGACAGGCGGCCGGGAACCGGGTGAAAGACACGGAGCTACACGGAGACCAAGTCACAGTGGCAGCTTCCGGCCGCCACCTGCCTGGTTGAGATGGAAACGCTGATTCCAGCTCCAGCCCCCAGACAGGCTAAGAATATCCCAGCAAAGCAACAGCCGCCGCCCCCGTCCTTCTTGCTCTGCTCCTGCATCTGTAGCGCTATGCTGGGCGCCAGCAGGGCCAGGCAGGGGGCGGGTGGGGGTGACACTTGGGGTGCAGGACGAGGAGGAGGAGGCATAAAAAGGGCAGGAGAAAGTGAACTGAGAAATAAAGGTGTTGGCGCGTGCCAGGGGGACTGGGCAGACAGAGCTGCCCTCAGGGGGCGGCACAGGGAGGTGGAGGCAGCAGCCAGGCAGCCCCAACCAAGATCAGTGATGAGGATGGGAGAGGATAGATGGCAGGGGGCGTGGGGGGGGGGATGGGGAGGGCTGGCCTGGGTAACTCAGAAGGGAGACACGCCCCCTCCCCCCTTCCATCAAGGAAGGAAGCAGAGTTTACAGCAGGGAAAGGAGTCTGTCCTTCTCCATCTCCTTCATCTCCCCATCGGTCCCTCCTCTCCCTGCCCCAGGGCATCCTGTTCCTCCCTTTGGGCCCAACCCTAACCTGTCTTCTACAGAACCTGTCTTGGGGACACCACATGAGGTCCTTCTAACAAGGAACCTGACAGAATGACAGCAGATAGCCCTCCTCTGTCAGCTTCCTCTCTTCCTGCTTGCTCCCCCCTCCCCATGCTCCGCAGTCCAGCGGAGTGGGGGTTCTGGTCTGTCCCCAGCCTCCCCAGGGCCTACTCCTCCCCACATCAGCCTCCCTGGGGTGAGGGCCCCAGGAGACGGAGGGAGGGCTGGGTTGCTGTGTACTCTTTGCCTTTGTACACTGCAGGAGCTGAGACCCTGGGGTGAGGGTGTTAGATTGGTGAGAGAGCTGGCGTGAGGGCAGCAGGGAGCAGGCACCCGGATGCCTAGGCTGGGTCTCCATTCTGGCTGCTTTAAGAGCTTGCATTGTCATTAACCTCTTGGAAGGAGTCTCTTGGACACATGGAGTGCAATGACCTTGGGTTCTGGGACCTCCAGCCTTGCTGTGTTACTGGGAAGGCTCCAGACCTCATCTTGGCCTCTTTTCCTATGCTTCTTCACCTTTCAGAAACCCCAGCTCCAGCTTGGCAGATCCTAGGGAGATTTACACGGCTAAGAGCCCAAGCTGCTCTCCCCTTCGTCTCCCGGGCTGAACCGCGGAAGTGTGGGCCTCACACGAATGCTGTGCACACAAAGACTGAGCCTGTCAGACAGACGCAGATTAGGGAGAATCAGACAGGGCTGCAGCTCGAGAGCGAAACAGATTCACAGGACAGATTTGATTTAGAATCAGAACAGTAGAATTGGAACAGGCTTTAGGGATGCTCTTTCAGTCCAATTCCTAAAATGTTATCTAATGTTTTAAATAGTCATTTTAATCTGATAATAGAGGTAAAATCTACAGAACCCCTGCATTTTAATAAGAAACAGAGGCTCCAGAGAAATGAAATGACTTCCCCAAGGTCATGCAACTGGCAATGGACTAGACTGTCTCTGCCTCCTTAGGCTGTGGCTTCTCAGCAAGTGGCCACAGAGAGGAAGTGTCTGAGTGCATTGTTTGGAGACGTTCCCTTAAAATGGGCCTACTTGCCCAGGTCGAGGAGTGTGGGCTCATCTAAGGTGAAACTGGTGGTGATCGTCATCAATAACTAATCCTTTGTGGCACAGCAGATTAAGCTGCCACCTGGGATGCTGGCATCCCATATGGGTGCCGGTTCGAGTCCCAGCTGCTCCTCTTCTGACCCAGCCCCCTGCTAATGCACCTGGAAAAGCAGCAGATGACCCAAGTGCTGTGCCCCCTGCCACCCACATGGGAGATCCAGATGGAGTTCCAGGCTCCTGGCTTCATCCTGGCCCAGCCTCAGCCATTGCGGCCATTTAGGGAGTGAACCATCAGGGTGTTCCCACCCTCCCCTGAAACTCTGCCTTTCAAATAAATAAATGAAATATTTAAGAAAAGAATGTAATCCTATCCAGGCTAAATTCTCATTCTGGGTCCCCCAGTTCTTGATCAAAGCCAGAAATTCTTGCCTTAAAGAGCCTTCAGGAATAACCAGCTATCTACACAACACGCCATTCTAGGCAAAACCTATAGGATGATGGAGACAGACAAGGAGCCTGGCCTTGTGTTGGGGGGGGGGAAGGTTCCCATCCCGGGGAACCTAAGACAACCAGCGCTGTCCCTAGGGAACACACAGGAACCGGACAGACAAGAAACAACATAGAGCAACTGATATGGATACATGAATCTGAGAACAGAGACCCTGGCCTTGCAGATGCGGAGGGGAAATCACCACCCCTTTGAAGCCTGTCTCCTCCAGGAAGTCCTCATTGCGCTACATTTATCCCCTTTGGCCTCCACCTTGTCGGAACAAAATATCCCTCCCTTGTCCCCTGATGCCTCCTGCTCATGTATAGAGCGAGGCTGTCACTCTTCACGAATCTGCTTTGATTGCTTTGTCTGCTTGCCCCTTAAGATCCCATCCAAACCATCTTTTCTGTTTTTTATTTTATTTTATTTATTTGAAAGAGTTACAGAGAGAGGTAGAGACACAGAGAGGTCTTCCATCTGCTGGTTTTCTCCCCAGATGGCCACAATGGCCTGGAGTTGGGCTGATCTGAAGCCAGGAGCCAGGAGCTTCTTCTGAATCTCCCACGTGGGTGCAGGGACCCAAGGACTTGGGCCATCTTCCACTGCTTTCCATGGTGCACCAGCAGGGAGCTGGACTGGAAGAGGAGCAGCTGGGACTAGAACTGTTGCCCATATGGGATGCCGGTGCTGCAGGTCAGGGCTTTAACCCACTGCACCACAGAGCCAGCTCACACCCATCTTTTCATCTTGGGCCTGGGATCCAGAGACCAGCCCGTAACCGAATTATTCCACAGATGCTGCTGCTGAGGGGAAGAGGTCAGAAAGGCTGATGTTGGAAGAAGCACCAGGGGTCAGCGTGGTGGTACAGTTGGTTTAGCCACCCCCTGCAATGCTGGCATCCCGTATGAGCACTGATTTGAGTATCCAGCTCCCTGCTAATGCGCCTGAGAAAGCAGCAGCAGATGGCCCAAGTGCTAGGGCCCCTGCCACCCCTGTGGGAGACCTGCATGGAGTTCCAGGCTCTTAGGTTTGGCCTGGCCCAGCCCTGGCCATTGCAGTCATTGGGGAGTGAAACAGCAGATGCAAAATATTTTTCTTTCTCTCTCTCTGTAACTCTGCCTTTCAAATAACTTAAATAAATCTAAAAAAAAAAAAAAAAAAAAAAAAAAAAGAATGGCACCAGGTCTGTTCCAAAGAGCCCAAAGAGGCTTCCTGGGGGAGGTGTGATTTTAAGAGCATGGCAGCAGGTAGAGTGGCGCTGAGGGAGGGTTCTGGCCCCGGTGGCAGGAGCTCAGAGATTCAGCAGGGATAACCAGAGCCAGACAGAGGGGCCATGACAAGGGGGAGTGAGACCCTCAAAGGCACCAGGTTTGGGGGCCCTGGAGTAGGGGAGGCAATTCTTGATTCTGACCAAGACATCAACAGGAGGTCACAGCTGGGTTGGTCGTACAGGTGCCGTGATGGTGACGTCCGTGAGTGCTGCATAGGGGATTTTGTCCTAAACGACACCTGCAATAGGCCTCACGTCACTGAGGGACTCCCGGGGACAGAGCTGGGAGGACCCACGTGCTGTTCAGACCAACACATGCCCGGTGTTCCTGCCAGCACGGCTCAGTCTCTTTGGGCCTGTCCTTGACGACCCCGATCCGACTGCTCCTCGCGTGTCAGATAAAGGCTGACTCAGAAGGCCTTGTAGGAGGCAGGGGGGGCAATTACATGAGCTGAAAAGAGGGAACATGTCCCCGCAGTGACAGGAAGAATAAGAGGCTGGGCAGGTCAGCTTGGGCTGCAGGAGAACAGAGCTCGGATCCAAGGGAGCAGGAGGGACCCTACTGAGAAAGGGCCCAGGTGGGAGGCACAAGTCCCTGTGTGGCCATAGCTGTCTATGGTAGGGTGGTGGGGAGTCAAGACAGAGGGCAGGCCCCAGGAGGCCGTGAGTGAGTGGGGACTGTGGGATTGCTGAGAAAGTGTGTGTGTGCGTGTGTGTGGGGGGGTGCTGGTAGCTGGGGCACAGCCCAAGTGCCTTCTGGAACATTCTGCTTAGAATCACACACACACACACACACACACACACACGTGTGCATACACCAGTCCTCGTAGCAATGGGCCCTTGAGGCTGTGTTGGTCTGTGGGGCACATGGAAGCGACTCCAGGGGCAATTCTGAGGATTTTATTGTGAATCCAACACAGGGACTTCTCTCCCTGACCAAACCCATATCCACGACCCAAGTCCAAAGAACTAGCTGGCAGGTTCCTGTGTTGAGGGAGCCACAGATAGGCCCCAAGAAGGGTCAAGATACCCTACGAGACACACAGAATCAGCTAGGCTGCAGTAAGGCCCAAAGGATTATCCAGCCCCCTGCTAATGCACCTGAGAAAGCAGCAGAAGATGGCCCAAGTGCTAGGGCCCCTGCACCCCTGTGGAAGACCTGCATGGAGTCCCAGACTCCTGGGCTTGGCCTGGCCCAGCCCTGGCCATTGCGGTCACTGGGGAGTAAGACAGCAGATGGGAAATATTTTTCTTTCTCTCTATCTGTAACTCTGCCTTTCAAATAAATTAAATAAATCTTAAAAAGAAAAAAAAAAAAAGGACCAGGTCTGTTCCAAACAGCCCAAAGAGGCTTCTTGGAGGAAGTATGATTTTTTTAAAAGATTTATTTATTTGAAAGTCAGGGTTACACAGAGAGAGAAGGAGAGGCAGAGAGAGAGAGGTCTTCCATCTGCTGGTTCTCTCCCCAGATGAACGCAACGGCTGCAGCTGCGCCAATCCAAAGCCAGGAACTTCTTCCGGGTCTCCCACACGGTGCAGGAGCCCAAGGACTTGGGGCATCTTCTACTGCCTTCCCAGGCCATAGCAGAGAGCTGGATTGGAAGTGGAGCAGCCGGGAATTGAACCGGCGCCCATATGGGATGCCACATTGCAGGCGGCAGCTTTACTGGCTATGCCACAGCGCCGGCCCTGGAGGTGTGATTTTAAGAGCATGGTAGCAGCTTGTCTTGTACCTTGTGGGTGCTGAGGAAGGAACAGACCCAGAGAGAAACGGGCAAGACCCAGCCCAACGGCTTAGAGCTGGGAATGGGAAGAGCTGAGATCTTGGAGAAAGGAAGCCTTCCACGATGGAAAGCCACCTCCACCTGGACCCGAGGATGTATGGGAGGCTGAGGCCCACCACCTTGGGCCTCCTCCGAACAAGAAGGCCCCGCCCACTGTCCAAGCCTGAAAAGACCAACCGAGCCCTCGTCCAGCCATCATCCATCACCCACCCAAGTGCGCCTTCTGTGCGCGTGGGAGGCGAAAACCAACCGGGAGGAGCTGACTAGGACCCGCGCCCAGGGTCTGCCCCACGGCTCTGTGGCAGAGAATCAGGCCGGCAAACAGGATTGTCTGAGGGTCTGGCTGCCCCCTCCTCCCGCCCCACAGTGGAGGAACACGGAACGGAGTTCTTGGGGAGACAACCCCCCCCCCGCCAGATTAGAGGAACCACGGCAGCGCCACCCAGCTGGGCCCGGGGCGTCCCCATCAGTGTTCTCGCTGCCCACGCGGCCCCCAACACCGGCTCCAAGGTTCCCATGGCTTCTCTGCTATTCAGTACATCAACACAAGCTGACCCAGGGCCCTAGGACCAAGAGGATGGGACGGAGCAGCCACGTCCCCGCCCACCATTCTGATCCACAGCGGGTCCCGCGAACGAAGGCCCCTTCCTCCCCCTCTCCCCCTTCGGGTAAAGGGAAAGGACCCCGGGCAGAGGGCGAGGGATTGGGCGGGACTTCAGAGAGTCCCTCAGCCTGCGAGACTCTATTGGCCAGGAGGGCTGCCGGTCAGGAGGGCAGCTCGGGCGAGGATTGGCTGCGCGAGGCGGGGCGCGGCGCAGCGAAAGAAGGGGCCCAAGGGGTGGGGCTGACGCTGCAGCTGGCGCAGCTCAGACCCGGAGCCGCCGCCGCTGAGCAGCCGAGCAGCCTCCTTCCGCCGCCGGTCCGCGCGCCCGGGCCGGGGCTAGGCCCCCCACCGCCGGGTCCCCCGGGGCTGCAGCAGCAGCGGCGCGGCCCGCGGTTCCCGCCGGGGCCCGGGCGCCGGCCCCGCTCTGCAGGATGGGCACGGTGCTGTCCCTTTCCCCTGCCTCCTCGGCCAAGGGCCGGCGGCCCGGCGGACTGCCGGAGGAGAAGAAGAAGGCGCCGCCCGCGGGGGACGAGGCGCTGGGGGGCTACGGAGCGCCGCCGGTGGGCAAGGGCGGCAAAGGCGAGAGCCGGCTCAAGCGGCCGTCCGTCCTCATCTCCGCTCTCACCTGGAAGCGCCTGGTGGCCGCGTCCGCCAAGAAGAAGAAAGGCAGCAAGAAGGTGACGCCCAAGCCGGCGTCCGCGGGCCCCGACCCCCTGGTCCAGCAACGCAACCGCGAGAACCTTCTCCGCAAGGGCCGGGACCCCCCCGACGGCGGCGGCGCCGCCAAGCCCCTGGCCGTTCCGGTGCCCACCGTGCCCGCGGCCGCCGCCGCCGCCGCCACCTGCGAGCCGCCGTCGGGGGGCAGTGCGGCCGCCCCGCCGCCAGGCTCCGGCGGGGGGAAGCCGCCGCCGCCGCCGCCCCTAGCCCCGCAGGCGGCGCCGCCGGTGCCCGGCGGTTCGCCGCGGCGGGTCATCGTGCAGGCGTCCACCGGCGAGCTGCTGCGCTGCCTGGGCGACTTCGTGTGCCGACGCTGCTACCGCCTCAAGGAGCTGAGCCCCGGCGAGCTGGTGGGCTGGTTCCGCGGCGTGGACCGCTCGCTGCTGCTGCAGGGTTGGCAAGACCAGGCCTTCATCACGCCCGCCAACCTGGTGTTCGTGTACCTGCTGTGCCGAGAGTCGCTGCGCGGGGACGAGCTGGCGTCGGCCGCCGAGCTGCAGGCCGCCTTCCTTACCTGCCTCTACCTCGCCTACTCCTATATGGGCAACGAGATCTCCTACCCGCTGAAGCCCTTTCTCGTGGAGCCCGACAAGGAGCGCTTCTGGCAGCGCTGCCTGCGCCTCATCCAGCGGCTCAGCCCCCAGATGCTGCGGCTCAACGCCGACCCTCACTTCTTCACGCAGGTCTTTCAAGACCTCAAGAACGAGGGCGAGGCCGCCGCGGGCGCCGGGGGTCCACCCAGCGGGGGCGCGCCCGCCGCCCCCTCGGCCGCCAGGGACAGCTGCGCGGCCGGACCCAAGCACTGGACTATGAACCTGGACCGTTAGGGATACCCAGGGACCGCGCCCATCCCCCGCCCCAGCCCCCGACACACACTCGGATCCCCGGGACCCTCCAGCCACCGCCGCTGGTACCGCGGCTCCGCGCCACGGCCCGGCCGAGGAGGAGCCGCCCCTGCCCGGAAGGTGGAGGCTAGGACGCCTGAGGCCGCAGCGTCTGGATTTTGCTGGGCGTGGGGTGGGGATAGGGATGAGCGCGGGAAGGGCACCCCCGCCTCCCCCTTTCCGTGCCCGCGCCCCCATCTCCATCTCTACGCGTCGCCCCCTGCCCTGCTATGCGTGTCTCTAGGCCCGCCTCCCCGTGGTTGTGTCGGTTTCCTCGCCTCTCCCGTGTCTTCGTTCTTCCTCCTGCCTGCTTTCCCACCCCTTCTCCCTCCACCTTTCCGCTTACCGAACATCTCCAGCTGACTGAGTGCACCCCGGGCCCCATTCCTCCTGCACCTGTGTCCCTACCTCCCCTTCTTGCTCCCTTTCCCGGCCACGTGTCAGCCTCTCCCCTCCCGTCTGCCTCTCCCCTCTGCTTGTGTCGCCCCGAATCTCTTCCCCTGACGGCGTCCCTGCAGCCCCCTCCCAGATCAAAAGGAACATCAGTTTTTGCTTGAGGTGCGACGAGAAACTGCAGCCCCAGGCGCCCAGGCACCACCTCGCCCCACCCCCACCGCCTCTCCCCCACCTTTTCCAACGTGTTGCATGCCGGGAGTCGTGGGGGAAGGGGCTGCGGCTTCTTGCAGGAGCCTAAGGTTGGGGGCAAAATCAGCCTAGGACACCACCCCAGCGGCAGCACCACAGCGGCCGGTGGGAGGGGAAAACTCTCCTTACTCAGGAGGAGGGGCGCCCTTCTTCCTATCCTTAGGTTTTCTGTCACCCCCCACACACACCCCTTTTAATTTATCTGGTTGTTTCCGGAGGGAGGGGGGAGGGGAGGGGAGGGTGGGCAGGGATCTGTCCGAGGTGCTGAGCTGGCCGCGACCGGAAGCCTCCAAGGAGAGTACCGGGGACTGGGTTGGGCCTGGGGCCATGTCCAAGGTGCCAATGATGCGGGCCGACGGCGCGGGCCGCACTGTCTGTCTGTCCGTCGGTCTGTCCCGGAGAGAGCTATAAAGCGCTGGAAGCGCCTGCAGATGGTTTTGCGCCGGCATTTCTTTGGGTCCCGGGAGGGAGGGAAAGGGAGTGGAACTGGCAGGAGGGTGCGGGACGGCAAGGTGGTGGGCAAAGCCAAGTCCCTGAGAACTGCCACTCTTCCCTCCCCTGACCCCCATTGGCTTCCATTTTACGGAGTGAAGCGAGGTAGCTCAAGGTTTGATAAGACTCAATCCAACCTCCACCCCACCTCCATTTTGTCCCTCCTAGCTCCTTGGTAGTGCCCAGGCCACTTAGGGGCTGAGCGATGAGGACACTGGTTGTTCCTCTTTGGTGGTGTGACCCCTTGTAGCAGAGCTAGGCAGTGGTCACTGTTGCTGCTCTTCTAGTCCCCTTCCATCTCTCCCCACCATCGCTCTGGTCAAGAATCCAGCCAAGCCTGAGTCTGTGGTTACCACTCCCAGGTGGGCCTGACGGCCACACTTGGCGCTCCTAAGCACCCAACTACCACCAGCACTGGACTTCTTGGGCCACACACACACCCGGGATACTCTTGGGAGGTCCGATCCTGCTTGAGACTCAGACCCTGGCCCTATATGGACAGAGGTCGCTGAGGGAGATGGAACCCCTTCTCCGTCCCCGTTGCTTTCTCTGCCTCATGGCTAAGCGACCCGTTTACGATCTCGTTGCCCAAGGAGGCCTGGCCTTAGCAGGGCGCTCGCGGCTCCGGCCCTGTTCGCCACAGTGGCGGCGCGGATCCAGGGAGAACCCGGAGGGGCCGGCAACAACCAGGCCCCCGGCACGCTGTCCGTGGTGCTGACGGGCGTGCTCGGGCAGGGTAGGGGCTTTGCAGGTGCGGGAACCTTGAAGATTCGGCCTCAACCAAGCCTTCCAATAATCTGGGAAGGGGTGAGCTCTGTCTTGGCGGCGAGTTACAAAGTCTGGTCCGAGAACCCAGGAGTTTCGGCTCCCACTTGTGCCGGGAGGACCGGACTCAGCTCTCAACCTGGCCTAAGGCCCAGCGCCCTAGCACCGGGCGGGGAGCCGGAAATCCCTGTCCAGATTTGTGAATCGAGTTCTCGAGGGGGAGGGGGAGAGCTGGCGGAAGGGAAGGCGGGAGCAGCCGCCCATTGGCTGGAATTTGGCGCAGTCAGCGCGGTGCCGTCATCTCTCAGGGTTTGGGAGGAGGGAGCGAGGATCACTCGGGTCACCCCGCGGCTGTCGCCATAGTAACCAGACCGCGCGGGCGGGGCTGTCTCCCTGCTTCCTCACCTCTGGCTGAGGAAACAGTCTTGGTCCGCCTTGTTTGGCATTAGTTAGAGACTAGCTACTTGATGGAGGTTTCTGAGTTAGAGGAGTCTACAGGGAGTGGGAAAGAGACCCGAAAGCCTATAGAGACCTCCAAGCATCCCGCCCTTGGAAGCCCCTATCCAGCTCCCTGCCCTATAGACACGGCACCCTCCAGGTGCACTAAGTACCCATGCACACACGCACGCGCCTCCAACAGCCTGTGGTCTGCACTGGAGAACTGGAACGAGGAGGAAAAAAAGCCTCAGTGAATCTCAGTGAGTGGTGTCAAGTTAAATCTCACTTTCCTTGTCCTGTCCCGAGGCATGAGCCGCTGCCATAATCCGATTAGGGGCAGGGAGACTGGAGGAGGCTCAGCGTGAACACATGGAAGAATTAGCCTCCCCAGTTAAATTCGGTGAGTCCTGTTTTCCTGAGAAGGAAGACAGGCGAAAGAAGAAGGGTCGGGAACAGTCTTCTGAGAAGGCAAGGCAAGGGGTGGGAGGGCGGGGGGAACAGTGCACAGACCGCAAGGTGCCTTCTCTTTACTGCCAGGGAATGAACCTGGGGAGAGTGAGTCCTACTGGTGACAAGGTGGTCAAGAGGACCCAGCAGGGCAAAGGGTGGACTGAGGGAAAAAGGGAGATGCCGGGTAGGAGACAGAAAACAGCCGGAGCCATGACTCAGCACTTCCCTTTGCAAAGGGCTGGGGCAGCTCTCACAGCACAGGGGCAGTAGAGAGGGGGCGAGAAGAAGGAGGGCAAAAGGGGCAGATTAACAGTGATTCATCCCTTGGCGTGATACATGCATGGCACATGAACAGGCACACGTTTCAACCCAGAAGTAGGCACAAATGCACTTGTACTGACAAGGGTTCACTCACTCAACCATACACACATCTCTGCTCCCCCATTTCCTGCCCCTGTTGCTGGGGCAGAGGACATTGTGTCCTGAAAGCCATCATTGCCTGTCCCTAGAATACCTTGGAATTTATTGGAAGAAGAGAAATGCAAAAAAAAAAAAAAATCACAGATCGGGGAGTTGTCATGGTGACCGCTTTTCCTGCCAGGCTGGGTGCCCAGCAACCAGAGCATCTGGCTGTATCTAGGAGGACACCTTCTGGCCTCCCCCCACTGGGACCCTCCCTCAAGCACCCAGATGGGCACCTACCGAGGATTTCTACAAGGGCTGGCAGATCACAGCCAGGGATAGCTGGAAACCACGCCTACAGGCCTGTCCATCTGAAAATACCCCCTTTAAGTGGTGTTCTTGACCGATTTATACATCTTAGACAACATTTGCTCTAAGTGACCTCAAGACAGCAAAAATTAACATGTCAAAAATCTTCATTTAAGACTATGAGGACCGTCCCTCATAGAACCTTACCATACGCCTACATAGGAGGTCATCTATAAACCCACATGACATAGGAATATTAGATGAGGGGTAGAAAAAATGATTAGTTCAGTATGAACAAACAGGCTGGTGTTGTGGTATAGCTTGTGATGCCAGCATCCCATGTGGGTGCTAGTTTGAGTCCTGGCTGCTCCACTTATGATCCAGCTCCTTGCTAATGCACCTGGGAGAGCAACAGAAGATAGCCCAAGTGTTTGGGCCCCTGCATCCATGTAAAAGACCTAGAAGAAGCTCCTGGCTTCTGACTCCTGGCTTCACCCTGGCCAGTGCTGGATGTAGCAACTATCTGGGAAGTGGAACAGTAAATGGAAGATCTCTCTGTTCTTCCTTTCTCTCTGTAACTCTGACTTTCAATTAAATAAAATAAATCTTTTTTTTAACTTTTATTTAATGAATATAAATTTCCAAAGTACAGCTTATGGATTACAATGGCTTCCCCCCCATAACGTCCCTCCCACCCACAACCCTCCTCTTTCCCACTCCCTCTCCCCTTCCATTCACATCAAGATTCATTTTCGATTCTCTTTATATACAGAAGATCAGTTTAGCATACATTAAGCAAAGATTTCAACAGTTTGCTCCCACACAGAAACATAAAGTGAAAAATACTGTTTGAGTACTAGTTATAGCATTAAATCTCAATGTACAGCACACTAAGGACAGAGATCCTACATGAGGAGTAAGTGCACAGTGACTCCTGTTGTTGACTTAACAAATTAATCTTTTTTAAAAAAACTTTCCATCCAGTTGGGATTTCATGGTTCTGTCTTGTTTTCCTGGATACTTCTCTTTTTCTGTTAAGATTTATTTATTTATTTGAAAGACAGAGATAGAGAGAAAGACAGAGAGATTGAAGGGATAATGGGATGCCGACATTGCAGGTGGTGGTTTTACCCACTATGCCACAACATTGGCCCCGTACATTTAAAAAAATAAGCAATTGAAGGCCAGTGCTGTGGTGTACTGGGTGATGCCTCTGCCACACCAGCATCCCATATGGGTGCTAACTCGAATCCTGGCTGCTCCACTTCTGACCCTAACCCTAACCCTAACCAGCTCCCTGCTAACGCATCTGTGAAAGCAGCAGAGCATGGCCCAAGTGTCTGGGCCCCTGCACCCATGTGGGGGACCCAGATGAAGCTCCTGGCTCCTCACTTAGGCTTGGCCCTGCCCCAACCATTGAGGCCTTCTGGGGAGTCAACCAGCAGATGGAAGATTTCACTCTCTCTCTCTCTCTCCCCCTCTGTAATTCTGTCTTTCAAATGAATCTTAAAAAAAGAAATACTTAAATATGTGTACAGAGACATGACAAATATTTTTTATTGGATTTTTATTTGGAAAGAGAAAAGTTGGAATCAACCTAAGTATCTACCAGTAGGTGAAGGGTTAAATAAATTTGATACATTTAAATGACTGAATACTACAGAATTCTGTTAAAAGGAATGAGTTATACTGTATGTACTGACATGAAAGAGCTCCAAAACATGTAGCTAATTGCATAACAATACACACAGTACAATAGCATTTATGCAAAAGCAAAACAAATCAAGCTAAACTGTAATTCCAGTGTGTGTGTGTGTGTGTGTGTGTGTGTGTGTTTATAGAAGCTTGAGAAAAACAAAGCTCGCATCACTCAACAAATGACTTCAGGGAAGGAATTTGGATTGATGTCCAGAGGACATTCACTTTATCTGTACAATTTGACTTTTTGTCATAAAAATGTGTTGGTATATTGTTTCTATAATTGAAATATAGTAATTAATATATGACAGTGATTAAATAATAAAAAGGCCTGAGGAAAATAAGGTTATTTACTGTTGTGTTTTTTTGACAGGTAGAGTTAGACAGTGAGAGAGAGAGAGAGAGACAGAGAGAAAGGTCTTCCTTCCATTGGTTCACCCCTCAAATGGCCACCACGGCCAGTGTGCTGCACTGATCCGAAGCCAGGAGCCAGGTGCCTCCTCCTGGTCTCCCATGCAGGTGCAGGAGCCCAAGGACCTGGGCCATCCTCCACTGCCTTCCCGGGCCACAGAAGAGAGCTGGACTGGAAGAGGAGCCACCGGGACTAGAACCCGGTGCCCATATGGGATGCCGGCACCGCAAGCAGAGGATTAACCAAGTGGCGCCGGCCCCCGGTTATTTACTGTTGTTATTACTATTGCTGCTGCTGTTGTTGCATCCTGGGTGGGTGGAGAGCATCTTTCTGTGGGGAGAGAGACCTGAAAGGAAAACATTGACTGGTCTGACTCCATCTAAGCTTTTGAACATCAGAGAAATTAAGAAGAAAAAAGCCACCCTCTATTACATACCCTTATTTTTTTCATGGCACTTGTCCCTGCCTGAAAATTTTTTTAAAGTTTATTTATTTACTTTTATCTACTTGAAAGGCAGGGAGAGAGAAAGAGAGAAAGAGAGAGAGAGAGAGAGAGAGAGAGAATCTTCCATCCACTGGTTCACTCCCCAAATGCCCATAACAGCAAGGCTGGTCCAGGCCTAAGCCAGGAGTCTGAAACTCTATCCAGATATCCCCATGAGTGGCAGGGCCCTGACCATTTGAACTAATGCTGCCTCCCAGGCTCATTAGCAGGCACAGCAACATGGGATGCAGGTGCGATAAATGGTGGCTTAGCCTGCCGCTGGGCCACAACACTCGCACCACCTAATTATTTTTGGTACATTTTAATTTTGCTTCCCCTCAATAAAAACAAGATTTGAGAGAGGCTGGTATTGTGGTGTAGCAGGTAAAGCCATCATCTGTGACGTCGTCAATCCATATGGGTGCTGGTTGTTCTACTCCTGATTCAGCTCCCTGCTAATGGCCTGGGAAAAGCAGTGGAAGACGCCCCCCCTCCCGTCCCACACATCTCCCAAGTCCCATTGCTCCCTCCCCTGCTAATCCCTAGGGTGTAAGAATGTCCGATGCTGGATAAGGGATGCAGGCACTATCTAACTTGACAAGCACTGTGTGTGTGCGTGTGTGTGTACACACACAGGAAAGCACACACCCCTACAAGCAGCCTTTGGTGCACACGACCCTTCTTTTTCATAAGTGCCATTAATAAAGCTGGGGGAATTTTTCTCTTTGTATTAACTTGCTTATGCCCTGTAAACAGCGAGAAGCAGAATAGTGCCTGTATGTAGTGAGCCACCAGGAGATGAGAGCTGATGCTTACTCAGGTTGTATCTTGATTATTAGTGCAAGCTACCTCATTAGCAGCATCCAGGTGTCAGACCTTGCCCCACTGCTTTCAGTTAATGAATAAAAAGCGAAAGTTTCCATGCTTGGGTTCCCTTGCTAACAAGAGTCCAGCTAAATCTTTAGGACAAAGCTATGGAAACTAACTCTTAAGTTTTTTATTTGTCTGTTCTTTTTGCCAGTGTTCTTGTTTTATGCTGGGTTTCAGGAACAGGTGTTCTGGATTTTTTTACATTAAAGTTTTTTAAAAAAATTTGTACCAGTACTTTCTTTTTTTTAAACATTTATTTTATTTACCTGAAAGGCAGAGCTACAGAGAGAGAGAGAGAGAGAGAGAGAGAGAGAGTGGGAGATGTGCCTTCCATTTGCTGGTTTACCCCTCAAATGGCTGCAGCAGCCAGAGCTGGGCCAGGCTGATGCTTGGAGCCAGGAACTCCATCTGGGTCTCCGATATGGATGACAGGGACCCAAACACTTGGGTCATCTTCCACTGCTTTCCCAGGCAATTGAGCAGGGAGTGGATCAGAAGTGGAGCAACCAAGACTTGAACGAGAGCTCATTTGGGATACTGGTGTCACCTTAACCCACAGTGCCACAATGCTGGCTCCTAATTCTATCCCAGTACTTTCATAATGTATTTATTTCATTCCTTAATCTATCTGGGGATTTAGTTTTCTATGTGGTAAGAAGTAGAGATATAACCATTTTCCCAAATGAACCGCAGTTATGCCAACCTTTGAACAGTCTTCCTTTTCCCCAGGGAATGTCATCTTATTATTTATGGAATTCTCAACACACAGAGATCTATTCCAAGGCTTGAATCTGCTCTGTTGCCCTGCTAGACTATTGCTGTGCCAAACCTTTGATAATTAGTTTTGCAGCATGGTCATTGTTCTTTTGCTCACCTTATCTTTTCCATCTTTATCACACTCCACAAGAACTTTAGTTCAAGTTCCATAAACTTCCTTTGGCACCTGGACTGGGACTGCACCAGTGTTACAGATTTGGAGAGAGTTGATAGCTTTGCAATCTGGAGTCACTCCACCTAAGAGCGTGCTGTTTCTCCACACTGTCAGGTCGTTCATGCTCCTTAGTGGAGATTTAGAGTTTTCTTCATTTTGGTGTTTCCCATGTTTTTCATTAGGTTGATCTGGGAGCATATTTTTATTATTGCTGTAAATCTGTTAGTCCCAATTATTTTTTAAAATGTTCATTTATTTACTTGAGAGAAGAGAGATAGAGATGGATATGGATATATATGTGTATACACACACACACACACACACACACATAGAGAGAGAGAGAGACAGAGAGAAAGAGATCCCATCCTATGGCTCACAGGACTGGGCCAGATCAAAGTTAGGATCCAGGAACTCCATTGAGGTCTCCCATGTAGGTGCAGGGACCCAAGCACTTGGGCCATCCTCTACTGCCTTCCCAGGTGCTTTAGCAGGGAGTTGGATTGGAAGCGGAGCAGCCAGGACTTGAATCAGCACTCTGATGTGGGATGCTGGCATTGTACGCAGCAGCTTACCTTGCCTCACCACAGTGTGGGTTCCTGCTGGTTGCAATTACTTTTCTTGCTTTTACAGTGTTCTAGGAGAAGCAGAGGTTCCTTTGTGTGCTGATCTTATACCTTGCTGGAATATTCTTAGCTCAGTTTTCTAGCTGAATCTCTTGGATGTCTCCCTGGGACTTCTTTTCATGCCCTGAATTTAAAAGTAGTGTGTGGGCTGTTGCTGTGGTGCAGTCAGTTGAGCGGCTGGTTGTGAGAAAGCAGTAGGAGATGGCCCAAATGCTTGGACCTTTGCACCCATGTGGGAGGAGAACAGCCCAAGTACTTGGATTTCTTCTACCACAGGAGTAGAGACCGGGATGGAGTTTCTGGCTCCTGGCTTTGTCTTGGCCAAGCTCTGGCTATTGCTGGGAAGTGAATCAACAGGTGGAAAAGCTTTCTCTCTGTCTCTCCCTCTCTATCACTCTGCCTTTTAAATCAATAAATAAGTAAATAAATAAATAAGAAATGGGGCCGGCGCAGCAGCTCACTAGGCTAATCCTCCGCCTAGCGGCGCTGGCACACCGGGTTCTAGTCCCGGTCGGGGTGCCGGATTCTGTCCCGGTTGCCCGTCTTCCAGGCCAGCTCTCTGCTGTGGCCCGGGAGTGCAGTGGAGGATGGCCCAGGTGCTTGGGCCCTGCACCCCATGGGAGACCAGGAAAAGCACCTGGCTCCTGGCTCCTGCCATCGGATCAGCGCGGTGCGCCGGCCGCAGCGCGCCGGCCATGGCGGCCATTGGAGGGTGAACCAACGGCAAAAGGAAGACCTTTCTCTCTGTCTCTCTCTCTCACTGTCCACTCTGCCTGTCAAAAAAAAAAAAAAAAAAAAAAAAAAAAAAAAAAAAAAGAAAGAAAGAAAAAAAAGAAAAAAAAGAAATGGGGGCTGGTGCTGTCACCTAGTTGGCTAAGCCTCTGCCTGCAGCGCCGGCATCCCATGTGGGTGCAGGTTCGAGTCTTGGCTGCTCCTCTTCTGATCCAGCTCTCTGCTATGGGTTGGGAAAGCAGTGGAAGACACCCCAAGTTCTTGGGCCCCTATACCCCCTTGGGAGACTCGGAAGAAGCTCCAGGATCCTGGCTTCGGATTGGCCCGGCTCTGGCCGTTGCGGGCATTTGGAGAGTGATCCAGCAGATCCTTTCTCTCTGTGTCTCCCTCTCTGTCTGTAATTTTGCCTCTCAAATAAATAAATAAATAATCTTTTTTTAAAAAAGAAAGGCAGTGTGATGTGATGTACAGAACAAGAGTCAGAGGTTTAATATCTCCTCCACTGTTTACTGGCTGTTGCTCTGAGATAGTCATTCCTCCTCTCTGAATTTCCATTTCTCATCTAGAGACAGAAAGAAAGGAACTCAGATGTGTTGTGTCTATCAGATGCCTATCGCAGGAATGACAATATGACTGTTGTTAGGGTGACAACTGTTGCTATGGTAGTGAGTGCTATTCAGCAAGATTGACAGGGGAAAGGGGGCGGAGCCAGAGTCTAGAATGAGGCCCTAGGATGCTGTGATGAGCTCTGCTGGTCCCTGAGGCAGTGAGGAGCCCTGGAGGCCTGGGCCTCCCATGAGTTCTCTTGTGACCTGGGTGACACGTGTTTACTCCTGGCTACCATGCCAGGGCCCCGGTGGGACCCACGTGCCTCTCTGTGGAAGGCCAACCAGGGGATTTGCTTCAGCTGCTGGAGTCTACATAGTGGAACCCACCTGGCTCAGCATTCCTGAGGCCAGGCGCCTCCTGTGCCTCCTCCTGTGCTTCCATAACTCACCTACTTGGTGACCTGGGAGAGGAGAGGGGCATCTTGAGACGCTAGAATGACCCCAAGAATAATGCAGGGTGCCAGTGCCTGTGCTAATACCCATGCTACAGGGTGTAGTGGCAGCTTGGAAATACCCTGAGATTTTCGGCAAATCTTCACCATAGGACCTTGAAACTTTGTTTTGTTTGTCTGTCATACAGAAATAGTAACAATCCTCTCATTACTAAAGACTCTGTTGCATGTCAGGGAAAGCAGGTCTGTGGGTGCACCTCATAAGCTGCAGAAAGGAGTAAGTACGAGGTGACCCTGAGTCTGGCCCTCGGGCGCAGGTCAGACATGCCCATCGCACAGGCATGTATACAAGGCAGACCCCTAAAAGTGTCAAAGCTGGAAAACCGAGGGTAAGAGCTGGGGCATCAGGAAGGTGATCCCAGGAAAGGAGGATGGATCCCGGAGGTTGTCACCACAGTCGGACCCTCCCCACTCTCCCCATCCATCTCCCCGCCTGGTGTCACCCTCCATTTCTCAAAGGACACACTGCCTGCAACCTCCCTAAAAGCATCCTGCTGTGTTGCTAGGCAACCTGGCCTCCTCCTCCAGTGAAGGGAACAGCGCTCAGGGCCTGGCCTTCCAGCCTCTCTTAGCTGCTCCCTCCTCCAGGCTCAAGGCTGGAGCTCCTCTGACTTGGAGGGAGCGGGAGCGCTGGGCCGCAGCACTGGAACATCAGAGTGGTGGGAAAAGGTCCTTGGTTGAAGGGCAGATGTCCACTTCCGGGCTGCGCCATGCTGGGGGCGTGGACAGCCGCGGAGCAGCCAACTGTGCTGGGCTCTTTAGGCGCATGCTCTGTCCTTGCAGCCAACCACAAGGTAGGTTGTAACCAGCCCAGAGAGAACCAGTGGCCTTCTGAGCTCCATGGGAAATGGGCTGGGTTTGAAGCCTTGTCCAATGAAGTCAGACTGGATACAGACTCTGCCCTGCCCTTTTCCACTGTGCGACTTTGGACAAGTGCCTCAGTTTTCTCATTTATAAAATAGATTGTTGTAAAGATCAAATGTGATTTGGGGGCGGGTGTTTGGCCCAGCGATTAAGACCCTGCTTGGAACACCCACGTCCCATACCTGGAGGGCCTGGGTTCAAGTCCCAGCTCCGCTTCCGATTCCAGCTCCCTGCTAATGTGCACCCTGGGGAACAGCAGAGATGGCCCAAGAACCTGGATCCCTGCCACCCATATGGTAGACCAGGACTGAGTTTTGGCCTCCTGGCTTCAGCCTGACCCAAATCCAACTGTGTGGACATTTGGGGAGTGAGCCAATGGATGGGAGATTTCTCCCCCTCTCTCTGTCTCTCTGCCTTTTAAGTAGAACAACTTTAAGTTGTAATGCGATTTGAGTATTAGTTATGGTGATGTCAGTTGCTGTAACAAAAAACCTTCTCTTCCAGATTTCATGTAATAGTCCACATGATAACCATGGAAGTAAGCAACAGTACTATTCATACTTTATTTTTATTAGAGATTTTTTTATTTATTTGAAAATCAGAGTTACAGGGAGAGAGAGAGAGGTCGTCCATCCAGTGGTTCACTCCTCAGATGGCTGTAACGGCTAGAGCTGGATCTGAAGCCAGGAGCCGGGAGCCAGGAGCTTCTTCTGGGTCTCCCACGTGGGTGCAGGGGCTCAAGGACTTGGCCCATCTTCCATTACTTTCCCAGGCCATTAGCAGAGAGCTGGATTGGAACTGGAGCAGCTGGATTGGAACTGGCGCCCATATGAGATGCCAGCATTGCAGACAGCAGCTTAACCTGCTGGTCACAGCACTGACCCCATGCTATTCGCATTGTAGAAGCGGAAACTGAGTCTCAGGATGGTGTAGACACAGGAGGCCACTTCAAACATTCGTGGAAAATGGAATTAAAGGCTAAGTTCATTTTGGTACAAGAGGTTTTGAGATGCACACATACTTTTTTACAATATGCATTTTCTATGGACTTTTGGAAGTAGCCTCACATCCCCCAGAGCACCTAAGGAGTACCTGGACGAGATGTAACTCATTCAGCGCATGCTCTTGCTGCCCCACACAGGAGTACAGATGTTCTGGGTTTAGGAGGCCAAGGCAGGTGATGATGAGTGTGGCTCTGTAATCACTCAGCAAACGTGGAGAAGCAGCCATGGGGCCCAGACAAGGTCTGGACTGGCAGAAAAAGTAACTGAGGCCACCCAAGTGCCTCTCCGGGGTGCATGGAGGGGGTCTGGTTGAGACTAAATGGGGAGAGGGAAGGGCAGGTGCTGGATTTTTTTAAAAAAATCTGTTTAATAAAAAAAAATGGGGCAGGCATCTGGTGTAGCAGTTAAGAGGCTATTTGGTACACCTGAATTCTATATCATAGTGTTGGGTTCAAGTCCCACCTCCACTTCCAATCCAGCTTCCTGCTAATGAGCACCCTGGAAAGCAGCAGGCAATGGCTCAAGTAATTGGTTCTACACCATTATATGGGCTACATGGATTGAGTTCTGGGCTCCTGGCTTAGGTCTGGCCCAATGCTGCCTGTTGTGGACATCAGGGAATGAACCAGAGGGGATGAAGATTCTGTCTATCCTTCAAATAAATAAAAATAAATTTTTAAATTAAAATAGAAAACATTTTTATATGCACCAAGGTACTTATATAATCATGTGATCTTTATAGCAACTGTATGAGATAGGTTCTGTTATTAGCATGTCCATTTCACAGATGAGATAATTGAGGCACACTGAAGTAAAGTAAGTTACTTAAGGTCACACAATTGGTGACAGAGCCAGCACTAAAAACCAAAAAGCCCAACTCAGAGACTTTACTCTTTTTTTCATTTTATTTTTCATTTGAAAGGCAGAGTTACAGAGAGAAAAGAGACAGAGATCTTCCATCCGCTGGGTTACTCCTCAAATGGTTGCAATGGCCAGGGCTGGGCCAATCAGCAGGCAGGATCCTGGAACTCCATCCAAGTATCCCACATGTGTGGCAGGGGCCCAAGCACTTGAAGCATCTTCTGCTACTTTCCTAGATGCAGTAGCCTGGAGCTGGATCAGAAAATGAGTGTGGGATGCTGGCATCACAGGTGGTGGCTTAACCCACCCTGCCACAATGCTGGGACCAAGTCCTTGCTCTTAACCATCGTGTCATGCTGGCTTTAGTTACAAAGGATGGAATACCAGGATGGAAGAGATAGCTAACAGGCTCCAGCAGGAGAGACTTCTCAGGGAGAGTGGCAGTCAGCAGGCCATTGAGTCTCTCGCTTGTGCACATGAGATGCAGAGAGAATCCTGCCAAGCACCTTGAGGTGGACATGCCACCAAGTCCAGATACACGAAACTGCCACCGCCTCTCTCCCATTCGGGGCTTACAGGCAGAGAACAAGCTGTAGGGCCACGGTTAGGAAAGCAAAGGCTTGCAAAAGATGATCGGGGCAACAGAACAATCTCTGGTGTGTGTGCTTGTTTAAGTTGATTTTCATTTTCTAAAAATATTTATTTCATTTACTTGAAAGGCAAACTGACGAGAGGGAGGGAGGTAGAGTCGGAGGGAGATAGAGATGAGGTAGAGGTAGAGGTAGAGGTAGAGGGAGAGGTAGAGATAGAGGGAGAGAGAGAGGTTGATCTTGCACCAGCTGGTTTGTTCCCTATATGCCCTCAAAAGCCAGAATTGAGCCAGAGCAAATCCAGCAGCCTAGAACTCCGTCTGGGTTTGCCTGTTCGTGGCAGGAACCTAATTACCGGGCCATCATCTGCTGCCTTCCAGGCTGCACTGGAAAGCTGGATTGGAGGCCAGGACTAAACTGGAACGTTGCTATGGATTGCAGGCATCCCAAGTGACAACTTGAGCCATTGTGCCACAAGGCCCACCCCTGATTTCCTTCCTTCTTTTTTTTTTTTTTTTAAGATTTATTTATTTATTTAAGGGGCATACAGAGATAGGGTGAGATAGAAAGAGAGGTCTTCCATCTGCTGGTTCACTTCCCAAATAGCCACAATGGCTGGAGCTGAGCTGATCCAAAGCCAGGAGCCAGGAGCTTCTTCCAAGTCTCCCACATGGGTACAGGGGCCCAAGAACTTGGGCCGTTCTCTACTGCTTTCCCAGGCCACAGAAGAGAGCTGGATCAGAAGTAGAGCAGCTGGGACTCAAACCTGCATCCATATTGGATGCAGCCACTGCAGGCAGTGGTTTACCCACTACGGCACAGTGCCAGCCACCCCTGATTTGTTTCTTATCAGGCACAATTGCATTTTGTTATCAGACAGGGACTAAGCCAAGAACCCTTACAGGGCAAGCTGTCAATTTGCCCTTTATAACCAGTTGTCTTCTGTCATGAGCAGACCGTTAGGTGTGTGCACTTGCTATGGGCAAGCCCTGGGTCAGACTTCTGTGAGGAAGAAGCTCCCTAGAAGGCCTAGCAAGAGGAGTTATGGTAGGAGGGGAGGACTTGTGCTCTGGGGTCACAGGTGTGCCAGCCTCTAGCTCCTCTGAGCTTCTGCTTCTTTATGTGAAAATAGAGGTGACCACCCTGCCTGTCAAGGTTGTGGCCAAGTCAAAGGAGTTGGATCCTGTAAAACACCAGCATGTGGCAGATGCTGGGACATAGTTGGGTTCGCTGAATAGCTAGGCATATATATTAAATGTTTTTTAAGCATCTTGATTTTGCTCTTTAAAAAATTTTATTTAAAAATCCAGAGAGACACAGAAGACAGAGTAACCTCCTGTGTACCTGTTCATCCTCCAAATGCCTGCAACAGTTAGGGCTGGACCAGGCTGAAGCCAGCAACCAGGAACTCAACCCAGGTCCCCTCTGTGGGTGACAGGGATCCAATTGCTTGAACACTCACTGCTGCCTCCCAGGGTGCACATTAGAGGAAGCTGGACTCGGGAGCAGAGCTGGAACTTGCCCAGGCAATGCAGGCATCCCAAGAACCATCTAAATGCTGGCCAAAGGCTCACTCCTGGTTAGGCAGAATTTTAGTATTAGCAGACCCACTTAACATGAATTATAAAAAGCCCCAAGCAATATGCCGAAGTGAGTTCTGGTGCATTTTAAAGACATGTTGAAGAAAAGATGAAGGCCAGGCAAGCAGCTGGCTTTGAGAAATGACATCACAGCAACCCCCTGGGATGTGTCCACGGCCACTTGAGCTAATGTGAGAAAATGCTCTGCACACTTAGGGCCCCAGGTGGCGCTGTTGCCATGCAACTGTGCAGGGCAGAGTGTGGACAAGGATGTCCTCACGTGGCTTGTAGCAGGACTCCAGGTTCCACCTGCAAGAGATGGCAGGTGGGGCTTAGGGTACATGAGCACCCCCTGTTGGAGGAGACCTGGGTGTGCACAATCTTTAAAAGCGAGGAGACCAAAGGCCACTCAAGGCAAAGAAGTCACTCAGAGCAGTGGGGAAGGGTCTGGCAGAGGACACAGGTCCTAGAACCGGCCACTGAGACTTTGGCCAAAACACGGAACATCTTGGGCCTTGGTTTATTTCTCTTCCAGACAAAGCATGACAAACGGCGGAGGTGAAGGCATTTTGTAAACACTGTGGTGCAAATGTACAGCCAGGGGTGGGAGAGTGAGCTGTATCTTCATCAACGATCAGTACAACAGGGAATGCAAAGGGGCTGGTCCTGGATTGGCGGGGGGGGGGGGGGGCGATGGTGGGATCAGTAACTGGCAGGACAAGGGGTTAAGGGTCCGTGAGGACAGGACTGGAGTACTCAGAAGCTGAGTGCGGGGTGAGAGAGTGGCTTCTCCAGGGACTGTCTGTGAGGCGGCACCATCTCAAGACCACAGTAACTCAGCACTCGGAGGGATCACAGAGCTAGGGGAGGCAGCAGGACTGAGCTGGGCTGCAGCACAGGATGTGCATCTAAAGGAGGCCCAGGCTGGAGTCATAAATCACATTTGATGGGCACTGTCTGGTTACTTGCTTTCGGGGGACAGAGAGAATCTAGTGACTCCTGAGGTCTCACGGAGCAGGGGAGTTGGAGACCCCCGGTTTGGCCTCAGTATTTTAACACACTAAGGACGGAACCCCAGAGGATGCGAGCTCCCAGGTCAGAAGATCCTGCAGTCCAACTTCTCTCCCAGCTGCCAACAGTGGCCGAGTCCCTCCTCCACCAACTCACAAGTCTCAAGGCTGAAGTCGCCTGAGTCTGCCGCCTCCCTCGCAACTCACAGAAGGCTCTGTGGAACACCGCTGAGGGGCAGCTCATCTACCACGCAGAGGCTCTCCCGTGGATCGGGCCACGTCTGTCCTCCGCACGCTTCCCCCACGTGTCCTGCTACTGCCCTGGGTCCCCTCCCTCAGGACAGCTGCCCTGTCCCTTCCCCGCCCGTTTTCCTTTCCAGCCCTTGCACTGTGGGTGTGTTCCCCGCATTCTTCCTCCTTCCTTCCCAGGTTGGCCCCTGCGCGTGTGTGGCCCTGCTCCCTTCTCTCGTCCTAGCTGCCATGACTCCACAGCGCCGCAGGGACCACGCGGCCTGCCACATATCCATGTAGCACTGTGTTGCCCAAGAAAGCGCTGATTTACAATATCTCGACCGGGTCACCCCCCGCCCCTTGCCAAGACTCATACTCTGGCCTCTTGTTTCATTTTACCAACCCACGTGCCTTGCTAGGAAATTTCATTTATTACACTCAGGCTGCAATCCTTAGTGGCCCAGATCATTCTAGAACCTGGCTCTGCCTCCCCAGTGTGTTCTCTCTCCCTCCCAGCTTCCGCCCCCGCCCCCAGCACCACTGTGAAGAGACCCTCCCCATGGTTCATGTATGCTATAAGCAAGGATGGTGACAGTTACCTCCGTGGAGTGGGACTCCAGGTGACGTCACCCCACCCTGCCACCCTTACACTCTTCATCCAATATAAGACGAAGATGTTATGTGTGCTTTCCAATTTTTCTGCCCCAACTGTATGCAGGAAAAATGCGAAAATGAGTTACAAGTCTTTGCCTTGGTGGATTGTTCAGCAAGCAGCCCCACCCCCACCCGTGCCTGGATTCCCGCCTTCCACCTGCTCTTCCCCCCTTACCCAAGGGGCACGGGAAACGGTCAGCTGCCCAGTGGGGGCCCAGGGCACCCCCTTACCCCCAGAAGGAACCTTTGGCCCTTGGGAGAGAAATACCCGGACCACGGGGAAGGGGGAGCGGCTATCACTTCCAGCACCTTGCCCGGGGTTGCTTGCGTGTAGGGGGAGGCGTTTTTGGCAATTTTCCTGCCATGGCGTTTGGGTGAACGCGTGAAGCCATCACCAGGGCCGTGGCCGCGGCATTCAGAAGGGCCTGTAGGTGTGGGCCCTCTCAGCCTCCAGACCTGGGATGCAGGGCAAGGTTCCCTTCTTCGCCCTCTTTGCAGGCCAGAGGAGGTCTGAAGGCGACCAGGTCCTCCCAACCTCAATCTGGTGCCGCCCCGCGGCGGCGCCATAGCCCGCCTGTGTTTAGGATTAAAACCAGGCCCCGGCTTCCCCTCCTTCGGCCAGCAGAGGGCGCGCTCCGCCCGCGATTAGCAGGCGCTGTGGCGAGCCGGGGCTGGGAGCCGCGGCCCGGAGCGCCCTTGGGAAAAAGAAGAGGCAGATGCTGAGAAAAGATAGGGGTGGCGCAGAGTGACAGTACGATGGGGAGGGCTGGGCATGGAGAGGCTGCGGGCAGCTTGAGGTGGGACAGGTGGGCTGGAGCCCGAGAGGAGGGGAGGGGCAGACGGAAGCCCGGGTGCGGCGTGTCTTGCTCAGAGAATGAGCCCACCCGCCCGGCGTCCGGCTTTGTGGCCCGCAGCACCCACCCACCCCCCCCCGCCCTCGCCCCCTCCGCGGCGGGCCTTTCTGCTCTGGCTTGAGCCGAACCCCATCCTCCTTCCCCACGCTGAACGAAGGTTCGGGTGCAGCCAAGAACAGAGGCGGCGGCGGCGGGCAGCGCGGGAGCTTTAATGGGGGCTGGAAGGGAACAGAACCCCGCCGGGCCCTCCTGGGGGGCGGGGAGCGAGTGCCACGGGAATGACCTCTACCGAGCCTGCTCCGTCCCAGGTGGCAGGAGGACAGTGAGAGGCCTCCACGTGCCGGGATGCGGGCAGAAACAGGAAAAGGTCACGAGGCTAGGCGAGGGGCAGGCGGAGGAGGGACAGAGAGTCAAGGGGGCGCGCGGTCGCCTTCCCCAGGGGCCGGGGCGGGTGCAGCAGGGGGCGAGTCTAGAGTCACAGGAAAGTTGGGGAGGCCACCGGGGTCTGCCCCGGGGCTGGGGGCGGCCTGGTGAGGGCCGTCTGGGCTCCAGGATCGCGGAGGGAGGCTCCGGGGCCCCTCCCCGGGCCTGGGTGCGTCGGGCGAGGCTCAGCATGTGGGGGAGGCCGAGTGGCACCCCGCCGCCCCGTCTAGTGGTAATGGCCCCCCAAGTGCGAGGCGGCCGCCACGGCGCCGAAGGGCCCGGGCGGCGGCTGCAAGCCCGGGCTCGGATAGAGAGCGGCGGTGGCGGCGGCGGTGGCGGCGGGGCCCGGACCCGGCCAGTAGGAGAAGCCGGCGGGCGCGACGCCGGCCGAGGCGGCCATGAGGTTGAGTTTGGAGAGGCCGGGGAAGGGCAGCGGCGCGAGGCCGGCGGGCAGCTTGTAGAGCGCGCCGTCCTGGGCGGCGGCGGCCGCGGCGGCTGCGGCGGCCGCGGCGTGGGCGTGCGCGGGCGGCGGCTGGCAGGCCTGCGCCAGGCCCTGGAAGTCGAAGCGGTAGGCGTAGCGCTTGCCGTGCACCTTGCTCATGATGTTCTTGTCGTAGTAGTAGCGCAGCGCGCGGCTCAGCTTGTCGTAGTTCATGTTGGGCTTGCTCTTGCGCTCGCCCCAGCGCCGCGCCACCTCGTCCGGGTCGGTGAGCTTGAACTCGCCGTGGCCGCCCTCCCACGCGATGCAGCCGGCGTTCGCGCGGTCCGCCAGCAGCTCCAGCAGAAACTGCCACAGCTGGATCTGCCCGCTGCCTGTGGGGGACGGGGGAGGGGGGGTCAGCCACAGGTCGCCCGGAGAGGAGGCTGCAACTGGAGGAACAGGTGCCAGGAAACCGACCCAGCCCGGCGGCAGGCGGGAGCGGGCACGGCCAGCCGTGGCCGCTGCAGCTGGAGTCGCTGGCCAGCGAGGGGCCACTGAGGCCATTTCGCACTTCAGCACAATGGACGGACGTTCGGCTTCCACTTAGGAGGACGAAGCCCCCGGGACCCGTGGACAATGGGGAGAGAAGAGGAAGCATCATATTCTCCCCACGAACGCGGCAGCGGCACCACCGTGCGCAGGGGCAGCTACCAGCCCCGAACCGCCACGGAGTACGTGAGCCCTTCTTCAGGTGCCCTGAAGCACAGAGCAGGTCGTTGGCCTGCCCCACCCCTGCTGGACCAGGAGGGAAGAGGCTGGCGAGCACCACTCCTGGAGGAGGACCAGCCATGCCCCAGGCCCTGCCTGAGATGGGGTGGTGACTGTCTTCCCAGGGACACCATGTCAGATAGGAGCCAGGACAGTGGCCCACTATAGGTGAGAAGAGGCCTCCTATGACGTGCGCAGAGCTCTGCACTGGCACTGCTAGGATTCCATCTCTTTTTTCGGATCAGGCGGGACTCCCCCAGTGCTAAGGTGCCCTTAATTGCCAGGGGCTGATGAACTGCTAGGATTGGGAAGCAAGGGTACCTGGCTCTGGCCTCCTCTTCTGCGGGATTTCAGGGTAAGGAGGTTTTTCCTGGTTATGCAGGAGGTGAGAGTGGGAGCCTAGAATTCCTGCTCCCCAAGAAAAATCCTGACACACTCCCCCTTTTGAAATAAAACGGTTTTCCTCAAAGTCATCTGACTATTGCTTCAGATCCTGCGGGGTGAACCTCTCTCCTTTGCATGCGACCCTCCCAGAACCCAGATGCTGCCCTTGCGCCATAATTTCAACTCTGGTCACACCCAGCCAGCTCAGCGAGGACGTTCGGTTTTAGGGTCAGAAGCAAGGGAAGATTCAGATGAAACCGTGCACCTGACAACCATGGCTGACTGCCATCAGCGGTTTGGAAGCCCGTTCTTAAAAGGCATTGTAATTGCTCCTGGATAAAGCAGTTTGCCTATCTCGTTTTTTGTGGTTACTGTAACTTTGTGAAATCTGGGGAACCAGCTGGGGCAGGGGTACCACCTGTGGTGAGGCACGGCCTGCGGAACCAGCCGCCACAGGGTGATGTACTGACCTGGAGCTTGCTAGAGGTGAACGGATCGCGGTCCAGTGCGCTGTCCAGTGCAGCAGGAAACCCTGGCCAGGGTCTAATGGCTGGATAGCCCCGTGTGGTGGAGGAGGGATTTTTTGGGTCCCTTTGCAATCCATGCTGTGGCCATGTACTCCTGCTGCCAGCAGGGACAGGAGCCAAGGGCCTCAGCTGTGGACCCAAAGCCTGGAATACCCTACTCTGCAGAAACACAGTATCCTCTTCACCTGCCCTGGTTCCCAAGTCCAGCGCTGGGACTGGCAAATGCAGGGGCCAAAGGCCGAGTGACTGGCTCCCCAGGGGCCCCTGCCAAGGACCCTATGCTTCCCAGAGCCCAGGGTGCACCTCGCTCCCATCCCCTCTTGGGGTGCCTGGTGGCGCCAGCTCCCCTCTTGTCGGCCCGGCCGCTGCCCTCGCCTCTCCGCGCTCCCAGTGTGCCGTCCAGCTCACCTTTCTGCACCGCGGGGCTCAGCGGCCCCCAGCCGGGGCTCTTCCCTTCCTTGAAGAGGCTGTCTCCGACGGGATCTGAGGAAGCAGGAGAAAAGGTGGGCGGGGGTGAAGGTGACGACTTTGACCTACGGAACCCGCGGCCAAGTCTGGAGGGGAGATGCCATGGTCCCCAGGCTCGAGGCTGGGGGCCCCGGGGCCACCGGGCTCCTCCTCCTGGAGCCGTCCCCGGCGCGCGCCGCGCGGAGCTCCTCTGTGGAGCCCAAGTCAGGAAACGCGTCCAGGAAAAAGGAAATCCGCTTTCCGAAGGGGCCGGCTGGAGCTTTATAAAGCCGGGCGGGTATTGCGCCAGCCGAGCCGCAGCGCGGAGCCCATTCGGGAGAAGAGGAGGGCGCCTGGAGCGCCGGGCCGGCGCGAATGCTCGCAGCACGAAGGTGAGGAGCCGCGAGGGCGCAGGGTCGACGCCCTGCGGACCGCAGCCTCCCGCACGCTCGAGCACGCAGTCCTCTACCACGCCGGAGACCCCAGCTTCCCTTACCAGGCCCCCAGTCTGCTCACTTGGAGTCCTTTGGATCCCAGGCTGACCCCCCCCAACACACCCCCGCAGCTCTCTCCCTGCCCTTTTAGGTTCCCCCGAACGCCCTACATTGTAATCAGACCTCCCAGCAATCTGATTCTGCGGACCGCGTCCCCTTCCCTGGGACCCTGGCACCCCCTTCCCGCGCCCGAGCCCAGGGTCCCGGCGCCTCCAGCCCCGGGCTGCTCCCTGAGTACCTGGCAGGTACATGTTGATCAGCAGGGGCTGGGAGGCGCCGCTCTGTCTCATCGCTGCCGGGGGACTGGGCGGTGGGAGATGGGGGAGGGGAGGGGGGGACCGGGGAGCGTCAGGCTTTGCGCTCCAGGGCACCGGTCCCCGCCCGAGGCGACCGCGGGTGACAGGGAGGAAGAGACGGCGCCGGGTCCAGCAGGGCCTGGCGGGAGGGGGCAGTCCGGGTGTGGCGGGGATGGCGAAGGTGGGGGTGGGGGTCCTCGAGCGGCGCTCCCAGCTACCGGGCCGCTTGGAACCCTCGGGCCCCCGCGCGGGCAGGGGCCGCAATTTCCGTTTTAATTAAAGCACGGCCGCCTCGGCCCCCCGGACCCCGCCCCCGCCCCTCTTATCGTCCCATCGCAATAAAGTCTCCAACGCGCCGCGCCACAGCCAAGCGCACCCGGCAGCCCCCCGCGCCCCGCAGCCGGGGAGACGCGGGGGATGGGCCCCCGGGCCGAGCTCTTCGAAGGGGGCCGAGAGCGCCTTTTTTTTCCGCCTCCGTGATTCTCTGCAAACAGTGATGGGGCGGGGGTGTAGCAGGACCCACCTCGGACCCCCACGGCCGCAGCCCCCTCCCCCAGAGCCCTCCTTCCCTCCTGCTCCCACCCCGTCGCCGCTCACTCTGCTCCCTCTCCCTCCCCTGCCCCCACCCTGCCCGGGTTCCCGTCTCCAGGCTGCGTTATCTGCATCTTCACTTTTAAATTTCCGCTTCCCTCCCTCTCGCCTGTCGCTGCGCTCCGGGCTCGGCAGCCGTTGCTCCCTTTATCTATGCCCACCCCCGCGCCTTCTCCCGCCTCTTCTCCCTCTCTCTGCTCTGCCCTGGAGACTCAGCCCCTTCCCCGTCGTCTCCCCCTCGCTTTCGCCCCGTCTCCAGACTTTCTACAATCCCCGCGCCTCGGCCCCACCCCGGGCAGCTCCCCTGACAGCTGCAGTCCCCCCCCCCACGCACGCCCCTCCTCTCCACGCTCCATCCCCCTCCTGGGGTCCCAGCTCCCCCCTCGGCCCCGCCTCCGTTCTCCCCAGCTGCTGAGTGCCCTCCAGTCTCCTCTCTGCCTCCCCGGTTCTTCTCCCTCCCCTCCATTCAGTCCCCACAACAGATGAGGTGCGACTCTGCAGAGAGGATCCATGCTGGCTTTGCTTGGTGGGCTCCTGACCTCCTGCCAATCCCCTGGCAACTCTTCTTCCACCGTACACACAGCGCATCCGCCCAGTCAGCCTGGTTTTTTCCATTCTGGGCTGGACAGGGAGAAGGATGAAACCGGGCTAGTGTACAGTTAGAGGGCTGAAAGCCCCTTCCAAGAAAGCGAGACCTTTGTCTAACTCATGCAAAGATGCTGACACGGTTCCCAAGGGGGCTAGAGTCTCTAGTGACCTGTGGGGCTTTAACCAACGGACCTGAGCCAGGGGCCCATGCAGCACCCAGGACTACTGTCAGAATTTGTCTTCTCAAGGCCCTCTCTCTCCCGGTTTGAGTCCAGGGACTGCAGGGGCCTGAGAGTGGTCCAGTTCCTGCAGGGTCCCTGCCCCTGGGCGCCCACCCAAGGGAGATGGCTGGAAAATCCTCTTGCGATGCAAAGGAGTCAGGGGGCATTGTGAAGGCAGAGTGTGAGGGTATCCTTGAGGGATGGGGAAGGGAGCTTTAGGAGGTGGCCGTGGAATCTGGTGGGAGCAAAGATGAGAGGTTGGGATGTTCTTTGGGGACCAAACTCAGTGCTCTGTCAGAGGGAAGGACCTTGAAGGTGGGGCTGGGATGCCAGTCTTTCTCCTTTGGGTGCTGTCTTGTTTTTTTCCCCCAACCTCTACTGACAGAAACCGAGAAGGAGCAAGGTGTAAGGGCTGGGACAGCCACTTGGAGACTCGCCCACTGAATGCTGTCAGCAGCAGGCATAAGGGAGAGGTGCTCAGAGAGGGGTGTCCTCCCAGGCATCCCAGATCAGCTGCATAAGCTCTGGGTTCCAACCTCCTGGAGGACCCAGGTGCTGGGAAAACTGGGGTGAGGGGAGGGTGTCCCCCACTGCCTCTGTGTCTCAACATCCCCTGTGCCCTCCTGCTTTGAGTACAGCCAGGGTGGAGGCCAGTGGGAGTCTGGCAGTTTTCCTTCCATCCCCTCCGACCTCTGGCTGGGTGCTGGTCCCTGGGGCCTTGCAGACACCCCACCCCGAGCCTGTCCAGAATGGAAGGACATAAAGGTGAAAATTCTCACTCTCAGACTGGCCTCAGACCCCCGACTCCCTAGCTGCTGATAGATGTGGGGAACAGAGCCTGACTCCTGGATCCAGGAAAACCTAAAACTTTCATGGTGGCAAGGGCTATGGCAACCCAACTCCTTCACTGCACAGAAAGCACACTGAGATCCAGAAGACCACGACCTGTTCAGGGCCATATGGCCACTTCCTGAACCCATCTTTGTAGACTTTTCCTGGTGCCCACAGAGAATCCTGGCAGGAGGACGGCTCAGCCCAGGACCTATACCAGATCTCCCTTTCATCCATTGCCTGGTCCTCAAAGCAGGCAGCAAGGAGATAGGCTGCTGGACTCAAGTCAGTTTGTGTTCCAAGTTCAACTTCTTACTCCCTCATTTCCTAGTTGTGAAACTTGGGGGAGGGGTATATAACCTTTGAACGCTACCTTTGTCTCATTGCTGGTAAAATAGGGATGATGGTATCTCACATCCAGCATTCTGAGGTTTATATAAAATAACACATGCAGTGCTTAGAACAGGTGCTATACATTGAGCTATGCTTACCATCTCCCTTCCACAAAGGGACAAGGAGCCTGTGACCAGCCGTGAATCTCAGGCTCCTCAGGGACCCATAGAAATTTGGGGCTCTTTTGAGGCCTGAGGCTCTTAGCTACAGCTTGTCACCCTCCATTTAGCCTGGATTTGGCTTCAGGAGCCCTGTATTCAAATTCTGGCTTTGTCACAAATTCAGTGGGTGACCTAATCAAAGCTCCTTCCTGGAGCTCTGGTTTTTTAATTGGTTAAATAGATGAAGGGGGGGGGGGAGGTATCAGGATGACCACAGGCAACAGGGGCTATGGATTTCAGAGTCCACTCAGGCTCAGAATTCTTACTCCACCTACAGCTCTGTTCCTTGACCCCCTGACCCAACCCTGTGATCCGTGGAGGGTATGGACACAGGATAAGGAGGGCCCTGCACTGACTGCCTGATTTCCCAATGATTTTCCATAACTCTAGAAGCATCTTCAGGGGTTCTCATTGAATCTCTGCAACTATCCCATGAGGTGGGCAAGGCAGGCCCCCAGTTCCACAGATGAGGGAATGCAGGCTCTGAGATGCTATGTGCTTGGACCCCTGGTCTGACTTATGATCCAGGGGGTCTTCCCAAAGGAACAACCACCTGACTTCATACAGCTGGACCCCAGGAGACTGCCCAGGTCCAATTTTGACAACTCTGCAATATGGCCCTTCCTTGCCTGGACTAGGCCTATGCTGGACCACTCCTCCCAACTGGTGACTTCAAAACACAAGAAGGACAGGATGAGCAGAGTCTCAGTGGCCTTGGGAAGGCTCTCCTTATGGGGGATGAGGGTATCTTTATCTGGGGCAGAGAGGGAACTGGGGAAAATCCATACTGGAGCCAGGGTCTCTGGGCTGCTACCATACTCAGCCCCACCACGGCTGTGGGCCATGAACCCACATTGCCTCAGTGGCTGGGGCTTGCCCATCCTCTGAGGCAGAGGGAGGAGTCCAAGAATGAAGAGGAGTTGTTTGGAGCAGCCAAAAGGAAAATGCTTCATAAATGCTGGAGTCCAACACCTTGCAAGGAACTGTGATTCAGAAAAAGGCTCTGGGGGCTGGGCTCACGGAGAGGAAATCTCCCCCACAGAAGACCCTCGGAGGCAGTGGGACTCCCAACTGATTCTTCCTCTGGGAAAGGAGAGACTTCCCTGGCTGGGTAGGAACCAGGGTGAAAAGTAAGACTGGGAATTAGAGAGGAGCCCAATGGAACTTCTGTGCAGGGTTCAGAAAATTCTGTGTGATGGCAGTAGCTGGCCTGGGGAAGCTCTGAGCCCTGCCGTGGGGGTGTCTGCCTCCACCTCCATCTGAGCTGACAGTACCCACAGCTCAAGTTGGTGGGTCTTTTCCAGAAGAGTCAGGGACTGCTTGTCCTTAACAAGATCCCAGGGATTCTTTCCGATCCCACCAGATCCCACCCACATACAACCCAAGCCAGTTTATGTTTGAGAGTCAAGGGTCCTGGAGCCTGAGGTGGGGGTCTGATGGATCAGGAAAAACCCTCAGAGGGAGGAGGATGGAAGTCACAAACGAGACACCAAGGAGGCAAGAGAGGCAGGCAGGTTCAGAGGCCTTTATTGAGGGTCCCTAGGGAGGCGTCCGGGGCTGGGGAGCCTAGTGCTGGACTCTCCGAATGGACTGCAGCTGCCCAGTGTGGGCCTGCGTGCCGAACTCGCTGTAGTTACGGAACTCGCCGCTGTGCCGGTCCCGCTCTAGGACGTACTGGTAGCCTCGGTAGCCTGGATACTGATAGGCCACCCACCTGGGCCAGTGAGGGAACAAGGGTGATGAGTAGGCCCTCCACCCTCACTCTGTCCTCCCTTTCTCAGCTCCCAACCCCAGCTCCAGAACAACGGCTTTGACCTCCCCTATATGGGTCTCTCCCTGCCCTGCCCACTGTCCCGTCTTCCTGCTGCCCGCCTCATCTCCTCTCACCACCCTCCACTTCCTCTTTACCCATGCTTCCAGTGCCTTCCTCTACTCCTACACTGTTGCCCTGACACCCGTTCTTCTGTTACCCCTTCCCTTCTCTCCCTGTCCATCAGTCTCATCCTCTCTCTTGCCTTGGGCTCCAAATCCTCAGCCTCTGGACCCTGTCCCTCAGTTCCACCCATCACTTCTCACCCTGCTTGGCACTGCCTCCATGCTCTTCCCATCTCCCTGTTCCAGTCCCAGTACTCACGCTCCGGAGCTGACTTTGAGGGAACCCACTTCCTTGCTGGCCCATCCCATGGAGGGCAGGGATGGGTAATCATCACTGAGTTCAAACTTGCAGCCCTGGAAGTTCTCCCCCTCAAACAGTGTCACTCGGCTGTCACTGTGGTTCTGAGGCACAGGAAATTGGGGCCAGAGAGGTCAGACCCCACAGAAGTGTGTCAGTGGATCCATCCTCATGCCTACTCTCCCACCACCCTACTGCCCCAGAAGCTGTGCAGCCACTTAGGCTCCTCAGGCACCCCAGAGCGCCTCATCTGCTCTCTGGCAGTTGGGAAGCTGGGACACTCCAAGGGGCCCCTCTGCTCCTCCTGTGCTGTGGGTTGAGGTGGCAGGTGTGGGGTAGGGTAGGGGAGAGTTCTGGGAGATCCTTTCAGGTCGGAGCTGGAGGGTGTCTTGTGACATAGGCCTGTTTTGCACGAGGAAAATCAGAGGCCCATTAACCAAGAGTTTCCCTAAGGGCCTCAGTAACTATGCAACCCCCTGCCCAGAACCCTGAGTACAGCCAAAGGCCTAAGGGGTACTGGATGCCAGTCAGTATAGACACACACACACACACACACACACACCCTCTTCTCTGCCTCCATCCCTGGATTCAGTTGTAGTCTCCTCTGCATATTAACTCTTGTGGCCTTGGACAAGTCACTTTGACCCTGTGTGTGGGGCTAACGGCAGCCTACCCAGCCTCAAAGGGCTGGGTGGTGATGGAGGACTCCAGGGGCGCCCCACTGGGACGGCCTCGGAGCTGTCCGTGGTGCTGATCTCAGCATGCCGGCCCACTCCCTTCGCTAACTTTGGAGAGCCCTCTGGTGCGGGGAAAGTAGTGCCGCCAGCTCCTAGCCAGGAGTTTGTTTACACCTCCCTTGTAGGGGGCCATGGGGCCAGGGCTTGGAGCTGGGAGGCGGAGGAGGAGGGGAAATGGGCTGTGCTCACCGCGCAGAGCACTGGCCGGAAGGACAGCAGCTGGTTGCTGTGGTGGCCGCTGCTGCCGCTCCAGGCGCTCCAGCGAGGATAGTCTCCCTTCTCCAGGATGAACTGCTGTCCCTGGAAGTCGGGGTACTCAAAGGCCACCCAACTGAAAAAGGAGATGGGGAGCTGGGAGGCATCTACCCCGCCCTGGGGCTTACTGCCATAGAAAAGAGACGCCCCATCTTTTGCTCCAACCACAGCCCCTCCCCGGGCACACCCATTGCCTGGCAATCTGGCCCTTCTCCAGGGCCCAGGCCAGCTGCTGTTCCTGGCATGAGGATCCCAGGATTTCCACTCAGAGCGCCCAGGTGGGGAGGAATTTCCCAGGTTAGGAAGATCACACACCATGCGCTCCTACCCCAAATGTTAAGGGGCAGAGAGGCATGGAGCCCCCAGCCTGTTGCCAAAGCGAGTGGTCTACCTTCACACAAAGAAGTCTGGAAAGGCCAAAGCTGCACTGGACACCCTGTGGGGCCCAGGCTGGCCCCACGGTGACCCGAAGGGGTAGCTTTTTGCCTTTCTTCAGCTAGAATGCGAGCTTTCTCTTTCCTAAGATTATTCTTGCCATCAGTGAGTTTTGAGAAGACCGACGGATTTCTCGCGCTGGGGGTGGGGTCTCCCTCGGGGCTCACAGGGCCGGGGACTGAGGTCCCAGGCTCCGCGCTTGGGCTAGGAGAGCGAGGCGCCCCTGTATCCCCGCCCAGCCGCGGCCGGGAATCACTCACGCTCCGTTTTCCACCTTGACCGAGCGCACCCTGCGCAGGCCTCCGCGCTCGCCGACGTTGGCGCAGTCGCTCAGCAGCCGGCAGCGTCGGCCTTGGAAGTCCTCCTCGTCCCAGAGGGTGAGGCAGGCGGGCGCGGGGCCCGGCGCGGAGGCGCTGCTCATGCCGCTGCGGACAGAAAGGGCGGGACCACGCCGTCAGCGCCTCGCCTGGAACTCCCTTTCTAGCCAAAGCCTGCCCAGCCCGGGTAACGGGGCCCAGGACCCGGGGACTGGACCCAGCCTGGCTCTAGCCCCGGGCTGCCAGGGGCCCCCCCTCATCCCGCCCTTCCCTCCCCGGACCCAGAAGCGGGTGTTCACCGGGTGGGTGAGCGCGGCACACGAGGGAAACGGAGAGGCTGCGCGCGGGTCGGGCGTGCGGGGCTTTATACCCAAGCCTGGCCCCGCGCCCCGTTGGCCTGGGGGGAGCTGAGTCAGCAGGCGGGCTGCGGTCCCCTCTGGCTCCCGTGGGGGCTGCGGCCTTTCCCGAGCTGGCCCCAGCCCGCGGGGATTACAACAGAAAGTGCTGAGCCGCGCGTCCCGCGCCCGCCCAGGCCCAGGCTGACACCGCGCTTTCTTTCTTTCGCGCCTGAGCCCTGCAGGGCGCACCGGGCCTCGGGGCAGGACGCCCCCTCCCTGGCCCAGATCCTCTGGGGCGGAGCTACGAGGCTTCTCTGTGGGCCTTCTGCTGGGGCCGCGGGTTCCTGAAGTTCTTCTCTGGGTTAGCTAAACGCCAAGACCTCTGCAGCCCTAAGTGAAGACTCTTCTTTTGGGCGGAGATCTCCGCAAAAGAGAGACGCTCCCCGCTCCCTCACCCCTACACACACACGCCGCCATTCAGTCCTCTTTTCTCAGCAGGACGGTTCCATCGTGCAGCCTTTCCTCTCAAGGCTGCGCTCCCAGGGCCTGCGCGGGGCTCCGGGATTTTCCAGGCCCCCCAGACCCGAGACGAGGCACAGAGCAGGACTCGCCACCAGGCGGCGCCACAAGGGAGAGCGCGCGGCTGGCGCAGAGCGTTTAGAAGTACCCGAAGGCAAGGCAGCGGGAAGAACGGACCAATCTCGCCTGGTCCGGACCCGCGACGCTGCCAGATCCCCCCTTTACCCGCTCTTCGGGCCCGGGGGCTCAGGTCCTGCCTGCTCAGGCTTTCGCGTGCACCACCTCGGCTCCGGCCGCCGGTATTGTCCTGGACGGCCCTGCTGGAGAAGCGCAGGCTCTGGAAGGTTCTGGAACGTGGTCCAGGTGTCACAGCCGACACGCGGCCCAGCTGACCTGTGGACCTGAGCATCTGTTGTGAGGTCCTGGGCTCTTACACCCCCGCGATCCCAGTGCCAGGGCTGGGAGGGGGCAGGAGGAGCCGAGAGAGCAGGAGAGAAAGGCTTGGAGACCCTAGGGGTTGCACCAGGATGGAAATGTCCTGGCTGCAACAGTTTCCTAACCCCTGAAGCTACCACTGAGACACAAAGATTTCTTGCAGAACTTCGAGTTTCCCTTAATGGTGGTGGTTGGGGGGGGGTGTATTCCAGCTGTGAGGGGTGGGAACGGAGCTGATGTTGCTACCATGAGCCGAGTGCTGGAGTTATAAACTCACAACAGCCAAATGAGTAGATTTTCCACTACAGATACAGACATGGAACAAGGGCAGGGTGTGGTCCAAGCACAGTGTCACAGCAAGAACACAGCCCAGTCTGAACCGGAAGCCAGCCAGCACTCTGATACTACCCATCTCCAAGGGCTCACCGGCCAGACACAGTTCCCCAGCTCCTGGCCCAGTGCCGTTTGCCACGGTGTGCTCCTGTTACACTGGAGTGTCACAGTCACAGGACCTGGTCCTGCCTGGCCCCTCCGCCACCTCCTGGCATGGTCGCTGTCCGTCACACCACCCTGTTTTCTTTCTATCTTCTGTCTCGCTCTGCTGTGGCATCTGTCCATCTTAGGTTGGTGGGGGTGCAGATGTCCCTCTTGCTCTGATGTAAGCTCCATGTCAAGCCTAGCACTGTGCTGGGCATACAGTAGGCACTCAATAAAACTTCTTGAGTGAGTGAACAAGGTGGTCAGATGTGGGCCAGATGTTGGGAGGGAAGAGGTGCCGAAGAGACTCTCCAGGAAGTGTGTGTGTGTGTGGGAAGGTGCTAGTCTAGACGGCTGAGAACAGGTGCTGGGGTCAGACCTCCCTTTGCTGGTGAGGAATTGCTGCGGGGCCCTCGTGTGTGTGAGAGTAAGTCCTCCAGAGCTGGGCAGGGCGGTAAAGGCTAAGCTAGGAGGAACGGGCCCAGACTTGGTTGGGATGGAACCAGAACCGTGCCCAGTTCCCTGCCTCTACCCTGCAGGAGGTTTGGACAAACACAAACAGAACATCGCTTCTCCCCGAGTCACAAGAAGGGAATCTTATGGGGCCAAGAGCCAGTCCCGGACCCTTGGCATGCTGGCCCGTGCCCTTCCAGTTCACAAGCTGGGCCGTGGCGGGGTAAGGAATCAGATCCCACCTTCCCTTCATTTTTCCACCACATCTGCACCCGACAATTGTGGATGGGGGCCACCAGGGGGCGCGAGCAGGCCGGGCTGGCCCGCAGCTGGCGGCGCGGTGGGGCGGGTGGCCACGGGAGTGGAAGGCGAGGTGGGGGGGGGGGTGGCGGGAGGGGCGGAGGGCGCGGGGGCGGGTTCGACAGGACGTGCGTCCTCCCTCCAGTGACGCGGGCCCGGCGGGCTAGTCCGGACGGCGAGCGGTCACGGGCGCTCGGTGTGCGTGCGCCACCGGGGCTGGGGGTGCTGGGGGCCGCTTGGCAGGCTGGGTGCTGGCCAGAGGGCGGTGTTCCCCGGGAGGGGTAGTGGTGGTGTATAGGGTGTATGGGTGTGTGTGTGTGTGTGTGTTTTCCAGGGCTCCGTGTTAGAATGCAGTCCCGCTGGGATTTAGGTGGAGATCCCGTGGGTGGGAAAGACCTGATCGTGGGTGGGAAAGACCTGATCGCCTCCTCCAAGTCCCAAGTTCTGATCTCAGCCCCAGCCAGCGCCTCCCCTTTCCCTCAGTTTCCTTCTCAGGGAAAGGGCCCTCTCCCGATTCTAGCTGCCTGCCCCTAGTCCTCGCCGCGGAGGGGAAGGGGCTGTTGGCCGCCCCCGCCCCTGGCGGAGCAGAATGGAACTCTGGAGTTGCAGGCCGCTGCTGTCCCCAGCAGGCTGGTCCAACTCCGGCCCCTGCTTCCCCCTCTGCCCCCCCCCCCCCCCCCGCCTCCGGCAGCTGTTCCTGTTTGTTTTCCCAGATCAGTGGCGCTCAGAGCTTCCTGAAGGATGCATGCCCAGGTGGCTTTGTTTGCCAGCTCAGCACTGTCACCCCTACCCCCTCCACATGTACGGACCCGGCTTTCAGGCACGGAGCTGGGAGTTAGGGAGATAAACACACACACACACACACACACACACACACACCCCAAAACCCCAGCGTCTGTAGATGTACCCTCAAAGGGACCTGAAGATGGCACGGAGATTTCATCACCCTCGGAGAAAGCTCACTGTGACCCCGTGTGGCTCTGCACATCTTAGAGGGAACTTTGGACCCTCCTGTACGGACTCAGGCCCTCACTCTGCCCCCTGCCCTCTGCCCCTTGCTTTGCGATTCTAGCAAAATAGCATCTTGTACAGACTTGTAGGATCCCAGAGAAACCCTTGTGAAGCCCCTCAGATCCCAAGAGAGCCCTCCTGCGTGGAACACACAGATCCTCTAAAGAAATGCTCACATCCAATCCTGAGTTCCCCGTTGACTGGGCCAGCCAAGAATCCCCAGGGAAGTGACACCTCCCCAATGTGGTGGGACAGTCGGGCTTCTCAGTGCCGCTGGGCAGCCCAGGGATGCTGGTGGCCAGTGCCCGCCTCCCTGTCAGCCTGCCCCCGCCCCGTCCCCTCATTTCCCTTGGAAATCACCCAGGGCTTCAGTGACTCCAGATGCAAATTCTGTGAATGGCGCCTCCTCCACCCTGGCACCGCCAGCCCAGCCCCCTGCAGTCCCCACCCCCACACCAGGTCTGGAACAGGCAGATGAGAGCTTCCCTGGGGCTGTGCAGGGCAGGGCCGGTCTCCGGGGAGACAGAGATAACTGGGAGCAGAGACCAGCCTGCTCAGGGCTCAGGCAGGCTTGGGAGGGTGCCCCACCCGCAAGCACCCATCGTCCTACCTGTTAGAAACAACAGAGCCCCTTTTTCCTGCTCCTCAGTGGGCCTGGAGAACTGGCCAGCATCCAGTGAGACAGGAGGCAGCTCTCGTCACCACGCAGTCCCCGGGTGCACAATGCATGGGGCACAATGCATACAGATGTTCCACCAGCTGGAAACTGTCATCCCGGGTTGCAGGCACGTGGACGCCATCTCGCACTCTCCACACGTGACACTGTGCTCCAGGGATTCAACAGACACCTCCGTCTCCCACTCTTCTATGAGCAAACATTTGCTCATTCACTTATTCCTCCAGTATTTGACGAGATGCACTATGCGCTGGACACCACGCTGCGTGCAGGCTGTGAGCACGAGGGAGCCCTGTGCGCTTGCACACGCACTCATACCCTCTCCGTGGTCACACACGGAGGCATCACCTTAGCCACCTCCCCATGATCAGACATCGATTGGAGGGCTGAGACTGGGCTCCACAGTCCCACTGCTGCCTGCACTCAAATGTAAGTTCCACCTGTATAAATTGGATGAACTTGCTTTTCAAGATTGATTTGTTTTATTTGAAAGACAGAGTTACAGAGTAGGGGGAGATCGTGAGAGACATCTTCCATCCACTGGTTCACACCCCAAATGGCCGAAATGTTTGGAGCTGGAGCAGGCTGAAGCCAGGAGCGGGGAACTTCATTCGGGTCTCCCATGAGGGTGGCAGGGGCCAAAGTACCTAGGCCATTCTCCAGTGCCTTCCCAGGCACACCTGCAAGGAGCTGGATCAGAAGTGGAGGAGCTGGGACTGGAACTGGTGCCCATGTGGGATGCCAGAATCGCAGGCGGTGGCTTAACACATTGTGCCACAGCACCTGCCCCTTAGCTGTTACTATTGTGTTTTTTTTTCATTTTTAACATTTATTTATTTATTTGAATGGCAGAGTTATACAGAGAGGAGGGGGAGGGCGAGGAAGAGAGAGAGAGAGAGAGAGAGAGAGAGAGAGAGAAAGAGAGAGAGAGCACGCTAGTGCTTCCATCTGATGGTTCATTTCTCAAGTGGCCACAGTGGCCAGGGCTAGAGCCAGGCTGAAGCCAGGAACCTGAAACTCCATCCGTAGCATTTGGGTGGCAGGGCCCAAGCACTTGAACCATCGTCCACCACCTTCCCAATCCCATTAGCAGGGAGCTGGAATGGAAGCAGAGTAGCTGGGACTCAAACCAGCGCTCCCATATGGGATGGCACTTTGCTACAACAATGGACTCTTTCACTTTTTAGTTGAAAGGCAGAGAGACAGAGACAGACACCCAGAGATCCTCCACTTGTGAGTTCACCACCCAAGTGCCCACAGTGGCGAGGGCTCGGCCCAGCTGAAGCCAGGAGCCCAGAACTCAGTGCAGGTCTTCCTGTGGGCTGTCATCTGTGGGCTCCCAGGTGCACAGTGGCAGGAAGCTGGAATCAGGAGTGGAATCAGTCAGGACTCAAACCCAGGCGCCCAGAGGTGGGATGTGGGTGTTTAACTGCTGGGCCCGATGTCTGCTAATGTCTGTGGTTCTAACTGGCTTTGTTGTACCGTTCTGCCCACCATCGCTAGGAAGAGGCTGGGCTGGGCTGGGCTGTGTAGAGTGTTGCGGGCAAAGCATGCCTCTGGGATCTGTATCCCGCATCCTGCCCTGGCCCTCGGGGTGAGACCCCTTCCTCCCTCACCCTCTGCAGACGTCAGTTTGGGAGGACCAGAGGGGTGCATTCCATCTGTGCTCTTGCCCAGCCCTCTGCGCTCCAGGAAAGACGGCTTGGGACTTGAACCCAAGAGCTGGCCCCCCATTGGTGCTTTGCCTTTCGCCAGTCACTCCCATCCTGGGGGTCTTAGGTTTTTACCGTCCATTAAGCTGTCTCCTGGGACCCTGTGATATCTTGGGGAGGCTCCCTCTGCTGGCCAGGCTGACTCTGCCTGCCCCACCCGCCACCCCCTTGCCTAGCCAGGCGTGAGGGGGCGAGTTCCCGCGTCTCCATGGGGACTAATCTCCAAGAAGGTCAGCGAGGCTCTGCTACTGCCTTGGCCGGATGGGGATTAGCACCTGACTGTGAGCGCCCCGTCCAGGCTCCCCACTCTCACACAGGTCCTGGATGGCCTCCAAGCCCAGAAGTTCCAAGGCTGGGCCAGAATCAGCCCAGGCGGTGGGGGCAGGACAGCCGCCACAGCTGCTGGGCTATCCAGCTGTGACTGCAAGGGAAAGGTGGAGAGACGGGGTCAGGTCTGTGTTCCTCACTGCTCATGGCAGTCCGTGTCCAGCCAGGGCCTGGCCCGTGCGCCTTTCCACCTCCTGGCTTTTAATAGGGGGAAAGGATCTCCCACGACCAGGGCATCACTCCCCACTCCAATCCTGGCTGTCCCCATTTGCTGCCCACCTGGGAGCCAGGGGCCACCTCTTCATCCTCCGTGGGGTTAATCTACCCCTGGTGGGATGGGGGCTGCTTCCTCAGTTTCCCCTCCCTCTACACAGACTGTGCCCCCCGCCCCCGCCCCGGCTGCCGCACCTCTGACCCCCGGCTTCCAGGTCCTCAGCCTCTCTGCAGTTTCCACGTCTTGCTCTCGCCTTGTCCCTAGGTGTGTGCCTCTCGACCATCTTCTCTGGCTGCCCTCTGGGGATCTCTGCCTCCAGCCTCACTCTCTGGGGGTTCCGCAGCCTCCCTGGGCGTTGAGCTCTCCCCTGTGGCTCTGGGGACCACACCACTGTCTGTCCGTGCGTCCTTCTGCCACTGTTCCGCAGCCTCTTTGCCCATCCTCTTCCCCTCCCCACTGCTCCGAGCCCGTTTCCCAGGCCCCTGGCTGCTGCACCTGCTCCTGCCCTTTCCGTTCCCCCCACTACCTGCCCCCTCCCCCACCCAGGGTGCTGACAGGGACGACAGGAAGCAGGCCAGGGCTTTGGGCAGGAGGGGGAGGGAGCCCTCCTCGCACACCAGCTGCTGAGCACCCCCATTCAGCCCGGCACCTGCAGGCCTGCCAGGCACCCGAGACTCCGCCCCAGCCCGGCAGGGGAGGAGGGACCTGGAAGGGTGACCAGATCCCCAGTAATGGCCAGGAAATGCGGGCCTAGGGGCGGGGTGGGGTCTGAGGGGACCAGGCTCTGGGGGAGGGGAGGGGCAGTGGTTCTGTCACAGGGGCAGACCCCAGCCCACTGGATGGCTTCATGCTTCTCACCACCCGTTCCTCCGAGGACCTGTGTGTGTGCATGGTGGGGGGAATCATCCCGGGAGGAGGTATCTTTGTTGTGCTGCCTTAGGATCTGGAATCCCAGCTGGAGAGGAGCTCTAGCCCCCTTTCCATGATGGGGGGAGGGGCGAGGAAGCCCTCCAAGGCACAGGGAAAGTGTGCCCACGCTAGGTCAAACAGGCAAACAGGAAGGGCTGGGCGGAGGGGACAGAAGCCTGGCCAGGGAGGCCAGGCTGGGGCTGCACCCACCTCCCACCCCCACCCGGGGCTGCTCCCTGCAGAGCCCACCTGCAGCCCACTGTCTACCCAGACCTGCCTGCTTGGGGGGTGTCAGAGCCGTCTCAACCCCTCCCCTCTTTCCATGCCAGGGACTCAGCAGGAGACCCTGGGAGGCCTCTGGAAGGGTGGGGGACAGAGTGGGTGGTGGGAGAGGGTGTGAGGCAGCACCTCCAGGAATATCCAATTTCACGCTACTTTTCCCCTTGTTGCTGTCTCCATGGGGGTGGCCTCAGCCTGGTGTGTGGGACCACAGGTACCCACCGTGCTCACCTAAGGGGAAACTGGGGCTTCTACTGCTATCTAATGAGCCTTCCTCCACCTCCCCACCTCCAACAGGCCCCTCTCTGGGGCTGGCTCAGCACCCTGGGGAAGAAGGAGGACAGCTGGAGTCCCAGGGCAGAGCCCGCCCCAGCTCAGCCATCCCCAAGGCTTGTGTGGAGTCCTCCAAGCAGGAGGCAGTCCCCCATCTCCTCCTCCACCCCTGCACATCTGGAAAGCAGGGGTGATTTGTCCTAGTGGGGTTGTGCCCACCCGGCCAGGGTGGGGATGGAGGCTGGTGAACGAGAGAAGAGAGATGGTGGAGTCTGGGAAGGGAGTGAGCCGCTGTGCCTGGGGACCCTGAGTTTGGCCTTTCCTGTCAGTCTGTGTCAGCCATGGTTACCCTGACACGGGGACCAGGAAGGTGGCAGGGAGTGAAATCCAGGGATTCCAGCAGCATCCAAGAGATGGGGAGGAATGGATTTGGGGCTCGGGGTGGCCCTGCCCCACCCAGATTTTCCACACCTCCCAGCCTCTCTCTTGTCAGGGCAAGGGGCTCAAGAGCATGGCCAGGAGCCCAGGAACCAGGATATGGAGGTGGGGAGGCCCCAGCCCTGTGGGAGGCCAGACCCCTGGTTGAGAGATGGGACAGAGCCCGAGAATCAGGTTTCCACCCCCGGAGCGGCTCCTGTTTCCCTTGGCTCACAGCCCCCCCCTCCCCGGCCATCCGGTGGAGCCTGCTCGGCCCGGTCCGGATCACCCGGGATCCAGCCGGGCAGCCCAGAAGCTGCAGGGCTGGCCAGAGTGGGCGGGCAGGGCCGGATGGCAGCCGGATGTCTCCCGGGAGCGGCGACAGCCTCTCCGACCCGTATGGTAGCGGCAGCGGCGGTGGCGGCGATGGCAGGTGCCTGCGTGGCGACGGGACCGGGCCCTCTCCCCGGGCGGGTGCTGAGAGGCCGCCCCTGCCTCACGCGAGCCGAACGAACAAAACGCTCAGGTCCGGTTTGTGCGAGGGGCTCGTCGCGGGGCGGGAGCGGGCGGCCCGGGGCCTGGCGGTGCCCTCGCTGGTCTCCTGGCTGGTCCCGGTCTTCCGCGAGCGCAGTTCCGCGCGGCGCTCCGCTAGCCGCCGCCCTCACCTGCGCGCCGCTGTAGCTGACACGTCGGCGGCCACCGCAGGTGCGCTTGGGCCCGCCCCTCTTCCAGGCCGCCCTCCACCCGGCCCTCCCGGTCCCTCCGCCCTGCCGGGGCCCTGTTTGGCTTGGTCCCCAGCCCACGCCCCGGAGCTTGTGCAGGAGCTGGGCTCAGCTCACTCTTATACGGCCCGCTCAGTCTCCGCCCCTACACACACGCGCGCGCACGCACACACACACACACACACATACACACACTCACTCACACCTGTCCCGGCGCCCGTTTGCTCGGGGCAAATATTGACTCATGGAGGCGGAGCGCCCCCTCCCCCGCTCAGGCACTGAGACGCAGGCCTTGGCGGAGGGGGTGGAGGGGAGGGTGCTGGGGACCTGGGCGCCTCTGGAACAACACCAGATGTCACTTTTCCACCCACCTGCGGGGGCGGGGGAGGCGGGGAGGAGCCGAGGAGCGGAGGACCAGGCTGCTGGGCGCGGGTGAGGGGGAATGAAGGAGTGGGTGTCCCAGGCAGGACGGGATCGGCGTCACGGTGGGAGTGATGGCCTCGACCGGCGCCCCAGGCCCTCCACTGCGTGCCTCAGTTCCCCTCTTTCCCAAACTCCTGGCAGAGTTTCCGGGAACTGGACAAATGTTGAAAGGCTGGCCGTCGGGAAACAGGCGTGGGATGGCGGTGCGTGTGGAGGTGGGGGGGAACGCCTGCTTCGCCGACCGGTCCTGGCGCTCGATTCCCGTCCCCCAGGGAGCGCCCTCCACCGGCCAGACCACGCCCAATGCCAGGCCGTGAGCGGCGGGAACTCTGGCCCAGCTGCGGGGCGCGATGGACAGGCGCTTTCTCCCAGTTTGGCAGGTACTTGCCGGGCCGCTGCAGCCCACCTGGCCTCGGGAGCGCGCGCGCACGTCTCCGCGTTGGGGAAATCAAGTCAAGAGAGGCGCAGAGGAAGAGCGGGATGCTTTACTGGGGGGCTGAGAAAACCTAGGGCAGCGGGTTAGCGGGGCTGGGGATAGGCGTCGTCAGAGAGTCCACACGAGGTGGCGCCGCCTGGCGGGGTCCCTCCGCTTTGTGCACTGACATCTGGTCCGGGTTCAGATACCTGGAAGACAGAAAGCCCCAGGCAGTTGTGTGGGCGGGGCTCCGGGACGAGCCAGCCCCTCGCGCCCCTCCCACCGCGTGCGCGCATTCGCTGGGCCCCACCTGGGCGCACTGAGCGGCGGCAGGGCGATGATGCGTGGCCGTGAGGTGAGCACCACTTCTCCTCGGCTCGCCTCCACAAGGACGTTCAAGATCATGTTCTCTAGCAGCGCCTCCTGCAGGTTGGCGAAAGCCTGCAGCCTGCCAGAGGCGGGGCGCCGGCGTCAGCACGGCTGCCATTGCACCTCCACCCGGGAGGCCATGCTCCTCGGCGGGGTACAGCGTGCTCCACGTCCATTCTCATTTAACACTCCCCACCCCTCCCGTCAGCACTGTGGGGCATGCTCGTTCCGGTTTCACAGATTCTCCAAGTTCGGCTGAGACAAGCCAGGTTGCCAAATACGCTGCTGGTAGAAGCGGTGGGGTTCAAACCCGAATAACTGTAATCCCCACTCAGCATCAGGCTAGGAGTGGAGACAGGCAGGGGTGAGAGGCTGCGGAAGGGACGTGGGAGTTCCAAGGACAGAACCCATCCATGAAGCAGCCCGGGGCGAAGGGGGTGCGAGAAGCCGCTGCTGAGCTTCTGGCTCTAGAACCCCCTGGAGGAACCAGCCTCCGCGGAGGTGGCTCAGTTTCGCTGGTTCTGGTTCTGGATATATTCCCACCAAGGCCCTAAGCCACTAACATGATGTCGCTGAATGCCAAGTTGGGAAGAGACACATGCATAGGCAGGGGCCAGCCTCCACACAGCGCCTTTCCTGGGCACCTGCACGCATTCCCTCCCCCCCCACCCCCCGCTGAGCCCTGCCTGTGCCCGGCCTCTCACCTCCTGATAGCCTCCTTCTCGTCCTGCTCTTGCTCCTCTTTGATCATGGCCTTCAGCTCCTGCTGCCACTGCTGCAGTAGGGACTGCCCCGACTCGGGCTGCTGCGTGGGCTCATTCCCCAGCGAGGTCAAGTTTTCTTCCTTCTGTGTTTCCTCCTCCTCCATGTCCTCCTTGTACAACTCCTCCTCCTCTTGTACCTCCTCTTCTTCCTCCTCTTCCTCCTCCAACTCCTCCTCTTCCTCTTCACCCTTCTCCTCTTCCTCCCCCCTGGCCTTCCTCCCCAGCCCCGGTTTGTTCTCCTGCTCCTTGCCTTTCCCATCCTCCCCAATGCTGGAGGACACAGACAGGACTGGCATCAAGTATAGGCTGCTCTTCTGGGCCGCGAACCTGGCTGACTGCTCATTCCAGAACTGGCAGAAGTAAGGCACCTGCTCCACCAGGCTCTGGCCAACAGCTTCGTGGAAGTTCTTGTCTTCCAGCAGGCCCCTGGGAGGCAAGGAGGAAGAGGAGGTCTGGGCAGGCCTGGCTCCAGCTCCCCGAAGAGCAGTTCTTGGCTATTTTCACCAGCAGGGGTTCAACTGGGGAGGGGAGCCCCTGGTCAGTAGCTTCTCCCATCTCTTCTCTAGAGGAAGGCGTTGTGGGGCAGCATGGGTTCTCAGAGGTGACCAGGCTAAGGTGGAGGCAGAGCCCACAGGTCAGGTGAGGGACAGGCATTCTGGGAAGACAGGATCTGGTTCCAGCCTCATTGAGCAGCCATGAAATGGGACAGAACTCGGGACCCAACCCTGAGGCTCCCTCCAGCCAGCTCCACTAGACCTGTCCCATCCCGGGCCCCCACCACCCCGAAAGTAAGATCTTGCAGGGAAGTCTGGTATAAAGGATGCCAAAGCGGGGTTTCAAGGGGCTGTGGCCGGACGGGCCGGAGCCGCACCTGATGATGGCGGTGAGACAGTCCTCTAGGAGCTGCCGCTTCTGCTTGGAAACGGGACCCCACTTGGGGCCAGGGGGTTCTTCCTGGAACGTCGTGGACTCCTGCCTGGGGGTCCTCCTCTTTGGCAGCTCCCTGGGGGAGGCCAGGACATCCTGAGTGGCCTGGGCCAGCCACCATGCTGGGGTTGGGGGCACAAGCAATGGTGGTGGCTTCCCAGTGGGGAGGACGTGGATGAGTCTGAGCCCCAGTCTTGGCCCAAAGGCAGTGCTGCCACACTCAGGGAGCCAGGGCCAGCGCTCACGGGCAGTGTAGGGCCCAGGCAGACTCCAGGTTGGAAAGCAAGGAGCAATGAGGGGTGAGGAGACCTCGGCAGGTTCCCTGAGGGGCTCTGGCTGCCTTGTCCCTCTCCTTCTAAGGGCCTATGCAGTGAAGAGGGACATCTAGGCCTGGTGGTTCCACTGCCCCTGCACTTGCTCCAGCCCTCACCAAAGGTTGGGTCCAGGCAGCCCCTGCCCTGGGGTGGGAGAGAGGGGACAGAGAGTAGAGGAAGGACACTCCTGACCCTGAGAGTTCACCTGTGCAAGAAGTGGCAGGGGAAGTCTGAGAAGAAGTTGGCCAGGAAGCAGTGGGTGGCATGGGCCCGGGCGGTGAGGCCCAGGCACAGCATGCCTGGTGGGGGCGGCTTGGGGCACGGCCAGGACAAGTCCTCCTTTGGGATCTGCAGGTTCCAGCTGGCAGGCCGGTTGGGAGACTGCTGGCTCCTGATGGGTGGCAGCGTCTTTGGGAAGGGGAAGACATGGGTGACAGGCATCTGGGGACCGCACTCCTATCACAAACAGGTCCCCTGGCCTGGTCTCCTAACCAGACCCTTTGGGCCACAAAAGGGTACAGCCCCTCCCTCTGTACTTTCACACCTCCTTTCTAGAGGTAACTCTGGGAGGAAGCAAGGACACTCCCGAGTTACCCCAAGAAGGTGGGCCTGGGGCCGACAGCCTCACCTTGTACTTCCTTGCAGGCTCACAGGCTGTGCAATAGAACCTTCTCTGTGGAGGAAGAGAACCAAACTCAGGACGTAAGAGGCATAGAGACCCGCCCCACCTTCCAGCTCTTATTGCTGACCCATGGAGGGCCTGAAACCAATGCCAAGCTTGTTGCCCTCTGGGTTCTGTCCATCTCCTCATCACCTGCTTCCAGAACCTTCCCTAGGTGAGCGTCCCCTTGCAGACAAGGACGGTCTGGTTCCCCAAGAGAAGGAAGCAAAAGGATATGGCACCAAACATGGGCAGGCTATCCGCAGGGGGCTTGTTCCTGTGCCCTGGAGCTTTGGGGCTCAGTGGGATAAGGAAAAGGTCTCTGTTACTGAGACTTTATTTGGAAGTCCCTTCCGCACCTGCTGTTGGGCGGAAGGGAGCAGTGGTTCCCTAAGGATTCAGGGTGGTGGCCACCGCGGTGATGGAGGAGCACGGCCAAGTCCAGTGCCTCCCCACAGCCAAGTCTGGCACCAGGAGGCACTGACATTGGCTGAGGACCGAGGTGGAAGCTCCATCTCGTGTTTGTTGCTGGGGTCCCACCAAGTCCGAGGAGCCCATGTAGAGTGGGTGGCAGGCCCTTTGCCTGTAGTAACTCATTCAATCCTCACAACAATGGTGAGGAGCAGTTATTTTACTTACATTAGGAAAATAGTTTTAACCTTTTTAATAGCATGGAAAATGTCCAATGTGTGGAAAAGGGGAGAGAATGCTCCACTCCAGACAGCCAGCTTCAGGACCTCGGGGCAGTCCTGTCTCATCTGTACCTTAACTCTGGATGATCATGAAGCACATCCCCGATGTCAAGTGACCCTCATTTGACCAGTGAGGGAGCTGAGACCAAGTTAAATAAGGTCACGCAGCTGTGCAGACGGAGCCCAACGAATGGAGTGGTCTCTTAGGACAGGCTGGTCAGTTTTGCACGGACAGCCACATCAGCTCACCACCCTGTCCCCGCCGCTAAGGCCAGTCAGAAAGATCGGAGTGGCCGAGGCCCGCGCAGCCTGGTTCACCTTCAGTTCCCTGTCTGTGATGGTGAACTCCACTTCCTGCCGCAGCTTCTCATCCTTCCACTCCTGTAGCTCCTTGTGGTACCGCTTCATGAGCTTCTGCCGGTACACCTGCAGCCCAGGGCGAGAGGAGACGAGGTCCAGGGCTGGGGGAGCTGCAGGGGAGGCATGCTCTGGCCTGTGCTGTGGGTTCCCCATGCTTCCCAGGGCTAGCTCCTGCACCTCTCTGGGGGTCTGGGAAACTCAGAGCCCACCTCACCCCCAGGACGGAGAGCTGCACCTCCATCCCACGTGGTCTCCGGCTGCCTCCTACCTTGCATACCAGGTCCACGCTGTAGAAGCTGGCGTGCACTGAGGCTTTCAACGTTACCACGAGCGGGACAGTCTCTTCGGGAGCCACCTCTCCTTCCATGGGACTCACGGAGACCTGTTGATTTGGGGTAGAAGACTCTGGGGTTTCACGGGGATGGGACTGGATGGGGTGGTGTGGGATAGGATGGGACCATGTGGGATGGGTTGGGAGAGCACAGGGTGGGATAGATGGGATGGGATGAGTCCACAGCCCTGCTGGAGGTTCTGAACCCACGGGCACAGGGGTCTCACCTCCCCAAAGTCTACAGAACTTGGCTGCCAGGCAAAGACGATTGTCTCGTTCTTGGAGATGTTGTTGAGGAACAGCAAGCGGCTGCACTTGCTCTGCACAGGGATGTTCCCCAGGGAGATGTGAGACTGGGACAGGACGACATTCTGGTGATGGAGACAGCCGAGCAGAAACTTCAGCCGGTGAGGAAAGAGTAGCCACACGGCCACTACAAGTCACTGCGACCTGGTCAGGTGCCTTCCCCGCTTCTGATCCTCACAGCACTATCGCACGGGCACTACTGTTGTCCCCGATTTACAGACAGGCTGCTAAGGTTCAAGGATTGGAAGAATTTTTCCAAAGTTTGTCATGTGCATGGCTGGGCTAAGCCCAGACAGTCTCATGTTAGAGCCCAGGATTTCAACAGTTAACATAGGCTTGTAAAGGTTGAATTAGTATTAGCTTAGGGAAGACAGAGCTAAAGCCAACACAATTGGGGTCTCTGAGGGAGAGTTGTGAATGAATGGGCGGCCAGCCTTTGGCATGCTCACTACCCAGAACAGGAGCTGCTGCAGGGATGTCTGGAAGACCACGCAGAAGCAACACTTTCTGACCACACGCTGTGTGCAGCCGGGGCAGGGATTTTCTCTGGCTCTTCTCTGTGTCCCTCAGGCCTCCGTGGTACTCATCCTGGAGTAGTAGGAGGATTCCAGTGGTAGGTGGACAGGCGGATATGTGGATGGGGGAAGTGAGTGTATGGGCTCATGGGTGAATGGGTGGATGGATGCACTGATGAGTGAATGGGTAGATTCATCAATGGGGAGATGGATGAGTGATGAAAGGGTGGGCTGGTGGGTGAGTGCGTCAGACCTCCCAGCAGTGAGGGGCACATGAACTAAACACAGTGTTATTCACCATAGATATCTTTCATCAACACCCATCTAGGTCCAGGCAGAGACTGTTATGTATGAAGATCACACCTAGAACGGGACCTCGCCATCCTACACCTTCCAACTTCCCTATCCTGATGCCCAGAGCAGAGGGTGGGTGGAAGACAGTGAGGGGAGTGGTTGAGCAGGAGCACCTGTGGGCGCTCGGTGGCAGGAGCTGGTAGTGCCTTCTAAGTCCATGGGAGGGCTGGTTCCAGGCCCCACCTCCGTGTGGGTAGCTCCACAACTCCGTCTCATGTCCTCCCCGGCTCCCCGTGCCTCCCTTCCAAGGCCTAAGGCTTCCCAGCTCCCTGTCTCCTCACCTGCCCGGGAACCAACATCTTAGAGTGTGTGGAACCGCTGTCCCAAGAGGAGATGTTGTAGAACGGAGCTGTGTCACCCATGATCTGGGGGTCATAGCCCACTCCCTGGAAGTGGATGAGGGCCGAGTTCCATCCCAGGATGTGTATGGGCACATCCACCTGGGAAGTTGGGGCCACACAGAGCGACTGGTCAGAGCGAGGCCTGCTGGGGAAGCCAGCTCCGCCCACTACCCTGCAGTGCTCACAGTGTAGGTCTTGGCCTCGATGGGTGAGAATATCCACAGGGTCCGAGCGGTGGTGCCTGGCTGGATCTCCCCTTTGGGGTTGAGGCAACAGAAGATGGGGTGATCGAAATTCTTTTCCTGCACCTGGGACAGGATGTTGGTCTGGATCTCGTACGTCACGGGCACCGAGCCACCGTTATAGAGTTCATAAATCTGCAGGGGACAAAGACAGGCAAAACGCCGCCACAGCTCAGGACCGCAGAGCTGGTTTCCCTTATGGTTTGACCCCAAGAAGTGTGCGGCTACACTGTCAGCCCACTCCACGTCAGGGTGTGCAGTAATCCTGTTTAAGGGGTGGTCTGTTTTATCGGCACTCAATTTACCCCTGTCAAACTCTTAAAAAAAGATTTATTTATTTGAAAGACAGAGTTACAGAGAGAGAAAGAGAGAAAGAGAGAGAGAGGTCTTCCATCTGCTGGTTCACTCCCCCAAATGGCCACAATGATCAGGGCTGAGCCTATCTGAAGTCAGGAGCCAGGAATTTCTTCCAGGTATCCCATGCAGGTGCAGGGGCCCAAGCACTTGGGCCATCTTCTACTGCTTTCCCCGGCCACAGCAGGGAGCTGGATCGGAAGAGGAGCAGCCGAGACTCGGACTGGTGCCCCAAGCACCACAGGCAGTGGCTTTACTAGCTATGCCACAGCGCCGGCCCCCTCTGTGAAGTCCTAAGGGAACCTGGGTCTTGGGTTTGTGTCAGGACTTAGGGTGTATTACAATAGCAAAATACCAGAAGCAGCTAACTTACACAGAGAAAAAAACTTCTTAGCTCACAGTCCTGGAGGCTCAAAGCCACATGGCCTAGAGCAGGCTTTGGTTCTGGCTAGGGGCCTGTGGTCGATGGTGATGTGTGCGGAGCAAGGACCACATGGCAATCCAGGAAGCAGAGAGCCGAGTCAGGCCCAAACTCCGGCTTTCATGGCAATCTTTTTGCAAGCACCACCTGTAGAAGGCACACCCCCAGTGGCCCAAGGACCTCCCACGAGGCCTCATCTCCCCAAGGTCACTTCCCCCAACCTGCACTTTCCAACAGCACCACCCTGGAGGCCTCTGAGGGACATTGAGCCTCCAAACTAACACGAAAGCCATAGCACAGGGAAGTGTCCACGTGTCCACCACCCAGACCCCTCAGCACTTTATAGGCTCCCGTTCTAATCAGTGGCTGCCCCCTTCCATGCCTGCCATCAGAGAGAGGTGGGTATTGGGGCAGAAGGGAAGCTCTGAGGGACTCAAGACTAACTCCCAAAGTTGGGAATCTCAGAGTCACCCTGGACGAAATCCGAGATCTGAGCTAGTCCTCCCTCCCAGCGCTGAGAAAACAAGCCAGAGGCCATGAAGAATTCGCCTGCACTGAGGGCGTCCTTCCCGAGTAAGCAGGCTTGGCTTCTCTATCCTGGCCCAGCCCTCTGAGCTCCAGGCGTGGTGCTGTGGGCTGAGCCACCCCCAAGGCAATAGTGCTAAGAGGTGGGGCCTTTAGGTGGTGGTGAGACTATGAAGGAGGGGCCCTCGGGAATGGGATGAGCGCCTTGACGAGGGGCCCAAGGGAGCTTTGTGCCCCCTCGACCACAGTGAAGAGCCATCTATGAACTGGAAGAGCCCTCACCAAACACTGGATCTGCCACACTTGCTCTTGGACTTCTCCTCATTGGAAAGTAGGAAATAGGGCCTGACATTGGGTGCAGCCATTTAAGATGCCACTTGGGATGCCCACAATCCATAGCAGGTGGCCTGGCTTTGAGTCCTGGCTCTGCGTCTGATTCCAGCTTTCTGCTAATGCAGACCCTGGGAGGCATCAGGTACTTGGGTCCCTGTCCCCCATGTTCAAGACCTGGATTGAGTTTCCAGCTCCTGGTTTTGGTCTGGCCCAGCCCTGGCTGTTGCAGGCATCTGGGAAGTGAGTCAATCAAAGGGAGTTTTCTGTTTATCTGTTTTTCTCTTTCTCTCTGCCTTTCAATAAAAAAATTAAAAGAACAGTAAGAAATAAATTTCTGGGGGCTGGCATTGTGGTGTAGTGTGTTAAGCCACCACCCATGACACTGGCATCCCATACGGGCACCAGTTCTAGTCCTGACTAATCCACTTCCACTCAAGCTCCCTGTTAATGACCTGGAAAAGCAATGAAAGATGGTCCAAGTGGTTGGTCCCCTCCTGGCTCCTGGTTTTGGGGTGGCCCAGCTCCAGCCATTACAGACGTCTGGGGAGTGAACCAGCAGATGGAAGATCTCTCTCTCTCTCTCTCTGTCTCTCCTTTTCCCTCTGTAACTTTGCCTTTCAAATAAACAAATCTTAAAAAAAATTTCTGTTCATTACAGCAGCTGGAATGCACTAAGACACCTTGCATCCAACCTCTACCTGACTACCTGCTTTGTTGTCTCACAAACATCTCAAACTTGGCCAAAACCAAACTTTTCAGTCCAAAATCTATTTCTTTCCCCAGTTCATCTCCTTTCAGCAAATGCCAACTTCACTGTAACAGCCCCTAGTGTGGCCCCTGGAACAGTGCAAATGGTGCATGGAGGTGAACAGAGTTTGGGGCCAGGGACTCATTTCTCAGGCTGGAGGCTGAGTAGCTGGAGACCCCTGCACAGAAACATGCGGATTTTTGGTGTCTGGAAATTTCACAGATCTGAAAGCTTTGGGGAAACATGATGTGTCCTCCTGGACATTTCTGATGGACAATTTCAGAGCAAAGGAGCCGAATTCTGTCTGATCAATAAAGAAAGAAAAGTCTACAGTTTCCTGTGGATTCACATTCCGGTTCTTCACCCTCTAGAAAGACACCCTTCTGGTAGCAGTGCTGTCCACCCTGTGGCTGAGATCTTTTAATGGGAAGTCTATGTCCCTTGAGTGAGTCACGTCTTGTGCTTTGCACGTAGTAGCTGAGCTGTTGATTTGTGACACTTCTGGTGCAGTTGTGTGTGAATGCAGGCATATGTAAAATAAAATATATCAGTGTGGTTCATGGTCAAAGAAGTAGGAAGAAGCTTTTGCTGGGGGAAGAAGTAGCCCACTGTGGTTTGCGAATGGTTCTAGCAAAAGGGCTCAGTACCAAGCATCAAGGAACTTGACATCTCTTGGCTTCAGTGTCCCCAGTTGTCCAACCTGGGGGTTCAGCCTAGCAGCTCCACCTCCTAGGTGCTTCTGGAGGGCAGCGTCTTTGCCTCCCTGTCAAGGGCTGACACAGACAGGCAGGGGTCAAAGCTTATGCCTCCCAGTGCCCAGGACGACACAGACCACTGACCTGCCGTGGAGGCAGCATGTCTCCAATGGGGACGGGGATGAACTGGTGGCTGGTGGAGGTGAAGTGCACGTACTTCTGCTCCAGGCTCACTGTCACACCTACAAAATTTAGCTGGAGAGAAAAAGCTTCATGGGAGGCATCCTTCCCTGGGGGAAAGGGCACAGGCAGCAGACAGAGCTGGACCCCAGCTTCCCAGGGGAGTCTCTGTTCCCTGCTCTTCTCTTGGCTGTCCCATGAGCACCCTCTCCCCCTACACACACACTCCAGCCTGAGACCCAGGGTGCTGGGGCCATACCAGGATCTCCCGGCCGTGGGACACCTTGAAGAGCACCGGGAGGCGGTCAGTGCCAGTGAATACGTGGCTGGAAGAGGGGAGACAAGTCCAGTAGTGAGTGCTTGAGGCCTGGTGAAGTGGGAGAGCAAATAGACATGGCATGCCCATGGCTTTGAGCCGGCTACCCCTTGGGAGCAGCTCAGTGGAGGTGGTACAAGGAACAAAGGGAATTAGACCTCTCCAGGAGATAGGAAGCTGGTCCTCCCAGGGCGCTGGCCATTGGGGTGCTCTGGAGTCATGCAGTGAAAGGCCAGGGGAAGGGTGTCTCCAGGGAGTGCAGGGTGGGGTGGGCGTGGGGGAGCACCTGTATTTGAACTGCACCATCTCCTCCTGCCCAGGACTCAGGCCCCCTGCCTTGGGGCTGATGGAGAAGATGCAGTTGTCCTGCACACGCATTTGGTGGAGCTCAGTGCAGTCAAACTCTGCTTGCTCTGCCCATAGCTCCAGGTCCATCTGCTGGTCGCTTGGGAAGAGGAAGGACCTGGGAGAGGGAGTGCAAAGCAAGGGGCCTGAAGCCGTGCAAGGGATCTGTCAGTCCAAGCAGAGGGGTGGAGCTCTGATCCCTGTTCCTCCTGCACCTCATCCTTCCAATTGGCAAACTGTCTTGCGCATGGCTGAGCCAGTGTGGCTGCTGTTGGTTCTCCTTTCAGAATGGTCCCACAACCAAGAACAGAAGCAGGGCTACAGGCTACTTAGGAAGGACTCCCAGTGGCATGTGCCAGGATCAGAGGCGGTTGCTTGTGTATGTGGGCCACTTAGCGCTGGCCACCAACCCCTCTGCAGCAAAGCTCTGAGGAAGAGGCCATTTGAGGCTCCTAGGATTGCTGGCAGCACCAGCCAGAGGCCCCTCCCTGCGCCGGAAGCTGTCCAGGCCACCCTGGGCACAGGGTGGGAAGCAGGTGCCCCAGCAGGGCTGGTGTTCCTGAGACAGAAGCAAAGCCGGGCACGGAGTGCAGGCCCTGGATGCCTCCGTGCAGATGCCACACTCGGCATCATTGACAAAGGGACCCTGAGTCACAACCGGACAGGAGAGGTGCTCACTCTCAGAGAGCACACAGAGCTGGTCCCTGTGGGGAGCAGCTCGGACTAGACTAAGTTACTGGAATTAAGACTTATTCTATGCATCTGCTCTCCCACAATATGGCGCTGGGAGAGAAGTAAACAGCTTCCGCACAGCTGCCTCCAGTTCAACCAATTAACTGTAGGACTTGTTCCTGATTGGAGAGCAGCGTACTCGGCGTGTGGGCAGCCGAGTTGGGATTGGCGGAGGAGGACTATAAAGGAGGAGAGAGACGGCATGCACCGGGAACATCTATGGGGAACATCTAAGGGAACCCGTGCAGCCACCGAGAAAGCCGGCCGGCGGTGTGCCGCTCCCCTGCGGAAGTGGGGAATGCGGCCAGGGGGAACTGCCCTTCCACGGAGGTGGAGGGGATAGTAGCCAACCCGGGAAGAACCAGCAGCAAACCCGGGGAGGGCCGAGCAGACGAAAGAACAGCGCAGGGTCCTGTGTCGTTCCTCCACGAAGACGGGGAGCGACAGTCCCGGCAGCAGCGGGCAGCGGATGTGAACAGCGAGCACCCAACAAAGGAAAAGAGAACGGCTGCCACCGGCTGATGCGCCACAGCCAGGGAAACAGCGCGAAACTCTCACGGGGAAGCGGTCTGGGAGTTTTCCACACCTGGAGCGTGAAGAAGAGCTACAGCCAGCGCAGCTGGGCCGAGAAAGAACAGACACCTTCAAACACAGGCAGGACGAGAGAGAACTGCTACCACCTTTTAGAAGGAATTTTGGCAGCATCTATTTGAATAAAGAGTGCACAGGTGCCCGGCACTGTGATAATGCCGGCATCCCATATGGGCGTTGGTTGGAGTCCTGGCTGCTCCACTTCCAATCCTGCTCCCTAATAGTGCACCTGGGAAGGCAGCAGAGGATGGCCCAAGTCCTTGGGCCTCTGCCACCACCGTGGGAGACCTGGATGGAGCTCCTGGTTCCATCTCCCTCACTCCATTGCTCTGCCTTTTAAATAAGTAAATCTTTTTTTTCTTTCTTTTTAAATGCATATTGCCAGCACTCTGGCATAGTGGGTAAAGCCGCTGTCACACACCTGATGATGCAGCCCCCACCCCGCCTTCACCCCGCACGCCCCCCGGCTCTCCCGACCACAGATGCCCTTGTGTGCATATTTCACTCTCAGGCCAGGCCCCTGGCGCCCTCTCCCGAGGCTGACCTAGAAGAACATGCTGCTTCCTCACCTCTGTTTAGCCGAGCCAGGCTAGAAGCCGTCAGAAGGACATCTGCTAGGAGATGGAGGCGGCTGGCCCTGGCGGGCAGGTGGGGTTTCCTGGGCCCCAGTGGAAGGAAAGACCACCTCGCCAGGCTCAGCTCTCCAGGCCTGGCCTCCAGGACTCGAGGCGGGCGCCCCACCCCTCAGTGTCCTTGCCCACACAGGCCCAGCCCCCAGGGCATGGGGATCTTCGGGCACCCACTCAGGAGCAACTCAGAGCCTTCTTGCTGCCTAACCATGTCTGCTCCAAAGTTGGACAAACCCGGGTTTGACAGAGCCTGGCTCCTCCTGTTCATAGCCTTGGCGGGTTCTTTAGCCTCGCTGACCCTCAGCCTCCCTAAGAAAGGGCCAGAAGAGGAGGCTTTGTTCACAGGTGGCTGCGGGTGCCTGAGGCTCGTGGGCTTGTAAAGCACGGTGCCTGGTGCCAGCAGATGCTTGGTGACGGCTTCCCATGCATTGCGCTGCTGGCATGGCACCCAGGCTCCATCAGGGCACCTCCAACCCCACGACGCAGCCCAGCCGGAACCAGGTCCTGAGGGCTGTTGGGCAAGCACAGCACCCCTGTGCCCCACCCCACACCCAGGCCCACTCTTCCCAGAGACCCAGCATCCAGGCCTACCCCCGGGGAGAGAAGACGACCCTGCCACCCTTCTGGCCTCATCTCCGGCCCCTTCAGACCAGCCTACCAGTGCACGGGCACCACGCCCCTGTTCTTCAGGGTCAGGAGCACCACAGAGGCGGGGGCATTGATCGGTGCCGCCCCAAAATTGAAGTCAAGCTTCAAAGGAGTGAGGACCGGAGGTGTCTGGCTTGTGCTGCAGAGGGCAGAGGAATGGGCTCAGAGCTGGGGATAGGGACAGGAAGAGGTCCTCCCACGGGGGCTGGCTTGGGTACCTCCTCCCCCCGGCACAGGTGGGTCCAGGGAATCGGGGACTCCATACCGCAGGGGCAGGGATGGGCTGGCTGCATAGACTTCAGGCTGAATCCTGTCTTCCCCAGGCCCCTCCAGGGCTGGGCAAGAACTGGGATGGGGGATGGGAAGCAGCTTGATGGACAGGGCTGGGGCCTGGCTGCACAAAGGCCCCACATAGACCTTGCCCCCCGCCCCTGCGCTGCATGGCCTGCGCAGCTCACCTGTGCCGAGTGGGCACCTTGTAGGTGAGCTCCTGGGGGGTGGGGTCGCGCTCCAAGTAACTGTTGAGCGTGTCCAGGGAGAAGAGGCGCCACAGGTGTTTGCGGGTGATGCCCTCGGCACTGCCCATGGAGCACACGTCCAGGATGGAGAGAAAGGGGTACACAGCCTCCAGGGTGACTCGACTCAGCTCCTGCTGCTCTCCAGCCTTGTTGTCTGAAAGAGAGGAGGAGCAGGGGTGCAGGCAGAGCGTGCAAGACCCTGGTCTGGGGGCAGTGGCTGCCCCTGGGCTCCGAGCCATTTCTAACCACACCGACTCTTTTCTGAAACCTATATGCTCTGAGTGCTTTCCATATTTCCCTGCATTTAATATGCACTGTTAGTTGTTTTCCAATTAATTTAAAAATCTATTTATTTGAGTGACATCGTGGCACAGCCAGTTAAGCCGGCACCTGTACCATCAGCACCCCATGTGGATGTCAAGTATCAGCTGCTCCACTTCTGATTCAAGTCCTGGGAAAGCAGTGGAGAATGGCCCACGTGCTTAGGCCTCTGCACCCACTTGGGAAGAAGCTCCTGGCTCCTGGTTTCAATTTGGTCCAGCCCTGGCCATTGTGGCCATTTGGAAAGTGAACCAGTGGATGGAAGATCTCTGTCTCTGTCTCTCTCTGTCTCTCTCTCCATGTAACTTTGCCTCTTACATAAATAAAATAAACATTTTTTTCTTTCTTTTTTTTTTTTTTTTTTTGACAGGCAGAGTAGACAGTGAGAGAGAGACAGAAAGGTCTTCCTTTGCCGTTGGTTCACCCTCCAATGGCCGCCGCGGCCGGCATGCTGCGGCCGGCGCACCGCACTGATCCGATGGCAGGAGCCAGGTACTTATCCTGGTTTCCCATGGGGTGCAGGGCCCAAGTACTCGGGCCATCCTCCACTGCCTTCCCTGGCCACAGCAGAGAGCTGGCCTGGAAGAGGGGCAACCAGGACAGAATCCGGCGCCCCGACCGGGACTAGAACCCGGTGTGCCGGTGCCGCAAGGCGGAGGATTAGCCTAGTGAACCGCGGCACCAGCCACATTTTTTTCTTTTTTTGAGAGGAGGGAATACCTATTTCATTCACTCCCCAAATGGCCACAACAGCTGGAGCCAGGATGGAACCGGAGCCAGGATGGAACCGGAGCCAGGAACTCCACCAGGTCCCCCACACAGGTGGCAGAAACCCAATCACTGGAGCCATCGCTGCTGCTTCCCAGGAAGCAGCCAGAGCTAGGAACTGAGCCCAGGCACTGCAGTGTGGGACACAAACATCTTTATCACTGGACCAAACACCGGCCCCCAAACTAACTTTTAATAACAGCATTATGTGGATAAAATTTAGGTACCCTAAAACCCAACCTCTGCACATGCAATTCAGCTGTGTATTCACAGAGCTGTGTGCACTTCCTAATGTTTGAAAATTTCCATCATCCCAAAAAAAGAACCCAGCACCAATCGGTCATCACTCTCGGTTCACCCTTCCTTTCCCCTGGAAAGCACGAATCTACCTCTGTCTCCGTGTATGTGTCCATTCTGGACACCTCCTGCAAACACAGTCATTTACTACGTGGCTCTTGGAGACAAGTTTCTTTCACTGAGCAGTGGGTGGCGGCACTGCATTCCCATTTCTGGCCTGTGTGTCACTACGTTTGGCGAGAATGGAATGAAAAGAGAAGTTTAGGGGCAGGCATTTGATACTGTGGTTTACAGACTGCCTGTGTCCTGGACCAGGGCGTCCAGGTTTGAGTCCTGACGTCTGACTCCACCCAATTCCACCTTCTGCTATTTCCAGGACCCTGGGAGACAGCAGGTGATGGCTCAGGTACTTGGGTGCTGGCCTCGCATGGGGGAAACCTGAATTGAGTTCCCAGCTGCCGGCTCTGGCAAGGCCCAGCCCTGGTTGTTGCCAGCCTTTGGTATAGGGTTGAGATATCACTTGTAATGCCTGCACCCCATAGCAGAGTGCCTGGGTTCAAATCTTGGCTCCTGGCTCCATTCTGAATTCCATATTCCTGCTCACGTGTACCCTACAAGGCAGCAGGTGATGGCCCAAGTCCTTGGGTTCCTGCTACCCACTGGGTTTTTCCATTTTCCATGGATGCTCATATTCCTCCCATTTCACACACGAGGAAACCAGGGCACAGGTGCTAAGATCCCACTGTGGACACGCACTGCAGCCCAGCTCGGGCTCACTCCCTGCCACGTGCCTGCCCCCTCTCTGGGGGCAGCTGACAACAGCTCCATTGTACAGAGGGGGAAGTGGAGGCCCAGGATGGCTGAGGATTTGTCTCAGACCCCACAGCTCCCAACTCTTCACGCCAAGCCCTCCACAGCTGAGACACACACACACACACACACACACACACATATGGATACCCATCTGGATGGAGGTGGCCGGTCCCGGCACCTACACCAGCTGCCCAAAGGTTCGGCCTGGCACACCCTGCTGGCTCTGCCGGCTCTGTCTGGATCCCGAGCATCGGCGCCCCCAGCCCATGTCACAGTATAGCTCCCCGCCTTCCCCCTGCCCTTTGCAGGCCCCGCCTCCCCATGCCTGGTCCCTGGTACCTCTGTGGGAGAGCAGGGAATAGCTGAGAGTCCAAGAGTACTGGCCCCGGCGCTTTGGGCAGGCAGTCAGGCAGATGGTGTCCTGGGAGTGGGGAGGCAGGCTGCCCTCCGTCCGGTCCAGCTGCAGAGCTGCTCAGGGATGGCGCACGTGGGGTTGGCGGGCAGCAGAGGCCCTGCAGGTACCTCCCCCTCCCCCCAGGCTGCAGCGTGCAGGCCTGAATCAGCCAGTGGGAGTGCTGCCCCCCCCCCCGCCCCCGCCGTGGGGACAGAGGGTGCCATGCTTCTTTGCATCACGGGCACCTGCTTCACCCTTTCCTCTGCCCTGCAGCCCTGCAGCCCTGCGCGGGGTGGGGGTGGGGGGCCGCTTTCAGCCCCACTTTACTGATGAGGAAGTGGGAGCTCAGAGAGGACCGTGGTTCTCCCGAAGCCACACGGAAGCACCAGGATATACGCAGTCTTTGATGGACCCAACCATGGTGTGGTGGTCACCCAGCCCCCGCCTCCCTGGACCCCGGGCTCTGAGTACCAGGGGGGTCTTCGGCGTCGCCCTCTGGGCTGTGCTGCTCCAGGTGCAGGTGGTAATAGAGGGTGCAGTCGCCATCATTCCCGAACTCCAGGGACCTGTTCTCCTCGCTGCCCACCAGCATGTTCCCAAAGTCCAGCTCCTTCTCCTTTGCCTGAGGCCACGGCCAGGCAGCTGGGGGATGGGCACTCCCCCAGGGCCACAGCCCGCCCTCCCAGCCCACTCCTCACGCACCTCCCGAGCAGGTGCAGGTCCAGGGGAGGCCCAAGGAATGCCCCGCCCTGCCCTCATGGAGCCGCCTACCCCGAGGCCTTCCCGCCCACCTGGGCCTGGAACCCCACCGCCGCCGCCACCGCGTTCCCCTCCCCGGGGCCCTGTCACTCACGGAGATGCTGCCGGAGATGCCCATGCCCACCAGCCGCAGCAGGTAGTGGGTGCTGGGGGGCTTGGCGCCGGGGGGCAGGCCGGCTTCCCAGGCCCACATCCCCACCTGGAACAGGTACTTGGTCTCCTCCAAAGGGCTGAACACCCATGTCAGCGTCTGGGTCCCAGAGCAGACACGTGCGTGAGACCTCCAGAGCCACCCTGCTCCCTCCTCCCCAGCCCGGGCACCTGGCTGCTGGAGGTCCCCCTGCAGGGTGGCCTGAACTGCTCCTCTCCCTGGGGGGGGGTGGGGGTGGGGCTCGGTCCCGCAGCCCCAGGAGGGGTCAGCAGGGTTCTTTTTGGGGCTTGTTTTCCGTTAAGAAACTGGAACTTCAGAGAAGTGGGGTGACATCAGCCAGAGGGGGCAGCAGCGCCAGCCCCCGAGGGCCTGCCTCCTCTCACCTCCCGCTTACTGTCCCCTGGGCTCTTGTCTCACGTCTGGCCTCCCCACCTCGTCTGCGAGGCCCTGGGCTGGGGACAGGATCTGGTGTTTCGGGCTTCTAGCTTGCACCCCCGCCTCAGACTGCCCCTGGGACCTCCGGGGCTCCCCTTCCTCATCCCTTGCTGAGCCGCCCATTCAGCCCAAAATCCAGGGGCTGCAAACCACCTGGCTGGCATTCCCATGGCTTTGGGGACAGGCACGACACAGCGGGCTCACATCCGGGGCCCTGGCACCAGGAACGCTAGCCCGGTGCTCCTGACTTGTGATCTAAGTGTCTTTTCTCTGTAAAATGGGGGTGATGAAGGTGGCACCACTACTAGTAACTACTTGTTACTAGTAGTAACAAGGGGCGGGGCTTGGGAATTGAGTTGGGGGCCCTCAGGGTAGAGCTGGCCCCGAAAGGCATGAGTAAGAGATGAAGATGGAGGTGAGAAGGTGGGCGCCGCGGGGAGACCACTCACCACGTTCTCATTGGGCTGGATGAGCCCCCTGGGCGGCTGGACAGCCAACAGCTTCCGGTGCTGCTGGGAGACCCTCCACTCAAACTCCATGGGCAGACGCGTGGGGTTGTGGAAGGTGAAGGTGCTGGTGGAGGAGCAGCCCACCCAGGTGGGCTTGAAGAACACGCTCTGGGAGGTGTCCAGCTGCAGCTGCCGGGGCTCCTCTCGGCTCTGCAGGATCACCTCCTGGGCCCCGAAGAAGCAGGGCAGTGCCTGTCCTCACCCCGCAGGCGTGGCCGGAAAGCCGGGCGTGGGGCAGCTCCTCCCCTCCCCACCCCCACCCTGGGCGGGAGGGGCGGCAGCAGGTCCTCTGCCAGCCTCAGCAGGGGAGCCAGTGACGGACCCAGGAGATGAGGCCTGAGCAGAACCAGGGGCTGAGAGAGTTAGAGATGGCTTCACGGGGTGGGGCGTGGGCCTATGCCTGGCTCAGCCTCAGGTCCACTTTCTGTGGCTTGTGCGTGGTCTGAGTGTGTCCTACATAGGTTCATGTGGTGGAAGCTTGGTCCCCAGTGGCAGGGGTGGGGGGGAGGGCACCTCTTGGAGCGGGGGCACAGGTCCTGGGGCTCTTCCTCATATGATGCTAATGCAGTCTTGGACTAAGTCTGTTCTCACGAGGCCACTCCACACACTGAGCCCCTCAGCCCGTGGCTTCTCTGCCACGTGGTAACGCGGTCGGAGGCCAAACATTTGGAGCAGCCTGACCTTGAACTTTTCCACCTCCAAAACCGTGAGCTCCGTTACTTAAGTGCCCCGCCTCAAGCCTTTTGTTACCGCAACACAAGTGGCCCGAGACACCTCGCTGCCACCCACAGACCGAGCCTTTGCTGTCCCAGAGCCTCCCTCGGGGACCTCGGCACCCTTTTTTTCTTGATCTCAGACCCCAGGAGTGGGGCAGGCAAGGCCCGGACAGAAGGGAGAGTTGTTCACAGGTGTAACCAGAGGGGTCTTCTCCCTGCGAGGTCACTTCCTGGAGAGCAGTGCCCCCTCCCCCCAGCATAGCTGGGGGGACCTTGAAGGCCGACCTCAGAATGTGACTGGGAGAAGACACACGTGGGGGACCCAGCTCCTGTCCGCCTGCCTCCTACCTTGAGGTACTGAGGGCAGGAATTGAACTGCAGGTAGAGGTGGTGTTGCTTCCAGGTGGTACCCTTGGGGTAGGCACAGAGCAGGAGGATCTGGTGGGCGCCGGGGGCCACGAGGCCTGAGGTGGGCCGCAGGGTGACGTCCGCGCTGCTTCTGGGGGCCAGGGCGAAGGTCAGCAGCATGGGCCCCTTGTTCACCAGCAGCAGGCTGCGGTAGGAGGGCTCGCTGGAGGGTACCGCGGGGAAGAGCTGCGGCGGGGAGGAGAGGACGGAAGGCCCCCAGCTCTGATCTCCACCCCGGCTCGCAAACACTCAGAGCTGTGTGTGCCTGGCCTTGGGGTGGAGCCTCCATGGAGCCCATGCCACACCGGAGGCCGCAGCCTGGCACCAAAGAATTCCCAGGAGCGACTCAGGCCTCTCCGGGAGCTGAGAGAGGAAGTTGTGTCCCTTTCGGGTGCTTGGGAATCGCCCTTCGGAGGAGCCGCCCTTGGAGATCCGAGCCCAGGGGTGTGGGGTGAGCAGCTCCTTCCAGTTCTCACGCAGGTGGCAGTGAGTAACCGGTCCCAACAATCCCAGCTCCCAGACATTCCTTGGGCCTTGGGGACGTGGCCTGCACGAACTTGAATCCTCAGCAGGCTACCAAACACAGGAGCCCAAATCCTGGACCTAAGCCCCCATCCAGCTGGGGCAACAGGTGCACATGTGGGAGGTGGCAAGGGAGCAACGCTGGCCCCGGATCTGCAGCAGAGCATGGCAGGAGGGGGCATTGGCCAGCAGGAAGGGGCCGAGGGAGTTGGCAAGCACCTGGTGAGTCAGGGAGAGCTTCGGGAAGGGGCAGCCCCCAAGCAGGACCCCAGGGGTGGCAGAGGTTTGGTATTGGAACTGCAGCTGGTGGCAGGGAGCAGGGCTGCCACCAGGCACACTGTCCCCAAGTGGCACCTTTCCAGCAACAAGAAGACGAATGAGAAAACTGAGGACTGTGATGGAAACCAGGGACGGCATCGGCAGTGTGAGGCCAGAATCAGCAGCTGGGGGCCGGGCTCAGGGTCTGAGCTTTGCAACCCTGTGTCTTCCAGACAGGCCTCCAAGGGCCCTGGGCGGGGCCTGGGAATTCTGACTCCCGGAGGAAGGGGATGGCTCTGCCTGCAGCAGGGCTGGGAGCTCCCCATGGTGGGGACTCCTGGCACGGCTGCTGTGTCCCTAAGGCCTGGCCCAAACTCGGGACCTACGGGCACTCGGGAAACAGCCCCAACAACTGAAGGAGCTGCAGCTTGAAGCCTAAGGGCAGAGGCCCAGGCGGGCGGGGCGGCCGTCCAACTCCCACGCTTCCCAGTCCCGGGGCCGGGGACCAGGGCAGCTGGCTGCCTCCCTGGGACTGGCTGAGTGTGGGAGACAGCCAGCGAGGGTTCTGTGTGTGTGTGCATATGTGACAGGCATGGAGGGTTCTATGTGTTCGTGTGTGTGTGTCATCCAGAGAGGCTTCTGTATATGTGTGTGTTCATGCGTGTGTGTACAGATGTGTGTGTGACAGCCAGCGAGAGTTTTGTGTGTGTGTGTGTGTATGTGAGACAGCCAGTGATGGTTCTGTGTGTGTGTGTCTGTGGTGTGTGTGACAGCCAGCAAGGGTTCTGAGCGTGTGTGTGTGCATGTGTGTGTGTACAGATGTGTGTGTGACAGCCAGCAAGGGTTTTGTGTATGTGTGTGCGTGGGAGACAGCCAGCGAGGGTTCTGTGTGTGTGTATGCATGTGTGTGTGTGTGAGACAGCCAGCGAGGGTTCTGTGCGTGTGTGTGTGTGTGTGTGTGACAGCCAGCGAGGGTGCTGTGCATGTGTGTGACAGCCAGCGAGGGTTCTGTGCGTGTGTGTGTGACAGCCAGCGAGGGTTCTGTGCATGTGTGTGTGACAGCCAGCGAGGGTTCTATGCGTGTGTGTGTGACAGCCAGCGAGGGTTTTGTGTGTGTGCGTGTGTGTGTGACAGCCAGCGAGGGTTCTGTGTGTGCATGTGTGTGTGTGACAGCCAGCGAGGGTGCTGTGCGTGTGTGTGACAGCCAGCGAGGGTTCTGTGCGTGTGTGTGTGACAGCCAGCGAGGGTTCTGTGCATGTGTGTGTGACAGCCAGCGAGGGTTCTATGCGTGTGTGTGTGACAGCCAGCGAGGGTTCTGTGCGTGTGTGTGTGACAGCCAGAGAGGGTTCTGTGTGTGTGTGCGTGTGTGTGTGACAGTCAGCAAGGGTTCTGTGTGTGTGTGCGTGTGTGTGTGACAGCCAGCGAGGGTTCTGTGCGTGTGTGTATGACAGCCAGCAAGGGTGCTGGCATGTGTTTCTGAGGTCATCAGAGAGGAAGAAGGATCTACAGGCCACGGCAGCAGGCAGAGCTTCCCGGAGCCTTCCCGGGGCTGTGGGACTGCACTCACCTTGGGGGCGTCCAGGGAGTAGTGGGGGACGTGGTGCTCGAAGGCGGCGTGGTAGCTGTGGCCCCGGGCACGCACGGTCAGGCACCAGGACGGGCACACCGTGCAGTCTTCCTCGATATTGTTGTAGCTGCGCAGGACCTGCAGGGGGCGGGCCACAGGCAGGCTCAAGCCAGGGCCCGTGTCGGAGCCTGGGGGGCACTGTCTTGCCCCCTCCCCACCTCTGGGCTACAGGAGGCCTGTGCTGGGCTCCCTGGGACAATGGTGCAGAGAATCGAGCTCCTGGAGCCTGAACCAGGGCCCGGCTCTCCCCAACCTTCCAAGGAGGGTGGGGTGGTCATGGAGGCAGCACCCATTGCTAGGAAGATGCCCAGGCAGTGAGGCCAACAGAAACAGCGTGAGTGGCAAACAGGCGTCATTTTAGATGTCCTGACAGCCATGTCAGAGAAGGAGACACATGAAACTGGTTTTGGTAATGTGTGTTACTTAGCCTAATATTGGAGCCTAAATTGTATCCTTGTAATGTAGCATCAATATAAAAAGTGGTTTTTTTTTTAAATATTTAAGAAGGAAATATATATGAGAAAGAGAAAGAGAAAGAGAGATTTTCCATTTGCTGGTTCATTCCCCAAATGGCCGTGATAGTGAGGTCTGGACCAGGCCTGAAGCCAGGAGCCAGGAACTCCATCCTGGTCTCCCATGTGTATAGCAGGGGCCCAAGTACTTGGCCCATTATCCGATGCCTTCCCAGGCACATTAGCAGGGAGCTGGGTCAGAAGTGGAGCAGCTGTGACTTGAACAAGTGCTCTTGTATGGGAGGCCAGCACTGAAGGCAGCTTAACCCAGGGCGCCCCAGCACCTACCCCTATATAAAAATTACGAATGGGCTTTCACCTTTTCGTACTGAGTCCTCAGAATCTAGCATGTATCAGAGTTCTTCAGAAAGTTCATGGAATGAGGCAAAAAGATAAGTTTATTTTGGTGCCATACTCAGTTTTTGCATCATTTGAATCATGAACTTTCTGAAATATCTCTCCCTTCATTTATTTATTTGTTTAAAGATTTATTTACTTATTTTGAAAGTAAAGATTTTTACTTTCAGATTGGGGGGGGTAGAGAGTTAGAGAGAGAGAGAGAGAGAGAGAGAGAGAGAGAGGTCTTCCATCTACTAGTTTACTCCCTGGATAGCCACAACAGCCAGCACTAGGCCAGGTGAAGCCAGGAGCTTCATGCAGGTCTCCCATGTGAGTGGCAGGGGCCCAAGTACTTGGCCCATCTTCTGCTGCTTTTCCCAGGTCGTTAGCAGGGAGCTGGATCAGAAGTGGAGCAGCTGGCTTCCAATCCAGCTCTCTGCTATGGCCTGGGAAAGCAGTAGAAGATGCCCTGGGTCCTTCAGCCCCTGGACCCACATGGGAGACCCGGAAGAAACTCCTGGCTCCTGGCTTCAGATTGGTGCAGCTCTGGCCATTGCAGCCAATTGGGGAGTGAACCATCAGATGAAAGACACCTCTCTCTCTCTCTCTCTCTCTCTCTTCTCTATCTGTGTAACTCTGACTTCCAAATAAATAAAATAAATCTTTAAAATAAAAAAAGAAATGGAGTAGCCAGGACTCAAACCAGCACCCATACAGGAAGCCGGCATCACAGGTGTGGCTTTTACCTGCTATACCACAATGCCACCGCCTTATTGATACTCACAGCACATCTCAATTCAGCCCCACGTCAGATGCTCAGTAGCACGCGTGGCTGGTAACCGCCCTGTCAGGCACAGCAGGTCCAGAGCCTGCAGCCTACAAATCCGAGGTGTCCAGCCTCAGCGAAGCACCTACGTTTCCCCAAGGCTGAGATGCTGCGATGGAGGCGAATTAAAGACTCGCTTCGGCAAAGCCTCCTGGAAAGCTCTGATGTGGCCCCAAGTTCATGGATGAAATGACCAGGGCTCAGAGACACAAAGGAACCTGCCCAAGCTCACTCAGCTGGTAGGTGACTGTGACCTCGACTGTGGGGCTCCACACCTGCCCCAGCCCCAGCGCTCTGACCGCTGGGGAAGAAGCAGGTGGGGCAGAGCCAAGTGGGAAAGGCAGGGCGGAGTGGGGACACGGTGGGGAGCAGCTCGCACTAAGAGGCCTGGACCGGTGCCGCAGGGCTGACAGTCATCGGGCACCCCTGCGCCTGTCCCCCAGGCCCTGTCTGGCCACAGCTTTAAAGGGACCATTGCCTACTTCAAGGACTAGAAGAGAAGCCAGGGCACCTCTGGCCCTGGGCACCACGTTTTCCCAAAGGGCTTGATCCCAGCTGAGTTCACCCCTAGAGGATGGAGGCCACCATGAGAGCAGCCAAGAAACCCTTCAGCCACGAGTCTGGGAGGGCATGGACTGGCAGGGGCTCCTCCTGTCCAGCCAAGGAGGAAGCGGGAGACACCGGGCACGGACAGGACAGGCTGTGCAGTGCCCTGTGTCATCCCCGGCCACCCCTCCCAGCGTCCAGGCCCCAGGCACCTTATAGACGGCGAAGGCTTCGAGCTCCACGGCATAGAGGCAGTTGGAGTAAGGCGGCTGGAAGTGCAGGCGCATGGCCATGGACTTGAGTGGGGGGACATCGCAGGTGTCCGGGGTCACCCAGAAGGGGCAGTCAGGCCTGTGTGTCCAGACCACGGTGATCTTGCCTTTGGTGTGGTTCATCAGGTACAGGGGCACAGGGTTGGGGGCCTCGGGCCCCGGGCAGGCGCCAAAATCCACTTCAACGGGCTCTATGGTGACAGGCGGGGGAAAGACAGCCATGTTGCCCGTGCCGTCAAGGAAGAACTCGGTCATGGGAGGGACGCTGGGGTACTGCGGCGCTGGCGAATCCTCCAGGTCCTGCACGGAGAGAGACAGGCGTGTGGGGCGGCTGCCGCGGCTTCTGCCCCCGTGCCTCTTCCACACCCGCCTTTCCGGAACTGGCTCCACCCAAGACGCCGTCGGCTGCCTACGGTGCCCACAGGGCTTCTGGGCTCCCAGGCGGCCTCAGAACTGCTAGAGCAGGGGGCAGGCACCTAGGAGGGCAGCCTGTCCCCGCTCCCCCAGGCAGGGGCCCCTGGTACCTCCACGGGCAGCATGAGGGCCCCGTTCTGGTCCTGCTCCAGCTTCTTCTCCTTCAGCATGGTGCACAGGACGTGAGGGGGGTAGAGCGTCAGGCCTCGAGCCAGGTGTGTGCGGTACCAGGTGAGATGCTGCGGCTTCAGGATGGCTGGCTTACTACTGTCCGAGTGGCAGGTCCCAATCAGGTCCAGGAACAGTGGGTCCTGTGATGTTTGTGCACATGGGACAGGGACGGGGGACAGAAGCTGGGCAGAGGTGGCAGTAGCAGGTGAAGGAGCGCCCCGAGAGCTGCCCGGCTGGTGCGGGGGACAGTTGGCGTCCAGGGAGGCCCAGCCCTCAGGATGCTCAGCCGTTGCTCGCTCTCCAGCTACCGCCCACCCCTTGCGAGCATCCTGCAAACACCAGCCCTCAGGCCCACAGCAGGAGAGGAGAGAGAAACGATGGCCTCCCCAGGCCCCATCCTCCTGCTGCTCACCCAGGCCTCCCCGGCACACACAAGAATTAGAAGGCACCCACTCCTCCAGGCAGACAGGCGGGGATTCTAAGCTAGAAGTCAGCCCCCACTTGTCATCTTGGCCGGACCCCCGCTGGTCAGGGCACAGTGTGTATGAGCTTGCCCAGGGGCCCCAGGAGGTGGGGGAGGAGGGTACATGTCTAACTCCAAAGCTCTCTGCCCTGCACCTGCTGTGTGGGGCGATAACCAGAGCTCCCTCTCCCCAGCCCATCAGCCACAGCAGCAGCACAGGCCTTGGCTGGCGGCAGACAGGCAAAGCTTGGCACTCCCACGTTGCTCACGTGCCCCTGGCCAACTCTGGGGCTGCAGCCCTGGAGGGGGTGACAACCCAGGTAGCAACCCCAGAAGTTCCAGAACACGGGACAGTACCCCCCAAGCCTTGTCTGCATCACTGGGTCTCAGAGGGAGCCCCCTCTTGCCCTCAGCCTTGCCCCCTCCCCTGCACCCACCTGGTGGTGGATGAGACAGGCCACCCGCCGGAAGTAGATGATGGGGTGAGTGGGCTGGAAGGTGCAGAGCAGGGTCGCGCGGGCCTTGCCCAGCAGGGTCCCGAAGGCAGGCCTGATGCTGAAGACACTCTCCGGGCAGTCGATGGCGAACTGGAAGTAGGCAGTACAGTCCTCCTGGTTCTCAATCCACAGAGACTGCTCCGAGCGCTCCCCGAGGTTGATCCAGCTGAAGTTGATGCAGTACTGCTGCAGGGACACGGCGGGACCTGGGCACAGGAGACGGGGTCCCTGGGAGGAGCCTGGAGTACCAGCCTCCCGAAGGATGCTTCAGAGGGGTTCCTGTTGACGGGAGGTGCGTCATCTGGGGACAGAAGGCCAGGACGGAATGGCCCAGAGGCCTGCAGCCTGTGCACAACTCCAGTGTCATAGCTCCAGGTGTCTGCAAATGATTCCCCACTGGGCCACCAGGGGGCAGCAAACACCCAGGCTAAGGACCAGGCAACGCCAGCTCTTGGAGCAGTCAGGGAGTGTGCAGAGCTGTAAGTGTGGGGCCGCCACCCAGAGGGAGTGCAGTGTCCTGGGGCTGCCAGTACCTCTACAGAAGCCCACGACCTTGAGCAGGGTTTGGGAGGCACAGCCGGAAGGCGTGATGGAGAAGTAGTCCACAGTTCTGGTGCTCAGGGCCTCGGGGTGGAAGATCACCGACACGCATTTCTTCTCTCCTGGGCGCACGACGCCCTGGGCCGTGGGGCACGAGAAGGCCTGGTCTTGGGCCAGCAGGTCTGGGACAATTTCAATCCTGAAGGGGGCGTTCACCTGCGGGGCAGGAGGCAGAAGTCAGGTGACAAGGTGGGTAAGTCTGTGCACTGTACTGAGGTGCCCAGTGGAGGGGGCAAGGGGCAGCTGGCATCCGCCCAGCGGTGAGTGTGGAGGCAGGAAGGGGCCAAGCCATGTGCCCTGCACTAGGGCTGCCCAGAGAGGGGGGCCTTTTTCTTTTGTCCAAGGTGCCGTGGTGGCTGGTTGTGTCCAGGGGTCCGTACAGGGCAGTCACTCTAGGGACTGTTCCGGGGAGCCAGGGGATGACCCCACGCAGCTGTGTCTGGGAGAGGGGGTGGACACAGGACACCTGTTGACAACTCTTGGTGCAAATGGGTTATGGGAAGCTTGGGACCAAAGGTGTGGACGGCAGGGGGCGTTCTAAAGAGGGCATGGATTTTGGGAGCACCCATTCCTGGGGTCCCAAGCCCTGCCTTGGGCCTTCCCACCTGCCCCTGGCCCTGCGCGTACCACCGACGGGTTATGCAGCCTGATCTGCCGCTCGGCTGTGCAGCCCACAGCCACGGAGCCAAAGTGCAGCACTTTGTGGAAGCCTATGGCATCCTGGTCCTCTGGTTGCTTATGCCTTATGCTCACCAGCAGCTGGGCGCACTTGGCTGTGGCAGAGAGGGGATGGGTTGGTGGGAGCCCGCCAGGGCCTCCGTGGCCCCAGCTGAGCAGCGCCTGGAAGAAGGCAGTGTCCCAGGGAGAAAGCAGCCGGTGATATCATTGGAGGCAAAGAAGGGGTGAAGCCTGTGGGCTGTTGGGAAGGGGGGGCATGCCAGGGTGAAGATGGGGACACACTGCAGCTTGCGACCTAAAGGAGGGGCAGCGGGAGGCTCTGGGGACAGACAGGACGGCGGGCCTCACCCACAGCTTGCAGCTGGATGCTGCACTTCTGCCGGCTGTTCTCCCCGTACCAGCACGTGGCCTCGGCATCGTGGATGACAGCCACGAGGGGCTGAAAAGCCACCTTGATCTGGCAGGCCAGGCCTGGCTCCAGGAGCCCCGTGGCGGGAAACATCTGGAACGGACTGGGGAACTCCCAGGTGAAGAAGGTGGGTAGGTCCCTGGGGGGAGGGGGAGAGGGAGGGGCTCAGGCTCTGGGCTCCTGCCTTGGAAAGGTGGGCACTCCGGCCAGCCTCTGTCCTCTCCCGCTTGCCGCTGCGTACCACTGCTCACCACTATCCCCTCCTAGGGCTGCTGCTCCCCACCTCCGAGTCTCAGCCTCTCCCCTCACCCCACATTGTCCAGGTCGAACCAGGCCTCAACTGTGTCCCCTACGGCACACATGGGCAGCTGCAGTAATGGCAGGCAGGTCAGCTTGTGGCAAGGCAGGGTGGCCCTCAGGTCCACAAAGAATGTCCCCTCGGCTTTCTCAAACCACAGCCTGTCCATGTACTCCTTCTGTAGTGAGCAGAGACAGCCACAGGTCAGTGGGACGTGGATGGCCCCAAGAGAACACCCACTCCACCTGCCTGCAGCAGCCCTCCCAGCCTCTGAGGGAGTCAGCTACCCGCACACCTGCCCCATTTTGGTCTCAGAAATGGCCAAATGGTATTTTCATGTGACTGGCATTGTGGCATGGTGGGTTAAGCTGCCATCTGCAATGCCGGCATCCCATTTGGGCGCCGGTTCAAGTCCTGGATGCTCCAATTCCAATCCCGCTCCCTGCCTGTGCGCCTGGGAAAGCAGCAGAAGATGGCCAAGGAATCCAAGGCTTTTTGAAAGCCAAATTGAGTGGACTCCCCAAAGTTCATAGAAAACGGAATTAAAAGATAAATTTATTTTTGTGTATAAACTTGTTGAAATCCACGCATAGTTTTTCCATGATACACATTTTTCGTAAGCTTTATGAAGACCCCTTGTACAGTTTCAAAATATTTTTGTGCCAGAAGAAACTTATCTTTTAGTTCCGTTTTCCCTCAACTTGTTGAAGTGCCCTTACACAGTGCCCCAGCCTTTATCCTCCAGTATCCAATGGGGAACCCCTCTGCCCACTAAGACTGAGGGGCTTCCCGAGCTGGGCGTGTGCTCCCGTTGACAGCCTGTGTGATGCCTGGGGGAATCGCTGGCCACTCTGTCCTGCTTCCTGCCCCAAGGCCTCTAGGCCTCTGTTTCCGTGTCCCGGCACCACCCCTGGCCTGGGGACCTCACCTCCTCCAGAGGCCGGAAGATGATGGGGAGCGTGAAGCTTATGCCTGGGCTCAGGAAGAGGGGCTGAGGGATGACCGTGAAGAAGAACTTGCTCTTGGGAGGCCTGCGGGAGACAGCCCTGGGATGAGCACCTGGGATCAGGGCTCCTCAACCGGAGGAGGCGGGGAGAGCAGAGGAGCTCCTGTGGAACTGAGGGGCTCGAGAGGCCCAGGGGGTGGCCATGGAGAAGGGGCCATGGGGGCTGGTCACAAACAAAAGGATCCCTTCTCCCTCCTCCTCCTCCTGTTCCTGGAACAAAAAGGAGGAAGCATTTGTGCCTCTGATGAGTGTGAGGACCTGCAGGAACAGGGATAGGGGAGGGCCCCTGCGACACAACAGAATCCCTGAGCACCAAGACATGGACCCCCAGGTCTGAGAGGGGAGAAATGGGGTGCAGGGACCAGGGTGGTGGGGACCATTGATGCTGCAGCCCCTTCACACAGTAAGATGATACCAGAAGTTCTTTTTATTTTTAAAGATTTATTTTATTTATTTGAAAGAGTTGCAGAAAGAAGTAGAGTCAGAGAGAGAGAGAGAGACTTTCATCTGCTAGTTTACTCCCCAGATAACTGCAACAGCCAGAGCAGAGCTGATCTGAAGCCAGGAGCCAGGAGCTTCTTCCAGGTTTCCCATGTGGGTGCAGGGGCCCAAGCACTTGGGCCATCCTCCACTGCTTTCCTAGGCCACTAGCAGGGAGCTGGATCAGAAGTGAAATAGCCGGGACTCAAACCGGCGCCCATATGGGATGCCACACTGCAGGTGGCGGCTTTAACATGCTGAGCCACAGCACCGGCCCCTGACACTAGCAGTTCTGTACCAATGAATGCTTATTTTTAGGTGAAATGAACACATGTCTAAGACACTGTAATTTGCCATAACTGAGAGGTTTATGCACTAGAGCAGGCATTCAGCACGGCTGTTTAGATACCTGCGCTCCCTGAGTGCCTGAGCCCCACCTCGAGCTTCCGGCTCCAGTTCCTGCCAATGCAGACCTGGGAGGTGGCAGTGATGCTCAACCACTGGGTTCCCAACACCCACATGGGAGACCAGGATTGCATGTCCAACCCCCAGCCATCCCAGGCATTTGAGGAGTCAATCAGCAAATGGGAACGCTCTCTCTCTCTTTCTCTCTGCCTCTCAAATAAACAAAATTATGTTTAAAAAGAATTATACACTAAAATTTTTAAAAGATTTACTTATTTATTTGAAAGGCAGAGTTACAGAGGCAGAGGCAAAGAGAGAGAGAGAGAGGCCGGCGCCACGGCTCACTAGGCTAATCCTCCACCTGCGGTGCTGGTACCCCAGGTTCTAGTCCCAGTTTGGGCACCGGATTCTGTGCCGGCTGCTCCTCTTCCAGTCCAGCTCTCTGCTGTAGCCCAGGAGTGCAGTGGAGGATGGCCCAGATCCTTGGGCCCTGCACCCGCACGGGAGACCAGGAGGAAGCACCTGGCTCCTGGCTTCGGATCGGAGCAGCGCACCATGTCTCCCACATTGGTGCAGGGGCCCATCTTGGGCCATCTTCCAATGCTTCCCCAGGCCATAGCAGAGATCTGGATCAGAAATAGAGCAGCCAGGTCTTGAACTGACGCTTATATGGGATGCCAGAACTGCAGGCGGCGGCTTTACCCATTATGCCACAGCGCCAACCCCTATACAATAAATTTTATGTCCACTCTACCTGTAGCCCTCAAAGAAATGGAATATGTAGTCAACAGTCTTCTCACAAAAACACACTAGGGGCCGGCGCCGCGGCTCACTAGGCTAATCCTCCACCTTGCGGTGCCGGCACACCGGGTTCTAGTCCCGGTCGGGGCGCCGGATTCTGTCCCAGTTGCTCCTCTTCCAGGCCAGCTCTCTGCTGTGGCCCGGGAGTGCAGTGGAGGATGGCCCAAGTACTTGGGCCCTGCACCCCACGCGAGACCAGGATAAGTACCTGGCTCCTGCCATCGGATCAGCGCGGTGCGCTGGCCGCAGTGCGCCGGCCGCAGCGGCCATTGGAGGGTGAACCAATGGCAAAGGAAGACTTTTCTCTCTTTCTCTCTCTCTCACTGTCCACTCTACCTGTCAAAAAATTAGAAAAAAAAAAAGACACAATAAAGAGCAGAAAAGACAAGTCACAGGTGTGAGAAGATATTCACAACACATAACTGAGCAAGGATTAGAATCTGGGATGAGAATTTACTAAAAAAAGAAAGAAAGAGACAATCTCATGAAAAACAGGCAAAGATTTGACATGGATTTCACAAATGAAATGCAAATGGTTGTTAACCTATGAAAAGACACTCAACCTCATTAATAGTGGTCAGGGAAATCAGTAATCAAGGAAATGCAGATTAAAACCACAACAAGTTCTCATTGCTGGCAACATTTTTTAAACCTAACAGTAGCAAGTATTGGTAAGAACACTGAGAGACAGGAACTCACATATATTGTAGGTGGGAATATAAACAGACACAGATGTGGGAGAATGGTTTGACCTTATCTACAAAATGGGAACTCATACATCTCCCAGGCCTCGGCAACCGGCTCTGTAAACCTCGGAGAAACTCTTAGACATGTGCAAACAGAGAGGCACACACAGATGCTGCTAACAGTCCCAAATGGGGAACAACCCACGGGTCCCTCAACAGAAGCCTGGATAGACACAGGCATGCACTGGAACACAAGAGCACAGTGAACCATAGTTGCCCACGGATGAGCCAGAGATGGCATAGGCAAAACAGTTACACTGCCACTAGGGATGCCCACATCACACATCAGAATGGCTGGTTTGAGTCCCCAGCTACTCTGTGTCCAGTCCAGTTTCCTGCTAACGTGCACCCTGGGAGGAAGCAGGTGATGGTTCAAGTATTTTGGTCCTGGCCACCCACATGGCATTCCAGGTTCCTGGCTTCAGCCTGGGCCAGCCCTGGTTGTTGTAGCCATTGGGGGAGTGAACCAGTAGATGGAAGATCTCTCTTTCTTTCTCTCTCTCTCTCTCTCAAAAATACAGAGAAAATAAATCAAAATTTTAGACAAGAATTACAAAGTTATACTATATTCTTCCATGCCTGTAAAGTCATCAGAAGACAATATTCAACTGTATCATCTCAGCGTGCAAACACAGGTTAAGTTCATTTGAGAAAGGCAAGAACACTGTGCACAGGAAAGTCAGGACAGTAGGTCTCCTTGGGGTGGGAGGTTCCCACAGAGGAGGGATGCCTACGGGGGAAGGCGAGCCCCAGACAGTTACTCTGTGACTTCATCACACTCTCCTGATTTTCCATGAAATTTTAAGAGGGCTTGTAAAGAGAGCCTGTGTTGGGGGGCTCGAGAGCACAGGGGCTGGGTGCCTGGTACCTGTATTTCATCTTCTGGATTTTCAAGGAGAGGTTTTTCAGGACCAGGTTCCGTGTGGTCTCTTTCCCCAGCTCCCAGTCCTTCCACTGCAGCTCCTCAGCCACCTCAATGCCCCAGATGATCCTCTTCTTCACTCTGTCCTGTTTCTTTGAGATGCACACCTGAGTGTCCATGGGGCTGGCAGGCTGTTCAGGTGGTGAGGAGGAAAGGGAGAAGAAAGGAGACATTGGATGTTAGGAAGCAAGGACCAGGAGGATGGGCAAAGATCTCTCCCCCTCCAGCACACAGTGGCGCTGCCACTTGGTCCGGGGAGAGGTGAGGCATGAGTCAGCCTTACTTCTTCCAAGGTCACTGGAGCCGTTTGCAGCTAGAGCCCCTGCTGCCCCAGATGCCTTCCCAGGTCATCCCACCTGGCATCCAAACGCAGCCTCGGCCGGCCTGTTCAGTGCCTCAGTGCACCTCAGCTGCCTCTCCTGCAGGTGCTTCCCCCTCTTCTTCTTTGCCCCTCTCCAGCTCCTCCCTACAGAAGCCCCTCCCAATGCAAATGGTCCATCCCAGGTGCCTTCCCAGACTACAGGGACACTCCACAGTTCCCTCTGCACCCGTCACCTGGCTGGCAGAGCAGAAAAAGGAGCTAATTTGCCTGCAAGCAACACCCTCGTGTGCTTCTGGGGCCACTCCAATATGGTCCTGGTGACGTCAGACAGGTAGTACACCTACGTTTCCTGTCTCCAGTGGAAAAATGCTTCCACAGGATGATCCATAACTGCTATCTCTCCGAGGAGAGAGATATGGAGAGGCGTGGAAAACCACTCAGGGACAGGAAGACAGAGCGAAAATCAAATAGGTGTCTTTCCCTACCATAGCTCAACTCGTGGCTGTTTTGTCTTTGATCAAGTCTTGCTTTTCCATTGTAACATACACAAGCGTGTAGCCATCCATCCCACAAATATTTGCTGACCATCTATTCTACACTGGATACAGAGCTATGTGCTGGAACCATAATGGCAAGCGTGACAGGTAAACCCTTCCTCTCTCAGTGTGTATACCCTTGATACACACACAGTGTGGGATGGGCAAGATGAGATTTTCTTCCCCCGTTTGCACATGGAGGAGAGGTGACATGATGAGGGAAGGTAATGTTCTGCAAATATCACTTATAGCATCAGTCAGGATCCAGCCAGGAAAACAGAAGCCACTCTGTGGCTTTAAAACAAGGAATTTGGGGGCCAGCGCTGTGGCGCAGTGGGTTAACGTCCTGGCCTGAAGCGCCGGCATCCCATATGGGCGGCGGTTCTAGTTCCAGCTGCTCCTCTTCCAATCCAGCTCTCTGCTGTGGCCTGAAAAAGCAGTAGACGATGGCCCAAGTCCTTGGGCTCCTGCACCCATGTGGGAGACCTAGAAGATCCTGGCTCCTGGCTTCAGATTGGCCCAGCTCCAGCCATTGCGGCCAAGTGGGGAGTGAGCCATTGGATGGAAGACTTCTCTCTCTGCCTCTCCTCTCTCAGTGTGTAATTCTGACTTTCAAATAAATAAATAAATCTTAAAAAAAAAAAACAAGGAATTTAATGCATGACCAAGGAATAGCAAGGTAACCCAAGAGTTAGTGGCATCAAGATGCAGTCACACGCCTTGCTTACGTGGTGGCTACAGACACTTCTGACACGAAGTGGAGGCACAGGAGATGCTGTCAAAAGCAGAGAGAGGAAGAGAAATTCCATGACTTTTCCCTTCTTCTACCGTCCCACGCCACAGCCACCACCTTGAATAACTGCACCATCACACGGCGAGAGAACCAGAAGAGTTGCAAAAAGCCAATATCTACACTTCGGTAAACCCCAAAGTCCGAAGGGTCAAGGCCAGAGGAGCTTTCTGAGGGCAGACAGAAAACACTGGGCACCTGGGCAGCCTCCCACCTGCCCTTCTTCGGGGCTCTCCCTCCCCCCACAGCCCCTCGCGGCTAGCTCCCTGCCATCAGCGCACCAGTCTGCTTGGAGCCGCGTCTGTGCAGCATGGAGCGCTGCGGTGTCGACGGGAGACCCTGAGTTTCCCAGCCCCTGCCCTGGGCACTAGTCAGCCCCTCACCTGGGTACTGCCGCTGCTGCTGCAGGCGCTCATAGCGATGCTGCTGCCATCGAGGGTGGGCATGGCCACCGCGCTGCCACTCAGGCAGGAGCCGCCGGAGTTCCTGGTGCAGTCCCCGCTCTCCCTGGTCCTCATGGTGGGGCCTGGGGATGCCTGGACGAGCATCCGGCTCCTGGAACACAAGTGCAAGAGAAGCACTTGGGCTAAGCCAGCAGTTCCTGCCTGGTCCACGTCTGAGCTTGGAGTTGGGAAGAGAGTGGAAGGGACATGAGAAAGCAGTCGAGGGCAGAGACTCGCTGTGGGCATCACTGACACGGAGGAGGGGGGTCTGTTCCTAGCCATGGCAACGGGGGAAAGGGGGCACCACAAGCAATGAGACTGGATACGGATCTAGGGCTTTGTCCAGGAGTCTTGGGACTTGGGAAAGGCGCTTGAAAGAGGGACTTGGGGTGAGGCCCACGTGGCCACGCCCCTCTGTGGCCACACGCGGCATGGCCCAGCACGCACATTACCTTTATCGGGGTTCTGCTCCCTTGTTTCCTCTGACTGTGTCCTGCCTCCTGGGAGCAGGAATAAGAGGCAAGGAAGAGGCACGTGAGGCAGGCGGGTTCTTGGTTCTCTGGATTCCTTCTACCAGGGCACCACCTGTAATCCAGGTTGAAAGTCAACACTCGCTGAAACATCAGAGCAGTCCAAGGATAAATGAATGCATCTCTAAAGCTGAGGGACCCCCAGATGGACTGCAGCGGGGAGATGGATGCAAATATACGTGGTGCATATGCCACTGCTTAAAAGGCTGCTAGGTTTTGCTTTAGGGAATTCGAAATGTCTCCAACGGGCTCTGGCTCTATCCCCTCAAATCCCTGCTTCCTCCAGCTGACCCCCTCTGTCATCCCCAGCTTGTGTGACTTTGCCTCCTGCAAGGCTACGTGCTTTGGGCCCACAGTGTCCCCCCACCTCAGACATACCAAGGCCAGCCCCGCGCAGGCCGCTCCCAGGAGCCCCCCCCCAAAAAAAAGATACAGCTCTCACTTCCCTTTGCATTCATTTTGGAGCCATCACCCACAAGTCACCACAAATCACCTTCCCCAGATCGAACACGGGCCACAGCTGCAATTTAAAATTTTCTAGTAGCCACCATGAAAAAAACTCAAAAGCAAGAGGTGAAATTAATTATAATAATATATTTTATTGAATCCACCATATCAAAGAATACTATTCATTTACTATATAACCAATCTGGAGTCATTAAGGAACTGTTTCAGATTTTCCCCACTAAGTCTTTGCAATCTGGATACTTCACGCCACAGAACTCAGTTCAGAGTACCTGCATCTCAAGCACACAGAGCTCCATAACTGCTATTCCAGGAAGTACTGTAAGGTCTTTACAACTATTTTAATCCCTACAACGGTTTATGATTTCATGTGACTTGCCCGCCACTTGACCTAAAATGATCTCTTTTCAAGCCTGCGGTTCGGCTCCTTATTAGAAGGCATTCGGATTTAGTCATTATCTTTACAGTGGGAATTCACACACTTCCACTGGACACCTCCGCCCCAGAGGGAGACTCTGTGGGCTCAGTTTTTGCTCACCGGCAGCATTTCCAAACCCTCTGGAGGGGACCATCTCAGATTCACTCGCGCATTCCTTTCACAAAGTGCTTACTGGGCGCCTACTGTGGGGCAGCCCCTGTGCCGGACGCTGGAGAAGACAGGGACGACTCTTACGTTCACATGTGAGGTGGGCGTTCAGAAGGACTCAAAGAAACGCAAGCTGGGGAGACAGGGAGAAGAGTCCCTCACTTTTCCGCCACTGGGCGGCTCTGCAGTCCGGCTGACTGAGGAGTGGCTCTGGCCTCGGGGACTTCTACACACACCCATCCCCCTGTGCTCTGGGCTTCTGAAGAAGCCTCCACTGGACACACGCAACGACCCCAGGGAGATGGGGAACAGCGGGGTGCGAGGCGGGCCCAGTGGGGCTCTGGCATCGGTCCTGGGGCGAGGGAAGCTGGGGTCCAGCATCTCCTCAGACAAGTTTCTCCATCTCCGTCTCACCTGTAAAATGAAGATGACCCCATTTCACAAACTGATGTGACAAACCCACGTCACTACCACTAACCACAGCGTCCACATTAGCCTGCTGCTCTTCCAAAAGGTTTACCCTGCGAGGAGTCACTGGGCAAGTGAGGATGTTTGGGTTTGTTTCGATCCGATTTTTTAATCTCGAGGATTAAATTTTTTCCTATAAATTTCCTTTACTCGCCTGCTCTCTGACAAAAAAAAAAATTCCTAAACTGAGCCGTGGAAAAAGTGACGAGTCGTCCTGCAGAGTTGAGGGAAAAGGTAAGAAAAGGGTAAAATGAAGGGACAGAAAATAGACTTAGAGCCGCGTCTCTTTTCTTTCGGGATCCTCCGTCTGATGGATCTCGCCCACGTCAGTCCCACGGGGCTCTCGGAAGCGCATGCAGGGGACCCCTGACCACGAGTTCCTATAACAGGCTGTCTCCCGGGACCCATACCTTCCCTGGCCACTCGCGCAACTTCTGGGATCCCGGGACCAACGCTCGGAACTCACACCGCCGCCATGTTGCCGTCTCCATAGATACAGGACGCGCAGGACAGAGCGTCTCTTGGTGTCCCAGGGCAACGACGGCAGCCCGAATGAGCCAAGCTTCATAGAAAGCGAATGCCCCACCTACGTTTAGCGCCTACCGTCAGCTTTAATTCTTTGACTTTCCCTGCTAGTAGCCACTCTGGGCTTCTACCAGTCGCAACCCGATATATCCAATCCCCTAGCTGTCGTGAGGCCCCAGCAATGGCGACTTTAGTTCACAACCAAATTCATAGAAAGTTACTGGGCGGACTGGTCACCCAAATGGGAGTCTGTGAATCTTTTCACACACATGCTGGTGATATAGGGTCAGATCCTCAACCGCAGTTGTCGACTTAAAACCAGCCCATGAGTATTGGCGCTGAAGTGCAGTGAGCCGCCGCCTAAATGCGGGAATCCTATATGGCCACCGGTTCAACTCCTGGCTACTCCAAGTCTGATCCAGCTCTCTACTAATGCACCAGGGGAAGCAGAGGAAGATAGCCCAAGTGCTTGGGTCCCTGCACCCACGTGGAGGACCGGGAAGAAGTTCCTGGCATCAGCCTGATCCAGCCCTTTGGAGAGTGAACCAGGGAATGATCTCCCCACCACCAACTCTGCCTTTCAAAGAAATAAATTAATCTTTTAAAAAATGACAGTCCGTGGTAACTTCTAATCTGCATCTTGCTTTGTGGGTGGGAAAGAACGTTGGTGCTTTTGGGCCAGGAGCATTTCTTCATGTTCAACATTGAGACGAGCGGCTCTTTTGAGGAGACCTGAAGATTAATGTATGAAGGAAAAATTGTTACACATAATGTGGACTGGGGGAAGCCCATTTGACCATTTGCCGAGTGTGTGCACCTGCATGTGTGTGTCTGTGGCTGAAGATGTCTAGATATGTGGAGTCTCAAAGTTCCTTCGTGAGCAATTAAAGATGTTTCACTGTCCAGGAAGCGGATGTTTTTCTTCTCAGGTTGGAGGGCTGGGGGTATAGTCAGGGAGAGGGGACATCGGCAGTCTGGAGGTAAACCCAGACAGTAAGGTCTTACTGTGGGGTGCTTGGAGTGGGCTTGCGGACTCTGAAAGACAGCCTGAAGGGGCAAAGTATTCCAAGCTGGCCTGGGAGACCCCGTGGCCAGGGGAGGCCAGGACTAGGGGGAGGGGCAGCCCAGGCACCCCCACTGACTTAACCCCAGCACACCAGGCCTGCAGCTTGCCTGGAATCCAGGACTGTGGAAGTCAGTGCGCTTTCCCAGGTTTTAAAAGGACTCTCAGAATCTGAAACCCATACTTTGGACATGATGATGTTCGTGCTGTTTGTAGTTTCTTTAACAATCTCCTTTTTGTTTTTCCCTAAGTTCTTTTTGAAATGGTCACCCTGACTCAGCTGTCTGGTCTGAGGCTGAAAAAAAATAAGGAGCAAACTCTGCTCTGGGGGTGGAGTTTGGTGGTGGCCTCAGGAATCCCAGCAAGAAAACCCCGAGGTGGAGGAAAACCCATGTGTCCCTGTGTCAGCTTCTAGGGAGTGTTCCTCCTCAGCTCTCAACTGCCCGCACCGTGGTGGATCCTGGGCCTGGGACCATAAAAGTAGATGGTTGCTGCTCTCAGCAGGGCCCCTGTGGGCTCTTCTTCAGTGGATTCTAGCTTCTGCCTGGGAGCCCTGTTGGCCAATGATCTTGGCTGACATGGGGGACTCCCAGGGAAGGCACCGCCTGCTGGACTTTATCCAGGGTGGGGAACAGCATGGAATGAGGCATGGCAGGGAACTGGGCCTGAGGAGGGGCAAGAGGAAGCCAGGATTGCTTTGGAAGTCCCCCTTTCAGGAGCCCAGAACCCACAGGGGATAATAGGTGCTGGGCCCTGATCCTATCCTCCGTGGACCCCAAAAAGGCAATAAGGGAAGGTGCTGTTTGGTTAAGGTGGGTGATGATTTAGGACATTGAGGAGGATCAGGATGTAGAAGAAAGGAAAAAGGATGGGGGGGGGGAGTTGGGAGTGGGGAGAGACAGCCTCAGATCCTCCTAGACTGGAAGCTGGGCTTCCACGTCTGTAAAAGTTACCTTCCTCAGCCTTTTCTCCAAGTGTCTTCCCATACTCCTCATGGCATACAGAGGCTGGGCTGGGAAATCAGACAGACCTGGAATTAATCCTGAGAGTCTTGCTTACTGGTTGTCTGACCTTGGGTAAGTCACATGATCTTTCTGAACTTTAGCTTCCTCATCTGGTGCCTAGGATAATCTTCAAAAGTGGGTGTGAAGAGAGAATGACCAGGCCTGTGCCAAGCAATCAGCAGTCAGATACACAGATCCAGGAAGGTCACCTGCTAAGGGGAAGGTCCCTGCAGATAAGCCATTCACTCACTCTGTGCACCCTCCCCTTCCTGGCCTCTCTGCTGCACCCTGGAGAGGTGGGAAATCCTTCTCTCCACGTCGTTCTCATTTGTTTCACCAAGAAGGAGCCTGCCCTGCTGCTCTCTGAGGCAGAGAAAGATGGAAGGAGATGCCCTGCTGTCCAGGTGGAAAGTCCCCTCAGCCTCAGTCCTTAGTGCTCTGCCACCTTCCTTTGCCCTGGATGCACTCTACTGAGTGCTGCTACAGGTCTGCATCTCAAACGTCCTTGGGGAAAGGAGGTGAGAAGGTGGGGCTTTCCACCGAAGCTCTTGACCTGAAGAATGCCTAGGTCAGGTCATCTCAGCCCAGCTAGTGGGTAGAGAGGGAGACACTGTTGCTAAGCCCCTGGGATAGTTCTGGGCTAGATCTAGGAGCAAGTATGGAGCACTCTGCATTAGAAGGCCATGGTGCCTTGTAACTGTTGGGATGGGAGAGTTTTAACAGATGGGTAGTACCTCCAGGCTGAAGAGGCTCCCAGGGCACAAAACTGGTGAAAATTTTGGAGTAGACTACCACGTGTCAAGAGAGTTCAAAGGAAAAAAATTCCATTCTTTTGGTTTCAGCATAGAATTTCTAACATCCAAATACCAACCTAAGCCATCTAGATAACTTATTGCCTCTATTCATTGTCCCCACCACAGGGGAGAAAACACACAGGCCAACAGTAGGGGAATGGAGGGGAAAGGACATGGAGTTTGCTCTTGAAATACTCAAGTTCAAGTTCTGTTCCAACTTCTAGTAGCTGAGCAATGCTAGGCAATCATTAAACCTCCCCAAATCTCACTTTCCTCACTTGTAAAATGGAGATAAAAGAAAGTGGCACCCAAAATACCTAACAATTATTAAGGTATGGGTGCTGATCTGTGAGAAAGGACACCCTCAGGCCTTTGAGCTGAATCAAGGTCTTGGAAGCCCACATTGCACCAGGCCTTAACCCTTTAATTATTAGGTCATGAGGAAGCCTGGAGATGGAAGGAGTGAACAGCCAAAGTGGAGGGCCCAGTGACTGTTTTTTGTTTGTTTGATTTTGTTGCTTTTTTTGTTTGTTTTTACCCACTGCTACCAATCAGTATAGCTACCTGTACTAGTGGCAAGTCAGACATGAGGACAAATCCCTACCTCACAGGCTACTGTATATATTTACTTATTTCAACTTGAAGTATCTCCATCTCTGGCTTCTTCCTCGTTGGTGGAAGAGTTCTTACCACATCCAACTGCTCATTTCCCTCTAGTCTGATGAGGGTCCCTTCTCTGTGGACGCCCTCCCCTACACCGCTTCCTGCCAGCTCTGCAGCTACATGACTGTCTCTCTGACCAGCACCATGGACAGCGCCAGCTGATCAGCCCATCTTGAGCCATCCCCTTCCTCCTTCCTCCTGCCTCTGTCTCCTGTTCTTTCAGCCAATCCAGTCTAGAAATCCTGAGAGATGAACAGAATGAAGCTACCCCCATGAAGACAGTACAGTGGAGTGGTTAGGAAACAGCTCTGGAGCTAAGAAGATTGGATTTGAATCCCAACCCCAACAACCATGGGCTGTATAATTTGTCTCTTCCCTGCTGTAAGAGCCAGTCTTCACATCTGTAAACAGGGAGAACTCTGACAGCTACCTCAAAGGTGGTGAGGTTTGAATGAGAAAAATTTAAAGAATTTAGCATGACATCTGGCTCATTATAAGTTCCAAATAAATGAAGAATATTGTTATTCTATTGCTTTCCATCCTCTAATTCCTCAGACCCTTTCTGATCAATTTCTGACCACACAGCCCTCTCCTAAGTAAAAGAGTCAGAATACAGCCCCAGACTCAGGGAACGTGGCTTCCTGTGAGTGTGGAAGTTGCTTTGGACTCAAGTATAGTCAGGGAGCCCACTCCTTTGACTAGTTCATGTGATTTTTTTCATTAGATTTTTTTCACATTTTACATTTTTTGAGTTAATACTAAATGTACATCAGAGTCACAAAAATAGTACAGAAAGTCCTAGCTGCCTCCTGGATTCACATCTTACGTGACCCAAAACATTTACCAAAGTCAAAGATTTAAACTTGGTACATTAGGCCCTACTAACAAAAGAGCAGATTGATTTAGATTTTCCAAGTTTGTTCACTGATGTCCTTTTGCTGCTGCAGTATCTACTCTAGAATTGCACCCACCATCTGGCTGGTATGCTTTCTGGTGTCTTCCACTTGGGGCGTTTCCTGAGTCCTTCCTGACCTCTTGTGAGCCTGCTTCTTTTAACAGTTTGTCAATTATTTTGTAAGACACTCCTAGTTTGGTCTCACCATTTCTCAAGGTTTGAGTAAGCTTTGAATACTGGGAAGTAACACAGAGGTGTTACACCCTTCCCAGAGTATCATAGGAGAGAGGATACGGTGTCAGTACACATTTTTGATTATGTTGACCTTGATTGCTTGGCTGAAGTGGTGTCTGCAAGGATTTTCCACTGTAAAGTTGCTATTTTCCCTCTTATCATGCACATCTATTGCTTCTCTAGGATTAAGAGGTTGAACCCAAGAAACCTGTTCCCACACTAACCTTTCCATCTCTCTCCCAACCACTCCTCCAAGTCACAGCCTCTCCCTATTGTCTGCCTCGATGTGTTCCTCTGAGGTTTCCTATGTCTGGCATTCAGAGGTGTGTGCAGAAGCCAGATGCAGGTGCACTTGGAGTTTATTAGTGCAACCAGGTGCTTTCTGGTTCATCTTTATGACCCCATCTTGCTGAGGCCCTGTGCTTTCTGCTTGCAGGGGCCCTCTGTGTACATAAGCCAGCAACCGCCCACAGGAATGTCCAACGCCCTCCCCAGGTCTGGCATCAACCTTTGAGCACTTTCTTCAACATTTAACAGTTGGGGTTTTTAGTCACCAGCGCCCTGTCTCTCCACTTGGCCATGTATAATCCACTAGTGCAGCTCCATGGGCTTCCTTCCAGAACCACTGCAAGAATCTGCTGTCATCAGAGACCCTGCCAGAGGAGCAGACACACGTTTTCTGCAACCGATTTGAGTAGGGAGAGATGTGCTCATCCATACCTGCCCTTTGCCTCCAACTCCATCTGCCCCAGGTGGATGCCATTTCAGTGTCTTCTCATGCTGCCTTTTCAGTTCTTGAAGGACCCTCATCTCTCCCCAAGCTTTACAAAGGTTCCATTTTAAAGTTGATGTGTTTATTTTTATTTTTGTAAAATTTGTTTGTTTATTGAAAGGGAGCACCACAGAAAAAGAGATCTTCCATCTGCTGGTTTCCCTCCCCAAATGCCCACAAAACTCAGAGATGAATCAGGCTGAAGCCAGGAGCCAGAAACTCCATCCAGGTCTCCCACGTGGGTGGCAGGAACCCAAGGACTTGAGCCATCGCTGGCTGCCTCCCAGGGTGTGCATGAGCAGGAAGCTGGATTGGAAGCCCAGGCACTCTGATACAGGATGTGGGTGTCCCAAATACTGACTTGACCCATTGCACTACAAGGCCAATTGCAGGCTCCATTTTTAAAGCCATGTGTCAAAACATGTTAAAGGTTTCTGGAAGTTCTTGGGCGATGGCTTCATCAGTGCCCAGTTCCTTTTTGTTCTTTGTTCTTGTTACCACTGCCAAGGAAGAAGTTACTCCAAAAATGCAAAGTGTTTTATTTCGTTTCTGGTTTTGTGAGTCAGGAATCCATGAAATGTCTGACCAGGCATATTCCAGCTGGGGGCCTCTCACGCAGTTGCATTCAGATGTTTGCTCAACTGGGAAAGAGGTACCCTCCATTGAAAAACAGCAAAAAGTGCTGCTCTGGTCTGGTACCAGGAACAGGAAGTCTGTTTAGAAGAGGTGCATGCTGGGGCCAATGCTGTGGTGTAGCGGATTAAGCTGCTGTCTGCAGGGCCAGCATCCCACATGGGCACTGGTTCGAATCCTGGCTGCTCACTTTCTGAACCAGCTCCCTGCTAATGGCCTGGGAAAGCAGCAGAAGATGGCCTAAATGCTTGGGTCCCTGCACCCACATGGGAGACCCAGAAGAAGCTCCTGGCTCCTGGCTCAGCTCAGCTCTGGCTGTTGTGGCCATTCAGGAGTGAACCTGTGGATGGAAGATCTCTCTCAAACTGTCTCTCCCTCCTTCTCTGTCTGTAACTCTGCCTTCCAAGTAAATAAAAATAAAATCTTAAAAAGAAAAAAAAGACGTGCATTCTGGGGCCCAGAGCATGTCAGAATTTCAGCTTCCCAGTCTGCCTGGCCTAAAACTTTTGTGCAGTGTACAACTTGTACAATAGCAAACTAATCCTGGTGGGCCTCTGGCAGCCCCCTGATTGCTCTGGGGCTGAAGGCTGGGAGGGAAGCTGGGTAGAGTGAGACACTGGAGGAAGAACAGAGCCATCCACAGGGGTTGGGCAGGATACTCAAGGACCAGCTTCTTGGAGGTGGCTTTTGGATTTTCAGGGGGTGTGAAATCCACCAGGAATGGATGGGTGGAGGGCAAGTTCATGACACACTCAGGAACTAGGAGCCTGTGTAGCCTGAGCTAGAAGTGCCAGGAGAGGAAACAAAGAAATGGGAGGTGAGAGGGAAACCCATGCCCATGGCAGGGGCAGAGTGAAGAGGCGGCTGGAAGTGCCCCCGCAGGAAGCCCTCAGAGGTCAGACTCCAGCAACCGGAGCCGCTACCGGATGGTGCGGGAAACCTTCTGACAGGGATTGGGGTGGCAAGTCAGTTTCCCTGTCGGAGACTTCGCTTATCCTTCTGAAGAGGGGGTACCAATTTCCCTGGGCTCTGTCCCCAGGTGCAGGAGAGGAATCTTTAATGGGCTGCAGGGCCAGCCCCAAAATCAAGTCCTGCTGCAGCTCGGGGTGGGGATGAGGGGCAGGCCTGGACAGCTGGGGCAGATGTGTGTGTGCATTCGCGCGTGTGTGCGTGCGAGGTGGCTGGGTGGGACGCAGGGCGGCTGGCCCTCGTAGGAGTGGGGTGGGGCTGCTATCTCCCCAACAAGGCCTTATCAGATCCCAGCTGGCCAGACCCAGCCTGCAGAACAAAGAGGCTTTGAGAACCAGGCTGGGGTGTGTTAAGTTGAGCTTCGGGAGGTACAGCTGCCCTGGGGGGCCATAGGGCACCACCCCACCAACTCCTTCAGCCCTGCCTCTGCCTTAGGACTCAGCCCAGCTCTCCTCAGCCTCCTCTCCTCACACTTCCAACCCAACCACCCAAGCCCTGAGTCTTCCTCACTGGGGGGCACCCGCTATGGCCCATGTGTGCTATTTACATTGTCTTTTTAAAACCCTAACACCTATGAGGGAAGGGTGCTCCTAATTCCTACTTTGTGAGTGAAGAAGCTGAGACCCAGAGAAGGGAAGTCATTTGGCCCAAATCACACGTTGTTAACAGAGTCCTCATTGTTAACAGAGTCCTAGGTCCCATACTGCAGCCAATCCAGGGCAGAGGGAATTGTTGGGTCACCGCCCCAGGAGGTGGGAGGGGAGGTAACCCCTGTCCCCCAACCTAGAGGCTCTGATGGAGCTGAAAGTGGCCGAAACCCTAACAGAAAAGGTAGTCCTGGAGGAAGAATGTTCTAGGTGCTGTGAGGGGACCCAGCTGGGTCAGAGTGGGTAAGATGCGTCCATGCGTTCTTTGGCATCCCCCTATGGAGGAGCCAAGTCAGCCTTGAATCAGGTCAGAAATGGCTGTGCAGCTTCTGTCTGGGCCCACCTAGGCTGCTCCTCACCTGTAGATGGGGTTTCTGGTCCATGGTCCACAGGGTTTCTGGTCCACGGCCAAGGTGAGCTCTAAGCTGACCACCAGCATCAACCATCAGCCACGGGGAGTGCCATCTTGGAAATCTTTAAGCACTTTGTGCTAAGTTTCTCAATGGAGGGCACCTGTTTCCTGTTCTCACACAGGGGTCTCAGATGCTAACAGCAGGCCCCACTGCCTGACGGACTCTTGTGCTTGGCTCAGCCCCTCCCAACACAGGGCCCCTCACTGACAGAAACCATGTGGGTTGTTAGGGGAGGCCCACGTGTTAGGGGAGAGGGGCAAGTGCAGGCCGCTGTGGCTGCTGCAGAGCTGTGCCCAGCAGTGACTGGGGCTCTCCCAGTTCGAGAAGAGGTGGTCAGCACAGCTTGGGGAAGAGTGTCTGTGGAGAGGACCCAGCACCGTCGTGTCAGGGCACCCGGTTGCAGTGGGCTCCTGTGTGAAGGGCAGTTGGCCTTGGCAGTTCTGGAGGTCCCTCCAGCTTTGCCTCCAGGACCCCATCACTCAGTCTCACTTTCTTCAGGTGCCCCTGGGGACCCGTGGACTTGCACTGTAGGCATAGGCCTTGCACTTGGCCTGGGCTGGGCTAACAGGAGCTACTCTGAGTTTCTCCCCATGCATTTTCCAAACTGGGGGAAGGGTGCAGGGGGTACAGGCACAGCATGAATCTGGCTGTGTTTGAGTGGTCTTTAAAAAGCTCATGAAAGGGGTTGGTTTGGTGGTGTAGCAGGTTGAACTACCACCTGCAAGGCTGGCATCCAACACGTGCACCAGTTCTAGTCCCAGCTGCTCCACTTTCAATCCAACTCCTTGCTAATGCACCTGAGACAGGAGTGGAAGATGGCCCAAGTACTTGGGTCCCTGCCACCCACACAGGAGACTCCAAAAGGAGTCCCAGGCTCCTGGCTTTGGCCTGACCTTGTGGCCATTTGGAGAGTGAACCTGTGGATGGAAGGTTCTCTCTCTGTTTCTCCCTCTTTCTTTGTAACTCTGCCTTTCAAATAAATAAAATGAATCTTTTTTATGCATGGGAAATGCATATTATATAAAAACTATGCCTGGATTTCAACATTTTTTGCACCAAAATAAACTTATCTTTTGAGTCCACTTTTCCAACAACTTTTCAAATTACCTGCCTAGATGGGAAAGCCCTGGACAACACCTTTACAAGTGTCGCCACTGGGGCCAAGGAGGGTCCACAGGCCAGGGTGCAGGGTGCAGGGTAGGGGAGTAGTATCTCACGCTTCAAGACCCCCAAGTTGACTTGGGCCCTCTCCTCACCCCCACTGCCCACCCAACCTTGGTTTCTACCCTGTCTGTTCTATTTCCTGAATGCCTACAATATGTCACATTCTTTCTGTCACCCATGGCCAACTCCCCAGTCCAGGTCATCAACTTCTTCCCCCCCAGTAAATGGACTCCCTCATTCTACTATTGCCCCTCTAGCCTGGCCTCCATCCGTAGTAGGCGACTTTCAGAAGTAGTCTGGCCCTGTGCCCCCCACATCCCCAGACCCTTGGGATTGAGGCCAAGCTCAGGGTTACCTGACTCCTCCCATCTCTCCAACTCAGCTTTTGCCAAGTGTACATGCACCCACATTGCTTTGCGGCACTGGCCTGTTGGTTGTTCCTCCAAACCCCCCAGGCTCACTCCAGCCACCAAGCCCTTGACTTACGGGTCCTCAGCCTGGATCCTCTCCTTCTTCCTGCCTGCCAGACAAACACCTTCTTGCCCCAGTTTTAGCACCCTCGCCTTCAGGAGGACGTCCAGGCCACCAGCTGCTCCCCAGTCCTGCCAGAGCCCCTGTGAGACTGTCAGTGGCAGCACTCAGCACGTGGTGTGGAATCCTTGTCCTCCATGCTCCCCTCTCCCCTGCAGGCCGTGCCCAGTGCCCAGCACGAGGACATCTGGTAAACGTGGAGTGAATGAAGACCACGGTTGCAGATTCAGCAGCCTTGGAAGGGCTGAGCTTGGGCCCAAGGGGAGGGGCAGGCATTGGGGTAGTAGGTGCCTGGGTGGTGGGTGACCATCCCTCTCTGCACAGGTCTTGCCGCAGTGCGAGTTGGGGAAGAATCAGAGCCCTCACCTTGAAGCTGTGAAGGATGACTTTCCAGGCCGTCTTCCCTGTCTCCCTTTGGCCCTGTGTCCTCAGATCTGGGCCCAGGATCCCCAGGAAAGCTGAGGGCCCTACCCCCAGCCCAAGGTGGAGCTTTTGAGATGCTGAATTCAGACCAAGTCTTTCGTTCAGTCTTTGTGGTCTCTCTGTCTTGAATCTTTGGCTGAGGCGGGAACAGGAAGGTGTGGGGACACCACATGGCTCTGCTGAACCAAGTGTCCCCAGGCCCATTGGCAGTAGCACTCTCCCCCCTCCCCCCTGCCCCCCACTTCCATGACCTGGAGAATCATCCACTCCACATACCCATACTCATGCCAACTGTTATTAGAATGTCTACAGAGGGAGAATGTGTGAATGAGTGGGTAAGAGTACCTTGACCTTGACTTCACAGTTCTCATTATAAATGAGTGCACGGACACTTGGGACCCTGTGAGCCTGGAGAGTGCCTCAGAGAGATGGGTCCACTCTAGAGATGCTGACCGAGCAGATGTTCGGACCGGAAGTGCTGGGAGTCACCTTCTGAAAAGCCTTGTGGTACAACAGTGGCCCTGACAGCCAGACTGGAAGGACTCAAATCCTGCTTCTGCCACTTGCTGTGCGATCTTGGCTGAGCGACTCAACCTGTGTGTGTGTCTGGAAAATGGTACTATTTAAAGTATCCACCACGTAGGGTTGTTATGAGAACAGAATGAGCGGCTCAGTGTGAAGACCTGGAGTGAGGCCTCGCAGGGGTGAGTCTTCAGCAAGGGACAGCAGTCATCACCATAGCCCCTGGAGGCCTCTTTTCCTCAGGGCACCCTGGCCCCAGAGCCATGAGGGTGTCTCTGGAGTTCTCCTCCCTGGAGATCACCTATCTCCATAGGAGGCTAGAACTGGGGCAGTGGCGTGCTTTAACAATGGACACGGCACTCCAGGTCGACCTTCATTGGGACCATTTGCAATTTTCATGGTGTTCTGTAGCCGCCATGGCCTGTTGCAACAGGCTGAACCTGCAATCTTAGCTCATCCATAGTCAGGACAGAAAATCTCGCCTCGGGATGGAGGGATGGGAGACAGTGAAGGAGCAGCTGGTCTGTCTTGGCCTCCTCCAGACCAAGCAGTGTTTCTCAAAGGGTGGGCCACTGACCACCTGCCATGTTCAGAGGGTTTGTGTAAGTAAGTGCCTGGGCCTGACACGGGACCCATTGGAGCAGAATCTTGCAAGTGGGGGCCAGTGACCCAGATGATTCTGAAGTTTGAGAACCGCAAGGTTAGGGGCCTCTGAGTTGTCCAGAATGAGCTATGAGGCAAATGTGAATTCTCCCAGAATCTTTTCCTACTGTGGCCCACGACCAACAGCGAAGACCCAGAAACTCAGGCTCTGAGAAAGCCCAGAGTTAGCAGCGGAAAGTACCTTGCCTGGGGCGTTCTAGATGAGCGAAATGACCATGAATTCATTACCGCCATTCTCAGTGAACCACGTTAAGGCAAGCTCCAGGGTCAGTGTGTGAGTGTGAATTGTGGCCAGCTTTCCTTTGAGACTTTGCAGAGCCTGTGGGTGAGGGGTCTGCAGAGAGGGGGAGCGCTGGAAGATGTAGGTGAGCAGATGCTCACCAAGCAGGGAGCGAAGCCCTGGTCAGACTTGTTCGTGGCTCCAGACGCTCAGCCTGTTGGCTCCCTTCAGCGTCCTGGACTCTGTGGCTCTACCAACTTAAATAATTTTTATTACAAAAGGAAAAAAAGGCAAAAACAACCCCCCAATATTCCCATGGGCTCCCCCCTCCGTGCCAATAAATAAGGTGGGGGAGACTGACCGGAGGAGGGGGTAGGGGTCATCGTTCAGCAGAAAAGGGAGCTTAGCCTGGGCGAGGGTGGCAAGGACATGTGGACCCCACCCCCACCCCCTTTGCAGGCACTCGGGTCACATCGGCCTGAACACAGAAATTCTGCCGGCTGCCAGCAAGTCTCGGGTTGTGCTTGGAGCAGTGTAGCCAGGGAGGAGGTCCTGCCTCGGGACGGCCAGCCTGGCTGCCCCACCCCCAGGGCCTCCTCGGTTCTGGGCGGCCATGAGTGCAGCCAGCCCCCTGCCGGCTCCCAGGCACTCTAGCAGCATCAACTGGGGTGCAAGCCCACGTGAGGGCAGAACCTCTTCACCTTGCGGTCAGAAACCAGGCCCCAGGAAAGGCCAGAGGGAGCTGGCCTTTGACGGAAGGGCACGAGGCAGGGTGTGAAAAGCCGGAGTGAGAGCTGGCGGGGTTGTGAGCCACCGGGCCAGCCTCAAGGTGTCTGTGATAGGACAGTCGGCCCCCCCTTGCCAGCTCAGCTGACACCTCTATTGCTACACCACATGGAGGGGGGCAGGGCATGCTGGCGGTGTCCAGTCCAGGTCAATGGTGTATCTCGGGGCGGGGGGGCAAGAGATGGCAGGGACCAGTGCCCCCAGCTCAGGTCTCTTCCGGGGCCAGGGCTCTCTCCTGGCAAGGGGGATCTTGGGACCCAGCGTGGCAGTTCCAGAGCGCAGTGGCGGGGTCCTCTCAGCTCCCCGCCCCGGACATGCCCAGTGGGTGGAAGCTGCTCTCTTCCAGCAGGAGGCGCCCCAGGCGGTAGAGGAGCTGGGGGTACCAGTGCACACCCTCCCCCGGGGTCCAGCTGCCCCATGCCAAGCTGTGGAACAGTCGCAAGGGCCAGAAGGCCAACTGAGCCAGCCGGTGGTCAGCCACAGCCGCGAAGCAGGAAGCGACCACATCTTCTACCACCAGCGTCCCGTGCCTCGTGAGGGGGGCGTAGGCCCCGAGGGCCACGTGGGTGGACACAGCCGCCACTCGGGCAGGCTGCAGGCCTGGCACCCCGGCCACCAGCACGTACTGGCCAGGCTGCACGTGGCTGGCGAACGTGGCCCGGAAGCGGGCTGCTGTCTCTGTGCGATTGTCGGCCGTGAAGAGCAGGTGGGCCGGGGTGAGCGCCAGGCGCCGTGGAGGGTCTTGGGTCTCGATGACCTGGAAGGCCCTCAGCCTGTCCGGCTCGCGGTCCAGGAAAATGAGTACGTCGCTGAAGGTGGGGTTTCCGTCCTCCCCCATGGCTAGCACCCGGTCTCCCGGCCTCACGGCTGACATGGCCACGCGTGCGCCACTCTCCAGGCGCACCTGCGCTCCGGCGGGGAAGCAGCCACCAGTCTTGGCTGCAGCCGAGTGCTCTGTGGGAAGAAGGGACAGGAAGGTGTTACTGGTGGGGAGCTTGAGTCCCGCTCCATACCCCTCACCTGGACACCCCCAGCCCAGCACGGCACCTCCTGCTCCCCGGGGACCTCCCCAGGTTCCAGCCCTTTCCTCCCACTTAGGCAGGCTCGAACCCCCAACCTACACCGTGATCTTCTGGCCCCTGCTCCCCAGCCTGATCCTTTGCCAATGAGAGGTCCTACTGGGGCTCAGGACCCCGTGGACGAGAACAGAAGGGTCCTGGCGAGGCCCTGGTGACCCCTGGAGCTGTTCCCATCCTGACAAGACTGATACAGTTGGAGGCCAGAGGCCAGCTGAGCCAGGCGGTGGTCACTTGTGACTTGAACCAGGAAAGCCGCAGTCTCATGGAGAGGGGGTGTCACTTAGCTCCTCTGGGGTCTAGATGTCCTTGCTCAGATGCCCCCCCAATTCGTCTTCTCAGGCTGTCACCCCAAGTTACGCGATGGGGTAGGCCCCTTGACCCCTGGAAGGGAGGGTGGGGCCAGCTCAGGGGGCACAATACAGAGTCCTGGGGCAGACTCAGCATGATGGGCGGGGCAGGGCGGGCAGGGGTGAGGACACGATTGCCATCTTCAGTTCACATACTGGTCTTGTGCGGGGCAGGACACAGTGGCATCAGTGAGGGGGAGGTGCAGAACAGTGCTTGGGGGCAGGAGTCATGAATGGAAGTGGCCACTGGGCCTGGGCCAGGGTCTGCAGGTGAAGGGGGTTGTGACTTGAAGTAGACATAGTTGGTGGGGGAAGAGCCGAGCAGAAGGGGCAGGCTGTGGCTGTGGGATCACCACCGGGAGCTCAGCCAGGACCGACAACGCCAAAAGGCGGGCCCGGTCTCTGTGCCGGGTCTGTGAATGGAACTACTCCTGATGCCAGTGTGGAGCCGGCCTGGGACCCACACAGGAACCAGAGGGAGCACCCACGGCTGGACTTGGTGTAGGAGGGAGCAGGTGAGGCCCCGGTGCCTGCCAATTCTGATCAACAAGGCGGCCAATCTAGAAAAATCCACTTTATTGAGTCCACTTTTATTCCTGGCTCTCGTAGCTGGCTTTGCCCCAGAATTTCCAGCTTTGGGGCTCTGGTGAAGAGGTTGGGTCGCCTGCGCCCCCTCTGACCTGCAGCTGAGTTGCTGGGCTCTGAACCTCTGGGCTCCAGGCCTGGTGTCTGGGCACACCCTGGCCCCTGACCCCACCCCCAGCCTTGTCCTGCACCAGGCTGGGTGGGGAGGCGGTGGTGTCTGACAGCCTGGCTTCCTCCATCCGTCCCGTCCAGCTTGCTCTGTCGTGCACCTGCTGAGGCAGGTTCGGGACTGCAGACGGCCAGTGGCCCTGTCTCCCTAGGATCCTTCCACACTACCAGGCACGGAGCCGGAGGAGCAGGCCGTGGCGAGCAGCCGCGGGGAGCGCCGCCGCCGCCGCCGATGTCCTCTTCCCCCAGGGCCCCGCCTCCTTCCCCGGGCAGGCCTCTTCACCTTCTTGGCCCCAGCGGGCACTGCACTGCCTGCCCACGCCCTGCGGCCCCGACCCCGGGCCCAGCTCCCTGGCAGCAGCTCACCGGACTTGACCGAGCAATGCACGTGGGCCTTGGACTCGTAATACACCCAGTCGAAGCCGGCCTCCACTGCCAAGCGCGCCAGCAGTCCGTACTTATTGCGGTCACGGTCGGACGTGGTGATGTCCACTGCGCGACCCTCATAATGCAAGGACTCCTCCGAGTGGTGGCCGTCCTCGTCCCAGCCTTCAGTCACCCGCAGCTTCACGCCGGGCCACTGGTTCATCACGGAGATGGCCAGCGAGTTCAGGCGGTCCTTGCAGCGCTGCCAGAGGGACCAGGGCCAGGTTAAGGGAGAGGAGCCGGCCCGGGCGCAGGTGCGCTTGCAGCCTCGCCCTGGACTCTCCCACCGAACCCACTGGAGCTGGAAAAACGGAGAGGGTGCTCTTCCCCGCTCCCCTAGGCACAGAGGCCCGCAGCGTGCTCGCTCCCATCCTAGCATCCGCCCCCCACCAGCCCCGCCCCGTGACCTGGACCGCATGGTGGCGCCACCAAGGTGGCGGCACACGGCGCGCCCTAGGGCAGTCCTTCCCTGCTGTGCTTTCTACCCCTCTGCTCTGGGGGATCGGTCACTCCACTGGTGGGGCTGCCCCCTTCTGGCCCCCAGTCCTGTCTGAGGGGGAAGGAGGGCTGCCCGGCGGCCGGGAAGTGCAGGGGTTGCTGCCCAGCCGACCGCCTGCGGCTCGCCTTTGAGGCGTGCAAGGCCCGAGGTGCCCAGTAGGTGTCACCGCAGCCTCAGGGCTGAGGCCCGCGGACCCTGGGCCCTGGAGGCACGGCAGGTGCAGGGCGCCCCGGCAGCGCATGAGCGTGTGTTGGAGGGGGGCTGCAGGGCTTTCTTGGGTCTCTGAGTGCTCAGAGAGCATTCCTGCTGAGCCCCTCTTATGATTCTAAAGCCACCGGCACCCGCACCAGGATGCAGCGGCGGGAGACCCAAAAGTCGGTGGGCTAGTGCTTGGGCTCCCCCTTCCCCCATGGGGGGCGTTGTGAGGCGTCTCCCTCTGTCCAGGAGCACACGGAGTTGCTAATCCCAGAGACCTCAGCACCTTGGCCCAGTGCGCCGCGCCTATAGGAGAGAGAATTCAGTAAACTGAGCTTCTCTCTGATCTCCACGATCCTCCTCCCGTGGAGTGGGTTAGAGCCATGGGCAGGGGGAGGGCTGGAGACACCATCCGACGCTGAGGCCCCATGCGTGGCTGGGTCCAGGGCAGCTGACCGCGGGGAGGGGTGCGGAGGCCAGGGCTTTGGCTTGCTGGGGAAAGCACCCTTCCGCCGGTGCTGGGCTTAAAGGTGTGAGGTGCAGCCACGTGCGGGCAGCCCAGATCTCCGCCTGCCCCACCCCACGGAGCCCGGGGCCCCAGAGACCCTTGGACTCGGCCTCCCGGGAGTCAACAGCAGCTTCAACCCAAAGCCCGCAGGTCCTCCCCAACCCGCAGCCTGGCTAGGGGAGCTCATTGCCCAGGGAGGGAACCCTGGGCGCTCTTTCCGGGTCTTTGTGACAAAGCTTCTAGCCCCCACCTCCGCTCCCCCCCCCCCCCGCCGCCGCCCTGCTTCCCGCCCCTTTCTTCTCCACCGCCACCCTCCCTGGGTCCAGAGCCTGGGCGCTCGCTGTCAATGATTGCCCAGCCCGTGGTCCGGATCCTTATCTGCATTCCTCGGCGCCCGGCCCGGCCCGGCCACCAGCCAACCTTCGGCCCCGACACTGGCCGGCCAGCCCCGGCGCCAGGGCGCATGCTGAAGGCCGTGATCTAGCTGCTCTTCCTAAAAGGTCTAGAAAGCCGGCTGCCCGCTTGCTGGGCAAGCCCGGGGAGACCCCAGAGAAAGGGAGCGGAGGTCTCTCTCAGCGCGCATCGGGCTGCGGGGAAGGAAGTTTGCGCGCCTGCGACTGGCGGAGCGCGGGGTCCTGCTTCGGGAGTGCAGAGCCTGGAGTTGGCTCTGCCCCCAACCTCCCTCGGCATCCCTGCCTTCTCTTCCACTCCTTCCCGTTCCCATACCCAAGCCCAGGGGTCCCCCAAGTTCGGTCCCAGAGCCCGGAGATCCCGGCACCCCACCCTTTAACCGCAGCCTAGCCGCGGCCGCGCCGCTGTGCCCTAGGGACAGACACGTGGGCTCGCCCAGCGGGTTCCCTTCTCCGCCTCCGCCTCCCGCTCAACTCTTCTCGGCTGTTCCTTAACCCAGACCCAGACGGGGACCCTGCTCCAGGAGCCGGCAGCGCAGAGAACCCAGAGCTCGCGGGGGGAGGAAAGTCCACGGGGCCCTCGGCGCCCGGAGCGTCTTCAGCCTCAGGGGTGCCGAGCGGCTTCGACAGCAGAGCCGCACCGCAACGAGGGAGGCTAGGCTGGGAGGGGCCGCGTGGGTCGAGGTGCCTCCGGGAGCAGCGTCCGGCCCGAGCTGCCAGCACTCCGGGGCCGAGGCACGGCCGCCAACCTGCCGGGCTGTGGGGCTTGGCCAGCGGGGCGCTCTCTTCTCACATACTCCGGCGGGCTCCAGGAGGGCGACATTCCCGCCGAGACCCCTGGCCGGCCCGTATGGGACAGGAGGCAGCCGGGTTGGCGAGAGGGGCAGGTGCCAGGGGGGCGTGCCAGGCAGCGGAGAAAAGGTGCCAGGGGGGGCGGGCAGGGCCGGGCAGGTGGCGGTGCTTCGGCGGCGGCGCACTGGGAGGGCGGATCGCGCTCACCTGGGTCATGAGGCGGTCGGCGCCCGTGTTCTCCTCGTCCTTGAAGATGATGTCGGGATTGTAGTTGGGAGTGAGCTCCTTGAAGCGCTCCGAGCTGCGCGCGATCTTGCCTTCATAGCGCCCGCTGGCGCCCAGCGTCTTCTCGGGCACGTTGGGGCTGAACTGCTTGTAGGCGAGCGGCACGAGTTTGCGCGGCGGCCGCCGGCGGCTGCCCACCACCCGGCCCGGCCCGCAGCCCCGTGCCGCCGGCACCAGCAGCAGCAGCAGGAGCAGGCAGAACCGCAGTCGGGGCCGGAGCCGGGCGGGAGACATGGCCGGGGAACCCGGGAGAGCGACGGGCGAGGGCGCCGGGTGGGCTGATGGGTGGGCGGGTCGACGGGAGAGCGCTCCGGGGGCTCAGGCGTCCGGGTGGCTCCGGGGGGCTCCAGGCGGGGGCGCCATGGGCGGCGCGGCGCGGCGCAGGGCCGGCGGGACTCAGGTGCGGGGCGGGGGCCCGGGGCCCTGGCTGGTGGCGGCGCGCTGTCCCCCTCGGCGCCTCGACTCTGAGCTGCCCGGCTCGCCGGACGCCAATAAATAGGCCGGCCCGTTTGTTTTGGCAACGCGGCGGCGGCGGGGGGCGGCGGGCGGCGGGGCTGCGGGCCGCCGGGCTGGGCTGGGCTGGCCGGGCCGGCGGGCTGGAGGGCCCCGCGGTTAGCACCCCGGCCCGGCGGTCAGGCGGCTCGGGCGGAGCGGGAGCTGCTGCCGTCCGTGGCGCAGCCCGGGGCCGAGTGAGAGGGGAAATGGGAGAGATCCGGGCTCGGGCCCCGCGCAGACCGCACCCTGCCCATGTCCCTGCCTCCTGTGCGCTCGACAGCGAACCTGCAGCAGAGGGCAGCGCAGCCTCCTCCCCCTCGGGCGGGCGGCCTCGGCGCTGGCCAGCCCTGGTCCCGCTCGCTCCTCGGCCGCGCGTCCGCCCGCCCGCTGCCCTCTGCACCCCCATGCACTGCCCGAGTCTACCCTCCCCGCCCGGACGCGCCCCACCCCGCCCTGGGGCCTCGCCTCCCCACGCCTCGCGGCTCCGGGGTGCCCCGCCAGGCGCAAACCTCCCGGACAGGAGCTGCCACCCCCACGGAGACCGCAACCCACGGCGCGGCCGGACGCGAGGGGCGGGGGGCAGTGGCCGGACCGCACGGCCGCCCACGGTGTCCCCTGCGGGGAAGCAAACCCAAAAGACAGGAGGCCGCTCCTAACCTGGTGCCCCACCCGGAGGCAGCCGACCTGCCCTCCGCTCGGCGCAGCTGGGTTCAAAATCACCCGGGGCTCACTTCCCACGGCCTGCTGGGTGGGAAACTAGCAGTGGGGAGTGCAGCCTTCCGAGGAGTCAGATGGGGGTGTGTGTGTGAGTCGGTAACAGCATGGAAACACGCGAGATGAAGGGCATGGGGGGCACGGGTCAAGATGCAGACACTGGCTGCTAATGTGGGAGCGCCCACGGAACACCAAGAAGCGTCTCCAAGTGCCCCTGGCACCGGGGCTTGCTGAGAAAGCCAGAAAGCCTTGAAGCCACTGGCACCCAGAACTGCCAAATAATGGCTTTCTTAGTTCTACTCTGCAAGGTAAAGAGGCCGGAGACCAGGTCGAGGCGGCCAGAGATTCAACCAGGGGCCACGTATTTTAATTGAGGAAAATTTTAATTCAGGACGTTCAAGCAAGCTGAGCGAATTAGGACCCCATCTACCAAAGCGAGAAAAAAAGCAGCAGGTTAAAAGCCAACCAAAGCTCCGCCGCGGCATCCACTATCCGCTTTGGCTGTGATCTATTCTACTAAATCAGTAAGGATAGAAACAGAAGAAGGAGAAATGGGGCTTAAAAGTTCTCATTCTTCCAATATCAACACAGCAGGTGCCATTTGGTTGGTGCTTATGCAGCTGGTTTGTGGCCGCTACTTGATTATATGTAGGATTCTACAAGCTTTGTGTCATTTAAAGTCACAACAGTCGAATGAGCTACCATCATTCCCATTTTACAAAGGAGGACATGGAAGCTGAGAGAAGAGAAGCAACCTGCTGGGAGCTGTGGAGCAAGGATTCAAGCCCATGGTCTGCCCTGGGGCCAACCTTTGCCCGTGCAGGTGCACGGACCCTCCCGGTACAGGACTCAGCCACCCGGCGCTACCTGGGTTTGGGCTGCAGTAGCTTTTCACAGACTGGATCAGTTTGGAAGGGATACCAAAAAGTGCTCAATCTAAGCAGGGGCTGTTACAGCAAAGCAAAGCGAGGCCCACAGAAGGGCAGGGCGGGTGGCTCCACCCAGGAGTGGAGGGGTGGCTCATCTCCCCCTGGCCTCCTTGGGGTCCGCTCTTCCTTACCCTAGCGCTCAGGTGCCCTGTTTCCTCGTCCTAGAGTACTGCTGCTGCTTTCCCCTGGAAGTCTTCCAAGTGCTTTAACTTGTCTTTCCCAAGACCTCCCCCTGCACTGTTCTCAGCGGCTTCCCCTCTGCGCCCCACCCCCTTCAGGTTCCTGGGACAGACCATCCAATCCCAGCAGTAGCACCCAAATCCATCAGGCGCTCTCGATGTTGACGGAGCCAAGAGAAAGAAAACGCATCACCTTCCGAGGTCATGTCGCGGAGCCCAACTTCTCTCCTAGAGAAGTCCTGCCTCGGGTTGCATCTGCCTTCCCACCTCCCTCTCTGATGCAAATTCAACTCTGGCCTTAGGGGTTGGGGCCATTGTCCTGTGGTAGCGCCCCTTATGGTGCATGGATTTGAAGAGGTGTTAAATTCGCTTTCAACCTTCTCTTCTCCAAGGGAAAGGAAAACTCTCACAGGGGCTCTCCTTTGTAACCATTGATTAGCTCTGCCACTTTCCTTCTCCTTTCTCCTCCTAGCAGATACGAATGCAGTACAGATCTGACCAGTGTGAACCGGTGTTGCCCACCATGGGATCAGGTGCGCCCCTGCTGCAGTGCCGCCTCCCCCAACCCTTCATGAGACCCTCCTCTGCCAGGCTGACTTGGCAGTGGCGGCCAGTGTGTGTCCACAGGTTGACATGCGCCAAGTCTCTCCTCTGTGCCAGGTGCTTTACACAATTAATGAAAATCCCCACAGGACCACGCTGGGCGTGGCCGCTATTATTCTCACTTGACAAATCCACAAGGCTCAGCTTTAGAAGTAAAGCAATTTGCCTGTGGGCTCAGTTAAAATTGGCACCTGGAGTTTTTATACTCTGAAGTTATACACTAAAAAATAAAAAAAGATTTATTTATTTATTTGAGAGGCAGAGTTACAGACACAGAGAGAGGTTCACTCCCCCAAATAGCTGAAATGGCCAGAGCTGGGCCCATCTGGAGCCAGGAGCCAGGAGCTTCTTCCAGGTTCCCCACGCAGGTGAAAGGACCCAAGCATTTGGACCATCTTCTGCTGCTTTCCCAGGCCATTAACAGGGAGTTGAGTTGGAAGTGGAACAGCCAGGATTCGAACCGGTGCTCACGTGGGATGCAGGTGCTGCAGTTGGAGGCTTAGCCTATTGTACCACAGCACCAGCCCCTGAAGTTACACTCTTTTCTCATGACACCATGGTGCTTCAGAATCTGAATCTCAAATTTAAGGATCAGCTTCAACCCGGTCTCCTGCAGTGGAGGAAGAGAGAGAGGAAGGTGGAGATTGGAGGTATGGTTTCTATAGCAGTGAGCAGAGCTCTTTAAAAAAAAATTGTTTATTTGATATTGAAAAAGAGACAGAGAGACAGACATAGAAAGATCTTCCCCCCAACTGATTCACTCCCCAAATGCCTGCAACAGCCGGGGATAGGACAGTTTGAAGCGATTGTCTCAAGTGGGTCGTATGAACCCAAGTACTTAGGCCATCATCCACTGCCTCCCAGGTGCGTTAGCAGGAAGCTGGATCAGAAGCACACAGGAGCCAGGACTGAACCAGGCACATTGATGGGGATGTGGGCGCCCCAAGTGGCAGCTTAGCCCACTGTACCACAACACCCACTCAAGCACTTGTAACCCAAGTTAGGGCCTCAGACCCTTGTTCATTTCTTGGCTGCCCGTGTCCTTAGCTGTTTGGTACATATGGGGCTAATTTGTTAGACCTGTCGAATGAAGCCCGGCTTTTTGTGGTCATGGCTAGGTTCTGCCAACCCTAACACTGGGGTACTGCAGTGTGCCGCTCTGGAAGTGCCAGGGCCCAGAGCTCCCTGGATCTCCTCATTAGGAGAGAGCTGCAGTGACAGAGCTTCTCAGGGCACCTCACAGCTGAGTCCTGGGCCTGTTGGCAGAATCTCTTCTGTTGCCTTTATTTTATTATTTTTTAAAAGATTTATCCATTTGTCCAAAAGGCAGAGTTCCAGAGAGAGAGAGAGAAGGAGAGGCAGAGAGAGAGAGAAAGAGAGGGAGAGAGAGAGAGGGAGAGAGAGAGAGAGGGAGGTCTTCCATCTGATGGTTCACTCCCCAACTGGCTGCAATGGCCAGAGCTGAGCTGATCTGAAGCCAGGAGCCAGGTGCTTCTTCCAGATCTCCCACATGAGTGCAGGGGCCCAAGGACTTGGGCCATTTTCTTTCTTTCTTTCTTTCTTTCTTTCTTTCTTTCTTTCTTTCTTTCTTTCTTTCTTTCTTTTCTTTTTTTTTTTTTTTTTTGACAGGCAGAGTGGACAATGAGAGAGAGAGAGAGAGACAGAGAGAGAAAGGTCTTCCTTTGCCGTTGGTTCACCCTCCAATGGCCGCCGCGGCCGGCGCGCTGTGGCCGGCGCACCGCGCTGATCCGATGGCAGGAGCCAGGAGCCAGGTGCTTTTCCTGGTCTCCCATGGGGTGCAGGGCCCAAGCACCTGGGCCATCCTCCACTGCACTCCCTGGCCACAGCAGAGGGCTGGGACTTGGGCCATTTTCTACTGCTTTCCCAGGCCATAGCAGATAGCTGGATCAGAAGAGGAGCAGCTGGGACTTGAACCGGCACCCATATGGGATGCCAGCACTGCAGGCAGCGACTTTACCTGCTGCACCACAGCGCCGGCCCCTTCTGTTGCCTTTAGATCCCCACTACTCCTCAGTCAACAGTTTTGAAGAGAACAAGGATCATTCTATTGCTTTGGATAAAATGATTCTTTTTTGCCCCCCTCTCCAAAAGTGAAAGTTGGAAAGATAGGTTGGAAAGGGAGGAAAATACACCATGGAACCTTATAATTTATTTTTTTTAAAGATTTATTTTATTTCTTTGAAAGGAAGAGTTACAGAGAGAAAGAAGTCTTCCATCCACCAGTTCACTCCCCAGATGGCTGCAGTGGCTGGAGCTGTGCCGATCCGAAGCCAAGAGCCAGGAGCCTCCTCCAGGTCTCCCATGCAGGTGCAGGGACCCAAGGACCTGGGCTATCCTCTACTGCCTTCATAGGCCATAGCAGAGAGCTGGATCAGAATTGGAGCGGCTGAGACCCAACCGATACTCAAATGGGATACTGACACCACAGGCAGCAGCTTTACCTGCCACGCCAATGTGCCAGCCCCATGAACCTGATAATTTAAGCATTTGTCAAGTAGACTACTGTGTGAGTGTTTATAGTCGATCTCAGCTTAACGCTATAGTACAACTACGATATACTTGTAGTACATAACCACATCATAGTACATACAAATTATATATTATATATTCATACAGATATAGATCCTTCAAAAAGTTTGTGGAAAAGAAAATGGAATTAAAAGACGGATTTATTTTGGTGCAAAACATTTTGAGATCTATGCTTCGTTTTTTCAGAATACACATTTTTCATGAACTTTTTGAAGATCTTTCATTTGCGTGGCTTTCAAATACCTTCTCCACCAAAACAAACCCATCTCTTCCTTCCCTTTTTTGCTCAGACACATTTGGTGTCGGTCCATACTTCTTCAGTCACTTCGTCTGCTGTCTCCTAACCTCACCACTTGACCAGATCAATCCGGCTCCAAATCCAAGACAAGTCTGAGGAATGCAGTTAGTCCAATGTCCTCCAGGGTGTCAGAGCCGAGCAGCCCTGGCGCGGTGGAACCGCTGGATCTGGAGGTGACAGACCCATGCCTGAACACTGTCTTTGCTACCTTCTACTTGTGTGGCCTTGGGAAAACCACTGCACTTCTCGGAATTTGTTCTTTTCCCCTATAAATAGCAGCTATCTCCTAGGGTTGCTGAGAGGGTTAGCAATACAAGTGGTCGATCGCAAATCCAAGCATGTGTAATTCAGGGCCAGCCTCTGCTGGGTGCACTAGCAGCAGCAGCCGTTCTCTGATTCCATTCACGTGTGTGCCCCTGGGTAGCCGTGGTGATTAGCAGGCCCTTCGTCTTCCCAGTAGGGAGCATCTAGCAGTACATAGCAGTACAACGGTGGGCATAGAAGGACGGAGAATGCAAACAGCAAGGTGGAAGGTCCAGTCGTCCCCCAAAGAATTTCCTGTTCCACCTTGAAGAGGAATCAGGAGACTCCAAGGCCCAAGTGCTGCTCGTGGTTGAGTATGGAATAATTCTTGTAAACCAGATAGGCTAATAGAGAAGGTAAATTTGGTCTAGGAGAATGTGGAATTAATAAATGACCAGCCTGGGCTTAGAGCTCTCGGATGAAATCGGTTTTGAAGGAGCAACAGGAATGACTGACAAGAAGGAGGAGGAGCCTCGGGAAAAGTGGGGGTGGGGGTGGGGTGTGTGTGTGTGCAAGTCAGGGTGATGGCCCTGGCAATGAAGAGCCAAGGGAGCTGATCTAGGGAAGGGGGGAAGCCCACAGCATCTCAGGGAGCCTCACGAAGGAGACACTGTTGTCTTCATTATGCAAACGAGCTAGCTGAGGGTCAGAGCGTGTACGTGCGGGAGTTGGAGCTGGAATCCAGGCCTGTTCCACGGTGCAATAACACTGTTTCTCGGAGAGTGACTCCCAGGGCAGGCATGCTGGGTTGTTGACCTCTGTTCAAGTCAATCATTTTCTCTTCTAAGTCTAGGGAACTGTTTTTCCTCTCTCAAGAGTCGTTACCTTCCTCTCGGGCTTTTTCCATCTCGTACCCTGACCAATTCCCCAACTGGTTGGGATCACCCTGACTTCTAGTCTTGATTTTTTGGAGGAGGTTAGCAACTCTACCAAGTCTGACCCATATGCAGAAACACTTCTCTTTCAAACCAGAGAGCAGTCCAGAACACACTTAGAGATCGAATTAGAGCCACTCAAAATTAACAATGCCTTGAAAGCTACTGTTGATTAGAAATGGGAATGTCAAGTCAACTTTGCCCAGACAATAAGCTCATTACAAGGCACTTCAGAGAGATTCGGCATTAAAGACCTTGCTTTGATGACTTTGAAAAGGTAGGCACAGGCAGTAGAATCACTTACAAAGAGACTAAAGGTTGTGGGAAACTCTTATCTTGTAGACAGACATTTGCAGATAGAAAAGCATACATACAAATGCACTTCTGTGTGTGGATTTAACATGTTTATTAGCTGTTCCACCCCAGCGTCTCTGTTTGGAAGCACAGTTGCTTCAGAGAAAATCTTGGAAAATGCTAGCCCACCGAATGTTCCCTACGGGGATACCACTCTTCTCATACTGGGTGATTCTCCTGACACGCCGGCCAGCTTTCTCTACCCCACACTGTCTCGCCCAGTCCCTCCTGGTAGAGACAGCATCCTAAGGAGGCTGAGGATCTATAGCCAAAGAAAACACTTGATCACTTGTCTTTAAATAACACATGTTCTTAGACTCTGCAAAATTGTGGCTACAGCTAACACAATGGGATTTACTCCCCACTCCCACCCTGCAACAGGTTGTCCCCTCAAAAATGGCTAAAACCACCCCAAGATGCTATGAGTGGGTGTTGTGTGTATGTGTGCCTGTGTGCGATCTTTCTTCATTTATTCACTCACCAAGAACAATCTTGAGCACCTACTAAGTGCCAGACGTTGTTCTAGGTCCCTGGGATGTGAGAGAACAAGAAAACACTCACAGATGCCGGCATTCCTAGAGCTGTATTCTAATGGGGAGGAGTCAGGGAGATGGACCACTAAAAGCAAACAGTAAAATAGATGCCACATGTTGGCAGGGAATAAGGAAGGGCTAGAGTTTATGGCAGGGCTTTAGAAATAAGGATTATGAGCAAAATAGGTAAAACAGGGTAAAAGAACTGGGGGGAGGGGATGCCCAGTCAGAAGGCAGATGGCTGTGCTCCATGAAGGGGCGCGGCCATGGGAAGGTGTGAGAAGGCCAACACAACCCTGCAAGCCATGGTTAGGGGAAGGGCACTGTAAGCAGACAGAACAAGGCACACAGCAAAGGCCCAAGAGGCTAGGCACGCTGCAGAAACAGCCAAGACCATTGTGTTTGAGGGAGATAGAGCTGGGGGCAATGGGAAGAGTGAGCTTGATTTTCTGCCTTCTGATCGCAAGAGCTTTTTCAAATTTTTAAAGAGCTCAGAGTAGAGATAAGTTACCTTTCAAAGATATGTATTTCCATACCGGCATGTAAATAAAGACACAGCACAGTCCAGTAAAAGGAGGCACCAAAATAGCATTTATGCCTAGGCTCCTTTTAAAGAGAGAGAGGGCTGTGTTGACACAGCTCTCGCTTTCTATTTCATACACATGAAAATACCATCCTTTAGACATCAACATTGCATTGCGAGCTTATTGCAAGAGGAGAGTTTGCCTTTGTGGCCATTTGGTAGGTAGCATAACGCCCTTGATGGAATGGATGCTCGCAGGCACTCAATACCTACGTGATTTAATGCTTGTTTAATGGTTCCTGGTTCTTGTGGAATACGGGTATTTCTGTCTCATGCCCAACACTTTCCCTCTAAACCTGTTTCCCATTTGCAGTTCAAGCCTATGAACAACATGAGGTTCAAGCAACCAACCTGGCCTCTTACTTTCCCCTTCCTGGTCAGGAATATAGCACACTCTCTGGCGCTTCCAAGGTGAGTCTTTCTTCCACTGAATTCTTGCCACGGCTCACCCAAGTTGGCTTCACTAATGAAATGCTTTCCACCGTCTTTTTTAAAAAAGAAGTATTATTTATTTTATTTGAAAATCAGAGTTATACAGAAAGAGGAGAGGCAGAGAGAGAGAGAGAGAGAGAGAGAGAGAGAGAGGTCTTCCATCGGCTAGTTCACTCCCCAATTGGCCACGATAGCCAGAGCTGTGCCAATCCGAAGTCAGGAGCCAGGAGCTTCTGCCGGGTCTTCCATGCAGGTGCAGGGGCCCAAGGACTTGGGCCATCTTCTATGCTTTCCCAGGCCATAGCAGAGAGCTGGATCAGAAGTGGAGCAGCCAGGACTTGAACCGGCGCTGGGATGCTGGCACTGCAGGCGGCAGCTTTACCGCTACGCCACAGCGCTGGCTCTGCTTTCCATCATCTTTAGATCACGTTGAGAGCAATTTCTCTACCTGCTTCAATTCCATTGGACGATTACCATTATTTTTGAGATTCCCATCCAGAAGTGTGTATACCTCTCAGGTTCTCACTCCCAGGAACTGTTTCTGGTGGGAAACTCAAAGCCCACCAGACCAGCCCTGTTTCAGAATGGCTTTGAGGAATGACCCGCGGGAGCCACGCCGGTCCCTGAATCATCACACAGCACCTACGTGAGAAACAAGCCGAGTGTTCCTTTTGTCGCCCCACCCCCACCCTATACAGACAGACGAAGGAACTACAGTTTCATTTGGCACAGCTCGCCTATCTTCATTCTTCAGAGCCTAAAAACGCACACACACTTTGATCGTTCAATAGTCCACGGAGCTGCAGCTGGGGCCTCCGTGTACTTTTATCTCACAGGCTGGTGACACTTCCGAAGGCAGTGAGGCTGCGACTTGCGTCCAGGGCATCCTGGGAAAAGCACAGCCAACCCCACACTCTCAACCCCTGCCCCTTTCATGAGCTGGGTGCTTGCAAGAGGAACCCTGCTGGACGTCTCCGTGTGAAACTTCCCCTTCACTCAAGCTGCATCTTCTCTTGTTTGTTGATTCGAACGACCGTTGTACGGCTTATCCTTCTTAAGCGATCTGTTCCTCCTGGTCTATCTTAATTAGGTAGATCAGCCTGCCACATTTAATTCATTCCTATTAATGAGAGCAGCACATTACCAGTGCCAGAGAGCCACAAAGACCCCCTTCTAGGTTCCTGAGTATTATTTTTAATATTGCTATCACATTAGGGGACTAATGAAACAGAAAATCTTTATTACCAGCTCTGCTTCCCCAACCAGTGCCTTCCCCTTCTTCCCACAGGTGACACAGGACCAAGTGGCACTGCCGTGACCTGGAAGCCCCAGAGAGCGACAGCACCGGAAGCTGGCAGCCTTTCCTCGCCCCGTGGCGGTGGTCTGTGTCTCCATCTTGAATGAGGGAATTGTGTGACCAGCAGCCCCGCTCTGAGGGTCCCTGAATGGGGACCCACACCTCCGGGGTTTTCCGCTCACCTTTCAAGGCCTGGGGTGGGAGGGGACGGGCAGGATGGAGTGCCAGTCAAAAGGATGACCCTTCCCTATTCTGCTCTCCTCTCCTGTCACCGATTTCTGACCGGCCCTCGATCCTATCAGGGGTCCATAAAGCTGGGAGGACTCTGGCCCGGGAGAGGGGGGTAGGGGTTAGGCAAACAGGCCAGGGAGGCAGTTGGTTGAAATTTAACCACAATATTCTCGGTCTCTATTGTTTTGAGTGAGGCCCAATACTTCCACAGCAGGATTATAGGATCTGATTAACCATGTTAGACAACAATGCTGGCTGGGATGGGCTTCCCCTTCCAGCTGCCAATATTAAAAAGTAAATACAACACCCAGATTTCAGAAGGGACTCCAGCAGCCCCCGAGGCCCACTCCCCAATTCCAACCCCGCTACTGTGTTTGGCCCCCAGCGCGGGGAGGGAGGAAGAGTGTGGCATGGCATGCTCCTTTAACTACTGGCCCTTGGCCCAGCGAGACAAGTAATCCTGGCACAACCTTCCCAGGTGAGTCAATGGCCGTGTGCTCCCCACACCCTGGAATTCGTCCAGGGCCTCTTCCGGGTTCCCCTGGTCGGCTGGCTCGGATTCTGAAAGCCGGGTGCCGGGAAGCCAGCCTGCATCCAGAGGGTCCCAGGCTGGTAGAGACTCAGTGGGGGTGGGACCAAGTGCTCAGAAGAGCAATGGCGCCTTTGCTGGGATCCTTTGGTGCTGCCATGGGTTTCCCACGTGCTGGGGGAGAGCTATGAGAGCCTCGAGCTTAGGGGCTGCACACACGGCCACCATAGAGAACGGCACAGGAGAGGCAAAGGATCCCTCGGGTGTTCTGCAAGAGACAGAAAGTGGATGCATGGGGGTTTCCCAGGGCCCCTCCTCCTCACACACAGGCAGGCTGCCTTGGATGGGTTCCCCCCAGCATGAGATCCTCTGAGGCCCTGGCCAATAAGAGGAAGACACAGGAAGCAATGAGCCCCCGGACAACCCAACAGCATCTCCCAGGGCATCCGGCGGCCAGGGGAAATCCTCCTCCTCTGGTCCCAGCACTGCCTTCTGCGTCTCAGGGCCTCCTATGATCCCTTCCAGTCCACACGCTGATGGGACGTTGGTTCCACATCTGGGAACCCGGGAACCCAAGGCCTGGAGCTCTGAGTTCGGCAGCTTCCTTGCAGTAAATCAATCCTCCTAACAGTTTCTTCTGCAGAGGAGCTGGAAGATGGAAATCACTTCAGGGAAGAGGCTGGAAAAACACAGCCTGATTGGATCAAAACCCAGTTAAGATAAGGCCAACTTTGTTTTTTTTTTTTTTTTAAGATTTATTTATTTATTTATTTGAAAGGCAGAGTTAGAGAGACAGAGGCAGAGGGGGAGGGAGGGAGGGAGGGAGGGAGGGAGAGAGAGAGAGAGAGAGAGAGAGAGAGAAAGAGCCAGGAACTTCTTCCAGGTCTCCCACATGGGTGCAGGAGCCCAAGGACCTGGGCCATCATTTTTTAAAATTTTTTTATTTATATAAACAGAACAGATTTCATGTATTTCATATACACAATTTTAAAAATTTATTTATTTGATAGAGTTAGACAGTGAGAGAGACAGAGAGAAAGGTCTTCCTTCTGTTGGTTCACCCCCAAAATGGCTGCTACGGCCAGAGCTATGCTGATCCAAAGCCAGGAGCCAAGTGCTTCTTCCTGGTCTCCCACGCGGGTGCAGGCGCCCAAGCACTTGGGCCATCCTCCACTGCCCTCCCGGGCCATAGCAAGAGTTGGACTGGAAGAGGAGCAACCGGGACTAGAACCCAGTGCCCACATGGGATGCTGGTGCTGCAGGCAGAGGATTAACCAAGTGAACCACGGCACCGGCCCCAACTTGGGCCATCTTCCACTGCTTTCCTAGGCCATAGCAGAAAGCTGGATTGGAAGTGGAGCATCCGGGACATGAACCGGCACCCATATGGGATGCCGGCACTGCAGGCGGAGGCCCCAAGCCAACTCTTCTTTAGTAGCGTAATACCACCACGGTGAAATCTTTCAAGTTAGGGCTAAAAACTGACCCTGACCTCCAACAATATAATCAAAGCCGTGGTCAGACAAAAACAAAGTGCCCAGGACTTGTGTCTATTAACACAGATTACACTCCTGGCGCAGGGAGGGCTGAGCACAGCAGGCAGTGTTGTGCTGTACTCCTTGCCACAATCTTTCTACTTTTGTAAGCAGCAGAAAATGAGGGACAGAGTAATGAGAAGAAAATGTCCCTGCCAGCGCTGTGGTATAGAGGGTAAAGCTGCCACCTGTGGTTCAAGTCCCAGCTGCTCCACTTCCGATCCAGCTCTCTGCTATGGCCCAGGAAAGCAGTGGAAGATGGTCCAAGCCCTTGGGCCCCTGCACCCGTAGGTGAGACCAAGAAGAAGCTCCTGGCTCCTGGCTCCGGATCAACCCAGCTCCAGCCATTGTAGCCATTTGGGGAGTGAACCAGTGGATGGAAGACCTCTCTCTCTGCCTCTGCCTGTCTGTAACACTGCCTTTCAAATAAATAAATAAATTTGAAAGAAAGAGTGAGAGAGAGAACACCCCTGGTGACAGTGTCAGGAATGTGCCCGGATCCAGGAGCAGCAAGAGAGGCACAGCCTTCTTGGGTCCCCACTCCTCCATATGCTGTCTTTGCACAGAGAGAACACAGGTGCTAAGAGGAAACCAAGGCTGGGGAGGAGGGAGGAAGCCAAAGAAGACAGAAGTGCCCCGGACAAAAACCAGCAGCAGCGGCGGGGCTGCAGGTCAGGAGACACCGCAGCTCCGTCCCCCGACGCCCCACCCGGGCTCACTGTGGGGACAGGAGGATGGGGCTCTCGCTGCGCCAGATTCTTCCGCAGTCCAGAGCACAGCAGCACCCTAGAAATCCCAGGGCGAGCACCCCAGGACTTGGGGGAAGATGGAGCCCCTCATCAGGGAGGTTCTCCCCTCCCTGCTCCATAATTTCACTGTCCTGTGGGAAAACTCCTTGACCCCGGGAACTGGCTGCTTGGTGACAGGAAAAGCACGGCCCTGGTGGGACTTCAGGACCCAGGGCTGTTGTGAAGGACCCCCGTGAGGCATGAGAAAGGGAGGTGCTCAGGGATAAGAATTCCTTTTGCAGTCCAGAGCGCGCCTGTCCTGGCTGCCTGCGGGCGAAGCGGCCAGTAGGGTGGAGAAGGCCTTGCAACCTAGGTGGCGCTATTTCTCTACTTTTTAGGTCAAGTTCCTGCAGGAACTTCCTCGAGGTCTCCAGTCCTGCTCCTGGTTTGCTGGCTTGCTCGTGTAAACCACCTTATATTATTTTTTTTTCTAAAAATACTCCAAAGCAATTGAAAGAGTCCCTTCTCCCACCAGCCAGCCCTGGCCCCAGCCCCGGCCCCGGGGAGCGGGCGGGTAGGCGGGGAGGTGGGCCACTGCTTTATTAAACACAGGGAAAACTAATATTTACGGAATAAAATTTATGGAGCAGCCACGAGAATTCGACCCTTTTATGTGCACGAGGAGTGGGGGCTGGGCCAGGCTGGGGGCCTCAGGGAGGGGCCCCAGCCCGGGGGCAGGGCTGGAGTAGAGCCTGGCCAGGCTGACTTGTCAACGTGGGGATTGCCCTGGAGGCGCCCTGAGTCTCAGCTGTCACCCCAGCTCTGGGGGTGAGGGATCAGGGCACGAAGGCCCCAGTCAGGGCTCTGGCCGCCGTCTCCAAGGATGCATTTTGGCAGCACCCCCATGGAGGCAGCACCCTCTGGGAGGAGGTCACCAGGCACGCTCTGGCTTAACCTTTCCAAAAGTCGGACATTATTTTAAGGACAGGAACGAAGTTATGCTCCTAGGATTTTCCTTAAGCTGGAGGGGATTCATAGGCCTCTGGTCCCGGCCCTTGAGACTGTACTTTTAGGACACAGAGGGACCCCTCCTGGGTGAGAAACTGTATTTTTCCCAAGCGTCCTGGGGGAGCCTTTCCGTTTCCCACTTGGTCTCGTGCCTTGGAGACACTCAGTGTGGCAGTGACAATGATGCCGACAAGACAGTGGGAACAGATTGAGCCGACTTTGATGACAGCCACCAGCAGCGGCACCCCTGGGGTTCTGGAGTTCACAGCAGCCACTGGGAAGGAGCCCTCAGCCTCTGCGGGCAGGGAAGGCACACGCGGTAAATCCTGGCGTCTTCAGGGAGCCCACAGCGAGCAGAGCAGCCAGGGAAGGAGCGGGGTCACAGGCTAAGGATAGGTGAAGTGGGGACCACGATCCAGCTCTCCGCTAGGGCCCAGGAAGGCAGTGGAGCGCTTGGGACCCTGCACCCATGGGGAGACCCAGAGGAGGCTCCTGGCTCCTGGCTTCAGATCAGCCCAGCTCCGGCCATTGTGGCCATTTGGGGAGTGAACCAGCGGATGAAAGATTGTGCTCTGTCTCTCCCTCTCTGTGTCTGTAACTCTACCTCTCAAATAAATAAATAAAATCTTTAAAAAAAAATAAAGTGGGGGGCCAGAACATCTCTCCTGGGAGATGTTCTCGTGTTATGTAGAGAATACTGTTGATGAGAACTCAGCGGCGAGGGTTCCCATCCTGTCCCTTATTAGCTGCGGGGCCTTTGATAAGTCACTGAGTCAGTTCCAGGCTCTGTCTCCTAGTGGCTGGACAGTATCTCCTCATGTGGTGCTGTGAGGATTCAACACCAGGCACTACCCAGAGGGCACCAAGCCTACATCATTATTATAACACTTGTTTTATTATTGCTCAGATACTCCTCTCCCGTGACCTGACGTCAGCACAGGAGCACGGTCCCCACTGGAGAGGACAGAACAAGGAGGCGTCTGACAGTTCCTAGTAAACATCCGAGCTGCTCGCTGGTCTTCCCTCTCCAGTGTGAAGTTTCAGGTAGTCTTTTGTTTATTTTTCAAGATTTATTTACTGATTGATTTGAAAGGCAAAGTGACAGAAAGAGGGAGAGAGAGACAGAGACAGACACAGAAAGATATCTCTTATCTGCTGGTTCACTCCTCAAATGGTTGAAACAACCAGGGCCAACACAGGTGAAGCCAGGAACCAGGAACTCCATCTGGGTCTCCCGTGCGGGTGGCAGGGTCCCAAGTACTTGGGCTATTTTTGCTGCTTTCCCAGGTGCATTAGCAAGGAGCTGGATAGGAAATGGAGCAGCCAGGACTTAAACAGGCACTCATACGGGATGTCAGAGGTGCAGGTAGCAGCTTAACCTGAGGTGCCACCACTGGCCCCTCGGGTGGCCTTATCGAGAAAGGAAAATCTGGCAGAGAAGGTTAGGGGCGTGGCCAATCCCCTGGTGCCGAAGAACTGACTTCCTACCTGTCTCGGCCTCTGCCTATCTCCCTCGATCTGTCCACTCTTTCCTGCTCGGTACTCTGAGTTCTGCAGACCGAGTGTGTCCTCCCAGGGCACCCTGCAGTCACTTCCTGCTCTTTGTCCCACTAGCTGCACAGTTAAAGTAGAGTGGAGAATGAAAAAGTCAAACTCCTTTTTCTGCCACCCTAGTTGGAACCTCCCGTGGCCCTAGTACTTGAAGCTCTTGGTAATTTTAATCCCACGCTGTGGTTCAACCTGTTGTCTACGTCTTGCAAAGACAGAAAAGTATCCAAGTTTGGCACAGGAGAGCAGCGGCCATCTGTCTGTCCTGTGCCCTCCATGGACAGAGTTCTTGAGATCAGTTTCCAGATGGAGGCTTAAGAGCTCAGGCCACAGCAGAGAAGCTTGAGAGTCTAAAGGACCGGACAGAGGGCATCAGCTTGGGCCTCAGGCAGCAATGGGGTGGGGCCCAGTGAAGCCTTGTGAGGTGTGCGCTCCAGAGACACGCAGCTGCAAGGGCAGGGCGGTACGAGCGAGTGCATTTTATTCCTTGCTGGCGAGAGAAGTGGGTCTCTGGCGAGCACCTGGTGTGTCGCGGACAAGGTTTCCTGAGCAGGCTGTGCTTTTCTGCTGACTTGTTCTCCGCCTGGAGTGCATAGCAGGGTCCTAGGTCGAGAGAAAATCCAGCAGAAGAAAGAATGGGATGCCTAGCGCCTGGCTCCCACTTGAACGGGGAAGGGCAATGCTTGGTTAGCAGCCCCCATTCAGGAAGCTGGGCAACGTGCATTTCCATTCCCTTGACCTAGACTGTGAGACTCTGTGTCAGGGACCCTGCCGCCAGGCTAGCTCCTCCAAGGTGAAGACGGGCAGCTCCTCTCCAATCCATCTCCAGCAGCTGAGACCGCAACGCATTAACTGAAGAGCCCCCGTGGCTTCTTCCTCTTGACCTTCGACAGCTGAGGTCTCTGCAGGGAGGCTGAAATACCCTAGGAAGAAAGGAACTCAAAGTAATAGCATGTTCTACAAAATTTATTATTTTCACTTTATCTGAAAGAGAGACAGATAGAAAAGGATCTTCTACCAGTTCACTCCCCCAAATGCCCACAACAGCCTGGGCTAAGCCAAGCCAAAACCAGGAACCAGGAACTCCATCTGGGTCTCCTACATGAGTGTCACTTGAGCCATCATCATCTGCTGCCTCCCAGGGTGCACATTAGCAGGAAGCTGGATCTGAGGCAGAGGAGCCGGGACTTGAACAGGCATCCCAAGCAGAGTCATAACTGCTGTGCCAAATGTCCGCCCCAATAGGGCTTTTGAAACAGTTCCGCTTGAACTAGGAAAGGAACCTTCCTCTCGGGGCTCCTGCCAAGAGGATGAGGCCTCTGTGCTTGTCTGACATGGGTGTTTTGAAGCCTATGTCAGCAGTGAGCATAAGACCCTGAGTGGAGATGTGTACATCCCTCCTCCCCCAAGGAACAACCCCAAACACTGTCCCTGGAAGTGGGAAAAGGTGACAAAGGTGTCAAGGGCCATCATTCAGGACAAGGGCTGCAGAAAGTAGACAGCAGAGAGGACTCTCCCTGTGCACAGACACACTCCAGAAGCCTGGTTGTAAATATCCCTCAAAGCTGTCGAGGCCCTGTCAATGAGTGGCAATTGCAAGGGCTGCTAGCTTGGGGCTATGGGTGCCAACTCCTCCAGTGCCCAGAATGCCACCCAGGAAGCTGCTCAGGACTTACCACGGGCTCTTTCTCTGGCCCTGAGGGGGCCGGTGCTGAGAAGACCGGCTGTTCTGGCTGAACCACAAGTTGGCTATCAGTTCTTTGTGGGGAAGCACTGCTTGAGGTCTGAGGATCTCCTAAATTCAGAAAGGTCAAGAGAAGATGTTGGTAAATGCCTTCTTCCTATCAGGTAGACATTAGCATTTCTCAAGCACCTGATAAAGGCCAGGCTTTGGTACAAATATACAAATAGCAGAAGGAGCCACAAATCCAATTTTCAGCCGGCTTTTGGAAAGCCCTGTTTGTACCATGAGGATTTCCTAGGCCCACTTTCAGCAGGTAGAATAAGAGTTTCCTCAACTAAAAATAACCAACTGTTCTTCTGTACCTTCCCTGACATGTCACAAGGAGAGACAGGAAACTTTCTCCTGGGATAGTAAGCTTTCTCCTGGTTCTCTTGCTAACCTTTCTTCATGACCTTATTTAGTTATTTGAAAGCCAGAGCAAGAGAGAGAGAGAGAGAGAGAATAAATGCATGCTTGATCTTCCCTCCACTGTTCGCTCCCCAAATACCCACAATAGCCAGGGACCAGCCAGGTGGAAGTCAGGAGCTCCATCTGGGTCTCCCACGTAGGTGGCAGGGACCCAAGCATGTGAGCCATCACCTGCTACCTCCAGGGTGTGGCATCAGCAGGAGGTTGGATCAGAAGTGGAGTAGCCAGGACTCACACCAGACACTCCAATGAGGGATGTAGACAACCCACATGGTGGCTTGACCCGCTAAACCACACCACCTGCCCCTCTTGCTACAGTTGCTAAGCACCCAGAGCAGTGCCTTCTAATAGAACTCCCAGCAATGATGGAAAAGGCCCATATTTGCACTGTCAAACTTGGTAGCTACCAGGCTAAAATCCACATACTTGCAATATAGCTAGTACAAAAGAGAAGTGAATTTAAAATTTCACTTAGTTTCTATTCATGTAAACTTACCAGGGACCTCAGGAGCTACTTACCAGTGCCTTGATGCTTCTGTCCCACCTGGACCTCTTGCTTGGTGACTGCCATATACAGACTCTGCAGATTCAGGACAAAGGGTCTTCCATCGCTGACACTGCAAGCCTCTGGCAGCTTCTACAGAGCAAAGGAGACACTGCTTTGCCCACTGTCTGATCAGGACAGGGATCTGACAGCCTACTGGCAAAACTGTCACGGTTTCCCAATGAGTTTATATAAATGAGTAATATCCAAGATAGAGGATCCATAGCCAAGCCTCTTGGGACCAATATAAAGATTTTCTGGGGGCTCTTCTCTGAAAGACAACCCCAGAATACATTATTTCCCCCAGTCCTTGAGTCCTGTATGCTTTCTTATGAATACTCCATCATTCCTCGGCTCTTTCTCCCAAAGGAATGATCTCTTGGGGGGGTTATTGTACAACGTCATCTTCCCTTGAGCAGTACAGATTACTACTGTAATGAAATTTACTCCTAAATTTCTATACGAGAGAGGAAAGAGATGACATATAAGATAGGGGAAAGAACAAAGTGGGGATGACAGGTGGAGAGACCAGAAGGGAAGCCACAGTGCTGTGCTGACAGTCAGGAGAGGCAGAGGGAGTGAGGCTGACAAAGCTTCTGAGGCTGACCCGCCATTCCCCACTCCCCGCTGCCGACCCATGGTGCTTTTCAGCAATTCACACACGTACAATGGGGGTGAGCTGATTCTCGAGGGATGAAAACACTCACTCTTTCGAAGCCTAGATATACAAACAATACATAAATAGATTTTTGGTGTGTATCTGTGGCATTCAAGTTTCCCGAGAGGGAGTGATTAGGGAAAAAATGTCTTTCCTTAGGGAGGTGATAGCAGAAGTTGACAATCCCTGCTACAACTGCATCATACTTAGGTTTTGCTCACTATGGAATGAGCCGTGGCTCTATAGGCACACAAAAAGCTTTGCCTAGTTTTAGATACTTGGCTGAACAGAGCTGAGTAATGGTTGACGACTGAGCAAAGTGCAACAGAAATGAGAGGGTATGGTATCCAGCAGTCTCAAACCTGGCTGCACTTGAGAATCTTGGAAAGGGCCCAGAATGACTTTGCCTGCCCCTGTGAGGGCCAACTCTCATGGTTCCCTGCCAACTTAGCAGGTCCCCAGGAGCAGCCATGCCAGCAACTCACATGGGACCCAACCCAAGAATCCCTGGCCTATAGCTCATGTCAAGGGCACCTCCCTGTGCAACAGGGCATTCATTCCTGGGAACCCCCTGTGGGAGAAGAGTAGAGAGAGAAAGCGGGAGAAGCAGTAAGGTAGGTGCTGAGCCCTAGTCGGGAGGACAGAGTTCTCCTTCCCTGAGTGTAGCGTAGCTGGAAAACTTACTGACTGCCAGGAAATGTATGTTACACTTCCACCCCAACCCTCCCCTCATAGAGACCGTATCAGGCTTGGACTTTCACTGCAAACCACAGGCAATGACTCACAAGCCTTGAGTTCAAACTTTACCTCCTGCCAGTAATCACGCTAGAAGTATCACAGCCCTTTGGCAGCATTCCCTAAGGAATGACCTGAAACAGAGTAGGTGAACTCTCAGGTCACACCATCTCTTCCCTCCCTCAGTCTCTGTTCTAGGTTCAGTTCTCTAACTCCCAGGCCACCTCTTCCCCCAGAAGAAGGTCCTCTACTCTGTAGCCAGAGAGCCCTACCAGTGGGGGGCAAACAAACTGTTCTCCCTCCCTACAGCTCACGTTTCTAGGGTCTCTCTTCATAGTACGCAAGAAATGTAGCCTTCATATCCAGCTGGGTAGGCACAAATTTGTGCTGTTGGTACAAATAGGGTTGGGCAGAATCAAGGCGGTCCAGGGTCATTTCCTCCTTCCCTCTCTATGGAACTAAACAGGCTCATAAATTTTCCAGAGTGATCTTTACCCAGCTCATGTATTTAACCTCAAAACGAAGTGCCAGAAATGAAAGGCCATTGAAACTGGTGCTGCCCTGGACCTAAGGACAGACCTAGAACCTAATAGTAGCCCTCCTTCTATCCCGTCTTTCTCAGATCTGATTCTGCAGTTGCTGCCAGAGGTGATCCCACCTGAGTGTATGTTGTCAGAAAACGAATATGGATGTATGCTCAGGAATAGAATATTGCTTTATTTGCTTGGTACTTATTACATGCTAGGTACTGCTTTAAGTACTTTAAGTGTATTAACCTATTCTTGTCTTATTCACTACTATTTCCATGATATTTGAAAACTACCCTAGTCTATGAGAGGAACCCAATAGCTATCTGCAAATCAATGAGAATGACAGGCATGAAAATACCCCTATTTGGCTGAGGTCATTAATCTCAGCTAATAAGTGGTAAAGCAGGATTAGAATCCATGCAATCTGGGTCCAAGTACTTAAGCCCCTGACACCCATGGGGAGACCTGGCTGAAGTTCCTGGCTCCTGGCTTGCACCTGGCCCAGCCCTGGCTGTTGTGGGCTTTGCGGGAGTCAACCAGTAGATAGACACTCTCTCTCTCTCTCTCTCTCTCCCTCCCTCCCTCCCCTTTCACTCTCTCACTCTCACTCTGCCTTTCAACTAAATAAATCTTAAAAAAAAAAAAAAAAAAAAAAAAGAAGCCAAGCAGTCTGGCTTCAGGGCCCACACACATAGTCACAACCCTTCTCTCTTCTCTGAACAGTGGATTTTTACTTAAAAGTGCAATCTAGGCTCTCCCATGATCACAACCCACAACCCTTCACATCTCAGATCATCTGCCATCCAACTGAGGAACAAGCTCTCCAAGATGACATGAAAGGAGTGAGCAGATAGAAAGGAGGCAGCTGGTCCAAACTGGAATCCTTAAGGACTGAGAGGCCATACTCTCAGTCCTAGTCCAAGCCATTCCCCATCACCACTGATTCCTTGGGCGTCATTCTCAGAATACGCTGTGGGGAGAGGTGGAGGAGCCTGAGTTTGGGAAGGAGAAACACTGGCTCCCTGGGCAGGACAATGGTAGGGGCCACCTGGGGCGGGCGGCAGAGATCAAAGGGAAAATGTTGGATCAGGACTAAGCAAAGCAAATAGTGCCCCCTGCTCTAAGCACAACTGAGCCAGGATCACTGTGTACCAGCCACAAAGCGGGTCATTGCCCAGAATGGGAGGGGAAGAAGAGGCAGGTCAGCCTACTGTATAATGTGCTCATCTGATTAACCCAGAATCAATTCTAGCCAGCAAATTGTTGTTGGAATTCTCATGTGTGTCAGGCACTCCAGGGCTGGGGGCAGGGGAAATGGATGCATCAATCCTTCCCTAATCATAACAGGGCTGAGCTAATACAAAGAGAAGTCAGTCAGAGTCTCTGCATATTTACATGGGGGGGATGGGCACACGGATGTTGTTTTGTTTTGCTTTTCAAGAGTTTAGCTGCAACAGAGTTATGAACGAGGGAGCAGGAACCCAGAGAAGAAAGGGATGAGTTCTGACTGAGAGTCCTGTGAAAAGTTCAGGAGACGGTGACATCAAGGTAAGCCTTTGAATGTGCTGTTAGTACATAAAGCATAAAGATGTGAAAGACGGGCTCTAGGGACAGACCTCCCAGGCGGTGATACCACAGGGCTGAGTTCACACAGGAGATTGCAAAGCACTTGGTTTTCTGAATTAAGGGTAATGCCCATGGGAATCTCCTTTGGTTTCACAAAGTGACTTCTCCTTGGCTCCGAAAGTGAGGAATCACAAGCTCCACACTAGATTTCCCTCTCCAGGCTCTCTGCTACAGTAACTTCAACTCTTTCAGTACCTCTGCACTACTTACTTCCAGTGCTGTGACTTTGCGACTCTCTGGTTGCCAATTCAAGGGGACTTTTTCCTCTTGCTCTACAGCTGCATCAGAAACGTTAGGACATCCAATATTACCAAAATCCTACAAGGTATTTTATTTCTCTTCTTGCCCCTTCTGTAGCCCATCTTGGTTCCTGGGGCCCAAACTCCCCTTTTTCGTGGTAACTCTCATCTTCATCAAATCTCAAACTCTCTCCAAGGAGTGCAGAAATTCTAAGATTCCCTGTGGATTTGCCGGAGGGACCCCAACTGCCACTTTCAGTGAGAAGTGTCTCTCTCCCTGCTTCGCACTCCTTTTCTCTGAGACTGTTTTAGAAAATGAACCTTTAGAGTGCTGAGTAAGGAGAGACTCAACCCCTAACACACTGCTTACCTTGTAAATACGAGTGCAGGTGTAAGCGAGAAGGGAGAAAGAGAAAATGAGCTAACTGAAGCTCTCCGCATCTGTCTTGGAGCAAGTCACTGGTTCCGGCACCAGCCACAGTAGCTGGTGTAGCCCAAGCTCCTGGCACTGACTCTCACTGTATGTAACCACCAGGGCAGGGCCCCTCACATGTGACTTCTCTGAGGGTAAGGAATCCTCTCCTGCCTCTTGCAATCCAGTGAGCTCTGCTTGTCTAGACGTAACTGCCCTTCTCCAGGAGAACAAGTCTCAGTGGAGGGAGTCAGTGTCCATCATCAGCTTCTCTCAGGGATAAGGGCATGTAAAGAAACTCTTCTAAGAGCTCAACTGCCAGAGTTTGCCAAAATAAATAGAAAGGAATGAGAAAAATGATGTAGGAAGAGGACTCTGATGAGAAAGACTCTTTAAGAAACACACTCTGGGGCAGGCGTTTGGTGCAATGGTTAAGATGCCACTTGGGATGCCTATACCAGAATACCTGGTTCAAGTCCCAGTTACTTCTGAACCAGCTTCCTGCCAATGCACACCCTAGGAGGCAGTGCTGATGGGTCAAGTACTTGGATTTCTCATACTTATGTAGGAGACCTGGATTGAGCTCCAGGCTCCTTGGCTTTGGCCTGGCCCAGCTCTGGCTGTTCTACCCATTTGGAGAGTGAACAGTAGATGGAAGAACTCTTTGTGTCTCTCTCCTTTTCAAATAATGCAAAAATAAATAAACACTTTTTTTAAAAGTAGAAAAAATAAAAAAAATGCAACACTCCCTCTGCCAATCCATTCATATTTAACAAAAATTACTGACCAACTACTGTGGTGTTTGGGATAGCTCAAATGCTGAGGATATGGTGTGGGGCAATGAAAGAGGTGAAAACATCTTGAAGTTTATGTTCTAGGCAGCTCAACACAAACACACAGCTAGTTAAAACATATACCCCATCAGTTGGTGACAGCACCGCAGAGAAAAAGGGATCCACAGAGGCACCGTGGAATGAGGGTAGAAACAGGCTGCAGCTTCCAACAGAGGCCATGGAAGGCATCACTGAGAGGGTGACCTTTCAAAAAGACCTACATGGAGGAGAGAGAATGACTCCCGAGGCTGTCTGGATCAAAGGACTAGGTCCCCAGTCAGCCTGGGCCAGTCCTTACTCACACTTACTACCCCAATTTCACTACGAATAGAGCACCCCTTCTCTCTGAGCAGTGTCTCAACTTGCATGCTAAAGCCACTAGCTGCCTTCTATCAGAGAAACAGCATGGGCAGATATAGGGATGTGTCTGGTTTACCTGAAATCATGAGATAATGTGGCAAATTAGCTTTCATTCTGTAGGATAGGAGGCCACTAGAGCTTAGGGGCAGAAGAATGAAATGATGCTATTTACATTTTTAAAAAGATTTTATTTATTTATTTGAGAAACAGAGTTACAGAGAGGGAGAGACAGAGAAAGAGGTCTTCTATCTGCCAGTTGATTCCCCAAATGGGCACAACGGCTGGAGCTGGGTGGATCCAAAGCCAGGAGTCAAGAGCCTCTTCCGGGTCTCCCACATGGGTGCAGGGGCCCAAGCACCTGGGCCATCTTCCACTGCTTTCGCAGGCACATTAGCAGAGAGCTGGATTGGAAATGGAGCAGCTGGGAGTCGAAACAGCACCCACATGGGACGCTGGTGCCAGAGGCGGAGGCTTAACTTACTATGCCACAGCTCAGGCCCTGCTATTTACATTTTTTAAAAGATCACTTGGATTGAAAAGGGCAAGAAAAGAAGCAGACAGCCCTGTTAGGAGGCTGTTGTAATAACCAGGACGGTGGCAGTGGAGGTGGTGAGAAGTAATGACATTCGGATACACTTGAAGCTACAACCAACATACCTTCAGGCTGATGGACTAGGTGTGAGAGGAGGTGAGGACAACCCCACTCCAGGGCATACCGTAGATTCAAAAACCTAAAAGGAAATTCCTAAACCAAAGATGAGCTGACATGGCCCCTGGGTGCCCAACACAGACCCTGAAAGGGTGAGAATCCGAAGGAAAGGCAAGCCAATGCCCAAGGAATGTGTTGAAGTTTAAAAAAAGAGACTCAAATGGCTTTTCCCTGAAAGAAGAAGGAAAACTATTAAGAATTAAGAAAAAAATTCCTAGGGAAAAGAGAGACAGGGAGAGAGGGAGAGAGGAAGGGGGGAGAGCGAGAAATAGAGGGAGAGAGGGAGAAATAGAGGGAGAGAGGGAGAAATAGAGGGAGAGAGGGAGAAAGGAAGAGAGTGAGAGAGAGAGGAAGGGGGGAGAGAACGCGAGAGAGGGAGAGAGGGAGAGAGAGAGGGGGAGAGGGAGAGGAAGAGAGGGGGAGGGTGAGAGGGAGGGAGGGAGGGAGGGAGAGGAGGAGGGGGGAGAGAAGCAGAAACAAACTTTAAGTTCTGGCTTCAGAGTCTCAAGGACTTGGATTTGTACCTAAGGTCTTTGACTTGCCAGCTGTGACACTCTGAGCAAGTTACTGCATTTTATCACTGTCTTATTTTTTAGAGAGAGAGGGGTGGGCAGAGGGGACTGGAAGTAACGTGTGTATCATGGAGCCCGTGAGATGATTAAATGAACAGAGGAGGCACCCGAGCACTGTGAGCTCCTTCCCTCTGTGAGGCACACGGAGGGAGACAGCTCTCCTGGCCCCACTCCAGTGTCGAGCAGATGAAAGAAATGCCCTAATGATACAGTACTACAGGACCTGAGTCTGATCCAATTATTAACACCCACCCACCCCACCCCACCCCTGGCATCCCAAAGCATAGGATCCTCCAACAATTCAGGGACTAGTTCAGGTCCAGGTCAGGGAGAGAGGCACGGAGCCGCAGCTGGTAACCTGCGGGGCGCTCACGGCCCACCAGCACACACTAGCCTGCTGCTCCCTCTCTTGTGCAGACCAGGGTAGCCTGGCTTTTGCTTCAGAGGTCCTGCTTGAAGCCTGGCTTGCCAGTGACCAAGGACGCTACTGATCTCTCTCGGCCTCTGTCTGCTCTCAGAAGGCAGAGTCCAGTCCCTACGTTGAAGAGGCAGACGAAGGCCGCAGGGGATCACATGTGGCAAGGTGTCTGCTGAGGAGGCCTCACGTCTCCTTGCCTCCCCGGCACAGCCTGGGTTGCTGTGTCCTTTACTCGCCCTGACCTTTGGGCTTCCTGCTTTCTTCTGGGGGGCAGGTACGACACTGGAGAGAACAGCTGCGATTCTGTCCAGAAGCCATCCCCACAGCGTGCCATCAAAATCGCTCTCTGGACAGCACAAATGACCCAACAGTGCTTCAACCAGGAACTGTTTCTCACCGCCACTTCCTGCTTCCAAGCATGCCTTGTGCAAAAGCTTCGGCTAGGCCATTTCTATTTTTAAGCCATATACTCTCAGTAAGGGCTATTTGGAAAATTAAAAAAACATGACCTGCAGACACGTCATCCAAACAGTTAACAAATGATTTTTGATGGGATTAATCTCACAGTTTCCTCAAAGTCTGAGAGGAAAAAACGGCCCTAGTATAGAATGAAGAGAGGTGGTGGTGACGTCCAGGTTTGGAAAGGACAGCCATCCCACCCTGCCTCCTCCCCTCACTTCAGATTCCCCACAGCAGCTCCCTGGGCGAGCCGCTTCTCAGCGTCAGGCAAGATCCGACCCTGAGCTTCCTGTTTTGTCCCTCCCAGAACAGCCGTCTATCAGTCACTGGGCAGGAGCCTTGGTGACTGGGCAGGAGCCTTGGTGGGAGAGAACACAGGACTTTTAGGTACACAAGGCCTGCTGCCCTTGAAGAACTGGTGGGGAAATCAGCGAGACAGCCGACACGGCTCCTGTGTTTGGTCTGACTTAGCTGTGTTTGGGTCTGTGCCTCCAGCAAGGCCTGCCCTGCCCTTTCTGCCCTGCACGGCTGGCTTCACTGTGCCCTGCGTTTAGCTTCTGGCTGCTGAGCATCCACTCAGTGCTGGGCTGAAAGGAGAAAGATCACAGAAAGGCCTGAACTTGAGGTTGATGAAATCACAGTCCAGCTTACTCCCCCACCCAACCTTCTTGAGTTTTTTTTTAATATTTATTTTTTTATTTATTCAAAAGGCAGAGTTAGAGATAGAGATAGAGATGGAGATAGCCGGCGCCGCAGCTCACTAGGCTAATCCTCCGCCTAGCGGCGCCAGCACACCGGGTTCTAGTCCTGGTTGGGGTGCCGGATTCTGTCCCGGTTGCCCCTCTTCCAGGCCAGCTCTCTGCTGTGGCCAGGGAGTGCAGTTGGAGGATGGCCCAGGTGCTTGGGCCCTGCACCCCATGGGAGACCAGGAAAAGCACCCGGCTCCTGGCTCCTGCCATCGGATCAGCGCGGTGCGCCAGCCGCAGCGCGCCGGCCAAGGCGGCCATTGGAGGGTGAACCAACGGCAAAAGGAAGACCTTTCTCTCTGTCTCTCTCTCTCACTGTCCACTCTGCCTGTCAAAAAAAAAAAAAAAAAGAGATGGAGATAGAGATAGAGAGAGAGAGAGAGAGAGATCTTCCATCTGCTACTTCACTCCCCAAATGGCAGCAACAGCCAGGAGCCTGGAGCTTCTTACAGGTCTCCTGTGTGGGTGCGGGACCCAATGCGCCTGGGAAAGCAGCAGAAGATGGCCTAAGTGTCTGGACCCTAGCCACCCACTTAGGAGACCTGGATGGAGTTCCGGCTATTGGCTTCAGCTTGGCCCAGCCCCAGTCACTGTATCCATTCAAGGAGTGAACCAGTAGATGGAAGATCAATCTCTCTCTCTCTCGCTCTCTCTAACTGCCTTTCAGTTAAATAAATCTTTAAAAGAAAAAGATTATGACCCAGGAACCTGAACTCTAGAACCTATCCTTGAACTACTACACTGTAATGCCTCTTAGAATCACCCGATGGGATTCCACTTCTCCCTCCCGCTCCTGCTCTGTAAGGAGGCTGGACCCTGTTCTGAGATCTAGTGGGACTAGAAGCTGACTCTGTCCCTTCCTCCAATCTCCAGATAGCCCCAGCAGCTGACAGAGGAAAAGACAGACAGCCCTCTAGAGAAGGAAACCTTACTTAACCTCTCGTGTATCCTCCAAGGGTACTAGAAAATCAGAAAAATGAGTCTCTGGTTTGGGGGGCTCTAGATCCTGAATCTCCCTTTAATGTAAGTACAGCCCCTCAGAGTCATAGCAGGAAGGCCCCTCAGCGCTGCCCCAAAAGAAAAATAATGGGAAAGGAGTGGAAGTGGGGGTGGGGCAGGGGCAGCCGCTCTCATAAGAGCCCTTTGTGGTGGCTGCCTCTGAAAGGAGGTTTTGCTAGACAAGGTGGAACTTCTCAAGGTGACAGGCAAATGGTACAGACTGAGCTGTGACCCTCTGCTCCCTCCATAACCACCCCCTCCCCTCGGAGGGTCAGAGCCTAAACTGTCCCCGGAGCCCCACCCAGCCTCAGCACAAACCATGGCTTTCTAGTCTGGAGAGCAACTAACGAGCGGCAAACAGGCTCCGGGGACGAAAGTGGTTTCCTGGGGGGGACGAGTCCTCAGAGCCCCTCAGAAAGTGCAACAGCAACTCTCACTCCTTCTTTTCTCTGCTCCCACTCCTCCAAGAACAAGCAGCTCCTGTCCGCCCTGGCTCGGGCAGGGGGCTCCAAGCAGCCTGGCAGGGGGCTAACAGTCTGAACCTGAGTTTAGTACCGCTCTCAAATCCAGCCAGCCCAACATCCTCTTCCAAAATGGAAATGAAACAATGTGGTAGGAATCAGAAAGAAAGGAGCACCAGGTCAAAAGAAAACCAGGGCTCTCAGGCAGGTCAGCCGGCCCTGAAAGTCCTCGATCCGCGCTCGGTGCCACCAGCTCTGCACACAGGGCAGATTTCGTTTCTCTTCCTTCTGTCTGAGTGGAGAAGAGAGGACGGTCAGCTGGGTCTGTGGGCGCAGAGGTGATTTAGAGGATCCAGTAGCGTTCTCTAGGCCCTCTGCCACCAAAGGGATACTCTTTCACTCAGGATTACATGCTTGACAGCTGAGAACACAGCCCAGGAGGCTGCCTTCTGGGGGCTCCCTGCCCCCACTGCGCCTGCTGCCTGCTCTCTGCTCTCTGCTCTGGAGGGTGGCAGTGTCCTTTCTGCCCCGAGAAACCTTACTCTGTAGGGTGACACACCATCTCCTCAGACACAGCACTCACACACACACACCACACAACACTCACACACGTACACACATACATATACATTCAGTCACACACATATACACATATATACACAGCTCACATACACATCCCCATACACACACTACTCTCTCACACACTCACACGTACACATTCACTCATCTCACACACACTCACACACATGATAAGGCCTGATCTTCATGCCCTTGGTAAGGTAAATAAACAGACACAAACCATAAAGGAAAAGCTCAACAAATTGGACATTAAAATTAGGAATTTCTGTTCATTGAGAGAATCAATTAGCAACAAAACAAGCTACAAAGTAGGAGAAAATATTTGCAATCCATGTAACAAAGGATTAATTTCTAAAACATTGAAAAACTCCTTAAACTGAGTAGAAAGACAACTCAATAGAAAATTGGCAAAAGGATTAGTTATATCTAAATGACCAATAATTATATGGAAATGTACAGAACCTATCTAGTTATTAGAGAAATTAGAACCACAATAGGCGGGACCCATGTTGTGGTGCAGCATGTTAAGCCCCCACCTGCAATCCTGGCATTTCACATCAGAGCACCAGTTTGAGTCCAGGTTGCTCCACTTCCAACCCAGCTATGTGCTGAAGCACCTGGGAAGGCACTGAAAGATGGCCCAGTCCTTAGGTCCCTGCCATCCAAGTAGGAGACCCACATGGAGTTCCCGGCTCCTGGCTTCAGGCAGCCCTGACTGTTGCAGTCATTTGGATGCTGAACTGCACATAGAAGATCTCTATCTTTCTCTCTACTCTGCTACTCTGTGTTTCAAATAAGTAAATAAATAAATAGTTGTTTTTTTTTTTTTTTTTAAAAAAAACAACCCACAGGCTGGCGCTGTGGCTCACTTGGTTAATCCTCTGCCTGCGGTGCCGGCATCCCATATGGGTGCTGGGTTCTACTCCCGGTTGCTCCTCTTCCAGTCCAGCTCTCTGCTGTGGCCGGGAAGGCAGTGGAAGATGGCCCAACTGCTTGGGCCCCTGCGCCCACATGGGAGACCAGGAAGAATCACCTGGCTCCTGGCTTCGGATCAGCACAGCACTGGCCATAGCAGCCATTTGGGGAGTGAACCAATGGAAGGAAGACCTTTCTCTCTGTCTCTCTCTTTCTCACTGTCTATAACTCTACCTGTCAAATAAAAAAAAAAACCCCACAATAGAATAGAATATCATTGCATAGTCACCATAATGGCTAAAAGGAAAAAAGCAGATAATATCAAGTGTCGACAAAGATGTGGTACAATCAGAATTCTCAAACACTACTTGTGTGTGAGTGTAAATTAACATAGTCACTCTGGAAAATGGTTTGATAGTATCTGCTAAATCTAAACATATGAATACACATGATACAGTTATTCCACTTGTGTGTACATATCCAATTAAAATGGGTAAATGAAATATTATACAGACATGAAAGTTAACAAAGTATTGCTACATACAGCCATGTGGATGATTTCATAAGCATTTTGTTGAATGAAAGAAGTAATACACAAAAGAGTATATCCCATATGATTCCACTGGAGGAAGCTCCTGCTTCAAGTTCAAAAAACAAGCAAAATCCTTTGGAAGTAGTAGGTACTGGGAGGGAATAGGGGGATGCTTCTAAGCATGGGAAAATTTCTAGGTGTTATTTAGGTACTGGTTACATAACTATGCTCATTTTGTAATAATTCTTCAAGCTGGGCACTTATGAAATGGGTACTTTTCTATATGCATCTTGTATGAAAGGACTTTAAAAGGCTCATGAAAAATGGAATTAAAAATAAATTTATTTTGATGCCAAAAATCTGAAACCTATGCATACAAGGGATTTTCAAAACATTCATAAACTGCATATTATTAAAACAACTATATATGGATTTCAAAAATTTTTGGCACCAAAAAAAGTTAACTCTTAATTTGAATTTCCACAAACTTTTTGAAATATCCCAGTACTTTTAAATGTCTCCTTTATTTTTATTTTATTGGACAGAAATAGAGAAAAGATTGATCTTCCATCCACTGGCTCACCCCACTTTAAAAGGCTACAACAGCTGGGGCTGGGCCAGGCCAAAGCCAGGAGCATAGGACTCAGTCCAGGTCTCCCCTGTGGGTAGAGACCTAACCACCTGAGCCATCACTGCTGCTTCCTGGAGTGCACATTAGCAGGAAGTCAGAACTGGAAGTGGAGCCAGGACTCAAACCCAAGCACTCCTGCCATGGGATACGGGCATCCCAAGTGGCATCTTATCTGCTGCATGAAACACCCACTCCCAGTACACTTGTAATGTGATCTTAAAAACTTCATTAATAAAAGACAAATCATGTGGAAAACAGGCAGTTCTTCAAAAAGTTAAACAAAAAGTTACTATATGACCCAGAAATTCTACTGTTAGGTAAATGCCCAAGAGAACCAAAAACATATGTTCAATAAAATGTGTGTAAGGATGTTCATAGCAACACTATTCTTTTTAAAAAAGATTTATTTTATTTAATGGAAAGGTAGAATTACAGAGAGAGAGAGAGAGAGAGAGAGATATCTCCCACTTACTGGTTCACTCTCCAAATGGCCACCAGGAGCAAGAAGCTTCTTGTGGGTCTCCCACATGGGTGCAGGGACCCAAGCACTTGGGCCATCTTTTGCTGCTTTTCTAAGCATATTAGCAGGGAGCTGGATTGGAAGTAGAAAACTGGGACTCAAATTGGTGCCTATATGGGATGCTGGTGCTGCAGGCGGCAGCTTAACCCACTACACCACAACACTGGCTCCAGCAACATTATTCTGAACAGCTAAAAAGTAAAAACAACCCCAGTGTCCATTGATAGATGAATGGCTAAACAAAAAGTGGGATAGCCATATAATGGCATCTTGTTCTGCTATAAAAAGGAACCACATACTAATACTCGCTTCGATAAATGAAACTTTTTTTTTTTTTTTTTTGACAGGCAGAGTGGACAATGAGAGATAAAGAGACAGAAAGAAAGGTCTTCCTTTTGCCGTTGGTTCACCCTCCAATGGCCGCCGCGGCACACCACGCTGATCCGAAGCCAGGAGCCATAAATGAAACTTAAAAACATGCTGACCTGGCCGGTGCCGCGGCTCACTAGGCTAATCCTCTGCCTTGTGGCGCCGGCACACCGGGTTCTAGTCCCAGTCGGGCTCTGGATTCTGTCCCGGTTGCCCCTCTTCCAGGCCAGCTCTTTGCTGTGGCCAGGGAGTGCAGTGGAGGATGGCCCAAGTCCTTGGGCCCTGCATCCCATGGGAGACCAGGAGAAGTACCTGGCTCCTGCCATCGGATCAGTGCGGTGCGCTGCAGTGGCTGCAGCGGCCATTGGAGGGTGAATCAACGGCAAAAGGCCTTTCTCTCTGTCTCTCTTTCTCTCACTGTCCACTCTGCCTGTCAAAAATAAATAAATAAATAATAAAAAATATATAAATAAATAAAAAATAAACACATGCTGGCCGGCGCCGCGGCTCACTAGGCTAATCTTCCACCTGCGGCGTTGGCACCCCGGGTTCTAGTCCCGGTCGGGGTGCTGGATTCTGTCCCGGTTGGTCCTCTTCCAGGCCAGCTCTCTGCTGTGGCCTGGGAGTGCAGTGGAAGATGGCCCAAGTGCTTGGGCCCTGCACCTGCATGGGAGACCTAGAGGAAGCACCTGGCACCTGGCTTCGGGTCGGTGCAGTGTGCCGGCCGTAGCGGCCATTTGGGGAGTGAACCAACGAAAGGAAGACCTTTCTCTCTGTTTCTCTCTCTCTAACTTTGCCTATCAAAAAAAAAAAATTATGCTTATGCTAAGTGAAAGAGGCCAGGCACAAGACCACAAATTGTACGATTCCATTCATAGAGACAGAAAATAGATCAGTGATTTCCAAGGGCTGGGGGCAAGGGGTAGATGGAGAATGATTGCAAATGAGTACAATGTTTCTTTATGGGGTGATGAAACTGTTCTGGAATTAGATAGTGGTTATGGTTGCACAACCTGAGAATATATGAAGACCGCTGAATTGTATACTTTTAAAAAAGATTTTATTTGTATTTACTTGAAAGACACAGTGACACAGAGAAAGGGAGAGACACGGAGAAAGAGATCTCCCATCTGTTGGGTCACTGACCAAATGGTGATCGGGGCTAGACCAGGCTGAGGCTAGGAGCCATGAATTCCACCCAGGTCTCCCACATGGGTTGCAGGGGTTGAACTATTTGGGCTATCTTCATCTACTTTCCCAGGTGCAGTAGCAGGGAGCAGGACTGGAAGCAGGGCAGCCAGGGCTCAAACCTATGCTCTGGTATGGAACCTGGTGTCACAGGCAGCAGCTTAACTCTCAGTGACACAATACCAGCCCTAAACTATAGACTTTTGGTATACATTTCTCAGTAACAGTTTATGCCATGTAGATTATTGCTCAGTTTTTTTAAAGGAAAAAAAAAGATAAAATCTCTACTACTCATTCTGGTATGCCTATCCTCGACTCTGCTCCCTCTTTCAGGAATAGACTTTCAAGATCCCACAAGGCCTGGGTGATTTTAAAAGGCTGTTAACACCATCAGTGGGGGAGATGCCTGGTCAGTGGCAGAGTGACTGTAGTTACCAAGGGATGTTTAAAGAGCACAGAACCTAGAGCCAGACAGCTGGATTTGAAGATAAGTCCACTACTTCACACTGGTTTTATGATCTTGCCAAGTGACTTAATCTCTCTAAGCCTCAATTTCCTCACTATTTAAAACAAATAAAATAATTCCTACCAATGAGGGTTGTCACAAGGATTGTTAAATGAGATAATATATGTAATATACTAATTCTGTTCCCTTGAGAGTCCCAAGTAATCTCAGCTACTTGACAACAGGGAAAAGCACTTACTGCTTACACTGGAATCCCGGGGCCATACTTCATCTTTCTGAGCCTTAGTTTCTCCAACTGTATAATGGGAATAATAATGCCAGCTGTATTATAGTTGTTGTGAGGATTAAATGAGATAAGGCTCATGTATAGTGCTCACTATACTGTCTGGCACATAGAAGTGTTCGACAAATGTTAACTGTTTTTATTCACCCAATCATTATACAAAACTTCCCGGTATGCCAGGTAGTGTGCTGTGTGCTAAAGGTAGGGATGGGTCACTGCCCTCAAGGAGCTCATAGTCTGTGGAGTCAGACACATAAACAAACAATTGTTCTCCACACACTGGAGCCTTTGATTCCCAGTCAACAGTGTCAGGTTGGAGGCGTTGTGAAACAAAGCTGGACGTGTAGGGAACAGACTAACCCTGGTTCAACAGTAGACCCTTCTCTTTCCACAAACAGCCTACAGAAATCTCAATGAGTAGGCATGAGGATGTCTACCTGGGCAATACACTAACCAGCCAGCACCTTAAGGGCATCTCCTACATTTCTGCCTCCCCTTCTCAAATGGCTGACCCCTCTCCTCTTTCAGGTCTCACTTTTTTTTTTTTTTATTTTTTTATTTTTGACAGGCAGAGTGGACAGTGAGAGAGAGAGACAGAGAGAAAGGTCTTCCTTTGCCGTTGGTTCACCCTCCAATGGCCGCCGCGGCCGGCGCGCTGCGGCCGGCGCACTGCGCTGATCCGATGGCAGGAGCCAGGAGCCAGGTGCTTTTCCTGGTCTCCCATGGGGTGCAGGGCCCAAGCACCTGGGCCATCCTCCACTGCACTCCCTAGCCACAGCAGAGGGCTGGCCTGGAAGAGGGGCAACCGGGACAGAATCCGGCGCCCCGACCGGGACTAGAACCCGGTGTGCCGGCGCCGCTAGGCGGAGGATTAGCCTAGTGAGCCGCGGCGCCGGCCTCAGGTCTCACTTTTAATCTTGGTCCTTCCAGCCTCCAATCATATCACCTAAAACATTTGCTCTTATGACACTCTATCCTTTATCTTCAAAACAATCATCATAATTTTCAATTATTTGTTTGTTTACTTGGTTCCTATCTCCCACACCAGGCTGTGAGCTCCTCCAGTCCAGTACCATTCACCAGCAAATATGTACTGAGTATCTACTACCTGCAGGCCCCGAAGTGTGTGCTAGGAATTCAGTCTGGTCACTGCCCTCACACAGCCTGTGGTCTGTATTTGGGGAAAAGCTTTGAGATGGAGTTTACCCAATCCTGGCTAAGGACTTTCTTTTGACAGAAATAAGCCCTTGGCTGCCAATCTCTCATGAGCACAAATGGAAGCTGGAATTCTAGGGACTTCTCAGTTCTTCCTGCTATAGTCCTGACTCTCCATGCTCACAGACAGTGGAGTTTAAGCTGGGACAAACAACACAACCTCATAGGGTGTGTGTGTGTGTGTGTGTGTGTAAAATTAATAGATTCTTGCTTAACAGCAGGAGATAATGCTCTAAAAGTAGAAGCAAGGACAAAGTCTCAAGCCACAAAACCAAATACATTTATTCACTCAAGAACCACTTACTTGGTACCTTCAATGAGCCAGACTGTTCTGGGTCAAAAGAAATAAATGAATGAGTGCAAATTCAATCAAATATGTTTGGTTCTACGATGCAGGTCTATGTGCAATCTGCTCTAAGGAAAGAGCAGAAGGCAGGCAGAATCTTTCATTCTGGCTCCGTCCTCTAACTCTGCATTCTTAACCTGTACTAAAAGCAAAGGGAAGCAACGCCTTTGGGCTGGCCCTGAAGGGTGAGGCTGGGGCAAAGGTATGTCCATAAAATCAGAACAGCACATGGAGCTGAAAATAGGAGGGGAAAACGCAGGCTCCAGCCAACCAGTTACCCTGGTCCAAATCATTGCTGCCAAGGCGCTCTCAGAATTAATGAAGCAACTGACAGAAAAGCTGGCAAAGCATCACGTGGGGAATGATGTTTTGCAGCTAAAGCTGTATGGGGTTGTCCTAGGGAAATGAGATTCTCTGTAAATCCCTGCACTCAAATTCCTAACTCAACCCCAGGTTAGAAGAATGCATGCTGTAAGCATTAGTGCCCCTTCGCCCTTCTTTGAGCAGAAGGTAAGGATCGTGTTGTTTATCTTGTGTAAGGACTTTGTACATTCCAGATAAATACACTGAACCCATCCATGACAGGTTTATCATGGAACAACTTGTAATTTGGAAAAAATGGGTATAGAAGAATAGTAGCTCTCCCAGGACCCAGTGATTTTTTTGCTTTTATTTTTGTTTTATTCAATGACAAAATTTTGCTATTCTGATTCCTAACTGTTTTTTTCTTACCATACTAATATGGGCTTATTCTGGATTCATTTAGATCCAACCATACTTTATTGCCTGGTTCCTGTCATGACCAATAGCATGTATTTTCTATATGGATGGTCAAATATGAGTACAAAGGAAAACTGTTCTTTACATCAAATACAAGTTAACTGCAAAGTCAACTAAAGTGGCCAGCTCAGTTATATCCACTTCTTTGGAATTATGTCCTAGTCACCCAAAGTCCCCTTGAAAGGGCGAGATGAAGGACAGTCAATGAGTAGCATGTGACACCAATTCTTTGGTTCCAAATAACTGGATCAAGGGTAGACACCTGACCCAAAAGAACTAAGGCCCTTTATCAATAAGCTTTTCTCAAATAGGATGTATCCCAAAAGTCTTAGATTAGGGATGTTTAGCCCTTTTAATGCTGGGCCTATTATGGAAGTCTTGGGAAGGCTAGGGGCCCTTTGAAAATGCATGTAACAAAATACAGAAGATTACAAAAGAAAACAATTAATTGTAATGCTGTTTTCAAAAACAAACTTGTAATATTATGAATATTATGTGTGCTTTTTTACTGACACATTAGATTACTAGCAGTGACTCTAATAAACTACCATCATTTCAAGTTGTAAGTGGTGTACATCTCACAAGTATAAAGTGATATGAAAATGTCTGTGATGTCACTGGTGACAAAGTCCTAAATATTGCTAATACAACAGCAGCTTTTTGTTTACATTTGTAATAGAAGGAAATGCTGTTTCAGTCCATGTTAATGAAAACAAAGATGTAATCTCCCCTCTCCACTCCATTCGGCTCATGAAACCCTGAACTTGAATCACAAATACCCAAGGGATCCATGGATCCAGGGTAAAATCCCCTGTTATGAAGACTCACTAAGAAACAGTGGGTGCTTAGCTAGAAAGATCACGTAGAACAGCTCAGAGTGAGTAAGAAGGCAAGCCAAAGCCCCTCTGCTGATAACGGTTTGTAGGAATAGAAACAAATTGGCTGTGAGGGGCAGCATTAAGAGATGATGACTCGGCTGAAGCAAGGGTAGAAGTCCTGAAACAGGTAGGCGGGTGGGTCTTCCTGTGCCTCTTCTGTAAACCTTCCTTTTCCTCCAGCTAATTAAGGGGGTTTTCTTGCTTGAATTAATTGCTGAGAGAACACTTTCAACAAATGTGCTCACTGAGACCTGTTTATATCTATTTGCCTATATCGGCATCCTACCAGAATAGAAATTCCTTAATACTAGAGAGTATGTTTACTCTCAGTTCTGTAAAGCTCAAAGTGGCTGATGTCCATGACCCACTGTAGAAGATACTAATATGGATCAAGTACCCCTAATCTGAAAACCTGAAACTTTTTGAACACTAACATAAAACCAAGGGACAATTCCATACTTGACCTCATATGACAAGTCACAGCCAAAAGACAAATGCACAAAAAATATTGTATAAAATTACTTTCAATGAAGCTGGTGCTGTGGCATAGCAGGTAAAGCCACTGTCTATGGCACTGGCATCCCATATGGGTTCTGGTTAGAGACCCAGCTGCTTCACTTCCAATCCAGCTCCCTGCTAATGAGCCTAGGAAAGCAGTAGAAGATGGCCCAAGTCCTTGGAACCCTATACCAACATGGGAGACTCAGAAAAGCTGCTGGATCCTGGCTCCTGACTTTGGATTGGCCCAGCTCTGGCCATTTCAGCCATTTGGGGAGTGAACCAGTAGGTGGACAATCTCTCTCTCTGTGTCTCCCCTGCTCTGTAACTCTGCCATTCAAATAAATGAAATAAAAATTTAAAAAATAATTTTTTGACAAGGCAGAGTTAGACAGTGATAGAGAGAGAGATAGAGAGAAAGGTCTTCCTTTTTCCGTTGGTTCACCCCCAAGTGGCCGCTATGGCCGGCACGTTGCGGCCGGCACGCAGCGCTGATCCAAAGCCAGGAGCCAGGTGCTTCCTCCTGGTCTCCCATGTGGGTGCAGGGCCCAAGCACTTGGGCCATCCTCCACTGCCTTCCCGGGATACAGCAGAGAGCTGGACTCCAAGAGGACCAACCAGGACAGAATCCGGTGCCCCAATAGGGACTAGAACCCGGGGTGCTGGCGCTGCAGGCGGAGGATTAGCCTATTGAGCCGCAGCGCCGGCCTAAAAAATAAATTTTAAAAATCATTTTCAGGGCCGGCGCCGCGGCTCACTAGGCTAATCCTCCGCCTAGCGGCACCGGCACACCGGGTTCTAGTCCCGGTCGGGGCGCCGGATTCTGTCCCAGTTGCCCCTCTTCCAGGCCAGCTCTCTGCTGTGGCCAGGGAGTGCAGTGGAGGATGGCCCACGTGCTTGGGCCCTGCACCCCATGGGAGACCAGGAAAAGCACCTGGCTCCTGGCTCCTGCCATCGGATCAGCGCGGTGCGCCGGCCGCAGCGCGCCGACCGCGGCGGCCATTGGAGGGTGAACCAACGGCAAAGGAAGACCCTTCTCTCTGTCTCTCTCTCTCACTGTCCACTCTGCCTGTCAAAAAAAAAAAAATCATTTTCAGTATATGTTTTTAACATACATGAATTTTGTGTTTAGACTTGGGTTCTATTCTCCAAGATATTTCGTTATGCATATGCAAATATTCCAAAATCCAAAACACTTCTAGTCCCAAGCATTTCAGGTAAGGGATACTCAACCTCTAATGTCAAATACCTTATCTGCCTTTCCGCTACCTCTGTGGCTACACCTGGCAAGTAGGGCAGTTTATCTAGATAGCTATGGAGTTCACAGAAGTCAAACAGAACAAAGCAGGGTGAACAACCAATGTAGAAGTCATGGAGCCATCTGAATCCCTGTAGACTTAAGGTTTAGGGAAGGCAAAGGCAAGCGGAAGACCTAAGTGACCAGGAAAAGAAACCAAAGATGTCAGGGGCTTTCTTGGAAAATAAGTCTTAAACAGATTTTGTTTTATTGATGGGGGAAAAACTGAGGAGAATAAACTGTGCCCTGAACAGCTTTTTTGTTACAAAAGAAAAACAGGTAGAAAGTAGGCATTGTGGCACAGTGGGTTAAGCCACTTGGACATCTGCATCCTATATCAGAGTCCCTAATTCAAATCCTGGCTACTTTGCTTTTGATCAAGCTTCCTGCTATTGAGCCTGAGAGGCACTAGATGATGGCTCAAGTGTTTGGATTCCTGCCACCCATGTTGGAGACCCGCATGGAGTTCCAGGCTCCTGGTTAGCTCGGCTTAACCCTGGCTATTGCAGGCATTTGGGGAGTGAACAAGAGGATGAAAGGTCTTGGCCGGCGCCGCGGCTCACTAGGCTAATCCTCTGCCTTGCAGCGTCGGCACACCGGGTTCTAGTCCTGGTCGGGGCACTGGATTCTGTCCCGGTTGTCCCTCTTCCAGGCCAGCTCTCTGCTGTGGCCAGGGAGTGCAGTGGAGGATGGCGCAAGTGCTTGGGCCCTGCACCCCATGGGAGACCAGGAGAAGTACCTGGCTCCTGCCATCGGATCAACGCGGTGCACCGGCCGCAGCGTGCCGGCTGCAGCGGCCATTGGAGGGTGAACCAACGGCAAAGGAGGACCTTTCTCTCTGTCTCTCTCTCTCACTGTCCACTCTGCCTGTCAAAAAAAAAAGAAAGGTCTCTCTCTCTCTGTCTCTCCTTCTCTGTCTCTCTCTCTCTCTCCCTCTCCCTCTCTCTGCTTTTCAAATGAATAAATAAATCTTAAAAAAATAAAATAAAGTAACACAAGTGGCCAAAGCATAAACTCCACTAAGCAGGTGCTAACTTCAGGCCACTTTTGCAGAGAAGGGAGTAGAACGACCCTTAATGCTTCTATAGATGGACTTTCTACTGTTTCTAACCCCACTAAGGGCAAACAGGAAAGGAGAAGAGAAGGAATAAGCCATGAATATAACTGTTAAAATTACATGTTTTAAAATGCAGTCAGTGGTGGGTATATGGTATTTGTTTTATCATTCTTTACACATTATGTATGTCATACATGCCCTTTTACATGTAGTAAATATCTTACAGTAAAAATACTTCATAAGACATGGCAAAGACCAATGCAAGTCAAATAGCCAACTGGAAGAGTGTATGTCCCATAACACAACGTGGGCAGTGACTTCCAAGGTCCAAGTTTGGAAAGTCTGCAGAGGAACACACTCCCAAGACTGGTACTAGTGTCTGGTTCCAGCAGGCACCAAGTGTAAAGCTGAGTGAGGATTCCAAGGAGTCTGAGGTTTTAGGAAAAAAAATTCTGGATACAAATTCACTTTCCAGAAAATCAAGACGACTGGCAGGCTGTGAGGCAGGAAGGTGAAGTGACAGAAAGGCAATTGCAAGGCCTGAGTTATCTGCTACCAGTTGAAATCAAAATACTCATTCTCAACAGGGGACCTGCTAACCCAGTACTGGGGGTTATGCTGGGACTGGCCTGACATTATTCAGTGTCTAACTAGGCATTAAAGAGATTGAAGAAATGGAGTGTGGGAGGAAAAGAAGGTACAATAATATATTGTTTAGTGACAGGGATACAATATAAGAAATGCATTTGTTAGGTGGTTTCATTGTGCAAACATCAGAGAGTATACTCAAACTACAGCTATGACTAGGCAATGTAATTGCACTTGTTATCTGTCATGGACTGAAACACCGTTATGCTGTACAGGATTGTACTTCAGTTCCGACGTCGACTCACAACAGGAATATGGTGGTACTACCAGGGAGTTGGGAGTGGGTCCTGGGGATAAGGCTACTGGAGAGAGAGAGAAGTTTGAATTTTTGGAGGAATCAAGACAAGTCTGATTAGGAGGAAATTCTTCCAAATGGATATGATGAGGCTTGAAGCTAAGAGCTACTTCCTGAGATTTCCAGTTCTTCAGTTTAGAACTTCTGCATCCCTTTTCCTCACCTCTGGCCACAGCCCAGGAACTCTAAAATGCCCAGACCATTTTGAGGTATAGCACATCTTACATTCTTTTGGCTCTAGGTTTCACTGAGGAAGAGAGAATGCTCTGGTTACTTAATTTAGCATTTCCTAACCAATAAACTCTTTGCTTCCTTGCAGGAAGCCAATGCTTGTGGGTGTAGCATTCCCACTAAGTTTGCTAACCTCCATCTCAAGGCTCACTTAGGAGGCAAGAGCAAGCATCCCTGACACGAGGCTGACCCTAGGCAACAGAGCAGCTCTTCCAGGGGTCATCTCCAGGTGAGGGGATGAAGGAAGGACCGAATTTAGTCTCTGGTTACAGGGCATCTTGGACACCTGCTGATAATAAAACATCATCTGTCAAGGCCTTGGCCTTCAATCCGTGCACATAGAGGAAGAGAGTGGGGGAGGAATTTTTCCTTCTGATTTCCACCCCAGGGAACAACCACCCCGCACTGTGCCCCATGCCCCAAAGGCCACTAGCCAGAGCAGAAGAGCACCCAAGGAAGGGCCTACAGGAAAAGCTGACTAAGGATGTAAAAGACCACGTCAGCCCTTCCTAGAATGGAAAGGTGGCGGTGCATAGGGGAGAAAGGCTGAGGAAACACGGAGCCAGATCAGCTCTCCCCCTTTCTACTTTCATTCAGCCTAACTACCAACACAGCATCTGCAAGCTCTGTGGGAGAAAGAAGCAGGGAAGAGAGTGGAAACAAAAGCCTACCATGATAAAAAGAGACCAATACAGTGAGCAGAGCTCCAGCCCACGATGCCAGGTGTCCAGTTTCCCAGCATATATCACTAGGTCTTCCTAAGCCTGGTTGTTGCAGGCATCTGGGGAGTGAACCAGCAGACAGAAGCTTTCTCTGTTTCTCTACCTTTCAATTAGGTAAAAAAAATTTTTTTAAACTGGCAAAAAGTTCAAAACTTAGATTGGAGGAGAGAGATGAAGACTCCCTTATTAAGGAGAGATTGGGAATAAAACATTTGGCTTCATTCAGAAACGTTTCCTAAAACTGAACACAAAAGCCCAAAAATAAAGGAATCAAAGTTAGAAAAGACCACCTGAGAAAGAAGGGAACATGGATTGCTAAGTCTTCCTTCTTTCTAAATAATTCAGGGCAGGAAGAAAGTGAGAGAACCTACTTCTTGCTATTTATGTCTTTCGAAACTCTGAATATTTTATTCTATAAAGTTGATAGAACTTTCTAAGACTAATCCTCCAAGAGGAATCTTGAGGAAGCCAGAGAGCTGGTAGTGACCTGGGAAGAGTCTGCAAACACAAGGTGAGGTAAATCCACATGAAATTACTACTCACCGGACTCAAGCTTCCGGTTACCCGGGCTCTGTAATCGTGTCTAAAGCTAGCTGAGTATTAATTGAACATATATTTATTGAGGGTCAACTATGTTCCAAGTACTGTTCTTAGATACTGAGACACAAAAGTGAACAAAATATATAAAATCCCTTTCCCCCAGGTACTGGCATTGTGGTGCAGCTGGTTAAGCCCTTCCTGTAACACAAGCATCCTGGTTTGAATCCCAGCAGTCCCACTTCTTTTTTATTTTTTTATTATTTTTTTTTAACAGGCAGAGTGGACAGTGAGAGAGAGAGACAGAGAGAAAGGTCTTCCTTTGCCGTTGGTTCACCCTCCAATGGCCGCCGCGGCCGGCGCGCTGCGGCCGGCGCACCGCGCTGATCCGATGGCAGGAGCCAGGAGCCAGGTGCTTTTCCTGGTCTCCCATGGGGTGCAGGGCCCAAGCACCTGGGCCATCCTCCACTGCACTCCCTGGCCACAGCAGAGGGCTGGCCTGGAAGAGGGGCAACCGGGACAGAATCTGGCGCCTCGACCGGGACTAGAACCCGGTGTGCCAGCGCCGCTAAGCGGAGGATTAGCCTAGTGAGCTGCGGCGCTTGCCGAGCAGTCCCACTTCTAATCCAGCTCCTTGCTCATGCACCTTGGAAATAGCAGAATGGCCAAAGAGCCTGGGTCCCTGCCACTCACATGGGAAATCCAGATGGAGTTCCAGGCTCCTGACTGCAACCCAGCACACCCCAGGCTGTTAGGGCCATTTGGGAAGTGAAACAGCAAATGGAAGATCTCTTTTTCTCTGTCTCTCCCTCTCTGTCGCTATGCCTTTCAAATAAATAAAACAAATCTCAAAACAAACAAACGGACAAACAAAAAAACCCTTTCCCTCAACAAGCTTACATTTTGGTGGTGGAATATCATTAATATTAAATAGCATGGAAGGAAATGCTATTTAATATTATGGAAAGAAGAAAAATAGAGTGAGGAGTTGAGAATGTAGGGACAGAGGATGGGTAGTAATTGTAAATAAGGTGGTCAGGGTAGGCTTCAGGGTACACATGTTACCAGCCAACACAAGTGATGATTTAAGTCTGTAAAAAAGTTCATTTCTGACTGGTTCTTATTTTTTACCCCTTAGCAAAACATGAGGTAAGACCATGGTGATGGGGTCTTTTTTTTTTTTTTTTTTTTTTTTTGGACAGGCAGAGTTAGACAGTGAGAGAGAGAGAAAGGTCTTCCTTTTCTGTTGGTTCACCCTCCAATGGCCACTGTGGCTGGCGCACTGTGCTGATCCGAAGCCAGGAGCCAGGTACTTCTCCTGGTCTCCCATGCGGGTACAGGGCCCAAGGAGTTGGGCCATCCTCCACTGCACTCCCAGGCCACAGCAGAGAGCTGGACTGGAAGAGGAGCAACTGGGACAGAATCCAGCACCCCGAATGGGACTAGAACCTGGGGTGCCGGCGCCGCAGGCAGAGGATTAGCCTATTGAGCCACAGCACCAGCCGATGGGGTCTTAAGTAAAGAAAAATAGGTAGGATACAGTCATTTAGAATGATGAATTAGATAAATACAAAATGACTGCTTGGTACAGGATGCTTTGAGAGGTACATTCAAGACTTTAAATTGAAACTAGTCAGTATGGTTTCATGTTCTATTTTTTTACTTTTTAAAGATTTATTTATTTATTTGAAAGGCACAGTTACAGAAAGAGAGAAGGATCTTCCATCTGTTGGTTCACTCCCCAAATGGCCACAATGGTTAGAGCTGGGCCAGGCCAAAGCCAGAAACCTGGAATTCCATCTATGTCTCCCACATGGGTGGCAGGGGCCCAAGTAATTGGGCCATCTTCTGCTGTTTTCCCAGGCACATTATCAGGGAACTGGATCAGAAGTAGAGCAGCTGGGACACGAACCAGCACCCATATAGGATGCCAGTATTGCAGGTGAGGGCTTAACCCACTGTGCTACATTGCCTCCCCAACCCCTTTTTTTCTGACTACATTTGGCTGCATACACAGGGATGGAGGAGGTAAACAGTAGGGTTTAACTGCATACAACAAGAGAGGGCAGTAACAGACTCAAGAGCATATGCAAGGGAGTGACCAGGATGGCTGACCATGGATGCTGGGTCAGGAACGGAGGCAAGACATCAAAGGAGTTGGAACAATGAAAAGGAAAGTCAGGGCCAGCACTGTGGTGTAGCAGGTAAAGCTGCTGCCTGCAGTGCCTGCATCCCATATGGGCACTGGTTTGAGTCCCAGCTACTCTACTTTCAATCCAGCTCTCTGCTATGGCCTGGGAAAGCAGTAGAAGATGGCCCAAGCCCTTGGGGTCCTGTACCCACATGAGAGACCTGGAAGAAACTCCTGGATTCAGATCGGTGCAGCTCTGGCCATTGTGGCCATCTGGGGAGTGAACCAATGGATGAAGACTTCTCTCTCTCTCTGTCTCTCTCTCTCTCTGCCTCTCCTTCTCTCTCTGTGTAAGTCTGACTTTCAAATAACTAAAAAAATAAATCTTTAAAAAAGAAAAGGAAGATAAATCAACAGACTGGAGTTCTTGGTGAGATTAAAGGAATGTAAGTCAAGGTAGAGAGAAGGAGCTGAAAATATGGGAGAAAGTGATCAGAGAAGGCTGGATAAAATTGAGATTATGGAGGAATTGCAATTATTGGTGATGGCAAGGTCTAGAGAAGGATCTAGAGCAGGGTTGCTTAACAGTGGCACTACTGACATTTGGGGTTGGACACTTTCTTGCTCTGGGGGGCTGTTCTTTGTATTCTAGGACATTGAGCAGTGTCCCTGGACTCAAGCCACCATGTGAAATGCCAGCCTCTCTCAAGTTATGACAACCCAAAATGTCTTCAGACATTGCCAACGTTCCCTGAGTACAAAATCCCCCCTTGTTGGAAACCACTGCTCTAGAGCATGTGCAGAGAGGTCAGTGAAAGAGAACAGAGCAGGCATAAAGACAGAGAAGTATTGGAGAAAGTGGCAGTGAGTCAGGAGCCGAAGAGCTCCTGGAATGAGAGGCAATGACTCAGAGACAGTGCATTGCAGCAACAGCAAAGAGTGCTGGGTGATATAATCTGATGACACGAGATTCCAAGCTGAGTTGTTTTTTTTTTTCCCCTTGTGGGGCAGGGGGAAAATGGTCAGAAAGCAGCAATGAAATACAAGGACCTGTATCTCACCTCCATCTCAGTGGTAAGAGGACCATGAGAGAAGAAAGAATGTGAGAGGCAGTAGGTGTCTCTAGGGAAAAGCCAGGTTTCTGAACAAGGAGAAAAGAATGCTTAGAGAAGAAACTTCAGATAAAGACTTTACTGGACTATTAATTCCAAAAGGCATAGTGGAAGGGCTCAGGAATTGGGAAAGGGTTGGAAAAGAGGACAGAATAGGGAAGTGTGAGACACAGCCCTCACTGGAAGCTGGGAGCCAGTGGGAGCTTCCTTGAGGGAAGGGTGGGTTGGGAAGGTAAATCTTTAAAACAAGAGAAGAGGGGGGCTGGTGTTGTTGCGTAACAGGTTAAGCCACTGCCTGTGATGTCGGCACACCATATAGGCACCACTTCCGATCTAGCTCCCTGCTAATGTACCTGGAAAAGCAGTGGAAGATGGTCCAGTCCTTAGGTCCCTGCACCCACGTGGGAGACCCAGATGAAGTCCTGGATCCTGACTTCAGCCTAGCCCAGCCCTGGCCGTTGTGGCTACTTGGGGGGTGAACCAACCAGTAGATGGAAAATTCTCTCTAACTCTGCCTTTGAAATAAATTAATTAATCTTGAAAAAAAATTATGAGAGCACAATTCCTTAAAAAAAAAAAGTGAGAAGGAAGCCTTCTGTTATTTAGTTAAGAAGGGGGACGTAATATAAGAATCTGCTAGAGATATAGCACATATCACTAGGAATCTTATTCTAATTTCCAAGCCTAGGCTAGAACCAGGCTAGAACAAGTGGATAATTTTCTAAGTTCCACCAGTTTTTTTTTTTAATTATTATTTGACAGGTAGAGTTATAGACAATGAGAGAGACAGAGAGAAAGGTCTTGCTTCCGTTGGTTCACTCTCCAAATGGCCGCTATGGCTTATGGATGGCTGTACCGATCCGAAGCCAGGAGCCAGGTGCTTCCTCCTGGTCTCCCATGTGGGTGCAGGCGCCCAAGCACTTGGGCCATCCTCCACTGCCCTCCCGGGCCACAGCAGAGAGCTGGACTGGAAGAGGAGCAGCTGAGACTGGAACCCGGTGCCCACATGGGATGCCGGCGCCGCAGGCGGAGGATTAACCAAGTGAGCCATGGCACCGGCCCCCACCAGTTTTAATATTAGAAAGTCAGCTAAGGCCGGCGCCGCGGCTCAACAGGCTAATCCTCTGCCTTGCGGCACTGGCACACCGGGTTCTAGTCCCGGTGGGGGCGCCGGATTCTGTCCCGGTTGCCCCTCTTCCAGGCCAGCTCTCTGCTGTGGCCCGAGAGTGCAGTGGAGGATGGCCCAAGTCCTTGGGCCCTGCACCCCATGGGAGACCAGGAGAAGCACCTGGCTCCTGCCATCAGATCAGTGCAGTGCGCCGGCCGCAGCACGCCAGCCGCGGTGGCCATTGGAGGGTGAACCAACGGCAAAGGAAGACCTTTCTCTCTGTCTCTCTCTCTCTCAGTGTCCACTCTGCCTGTCAAAAACAAACAAATAAACAAACAAACAAATAAATAAATAAAAGAAAGTCAGCTAAACAGACACAGATCTACCAGGAGGTGAAAAAGTGTTTTCAAGGGTCTAGGAGCTAAGGAAAGCTTCAAGAAGGGTGAGGCTTGTGTGAAGTTAGTACAGATAGGCCTAAAGTACCAAGTAGAATTCATTTGTTAAAGTTTTATTTATTTATTTGAAAGGCAGGGCAAGATCGATCGATCGATCTATCTATCTATCTATCTATCTATCGAGATGGGAGACAGAGGAGAAAGAGTAGTAGTGTGTTTCATCTGCTGGTTCACTCCCCCAAATGCCAGGAATAGCCAGGAGTGGGCCAGGCTGAAACTAGGAAACCTGGAAGTCCACCTGGTCTCTCACAAGGGTGGCAAGGACTCAAGTACTCCAGCCATTATTGGCTGTCTCCCAGGGTGTTCATTAGCAGAAAGCTAAATTAGAAGTAGAGCAGGGACTCAAACCCAGGCACTTTGACACAGGATGTGGGCATCCCAAACAGCACCTTTTATGTTTTAAGATTTATTTTTTATTTATTTGAAAGTCAGAGTTACACAGAGAGAGAAGGAGAGGGAGAGAGAAAGAGGTCTTCCATCTGCTGGTTCACTCCTCAATTGGCCACAACTGCCAGAGCTGTGCTGATCTGAAGCCAGGAGCCAGGAGCTTCCTCTGGGTTTTCTCATGTGGGTACAGGGGCCCAAGGACTTGCGCCATCTTTTACTGCTTTCCCAGGCACATTAGCAAGGAGCTGGATTGGAGGTGGAGCAGCCAGGACTCGAACTGGCGCCCATATGGGATGCCGGCACTGCAGGTGGTGGCTTTACCCGCTACACCTCTGCACTGCCCCCCCCAAACAGCATCTTAACTGCTGCAATAAATGTCCACCTACCTCAGAATTTGGGGGACCAGTTAGGAAAGTGTCTTCCTCATTAGGCTGATCTAAGAGGGGCAGCATAGCTCTACAGAAGCCATGAAATATGGCCAAGTACATGGAGAAACTTATCAAGTGCTTACACACTCTGGAAGAGAATTAGCATAAAGACCCCAGAGGAACTGAGAATCTCACCAAGCCAGACAGGGTTGAGGAAAGGAGCCTGGATTAGTGAGCCCAAGAAGCTAAGAAAAATCGAGCTAAGCTGGATAAATTCATCCATTTATATTTCTTCCTTTATGGGTATTTTAAAAAATTTTTTTAAAAATACCAACTTCAATCTAAATATGATATGAGTATGTAAGTAAAAGTAAAAGACCTCTTCTTTTTACTTCCAATCTATTCTTCAGAGGAAGCCACTAGGAACAACTTGAAGTATATATTCCTAGGCCGGTACCGTGGCTCAATAGGCTAATCCTCCGCCTGCGGCGCCAGCACACCAGGTTCTAGTCCTGGTCGGGGTGGCAGATTCTGTCCCGGTTGCCCCTCTTCCAGGCCAGTTCTCTGCTGTGGCCCGGGAGTGCAGGGAGGATGGCCCAAGTCCTTGGGCCCTGCACCTGCATGGCAGACCAGGAGGAAGCACCTGGCTCCTGCCATCGGATCAGCGCGGTGCACCGGCCACAGCGTACTCACCGCAGCGGCCATTGGAGGATGAACCAATGGTAAAGGAAGACCTTTCTCTCTGTCTCTCTCTCACTGTCCACTCTGCCTGTCAAAAATAAATAAATAAAAAATGAAGTATATACTCCTAGATTTTTTTCTATTCATTTTTCACCTACATGGGATCATATTATATAAATTCCTGTACATCTTACTTTTTTAAATTAACAACGTATCATGGTCATCTTTTTAAGGTACATGTAGGTCTATCTTATTCTTCGTAATGGATTTGTGTGTCTTACATTGTATGAATAAACTATAATTCATTCCTATTTCCATAATGATGGCTATTTCAACTGTTTCCAGCTTTCCCTCTTATAAACAATGCTGCTCTGAACATGCTCGTGCCAATGTCCTTGCATGTTAATAATTCTATAGATTACAGTGCTACACAATGGTTAAGGGATGTGTCTGATACTGCCAAAACACTGCCCTCCAAAAATGTACCAATTTACTTTCTCACCAAAATTATAGAGTGCCCAATTCCCCATTCTGTTGTCAAAGCTATAATATTATTTGCCAATTTGTGAGAAGAGAATTTCATTCTTGTTTTAGTGTGAACTCTTTTTTTGATTTTGTTTGTTTGGAAGGTCAGATACGTAAGTTTAAGAGTAATGAAAATTATTGTCAAATTTGTTTATATGTATAAACACTGAACCAAGAAGATACGATTTTCATCATATAGATTGATTGCTAAATTGCAAGAAACCTGAAAACAGCAGTGTCACACATTAAATGATCATAATGTGTTAGACAACATGAAAAGTGCTGAAGTACATTCTTTCACTGAGTCCTCTCCAACTCCACGGAGTAGACAGCATTTTGCTCATTTCACGCTAAAAGAAACTAAAGCCAGACAGGTTAAGTAACTTTCTCCAAGTCACACAGCTGGTAACTGAATTGAGCAGGGTTTTGGACTCAGACCACTTGACTCTCGAGGCCCCGTTTAGACAAGTTAAGTAGCCTGTTCAACCAAAGTAGAATAGCTGAGAAGAGGCACAGTCGGCATCCAAACCCAGGCTGTCTAACTCTAGAGCACACATATGTAAGGATAATAGAATTTATATTATCTGTATGAATAATGTAATGATAGCGTTTATTCCTATCCAAACTTTTTTTTTCTTTTGGGTCTGGTCTTGGTATTTTTGGTTTTGTTTTGCCAAAGGTTTTTTTTTTTTTTTTTTTTTTTTTTAAATGACTGTTGTTGCCTTGGTTGAACCAGCAGCAGGCCACTGCACTGCATCACTCCAGAAGCATCCAAGTTTGTGTGACTGGGGTTCACTGGAGTCATGAGGTACGTGACCTGCAGAGTCCAGAGCTGAGGCTCCAGGACCCACAACCAGGCCAAGACAACTAAGGAAAACAGAGCGTCCCCCAGTGGTTGAGCACGGTATTGACAACTGTAAAAGTCCATAGAGATCTCCAGAACTGAAGGATGGAAGGAAGGCAGCTGTTGAAGAGAGGCCAGAAAACCTGAAATTTTTAGTTGCTGCAATCTCTATGCATTGTGTTCCTTTGCAAGGAAGTGCAGGATTGACCAATATTACTCTTTGGATAATCAATGGTTCCATAGGAAACAGAGGACAGAGATAAGGATCACCCACAACCCCAGTCTCAAGAATAAGATGCCTACATAGTAAATGAAGAGAGGACAGGAAAATGATTTTTGTTAAGTGGGAGAAGGTGGTGCAGAGGGATATAACAGAAAGACTCAAGACTGGGTAATCAGTCCTGGAAACTTCTTAGTGATCTTCCAAAAGGCACCCCTCCTCCACACCCCCCCCCAAAAAAAAACACTAGAAAATTAGGAGAACCTTGAAAATGTTCTCAAGGGAGAAAATGATGCTAAAAGAAACCCAGATGTGGCGAATATAAAATGAATGGAATTTTGGATTCATTCCTACTGTCAGCCTCTCTTAGAATTGAGGCAAAGGCAATTGCAGACTTGGGAAGAAAGGCTTAACTTGACCAAATTAAAATGGCCGAAAGCCATGAAGAGACCATGGGTAAAACAGAAACACACATCAGCTGGGACAGAAGATAGGCACTGGGAATCACAGCAGTAACTGAGGGAAGGAGAGGGAGAAGATTCAGCCAAGGTAAACATGATTATAGCTGAATGCTGGTCGCTGCTTGATTGAGAAAGGGATATTCTGGTTAATCACATTTTCTAGTTTAATATTTACCATTTGTTCCTTATAAAGATTACCAGTTTACAAAGAATTGGAAAGTATGTTATAAAATAAAAATAACACTATAAGTATCAATCATCACTATTGTCTAAGGTTTGTACAGAATTTGGTCTGTTATTGACTTGTCAAAGGTCTGGCTAAGAAAAAATATCTAGAAAGATGTAGATGGCACCAAGTAAGGGGATGACGATGCCCAGACAGGGAAGAGACATTGTTTTAGTGCAAAAGATTTCGTCCAGTAAGAAGTCTGGTAAACAACAGAGGGAACACAATGCAATATCCATTTTGACAACTCACGAGACTGCAAGCTGTATGACAGGAAGGACTTTGTTTAGGCCACTGCTATATCACTGCTTTAGAACACTGACGGGCACACAGTGAGCCCTCAAAATATTTATCCAAAGAAGGAATAAGTGTTGTTTTATTTAATATGTCTTTTCCCCAGTCTCACAAAAAATATTTCTTGAAATAAAAAGTGAGCACTCTTCACTCTGAGATCCCCTTCTCCTATTCTCTAACTAGGGAAATTCTTATCCTTCAAGGTTCAAGTTTCTTTTCTTCTTCAAAGTCTTTCCTCATCTCTTCCTGCTGCCCACCCACTTCCTCCTTCAAGAAGCTGTAATGAATCCTTCTTTATTCTTTTCTTCATAGCACATTGCTTGAACCCATATCTGCTCTCATTTCATTCTATACACATGGTAATTCAGCATTTACATGTCTGGGTTATAAGCTTCTGGAGGGCAGGGTTCCAGTTTCAGTGCCCCTTAAACTTCATCTTTGAACAAAATGCCTCACAAGCAGTGATTGCTTAAAAGTCTACTAGGTTGAAGAAAATAGAATTAATATTCTTGGTGTCTAGTAAGATGCCAGCATATACTAGGTACTCAACAAATGCTGATTACATGAACAAACAAGAAGATAATACCAACACAACTAAGTTGCCTCAAATCCCAGGGCTTGGAGGCCTCATTCCTGTAAGATAGACCTTGCCAGGTTCCTGTGTCAGGAGTTGGGCATTTTGGCACCAAAACTGTAGAGATAAGTTTGCGGGAGTCCCAGCAAGAGTAACATAACTGACTGGGCTTGGGGGAGGAATGGGTGAAAGACGAACAATTAGGGGGCTCAAGTTAGGCAGATGGCCTAAGTGACGTCCAAGACTAGACACGATAACCTTCTGTAACACTGGCAGAGCATAAACACCCAAGAGGGGAGGCATTGTTTAGCCTGGTCCAGCAAGCTCCAAGTGGGAGAAGGGAGGAGACCAGGGCCAGGAGATCAAAGCCCCAAGACAGGAAAGCCAACCAAGAGAGACACTGCTCTCCTTGGACTCAGAGAAAACAATGCCACATACATTTTCACAGATATCAACAAGGGTTATTATCCTCATCTTCAGACAGAAAGGAAGTCTACAAACAGATGGATTATTGAAACTAGAAAAAGTGAACCCTAATACAAAGAGGCTACACTTGGAACAGCAAGTCCTTTTAACTTTATGCAAAACATAGCCCCATAGCCAGCATTAATAAGTGGTATCCAAAGGCCCACTGACTCAGACTACACCATGAGCGAAAGTCCTCCAAGAGAAGAAGTAGAAAGAGAATTGGCAAAGTCATGAAACTGGCATCCCATGGTTCAGTAAATTGCATGAAATCTCCCATCTATGTTCTCATTTGCTGTTTTCCATTTCACTCTAACAAAGACATTTCCCTTTAAAAACTTTTTCATTTAACAAAGACACTTGTCAAACAAGAGTTAGCTAAAAATGGATTCACTCCTTTCCACTTCCCACTCCACTCCATGTATGCAAGTCTGCCTTCCAGTAAGTGTTAGTGGACTCCAGTGGTGCCTAGAACATTGATACTAAGTGCTGTGAGAGACAGACACATGGAAGATACGGTGCTTCAAAGAACTTGTAATCTACTTGATGAGACAAAACATGTGAAAACAGCAAGAAAAAAAAACTGCAAAGAAACATCTGACATATGCAGAGAAGGTAGGAGGAACTATTTCCGTAGCTGCTCACGGTTTGTGAAATAAGAGGAAGGTAAGAGTGAACTGCTGGTTTAGGGAGGGCTTCCTGGCAAGGGCAAATTTTCTTCCTGAAGACAAAACAATAGAAATTGATTGGTTGAAATCAATTTATGATTTACAAAGGCTAGAAGGAACCTTAGGCTGTATTATATTAAAATTGCTCATTTGACAAATTAAACAGAAGCCCAGAGAGCTTAAATAATATGTCCAATTGACAAATCAAACACATGGAAGAAGTGGAATTCAAATCAAAGTATTCTGACTCCCAATCCAGGGCAGATCATGGGAACAAGTGCAGAGAAGTAAGAAGGCCAGTTTACTCACAAATAATCTCGTGGGCTCCACTTCTCTCCCTCTCTTCAGGAGCACCTATTCTACCCCAAATTAGTGACAAGGGCCCTGTAGGACTTGTGAGCTCCCCATTCACAAGCTGGGACCTGCTCCTGTCTGGGGTCTACGACTCTCACTGCCAGGTGCCTGGCTGGTCCTAGAGCCCTAGAAACGCCAAGATGCACATATGGCAAAACCAACCCAGAAGTTACTTCACATAGGAACTTCTGATTCTGCTCACAACCCCACCCTCCTCCTGTGCCCCCACCAGCACGGAGGAAACCAGATGTACAAATGGTTAACAGAGAAAAGAATCCCACCCAGACCACTTGAAACGCGGCTAGGCTGGCTGTGCTGCCAGTCCTCTCGGAGACTGCTCCATGACTGCTATTTATAGCCTCTGGGTGCCCAGCCCAGCTTCCAGGTCACTAATTGTGGCCCAGCCCTGAGCCAACCCCCACACCTCCTCCCCCGCCCTGCAACACAGGGCACAAGGAGCAAATCCAACTTTGTCCAGTCCAGGAAGAGCAGGAAGACATGAGACCTGAATCCAAGACCCTGTGTGTGTGCCTTGTAGGAAACTGTCCAGGAGGGTCTACTGGGCATCCTGGAGAACTGAGCTGGCCCCGCCTTCTACACAGGATCCTTCCCTGAATTCTCTAAGTTCATCCTAAGTTGGGTCCTGAGTTCACTCTAACCTGCTCACATACCAGACAGGGGAGATGTGGGGTTTGCCATCAAGGACACCTGCTTAGGGTTCAGGAAAGAGCACATCTCTTCGAGTGTCTAAGCATCCATGGCTTTGACATTTTTTGTTTGCCTCTCCTTGGGGCTTGGTTTTTAGAGTATCTGTCCATTTATTCTCCAGTCATGTGGGTGACTCCATTCAACCACAGTAAGAGTACCAGGGAAGGGGCATGCTCAGAATTAAACTACTAACAATTCTTTTCCAGCGCCCAATGAATACAGTTTACATATCCCACACTCTTAGTTTCAGATACAAGCCCTGAATATGACAGTTTTATACCAGTGTTACAAATAATCCCTTCTGATTCTGATTCCCATTTGCTAGTGTTTGACTAATATTCTAGAATATTCTTTCCTCAGATTCTACAGATTACTGAGCTGGGCAATGATCATTTCTTGGTATACGAGGCTTTATTAAGTTACCCTGACTGGAGAAAAAAAATGTATAAGGCACAAGAGTTAATCACAAAAAGACATAGCAAGACGACTTCTGTGAGGCTTTCTGTTAGTTTTGTACCCGTGCTAGACTGGAGCAACCACCAACAGGGCCACATTCTCCACAGTAAATTCTCTATCTGAACTTTTTGTTTCCATCCCAATTAGACTTTACATTCTCAATGATGTTCATATTCCAAACAAAGGACTGGGACTAGAGATACAGGAAAAGTTAAACAGACTGAGAAGTCTCCTTCCTTTTCTAGTGCCCCAGCACCCAAACTTTGGTTAGCATCTTCTCAGATGGCCCAACAGGCTCCCAGCCCTCTATGTCCTGGACTGATGTGGGCCAAGACTGTATACACATCCCAGTGCCACTCTTCTCCTTCTCATTTTGGGGTTCATTTGGGCCGCTGGATAATATGCCAAGGGTTTCGGTTATTGGAGCCAGAACCAGAATGCTGCTGGGTTATCTCATCATCACCCACAAATACCAATTCCCGGCCCCAAATGGTCCCAAATCTTTCCTCCCAAGACCACAAGGGGAAAAAAGTTTCCAAATTAAAAAACTAAAACTGGCAACAAAGGTGCCCCATGGCAGTAACCTTTAAAACTGGCCATTAAAGTTTATAAGTCAGACGGGCACCAACGTGAGTGATCAGGAAGAGAAAAACAGCCCCCTCCCTTGGGGACCCAGAGCCACAGCCTTCCCCCTAAAGCCACAGAGCTGATGTCACAAGAAGCGCGTGCTGCCGTCAAGGGTTCTCTGTGTCCCAACAGCAGCCACTCCCAGTGTAGGCAGCCTGTCTGTGTCTGGCTGAGAATAAGGGAAAGGGAAGGAAAATGAGGCTTGGGTTGGGGTAGACATGGGGACAGGAGGGAAGGGAGTGGAGGGGACAACAAAGTTCCCAGCCATGAGGGGCTGTGTTGCAGGTGAGGAGGGAACAGGCTCTGACAAACTGCTAAGGACAGTGGTTCTTAACCTTTTTTTCCCCCTACACAACTCACACGAGGCATACTGCAGATTTTCATCAGCAACTGTGGTTCATTATGCAATGATTCTTAACTATCCTGGGGTAGAGGGGGCACACATCAGAATTTTTTGGGTAAGGGTATGAAGTTTTTGAAAAGGCCTCCAGATCGCTGTGCCTCCCCTGAGGAGTATGTACCCCCTATGAAGAATCATGAGTTAAGGGAGCTTACTTTTCCTTCCCTCCCTTCCTTCCTTCCATGTATTCAACAAATACATTTTGAGAGCTTGCATGTGCCAGCCATTGTTCTAGGGGCACTGGGGAGACAGCGATGAACACTCGGAGAGAAAGCCCAGCTGTCATGGAGAATCCACGCTATCACGGGGGAAACAACAAGCTGGAAAAGCAGACTCCGTGGTGTATGGGTCACAGTCAATGCTGAGGAGCAACACGGGGGAGGTTATGGAGAGGGCTGGGGGGGTGGGACAAGGAGGCTGACATTTTTAGATAGGAAGGGCAGGAAGTCCTCAATCAGAAGGTAATACGTGGGCCGGCACCGCAGCTCAATAGGCTAATCCTCCACCTGTGGCACCGGCACACTGGGTTCTAGTCCCGGTTGCCCTTCTTCCAGGCCAGCTCTCTGCTATGGCCTGGGAGTGCAGTGGAGGATGGCCCAAGTACTTGGGCCCTGCACCCACATGGGAGACCAGGAGAAGCACCTGGCACCTGGCTTCGGATCAGCGCTATGTGCCGGCCGCAGCGCACCAGCCGCGGTGGCCATTGGAGGGTGAACCAACGGCAAAGGAAGACCTTTCGCTCTGTCTCTCTCTCTCTCTCACTGTGCACTCTGCCTGTCAAAAAAAAAAAAAAAAAAAAAAAACACCTAGAAGGTAATACATGGGCCAGTGCCATGGCTCACTAGGCTAATCCTCCGCCTGTGGCACCGGCACCCCGGGTTCTAGTCCCGGTTGGGGCACCAGATTCTGTCCCGGTTGCTCCTCTTCCAGTCCAGCTCTTTGCTGTGGCCCGGGAGTGCAGTGGAGGATAGCCCAGGTGCTTGAGCCCTGCACCTGCATGGGAGACCAGAAGGAAGCACCTGGCTTCGGATCGGCGCAGCACGCCAGCCGCAATGCGCCAGCCGTAGCAGCCACTTTGGGGGTGAATCAATGGAAAAAGGAAGACTTTTCTCTTTTCTCTCTGTCTCTTTCTCACTGTCTAATTCTGCCTGTAAAAAAAAAAAAAAAAAAAAAAAAAAAAAAAAAAAAAATACGTGAAAAAGCCTCACAGATATCTGGGCAGACAGTATTCTTGGCAGAGGGAACAGCCACGTGTGCTGTCCCAAGGTGGCTCAGACATGTAGACTGCCCAAGGATCAGCAAGGAAGCAGCCACTGCCACTGGAGCCCATATGCCATTGGTCACCACGGAGCTGCTCCCCTCTGAGATCGGATGGCTCTGAGGAGTCAGGGCTGAGTGCCAAGCGGGGGACTGAATAGTCCAGGCCAGGACATGTTCCCAAGCAGAAAGAACTTCATAGTGGGGCCAGCGCTGTGGTGTAGTGGGTAAAGCCACCACCTGCAGTGCCGGCATCCCATTTGGGCACTGATTTGAGACCTGGCTGCTCTACTTCTGATCCAGCTTTCTGCTACGGCCTGGGAAAGCAGTAGAAGATGCCCCAAGTCCTTGGGGCCCTGCACCCATGTGGGAAGACCCAGAGGAAGCTCCTGGCTTCGGATCGGCTCAGCTCCAGCCATTGTAGCCATATGGGGAGTGAATCAGTGGATGGAAGACTTCCATCTCTCTCTCTCTCTCTCTCTCTCTCTCTCTCTCTCTCTCTCTCCCCTCTGCCTCTCTTCTCTCTGTGTTAACTGTGACTTTCAAATAAATAAATAAATCTTAAAAAAAAAAAAAAAGAACTGCAATAGCTTGGTGAAGGGGGGCATGGCTAAGAGGAGTTTGGTATTAAAGTATTTCTCCTTATAAACAGTTCAAAGTTCCCTTCAATAAAATATCATCCATCCTCACAAACTTATAAGGAACGGAAGCCACATCCCTTAACTAAGGCCCAAAGGACAGGGAGGGGGCAAACATCATTATAAAATATGATTTTAAAGCTAGAACTAGAACAGAATCTACTATCAAATTCCATTCCAAGGTTCTCTTATTTTTAAAATCATAGAGTATTAAAAATGGGAAGACAGATTACCTTGTACATTCCTCTCATCTTAAGAAGAAGCTAACAAAAGCAGAACCAAGGTTTCTTGGATAAGGGGTTAAAACTCCTTATAGGGGCCAGGTTAAGCCACTGTCTGCAGTGCTGGGATCCCATGTGGGTACCATTCAAGTCTTGGTCACTCCATTTCTGATCCAGCTCCCTGCTAATGTGCCTGGGAATGCAGTACATGGTGGTCCAAGTACTTGGGTCCCTGCACTCATGCGGCAGACCTGAAGAAGCTCCTGGCCCCTAGCTTCAGATCGGCCCAGCTCTGGCCATTGCAGCCATTTGGGGAGTGAACCAGCAGACAGAGAGCTTTCTCTCTCCCTCTGTCTCTCCTTTTCTCTCTGTAACTCTGCCTTTCAAATAAATGGAATAAATCTTTAAAAAAAAAAAAGAACTCCTTAGAAAGCAAAATAGGGGGATGGTACAGCTTTTAAAAGGGGAGCCAGCTCTTTCAATTCCTGCATTCTAGAAAGTCTCCTGCAAAGGGAAGATATGGTGATGATATTAGGATTGCAGAAGACCAAACTGTGCTCCCTGTCCCTGACCCCCAGAGAAAGTCTGGTTATCTCCACACACTAGGCCCACTGCCGTTTACCTATCTCTCTTCCCTCTGTCCTCCGTGAGACAGTCCGGCCGAGCCAGTGGGCTGCACGTTCTGAAGACCAGAGCTAAGTCTGCAGTGTGAATACACACACACACATACACACACACACACGGGAGGAAGGGGAAGGGAAAGCACACACAACACAACACACCAGGGCAGCTGCAGAAAACAACTGCTTGTTAAGTTAAAATTAAACTCTGCACAAATATTGACCTTTGGAGGGGACAGAAACTGGTCCCATATTTACCAGCTTTATAAATGGGACTGACCACAGCTGCCCCACGCGCTTGGCCAGCATGATGGCAGGATGGGGCGAGGCCACGCTTTGGGGGTGGGGGATGAATGAGAGGGGCAGGAGACATTTTAAACACCCTCTAAAATGTAGTTACTACTGGTAGGTCAAAGTTCCCAAAAGCCTTAAAAGAGGAATTTCTAGGAAAGCAAATAAGGCAGTCTCTGGAAAGGGGGGGGGGGGTGGTCAGAGAAATAGGAAAGGAGAGGAAAAAGAAAGCATCAAAAGGGGAAAAATGCTGAAAAGAATGAGAACTATAACAGAGATTGAAACTGAACAGAGAAAACACTGGGAAGTTTTATCCTTTTGAACCCTGGCCCTTGGTCAAACCAAGAGTCATAAGGTAGAAGACCAGGTGACCAACTTAAGTAGTAACCTAATGGAACAATCTAAACTGACCTGGACTGAATCTTGGCTCTGCTGCTCACTTGCTGGAAAAACTCAGGAACCCCCAGTTTCCTCAACTATAAACTGGGGATGTTAATACAAAAACATTACCTTAATTTACAACGACCAGAACTAAAAGAAGACAATATAAGTGAAAGCACTTTGTCAGCCTCAAAGACCACAAGCTATAAATCAGTAATAATATTGTTATTACTTCTATCCCAGCTAACCATGCACCTTTATGCTCCAAACTGGCCAACAAATGGCTGTCTCCCAAGCAGCACAGTCAAGGGCTAGAAGGGGAGCTTCAGCTTGCCCTGAACTCATTAAAAGCATCCTACAGGAGCTGGCACTGTGGCATACTAGGTTAAAGCTCCGCTGCAGCACTGGCATCCCATATGGACACTGGTTCGACTCCTGGAAGCTCCACTTTTGATCCAGCTCCCTGCTGATGGCCTGGGAAAACAGTAGAGGATGGTCCAAGTGCTTGGGGCCCTGCACCCACGTGGAAGACCCAGAAGAAGCTCCTGGCTCCCAGCTTCAGATATGCCCAGTTCTGGCCATTGTGGCCATTTGGAGAGTAAACCAGAAGATGGAATATCTCTCTGTTTCTCCTTCTCTCTGTAACTCTGCCTCTCAAATAAATAAATATTTAAGAATTTCACTTTATTTAAAAAGAAAAAAAAAGCACCCTACAGAGGCAGGCATTTAGCTTAGTGGTTAGGGAGCCCAGAAAGACATGTGTGTCTCACATCAGAGTGCCTGAGTTCAAGTCCCAGCTCTGGCTCCTAACTCTAGCTTCCTGCTAAAGCAGACCCTAGGAGGAAGTGGTAATGGCTCAAGTTGTTGGATTCTTGCTACCATGGGAGATCTAGATTGAGTTTCCTGGGTTACCCAGCTTCAGCCCCCTGCCCCTTGCAGGCAATTGGGGTGTGAACCAGCTAATGAGGGTGCCATCTCTCTCTGTCTCTCTCTCCCTCTCTCCCTCCCTCCCTCCTTCCCTCCCTCTCTGCCTTCCAAATCAATCAATAATTTCTTTCTTTCTTTTTAAGATTTATTTTATTTATTTGAAAGACAGAGTTACAGAGAGAGAGGTCTTCCATTCACTGGTTCACTCCCCAAATGACCATAACAGCCAGAGCTGAGCTGATTTGAAGCCAGGAGCCAGGAGCTTCTTCCAGTTTCCCAAGTGGGTGCAAGGGCCCAAGGACTAGAGCCATCTTGTACTGCTTTCCCAGGCCATAGCAGATAGCTAGATTGGAAGTGGAGCAGCCAGGATTCAAACTGGCACCCACATTGGATGCCGGCACTGCAGGCCGTGGTTTAAACTTGCTGTGCCACAGGGCTGGCCCCCAATAATTTCTTTTTTTAAAAGATTTTATTTATTTATTTATTTATTTGAGAGATAGAGTTACAGAGAGAGAGAGAGGGAGGGAGGGGGAGGGGGAGAGAGAGAGAGAGAGAGAGAGAGAGAAAGAAAGAAAGAGAGGAATTCCTTCCATTGGTTCACTCCCCAAATGGCCGCAACAGCCAGAGCTGTGCTGATCTGAAGCCAGGAGCTAGGTGCTTCTTCCTGGTCTCCCATGTGGGTACAGGGGCCCAAGGACTTGGGCCGTCTTCTGCTTTCCCAGGCCACAGAAAAGAGCTGGATTGAAAGAGGAGCAGCCGGGACTAGAACTGGCACCCATGTGGGATGCCTGCGCTGAAAGCAGAAGATTAACCTACTGCACCACGGTGCCAGCCCCCCAATAATTTCTTAAGTAAGGGCTACTATAGGCACACAGCTAAGTACCTCCCTAGCTTCAGGATAACAGGAAGGTCAGCCTGCTGAAATAGGCCTCAAAAGCCATGCTCAAGTCTGCAGAAGATCCAGATACAAAGGAGGAGAAAGGTCTCATCAACACCATTTCCCTGAAACCTAATCTCTAGAAATCGAGGTTTTTCAGGAACAAACATCACAGATGCTGAGCCACTTAGTTCTATCCCAAACCTCTGAAGCTTCTTTGATGTTCTCCTTACACTACGACTTTAACAATCAATAATGGTAAGTATGGGGTAGATATTTGGTATAGCAGTTAAGACACAACTTGGGACACCCCTGGGTTCAAGTTTCAGCTCTGCTCCGATTCCAACTTCCTACTCATGCACACTCCAACAGGTGACAGGCGATGGCTCAGGTACCTGGATCACCCACATGGGAGACATGGATTGAGTTCCAGGCTCCTAATTTTGGCCTTGCCCAGTCCTGGTTGTTATGGGCATTTGGGGAGTGAACCAGCAGATGGGAGATAGAGGAGATTTCTCTCTTTATCAGTCTGTCTCTCTTTCTTAATCACTTTGTCTATCTCTCAAGTAAATAAAAGGAAAAAATAAAAAAATTTAAAAATAATTAAAGCGTAAGTAGTCTAGGTCCATTTCCACAGGGTGGGCATGACACACACCTCCCCCTCCATTGTGCCACCAAGACTCACAATCCTGAAAGCATTTCAATAAGACAATAAAAGCACGTGGAGGGATCTTGCCGAAAGTGGCTGCCAGTTTTACAACAAGTTCCTGTGCCTTCATGTGGTGCGCTGTGTATTTTGCACATCTTAAAATCATGGGGCAGACAAGCACCTACCACTCACGGTGGAGGAAAAAGGCAGTAACTTAGGTCCAGTCCTCTACTTCCTCGGTGCTAATCCAGCACAGGTCACAGTATCTTTTGACTCTGCTCACTTGTTCAATGTTTTACCTTAATATATCACAGTTTATATTGTTAAACGTGTGTCATAAAACATAAACAATGTACAGCAGAACCGTGTCAGCAATTCAGGAAGAATTCCCAACGCTGCAGTCTCTGTGGTCACAAGGCAAGAAAACATTTTGCATTTGTTGCATCAAATAGGTGCTGAAGCACAAACCCAACACAAAATGGGGAGAGGGAGATGGACAGGAACAGAAAATAGGGGAAGGAAAGGGGAAACTATTCCAGGTGGGGGACCAGCTTTCTTGAATTCTGACCCAAGAACCTACCTTGCCGTGCAATCATTATTCATGCCCAGACGCTTCTTTCTATGGCTTTACCCTTCTTCAGGGGCTCCAGGTATGGCTAAGCCTCCAGGTCAGCCACATGGAGCCCCCAAAGTCTATTATTCTACTCAGAAAGGAGTCCTTTTCCTCACTCCTTCCCACTCTCAGGAGTAAATGATGCCCCTCCACAGGCGTTACTTCCATGGTCTATAAACTACAGAGAAGCACAGCTTGCTGAGTGTCCTGTGTGGGCCTAGGATTCCTCAGCAGGTCGTTACACTACAGCAAGAACTGATGTGCTCAAGGTATTCCATACTTCCAGAAAAAGGAGAATGAGGGTCCCCATAATTAAGATTGGCACCCACTTAAAAATTCCAAGAAAGTTCATTCCTCTCATTCTCAGCACCAAGGCTCATGGGAGAAGCCCTGAATAGAACTCAGGTGTTACACTTCAGGGTCCTCTTCCCACAGAATTCTTGTCCAAAAAAAATCAGTGACACAGAAGGGGAGGTTTCAGGGGCTGGTATTGTGCCACAACAGGTTAAGCTACTGCTTGCCATGCCTGTATCCCAAATTGGAGTGCTGGTTCACGTCCCGGCTGCTCTACTTTCAATCCAGCTCCTTGCTAATGTACCCAAGAAGGCAGAGAATGATGGCCCAAGTGCTTGGGCCCTCGCCACCCATGTGAGAGACCAAGATGGAGTTCCTGCCTCCTGGCTTCAGCCTGTCCTAGACCTAGCTGTTGCGATCATTTGGGGAGTAAATGAGTAGACAGAAGATATCTCTCCTTCTCTGTCACTCTTTCTTTCAAATAACTGAATAAATAGAAAGAGGGGGAGGGGAGGGAGGGAGGGAGGGAGGGAAATAAGGTGGGGGCTGAAAACAAGCACCTTCAAAAGCAAAATATTCTTAAGGAGTCAAGGCTTTGTGCAAACGAAGTAAATCGCTGAACAAAGGAAAAAGGCTCACAAGACAAGTGATTACTACCCAGCTGTGAGAGGTGACATGTCTCAGGACACTTGGCCTAACAGATGTCTCGTGACTCCACCCACAGCTCCATCAGTGAGCCCCTGCTGACCCCCCCTCTCAGACCTGAACACAACACAATTCAGCAAAATGGAACCCCACACAAGACTTCCAGCTGAATGTTATTTGTGTCAGTGATTTCCTGTTCTCTCCTAGTCAGACTGGTAGATGGGTCTCTGAAAGACGTCCCTAAGCAGATCGCGTGCTGATTCCTGCTTAGCAGGTCTCAGCCAAAGCAAGCAAAGTGTCATTCTTGGGGGCGTCACAAGGGCACTTTAACATCAAAGGTGACAGCAACACAAATACTCCATGGGCCCACAAGAGGTGATGCTTGCACAGGCCTGAGAAATGGCAAATGGGAGCCAGGGTCCCAGGATAATATTCTGATGCAGCCCCACAACATAAGACAAGAAGGGGGGTTCTTACACGGAGAGTGGATGAAGCTGGGAGAGAGCGAAATCACAGAGAAGAGACCCTCTTGGACCCGGAGGACATCACTGCACATCAGGGCCAGTCTGTCTCACACTGGTGGCCCCAACACTGCAGGAGTTTCTCACTGCAAACGAACGAATTCCACAACCCAGAAGCAGGGCGATGCAGGCACACTAGGAAGCATCCTTCCACTGTAATCCTGCAGCCCCTGGAGAAGCAAGGAGGAAACACTGCTACCGGGTACCAGTGAGTGCTGCCGGCTCCCAGCCCTCGGAAACGTCTGAACAGAGTCTTATTCAAGCCAAGGGAAAACGCTGTTAAAACACACAAAACTCCTTTGACTAATGTGAGAGGGGGAAAGAGCCTCTATAATTAACAGAAACTGTCACAGGCATTGGGGGCCTCCGACGTGTTCAACGCAAACCACTTGAAAAGGCCCGGTCTTCTCAGAGAAGGCTGGGGTTTGTGAGCGGGGCTCCGACAGGCTGGGGACAGCTTTTCCAAAAGAATCCCACCATATTTAAAAAAAAAAAAAAAAAAAAAAAAAAAAAAAAAAAAAAAAAGCAGAAAGCGGGGCGGAGCGGGGGGCAAAAGGAAAAACCCAAACCTCAGCTTAATGTTTTTCCACCACTGGAACTAAAAAGCAAAAAAGAAGAAGAAAAGTCCAAATGCAACCAGTTTTCAATTAGGGCCTAATTAGAAAGAAAAGTGGCAGTGCTATTACAGAGCTGGGGAGGAAGAAATGCAGTCAATGACTTTCTTTGGGCTGAGCCATCCACTTGAAAGTTGTGATGATTAGAGGGACAATTTATGGTGAGAGATGGTGGAGGGGAAGAGAGGAATAGAAGACAGCCCAGTGGCTGGCTGATCATGCAACTCAAGGGCCAAAGCAGATTGTCAAAGGCACGATTGATCGGCCACCATTTGTAAAGCACTACACAAAGAGCAGTGAGAGGATGTAAGATCACACACAGACCTCACTCTGACCAGAAGAGGCTCAGAACACTGCCCCTGTGGGAAGCAGCTGCCTCTTAACACGCAGCCACTCTGTACGAATGCACAAGTCTTCCAAGAAAATGTCCCCTTTGACAAAGTCCACTGCGACATCACTGCTTGTGGCTCCTGTCTTCACCTCTCCCATATGTGTCACACATAGACCCCTTGAAAAAGATGCTATTATTAAATATAATTCCTGAATGAGGCGAACAGGGTTTGCCTTAAAAAGAAGTCAGTCAAGGCCCATCCCCTGGCTCAGGCAGGCTGAGACATAGCATCAGGATGGACTCCCAGGATACCTGGAAGGGCATTTTCTGCTTTCTTTATAATCCAAAGGATTCGGGTCCCTTTTTGTTGTAAATGCTATAAATATAAGGAGAAGCAGAAAAGAAGCAGGAATGGACACCCTCACTTACGACGACGGGAACGAAGGGGTCAGCTGCTTTAGTTCCATATTTGCAATAAAAAGCAGTGTGATCGATAGAGGAATGGAATACTTTCTTCCCCAAGCTCTGGGGTACCCTCTCCCTTGTTGATTTAGTTGAGGCAATTTGGAGGAGGGACAGGAAGGGCTGGAGCAAACATGTCACAGCCTGCAGTGAATAGGGCCAACAGAAAGGAGAGGGAAAGGACAGAGCTGAGAGGAGAGGAAAAGAGGAGAGGCCTCTCTTCCCATCCCACAACCTGGGCTCCATCCAACACAAAGTTAATTCCTAACCTCGGCTTCACCACCCTGCCCACTGCTTGCATGATTTATCCCCCTATCTGCCTGCATCGCCTCTACAAGCCTCCCAGCCCTGCACACCATTATAAAAGCTGTCTGTGCTGCTGGCTCGACCTGGCCTGGCCCGGGCTCCTGCCACGGTAACCCTTCCCCACCCCTTCATTTTACAAGCCTTCCGCCATCATGGAAATCTGAAATCCCACGAAAGAACAGTAAACATCGCCGGGGAAAGAAAATACTTCACCAGGCCATTCTGGACAGCAAAGTCACATACGGGCTGATGTCCCTCCGCCAGGGATGAAAGCCTCTAGGCAATAGGGCACTGCCTTCCTGCCCAGGCTCAGCTGGACAATAGCAAAGTGATGCACACAGGGATGTGTCAATCCTCTATGGGGCACTGCCAAGCATACTGGTGCCCCAGGAATCCCCAAGCTCAAAGAACCAGCCAGAATGTCAGGGGGACTCACAAGTCAACCCAGGTGTCAGGTTTAGAGAACCACGTGGAAATGTGAAATTTTTAAATAACGGAAAGAACACAAACTAAGAATCAGCTCTGTTACCTTCTTATGAGCCCCAGGGGGGAGGAAGACGGTGCAGTGGAGAGAGCATGGCTATGCAATTAGTTGACTGATTAGCTCTGAAACTGGCTTCACCACTTCTTTGCTAGCCATGTGACTTTGGATAACTTATATTTTCTGAATCTTGGGTTCACTTCCCCTACCCAGGGGAAAATGTCAACTCATAAAGAGGGTATGAAGATTGACAATAAGATTGACAGCCAGAGTGCCTGGCATTCAACAGGTACCAAGAAATAGGTAGCTGTTAGGATGATTTGAGACTGAGACGTTTGCCATGCTGAAATCGGGGAAAGGGTAGCGAGGTCCCATTCCTTCCTCATGCAAATGTATCCTTTTAAACAGGCTTTCCCTCTCTCCTATGCAAACGTCCCCTTTCTGTAGACCAGATTCCACTGTCTGATCTGGGGGCCAGAGAAAGAGTCAAAGGGAGATCCCTAGGGGAGATTCTTTCTCACCCGCTCTCTCAAGTAACCTGTCCATCATTCTGAACTCATAAAACCCAGTTCCTCTCCTGACCCTCCTCACTATGTCCCCATTGGACCCTCCAGCCTCAGTTTATAAAGACTTTTCTTCCTCTCCCCATATCTCTAGAGAAACTGCCAGTGCCCACGGGTGCCAGGCCTGTCACAAAATGCTGGACTGCCCTGTTCCAGCAGAGTCTAAGCCAGAAGTCAGGGTTAACTTAGAGGGGAATGGACACTGAGGAATTCTCCATGAGTCTCTGGAGGTCCAGAATGCTCTCTTCCCAGGAGGCTGTGCACTCCCCAGAGCTGTGTGATTCACTTGGGGGTAGACAGCCGGGAGATGGAGGGGGAGGGACGCGGAGGGCAGGAAGAGAAGAGAGCCTTGATTCAAGGGGCCAGACTGAGTCCGCTGCAGGCCAGGCTCCGCTGAGGTTTCTCGGGTGAAACACGCCTCTGTGATGGCTGTGTCTGTAAAGCCCATAAAGCCATATCAAACCCTGAGCAGAGAAGGACAGGGATATATATAGAACCAGGAACCAAAGGGGCCACAGGGGATTCGGGCGGACAACTCCGCCCAGCCCTTAAACCCGCCCCAGGGAAGGGGGGAGGCCCAAGGAACAAGCTCAAGGAATGAAGGTTGGAGACAGCCCGGCGGGTTGACGAAGGGAGTGGGGAAATGAGGGGCGTCAGGGACAATGCTAGGGGAGAGCTGCCGGCTAGGCCAAGGGAACCGCGGAGGGCTGGGGGCACCTGGGCCGGCTCCAGCACAAAGGCGCTAAGAAGCCGGTAAGCAGCATTGTGCCTGATCCCGAGGTGGCTGCAACAGCCTGCCTCAGTGTCCCGGGCTTGACAATGCTCTGCCTCCTTCTCCTAACCAAGTACCTCCGATAAAGAGGCTTTCCCTGCCTTCCTCCACTCTCCCAAACAGCACCTCCGGTTTCAATTAGTTCAGGGTCGGCTAAACCCAGCCTCTCAGAGAACTTGGAGCTGGGGGCAGGTGACAAAAAGAAATCTATCCCTAAAGAAATGTCCCAAAACCAGAAAAGAATCCCAAGATGGAAATCTGGCAAGGACACAAAGAGATTCACAGAAAAGAAAAAGCAGCTCACAGAATGAGGCAAGAGCCTCAGAAAGCCCAGCATCTGGGGAAGCAGGTCCTAAAAGTCCATTCACATTGGGAACAGAAAAGTGAACCAGCCCTGATTTGCTGGGATCCCATCTTACTGCCAAAGTATGATTGTTGGGGCCCAGATCCTGGGTGTTGGGGGACCAAAACACTTCTTACCTGAGCAACAGAAAGATAACCTATGCCCCCACTCTTCTATCCTTAACTTCAAAAGAGAATCAAGCCCGATGCTGTGCCCAGTTAGCACCTGTAGGACAATGTTTTGGCGCCACCTGCTGTCCTTTCCTGACAGCTGACGACTTGAATTGGGTGGACCTCAAGTTCACCTTCCCTAATTCATCACAAGCCTTAAAGGAATCCAATCCAGAAGAACAGAAACCATAACATCTACCAAAGGGAATATTCTTGTGTGTTGCACAAGAGAAATGCAGAGCTCCACTTTTCTCTTGTTTCCTGGGACAGAAGTCAGGAACATCAAGTAGCCAGAACCTTCTCACTGGCTTTCTAATTCCTGAGATGAAAGCCATTGGTCTGTGGCTGATTTGAGAAGGGTTACTATACAACAAGCCCTTTCTCTAGTTGTGGAGCCCATTTTTTATTATTTTAAAATTGGAGCCAGGTTAAGCCACTGGCTGTGGCACCAGCATCTCATGTGGGCACTGGTTAGAGTCCTAGCTACTCCACTTCTGATCCAGCCCCCTGCCAGTGCACCTGAGAAATCAGCAGAGGATGGCCCAACTGCTTGTTCCCCTGCACCCACATGGGAGACCCAGAAGAAGCTCCTGGCTCCTGGCTTTGGATTGGCTTAGCTCTGGCAGTTGTAGCCATTTGAGGAGTAAACCAGTAGATGGAAGACCTCTCTCTGTGACTCTGCCTTTCAAATAAATAAATAAATAAATCTTTTAAAAATATTTAAAAAGTATTTCTATATTATTTTTAGGTAGGAATCCAAATTTTGCTCCTAGATGACATGATATATTATTTGCCACTAAATCTTATAATGAAATCAGTGTCAACCGGTAAGCAATGACTTGGATGCTTTATGCTGTATCATTCCTATGCTCTTCATTGGGAAAATAATGTACTCAGCTTGCTAAGGAATTAGTTCATCTAAGACATCTACTCACTCATTTAACAAATATTTCTTTTAAAAAAAGATTTATTTACTTATTTATTTGAAAGGCAGAGTGACAGAGAGAAAGAGATGTCTTCCATCTGCTAGTTCACATCCCAAAGGGCTGCTAGTTCACATCCCAAATAGCTGGGGGTAGGCCACCTCAAAGCCAGGAGCCTGGAATTCCATCCAGGTCTCCCACATGAACGAATGGCAGGGACCCAAGCAGTTGGGCCATCTTTCACTGCCTTTCCAGGTGCATTAGTATGGAGCTGGATGGAAGTAGCTGGGACTTGAACTGGTGCTTTTTTTTGTTAAGATTTATTTATTCATTTACTTGAAAACCAGAGTTACAGAGAGAGAGGAAAAGGAAAGACAGAGAGAGAGAGATCGTCCATTCATTGGTTCACTCCTCAAACAGCAACAATGGCTGGGGCTGGGCCAGGCTGAAGCCAGGAGCCAGGAGCTTTTTCCATGTCCCCCATATGGGGTCAGGGGTCCAAGCACTTGGACCACCCTCTACTGCTTTCCCAGGCAATTAGTAGGGTGCTGGATTGGCAGTGGAGTGAACAGGCACCCATATGGGATGCCAGCATCACAAGCAATGGCTTAACCTGCTACAGTACAACCAAACTGGTGCTCTTAACCCATGGTGCCACAACACCAGCCCTGTAACCAATATTCCTGTAGCATCTATCTACTGTGCAGTGGGCACAACCTGGAGGCACCATGAAGAAGAAGACATACAAGGTTCATTTTCTCATGGAGGCTACATTCTAGCATCATTTTATCTGGCTGAAAGAATAACCCCTGAGTGCACAGCAAAGATCAAGAGAAAAATATAAACAGATTTTGTAAAGAAACCAAATGAAAAAATAAAGGAGGAAGGACAGAGTGGCAGGCAGTGGATGGGCAAATTAAGGAATTGTTACTATTGTTTCCTCTAGCTAACTTCACTTCCTAAAGCCCATTCTTGGAGATAACTCTGGGAAGTGCATGCCAGCTTCCAACGTCAACTTCCTCAGACCTCAGGATTTACAGATATTTAGTAGAAAGAACAAAGGAAAGGTGGTATCTATCCAATATTTAGAAATGGTAACATAAATTATAGGCAACTGTTTTCCCATAGGAAGAATATGAGGCTCCATCAAATGTATCGTCACATTGTAGAAAAGAAAAGTTGTTGTTTTTTTTGTTTGTTTGTTTTGTTTTGACAGGCAGAGTGGACAGTGAGAGAGAGAGACATGTCTTCCTTTTTGCCGTTGGTTCACCCTCCAATGGCCGCTGCAGCCGGCGCGCTGCGGCCGGCACACCGCACTGATCTGAAGCCAGGAGCCAGTACTTTTCCTGGTCTCCCATGCGGGTGCAGGGCCCAAGCACTTGGGCCATCCTCCACTGCACTCCCGGGCCATAGCAGAGAGCTGGCCTGGAAGAGGGGCAACTGGGACAGAATCCGGCGCCCTGACTGGGACTAGAATCCAGTGTGCCGGCACCGCAAGGCGGAGGATTAGCCTATTGAGCCACGGCGCCAGCCAAGAAAAGTTTCTTGACAGGCCCTACTGTGGGCCTGTAACTTCAGGGGAATGGAGCCCACCACGGAGTCTTAGGGCAAGCCAGCCCCTCTCCAAATCCTGCTCCCGTGGTTCCCAAGAAAGATTATTCTACACCAGTCAGTACGGGAAGAATCTTCAAAGTTCTAGGAGAGGAGGGCCCAAAGCCTGCCTTGTAACATTTTACATAGGTAAAAAATTATTCTCTCTACTTCAACCACATCCTGTTGCTACAATCCAAGTTTATTGCTTCTTCACTATCTTGAATGAAACACAGAGAAGCTATTTCCCATACTATATGTGCCAATTTTCATATGTAAAAGAAGGAGCTACCAATCTACTCCCTGAGTTAAGCAATTCTATTGTCTTTGGATTTTTTTTTTTTAAAGAATTACTTTATTTATTTAAAAGAGTTATAGAGAGAGGTAGAGCCAGAAAGAGAGAGGTCTTCCATTCCACTGGTTCAATCCCCAAATGACCGCAATGGCAAGAGCTAAGCTCATCTGAAGCCAGGAGCCAGGAGTTTCTTCTGGGTCTTCCATACAAGTGCAGAGGCCCAAGAACTTGGGCCATCTTCTGTTTTCCCACGCCATAGCAGAGAGCTGGATCGGAAGAGGAGCAGCTGGGACTCAAACCAGCGCCCAGACAGGATGCTGGCACTGCAGGCTTGAGCTTTAACTTGCTGTGCCACAATGCTGTCCCCGGATTTTTTTCTTTTTTATGCAATGTCCATTTTTTAAATTATATTCCTGATTTTCTTTTTTTAAAGATATTTCTTCTTTTATTCTTAATTTTTATTGATTTTCTTTCTTTGAAGGATAGAGAGAGAGAGAGACAGGGAGAGATATTTTCCATCTTCTGGTTCACTCCCAAATGCCCACAGCAGCCAAGGCTGGGCCAGCCTGAAGCCAGGAGACAGAAATTCAATCCCGGTCTCCACAGGAGTGGCACAATCACAGCCAAATGAACCTTCACCTGCTGCCTCTCAGGATGTGCACTAGCAGGAAGCTGGAATGGAAACCAGGTCAGGACCAGAACCCAGGAATGGGCTGCCCCAAGCAGTACTTTAACCACTGCACCAAATGCCTGCCACCATCCTGGTGTTTTTTTTCCTTAAGTCCCCTCCCCTGCCCCCATGCAAGAGCTCTGTGAAAATCAGTCACTCATTTTCCTACAGAGTCCTAGTTTAGCACTTTGCTTTTCTCCATTAGAGCACTCTTATCTCGGATTCCGAATGTATGCACACCTGTCCCCCTTTCTGAGACAGGTACTTCTTGGAATAGGAATTGTGTGTCATCTTCCTATCCCTAGAAAAATGCTAGTTTTCCACCCCTACTAGTGCTAGAACCCAAACTCAGTGGTATCAATAAACACTGGATAACAGCCATCCAGCACGACTCCACTAAGTTGTCAAACCAGTTTGGGATATTTTTCTCTTGGCCCAGACATTTACTCTTAAGGCTTGCCTCCTCCTTAAGAGACTCCAGGAAATAGGGTTAGTTTTAAGTTCTAGAAACTCTAATCACTCCTGTTTTCTCCAAGCTAAGGGCCTGAAGGAAGACGACAGATACTTCATGAATATTGATGAGGCCCTGCGGTCACATGAATATTAACAACACCCTGTGGCTTTCGGGAATAGCAGCCCAGCCAGAAGGTCTAATATTACCCTTGGCTAGGCTCAAAAGGTGGAAAGAGCATATGCCCATGCATCGCCATGGGGAGTGAAGAGTGGACAGCAGAGTGCAGTGTGGGGATTGGCCCCTATGCAAACACCAGGCACGTGGGCAGTTGAGAAAGGACTCATCGTGGTGCCCCACATCGCTGGCACTGGGGGCTCTGTCAGCTGCTGCCCAGGCAGGAATCCCCAATTTCTAAGTTTTGCATAAGTTAGGATGTAGAAATTAAATGACACTCAATTTAGAAAAACACTGGTAGGGATGTAATGACCTAGTTCAACCGCTACAGCAGAGAGGGAGGGGAAGACTCAAAGTCACATCACATTGGACAAAAGCCAGAACCAAATCGTACAACTCAATTAAGCCGCAAAATACATATTTTGTAGGTCACACATTACCAGTAATGAGAGATCTCCAGACTGGAGTTTCCAGCCCCACACCCTCCATGAGACTAGTAGACCAGCAACTCAGGTTTACAAGAAACAATGTTCCAGGCTTGCAGCGCTGAGAAATGGAAGGGGTTGGGTTATTTTTCCCATCTATAGAATCTGAACCCAGGAGACAACAGGAAAAATGATGATCCTTACTGAATAAACAAGCAAACAACAACAAAACCCAGCATGAAGTACTGTGAATCAGTGTCAGCCAAAGAAAACCACATAGCCCAGCTCTGGGTATAAGATGAAACCTACTTCCATGCCACACGACAGTACTGTTAGAAGGAAAGGCAGATTACATGGTCTCCTGCAGTGGCTGGAATTAATACTAATAACAAGACCCTTGTTGTACTCACACAAGAGAACAGACTACACTTAAAACTAGAAAGAGTCCGCTTTACCCCTCTCACCTGATTGTACTCAAAGGTCTTGACCCCTTAGCTGTGCTCAACAAACTGACCCAACCCCCTTCACCCACACTTAGGGGAACAGAGAGGCCTGTGGGCCTGGCCCATGCTGAGGTGGTGAGAGGCCACACCTAGGAAGAGGGTGGGGGCTGCTCACGGGAGCTGTGTTCTGTCGCACAATTACCATATTATGTAGCTCTAATAAAAAGAAATACTTGAAGTTTTACTAGTGCCATATAATAAAGTATTTATAGAATCCAGAAGGGGGGCAGGCAGAGGTAGAGAGAAGGGGAGGGAACAGGAAGAATCAGAATTGTCAGCAACAAACTCCCAGGAGTCACTGCGGCAGGCAGACTCCAGAGTGTTGTGCCTGGGACATCGTGCTGTGCTCTCTAACCTAGATCCACATGGCTTACTGTCCACTCCCCCTCTGTCATCGTCTACCTTTGACTGATAAAGAAAGAGATGAGGAACTGGGAGGAACAGGCTAGAGGAACAGGGATGCCAGCAGCTTGGTGGAGCCTCAGAGCAAAGGGGCATCCTCAGAAGAATGAATGGAATGCGAGCTTGCAGAAGTTCCATCCTGGAGCTAACACTAGCTCTCACTCTCCTACACACTGGACAGGTTGGAAATTTGCCGAAACAGGGTTTTCCATCATTGCTCTGGCCTTTTTCTGCACACCTCTCACGCTCCCCCTAAGAACCACACTCTCCACTGCCAGCCCCCCACAGACCAGCGTGCCCCACACCTACTGCAGCCACACAGCACACACCCCCAGTTTCCCCCGTGCCACCCCTCCGCCCGCGGCCCTCACCACCACAGCGCGCGCGCACACAACACGCTCGCCACAACACACTCTTTCCTAAAGCATGGGCTGCTGTATTTCCTGGGCATCTTCCCAACTGAAGACGCAGCCAAGATAAAAACATTTTCTGCGTCTACAACCCTCTTTAGCATTTCAAAATTTTCTATTACCCAGAAAGTCTCCCCAAAGAGAGAGAGGAGTGAGGGCTGTGGCATTATTACAGAGGAGACTATAAACAGAACAAATATAGAGCGGCTTTATTACAAGGCAGTGTGGGGTTGGTGGCTGGCTGATTACAGGGACACTCCCGAGAGCTCTCTGCAGTCCCAGACCTCAATAAAGGCCAGACTTGAACTGCCTGCAACTCAGGGCCCCCGAGACTCCCTTCAGATTCCAGTCCAGGATGTGATACCTGCCTCAGTTGAAGATAAAGAGGAAAGCAAACACAACCTAAGAATGACCAGGCCTGGCAGAGCGCCACCAGGCCATCCTCTCAAAGGCAAACACAATTAGTAAGGTTTGGGTTTCTTGAAATCGATGGATTCCAAACTTCAGGAAGAGGAAGCAAAACTAGAAAAATCAAGAACAAAATCAATAGATGTAAAGCACATACACATTGGGGCTAGTGCAGAGGAAGGAACAGAATGGATTGGAGGACAGAGAGAAGCAGCACAGCTTGAGTGACTAAAGCCACCCATATCATGCATGAACTCATAGAAGGAAAGAGTGGGCAATCCACAAGTGCTCTCTGCTGGGCTCCGGGCACACAGCGTCCCTTCCCGGGTGACTCATGGTGGGATCACCTTCACCCCCTGCTTCATGTGGCGAGGGCCACTGTATAAGGAGACACAGCACCAGCCTTCTCCTCCTCCATGCCTGTAAGCCAGGGCAACTGCGTCACTGACCTCCACACACACTCCCTCTCGCCTCTTTCCAGCCGGCCACCACACAAGGGATCTTGTCTTGTGGTCCCTGCGATCCTTTCATCTGGGCTCCAAACCCACTGTCACCTTGGCCCTGAATCACTCCCCAGGAGACACTGGGAAAACACAGCTGGACAAAGGGTGTCTGGGTCCTAGACGGCCAGAAGTGACTGATCCGTGCTGGTGAGAGAACCTGGGCCATGCTCTTTTCTGCCCAAAGGCAGGGCACAGCAATAATTCTGAACCTGACCTTGTGGCCAGCCCAGCCTATAGACTAGGCTTCTGCTGATTTGGGCATCACCAGTTCACTTCAACTCCTAGGAACTGAGGGATAAAGCAGCCTGAGAGAGAGCCCTGCAGGTTCTAGCTCTTCCACCTTACTTGCTCAGTGGCAGAGAAGTTGCTAGAGGTGGACGAGGGCCAGCAAGTACCACCCCCACCCCAGGTCAGTTCCATGCCTTGGCTATTCTGTTCTTAGGATAGCCCCAAGGAAAACACTTGTGGCAGCTGAAAATGTCAGTGTTTCTCAGATCCTTCTTCAAGATAGAATCAGCTCCTTTCCATGCCTCTTGGTCCCCAGATTTTCCCTTGACCTTCTGTGTGATGATACTCCACTGTGGTACTTGGCCATATCTCTGTTTGTAGAGCCTGTGTTTCAGTGGGAAGATTTTAGATGAGTTAGAGGAATGCTTTTTTACGCTCTGAGTTTTCTTCCTCTCAAACACATTTCATGAGGACATAGCCTCTGAGACAGTGTGGGACAGTGGAAAAAAGCTCTGTACTAGAAAGTCAAAGGTTCCACCACAATTACTTGTGGGACTTGGGGTCATTCAATTTCTCTGAGCTAACCTATCACATCTCTTTATCCTTAAGTGGCCCCAGTGGGCTTTAAAACACACACACACACACACACACACACACACACACAAACAAACAGGGGCCAGCGTTGTGGCATAGTGGGTAAAGTTGCTGCCTGCAACGCTGCCATCCCATATAGGTGCCTGTTTGTGTCCTCAATGTCCCACTTTCAATCCAGCTCCCTGCTGATGGCCTAAGAAAGCAGTGGAAGATGGCCCAAGTGTTTAGGCCCTGCTACCCACATGGGAGATCCATAAGAAGCTCCTGGCTCTTGGCTTTGGCCTGGCCCAGCCCTGCCCATTGTAGCCTTCTAGAGAATGAACCAGTGGATAGAAGATCTCTCTTCTCTCTCTTTCTCTCTCTCCCTCTCTGTGTAACGCTTTCAAATAAATCTTCTTTTCTGACTTTCAAATAAATAAAAAATTTATTTTATTTATTTGAAAGTCAGAGTTAGAGAGAGAGAAGGAGAAATTAGAGAGAGAGAGAGAGAGAGAGAGAGAGAGAGATCTTCTATCTGCTTGTTCACTCACCAAATGGCTGCAACAGCAAGAGCTGGGCCAGGCCGAAGCCAGGAGCCAGGAGCTTCATCTGGGTCTCCCACTTAGGTGCAGGGGCTCAAGCACTTGGGCCATCCTCTGCTGTTTTCCCAGGCACATAAGCAGGGAGCTGGACTGGAAGTAGAGGAGCTGGGACTCAAAACAGTGTCCACATGGAACGCTACAGCTTAACCAGCTGTGCCACAGCACATGCCCCATAAAAAAATCTTTAAAAAAAAATAAAATAATAGCAACTATGCAAATCTGTTCTTTATTTTTATTTTTATTCTTCTTTTTAACTGAGTGGTGATCAATATATTTGCATTGAATTTTACTCAAGGAAGCCTGCTCATTTCACCAGATAGCTAGGAGACTCATTACCAAAGCAAAAGTTCTCTGCAGAATACAGAAAAATACAAAAATGTACCGAGTACTTACAACGGATCAGACCAAGGCACAATATGCCTGCCCTTGGGGAACTTCCCATCTAGTGGGAAGAAAAGCAGCAATTACAGCGAAGTGTTGTTATGGCCAGGTGTTGGTCTACCCTCTGTTTGAATGAGCAAATCCAGCAGCACAGAAGGGCAAGTCAACTGGACTCAGAGGGCCAGGGAAATCCTCTGCCAGGGAACCCTAATGAGGAACGGGTGAAATCCAAGAGGAAGGGTTTGCTGGTGGTAGCAGAGGGTTTCTGGAGGGAACAGCGTGTGCCAAAGACTAGAGAGAAGAGAATGATGGGCTGGCTCCAGGAACCATAGCAGCTCGCAGTGACTGAAGTGTAGATTTGGGACAGATGATGGGGGGCTGGGGTGCTAGAGTGGGGCCACCAGAAAGTTGTAGGTGAAGTGTGAGAGGTAAGTAGAGGTCAGATCACAATGGTTTTATTAAAGAGTTTGGACTTTATGCCAGGATCAATAGGAAGCCATCAGTTTTAAGTAGGGACACTTGACCAGACTTACTTTGATCAGAAGCTTCTATCTGGTTTCTTTTCCTGATTGCAGATCCCTGAGCTTAGTGGAATATTTCAAAAAAGAAGAGAAGCAGAGGTTCAGACTGGGCCCATTTCTTTTCTTTGCATTCTGCAGCAAGGGTAGAACTCAGCCCACTCCCTTCCTCAGAGACTCTCCAGTCCTGTAAATTCTCGGATCACTTTCCAGTCTTCCCTCCCAGTGTCCTTACTCCTCTCCCCTTCTTTTCTTTTCTCTCTCTCTCCCTCCACTCCACTCCCCCACCTTTGGCTGTATAGCCAGTCCTCTCCAATCAGGGCTTTTTCCTCCTTTCTTGAATATTCCCCATCACTATTATCACCCTCCAAACAGGGCTATCAAGGAACCCTGCCAGTAATCCACATTTCTAATCCAAAACCCATTTCTTATCTCTTACTTGAATTCCACCAACTTTGCCAATATTTACTTTTCTCCTCAATCCTAGATCGCTCAACCTCTAGAAACAATTTGGTAGCCTCCTAACAGAAGGCTAAGATACTGCTGACCAAACATGTGATCAATCTGCGTAAGAAAGACCTCATATCAGACTAGTAACTGAACTCTGTGAAAACATCCACTCCTTTCCTTTCTTCCTTACCTCATTAAGTCACCTAAAGCTGCAGTGCAAGGTTTAAAATCAATAACCTAGAGGAAAATCTTTATATTCATTAACTTTATCTCTCGGCTTCATCACTTAACCTTAGAACCACAGAACCTTGGCACTGGGGAAGTCACCTTTAGTCCCACCTTCCACGTTAGTGTCAGAGTTCTTTGGCATGACTTGGCAGCCAGGATCAGGTTACTTCTCGCTGCCTGACATTTTCCTAAGAATTTCTTTTTTGTGAATCCTACTGAATGGATTTAGAGTAGGACCTCTATATCTAATAGAGACCCACAAACCTATCAACTCATTGGATCTTAAGGTTCTAGAATAATGCTATTCCAAGTAGGAGCAGCAAACTGCTGCTGGTCCTTGTACTCTCTGTAACTAGCCCACTCAAGTACAGAACTTGAGTGCAGGCATTAAAAACTCTGACAGTGATCAGACATTGGCATGACATCCAAATACTTGTTCGGAGGATGCATCTCAAAGAATGGTAAGTCATATATGGGACATGCTGCATGTTAGTTAAGCACAGTGAGACCATATGTCAGATTACTTTAGAAAATACTGTTCTAAGGTTTCCATGGGAAGAGAAGCAGATGGGTCCTGAGGTAAGAAGGCTAGCTCTTCTCTTTTTCCCGCCTTCTGGGTTCAATAAAGAGTGAATCTGCTGCCTGGGATGAGGAACAGGAAGCTGCTCCCACTAAGCCACTGGCTGTATGGGGTGAAGAGGAGGGCAGGAGTTGGTGGCCAGGTTATCAGGCAATAACAAACTCAGCAACCAAGCACGCGACTTCCAGCAATGCAAGGAGCTTCCTTTGTTTTGGGAAAACAAGAGCTGCAAGAAGCTTCTCCTTGACACGTTCTTGCCTGGCCTTGGGAGGAGCCTACCACCCCTCCACCCCCCCCGACACACAAACAGGACAATCCTGGCCAGTGATGGACAAGCCAGTACCCTGCCCACAACCCCTGTTTGCTTTTCTTTTTCCACCACTTCCTCAGTTGGAGGGCCACCGTGGGGCCATAGGTAGCTGCCAGCCTAGGTCACCAGTCAAGAACTTCACTCACAACGACCCAGTATCTAGTCCACACAACTCTTCTAATGCTCTTTCAACAGCCTGTATGGTACTTTCCTCTCTCTAGGATGGTACTTTTGGTCCCTTCCCTAGAGCTGTCAGTAAAACAAAGCCTCTGGGTACCACTCTGATGGAGGCCAAGGTGCACTCTTGCCAAATACCCTCAACAAGATCTGCTTCTATCCAACTATCCCCAAAAGACTGATATTCGAGGCTTGAACAGCATATTCTGGAAAAGTATGTTAACCTGACCATTAGACCCTCATCTTTCAAGGACCCAGTTATCATCAAGATTAAAATAAATGCAGCACCTCTTCATGACGCAGAATGTCATCAAAAGTAAACTTCCAAAGAGTTAGCCAGGGAGCTTAGGACCAAAGACTGAAAAATCCAACACCACCAGGGCCCAGGGTGCCTAGCTCTTGGGAGCATTGATAGAGTAGGAGGCTCAACCTCTCAGACTCACGTGACAGTGCCATCTAGGATCTTTTCTCCAAGAGCTCTGAGAAGCAGGGCAGGCAAGTCCCACTTAGCAACCTGACTTTGATAAATCCAGAGCCTTGGGGACCAGCAAACTTTCCTCCCTGTCTGATTCATCAAGGGAGATTTACTCTTTACCCTGATGGCCCACAAGCCCAAGTTTCTATGAAGACTCATTTGTCCAGTAAGGGGAGGGATGTGGGGGCGGGACTCCCCCCACTCCAGGCCTCCTTCATGCCAAAGAAGGAGGAAACAGAATAAGCAAAATAAAATTCATAAAGCGAAGCAGTAATTATGGTGTGGTCAACAAGAGGCTGCTCCTCAGGCCCATCATTATGTGGCTAAATTTAACGCCCTGCACGGCCAGGAGAGCCGTGCGCCCGGGGCACCGTGTGTCCACACAGACGCCAGCTCCGCCACCTTCACCCGCTCGCCAGCCGCCAGGGCTGCCAGAAAGCAGGTCACAATTTTTTTATAGTCTGTTTACCAAGATGCTGTTTTTACTGCCGAGGTTTCTCTCATTTTATCTCTTTTTCCCTTTTCCCCAAACAGACTGGCCTGTATTTTCTGTCCTGTTTTTTTTTTTTTCTTTCTCCCTCTCTCAGTACTATTTTCAGAACTCTAATTTTATATGGTATGTCCCTTTTTTTTTTTTTTTTGGTAAATATTTGCCATAACTAAGCCAGGCACATCCAGTTTAAAAGGCTCCATCCCACAAAACATCAGGTCTTTAATGATATGCATCTCATTAGTTTGCCCCATGAAAGGAGGTATAGAAAAAAAAAAGCAACTTACAGACTCACTCACTTTTTATATCTAGAGAGACCTATATTTATGTATGAGCACAAGCTGAAAACTGACATAGTGAGCCCCAATACAAGGCCAGTACAATGGTCATTTGATTCGCGCTTTGAGCGCTCACAAGCAGTTTCAGGAGGGAGAGGCCACTGATCTGTATATCACTGGGGACCATCCAGGGGGTTCTGACCAGGTCAGTCCAGCTAGAACCAGTCAATAGGCTCCTAGGGGTCGGTGCTGGCCTGTTGAGGGGAGCAAAACTTGGGGAAGTCCTCTGACACTAAATTTCCTAAAATGGCTAGAAGAAAACAAAGAGAGGCAAAGAGGCAAAGAGAGGCAAAGGCTCTGAGTTAAGAGAATGCTTAGAGAGATCCCTTCCACGTTAGAACTTCTGCGTCACGCACTCACCATCTGAAGGACTACTCCAGCCAGACAAGTCCCCAAATTAAAGGATTTCTTATTGTGCGTGTTAGATTCCATGAGTGGGGATTATATGGTTAAGTGTGCTGGTGGCAAAAAGGCCCAGCATCCAATAAGTAGTCTCCAGACACTTGTCTGTGGTGCTTATAAGCCCAGTTTGCTCCTCTAAGAGTATTAGAGGAGCCCCAGCACTCAGTGTTTTCACAGAGAAGTGTGCGGGAGGGCACGTGGACAGGAAGACCCTGTGGGGCTGCTCGGGCAGCACCTCATGAGTCGTCGCTACTTTGCAGAGGGCACTGGTCCAGATTCTCACACTCGGTTTTCATTAGCTCATTTAGGGATGATCAGGCTCTAGAGGATTGACAGACACTAAATACAAGTCATAATAGGCTAATTTAGAAATTAAAATACTAGATCACCCCGGTCACTGAAATATCTTTAGCTGCTTTTTCCTGGGAATAAACACTGAACAGAGTGCTACATGTTAAACACAGGAAAAAAGGCCAAAAACAGCCAATGGCTCTATGAGAGAATTCACATATAATATGCAAGCCAGACATTCATCTCGTCCTACTCTACCATTGTTTTGATGCTGGGCCAGATAAACTGATAAACTCCTTGGTTTTCTTTTTGTTGGAGTCTACATACTCTGTTGCTCTGTTAGTATATTTCCTCAGAAGTCACATAACCATTTTTCTAAAATTGCAAATAAAGGTCTAGAGGTATACAAGACGACGAGACATGAAGAGAGAGAGAAGGCAGTACATAGAGCAGGGTTCTCTAACCTTAGATCACTTTTCTGTCTTTTAATAAAGTTAGGTCTCTAGTACTGCTCCTTGATTTTTCCTACTCTTTTCTACTGCGCACAAAAAGTTCCAAGGATGGCTGTGTAACACGTGGCAAGGCAATGGAGAACACTACACTGGCCATTCAGAGCCCTGGGTCTTGGTACCAAATTCTATAACTGTCTATATGAGTTCTTTTTCCTTTTAAATAAAGCCTTATTTTTCTCATAAGTAAAACAAAGTGGCTTGGCAAACCTTTAGATTGATAAAGTCCCTTCAAGATCATGAAATTCTATGGCTCTAATCGTCTCTGCTAGATACTTTTTAAAAGATCTATTTATTTATTTTGAAAGTGTGATTTACAGAGAGAGGGAGAGACGGAGAGAGATTAGAGATTTTCCATCTGTTGGATCACTCCCCAGATGGTGGCAAAGGCCAGTGCTGGGCCAGACCGAAACCAGGAGCCAGGAGCTTCTTCTGAGTCTCCCATGTGGGAGGCAAGGGCGTGAACACTTGGGCCATTTCTGCTGCTTTTCCCAGGCCATTAGCAGGGAGCCAGTTCAGAACTGGAGCATCTGGGGCTTGAATGGGTGCTCATATTAGATGCCAGTGTCACAGGCAGCAGCTTTGGCTGCTATGCTACAACACTGGCCTCTATGCAAGATATTTGAGATGTCACAACTTCCTTCACTGAGGTATCAGCCCAGGAGTTTGGGATTTAAAACCCAGCCTCATACACTATATATTTAGAAAGCATGGGCTAGGTTACTTCTGTAGATGGTCTCATCCATTTTATTTTGATCCTCATTTACCTCAGTCAACATGAGAGGGTACCCCAAACTGGAGGGTGCTGGGAGAGACTGGCATCTCCTTCGGAACTCATGACATTTGGCACTTTCACTCTGCTTGTCCCCAGTTTCTGGAGGCTGCAGCAAATGGCATGTAGTTCCCATCAACGACTCCTATAAATCAGACAACACCATCATCCTGTCTCCAAGCGCTGCCTCGTTCCCAGCTTTCTCCGCAACAAACTGCAAGGAGTTCTTTGGAGTAAACGATGCTCAGAGGAGGATGGACAGCATTAGAATTGCTCAGGCTTCCAGCCTAAGATTAACAGAAGCCAAAGAGCTTTTGAAGGATTCCCTCAAACCACCACGCGGAGGGAGAGCCCCTGAGACTGTGTAACTGAATAAAATACTTAGTGTGTCTTCTCCCTTGGCAGCCGTTCACCACACAAAATCCCTCTGAATGCTGAGGGATCCCTTATCCCAGCTAGCCTGGTGTGAACCCCAAGCCCCATCCAGATGGATCTGTATCCTCTCTCTCTGTTAACATACTAGACTACTTCAAAGAGGTCACAGAGAAATAGAATCAAAAGATGTTTATTCTGATGCAAAAAATTTAGACCCACACAAAGACTTTTAAATAATATATTTCCTATAAACTTTTAAAATTACTCTTTTATTTTATGTATTTTAATACTTTTGTAGACATGTAGATTCTAGAGGTCTAACCTCCTTTAAAAGTTCATCTTTCAAGGGCAGAAAACGTGTTTTAACTTTTCAGTATGATTCCACCATGTTTAATATTTTCAGTGGTACCTAATAGCACCATCCACATAGAGTTTAAACCTCTAAATAGAGGGGCTGGCACCATAGCGCTGACATACCATATGGATGCCGGTTCTGGTCCTGGCTGCTCTTCTTCCAATATGGGGCTCTCTGCTGTGGCCTGGGAAAGCAGTAGAAGATGGCCCACGTGCTTGGGCCCTTGCACCCGCATGGGAGACCCGGAAGAGGCACCTGACTCCTGGCTTCAGACTGGCACAGCTCCAGCCATTGCGGCTATTTGGGGATTGAACCAACGGAAGGAAGACCTTTCTCTCTGTCTCTCCCTCTCACTGGCTGTAACTCTACCTCTCAAATAAATAAATAAATTTAAAAAAAAAAAAACATTCTAAATAGAAAAACAAATAGAACAAAGATCTCCCACGTGAAATTGACTTCTGGCAATTTCTCCCTTGACTATTCCCTTATGAGAGATAACTACGATGCCCATAAATCATTCCCCAAACATGGAACAGATAACCTACCAACCTGCAGGAGTCATCTCTACAGGACTCACTTTCCAATGTGGGTTGCTATCCAAAACAAGTATTATCTACAAGTGAAGGGTATAGGAGAAGATTTTAACACAGTCTAATTACTTACTCAGACATAGATGTGAAAATTTTAGGCAACCTTCCAAATCTTTTTCACCATAGATGAAAACTATGGTGTAAACAGAATAATACTTAGGAGGATTAATTGGAAATCAGAGAGTTTGAAATAAAACTTGGACCACTTTGCATACACTCTTCACTTGACATTTTAGCTACATAACATGTACTTTGAGTATAATATCAAGTTTTAACAAATATTTAAAGACAAAGTCACATCAATAAGATACTAAAAGGCTCATTTTTATATTTGTTTTAGATGTTTTAAATAGTTGCAATGGCTTAAAAATGGTGATATAAAATGTTGCTTGTAATACAGGTTTGCCTGCAAAACTCTCCACATTTTGCAACCTGTTTTATTTCTTTGGGTGCAAAGTGTTTTTGCTTAGTATTGTGATATTGTATATGTTTTGTCCTAGTTGTGTAGTAATGTTTCAGTCCACCATCCAGCTTTGGCCACTGAAACTGTACAGTTGTGAAGACCTCTCCCTTGTTTCTGTTAGACTGCTTTTCAGTTTTGTATTAAGTATCTTAAGTCCTGTAGAAAAAACGTCACTCCTTCCTTTAAGGCTGTTTTGTAATACATATAAGGACTGGAATTGTGTCTGTAAAGAAAAATATTCAAATATGACAATACACTATCTGTGTTTTCACCCTTCAAAGTGCTGTTTAGTAGTTGAATTTAAAACTACTTAATGTCATTTAGTAAAGTGACCAAAATGTGTAAAAAAAAAAAAAGAGAGAGAGAGAGAAAGAAAATATTTTAGGTATAAGGCTATGTTTATGAAGCCAACAGACCAGGTAAAGCTTAAAGGTAAGTTACTTGATACTTTTGTTTTCTCTCTTAATTTTTATAACCAGAGACAGGTACCAGTATTAGAAAAACCTCCAATGCCAAGAGCTCTAATCTACAACCACTCACTGTGTGCCTCTATCTATAAGGCACCACAGTAGGTTCAGAAGAAACAAAATGAGCAAGACTACCCTGCCCTTTAGGACTGGATAAGCTCACAGGGGACATAAGTACAGAAATTCTCATAATACAAAGTAAAAATGGTGACATAGGAAAGACACAAAGCACTATTTGGAAGAGAAGAGGAAAAGAATGTAGCTTATATTTTATTTGTTTCAGTATTTCTGTCATAGCAGAAAAGCTTTGTAATCATCTAACTCTATTTTTAAAAAATTTATTTATTTAAGTATTTATTCATTTGAAAGGGAGAAAGAGAGAGAGAGAGAATCTCCCATCAGCTGGTTCACTTCCCAAATGCCAGCAACTACTTCGGCCATCACTGGCTGTCTCCCGGAGTACATGTAAGCAGGAAGCTGGAGTCAAGAGTAGAGCTGGGACTTGAAAGCAGGGACTCAGTCATGAGACGCAGGTATCTCAAGTAGTGACTTCACCACAGTGCCAACAGGTCCTTGCACTCACACCGCCCTCTTGCTTCCACCAACATAAATTTCTTTTCCACTGGCTTCCCTCTGCCTTCAAACACACAAGTATGAGTCTTCCCATCTTGTTTTTGCCTGAGCCACTTCTGGCTCCCCAGCTCTCTCTCATTTCCTCTTCCTTGTCACACTTTTCTGATGACAGTCCAATACTCATTGTCTCCATTGCCTTATCAACTGATCCTTCTTTAACTGTCTGATATTTAACCTTCTGATACTGCCCAAGATTACTAATTGCCTAATGATCTTTCCTTTGTCCGTCACCCATTCTCCTGGGTCTCTCCTGCATGTGCTACCAGTGGATCACCCTCCTCAGGTCGGAAAGAGCACAGGATTTGAGACAAGACAAACATGGGTCAATCAGCTGAGTGACTTTAAGAAAATTACTTCACCTCTGATTGTTTTTTTTTTTTTTTATCTTTGAAATGGAGATACTGTTACCTAACTCCTAGGTGAGTTGTAAGGATTGAGTTATAACAGAGATAAAGCATTACTGTGTCTGGCACACAACGTGCGTTTTACGTCTGTTAGATCCCCTTTCTTGGCTAATCCATGGTATCTGGCTCTCTTCCTGTCTGCATTTCCTTCACTGCTTCACTGGTTCCTACTACTCCTTCCAATGATTGGTTCCCAAACCTCAATCACTGGGCCTTTGTCCTTTTCTCCGTTTTTCTCAGCAAAAGGTGCATCCATTCTCATGGCTTCCAATATTGCTCCTTTGCAGGAGGTTCCCAAATCCGTTTCTCTAGGTCCCTTTTTTCAACCTAAGCTTCATTCAGCCCAATGTTTTCAACTTTGGCCTTAGTGTTCTCACCTGTATGTCCTCTAATTAACTTAAAGTAAACATGCTTGTGAAAAATATCGTATGGTTTTTAATGAACTCTAATTATAAATAAGCCAGATTTTCCTTTGAATGGACTAAGACATTGTTAAATGGCCATTATGTAATGAGTGCATATTTATGAAACCCTTCCTCTACAAAGGGAAAGAGGAAGGAGACTCTATTGTGTGTCATCACAAAGTGCTCCAGACATACATGATGTTTAGAGGTTAGGCCTGAAAGAGTTAAATATCTGCCCGAAATAAGACATCAATAATCACTGCCTCAAAAATTAACTCTGGGGGGAGGGGCAGTGTTATGGTATAGTGAGTAAAGTTACTGCCTGCAGCACTACCATCCCATATGGTACCAGTTCACGCTTGGCTGCTCCACTTCCAATTCAGCTCCCTGTTGATGCACCTAGGAAAGTGGCAGAGGATGGCCCAAGTGTCTGGGCCGCTGCCACCCATGTAGGAGATCCAGATGGAGCACCTTGCTTCAGCCTGGCCCAGCACTAGCTGTTGAGGCCATTTAAGGGGTGAACCAGCAGATGGTAGATCTCTCTCTCTCTCTCTCTCTCTCTCTCTCCCCTCTCTGTTTCTCTCTTTCTGACGTTCACATATATCAATCTTTTTTTAAAAAATAAAATTTGGACTAAATAGATTTCTTTTTAAAATATTTTATTTATTTTTTTGAAAGTCAGTTACAGAGAGGCAGAGGCAGAGAGAGAGAGAGAGACAGAGAAAGTCTTCCATCTGCTGGTTCACTCCCCAGATGGCTGCAACGGCCGGAGCTGAGTCAATCTGAAACCAGGAGCCAGAAGCTTCTTCCCAGTCTCCCATGCAAGTGCAGGTGCCCAATGATTTGGGCCATCTTCTACTGCTTTCCCAAGCCATTATCAGGGAGCGGGATGGGAAGTGAAGCAGCTGAGACTCGAACCGGCACCCATATGGGATGCCGGCACTACAGGCAGCACCAGCCTCTGCACAAAATAAATTTCTTTTTTTTCTTTTAAGATTTATTTATTTGAAAGGCAGAGTTACAGAGAAGTGGAGGCAGAGAGAGAGAGAGAGAGAGAGGTCTTCCATCCGCTGGTTCACTCCCCAGATAGTGGCAATGGCTAGAGCTGTGCCAATCCAAAGCCAGAAGCCAGGAGCCTCCTCCAGGTCTCCTATGCGGGTGCAGGGACCCAAGGACTTGGGCCATCTTCCACTGCTTTCCTAGGCCATAGCAGAGAGCTGAATCAGAAGTAGAGTAGCCAGGACTCAAACCAGTGCCCATTTGGATGCTGGCACTGCAGGTGGTGGCTTTACCTGCTATGCCACAGTGCCAGCCCTCTAAATAGATTTTTAAAATTGGAGATTTAAACCAAACATGAGGGGCTGGCACTGTGTTCCCAACTCCCAGTTTTGGCCTGGTTAAGTCCTGGCATTGCAGGCATTTGGGAAGCTTGCTTGCTCTCTCTCTGCCTCTCAAACAAAATTAATTAACTAATTCTTAAAAGTAAAAAGCAACAGGAGAATTTAATTTTCATAATACATTTCAAAAAGCATAAGCCTTGGGGCAGGTGTTGTGGCATAGAGGGTAAAGCCACTACCTGCAACAATGGCACCCCATACAGGTGCCGGTTGAAGTTCTGGCTGCTCCACTTCCAATCCAACTCCCTACTAATGGCTGGGGAAAAGTAGCAAAAGATGGCTCAAGTACTTGGGCCCCTGCCATTCATGTGAGAGACCCAGATGAAATGCCCGGCTCCTGGCTTTTGCCTAGCCCAATGCTGGCCATTGAAGCCATCTGGAGAGTGAACCGGCAGATGGAAGATCTCTGTCTCTATTTCTCCCTCTCTCTCTGTAACTCTGCTTTCAAAATAAATAAAAAGACTTCTTTTTTTAAAAAAAAAAAGTATAAGTCTTTATAAAGCTTTGTAAAAGAAAAGTTAAGAATGGGGCTCTTTGGGGCTGGCACAGCAGGTTAGGCTGCCACCTGCAAAGTCATCATCCGGTGCCAGCTCCCATCATGGCTGGTCCACTTCCAGTCCAGCTCCCTGTTGATACACCTATGAAAGTGCAGAGGACTGCCTGAGTGTTTGGAACATCTTCCATGTGGGAGACCTGGATGGAGCACCTGGTTTCAGCCTTGGCTGGCCCCAAGTTGTTGCAGCCCTATGGGGACTGAGCCAACGGATGGAAGAGCTCTTTTTCTCTCTGTCTCTCCCTCTCTCTCTGTAACTCTGCCTTTCAAAATAAACAAATAAATCTTGAGAGAGAGAGAGAGAGAGAGAGAGCAAGAAAGAAGTCACAACAAAAGAATGAGACCTTTTATCCATTCTTGCACCAAGATGAAAAGACATGGTGACCCCTAGTAGCAGGGCTCACTGGTTACTGCAGTAATCACAGTGAGAAAACCCCAAGAGAAGGCAAAAGTTAGGAGCCAGTGTTGTGATGCCCAACATCCCATGAGTGCCTCCCAGCTGCTACCCTTCTGATCCAGCTCCCTGCTAATACACTTGGGAAAGCAGTGGAAGATGGCCCATGTCCCTGGGCCCCTGAACCCATGTGGGAGACACAGATGAAGCTCCTGGCTCCTGGCTTTAGCCTGGCCCATTCCTGGCGGTTACAGACATTTGGGAAGTGAGCAAGAGGATGGAAGATCTCTCCCTTATCTCTCATTCTTTCTCTCTGTAACTATGCCTTTCAAATAAATACAATAAATCTTTAAAAAATAAAATTAAAAGGCAAGTTAGAAAAAAGGTCATATATTGAAAAACCTGTGGCCATCCTCTCTCTCTGAAGACAGCAAATACTGGTGGGTTTGTGTTTTAAGCAAGGAAGGCCACTTCCTTACATGCCCAAGATTAGATTTAATGAGCCCAGCCATGATTTTCTCAGTCTGTCAATGGCACCGTGGTTCTCCAGATTCCACAGCTATACCACCAACAGCCTGACCCTCCTAAAGACCACCTCCATATGTCAATTCTCCAGCCAAAACTTTGAATGGCTTCCCATGAAACACAACACTAAGTAATAACTGAAAGGAGGAAGTGCTCTATCTTCTCCCTATGAGATGTGCTCCCACTTGAGAATCACTGCACATAATGGTAGATGTCAATAACTGGACTGAGATGGGTATTTCCTCCCATGTGTTACAGGAAGGAAAAAACTAGAAGCACCTTCAACAACACACTGATCCTCCAGCCCAGAATTTTTAATGCCCTCACCCGTTAGCCTCAAGTTATTACTTGGCTATTCTTACTTTATACTAATCCTCACCAACTCTTACTTTTATTTTGTCTCCTTTGTCCGTGTGCTTCCCACACAAAATGCCTTCCACCTAGCTCACTGTGGAAACCAGAACTAACCACCCAAGTGTAATTCAAGTCCTGCCTTTTACAGGAAGCTTCTGTGGGTAACTCCCCTACCTGCCCCCTATTATATCACTCGTTAAGCAATGTGAGAGCTTTGATGACGATATTATCAAACTTTGTATGCTCACAGAACCTGGTACAGCACATGTGCATTATATGGAATACTCAAAGGACAAACTAACTGCAAGTTTCTCCAGGCCAGGGAACTGACACACACAACAGTAAGAAGCATATTCTTATGCACCCAAATTGCATGCAGAGGATATTGAAAAAACACCCTCTGGAACTTATGCCTTTCCCAACATACTGAACAACAGGTATATGATAAAGGGGCAGCCCATCTAACAGTAAACTAGAGCGCTTGTTTCTTTCCAGGATTTTGTTAACTTCTTATTCCTTACCCTTCTGTGCTATTAAACACTTAACTGGCTATAAGGAGAGAGGCTCTTGGATTTCTCAGTAATAGAAGATTCAAGGTTTATACCAAAATTGAGACTACCTCCCAGAAAACATAAGCGTCAAAGAAATGAGGCAGGTAACTGAATGGCAACGTAACAGTGAGTTTCTCCCTTGGGTGTTCCTCTAGTTACATGTACATCTGTCTAGGTCTGAGGCTACCAACAGGTCATCAATTCATGGCTTAGTCCTAAGATGGGGAAAAATAAAGGACAATGGGGAGATAGGATTCCTTCACCCATACAATAAATATTTATTGAGTCCCTATTATGTGCAGAGGCACTAATCTAGACATTTGGGATAAACAAATGCATAAAAAAAATTCTTGTACTTGTTGAGCTTACATTCTAGCAGAGAGAGACACACAATAAGCATAATAAAATGAGTAAAATTTCTGGTAATATTTGGAGAGATAAGTGTTATGGAAAAAAAAGTAATTTTTTTTAAAAAAGAAAATATCTTGAGGAGAATGGATTGACAAGTACTATAATGGAAAATCCTGAGTAAGAAAGGATCAGCCAACTTAATTATCTCTACCTCCCTCCTCTTCCTTTTCCTGTCAGCATCCTCCATCCTTATGACAGATGCTACAGTACAGGTATGGACAGGGGGCTGTGGGAATAGTGGGGAGGTACACCTGTGCCTGGAAGAAGAGCAGAGACAGAAGAAAAATTGTCATGGAAGATTCACAAAAGTGATGATGCTCATGTAGGTTGAAATGTTGGATAGGAGTTTGCGATGAGGACAAGAGAGAAACACACACTGGGCACATGGATCAAGCAGGAAAATATCAACACTGCAGTAGGAGAAGAGAGAAGAGTGCTAGGGTGGAGAAACCAACAAAGCCAGCAGGACCAAATGATGCATGACCTTGTATGGCATGCAAGGAGTTTGAATTTCACCCCATAGGCCACTGCAGGCAACTGAGAACCACTGGAAGACTTTCAGCAAGAAAATGAAAAATCAAGTTCCTGTTTCAGAGAGACTGCTTTGACATAACTGCAAATTCAGTTGGAGAAGAATAAGGATTGTCTAGAAGGCATGTTAGGAAGCTACAACATGGACAAGTCAAAACAGGGGAGTGGCAATGGCTAACTGAAGGCAATGGAAGCTGGAAAACAGAGAGCAGATCCAAAAGACAGTTGATCAATTAGTGTTTGGAAGTAAGTGTTGGGAAACTCCCATGTTTCCAGCTTAGAAAACTGAATGGATGATAATACCATTCCCAAGATAAGGGATACAAGAAGAAAAATAGGTTTGGAGGAGTAGACTGTTTTGGACATGTATAGGTGTGGTATATGTGGGAATACAGTGGAAATGACATAGTGAAGATCTTAGAGTGGTATAACCATGTTAGAATGGCTGACAGGGGGTCTGAATGAGACAACCCAGAGAGGAGAGCAAAGGGTGAGAAGATCAAGGACATAATCCCAGGAAACACTAAAGGGATGGAGAGCCGCCCAAGGAAACAAAATAGAGCATTCTATGAACGAACTTTACAGAACTTTATAGAACAGCAATTTTCATGTTAAAGGTCTCCCCATCCTCCCCGTGTGTCTTTGGTATAACCTCTAGCTTCATTAGAACAGCAATGAATGTCTTCAGAGCTTGAAGTATCTGCTCTAGCATCAAGCTACAACCAGACAGGGGATGAAGATAGTAACTAAAACTAGACAGGATACAAAAACCATGGCTACATTTAGGATGTTGAGTCAAATCATTGTTAACTATAGCCCCCAAATTCCTTGGTTAAGGTATTATACTGAGCAGATTGCTTAAGTCTTGCAAGGCATTTAGAACACAGCAATGGGACCGATGGCTACGCTGAACACCTTCCTGTGCAGATGGAGGAGAGAATTACAAAACCTCCATCTCTGCTAAGGGCCTCCTCCCAAAGGAAGACAACTTCACACAACTGCCCAGGTTTTGGTGTCAACGGCTGATTCCTACTCAGGAGTTGCCAGCTGTGGAGGGCGGGGCTCTATTTTGGGCTGCCTGCTATCCCTGAGCCTGGCCACATCTGGTTTGAGCAGCATGCAGCCCCAGTGACTCACACACCCATGCAAACCGCCTGTGGCTCAGTGGCATGCCCTCAGAATGCCAGCCTTAGCCCAGCTCCCTCCTCACCCCATTACACTGGGATAAATAAATAAAAAGTCCGCCAGCAGCCACACAGCCTGATAGCAACCAGATGGAGAGAGAGAGAGAGGCATGGCTACAGCCAGGAGAAGGAACTCCTTCCAGTGGACTAGACCGAGACTGGGCTATGCCGGCCATGCATCCTAAACTTTCTCTTTAATGCGTTCCTATGGCCATGCAACTACAGTTCCCAATTCTCTGATCTTCTACTCTGAATGGTGCCTCACAGTCCCTAGTCCTAGGAAGTGCCCTCCATGGGGACTGCACCCTGTAAGAGGATCATGGCAACAGCTACCCCACCCAGCCCTGACTTGACCAGAGATTGCCAGCACTCTCCCAATAGTTAGCTCTCTACCAGCTGGCCCCTTTGGATTTTCTATAGATGAAACATCAGAGGCTGTTAGGGGAGAGGAAAAACAGACTGAATATGAGAAAATAATCTCTGTTCAGTCCTTAATTGTTTTTCTAATATTAGGACTCCAGAAGCCTCCCTGCGCTACTGCCCTGTGTGCTCTGTGTCTATGGCCTCTTGCTCAGCAATATTCCCAGGGAGCACAGCCGCTGACCCCAAGCACTGACCGCATGGCCCTCTGACATTGGCCCTGGCCCCCCTGCATCTTCATCCCAAGCTCTCTCCCTGGTTTATTTATCTTCCTATTCCATGTTGCTTATTTTGATGGCACATCCTTTCAGTTCAGTCTTGGGTGACCCCATGACCCTTCTGTGTCCTGTTTGTAAGACCTCGGGCAAGCAGAGTAACTGAAAAGATGCAGTAGCCTTGAGGAGTTCTACAGCCCCAGGAGGAAACACTTCAGTTCCAGCAGCTACGCAGGACATGCTGAGGACAGAGCAATGACCCCAGAGGTCACAACAATTCCATCTTACCTGAGTCCAAATGTCTCCCCCAGCTGGCATGGACAAACAGCTAAAGCAGAAAAAAAAAATGGGGATCAGCCTAGACTGAGTCAAGAAATAGAGATTCAAGGCAGGCATTTGGCACAGCAGTTAAGACACTGCTTAGGATGCCCACATTCTCTTTCAGAAGCCTGGGTTTGAGTCCTGGTTCCATTTTCTATTCTGATAAATCTATACCCTGGGAGGCAATAGATGATAGTTCAAGCATTTAGGTCTCTGACACTCATGTGGGAGACCTACACTAAGTGCCTGGCTCCTGGCTTCTGGATGGTTCTGCCCTGGCAATTGCAGGCATTTAAGCAGTAAACCAGTAGACAGAAGATCTCTCTCTCTCTCTCTCTCTCTCTCTCTTTCAAATAAAAATAGATAAATATTTTTAAAAATCAAATGCATGGCAGGCGCCATGGCTCAATAGGCTAATCCTCTGCCTGCAGTGCCGGCACACCGGGTTCTAGTCCCGGTCAGGGCACCAGATTGTGTCCTGGTTGCCCCTCTTCCAGGCCAGCTCTCTGCTGTGGCCCGGGAGTGCAGTGGAGAATGGCCCAAGTCCTTGGGTCCTGCACCTGCATGGGAGACCAGGAGAAACATCTGGCTCCTGGCTTCGGAGAAGCACAGTGCGCCGGCCACAGCGCACCAGCCGCAGCGGCCATTGGAGGGTGAACCAATGGTAATGAAAGACTTTTCTCTCTGTCTCTCTCTCACTGTCCACTCTGCCTGTCAAAAAATAAAAATAAAAAATAAAAATAAATCAAAAGCATGTTATTATAAAATCATGCCTGGGGCCAATGTTGTGGTACAGTACATTAAGCCATCACTTGGGATGCCCATAACCCATACCTGAGTGCCTGGATATGTGCTTCTCACCCAACTTCCACTAATAGGCAGCAGATAATGGCTCAAGTGCTAAGTCCTTGCCACCCACATGGGAGACTTGGATAGAGTTCCAGGCTCTTTGGCCTTGCCTAGCCCTGGCTGTTATGGGCAATTAGAGTGTGAACTAGCAGATGGAAGATCTCTTATGCCTGCCTCTCAATCTCTCAATCTCTCTCTCTCTCGCTCTCTCCCCCTTTCAAATAAAAAATGAATAAATAAACTTAAAATCATGCATGGATTTTAAAATTAAAAATAAATAAAAAGAAATGGAGCAGTCCTAGGTGTATGATTTTGGGCCAGTTACTTAACCTCTTTGGGGCTCAATTTCTTCATCTATAAAATGGAATGTAGGGTCAGACATGCGGCCTAGCTGTTAAGCTACCTATTAACAATGACACCCACAACCTATATCAAGTTCAGTACCCACCTCCAATTTCCTGCTAATGCAGATCCTCAGAGGCAGCATTAATGGCCCAAGTGACCAGGCTCCTGCCACCCCCGTTGGAGGTCTATATTGAAGTCCCAGATCCCAGCTTTGGCCTGGCTCAGTCCTGGCCATTGCAGACATTTGGGGAATAAACTAGCACATGAGAGCTCTTCCCTCTCTTTGCCTCTCAAATAAATTAATAAATACACAAATAAATAAATTGAAGGAATGCTACATCTCTCAAATCCTTTCCACATATAATAAAATGCCATATATTTATGAGGCTTGGCTGTGTTCCATCTAGAACCTATAGGATCAATACATTTTATTTTATTTTATTTTATTTTATTTTGACAGGCAGAGTGGACAATGAGAGAGAGAAAGACAGAGAGAAAGGTCTTCCTTTTACCATTGGTTCACCCCCTAATGGCTGCTGTGGCCGGCATGCTGTGGCCGGCGCACCGTGCTGATCCGAAGCCAGGTGCCAGGTACTTCTCCTGGTCTCCCATGCGGGTGCAGGGCCCAAGGACCTGGGCCATCCTCCACTGCACTCCCAGGCCACAGCAGAGAGCTGGACTGGAAGAGGAGCAACTGGGACAGAATCCGGTGCCCTGACCAGGACTAGAACCCGGTGTGCCGGCGCTGCAGGCGGAGGAGTAGCCACGGCGCCGGCCAGGATCAATACTCTTTTTTTTTTTTTTTTTTTTTTTGACAGGCAGAGTGGACAGTGAGAGAGAGAGAGACAGAGAGAAAGGTCTTCCTTTGCCGTTGGTTCACCCTCCAATGGCCGCCGCGGCCGGCGCGCTGCAGCCGGTGCACCGCGCTGATCCGATGGCAGGAGCCAGGAGCCAGGTGCTTTTCCTGGTCTCCCATGGGGTGCAGGGCCCAAGCACCTGGGCCATCCTCCACTGCACTCCCTGGCCACAGCAGAGGGCTGGCCTGGAAGAGGGGCAACCGGGACAGAATCCGGCGCCCCAACCGGGACTAGAACCCGGTGTGCCGGCGCCGCTAGGCGGAGGATTAGCCTAGTGAGCCGCGGCGCCGGCCCTCAATACTCTTTTAAAAATATATTTATTTTCCCGGTTGCCCCTCTTCCAGGCCAGCCCTCTGCTGTGGCCAGGGAGTGCAGTGGAGGATGGCCCAGGTGCTTGGGCCCTGCACCCCATGGGAGACCAGGAAAAGCACCTGGCTCCTGGCTCCTGCCATCGGATCAGCGCGGTGCGCCGGCCGCAGCGCGCCAGCCGCGGCGGCCATTGGAGGGTGAACCAACGGCAAAGGAAGACCTTTCTCTCTGTCTCTCTCTCTCACTGTCCACTCTGCCTGTCAAAAAAAAAAAAACAAAAAACAACAACAACAACAAAAAAAAAACAAAACAAAAAAAAATATATATTTATTTTATTTGGAAGGCAGAGTTACAGAGAGACAGAAGGAGAGAGGGAGAGAGAGAGATCTTCCATCTGTTGGTTCACTCCCCAAATGACTACAAAGACAGGAGCTGGGCCAAACCAAAAACAGGAACCAGGAGCTTCTTCCAGGTCTCCCACATGGGTGCAGGGGCCCAACTACTTGAGCCACCTTCCGCTGCTTTCCTAGGCACATTAGCAGGAAGTTGGATCAGAAGTGGAGCAGCCGGGCATTGAACCGATGCCCATATAGGATGTCGGCGTTGCAGGAGGCGGTTTAACTCACTATACTACAGCACTGGTCCCTGATCAATACTCTTGAAAGTATTGCAGCTCAATTCACAATAGCTAAGATATGAAATCAACCCAGATGTCCATCAACTGAAAACTGGATAAAGAAATTATGGGATATGTATATCATGCAATACTATAGTGGAAAAAAAATCCTGTCATTTGCAACAAAACAGGTACAACTGGAAACCATTATACTTAGTGAAATTATCCAGTCCCCAAAAGACAAATATATATTCTCCCTTATCTGTAGTAACTAATAGAGTACCTAAAAGGTACTCTATAGAAGTGATATTGACACTTTGAGATGCAATGATTTTGAACAGCCCTTGTCTTGACTGTTGAGGAATAGTTCTTTTTTTCCCCCATACTATTTGTTGAACTCTTTACTTAGTGTGGGATTACTCTTATGAGTATAAAGTTAATTGAAATTAGCTTTTTGAAAAAAAATAAGAATGAGAATAGGAGATGGAGGAGGAAGAAGGGTGGGAAGAATCAGTATGTTCCTAAATGTGTATATATGAGATGCATGAAGCTTGTATATCTTTAATAAAAGATCTCTAGGTAAAACAGAAAAAAAAAAAGTAGTTGTTTCCAAAACCAGTATTCTTCCTAGGCTAGCACCTGGATTCTATGTTTTCTCACTCAGTTTTACTGGGTTCCCCTCTTTCCAACAGTATGAAAGAGATGAGCCTCCAACCTTACAAATGAGATAACAGCACTCTGAGAGAAGTTGTTGATCCAAAGTTGCAAATGAACCATGAGAATAAATGAAGACATCAAATAGAGCTCTCTAACAAGCAACACTGTAACCACAGGCTGTCACATCACCACAGTTCTTAAAATCCTCTGGCACAAATTTGTCAAAATATTCACCCAAGGGGCCAGCGCTGTGGCGAAGAGGGTAAAGCCGTGCCTGTGATGCCAGCATCCCACATGGGTACTGGTTCAGGACCCAGATACCACACTTCCAATATAGCTCTCTGCTAATGTGCCTGGGAAAGCAGTGGAAAAACGGTTCAAGGGCTTGGGACCCTGCACCCACGTGGGAGATGGGGAAGAAGCTCTGGGCTTCTGCCTGGTCCAGCCGCAGCCATCACAGCCATTTGGAGAGTGAACCAGCAGATGGAAGATCTCTCTGTCTCTCTCTCTGTATGTAATGCTGCCTTTCAAATAAGTGAATAAATCTTTAAAAAAATATTCATCCAAAAATTTATCAAGAATCCACTACTTCCAGGCACTACAGTCAGAGCTGGGGATACAGGAATGCATTCAACAAGGTCTTTGCCTTCAAAGAGTTCACTGATCAGTGTAAGAGAATGCTATACTCTTGCAGACATATCAACATGTTGATATTGCCATGCTATACATTATAAAATAGAGGCATATGTAACAAAGAAATATTGTCTTTATAAGGAGAGGCCAAAACATATCTCTGAAAGAAGCTGAAGCTGACATATAAAAAGATGAATAGAAGGGGCTGGAGCTATGGAGCAGCGAGTTAAACCACTGCCTGCCGTGCCAGCATTCCATTTGGGCACTGGTTTGAGACCTGGCTGCTCCGCATCTGATCCAGCTCTCTGCTAATGTGCCTGTAGAAGAGGGCCTGAGCCCCTGGGCCCCTGCACCCACATGGGAGGCCTGGAAGAAGCTCCTGGCTCCTGGCTTCAGACTGGCCCTGCTCCACCCATCGTGGCCATTTGGGGAGTGAACTAGTGGGTGGAAGACCGATCTCTCTCTCTCTCTATCTCTCTCTCTCTGTCTCTCTCTTTCCCTCTGCCTCTCCTCTCCCTCTCTGTAACTCCGCCTTTCAAGTAAAAAAAATAAATCTTTTTTTAAAAATTACTAGAAGTTTACAAGACAGTTATGACCAGGGCACTGGGCATTCTGAGATTAAAAAAAGGGGGGGGGGCATTTGGGGAAATAAGAAGTCATTCCATATGGCTAAAGCATAAAGGATAGAGAGGAAAATGTCAGAAAGTCAAGCTGCATAGGTAGGCAGACCCTGGATCAGGAAGGGGCCTCCCTGCTGCTCTAAGAATAAGCTTTGCATTGTTTAACGACAGCACCGAAGCACGGAACTCTTATGTCATCCTCAGCCTATGTTAATCTCCCTTATACCCAAATGTATACAGATAGAGAGATCTGTATCTGAGAGACAGATGCCTAGGACATTCCCATCACAATGGCCTCTCTTTTCCCATACAGACTTGAAATCTATTCTGCCTCAAGACTTACAGCACATACCTTCCTTCCTCTACAGTTATAATCGCTGCAGTATAGGAATTAACCCCAAGGACTATGGGGCCATTCTCAGTCAAATGTAGAGAGACAGACCTGATGGTTCTAAGCCAAGAATGCCTGGTTTATGCCTAGCCCTATGAAAAATGCTAATTTGGGGTTCCAAAGAGGTGTGAGATACTGATCTTGTCCACAAAGAGCTTAAATATTAGCCTAGAAGACATGACAGGAATATGGATATCTCCACATAATACAAGTTGAGCATCCCTAATTTGAAAATCTGAAATGCTCCAAAACCCAAAACTATTTGCGCACCAACCATGTTACCACAAGTGGAAAATTCCACACCTGACCTCATGTGATGAGTCACAGTCAAAACGCAGGTGCACTAAAAATACTGTATAAAATTACCTACAGGCCATGTGTATAAGATATATGTGAAACGTAAATGAGCTTCATGTTTACACTTGAATCCCATCCCCAACACATCTCATTGCAACTATCCCCAAATCTGAAAAAAACCCAAAGTCTGCAACACTTCTGCTCCCAGGCTTTTTGGATAAAGGATACTCAATGTGTACTATAATAGCATGATTTACTTTCAAAACACAGTACCAACTTGGGTAACATGTATAATTAGAAAATGGGGCAATAATACTAAGGTGCCAACTATACAACCAACAAGTCCCAAAAGAGTTAGGGAAGCAGAAGAGCAATGTTGACTGTTATTATCAAAGGTCACTATTATTAATACTCCCCCTGTCTGGCATTTAATAGATGTTTCTTTTGGCCAAGTTCAGTCCTTAGAAGGGAAATCTAGGCAGGAGCTTCTGACAGGCCACAATTATCTACTCCCCATTCATTCCTTTGCCAGTCCCCTTGTATAAACACTGTGATTTTCCAGAGCCTACTGTGCCCACAAGACAGTCCCCAAATGGTAGCCCTGAGCTTTTTACCTTCCTCTACTGCTGGAAGGGGCTTGGACAACTAATAACCACTACCCTTCACTCCACATCTAAACCTTGCGACCAGCTTTCAGCAACCAACAAGTTAACAACTTGTCAACCAATCTTTCCAAGGTTAGAGAATTCCAAGTGAGGTTCCTGGGTACTTTCACAGAGATGTGTTTTGTAAATGTTATTCATGGAGTGGCACTGTGGTACAGTGGGCTGTCACCAGAGATGCTGGCATCCCTTATGATTGTTCAAATCCTGGCTACTCCAATTCTAATCCTGCTCCCTGCTGTGCCTGGGAAAGCAGAGGAATACAACCCAAATACTTGGGCCCCTGCCACCCAGTTCCAGGCTCCTGGATTCAGCCTGGCCCAGGCCCAGAAGTTGTGGCCATTTGGGGAGTGAACCAGCGGATGGAAGAATGATTCTCTCTCTCTCTCTCTCTCTCTCTCTCTATCTCCCTGCCCCCCTCCCTCCCTCCCTCCCTCCCTCGTTTCTTCTCCTTCTCTCTCTGTAACTCTGCCTTTCAAATATATAAATCTTTAATATTTATTTATTTGAGAGGTAGAGACAGAGACAGAGAGATCTTCCATCTGCTGGTTCACTCTCCAAATGGCTGCAACAGCCAGGGCTGGGCCAATCAGAAGGCAGGAGCCAGGAGCTTCTTCTGGGTCTCCCATGTGGGTGCAGGGGCCCAAGGACTTGGGCCATTTTCCCCCTGCTTTCCCAGGCCATCTGCATGGAGCTGGATCACAAGTGGAGCAGCCGGGATTAGAACCAGCACCCATATGGGATGTCAGCACTATAGGTGGAGGCTTAGCCTACTACACCAGCCCCTCAAATCAATAAATCTTAAAGAAAAAAATCTAATCAGCCTGCTTTCATCCCCCCTTCTTCCCTGCATTTCCCTCTGAATCTCAAGCTTTATCAGACTTTCCACAAACAATTTTTTCGAAGAAAGGACTTTCCAACCATACAAGCTGCCCAAAATGCAAGTTGTCACTCAGGCACCTGGAAACGGGAAGTAAAGCAAAGTTGCACAAGTAAGAAGGAAATAATTACCCTACCTCTACCATAAATTGTTCTAAGAAGGAGTTTTCTTCAAATGGCTCTGTCTTCAGTCGACCTGTATCAGAAGGGATACAGAAAAGAAATTTGAGTCTTAGGACAAGTTTCCTATCTGTGAGATGGAAAGAAAACAGAGCACAAGACTCCTTAGGAAAAAACGAGAAAGATGCAGCATCCAGAGACATCCATCCCGAGGGAAAAGAAGGGTTGAGAGCATGTGAGCCAATAGGCGGAGAGGGGGTGATTAACAGCAAAGGGCAGGTTCAGCGGCAACATCTGCTCTAGGGGCTTTCCTGCCACGAAAACAAAGCTGAAACGGAATTTTTATTCTGAAGTGGGAGCCACGCAGCTTCCTAAACTCCCAAGTTCATGTTGCCCTAGTACAGTTTTGCATAGCTGTTGGCTTCCTTCCAAAGTCTTTCCTTGCCATTGCCTAGGACATGTCTGGACTTGGTTGTATTCATAGCTTCTATTAGCCACTTGAGTCCCAGTCAGGGACTCGAGGCAGAGGGATGTGTCACCTGGTATCAAGTCTCTAGTACCTGGTCAGTACCCAGCAGCACTAGGGAAAGCACTTCTCCAATGCAAATGGTTCTCCCCCTTTTCTATGACCTTAGCCTACCTGTACCATTCTCCACCTAACTCCTCCGAGAATGTCCTCTTACCTCGGCTCAGTGTGGCCCCACTCTCCCGGTACTCCTGGATCTCGAGATCTTTCATCCGAAGCAATGTTGCTAGCTCCCTCACTTGGTTCTGCAATGCCAGACTCATACCCATTAGAGGACGAATCAAATGTTGGGAGACCTTTAATGGAGAAGAGAGATCATCAATTAGTCAACAGATGTTTAACAAAGTGCTCCCTAAAACTGTATCAGGTGTAGGGGTATTCAGTACTGTACAACTGTATTCAGCACAGTGGGGTAAACTGCTGCCTGCAGCACCAGCATCCCATATAGACAACCGTCCCAGGGCTGGCTGCTCCACTTCCAATCCAGCTCCCTGCTGATGCACATGGGAAGAGCAACAGGAAGATGGCCCAAATTCCTGGGCCCCTGCACCCATGTGGGAGACCTGGATGAAGCTCCTGGCTCCTGGCTTTGGCCTGGCCCAGCCCAGCCATTGTGGCCATTTGGGGAGTGAACCAGCAGATAAAAGATTTCTTTCTGTCTCTTCCTCTCTTTCTCTCTATAACTCTGCCTTTCAAATAAAATAAATAAATCTTTTAAAAAAAGTATTAGATGCTAGAAAAATACTGAAAAATAAGTGTTTTTGTAGGCATTTACAGTTTCATAGGCAAGCCATCCATTTACATGAATATAAGCACATATGTATTAAATAAATACGTTAAAGAGGTTCACAGATTTTCTACACCAAGACAGGAAAAAATAAAGGAGAACACATTACATTGCTAATCTAAAGTTGCAGGTTAAGTTGCCACTTGGGACACCTAGAGATACAAGTGCCTATTTAAGTTCCAGCTCCTCTGCTTCCAATCCAGCTTCCTATTAATGCATCCTGGGAGGCAGCAGACAATGGGCCAAGTGCTTGGGCCTCTGCCACCTGCATGAGAGACCTGGATGCAGTTCTGGGCTCCTGACTTCAGCCTGACCTGGCTCTGGTTGTTGCCAACATCGGAGGAGTAAACCAGCAGATGGAAGATCTTTCTTGTTCTATCTCACGCTCTCTCTTTCTCTCTCTGCCTCTGTGTGTGTGTGTCACTCTGCCTTTCAAATACATGAAAAATAAATAAATAAACACTTAAAAAAGAGTAGGATATGATAAAGTTGTTAAGAGGAAAGTGTTGGTCAATTCTCAACAGAGCCTGAGAGACAAAAGCAGAAATCCAAGCAACTCTCAAGAAAGTAAGTGTGGAAAAAAATGTGAGAGATGGAGCCGGTGTTATAGCACAGCAACTTAGGCTGCCACCTACAGCAGTTCCAGATCTGGCTGCTCCACCTCCAATCCAGCTCCTTCCTAATGTGCCTGGGAAAGTAGCAGAAGATGGGCTCTTCCACTCCTGACACCCATGGGGGAGACCTGAATGGAGTTTGGGGCTCCTGGTTTTGGACTAGCCCTGGTCGCTGTGGCCATGTGGGGAGTGAACCAGCAAATGAAAGATCTCTTTCTTTATGTCTCTCTCTTTCTGTATAACTTTTCCTTTGAGTTAAATAAATCTTAAAAAAAAAAAAAAAGTGAAAGTGAAAGTGGACATGGCTAAAACAGAGCATGGTAGTTGGAGAATATGAGCAAACACAAATTAACAGAGAAACAGAGAGCTTTGAAGGTCAGATTAGATCAAGAAACAAATTAAGAGCCATATCAGGGCTGATGATAGCCCAAGATGAACCCAGAGTTTTCATCTGCTCCCACAAAACAGCAGACTCTAAAGCTACTGTAACAGAAGCAAGCCAGTCATCAAGAGCTTAGCCTAGGGGCTGAAGCTATGGTGCAGCGGGTTAAGCCTTGGCCTACAGTGCTGGCGTCTTATATGGGCGCTGGTTTATGTCTGGCTGCTCCACCTCAGATCCAGCTCTCTGCAAGGTGCCTGGGAAAGCAGTGGAGGATGGCCCAAGTGCTTGGGCCCCTGTGTCCACATGGGAAACCTGGATAAAGCTCCTGGCTCCTGGCTACGGCCTGGCCCGGCCCTGAACATTGTGGCCATTTGGGGAGTAAACCAGCAGATGGAGGACTTCTGTCCCTGCCTCTTCCCCTCTCTCTGTAACTCCACCTTTCAAATAAATAAATATTTAAGAGAGAGCAAGAGGCCGGCGCCGCGGCTCAATAGGCTAATCCTCCACCTGTGGCGCCAGCACACCGGGTTCTAGTCCCAGTCTGAGTGCTAGATTCTGTTCCGGTTGCTCCTCTTCCAGTCCAACTCTCTGCTGTGGCCTGGAAATGCAGTGGAGGATGGCCCAAGTCCTTGGGCCCTGCACCCCATGGGAGACCAGGAGAAGCACCTGGCTCCTGGCTTCGGATCAGCGCGGTGCGCCGGCCACAGCGGCCATTGGAGGGTGAACCAACGGTAAAAGGAAGACCTTTCTCCCTGTCTCTCTCTCTCACTGTCCACTCTGTCTGTCAAAAAAAAAAAAAAAAGAGAGAGAGAGAGAGAGACACTAGCCCTCTAGTCTCTCTAGAAGGAATAAATCAAGTCCCCTCCACACTTCTTTCTTTTCTTTTTTTTCTTTTAAGATTTGTTTATTTGAAAGGCACAGTAACAGAGAGAGAGACAGATCTTCCATCTACTGATTCACTTCCTAAATGGCCATATCAGACAGATCTGGGTCAGGCCAAAGCCAGGAGCCCAGAACTCCATCGAGATCTCCCACGTGGTTGGCAGGGACTTAAGTACTTAGCCATCATCTGGTGCCTTCCAGGGTATGCAGTAGCAGAAACCTGGAACTGGAAGTGGAGCCGGCACTCAAATCCAGGCACTCCAATATGGGATGCGGGTGTCCTAAGCAGTGCTTTAATCTCGGTGCCAAATGCCTGGCCCCAAATCTTGCTTTTAACAAGAGGCAATAAGGACACAAGCACAGCCACACGGCAGTACGGCCTGGGTGATGCTCTCATATGATAATGTAGAGCTATGTAGAACAATCTTCAGTTCACCTACACAGGGTGTCCACTGGTCTGTCAAGGAAAATAATGAAAATCAATAATCTATTTGTGGCCGGGGAATGTCATCAGAATTCCTTTCACTTCTCTCAAGGTGAACTAAAGGAAGCACCAAGAAGAAATGGCCTAGATCAGAGGTCAGCAAACGTTTTCGGGAAAGGGCCGGATGGTCAATATTTTCAGCTTTGTGGCCATGAAGTCCCTGTTGCAACTATTCAGCTTTGCTGTTGTAGCACGAAAGCAGCCTCAGACAACATGTAAATAAATGAGGTGGCTGTGTTCCAACTGAACTTTACAAAAGCGGCCAGCCAGCCAGATTTGGCCCACTGTGCCCCATGCCAACCCCTGCCCTAGACCTACAAAGGAACACTTTCAGACAAGATACCCACATGCTGGCTTGAAGGGAGGAACAGGTTCTGGGGGGTCCTGGAAGACATAAAGCCAGACCCAAGTCAATCAAGATCAGAAGTCTGCACTCTTCAGACTTTTGTGTTTTCATGTTCCATGAATTTTCCAGGTAAATTTACCACTAACAAAAAGTTCAACCGTGTTACAGCTGGAATTAAGAGGAAAACACTTTTTTCCCACATTTTAAGGGCAGATTAGAAAAGATGGGATCTGGGGAAGACTTAGGGGGTCAGTGGCAGCAGCTTCTGTACTAGCCCCGGGCCCAGGAAATGCAGGGCACTGGCACACAGCAGAAGGCTGGACACTGCGTGGGTCTACAGATGCAGTCACTTCTTCCCATCAAATAGCACATCCCCACCTGGCACTGTCTCCTGGCTCAGGCCTTAGGATAAACCTAAGCCTCCAGGAAGTACTGGTCCAAACATGCACTTCTCTAGATCCAGCCCTAATTTGGTCTTATTCAAGGTGCCTTCCTTTGTAACTATTGAGGTCCCAACAAATTCTACTCCTGGACCCACCAATGAGACAACTTTTCCATTACTTACTAATCTCCCTCACCCAAAAAACCTACACCAGTGCATCAGTCTAACCTTGTCATTATCTCCTGACCCACTATCCCCCAACCCTTTTTTCAACTCCACTCTCTGTAATTCCATGACCCCTATAAAGCCGGGAGATTGCTTAATTGGAGGTCACTTCCTCCTGTGTGGGAGCTCCCTATTCCACTCTCTACCGCCTAATGCAACTGATATCTGTATTCCTGTAATTGTCCTCCCAGAGGGCTCTGTGGTGCCCCAAAACCAGTCTCTCCCGATACCGGTGCTGCAAAACGCCCATGCTAAAAGGGACATAATTATCCTTCCCTTTCTAGCGGCACTAGGTGTTCTTACAGGAGTGGGGACAGGAGTAGCTAGCCTGGCATATGGTACTACCCAGATACAGCAAATGGCAAACACCTTAAATACGGAGCTACAAAATGTTGCAGCCTCCTTTATAAACCTGCAAGACCAGATTGACTCCCTGGCTGATGTGGCCCTTCAAAACAGAAGGGCACTAGACCTCTTACTAGCAGAAAAAGGGGGAACATGCGTATTTCTGGGGGAACAGTGCTGCTTTTTTACTAACAAATCTGGAGTAGTCAGAAACATGGCACAACAACTTAAGGAACGCATTGCCAAACAGCAACAGGAGTACCAGGGACAACAAGGATGGGATCTATTTTCCTCTTTTCTCCCTTGTTTCTCCCTTGGGTACTGCCAACCCTGGGACCCATAATAACTGTAAGGATAATTGTAATGATCGCTCCTTGTGCTCTCAGGCTCATAAAAGATCGAATCCAGGAAGCCTCCAGAGTAGCAGTCAACCAGATGCTTCTCCATACATACATGCCTGTCCCTGCGGAGCCCCAAGATACCCCAGTGGGCCCCTGTAAACGACATCCCCAATCAGCAGGAAGTAGCCAGAGAGATTCATCATCGCTCCCTTTCCTATCATCAAAAGGTCAGGATGATAGCTTTGGGATCTGCAAGGAGGGAAGGCCTATACTTCCAGGAATGGAGAGTCCCTACCTGTACTTCCGGGCAAGAAAAGTCCTTGTCAAGGTCCCTGAGGGTGCCTAAAGGTCAGCCAATGAGGATCAGACCCGCCTCAACCTTTAACCCCCATGACCTGAATCTATAAAAGGAGCACGCCCAATCTTTGACACTTGACTTCCCCAGCCCCCCACCCCCACCCCACCCCCCACCCCCCCACCCCACCCCCGCTCTGCTGCTCTGTTGGGACTGGTGAACCTCGCCCACCCAGGAGTGGAATCCCAATAAAAGCTTGTGAATTAATTGATTCGTCTGCCTGGGAAGATTTGTTATGCACCGGACACCTTGCAGACTTGAACCCAGGTACTCTGATGTGGGATGCACACATCTTGATCACTAGGCTAGACAACTAACTGTTCCTCGGAAAGCTGAATTTAAAAGTAATGAACTGGATATTTGGCAGAGGAAATAACTAAGCAACAAAACATTGACAGTGCCGCTTGGCTGCTTTTAACTGCACACAGTAGGACTCAGGAGCAGCAGCCCGGGCATGGGCACGACCTACATACAGGTGACATGCGCAATTAAAAGGGAATGAAGGTCGGCTCAATAGGCTAATCCTCCACCTAGCAGCGCTGTCACACTGGGTTCTAGTCCCGGTTGCCCCTCTTCCAGGCCAGCTCTCTGCTGTGGCCCGGGAAGGCAGTGGAGGATGGCCCAAGTGCTTGGGCCCTCCACCCCATGGGAGACCAGGAGAAGTACCTGGCTCCTGCCTTCGAATCAGCGCGGTGCACTGGCTGTGCAGCGTGCCAGCCGTGGCGGCCATTGGAGGGTGAACCAAAGGCAAAAGGAAGACCTTTCTCTCTGTCTCTCTCTGTCTCTCTCTGTCTCTCACTATCTACTCTGCCTGTCAAAAAAAAAAGGGGGGGGGGGGGGAATGAAAAGATTTTTTAAATTCACAGCCTAGACAGGGAGAGAGAAAGGAAAAGAGAAAAGTGCCTTCAGGGCAGAAGGATGAGGTGGAGAAACCACTTGCTAAAAAGATTATTGCAGATAAAAAGAAGCTTTGTGCTAATCAGCAAGACAATGGAGAAAAGACATGGAAGAGTATCTCAGAAATCTTTGAGCTGCCCCTCCCATCACAGGCCCAGAGCAAGGACACAACCGGCTCAGGGAACCACATGGCACTTTCCACAGGGTTGCCCGAGACCACCGTGGGATTGGCTTCTCAGCCAGCTAAGTGCTCCATGGTTCATGAGGACTCAGGTGTGGCCCATGCTGGCAGCTGACTTTGGTGTCGGCCTGGTTTTGCAGGCACATAAAAGACAAGAATTTCCACAGAGCTTTTGAAAGGAAAGCCTGGGGAGCCAGACAAAAGTTTGCTGGAGGGTCAGATCCTCTGCAGGGAACTCCTGATGGGGTGGTATCTAGTGGAACTACAGGAATGAGCTAAAGTGGAGACACCAGAAAGGTAGAACAACCAGCGGTGAGCAATGCCTGCTCAGGAAATCCACAGATATCATGAGCAGCCCAGGAAAGTAGCAACGAGGACCAACAAACCACTACCACTGAGACCCCAGAAACAAAGCTACCAGCATGCAATGCCACCTGGGAGAGCTATAAACACAGGACTTCAACCTGTGAGAACTGAAGCATGGGCCGAGCCCAGGAAAACCACAGGGGTAGGTCCCTAAGGTTCCCCTAGTCACTCCCCAGTGATGCCAGACATGGGGCTGTGGGATGTAAAATCTGCCCAGATAGGTTTTAGCCTTGCTTTGGCTGATTACTCCTTTCTAATTGCTCTGGTTTTGGGGGGAAAAATATACGTACTCTATGCTGTCCTGTCCTATCTTGGAAGTATGTAACTTGTTTTTTTTTGTTGTTGTTTCACAGGGGCTCACAGATAGAAGAGTTTGCCCCAAGTCTCAGATGAGACTTTGGATTTCTGAATTAATGCTAGACTGAGTTAAGACTAACACTGGGGCCAGTGTTGTGTCACAGTGCTGCCGACTGCCAACAATGCCGGCGTCCCATACCACAGCACCATTTCTAGTCCTGGCTGTTCTGCTTTTGATCCAGCTCTCTGCAAATGTGCCTGGAAAAGCAGTGGAGGATGATCCAAGTGCTTGGGCCCCTGTCACCTATGTGGGAGACTTGGATGGAATTCCAAGCTCTTGGCTTTGGCCATAGCTGTTGTGATTATTTGGGGAGTGAACCAGGGATGGAGGATCTCTTTCTCTCTCTATCACTCTGCCTTTCAAATAATCAAATACTTAAAAAAAAAAAAAAAAAAGACTTTAAGGGACCAGCGCTGTGATGTAGCAGGTAAAGCTGCCACCTTCAATGCTGGCATCCCATATGGGTGCTGGTTCGAGTCCTGACTGCTTCACTTCCGATACAGCTCCCTGTTAATGGCCTGGGAAAGCAGCAGAAGATGGCCCAAGTGCTTGGGCCCCTGCACCCACGTGGGAGAACTAGAAGAATCCCCTGGTCCTGGCTTCAGATTATCCCAACTCCAGTCATTGAGCCATCTGGGGAGTGAACCAGTGAATGGAAGAGCTCTCTGTGTGTCTCTCCCTCGGTCTATAACTCTGCTTCTCAAATAAATAAATAAATACATAAATCTTTAAAAAAAATCTTTACATTAAAAAAAAAAGAATGATTGCATGTTGTACATAAAAAGGACATGACAAGAGTTTTGGGTGACCAGAGGCAGATGCTGTGGCTTGAAGATCTGTTCACTTATGCAGGAGCTTGGTCCCCAGTGTCTGACAATAGAGGTACTGAAGGTGGAAACTTAATTCAGGATAGTGTTTAGAGATGGGGCTTTGGAAAGTGATTAGTTGGGATTTGTTTGTTAGGGTGGAACCCCCTAATTGAGTCCTGGTGGTTTTATAAGGAGAGAAAAACTATAAATGCATAGAGAGGTCCACACACCTCCACCACAACTCCACCACAATGTGACATGGCAAAGGAGGTCCCTCTCCTAACCCTGTGTCATGCTGTGCTGACCTGGTGCCTCCAAAATCATGACCCAAAGCACTTGTAAATCTCTTTTCTTTAAAAGCAATATCTTGAAAATATCTGTTCATATTACAAGAAAAAAATACCTGTTCATATACAAGAAAGACAGATGAAAATGTGTAACTAGATTAAAAAAAAATCCAGACACTGCAAAAAAATGCCGAGGTGCTTTAGATCAGGACACTCCCTTGTGTTGACAGAGAGCAATGAATGAAGAGATGCCACTCAACAAGTCAACTCAATAAACACCTGCTGGGTGTCTGAGGCCTCACAAGGGTTAAGGATGTCAGGAAGTATGGTGGAGCCAGAAGCAGGAGATGCCAATCTTCTTCCTAGGGAAAAGCCTCCTTATAATTTTCCCTAAAGTCTTCAGATTTCCCATAGAAATGTCCACAAGTCATAGGCAGGAGAGAAAGAAAAGTGACTGGATGAATCCCATCAGGTGATACAGTGAAAGCGTAATAGACCCAGAACTAGGAGACCTTGATTTTCGTCTTGCTTTGATATCAACTAGATGTGAAAATGACTTAATCTCAACTTCTCTCTTGGTCTCTCTTTTCTAAAAAGAAAAGCTATGGAGCTGGAATATTTGCTCTCACGGGTCCATTCTAAAGCTAAAGTTAAGTCATATCACATATGTTCTATTCCTCCCACAGTGAGGTTGGAATTGGTATCTCTACTTTACAGCTAAAAAATAATGAAGCATAAAAATTCAGAACTCGGTGCAGGTGTTTAGCCCAGCGGTCAAGATGGAACTTGGGACACTGGCACTCCATTGTGAAGTGCCTGGGTTCAAGTCGCAGCTCTACTTCTGACCCAGCTTCCTGTTAATGTGCACCCTGGAAACCAGCAGGCGATGACTCAAGTTCTTGAGTCCCTGTCTCCCACATGGGAGACCCAGACTGAGTTCCAACTTTCTGGCTTCAGCTCGACACAGCCCAGTGGTTGTACGCATTTAGGGAGTAAACTAGTGGGTAGAAGCTCTCTTCCATCTGTCTCTCTGTCTTTCAAATAAAAATAAAGGTGTTTTGTTTTGTTTTAGAATTCAGAACTTATTCAAGGTCATGTAAGTAGTCTGAAAGTGATGGAGCTGAATGACAAATTCAAGTCTGCTGGTTCCAAAGCATGTACTTTTTCCTACCACTAAGAAACCTTTGGAGGTGATTCCTAGGAATCATAAAATGACCATAGAAATGGCAAATTTGAAAGTCAGAGTATGGAAGATCAGGAATTATTGGAGCTGGCATTGTAGCACCCAGTGGGTTAAATGGCCACCTGCAACACCAGCATCCCATACTAGAGTGCTGTTCGGAAGTCTGGATACCCTGCTTCAATTTCATTTCCCTGCTAATGCACCTGGGGAATCAGCAGGAGACAGCTCAAGTACTTGGGCCCCTGCCACCTTGTGGGAGACTGGATGGAGTATGGGCTCCTGGCTTGATCCACCCTGGCATTTGTGGCCATTTGGGGAATGAACCAGAGGATGAAAGGTTTCTCTCTCTCTCTCTTTTACTCTTTCTGTCTGTCCTTAGATCATTCTGTCACTCTGCCTTGAAAATAAATAAATCCTAAAAAAAAAAAAAAAAAAAAAAAAGAATTACATTAGATTCTAGAAAGAATAGACAACAGGATAGAGGAAGCATGAAGTTTTCCACAAGCAGAGATGGGCTCAATGTCAGAAAGCAAAAACTCCAGGCCATATGTATTCCATAATGTCCTGCAGAAATTTAAGAACTACTGAATACTCATAAACCATATAAGTATATTATGTCGAAGAAGAAACAGGGAAACAGGTAGTCTCTTGTCTGTGGCTGGTAGGAATGAGACTATACAATGTCTCTGGGAGAAAAACCGGCATCATGTTGGCAAGACTAAAGATAAAAATATTCCTTGACCCAGCTATTCCACTTCTAGGAATTTACTCACACATTTGCACACAGAAGGAAACACAAGGATATTCGCTGTATGGAACAACAAAGGACTACAAATAACTAAGTGCCTACCAGTAGCAGCTCAATTCCACATCTATTAAATAAAGTGCTGTGTTGCCATTAAAAACACTAAGGAAGTTCTTCCAGATGCTTCCATGTGAACAATCTTGGAGTTCTATACTTAAGTGAAAAAAACAAGGTCTAAACAGTGAGGACAGCATGCTACCATCTGTGAACACACATGCATGTGCACAGGAATGTGTGGCATATCCATACAGTCTTGCATATATAGCTTTCTTTAAGAACTCTCAAGCAGCTGCTAACAGTGGTTGCTTTAGAGAACGAAAACCAGGGACTGCAGAAGGGGACAGAAAGGAGACCTATTTTTTCACTGTACACCCTTCAATGCTGCTTGAAATGTTTGCCTTTTGCATGAATTGCCCATTCAAAAACCTATCACAAGAATGAGCAACAAACAAAAATTAGAACTGTGTGACCTCACAGACTCACACACAGCCTGAAATAGCATCCACCTACATACTTGCCAGTGTCTGTTGGCTGTCACTTTTTCCCTATAAAGCTCCCTGAGGCTCAGGGGTTTCCCTGGGATGGCCTTCTTCTCCTTTTAATGGTAAGTATTTTATTTTAATTTAAAGCATAATTGTTAACCAATTCTTCAAATCTCACTTCTCCCCAGGGCCAACCAGAGCCACCCCCTTTTACACACTATTGCCTCTTAACTTAGTGTCTGTCCTCCATTCGAGGAATCTGCCTAGAATAGTGAGTTTTTGTTTACATTTTTTCAGCTATAGTATCATTATGCAAGAGTTCTATATGGCATTCTTTTGAGAGAAGAAAATACTCGAGCTCATCAGCTTCCCAGGAGAACTGCCTCCTCCAGTTATGTTATTCTGAATTTCTAGGGTTTGTAATGTAAAATGAGACTAGCTATTAACTTGGGATTCCCAAAAACTGCCGAAATGTTTGAGTCTCGGAAAAAGCATCACTGAGGAAACAGTGCCCCCTGGTGTCGATTAGAAAAAGCTAAAGGAGTTTTGAATGAACTAGGTATATTCTTGACCGAAAGCTGGATGGAAAATTACACAAGAAATTAAATTAAAATCAACAAATGTGGGGCTGGCACTGTGGCTTAATGGGTTAAGCCATGGCCTGCAGCACTGGCATCCCATATGGGGGCCAGTTCAAGTCCCAGCTGCTCCACTTCTGATCCAGCTCCCAGCTGATGTGCCTGGGAAAGTAGTGGAGGATGGCCCAAATGCTTGGGCCCCTGTACCCATGTGGGAAACCTGAAAGAAGTTCCTGGCTCCTAGCTTCAGCCTGGCACAGCCCAGGCTATTGTGGCCATTTGAGGAGTGAGCCAGCAGATGGAAGATCTTTATATCTCTCTCTCTGTCTCTCCTCTCTCTGTAATTCTACCCTTCAAATAAATAAATATTTAAATAAATCTTTGAAAAGCAGAGTTACAGAGAAAGAGAGATCCTCCATCTACTGATTCACTCCCCAAATGGCCACAATAGCCAAAGCTGGGCTGATCCAAAGCCAGGAGCCAGGAGCTTCTTCCAGGTCTCCCACATGGGTGCAGGGGCCCAAGCATTTGGGCCATAATCTGCTGCTTTTCCAGGCACATTAGCAGGGAGCTGGATTGGAAGTGGAGCAGTCGGGACTTGAACCAGTGCCCATATGGGATGCCAGCACTGCAGGCAGCTGCTTTACCCGCTACACCACAGCACTGGCCCCAATAAATAAGCCTTTTTAAAAAAATCAACAAATGTGAATGCCTACTATATGCTAAGCACTATTTATAGACCTTAGAAATTCAGAAATGAAGGAGAAATAGTTCTTCTAGCACACAAAGCTAGCTTTACTGGGTTCTGGATTTAAAATAAGTATCAGCAAGCAGTTTTTCAAAAAGTCCTTGCAGCCATCCAGTCATCTGTGGATGCCAGAGCATCACAACACCTATGGGAAGCTAAAGAAGGATGATAGAAAATGATGCTCACTTACCTTCAGATCCTCTGCTGGCTCTCACCTTCAAGTCTTCCCAAAAAGACTCTGTCCTCTAAGAGCTATTGACTGAAACAAGCCATTTGTTACTCTTGCAAACTAGTCCTCAATGTCCACCTTTAATTTGTCTGCTTTTTAATCTATTTATTTATTTGAAAGGCACTGACAGAGAGGGGGACATACACACACAGAGTGAGAGAAACAGAGAGATCTTCCATCCCCTGGTTCATTCCTAACCAAGGCTGGGCTAGACTGAAGCCAGGAGCCTGGAACTGCAACCAGGTGTCCCAGGTGGGTGGCAGGGACCCAAGTGCTTGGGACATCTGCTGCTTTTCTGCACAGGGAGCGGGATTGAAAGCAGAACACTGAATCTCAAACTAGTGCTCCAACATGGGATGCTGGTGTCACAGCAGCAGCTTAACTGTACCACAATGCCAGCCCAATGTCCACCTCTAATTTTTAATAGAAGCTCTTAGGGCAAATAAAGGCTACAAGTGAACAGAGAACAATATATTCCTCGTCTCTGAAAATGGGCTTTCAGATCAGACTAATCTGGGTTCAAATTTCAGCTCATTCATTCATTTTTAAGCTGACAGACTGGACAAGTTGCCTTCTATCTCAGTTCCCTAATCTGAAGAATGGGAATACTACACTTATCTCACAGGAAAATCATGAGGATTAAAAGAAAAGATAACATTTAGACAGCTACCTAGCTCTGCCTTGTTCTCAGAGCGATCTTGATAAATCATAAATTGGATCATGTTAAACCCTGCTTAAAGTTTTTCAGTGAATTCCTGTTGCCTTTGGGATACAAGCTAAACTCACTCGAATGTTTTATTTATTTTCCCCAGAAACCTTTTATTTAAAGACTATAAACTTCACTAGAATCCTTTAAACTCTGGCCACTGCCTACTCAGTTTCTTAGGTCTTTGTGTCCACACTGCAGGCATGAAGTTCCTGACTCACCCCGTGTCTCCATGCCTCTTGCTTACAATGATATTTCTCTTTCTTTCCTCCCAACTAGTTCCTGCTCATCTTTAAACTCGGCTCAGAACCTCTCTCTTCAAAGATTCTTTTTCCTCTGATTCTCAAGCCATCATAGACCTTCATCAATCAGATATGATAAATTTCTGTCTGCCCATGTCCCCTCACTAGGTTATAAACTCTAGGAAAAGACTATATTGTTTCAAGTCTGGATATCCAATAATTAGCACATAGTAGGTGCTTCATGAAAGTTGAAAGAATTTATAAAGCTACCCAATAAAGCATGTAGATACAAAATCTGCTCCCTTTGCAAGGAAAGGATTCTTTTCACCTACAGGCTAGTCAAGAAAGGTCTTCTTTCATTGTTGTTGCTGTTGTTATTTATTGATGCAGATGCTGATAAACAGGGGAGGGAGAGGGAGCTTCCATCCACTGGGTCACTCATCAAATGCCCTTAATGCTCCCTGGCTGGGACCAAAGCCAGGAGTAGGGAACTCAAGCCAGGTCTCCCATGCAGGTGCAGGAATACAACTACTCGAGCCATCACCACTGCATCCCAGGGTCTGCATTAGTGGGAAGCTGGAGTCAAGGGTGGCACATGGGATCAAACCCAGGCACTCAGACGTGGGACACAGGCATCTTAACCTACTGGCCAACATCCATCCCAAGAATGTTTTCTAAGTGGAGAAGTTCAAGAGGAGTTTGCACAACAAGCAAAAACACCCAAAGCTTCAACTCCGTCAGCTGGCCCTCCCTGTCCCACACCTGAATCGTACTTACCAGGAAAGGACTAGCTGGGGTGCAGTGGAAATGCCAACAGAAGGGGAGACCAGAGAGCTCACTCCGCACCCGCAGAATCAGTGCCTCTGCCGCACGATCGCTGGAGAAGGTCGCTTCGCTAGGGTGAGCCGCGTCCTTCAACAACGGGTGAAGCAGATTTTCCAAATGACAGAGAAGAGCCGCAGGTGGGGCAGTCAGGCGCTTGTTCAACTCCTAGAGAGACAGAAGCCACACAGAGTGAAGGCGTTAAAAGGAAACTGACTCCCTCACAAGCAAAGGTGATGGAAAACTCTGGGTAACATGAAGACAATGCGTAGGAGAGGAAGAGGAGAGAGGATAAAAACTTCAGCATAGGAACATCATGCACACAGAACAGAAATTCTCCCCCACACCCCCCCCCCCAACCACACACACACAGATCCCAGGCTTCTAGCAGAAGTATAAAACGTTAATTGAAATTGTCTCAGGGATGGCACTGTGGCATAGTAGGTAAAGCTGCTGCCTGCAGTGCCCGAATCCCATATGGGCGCCATTCTAGTCCCGGCTGCTCCTCTTCTGATCCAGCTCTCTGCTATGGTCTGGGAAAGCAGTAGAAGATGGCCCAAGTCCTTGGGCCCCTGGACCCATTGGGGAGACCAAGAAGAAGCTCCTGGCTTCAGATCGGCGCAGCTCCAGCCTTTGCAGCCATCTGGGGAGTGAACCAGCAGGTGAAAGGCCTATTTCTGTCTCTCTCTCTCTCTCTCTCTCTCTCTGGCTTTCTTTAACTCTGCCTTTCAAATAAATAAATCAATCAAGAAAGAAAGAAGAGAGAGAGAGAAAGAAAAGAGAGAGAGAAAAAAAGAGAGAGAGAGAGGAAGGAAGGAAGGAAGGAAGGAAGGAAGGAAGGAAGGAAGGAAGGAAGGAAGGAATGAATTGTCTCAATTAACTCAACCTTCCCTGGCAACCTGCAGTAGGTAAGTTGGTTGATGTGAATGTCTCCTTCTCTTCACACTTACCTTGGCTCGCTGGATGACCACATTAGTGTTCACCTGTTCATGCCACACCTGCTGAAGATCTGAAACCAGCAAGGCATAGCCCTGCTTAGTGATATAGGCCTTGGCCATGAGGGAGTTCTCAGCAAGCTGTAGCCATGCCCATGGCTGCATCAACAGGCCTTGCTCCAATTCCTCCATCTGCAAGAAAGCCCAAATTTAGCAAAAGGCTTCTAGGGTAAGGTGAGGTCTAGGGAGGGCAGCACTCAAACAACTCTAAACTGACTTAGCAGCTGTGACAATCCTCCCAGCTAAAACAGAAGGCAAGGGGCCAGGGCAGGAGTGCAGTGGGTAAGCTGCACCCTGCAGTGCCGCATCCCATGTGGGCACCAGTTTGAGTCCTAGCTGCTCCACTTCCAATCCAGCTCCCTGCTAATGCACCTGGGAAAGCAGCAGGAGATGGCCTGAGTCCTTGGGCCCTTGCACCCAGAAGAAGCTCCTGGCTCCTGGCTTCAGATTGGTGCAGCTCCAGCCATTGCAGCCATTTGGGGAGTGAACCAGCAGATGGAAGATATCTCTGTCTCTCCTTCTCTCTCTCTGTAAATCTACCTTTCAAATCGATAAATAAATTTCTTTATATAAAAAAAAGTAAGGCTTTACATTCTTCCCTGAATATAACCAGCAAAACACCAACCTTACTACCTCTTGGCCAATAAAAATCTATTTAAAATCTTGTGAAGTTTTTATTCATATTAAGTTCCTAGAAGATAAAAATATCTTTCTTTCTTGGTATTTAAGCTTCAGCATATTGATATTAGCATTTCTGCTTTCTAATAATGTAACAATGTGGAAACCACACCATGCTTATTGCATCTTTATCACATTCCTAATAAATACGTCAACATTGCTCTTCCCCAGGACATGTAGAAGAGAATGAATAGTTCCTGTCTTATGAAGCATCATCTATTATAAATGCCTGAGACAGGAAATTCAAATTATTTGATCATTATCTAAAAACAAAGCTCTTGGAGCAGGCGTTTGGTGCCATAACTAAGATGCCATCTGAGAGCCCCCCCCCCCCACCAGAGTGCCTGGGTTGGAGTCCTAGTTCTGTGCCCAATTCCAGTTTCCTGTGAATGTGCACCCACGGAGGCAGCCGGTGGGGACTCAGGTGGGTGCCACGTGGAAAACACAGATCGGGGTTCGGGCTCCTCACTTCCATCTGGCCCATTCTCAGCTCTTGTGGGCACTTGGGGGAGTAAACCGGTAGAAAGGAGCTCTCTCCCTCTCTAACTTTCAAATAAATAATTTTTTAAAATAACAACAAACTCTGGAAGCTCTCAGGATTAAAACAAAAATTCCTGAGTGTTAGGCCTAGCAGCTAAGACATCACTTGGGCCACCCACATTCCATATTGGAGTACCTGGGTTCCATCTCAGCTCGTCTCCGAATTCCAGCTTCTTGCTACTGCATACTCTGTGATGGCTCAAGCAGTGGGGTTCCTTCCACTCATGTGGGAAATCCGGATTCATTCCTGGCTCATGGCTTCAGCTTGCCTAGCCCTAGCAACTGCAGGTGCTTGGAGGGTGAACTGCTGGATGGGAGCTCTCTCTCTTTTTTTTCTGACTCTCAAATAAATAAAATACATAAAAATGGTTTTTCAATTTTATTTCTATGTATTTGAGAGTCAGAGGCAGAGAGAGAGAGAAAGAGAAATCTTCCATCTGCTGGTTCACTCTGCAAATGGTTACAATAGCCAGGGCTAGGCCAGGCCAAAATCAGAAGCCTGAAACTCCATCCAGGTCTTCCACATGGGTGGCAGGGCCTGAGCACTTGAGCCATCATCTGCTGCCTTCCCAGGTGCATTAGCAGGAACCTGGGTGGGACGTGGAGCAGCCAGAATTCAAACCAGCGCTACTACGGGATGCCTGCATTACAGGTGGGAGCTTAACCCACTGTGCCACAACACCAACCCCAATAAAATATTTTTTAAAGTCTCTGATATGGAGGTTCATAATAGAATCTGTGCATGTGACTCCTCTGGGAGTAAATGAAAACTGTGTGCATGCATATCTGCTGACCAGAGGGGGCAAGATCCACAGCTAAGGCCCAATTCTTAAAGGGACAATGGCACATATGAAAAGAAGTAATAAGTTCTGTGTCCAAGAGCAACAGAGAAGATTAAAATTCAACAAGAATCGAAATGACCTAGAAGTCATGAATATGAAGAACATCACAGGTGCAGACACTGAATTAAATTCCACATACGCCCACCAGGAGGCACTGCCATCAATGACATCCTGTCCTGCCGCACTCCCTGGATCTCCTGGAAACTAATTTTCAACCTCAACAGCTACAGCGGTAGCCTTAACCTAGTACTCAGTAACCTGGGCTGCTTGACAGAGAGTTTGATTATTTTTCCTGTGTTGGAAAAAAGGGTGATATAATTTCCTTCATTATTCCAGTATATGCATACAAAATAAAGAGAAGTGCTGGAAGTGGGACATGACTTTTAAATATAAAGAAAACAATGCAATTCCTTGTTCAGTATGATTCACAGAATTATTTCTATCTCAGCCTAAGCCATCATTTTTTCAACCATAGCCTAGTTTTTGAAGCATGACCTTGTAACATAACTTGCACAGTAACTACACGGGTGAAACATATGCAAGTGCTCCAAAAAAGCTCATGGAAAATAAGCATTATGAAAAAACTATCTGAATTTCAAAAATGTTTTGAACCAAAATGCTAACTTGTTCTACTATTTCTGAATAGGGTCTAGTTTGAGGCACTAAGAAAGGTAAGACATCAATTTAAAATGAGTCTCTATCAGAGCAAAGTGAGATCTGCTAAAATTGAAGCAAAAACAAACATCAAATCGATGGTAAAGCTTGGGTGAAATCACTAATGCTGTGCAAAATGTTTGTGGGGACAATGCCCCAAAGGAATCCACAATTCACAAAATGCCTCAGTTGTTTTAAGAAGCGATGACTCAATGTTGAAGATGAAGCCTACAGTAGTAGACTACCCATATCAATTTGCAAGGAAAAGGGCCAGTGCTGTGGCATAGTGGATAAAGCCACCGCCTGCAGTGCCGGCATTCCAAATGGGTGCTGGTTTGAGTCCCGGCTGCTCCTCTTCCGATCCAGCTCTCTGCTATGGCCTGGGAAAGCAGTAGAAGATGGCCCAAGACCTTGGGCCCCAGCACCGATGGGGGAGCCCTGGAGGAAGCTCCAGGTTCCTGGCTTCAGATGGGCGCAGCTCCAGCCAATTTGGGGAGTGAACCTAACCTCTTCTCTCCCCACCTCTCCCCTCCCCTCCCCTCTTCTCTCTCTCTCCCTCCTTCTCTCTCTCCCTGCCTCTGCTTCTTCTGCCTCTCTGTAACTTGGCCTTTCAAATAGATAAATAAATCTTTTTTTAAAAATTTGCAAGGAAAAAAAAATTGTGTGCTAATTGAAGAAGATCAACAATTAACAACAGACACAATAGCAAACACCACAGATTTCCCAACTGGCTCAACTTAGACAGTCTGACTGAAAAATTAAAGTTGAGCAAACTTTCCACCCAAAAGGTGCCAAAACGTTTACCCATACTAGCTGCAGACAAGAGAAGGGCTTTCAATAGAAATTTTAAGCACATAGGATAAGCCTTTGAAGCACTTCTTCAAAGGACTGTAATGGGAGAGGAAATACGAGTTTACCGGTATGATCAGGAAAACAAAGTGCAATCAAAGCAATGGGCCACAAAGACATGGAAGTAGGCAGTCTAGAGCAAATGTCACAGCAATCGTTTTTGGGGATGTTCAGGGCACTTCGCTTGTTGATTTTCTGGAGGCCCAAAGTATGGGAACATCTGCTCACCATGAGATGTGACAAAGTTTGCAAAAACTTTAGCAGAAAAATGCCAGGGAAAGCTTTAGGAGAGAGTCCTTCTCCACCAGGGCAGTGTTCTTACTTGTTTCTCGCATCCAACGACAATTTTGTGAGTTTCAATGGGAAATCATTACCCATCACCTTAGTCTTGATTTGATTTCTTCTGACTTTGTTTTCTAATTAAAAAAAAAAAAATCTCTAAAGGGCACTGATTTTTCTTCAGTTGATAATGTGAAAGACCTTATTGCCATGGTTAGATTCTCAAGACCCTCGGTTCCTTAGGGACGCAGTAAACGGCTGATATCACCATTTACAACTGTGTCTTCAAGTTGATAAAGCTTATGTTGAGAAATGAAGTTTCTATATCTTTTAATTCCAGTTTTCTACCGGCTGGTGAAGCCCCCTTGTATGCGGTGACTAATTTGCAGCAGGCTCAACACCTCAAGTTTGGAGGCCATGAGGACATGTGTGTCACGTTTCCCACAAGCTCTTCCTAGAGGCAGAGGTAATGACTCAGCTGGGCTCTGGACAAGAGTTCCATGGTGCCAAAGGTCGCAAACGCAAATGAGGTCACCAAATTCTTTTATCTCCTTTATAGGCACTCCCCCATGAGCGAAGAGTCATCAAGATGGTTTTTATTATTCTAGCCCGGCCCTTCGGAACGCCCAGCAGCTCAGAACCCTCATATTGACAGATTTTGTTCCCTGTTGCAGAGGTGGGGCGGTGTTGAAATGTGGCTCTATAAACACGTCTGACACACCCTGCACCCGACCTCGCTAGCTATTGCCGCCATTAGTCTCCTGAAGCTGCGGTCTCTAAACTTCACCTTGTTCTTTTTTCCTTCAAGGAAGCCTAACTCGGGAACGCAGAGGGAACGGTGCTGCAGGGAATCAGCGGGGATGGGGGGGTCCCCTCAGCCCAGGTATGCGCCCCAAGTTCCGCCCTCAGCTGTGGGGCCCCTCTGGGCATTCCCTGTGTCGCCTATAGAGGGCAGCACGGCCCAAGAGACCATTCACGCCAGGCCACGCCTGCCCACAGCCTCGCCCCAGAGCCCAGTTTCCATCCACTCTAGCTGTAAGACTGTCCGCTTTCCCATTTCTACAGCACTGCTGGTATCTCTCTCTAAAAAAAAAAAAAAAAAGCCGACCACGCGCAGCTCCGACGCAGCAACCACCAGCCAAAGAACCACCTCAGTCGAGCGCCACAAACCCCGCCAAGCGGCGGGAGGCGGATCGCGCACGCGCGGCTCCGCCCACTCGCGAAGGCCTGCCCCAGGGTCCCGGCTGCGCGCGGTCCCTGCTGGGAGAAGGCACCCGTGCCAGGCCCAGCCAGCAAGTTCTCTGCAGCCTGTGGCGGGCCGTACCCGACCCTGGCCCTGGCCCCGGGCCCTGCCCCGGCCCAGACGAGAGCCAGAGCCTACCTACCGTCAGCTGCCGGAACAGCTCCCGCCCTTCTCGGAGCAGGCCCGCCCGCGCAAGCCGAAAGGCTTAGTGGCAGATCCTCCCCCCCACCCTCACGGGGAGGCAGGGCCTTAGGGCACAGGGGGCGGTGCCCAGGTCCGACGTGGGCGTGGCTTCCGGGCCCTCGATGCTGGTGGAAGGAGCGCCCCGTGGCTGGGCCGATCTCAGTGACAGCCGTCCATTCCTGGAGGACCCGTTTTCCCAGGAAAACCAGCAGTGGTGCGGCGGCCCCTCGTGGAGTCACGCTGGCAGAGTAGTAAGAGTATCGGACAAGGTGCAGGAGAAGGGCGCTGGATTTTGCATTTGTCAAACTCAAGCTACCTCTTTTCCCTCCCTGACCTGTCCAGCCTTTTTCTAAAATTTAAAGCGAGGGGACTGACCGTCCGGAACCTCCCAGGTCCTCACCAGCGATAGCGTTGTTTAGGAGTGGAACCTCCCGGCCTGAGTCTCTTGGTCTGACCTACACTGTCCTCGTCCACGCGTTTTTCTTTTCCCCTTCAGCCACCCCTGTACTTGGGGTCCTTCACCCCTGTGGAACCTGAAACTCCTCCACTCACCGTGTACCTTCTGTGACTCGTGCTTTTGCCCCAACTGGGTCCCCTCGCCTGCAAATTTCTCCCCATCCGCTTCCCAAAACCAAGAATTCTCTTCATTTGTCTGGGCCATTGGTGCTTCCATAGAGCCTTTCCCACAATCCCCCATAAGAATGAACTGTCCCTTCCTCTTTGCACTCACATTATTTTATTCATTACAGGCTACCTTCTGCTTTCCGTTTTAACTAGAATTATATGATTCTTTTAAAATAGTAAATACCTTAAGAGTGCAGGCACCCAGTCATATCCATAACTTTAATTTTGGGGTCTTGCATATGGGGGAGGGGCATTCAATAAATATTAAGTGAATGCTAGGGTTCAAGTGGCATTGATAGTTCAAAGGCAAAAATCTCATTCATGGCTCGCTAAACCATGGCCCCTACTCTGGAACCGGGCAAATTTAAGAGAAGAAAAGGCAGCCCACCTTGTTGGGAAGTGAGGCCTCTCGCTGGGGCAATGGTAAACACATACAAACATGCACACCCTCTCCCTAGGACAGAGTAGGCCTCGGGAGCTGACTCCCCAGCGATTTGGGAATTAGAGCTAAACTAACCAGGGCCGAAGTAAGAGTCCTGGCGATGACTAGGACCTTACAACCGCTCTGCTAGATGCAAATCTCACCCCCGAGGTCTTCAGGCAGTGGGCAGAGGCAGTGGAGGGGCTGGGGGATGCAGGAACACAGGTTCCTGAAGCCATCTTGGCAGCAGCAGAGCCATGAAGACGGCCAAGCCCAAAATGAAGCTGTTACTCCTGGAGTCAATGTCAGCCAGGGAGAAGCTGGAGAGTCCAGCAGGCGGCACCACAGCCTGGGTCTCCCCCAGCACTCCACCTGGCGCCTACAGAAGAAATCGAGGGGTCGGGAGAGGGCTGGCACAGCACACTACAGGCAGAGCAGGTTGTGATGGGAAATGAGAACCCAAAGGCTTGTTACTGCTCCTGCAAGAAACTCAGAAGCCGGGTCAGGAGTCCGGGATGTCAGGCTGAGAAAATGAGAGCAGCTGCCACAAGTTCATATCCGCTTATCTAGAGAGGCCCAGAGAGAGGGTGCCAGCCTAAACAACTGGGGTGGGGGTCCTGATCCAAGAGCAGCCCTGCTGATGCATCCACTCATGGTGGATGGTGGGGAGGAGCAGAGCCAGCCTTGGGGAGAGCCCAAGCCCCACGCAGAGGAGCCCCACTAAGTGGCCCACTCGCCAAGATCCAGACTACGTGAAGAAGAGACACTGGGCAGTGCAGCTGTCTCCATAACAGTCTGACTCTACCTGGCCGGCTCCCTCGTCATCTGAATCCCAACTCAGATGGTACCTTTCCAAGGTACCTGACCACTGTATCTGAAGTCGCCTCCTCTCTCCACCACACTTTGTTTTCTTCATAGTACTTGTCCCTCTCTGAAATGACCCCTTTGCCTCCTTCAATTGTCTGCCTCTCCTTCTATGAAGTCCTCAAGACAGCAGGACTTTTTCTGGCTTTTTCCTTTACCCCAGCCCAGGCACTTGCCTAAGGCACAGGAGTTCAGTGGTGTTCTGTTGTCTGCCCCACATTCCCACCCTCTCCCCTCCTCTAAGCACCTCCCTAAGTGATGTCACCGATATGAGTGCTGACCTAGTGCTGGCCACAGCTGGAAACTATCGGTGCAAGCTCCCTTCCTTCTCCCACACCTGCAGCTCTCCTGGTTGGCACACCTGGAAAAGGCTCACTGTGCCCATGTTGGGGAAGCTGGAAGCCGTGTCCCTGGGATTCCCCAGCAGCCCAGCCAACACACCACCCAGCCCCTCCAAGCTCAGCGCTCAACTGCATGTGTGTAGAGGGGGAGGAGGCAAATGCAGCATCTGGCCACACAGGGCATAGCAGCCTAGGAAGCTGGTGGAAGCTGCCAAGGCCTTGGAGCTGCCTGCAGCCAGAGCTCTGGGTGTCAACAAGGGTCAATCCCAATCACTTGAGGAAGAAGAAGGAGCCTCCTTGGACTAGCCTGAAGCCTGCAGCACCCCTCTGCCTCCAGTGGTGTGTATGATGCAAAGCATGGACACCCCCATTGTCTTTGCAGATAATATCTCAGGCCCAAACCACTGAACTCTAAGGAGAAAGGCCCATCCTTTCCCAGGGTCTACAGGCCTACTGTGGTCTGCCCCCACCTCTTTCTCCAGCTTCATCTTGCACCGCACGCCACCTCTCTTCCCTGGGTCTGGACACACTGCCCTTGTTTTGGGCCCTTGGACTTGGCAGTGCTTCAGGACAACACACGGTGTTGCATATGCTGTTCTCTCTGCCTAGAACACACTTCTCTCCTGCCTCCTGCCTGCTTAGCTCCCTCTCACCTCTTACACCTCAGCCATCTCTCCCCCAAGACCTGGTCCCAACTTCCCTGATGTAGCCAAGTTCCCCATTAGGAGCCCTCATCACACAATGTATCTCCCCTTGGCTACACTTACTGCTGGGGCAATTTCACATTCCCTTGAGTGGCTACTTAATAGCGCGTGTTTTCTGGCATAGACTGGGCTCTGCAAAGGCGGCTCTGTGCCTGTTCATCAGGAAGGCCCCTGCCACGTGCTTAGCATATGATCAACTCTTAACAGACCCTTATTCAATTGATGAATGAGCAAACTTCACACATAAGCCTCACGAACCATCTTTCTTTTCTGTGCTAGGGGACCACCACAAATGCTCACAAGGACTGGTGATACGAACCTGAAAAGTGGGCAAGCCAAGTCAGTTGGGAGCCATGGGGCTTCTAGAAACTGGTTATGTCTGTCTCCAACACTGCCCAAATGAAACACCTGTGGTGAGGGGCTGCCATGCCCCTCAGATGAACACTTTCTCTCTGCTGTGTGTTTCGGGCAAATACGGGATTGACCTCAGACATGAAATCTTGAGTCCAAAGAAATAGATACCTTGATGGGAGCAGGCCAACGAGGAGCTGGGAGAAAACTTACCCGGGTGAGACAGCCAAAACCAGGGTGCCGTCAAGGGCATAGACGCCTCCCAGGGAAGAGCTCTGAGACTCAGAAGGGCAGCCATGACCCACATGCAGGCCACAGGGACCAGCACCTGAGGGGCAAGACTGAGACAGAGGAGAAGAGCCCCTCCCCCAGAACCTTTGGAGCCAACCTTGGAGGGTGGACAGAAGCCAAAAAGTGGAGGCCCTGAACGAGCCCTCCCTACCAGTCCTTCTCACCTCGACTTCCTCTGCCCAGTCCCCCACCTTCCTAGAGGAGCCAGAGAGCAGGGGTGTGAGTTGAAGGGGTTGAAGCTGGCCTCCAGGGGCATGGGGGTACCTGGAGGGGCCCAGGTGCTGAGAACACACCACCGCGAGCAGGATCAGCCCAGGAGAGAGAAGGAGCTTCATGGGCGAGAGGCAGTGGGCACCCTGCGGGGTGGAAATGGGGATGGGAGGGAGCAGAATGCCAGAAAAGGGGGCCTCAGAGAAAGTCCCGTCCCCTAGAAGAGGCAGGAAGCACCCTGGGCATGGGTCACGGAAAAGTCTTGGATCCCAGATCTAAAGCGTGTTGCCCTGTTCAGGTCACTGCTGGATCTGACATGGCCAGCAGCTCTGCCCATCACCACCCCAGTGAACTGACACCCCTCAGGACTCAGGTACAGCAAGGTCAGTTCCCAGTGAGCAGAGCAGAACTGAGCCAACTCCCTGTGGGCACAGCGCCCTGCCACAACCGGGCTGGAGGCCAGCACCAGGGGTCCACAGTGGGGGAACATGCAGCCAGGACCCCCCCACACCCAGCAATCCCAGTGCACCCTACAGCAGCCCGGATACCACCACTGCCCCTGACACTTGGTGGAGTGGAGGGGGAGAAGAGTTTCTGCTCAGCCAAGTTCACCTCAGCTGAGACTTCCTAACTAAACCCCGGGAGGGGTCCTTCCTGTGACCCCTTCCCCCAGAGCATCTCAATCCCTGCCTGATGAAAATAGCCTCCTCAGGGCCGTCCACCTGCAGTGTCGGCATCCCATATGGGCGCTGGTTTGAGTCCTGGCTGCTCCACTTCCAATCCAGCTCTCTGCTATGGCCTGGGAAAGCAGTAGAAGATGGCCCAAGTCCTTGGGCCCCTGCACCCATGTGGGAGGCCTAGAAGAAGCTCCTGGCTCCTGGCTTCAGATCAGTGCAGCTCCAGCCATTGCAACCAATTGGGGAGTGAACCAGCAGATGGAAGACCTTGCTCTCTCTCTCTCTCTCTCTCTGCCTCCCCTTCTCTCTGTGTGTAACTCTGACTTCCAAATAAAGAAATCTTTTTTTAAAATCTAAATATTTGAAAAAAAAAAGAAGAAAAGAAAATAGCCTCCCCTGGCCCAGCACCACCTTTAACTCTCCTGCTTCCACTCCCCAGAGCTCCAGACCATGGCCACCAGGGCCCCTACATAGGTGCAGCGCAAAGCAGGCTGGGAGGAGTTAGGAGCATGGAGAACAAAGGAAATGGGATGGAGACCTATTGCTCTTTCATGCTAGCTGGTGCCTGGCCACCACTGTCCAACGTCTATCCTGCACCCACTTATACCTGTATGCTCAGATGAGCACCAAAGCCCACCCTACCCCTTGTCCTTGCTCTATGCACTCAGTTTCCACGTGTCTGGATGACCAGAGGTAGCTTCTGTCTGGTCAGCAGCAGAGCAGGGATAAGGAACTCTAAGGAAACATGTGGCAGCTAACAGGACCCCAGGCCTCTCCTCCACCCCAGGATCCCGGCCCCTCACCTACTGTCCAGCCAAGCTTGCAGAATGGTCAACACCCCACATGAAAAGAAGCTGGAGGCCAGGAGCTGAGAAGGGGAGTAGGGAGTCCTCCAGGAAGGAGACTGTGAAGCAGGAGCAGGTGGGAGGCACAGGGCAGAGAAGCCAGGACCAAGATATGCTGCGGATAGAGGAACGGGGAGGAGCAGTCTTCAGAAAAGGGCAGAGGCACCTGATTCCAGAGGGGATCACGTGCCACACCTGCTTTGGCCAGCAGCACCACCTCCTGCACCTCTACCTCCTACCTGCAGAGCCAGAAGCCAGCTGAGACGACAGGGGCAAGGCCCACTCCAGGAGACCCAAGAGTGCAAGGAGGGATTCTGGGGAGGAGGCAATGTCAGGGGAGCCAGGGCACCCCGGGAGTCTGTGGATTGGACTTGGGTGAGATGGGGGTGGGGGGGTGATCGGCTCAGGCTGCCCTGTCTGTGGTCTTGTCTTGGCTATCTGGGGCCAGAGTTAGGAAGAGTAAGAAGAGTTTAGCATTTGGGTGAATTTAGCTCCCTGAGGGTGTAGAGAGGGTAGGGGTGTCAACAAAGCGGAGCAGCATAAGGATGAGGCATTTGGGGCAGGACAGGGCCCTCTCACCTTTGCCCAGCTCTTGTGCAAATCCCATCAGCCATTAACCCGGGAGCTGCGCTCTGGACCCCTCCCCCAAGAATCTTTATCCAGATTCTCTGCTCTTAGACCAGTCTCTGGGAAGGGGGTGCAGTGTGGAGGGGACAGGGGAGGAGAGGTGCCCTGGGGAGGTTTTGTACTCTGTTTCCTCCCACCACCAGAACCATCATTGCTACATCCACAATTCTTAACCCTTTTGGGACCAGGCCCCACGGGCTGGCTCAAAATGAAACTCAACGGTGGGGGGAAGTGGGCTGGCATTGTGGCATAGTAGGTAAAGCCGCTGCCTGCCGTGCCAGCATCCCATATGGGCGCTGGTTCGAGTCCCAGCTGCTCCACTTCCGAACCAGCTCTTTGCTATGGCCTGGGAAAACAGAAGATGGCCCAACTCTTTGGGATCCTGCACCTGCGTGGGAGACCTGGCAGAAGCTCCTGGCTCCTGGCTTTGGATCGGTGCAGCTCTATTCGTTGTGGCCAACTGGGGAGTGAACCAGTGGATGAGGAAAACCTCTCTGTCTCTATCTCTGCCTCTCTCTGTATAACTCTTTCAAATAATTAATGTTAAAAAGAATACACTGCATCACACCGCATCAGTGTGACCATCACAGCTGTGACTCTGTAAATGTTTTCATTGTAACATGCAGAAATAGAATTTTTAGTAACTTGTATTGCAAAATGTGAAAGTTTGAGCACAAACCAGAAGACAATGTAGCAGTACAATCGCCACAGCGAAATGCAGAATGACCATGGACATGACAGCAGCGATGCCAGTGGACACTGGTGCTTGACTGGGGACTCAGCTGCCGGGAGCAGTGCTGACGCTGGTGGGCAGATTTTCCAAACCAGTGAGCAAAGTGCTGATCAAAATGAGTAGTTTTGATTTCCAGGGAGGTATGTATGTGGTAACCGCAGTCCTTTTCAGAAGGTACAAAGATGACTTGACATGTGGAAATTCTAGGCTCAGACAAACCTGTACAGGGTTTTCACATACATGGTGACCGGCCAGTCATTTGAAAGTTGTCTTCATAGAAAGCTGTGAACTTATCATAAAGACGGGGTTCCTGAGCACCTCGGGCTATCCAGCATCCTGCTCAGGCTGACCACACGACCCCACCACCAATCCTTGTGACAATCAAACAATGGCCAAAATGCCCCCTAGAGGGCAGTGCCACCTCTGCAGTGGACGACCATTGGCAGCCCCAGACGCCCAGTTTTCCTTCCTCCAGCGAGCACCAGCTTCGGAGTTCCTCTAACACCACCACCTTCTACCATGTGTCAGATCAGTGAGGACGTCAGGATACAAGGTGGCCTGCCCCTAAGGAGCCCAGGGCACTCTGCTGGATACAGGGCTTGGCTCCCTAAGGATCCAAGGATGGTGCTATCCAGAACATTCAACAAGGCCAGCCCCAGGCATGGGACAGTCACCACTTATGTTCCATGGCATCCCAAGTGGAACAGCACTGGGGCCCCAGGGTGGCGGAAGCAGGGACGAGAGCAAGTTTGAAATAGGAACCTCTGGGGGCCGGTGTTGTGGTGCCACCATCCCATATCGATGCCGGTTACAGTCCCCAATGCTCCACCTTTGATCCAGCTTCCTGCTAATGCACCTGGGAAAACTGGAAGATGGCCCAAGTGCTTGGACCCCTGTAACCACACAGGAGACCCAGAAGAAGCTCCTGGCTCCTGGCTTCAGTCTGGCCCAGCCCTGGCTGTTACAGCCATTTGGGCAGTGAACCAGTGGATGGAAGATCTCTCCCTCTCCCTCTCAGGATAACTCTTTCAGAGAAATAAAAATAGAATGCTAAAAAAGAGGGAAAAAAATGGGAACCTCTGACTGATGTCAGACAATAGAGGGGTTCTGAAAGGGGCTCAGGGAAAAGGATTTGCAAGGTGACGAGATCAGGAAGTGGAGGGGTGAGGGGTGGGGAAGGCAGGTACGGGCAGGAAAATTCTTCAAGGGCTGCTGCAGAAGGAAAAGGCAGGCCATGCAACTCAGACTGTTTATTGAAACCTCAGTTCTACAAAAGCGTGAAAAACCCAGATAAAAAGCGGCAGCCAGAGACGGCTGTGGACAGATCACCCCGGAAAAGACCAGAAGAGAGGGAAGCCTAGGAGTGCGGCAATAAGGTTGGAAGACAAAAGGTCAAGATTAAAGGTCCCAGCAGTCCTTGGCTCCCTTAGACTACACCCAAGGGGCGGGTATAGCGAGGGGCCCACCTCACTCAGACCTCCCCTAGCAGCTCCCACCCTGGCCCCATCAGTCCCCGGCTCTCCTGCCTTCGGGACATCACACAGGCTCAGGTCAATGTTTCCTTCCTCCCCTCACCCCACCTCCCCCATTTCCCACACTGCTCCTTTCATCCTAGGGAACTCAAAAGCAGACTTCTAGAAGAGCCCGGGGTGGGGGGGCAGAAACTGCAGCGTCTCCTCTGTCCATCTGTGACGTGCCTGTGGTCACCGAGCCGAAGCTTTCCCTGGCACAACACTGGCTGGCCAAGCAGCCAGCCTCTGAGGTCTAGGAGCGAACAACCTAACGACCTTTAGTCCTTCTGCCCAACAACCCCTTAAGCTCCTACCCAGGAGGACAGGGGACCAGCCAAGGACCCAGAGAGGTAGAGAGCGTGTAAATCAAGCTTTGCTGCTCCAGGTTCTCAGAGACTCCCAAATCCTCTTTAGGCATTCCTCGGAGCCCTTCCTAGCCTGGGAAAATGAAAGATTTGAGGCGGGCCAGCTCCATGACACTGAAAAGCGAACACTGCTGGGGCTGGGGGAGTGGAGGAGGGACTGGGCTCCAGGGCCAGGATGGAGCCAGGCCATGAGTGTGGTACCAAGTGCTGGGTGGCCCAGTGGGGACCGTATGGTTGGGATCGTGGCAGGCATGGCAAGTGGGGGAGTCTTTCTGGAGCTTCTGGCAAAGGGGGCAATTATGGAGAAGAGTGGGAGGGGCAGGGGGGTCAGGGGGAGGCAGCGGCGGAGGAGCCAGTGGGGCCAGAAGACTGCCCCAGAGTGAACGCAGCCCCATGTCGCCTCCCAGGCAGCTGGAGATGTTAGCAGGTGACGGCAGGCACTGTGGCACAGGAGAAGGGATGCAGGGCTCCAAAAGGCATCTGGAGGTCAATCCAAGGTCAGGAGGACCAGGTGAGGGGCTGCAGGACAGCCCCAACGACTGGTGTATTACAGCCACTGATGCCACAGCCAAGGCCACACTGCTCACATACGCCATGGCTAACAGGCAGGACAGCTACAAGAGAGGAAGTTAAGAAGCAGGTTTCTGACTGTCTTTAACACACTCTCCCATCTCCAGAAATGTGTATTCAAGTTGTAGCTCTCTTTGGCCTTTTACACCCCACCCTACCCATCTGCTTCCAAACCCCACCTCCTCAGCCTATCCCACCCTACACTCCAGCCCCCTCATGCCCCTGATCCATCCTAACCCCGCCTCACCTTTACCAGGCGCTGGCAGAGGGAGCCCAGGGCCAGCTGCCACGTCGGCTGCTCCAGCAGCACGCACAGGTCTGTGTAGGTGTACCAGCCCCGCCGCCGTCCCTGCTGCTCGGCCACGCTGGTGGAAGATGAGAAGACACCATGAGTCTGTGACTCTCCCAAGGCCAGCCTGCAGCCTTCCTACCCCTCAGGGCCCGCCGGAAAATACTGGGGAGCCTGCTACAGAGTCCAGCTGCTGAGGCAGAGCCTGAGGATGAGAGTAAAGCCTGCATCTCTTCTTGTTTTTCTGAGAGGCAAGGAAGAGACAGAGGAAGTTCCCATCCACTGGTTCAGTTCTCAGATGCCCCAGTAGCCAGGGCTGGGCTCCAAAGCTGGGAGCCAGGAACTCAATCCAGGTATCCCACATGAGTGGCAGGACCCAACTACTGGAGCCACCAGCACCGCCTCCCAGGGTCTGTGCTGGCAAAAATCTGTAGTCAACAGTAGCAGGAGGAACCAAACCCAGGAACTCCAACGACAAGGGAATCTTCACTGCTGGGCTACATGTCTGCCCCAAACCAGTATCTTTAAATGTATTGCTCCTACTCTCCTGAAGTGGCGCAGACAGCTCTGGGCAATTCTCTTTCCTGTCTTTCCCTCCTCGTTATCCCTCATGTCCAGCTCGTATGACTTAGGTCTCAGGCCCCAAATCCCTCGAGCCCTCCTCCCAATCTGCAGAACATACCAGCTCTCCAGCCAGCTCAGCACCTCAAAGATCTCCCGAGGGTCCGTGTAGAGACGCCAGTCCTGTGGGCGAGAAGAGACTCTGACATGAGCTGCAGCAGCTACTGCAGCTACCATCGCCACCGTGGCTAACACTCCCTTGGCACTTCCTACAAGCCGGAAACTACTGCGAAAGCTAAAGTTTTCACACATTACTTCGTTTAACCACCACCTACCTGGCTTCTCAATACACCTTCCACTAAGGGCGAAGGAAGAAAATAACCCTGAGAGTGTCTGTAGGGAGATCAGGGAAAGTCTGGAAGCAAATAATCAGAACCCGACATGGTAAGGCCTAACTCATGACCTCACCACTCCAGGGACCACCAAAAGTTGTGGTGTAGCAGGTTAAGCCACCACCTGCAATGCCAGCATCACACGTGTGCTGGATCAAGTCTTGGCTGCTCCACTCCTGATTCCACGTGGGAATGCAGCAGAAGATGGCTGCAAGTGCTTGGGCTCCTGCCCCCACACAGGAGACCAGAAAAAGCTCCTGACTCCTAGTTTCAGCCTGGCACAGCCTGGGCCATTACAGCCATTTGGGGAGCGAACTAGCAGATGGAAGATCGATCTCTCGCTCTCTCTGCCTCTCTAAGTCTGACTTCCAAATAACTAAAATAAAACTTATATATATAAACTGTGGTTACTCCTGAAGGAATAGGAAGAAAAAACACGGACAGACGGACAGGAGGATGAGACAGGGAGAGATGACAAAGAAACAGAACACAGTGAGAACAAAGGATGCAACGAAGGGGCTGAGGGGCGGAGAAACAGAGCAAGACGAAGGACAGCTGCTCACCATGGCCCTCAGGAAGCCCCGCTCCAGGGCATTCAGGGTGGGCACGGCCACACCCCCAGCAGCTCCCCATTCGTCATTGAACACCTCCTCCTCCTCCCCTTCGTCATACAGGTACTTGCTGGCCACCATCTGCAGAGGCACCACAAGTGATGTCAGCAGAGCTCACTCCGGGCTTCAGGCGCACCAGGGAGTTAAGGGGCGGGGCATCTCACCATGGAGATCAGGAACAAATCAGAGGACGACACGTGCTGCAGGTAGTCTGGGTTTCGGTGCCGGAGGCGCTCAATGTACACCAGAGCCAGCATCATAGCGCATGGGGAGATGCACGCCTCCCTGGGTGGTGGAAAGGCCCAGTAATTAAACCCAAGGGTCCTTCTGCTCCTGCAGTTTTAAGATGCTCAACGCTATGTCTACATCTTCAGAGATAAACATTCGCCTCTCTCCAGGGCCCAACCCTCTCAACCTCTGCCCCCTCACTTCCAGGCTCACCGGGACACATGTGCTACGTATTTCTTCTGGAGCCGGCGAATAGGGCTGGGGGCCGCCTTCTGCAGCAGTTCCACAGCAATGTCTGCAAGGGACAGAGGCAGGCAGACTGACAAACAGCCCCCTCCCAGCCCCCACTGCTCTCGGAGGCCAGGACTGCATGAGGCCTTACAGACAGGACCGCAGTAACAAAACAGAGGTCCTCCCACGCTGTGCGACCAAAGGTCTATTCCAAGTTTGATTTTCGGCTCCTTGCATCAGGAAGGAGCTCCATTTCCCATCATTTGAAATTATTCAAGTCGCTCATTTCAGGAGTAAACACAGCTTGTTTACTTGGGAAACGCATGGTGGACCTCTTTGGAAAATCAAATGTTTCTGGTATACAAAATCAAAAATGATGTAGATTTGTTTTCATCAAAGTATTTTTTTTAATTCACTTGGGCTAAAAGAACGTGAAGCATAAACTGTCTTCCTAAACCAAGCACCACCAAGGAAAGCTGCAGTCACTGCCGACACCCCCATCTCCTCACTTCTCACCTGCCACAGGGCTGGAGAGCTCCTCCAGGCTGCAGTCCGTCTCCCAGTCCCAGCCATAGTAGAGTCTCCTTCGGATCCTGGCACTCAGCTTCTGGTGTCCTGGGAGGAACTGAAACAGGGCGGTGAGGTGGTGGAGGGTGCAGGGCAGGGCAGGGAGATCCCGGCTCCGGGCTGGAGCTCCGGGCCGTGGGGACCCACCCGGCCTGATCCTCGGATTGTTTGCCAATGGCAGCCTGGCCCACGGGGCGCACAGCCACCCTGGGCTCCCCGGGACAGGGTTCAATGTCGCCAGCCTTACCCCCTATTGCTACACCCACGGCTCTCCCTCAGGGCCCCAGCGGCCGCGGCCTGGAGTAGGCACGGCTCAAGCAGCTGCCGCCCCGGACCCAGCACGGCAGCCAGGCGAGCTCGAGGCTCCACGCGGCCCGGAGGGGAGCGCAGGAGCCTGGGAAGGGGCGGGCCGCGTGCTCACCGAGAAGTCCTGGAAGCCAGTGAGGGAGAAGGTGCCTTCTTCGTCCAGTAGGAGCCCGGCCAGGTCCATCGCGTCGCCAGCCACCGCCCTGCCAAGCTGGAAGGGAAGGAGTCGTAAGGGGCCCCCGGAGCGGTCCTCGCCCGCCGGCCCACCTGCCCCAAGCCTCCCGGGTGCGGGCCGCCGCCCTCGCCCGCGCAGCCCCCTCCCCTCGCGGAGGCAGTGACAGGCGGGGCCCCGGGAGGCGGGTGCCTCTTCCTGTTCCGCCCGGGGCGCGGCGCTCACCTCCCCGGGTAAGCGGAGACCCGACTCTGCCGGTGCCCGCGTCCGCCCCGCGTTTACAAGTCGCGGGGGCGTCGCCGGCGAGTCAGCGCGCCCGGCACTTCCTGCCGCCCGCCCGGCCTCCCGATCTGCCCCAGCCGGGCCAAGTCCCAGAGCAGAGCCCCAGGGGCCCTCGCCTGAGAAACGGGGACAGTTCCTAGGGGACCACGCCGCACGGAGGTTGAACGAGCGAGGCAGACCTTGCCGTGGAGACGTGGATACAACAGCGAGTTGTGCCCGGGTGTTTTCTAGAAGGCGCGATGCACACGCTCAGCCACGAGGCTGAAACGGTGCCCGAGAGACAGGGCGGGAGAAGAACCCTTTGGGTACCGTTCCGAAGTTTAAACCTAAGTAAATGCTGTATTTTGGAGTGTTGCTGCCGAAGAGGAAATGATCCCAAGGAAACACGGAAGGCCACACAAAAGGCTGACACGTCCCCCCCCCCCCCGAAAGTAAACATTGAACAAGGTTTTATTCTTAAACTCACCCTCCCGCCCCCAATTTCACTCTTCCGGGGTGGGGGGGGGCGGGGAGGAAGCCGCTCCGAAAGTTTACGGAAGGAAGCTACGTTTCCGAGTGGGTGAAGCTGTTTTCGAGTCCGACGAGTGACGCGCTGCTGTTTGTTTACCCGCTGAGGGGAGGGACCTGGGAGGACCCGGGCGCCCCGAGTTGAGCAATGGGACGGCCGCCGCCCTTTCCGAACAGAAACGGACCCTCCCGGGGATCCCGGCCTCGTCTGGAAGCCCACTTCCTGGCCTCCCGCGCGGACTGCACCGCGGACACGGAGCGAGCGCCAGACAGCCCCCCCACACACACACCACGCCGCCCTGTCTACACTGCCAGAACAGAATGGTGCCCACAGGCCCGGACCCTGACCCCGGGTCAGGACTTCAGCAAACACCCACCCGCGTAGGCGCGGGGGTCACGGCGGCCGCCGGCGCGCACGCGCGGCCCGCCCTATCCCGCCGGTTAGCCAGCGTCACGTGACGGGTTCGTCGCTCCGCCGTCACGTGACGCCCGTCCGCCAGCCTCTGGCCTCCTCGGCGTGCGCCCCCTTCCGCCTGACGCGCCCCCGGCGGCGGCCGCGCAGCCCTGGCTCCTCGCGGGCTCGGGCGGCGGCTGCGGCGGGGCTATGGCGAGCGGCGGTGGAGGCGGTAACACCGGCGCGGCCGGAGGCCAGGGGCTGGGCCTGAGCCTCGGCCTGGGCCTGAGCCTAGGCATGGGTGAGGCCACTGGCGAGGCGGAGGAGGAGGCGGCCGCGGCCGAGGCGGTGGGACGCCTGGCTACGACGCTGTGGCTGCGGCTCCGCGGCTGGGAGGCGGTGCTGGCGGCGGCGCAGCGGCTGCTGGTGTGGGAGAAGCCGCTGCACAGTCTGGTCACAGCGGCCGCGCTCAACGGCCTCTTCTGGTAACGGCCGCGGAGGAGGGGGCGGGGCCGGGCTGCGCGGGAGAGCGGGGGCGGGAGGGGCCTGGGTTGTCACTTGGCCTGGGGGGAGGTCCTGTGCCCCGGTTTGGGGGAGGCTGACGTCCGCCCGGCTTGCGCCGGCCCTCTGCGTCCGGGGCGCGAGCGAGGCCTGCAGGTGCGGTTCCCCCGTCCGTTGGCGCCCCTCCGCCTTTAGCGATGGGTGCAGGAGCCTGTGGCACCCGCTCACCGCTGGGCTCTCCCCCTAAGGCTGCTGTCTTCGTCGTCCCTCCGGCCCTTCTTCCTGCTCAGCATCTCACTGCTGGCCTATTTTCTCCTGGATCTTTGGCAGCCTCGCTTTCTCCCGGAGGTTTCAGGTACGCGTTTCTTTATGCATTCGTCAAGCAGCCATTGTGTACTTGGATGGAGTTGGCTGGTGAGGGGAACCCTGCCCCTCCCCGCTCCTCCGTTATAGGAAATTGCCTGTGATGAGAGTTGTCCCTTTCCCAGAATTGATGTTACCGTGGGTGTAGTGGTTACCAGTGTGGACTCCACAACAAAATTGCCTGCCTTGCTTTCTGGGAGCTGCCGCTTACTACGGGTGTAAGGTTGTAACTCGAAAGGCTGTTCAGTATCTGTTTAACTCCCTTTCCTTATCCATAAAGCAGGGATAACAGACTTTGCTTCGTACAGAAGCGAGGATTTAAATGAGAGAACACGTGTTAGGTGTTTGCGGTGTTGCTTCCTATAAGATAGAAGTCAGGTTAATGTCAGCTGGTTGCTTGGTCGTTGTGGCTCTCCGGATAGCAATAGGTGTTTTTGGAGCATTTAGGTGCCAGGCTGTGTGTGAGATACCTGGGATAGAAGCGTGAGTGGGATGAAAAGGGTAAGAAGTCTGAAGGAGCCATAAACCGGGGCACGTAGTTCCTCCCACCGGAAACGTGCTGTGAGACTCCAGGCCGCAGGCAGCTGTTCCTGCCTTGGGGATGCCTCCCAGACCCCCACCACTCAATAATGTGTCCCCCTCCTCTCTCTAGCGTCATCCCCAGAGGAGCCACACTCTGACAGGTGAGTGCAGGCCCCAACCCCCAAATCCTGCCTTGCTTGCCCGTGCCCCATTTCACCACAGAGGGCGATGCTGCAGCCCCTGCAGTCACAGCCCCACCGCAGCGAACGGACTGGTAGCGAGCTGCAGTTTGCTGGGTCCCACGCTCCTGTGTAGGTGTTTTCCTGCCTGCTCCTCTTGGGATGGAGGGTTGGGTGCTCTGGGCTTTGCCTCGCTGGACCAGGACAGCCTCCCTTTGCGAGGTGGGGTTGTCCGCTTCCTTAAAGATTGATATGCTTGGAGGGATTTGAGTGCTCAGGAAGCTGGTGTCTGAGGCCTCCAGGGGTTGTGTCGTGTCTCCCCAGTGAGGGTGCGGGGTCAGGCGCCCGGCCGCACCTGCTGAGTGTGCCCGAGTTGTGCAGATACCTGGCTGAGAGCTGGCTCACCTTCCAGATTCACCTGCAGGAGCTGCTGCAGTACAAGAGGCAGAACCCAGCTCAGGTAAGCTCTCCCATGTTACACAGCGGTTTCCTGCGCCGGGGGGGCATGGGGGAGTGGTGTGAACCCCAGAGTTGGAGACACAGAACGAAAAGGCCTGGGTGCCTCCTTAGGGCAGCGCGCACAGCTCGTCTGTGGTACAGCAGGCAGGCTCAGGCACAGAATAGCTGATACGTGGACACTGCCTCTGCCAGGGCCGACCAGTGTGAATGATGGGTGTTGGGTGGTTTCTGTGGCAACCTTCCTGACTGGTGGCGTCAGGCATCCTCTTGAGTAGAGCAGCTCACTGCGTCCCTAGATGGACTCCCATCCGTCTACCTGCTGAGCAGTGGCTCCCACCCAGAGGAGTGGCCCGCACCCTTCGCTCACCGTTCCTCAAGGCCCCCGTGCTCTTCCCTGCAGTTCTGTGCCCGCGTCTGCTCTGGCTGCGCTGTGCTGGCCGTGCTGGGACACTATGTTCCAGGGATAATGATCTCCTACATCGTCTGTGAGTAGTCTACCCTGGACTAGCCCCGAGGGAGTACTGTGTGCGTGCTCTGCTCGGTGCCTCATTGGTGGAGGTCTCCAGGGATGCAGGAGTGTTACTAACAGTAGAAGAACCTGCAGGGAGGGGGCCGTAGGAATGGAGGGGAGACACCAGCGCAGCTTCGGGAAAGACCTTGGGGACAGTTGAATGAGGGCCCCTCGGAAGCAGGTGTAGGGAGCGCTGAGTGGACCCTCTGACCCGCAGTGCTGAGCATCCTGCTGTGGCCCCTGGTGGTTTATCATGAGCTGATCCAGAGGATGTACACTCGCCTCGAGCCGCTGCTCATGCAGCTGGACTACAGCATGAAGGCAGAAGCCGACGCCCTGCATCACAAACACGACAAGAGGAGTAAGCGGCTCCTTCGACCTGGGACGGTGAACGTGGGGGCGGGGCTCGGGTGGAGAACCGGCCTGGACTTCAGGTCTCTGGTTCCTTGGCCCTGTGCGTCCCCTCCCCCCGTTGGGCCTGCTTGCTGAGTGCCCTTGCTGCTCTTGCTTCCCTAGAGCGCCAGGGGAAGAACACTCCCCCAGGAGGCGATGAGCCGCTGGCAGAGACAGAGAGTGAAAGCGAGGCGGAGCTGGCCGGCTTCTCCCCAGTGGTGAGGCCCGCGGGAGACGGGGTGTCAAGTAGAAGGCTGGGGAAGAGTTGTCCGCGTCGGCGCTGCCACCTCTCAAGGCCTGGAGGAAAGGTCGCTTCTCCTGTGCCCTCACCTGTTGTGTCCGTCCTGGGTCTGCAGGTGGACGTGAAGAAAACAGCACTGGCCTTGGCCATCACGGACTCGGAGCTTTCAGATGAGGAGGCGTCTATCTTGGAGAGTGGCGGCTTCTCTGTGTCCCGGGCCACAACTCCGCAACTGACCGATGTCTCTGAAGGTACAGGGAACGCTTTACCCCTCCTGATCTTCCTGGGCCCTGTTACGGGACGTGGGTTATACTCCCTCCATGAACATCTTATCTGGACAAGTGACTAATTCAACTCCAAGTTTCTGGAAGACCTTTTACCTGAGACCTGGCTCAGCTCCATGCGTTGAGTTCTCCTTGAGCTGTTCTGTTCTTGTGGCCAATCAGAGCAGGACTCCCATTCTTAACCCTTTGTTCTCTGTACAGATTTGGACCAGCAGAGCCTGCCAAGTGAGCCCGAGGAGGCCCTGAGCCGGGAGCTGGGAGAGGGAGAGGAGGCAGAGCTGGCCCCTCCCGAAGACATGCTGGGCCCTCCTCAGGCCCTCTCGGGGCAAACCCTGGACTCGGAGGAGGAGGAAGACATGGCCGCCAAGGACACCTTGCTTCGGCTCTCATCCCCCCTTCACTTTGTGAACACGCACTTCAATGGGGCAGGGTCTCCCCCAGATGGAGTGCCGTGCTCCCCTGGAGGACCAGTGGAGACGCTGAGCCCCAAGGCAGTGAGTGGTGACCTCACTGATGCACCCAGCACCCTGTCGCCCCCACTTTGCCTTGCTGAGAGTGACCCAGTCCCCTCTCCCGCCATGCTCCCACCTCCTCCCCAGGACTCTCCCCAGCCCCTGCCTGCCCCTGAGGAAGAGGAGGCACTCACCACTGAGGACTTTGAGTTGCTGGATCAGGGGGAGCTGGAGCAGCTGAATGCAGAGCTGGGCTTGGGGCCAGAAACACCCCCAGAGCCCCCTGATGCTCCACCCCCTGCATCCGTGGGGCCTGATGCCCATTCCCTGGTACAGTCAGACCAAGAGGCTCAGGCCGTGGCAGAGCCATGAGCCCCAGGGGAAGGAGCTGCAGGCACAGCAGGGCTTCCTGGCTGGAGGTGCCACTGTTTCCTCCTGTCCCTGAAGCTCTGAGGAGGGCCAGCGTGGGGCAGCTGGCTGTCAGATGGTAGCCAGTCCACCCTCTGCCTGCCTGCCTGCTGTCCTGTGCCTGGGATTGGTTTTAAGTCTGTAAATAATTTTCCATTTGGATTTGTGGATGTGAACAGGGCTAGGGAAGTCCTTCCCACAGCCTGCACTTGCCTCCCTGCCTCATCTCTATTCTCATTCCACGAAGCCCCAAGCCCTGGTGGTCTAGCCCTTTTTTTTTTTTCCTCCTATCCTCAGGGACCTGTGCTGCTCTGCCTTCATGTCCCACTTGGTTGTTTAGTTCAGGCACTTTATAATTTTTCTCTCTTGTCCCTTACTCCTCTCTGCTTTATTTTCCTGCTGTGTCATGTCCTTAGCAGCTCAACAACCCCTCCCCCCACCACCACCTTTGCCAGCTCCACTTTCCCAGCAGGCACTGCGAAGCTTTAGGGAGGCTCCTGGTCTGGGGGGGTAAAGAATAAACCCAGGGTGGTGGGTCAGACCAGGAGTTCTGCAATTAGGTCTCTAACCTCCCCTGCACCCTTGCGCCAGTTCAGCCCAGCACTTCATGGTGCAGGAGAGCAGGAAACTTACGGCACACGCGCCAGTGCTGGGATTGGTGAGCGTGCACTCCGCCACTGAGATGAGGGGTCTCCTTACTGCCGTAGAGGGGAAACAGGAAACCTCTTCTGGGCCATGGATGGCCCCAGTGTGGTGGGAGCCCCGTCCCAGGGCCAGGAAATAGTAACATCTGTGCAGGTGTCAACTAGAAAAATAAAAGTGTTGATTGGCTGGAACCGCCGCCTGCCTGCTTGCCTGCCTGCCTGCCGCCTCACTGCTCTGCTTTCCACACACTCTGCGCTTTGTCCGCTCTTCACCTTACCCCCTTTCACCCCAGTCTTGCTTCTGGCTGTTTATTTACCTTGGTGCAAAACAAGGCCAGAGGCAAGGCTTAGCCTGACCAGCCTAACTTCCCCTTATGGCAGCGTGGTGTGTTAGTGAGATTTAGCATGTGTGAATAAAGTGTATGCAGGAGGAACTGGCTCTGTCTTCCCAATCACTAGGAATCTGGGATCATAACAATTGTTTCTGCCTTAGTGCCAGCAAGCCTAACCCTGTGTTCCATGCAGTTTTTCACCCGTCCACCTGCTAACAGTTGACTTGTCCAGCCCTGGTTTGTCTACACATGGAGTTCTTACACCTGTATCAGAACTAAAGTCAGGCCAAGGAACACTGAGAAATAGTTTCTAACACTTAGTGAATGCATAGTATGCCCCTGCTCTATTCTGAGTGATTTGTGTGTGTATTAACATTTTTCTCACAACATTGGGGCACACACTGCGATTGACTTCCCAGAGGCCATGAGGCCCAGTGAACAGCCAGGATCCAGACCCAGGCAGTTAGGTTCCAACAAGCACACAGTAAGCCCTGTCCCTTAGTAGGGCACGACTGTGAAGACGCTCAGGGAGGCAGGGAGTGTGGAGTGGACTCCTGGCGGTCCTTCCTCTACGGGGAGCAGAGCCCGGAACAGAGCAGATGGCCGCCTTTGGAGTTCATGTCCACAGCCTTCAGCTGCAGCTACCATATGGCAATGCTCCCTGTCTTTTGGGTTGATTCCTACGCCACATAGTTCGTGTGTGAGAATTTTCCATCGTCAACCATTTGCCAGAGAGACAATCTCTCAGGGATACCTGAGGCTCCGTCCTCTGCCACTGAAAGAACGTGAGCTTTTAATCATCTAGAAAACGGAAAAATAGTTCTGTTCGACAAACAGGCATTCAAGAAAAAATAGAACTAAACAATCAGGCAGCCACGTGCCTTGTCAGACTTGCTGTTTGAGGACAGAAGCAGAAGCCTGTATTGGGTCAAAACATTCCTCTTAGGTTTGGAGTTCCATAGGAATCTCTTCTTGACATTGCTTTTGGTCTGATGGTTGCTGCAGAGTTGTTTATGATTTTCTTACTATCAGGTGTCCTAGTCATTTTGTGCCATATAGTGAGAGACAAGAAGAAATCTTTTCATATGAGTGAAAAAAAACCAGAAATATGAAACCTACAATTAGACTAAATAAAAATCAATTGTAGAAATCCAGGCTAGGGGAAGAAGAGTTGGTTGCATGTTCATGCTGGGGGTGGGGACAGTGCCCTCGAGTTAACTGTGTAGTCAGACAGCAGGTAGTGTAATGTGGCTGCTCATAAATTCAACTTTCGTAGCCTGCAGACAAGGAGGGTAATACTCTAATGTGCTGCCAGTGGGTGGCTTGCTACGCTTGTGGACAAACTGACAAACTGCCGTGTGCCCGGGAAGAGGCCACCAGAGACGGCTGAAAGTCCTCATGTGAGGAACCATTGAAGGGACTGTAGATGTTCAATCCACGGAGAGTTGGGTTGAGCCATGTCAGCTGCCCCGAACTTTGAAGGCCGTAGGGCTTCAGAGAGCAGAAATTAAATCTGTGGGTACAGGTTGATAACAATGCTGGATAGAAAGTTTTCTGGTCAAAGGATATGGCAAAACAGTAGATTTAAAGGATCTTTAAAAGTACAGTGACCAGGGGGCCGGCGCTGTGGCACAGTGGGTTAAAGTTCTGGCCTGAAGCACTGGCATCCCATATGGGTGCTGGCTCTAGTCACAGTTGCTCCTTTTTCAATCCAGCTTTCTGCTATGGCCTGGGATAGCAGTAGAGGATGGCCCAAGTTCTTGGGTCCCTGCACCCACGTGGGAGACCCAAAAGAAGCTCCTGGCTTCAGATTGGCCCAGCTCTGGCCGTTGTGGCCATCTGGAGAGTGAACCAGTGGATGGAAGACCTCTCTCTCTGTGCCTCTACCTCTCTCTGTAACTCTGTCTTTCAAATAAATAAATTTAAAAAAAAATGTACAGTGACCAGGGCCAGTGTTGTGGTATAACTGGAATGCTGACATCCCATATGGGTGCTGGTTCATGTCCAGCTACTCCACTTCTGATTCAGTTCCCTGTTTTTGTTTTTAAGATTTATTTACTTATTTGAAAGGCAGAGATACAGAGAGAAGTAGTTCATCTGCGGGTTCATTCCCCAAATGGTTGCAATGGCCGGGGCTGGGCCAGACCGAAGCCAGGAGTCAGGAGATTCATCTGGGTCTCCCACATGGGTGCAGGGGCCCAAATACTTGGGCTTTCTTCCACTGCTTTCACAGGGGCATTAGCAAGGAGCTGGATCAGAAGTGGAGAAGCCAGGACTTGAACCGGAGCCCATATGGGGTGCTGACACTGTAGGTGGAGGCTCTGGCCCCTCGGTTCCCTGTTACTGGCCTAGGAAAAAGCAGCAGGAAATGGCCTAAGTGCTAGGGCCCCTGCCACTCACGTAGGAAACCTGGATGAAGCTCCTGGTTCCTGGCTCCTGGCTTCAGCCTAGCCAAGTGCTAGCTCTTGCGGCCATCTGGGGAGTGAGCCAGTGGATGGAAGATCTCTCTCTCACTCTGTGTCTCTCCCTCTCTCTCTTTTAAGATAAGTAAGTCTATATATATATATATATATATATATATATATATATATATATATATATATAAAGTAGAGTGACCAAGGACAGTGGTTCTAAAAATTGCTAATTCTGTATGGGAAGACAAGTCTCGTATATACCATGTTTTGTTTTTTATCATCCAGCTGGATTCTCTCCTTCCATCTGCTCCCTGAAATGTTGGGACTTTGTTGGGTGGTACTGGCTCGCTTTTCTTGGCACTCTGTTCAGCCATCCTGGGCAATTTCACGTAGTCACTTATGTAGTTCCCACTTGTGCTGTTGTGTGTCTCCGTACAGCTTCTTTCCCACAACTTCCAGTGAGGCATCTCCTCTTGAATGTCTCATGGGAACCTTCTGCTCAACAAATCAAAACCTGAATGCATCCTCTTACCACCCTCTGTCTAGTCCACTCCCACCTCCCCCAAACCGAAGGCTTTGTATCTTCCATCTTGCTTGCCTGCACCAAAAGCCACAAAGATGTTCCCCTCATTCCACATCCAACTGATCACCAGTTACTACTGATCTGGTGTCATAATCATTTCTCAACTCGGCTGCCATCATCATAGCTGTGATTCACTTTCCTCATCTCTCACCTGCCCACATTCTTGTTCCCCACCCAAAATTCACCCCCAACAACATACCTAGATTATTTTAAAGTACAAGTTAGATGATTTTCTGCTGATTTACTATTCACCAAAGGCTCTCCTCCTAACAAGATATAAATGCAAGAGCCCTAATATGGCTAAGAATCCTTCTGAAATTGGAGCCTGGCCTGCTCAGCCATCTGCCCTCCCCCAGCCTCCAGCCCCACACACCTTAGGCCTCCACTTAGCAAATGCTTCATCTGTCTTTTAAGATGCACTACAGGGGACTGGCAGTATGGCGCAGGGGGTTAACCTGCTGCTTGCCTCACCGGCATCCCATGTTGGAGCACTGGTTTGAATTCTGCAGCTGTGCTTCTGATCCAGCTCCCTGCTAATATGCCTGGGAAGGCAGCAGAGGGTGGCCCAAGTCCTGGGATCCCTGCCACCCATGTGGGAGACAAGGAGGCAGTTCCATGCTCCTGGCATTGGCCTGGCCCAAATCTGGCTGGCTGGTTCAGCCATTTGGAGAGTGAATTGGTAGATGGAAGGTCTTTCTTTTTTTGCCTCTCTCTCCTTCTTCTCCTTCTCTCTCTGTTGTTTTGCCTTTTTTTTTTTTTTTTTTTTTTTTACAGGCAGAGTGGACAGTGAGAGAGAGAGAGAGAGAGAGACAGAGAGAAAGGTCTTCCTTTTGCCATCGGTTCACCCTCCAATGGCCGCCGCGGCCGGCGCGCTGCGGCTGGTGCACCGCGCTGATCCGAAGGCAGGAGCCAGGTACTTATCCTGGTCTCCCATGTGGGTGCAGGGCCCAAGGACTTGGGCCATCCTCCACTGCACTCCCTGGCCACAGCAGAGAGCTGGCCTGGAAGAGGGGCAACCAGGACAGAATCCGGTGTCCCGACAGGGACTAGAACCCGGTGTGCCGGCGCCGCAAGGCAGAGGATTAACCTATTGAGCCGCGGCGCCGGCCTGTTTTGCCTTTTAAAAATGATGTACCTCAGACCACACCTCATCTGTGACCCTCCCCGATAGCCTCCATCACTGCCCCTCATCAGTCCAGCTCTCCAAGATGAGACGAGATCTGGCGCGTTCAGGGTGGTATGGCCATAGACTCCAGCTGTCCTAATGCCCTCACAGTTCTTGGGCACACTTCCATTCTCCTGCACACCACGTGAAACCCCTATACTTGCTCTACAAGTCTGTATCTGTGTAGCCTCTACTGTATGGCATATTCTTAAGGGTAAAGACTATGTCTTATTCATCGGAATGGAAAAGTTGGCATGTGCTAGATGTTCAATAAATGTATGTGAGACTAAATTGAACTATTTTATATTTAAAAAAAAATGATTTATTTGAAAGGCAGAGCATCAGAGAGAGAAGGCCCAAATCAGGAGCCGTGAACTCACTCTGGGGTTTTCCACGTTGGTGACAGGGATCCAAGCACTTAGACCATCATCTACTGGCTCCCATGGTGTACATCTGCAGGAAGCTAGATCAGAAGTTGGAAGTAGGGAATTGGCGTGACACTGCAGGTTAAGCAGGATTCTTAGCCATATTAGGGCTCTTGCATTTATATCTTGTTAGGAGGAGAGCCTTTGGTGAATAGTAAATCAGCAGAAAGATCATCTAACTTGTACTTTAAAATAATCTAGGTATGTTGTTGGGGGTGAATTTTGGGTGGGGAACAAGAACGTGGGCAGGTGAGAGATGAGGAAAGTGAATCACAGCTATGATGATGGCAGCGAGTTGAGAAATGATTATGACACCAGATCAGTAGTGACTGGTGATCAGCTGGATGCAGAATGAGGGAAACGTGGGTCTTTGTGGCTTGTGGTGCAGTTAAACTGCCTGCAATGCCAGCATCCCATATGAGCTCCGGTTCAAGTCCTGGCTGCTCTACTTCCCACCCAGCTCCCTGTTCATGTTCCTGAGGACAGGGGGCAGATGGCCCAAAAACCTGGGACTCTGTTATCCATGTGGGAGACATGGATAGAACTCCAGGCTTCTGGCTCTGGCCCAGCCCCAGTCATTGGCAGCCATTTGGGGAGTAAACCAGTGCGTGGAAGATTCTCTCTCTCTCTCTCTCTCTATATATATATATATATATTTTTTTTTTATTATTATTTTTACAGGTTTATTTATTTATTTGAAAGAGTTACACATAGAGAGAGGGAGAGGCAGAGAGAGAGAGAGAGGTCTTCCATCCACTAGTTCACTCTCCAGTTGGCTGCATTGGCCGGAGCTGTACCGATCCAAAGCCAGAAGCCTCTTCTGGGTCTCCCACGTGGGTGCAGGGGCCCAAGGACTTGGGCCATCTTGTGCTGCTTTCCCAGGCCATAATTAAATGAATCTTTAAAAGTAGAAGAACATGTCACTATCCCAACTGGTGGCTTAACCTGCTGCATCACAGTGCCCACTACAGTCAGTCGTTTAAAAAAAATTTTTTTTGGGGTGGGTGTTTAGTTTATTGGGGAAGCAGACACACACATGCACACACACAGTATGCACTCCCATATACTGCTTCACTCTGCAAGTGGTAGGGATTCAGGCTGTGCATTAGCAGAAAGTTGGAATCCCGAGAGAGAGTGGAGCCAGGACGTCACCCAGGCACTCCAGTAAGGAATGCAGGCATCCAAGCAGTGGCTTAGCCACCACAGGAACCCCTGCCTGGATCCATTTCCACCTTATAGATAAGGAAAAGGAGGCTTAGTGAAGTGAGTTAACATGCTCACAGCCACGTGACTGGTTGGAGTTACAATCCTGGGATTCCTATGTGCCCTCATTTTTTAAAAAATTACTTATTTATTTTAAAGATTTATTTATGTGTTTGAAACATTGAGAGAGAGAGAGAGAGAGAGAGAGAGAGAGAGAGAGAGCTCTTCTAGCCACTGGAAATCATCTCCAAATGACCACGAGGGCCAGGTTGGGCTCAGGCTGCAGCCAAGAGTCCTGAATCTCATCTGTGTCTCCCCTAAGGGTGGCAGGGACTCAAGAACTTGAGCTATCGTCTGCTGCTTCCCTGCAGCAAGAGCAGGGAGCAGGATTGGAAGCAGAGTAGCTAGGAAACAAAGCAGCACTCGATATGGGATACAGGTGTCCCAAGCAGTGGCTCAACCCACTGTGCCACAGTGCCCAGCCCCACCCCTCCTATTTTAAAGTACCAAAATATAATTTTAGCTAAGATAAAATCATGCTTTCCATGTTAAAACAAGAGATCTGAATTCTGGGTCCTTTATAAATGCAATATAGCAGCATAGAAAATTTGAACACCAAAAGATTTGTTCAGAAAGTGTTGTTGCATTGCACCAACTTCAAGAGGAGGGGAAAATGTTAGTGGACAAAACAAGCATGCATTGCAAGAATAATTATTCTGGGGTGGGTGTCATGGTGCAGACAGCTTCTCTTAACGAAAATGATCACCTGATTCTCCCAGGGGGGACTTTCTGCTGGTTTGTCGACTACACATGGTACTGGCTGTGGTGGAACCTGGAGTGATTCTTGAGCTCCTCATCAGCCCTGGAGACCTGCCCCTTGCAGCTCTGGAAAGACTCCTGACATGGTGTCTTTATTTTAAATCGCTTCTTGGACTTTAGAAATGCTTTGGTTTTAATTTTAAATAACTTAGAGTAATTACTAAAGATGGTGAAGAATTCTTTTAGAGTCAAACTATAATCATTTGGTGTCAGCAATTTTATTCGCTTTCTTCTGTCTCCATGCATCATCAGTGGCTTTGGAGCTGTGGGCTTCTGATTTGAGGAACCTTGTCTGGTTCCTTGTCTGTGTGGTCTGGAGCAGACCACACAAAGATAAATGCTGCCTCTCTGCCCGCCCCCGCTGCAGTGAGTCTCAGCTAACCAAAGGGAATCTCTCTTGAGTAGGAGCTGATGTGGGAGAGGCAGGAGTGCTGGAAGGGATAAAGAACTAAGCACTGCCAACACCCAAGCCCTGTGCATTCTCCAGATCCCATCACCTTCCATGCTGATCAATCATGCAGCTAAGCCTGGCTTTCTCTCAGGCTCCAGACACTGGGACACCTTCCTGGAGACCACCACGTGTGCTGCATTCCCACCCCAAGTCCTGTCTCCTTTGGGTCTTCAATCAAGCCCTGCCCTGAGCCACCACCCAATCCTGAAAAAGGATGACAGCCTGCTGGGTGGACACAGCTCTATCTCTCGAGGTTCCCCACACTCATGTCCAGGGTGTGCACTGCCAGCCAGGTTTAGGGTGAGGGTCAGAAGAAGGATCGAAAATGAATCTTGATGTGAATGGAAGGGGAGAGGGAGTGGGAAAGGGGAGGGTTGTGGGTGGGAGGGACGGTATGGGGGGGAAAGCCATTGTAACCCATGAGTCGTACTTTGGAAATTTATATTCATTAAATAAAAGATTAAAAAAAAAAAAAAAAAAAAAAAAGAAGAAGGTGCAGGGGTGAGCAATCAAGGCAGAAAAGATGTTTTGTTTAGAAAGGACAGCACATGGGGTTCAATGTAAGGATTCTGCCTGCCAGGCAGCAGGTGGGGCCCTTGGAAGCTACTTCTCCGGAGGGGGTCCTATTGGATGGGCAGAAAGCTACTCATTGCAATGTATCGTTCTGGTAGTTTGCCATGTCCCAGATTTGGATTTAACTATTTTCCAGAGTAACCAAAAATAAAATAGTTGTGGGTGGGGATAGAGGGTTAGGTACTTGCACACAATGGCCTGAAAGATCGTAACTCTTTCAGTAAATCCTGCTGTTGTGATCACCCCTGCCTATGTCTCTTGGTTGCATCCTTACACAGGGGAAGACAGGAACTTGGACTAAGTCTAGCCGGGGGGTCTCTCTGGGCCCAGCCAGGGCTCTTGATCTTCACAACATAACTTGGGGTCCCATTTCCCCAAACAGAGCAAGGATGTCCTGTGTGTGTGTGTGTGTGTATTTGTGTCTGTGTCTCTCCATCAATTCCAAAGACAGAGACAGACAGAAAGTGAGAACGAGATGTTCCATCTGCTGCTTCACACCCCAAGTGCCCACAACAGCCAGGAACTCCATCCGAGTTTCCCACACAGGTGGCAGGGACACGAGTACTTGGGCCATCATCTGCTACATCCCAAGATGGCCTTAGCAGGAAGCTGGACTGGAAGCAAAACAGGACTTGAACCAGGCACTTGGATATGGGATCCAGGTATCTCAAGCAGGGGCTTAACTGCAGTCCAGCCCAACCCAGAGTGTTTTAACTGCCATGGCAGACCTACCTGAGACTCCAGTGACTCCAAGAGTGAGTGAGGCCCCCACAGGGTTTCTTTATAAGCCAGACCCAGAGACTCGTAGTGACTGAGAACTCAAGGGCTTTCTCCTAAGGTGGTACTGTTCTCCCAAGATCGAAACAGGAGAACGCTCCGGCCAAAGCACCATTCTCTACTACAGAGTTCCGACAGAGCTGCCTTGCTTTCTGAATAAAGGAGAACACAGAGAAATCCAATTACATTTTGCAACCTGAATAAGCTGCTACAGAAGAGATCAATAAATAAGTGGGCTTGGCTTAAATCCCCTTGACTGTAGAGCGACAGAGCATGCTCAGCTTGGCCAAGTGACTCTGCTTCCTTTGTGGGGCTGCAACCCATCAACGGAACAGCAGCCACTACCCCTCTACAAATTAGGAGACATAGTCATGGCCAGACACCTCTCATTTCAGCTTCAGCAGGTTGAAACCAGACGAGGTGGAAGTGAGGATGTCAAGGGCGTCGCCGCCCGATTTCTCCTTGAATATTGGTTCAGTGTCTTCTGTCTTGGTGGCTTCCCTCTACCTCCTGAGCCTTTGGAGAAACGGCGGGTACACAGAGGGCGAGGAAAACTAACGTCCGTTAGGTGTCCTGCCCTTCTCCATGTGTCAGCTGGCTTCATCTCCATGGAAACCTTTTTGGGGTAGGTATTGTATAGTCCCCGCATGTACCTAAGAAAACTGAGGATGGCTACTGGAGGCTGCGGAGAGTGGGTGGTGCTCTGCCAACCTGTTTGCACAAGATCTGTTTCTCTTATTTTCTGAGTCTTCCTGGTTGCTTTTTTCTGTCCCCCTAAGGAGCCTCCCTTTCAGTGAAGTTGATGTCATGCCTTGACAAGGAAACCAAGGCCCTTGTAAGCTGTCTCCCGCTCACTTTGAGCTTGCCTGACATTGGCCTTAAAGAGTGACTCAGAGGTGGCCAGGCGGCAAGTGGAGAAACATGTTCCCGAGAGAAGCACGTGTGGAGAGAGTGAGCATGGAGAATGACGCTACTTGTTATTCTGCAGGTGGGTACCCAATTAGACGGTGCAGGGCGGAGACAGGAAGCTGAACAGCCAGGCAATTGTTTGGACATTATTCGGAAATGTGTATTTATAAACATCTACCTGCAGGTAGTGGAAGTTAGGATTCAAGTTCACCACTGATGCCATTTTTAGTATCCCTTTCATGTAGCCAGAGGGCAGATTAATTTATATCCGTGACCAGGGACAATTTTGCCTCCAGGGGCCATTTGGCAGTGTGTGGAGACATTTTGGTTGTCATAACCGGTTTCTTGAAAGTAGTAGGGTGGGGTGGAAGGTGCTGTCCTTATGTAATGAGTGGCAAGCAGCCAATGAGGCTGGTAAACATTTTACAAGGAGCAGGACAGACCCCATCCCCCAAAGAAGTCACTGCTCAGAACATCAATAGTACTGACCTTGAGAAACCCTGATGTAGATGAAGACTGGAAGTGGAGCTATTCTGAGTTCAAGACCTGTGCCAATAATTACCAGCCACTGGAGAAAGAGAAGATCAGAGCACAATGACTTTGCTGGCATTTCAGTACTTATTTTACATTAGCAAGTTCGTTTAAAATTTTTTCATTTATTTATTTTCATTTGACTTGAAAGGCAGAGGGAAAGAAACAGAGACAGAGAGCGCTTCTACCTGCTGGTTCACTCCCTAAATGCTTATTTTTATTATTATTTTTTGACAGGCAGAGTGGACAGTGAGAGAGAGACAGAGAGAAAGGTCTTCTTTTTCTGTTGGTTCACCCCCCAGCGGCCGCTGGGGCCGGCACACCGCGCTGATCTGAAGCCAGGAGGCAGGTGCTTCTCCTGGTCTCCCATGTGGGTGCATGGCCCAAGGACTTGGGCCATCCTCCACTGCCCTCCTGGGCCACAGCAGAGAGCTGGACTGGAAGAGGGGCAACCGGGACATAATCCGGCACCCCAACTGGGACTAGAACCCAGGGTGCCAGCGCTGCAGGCGGAGGATTAGCCTAGTGAGCCGTGGCGCCAGCCCACTCCCTAAATGCTTAAACAGCCAGGGCTGAGCCAGGTTAAAACCAGGAGGCTGGAGGCCGGCTCCTGGCTTCAGATCAGCGCGGTGCGCCGGCCGCAGCGGCCATTGCAGGGTGAACCAACGGAAAAGGAAGACCTTTCTCTCTCTCTCTCTCTCTCTCTCTCTCTCACTGTCCACTCTGCTTGTCAAAAAAAAAAAAAAAACAACAACAAAAAAAAAACAGGAGGCTGGAACTCAATCAGGGTCTTCTTTCTTTCTTTCTTTCTTTTCTTTTCTTTTCTTTTTTTTTTTTTTTTTTTTTTTTTTTTTTTTTTTTTACAGGCAGAGTGGACAGTGAGAGAGAGAGAAACAGAGAGACAGAGAGAAAGATCTTCCTTTTTGCCATTGGTTCACCCTCCAATGGCTGCCACAGCCGGTGCCCTGTGGCCGGCACATCGCGCTGATCCGAAGCCAGGAGCCAGGTGCTTCTCCTGGTCTCCCAAGGGGTGCAGGGCCCAAGCACTTGGGCCATCCTCCACTGCACTCCCGGGCCACAGCAGAGAGCTGGCCTGAAGAGGGGCAACCGGGACAGAATCTGGTGCCCGGACTGGGACTAGAACCTGGGGTGCCGGCACCTCAGGTGGAGGATTACCCTATGCCGGCCCATACCCTACTTTCTGATTGCAAGTCAACTTCCCCAGATTGATACCATCTTGATGGTCTGTCTCATGGAGGGGGTGAGGGGGATTCTTTTCCAAGAACTCTAGACCTGGGGCAAAAATTAACTACCACCTGCATACAGAGGCCCCAGACCGACTGCGGCCCAATTCGCTATCAAAATTCCCTAAAGGACATGCGATCGTCAACCAATGAAAGAGGGTCATGAGCACTGCATGCCAGCTGGGAACTTGAACGTGAGCTGTAGGTGCAGTTCTCATCCCCAACCTCAATCTTTAAGAATCTTTACTCCAGGGGCTGGACGCTGTGGCACAGCGGGTTAAAGCCCTGCCCTGCAGCACCGACATTCTGTCTTTCAAATAAATAAAAGAAATCTTTAAAACAACAATGGTGCCCACATTGGATGCTGGCTTCTCACTTGGCAGCTTTGCCTGCTCTGCCACAGTGCTGGCCTCTAGACCTGAATTCTGAGAGGAAGGAAGTGAAGACCAAGCATGTCTCCAACCACTCTCATATGGGATGCTGGTATCATAGGCAGCAGCTTGACTGAGTTCCTGACTCCTGGCTTTGGCCTAGGCCAGACCTGGCTGTTGGGGTGTATAGGGAGTGAGCCACTAAATAGAAGACCACTGTCTATCTTTCTGTGTCTCTCTCTCAAATTAAAAAAAAAAAAAATTCAGGCTGGTGCCACAGCTTAATAGGCTAATCCTCTGCCTAGCAGCACCGGCAAACCAGGTTCTAGTCCCAGTTGGGGTGCCGGATTATGTCTCGGTTGCCCCTCTTCCAGGCCAACTCTCTGCTATGGCCCGGGAGTGCAGTGGAGGATGGCCCAAGTACTTGGGCCCTGCACCCACATGGGAGACCAGGAGAAGCACCTGGCTCCTGCCTTCGGATCAGCGCGATGCGACGGCTGCAGAGTGCCGGCCACGGTGGCCATTAGAGGGTGAACCAACGGCAAAAAGAAGACCTTTCTCTCTGTCTCTCTCTCTCTCACTATCCACTCTGCCTGTCAAAAAATAAAAAAAATTTCAAATAAAGTGCATACGCATGATTTTTAAAATGATTTGTAATTTATTTGAAAGGCAGAGTAATGGGGAAAGGGAGAAATCTTCAATCTGCTGGTTCACTTCCTAAATGTCCACAGTGGCTAGGGCTAGGCTAAGCTAAATCCGGAAGTCTGGGGAGCTCCATCTGGGTCTCCTGCATAGGTGGCAGGGGCCCAGGTACTTTAGCCATCCTCTGCTGCTTTCCCAGGCACATTAGCAGAGAGCTATATCAAACTTAAACTGGTACTTCGATAAGGGATGCCAGCTTTGCAGGCAGCAGCTTAGCTTACTGTGTCACAATGCCAGCCCCTACATGATTATTTTAAGATAAATCACTGGGATCGGCGCTGTGGTGAAGCAGGTAAAGCCGCTACCTGCAGTGCCGGCATCCCATATGGGTGCTGGTTGGGGTCCGGCTGCTCCACTTCTTCTTCTTCTTCTTTTTTTTTTTTTTTTTGACAGGCAGAGTAGACAGTGAGAGAGAGAGACAGAGAGAAAGGTCCTCCTTTGACGTTGGTTCACCCTCCAATGGCCGCCTTGGCTGGCGCGCTGCGGCCAGCACACCGTGCTGATCCGATGGCAGGAGCCAGGTACTTATCCTGGTCTCCCATGGGGTGCAGGGCCCAAGGACTTGGGCCATCCTCCACTGCACTCCCTGGCCACAGCAGAGAGCTGGCCTGGAAGAGGGGCAACCAGGACAGAATCCATTGCCCCGACCGGGACTAGCACCCAGTGTGCCGGCGCCGCAAGGCAGAGGATTAGCCTAGTGAGCCACGTCGCCGGCCTTCGGCTGCTCCACTTCTGATCCAGCTTTCTGCTGTGGCCTGGGAAAGCAGTAGAAGATGGCCCAAGTCTTTGGACCCCTGCACGCATGTGGGTGATCTGGAAGAAGCTCCTGGATCCTTGCTTCTGATTGGCCCAGCTCCAGCCTTTGCAGCCATTTGGGGAGTGAACCAGCAGATGGAAGATCTCTCTCTCTCTCTCTCTGCAATTCTTTAAAAGACCTTAAGTCTTAAAACAAAAACAAAAACCAAAACACACACACACACACACACACACACACACACACAAAACCCACAGTTCCTAGTATGGGTTAAAAATTTGAAGAAGAGCACTCAACCCTGGAGGCTGCAAAGAGACGATGCGTCTTTGGAGAAGCATGAATAAACTCGGGATGCTATCAAGGAGGAAGCTGGGAAGACAACTGGCAGCATGGGCCCCAGTAGGAGCCTGGCAAAGTGGTACCCGTAGGATAAATGCCTTATATAGTCTTAGCTGCTGTATGCCGTTACAGGATCCTCCCTTGGTGTCATCCATTCACTGTTAGGATGACCTAAATATCATAAAAGTCATCCTTGATTTCCCTTTGTGACAGTAGCTGTCTGTTCTTCTCTGACATACTAATTAGAAATTTATCTGTGCGCATGGCCACCCAGTGAAAGCCTACATTTCCCAGTTTCTCTGGAGCTAGTTATGATCATGTGACTAAATGCTAGCCAATGTAATTTTCCCAGTAGTGATGCCTGCAAGTTGAGGGGCAAGCCTTCCAGTGGTACAGGTATGCCTTCTTTTTCCTTTCCTGTATTCTGCTACCTGGAACAAAGACTCCTTGGGAACCACACAAGCAAAGGTAATACCTGAAGGATGGCAGAGCAACGAAGTATGTGTCCAGGTCCCACACTGGTACTGTCCTATCAGCCCTGGGTCATTACACATAGAAGACATCAAATTTCTTTTCTGCTTATGTCACTGCTATGTTGAGTCCTTGTTACAACAGCTTAACTCATATCTTACCTACCACCCTCTTCCACCTTAAAAAAGTGGTGAGTATTTTTCTTAAGATTTTATTTATTTATCTGAAAGTCAGAGTTACACACAGAGAGGAGGAGAGGAAGAAAAAGAGAGAGAGAGAGAGAGGTCTTCCATCCAATGGTTCACTCCTCAATTGGCTGCAATGGCCAGAGCTGCACCAATCTGAAGCCAGGAGCCAAGAGCTTCTTCTGGGCCTCCCATGCGGGTGCAGGAGCCCAAGGACTTGGGCCATTTTCTACTGCTTTCCAAGGCCATAGCAGAGAGCCACGTCAGAAGTGGAGCAGCTGGGACTCAAACTGGCATCCATATGGGATGCTGGCACTGCAGGTGGTGGCTTTACCTGCTACACCACAGCACAGGCCCCGTGGTGGGTGTTTGAAGGACTAACATCTGGTTTTAGGTGCATGGACTTTAAACTATACTCCCACATGGGATGTGTTTGTCTTTGTGTTTTCGATCCAAAACCCAGCAGGCTGAGAATCACACAGAAGGTCAGAGAGAAAGAATTCTTGCCAGTGACGTGTGCTGTGTAGATTAGATTAAACCGTATGAAAATGTTGTTTTTGTAAAAAACGGTCAAATGTTCGCAATTTCATATGTTTGAAACTAACAGAACTGACGCAGGTTTCACAGATAGCAGAGTCTGGGAGTTCATGACTGGCAAACTCTTCAGTACTTGACCTTTCTAAAGGGGACCGTGCCAAAAGCTGAATCCCCATGGCAGAGACCCTCAGGGGCACGGCAGGACAGACAGTCACATGCGTATCATTAGCCTGAGTTTAGGTGGTGACCGGAGATTCTGACAAAGCCAGAGCGAGGCGCTGACTCCATAAAGTGAGGCCAGCGAAGCAAAGGCACTAGGTCATAGCTTTCCCGGGAGCTGCAGACTTTGGGAGGACGTAAGGGACAGACGAGCTACAAGACTAACCTCCAAATGAGAGTCCATGAGCTGTAAAACTTTCAGGTAAACCTCTTTAAAATGTTTTTCATTTGAAAGGCAGAGAGCGCGAGAGCGAGAGCGAGAGTGAGAGAGAGAGTGAAAGAGAGAGAGAGAGCAAAAGAGAGAGCGAGAGAGAGAGAGAGTGCGCTTCCATCTGCCAGTTCAGTGCTGCCTTCACTGCTTTACCTGCTGCCTCCCAGAATGCACACTGGCGGGAAGCCGCATGAGAAGCAGAGCCCAGACTCAAACCCAGGCGCTGGGATATGAAAGCAGGTGTCCAGTGGTGTCCTAACCGCTGTGCCAAATACCTACCCTCAGCCTCTTTCTATGAGTTCCCTGTGTCCCATCAGACAGAACATTGAAGACAGCAGTCTCTTTGCTGCCCCTCAGAGAGTATGGCACGAGGGCAGTAGGGCAGATTCCATGGTTCATACTAAGAACATATTAAGAGGGGCCGGCGCTATGGCACAGCGGGTTAGCACCCTGGCCTGCAGTGCCGACATCCCATATGGGCACCGGTTCTAGTCCTGGCTGCTCCTCTTCCAATCCAGCTCTCTGCTATGGCCTGGGAAAGCAGTAGAAGATGGCCCAAGTCCTTGGGCTCCTGCACCAGCATGGGAGACCCAGAAGAAGCTCCTGGCTCCTGGCTCCTGGCTTCAGATCAGCGCAGCTCCAGTCGTTGCGGTTACCTGGGGTGAGAACCAGCGGATAGAAGAACTCTCTCTCTGTCTCTACCTCTCTCTCTAACTCTGTCTTTCAAATAAATGAAATAAATCTTTAAAGAAAGAAAAGAGCTTCTTAAAAAAAAAAAAAAGAACACATTAAGAACACAAATTCTCTTGGCCTTGATTCCTAATTCCCAGGAAAGAATATGATTGGGCAAATGCAGCAGTTGCACCTGGGGCCCTGTGCCGCATCTGCCAGGCCCATCTCTGACTTCAGCTACTGCTTCAGGCTTCTTCTCTTATTAAGACCAGACCTCTTGTTCTTTTTAATAGGCCCAGTGTTTGCTCAGGCCCAGTGTTTGCATCTCAGGGTTTTCCTTAAAGCTTCTGTAGCGCAGACTACTTGCACAAAGGTGCATCTGGCACAGTGCAGGGCTTGGCCCATGACCCCATCAAGGCAACTGGGTACAGTCAGAGCTGGGACGAACCTGCTTGAGGAACCAGGAGACAGGCTTTAGAGTTGTGACTGTGTAAGAAGCAGACACAGAGGGAACAAGAGCCAAGAGTTGGAGATGGACGGAGAGACAGAAAGAGGGGGAGAAGGGTTCCTCATCTCCAGCTGTGGCCTGGCTTCCCTCTCCATTCTGGAGGACACTGTTCAACTCCGAGCTCATTTCACCTGGTTACTCGTCCCCATCGGCAGACTCACGGGGAGACGGAGCGTGACCAACCCTGGGCAGAAGGGACCTCAGACATACGAGAGGTAAAATGTGCTGAGCCTAGAAGGCCTCAACCCAGAGCTACTTAGGGTAAAGCAGGAGGACTCTCACTCCTAATCCAAGAAACACTAAGCACTGAGAATATTCTAGATTTTTTTAATTCAAAGTATGGCATATGCGCAACTTGTCTGGATTCCCTCAGGTGCTTTTACTGTATGAGGAGCCCAAGAGCCCCGGAATCTGCATTTTAAGTTGAGCCCGTAGGTAATCTGAATTCGCACTGGAGTCTGAGAACCACACTGCTCAAGGCACTGCCGGGATCCAACAGAGCAAGGTGGATGCGTGGATGCTGTCCCGGCATTCCAAGGGTATTCATGCATGTGTATGTGCGCACGTGCCTGTCAGCAGACTACTATAATGAGGTTAATATGCGTGCTGGAATAGCCACAGGGAGGTCGCCTAGCAGGTGCACCTCGTCCAGACAGGAGATTCGGGAAGTCTCACAGGAAGCGCCTCAAAGCTGAAATCTGGAGGCACCTGCACTGCAGAGAAACATGGGGAGTTGTCAGCCCGTAGACGGTAAACGCAGCTTTGGCTGTCAACGAAGAAAAATGACCAGAAGATGCACAGAGAGGGGAGGGGGCAGAGAGAGAAGCGGGCCAAAGACCGAATTGTAAAAGACTCCAAACCATCTCATTTCCTCCGACCCTAAGATTTCACCTGCGCTGGACTTCGTCAGCCCCTTCGCCCATCCCTCAGGCCTCAGGGAGACCTTCCGCGGAGCTGAGCCCGCGCCTAGGACTGCGGAGCCGCCACTCCCGCCGCCTCAGCGCTGCAGCGCCCCGCCCAGCGGAGCCAGGAGGGGCGGGGCGCGGCTCCGCCGGGACCGCCCCCTGAGGGGGCCTGGATACGGCGCAGGGCGCGCCCGCTTTGCGTGGTGACGTCAGAGCGCCCGGGCTGGCGCCGAGGGAGGAGTGGGAGCCGAGAGCCGGCAGGCGCTGAGACTCCGGTAACCCGGGCTGGGCGGGGGAGAGGAAGGGGCGGGGCGGGGCGCCCCTCGGAGTGTGGAGTCGTGGTCGGACCCGGAACGGGAGCCCTAGAGACGCTCAGGACTCGCCGCTTCTCCCAGCAGGCTCCTGTCCGGCCCGGCGATGGAGTTTCCGGACCTCGGGGCTCACTGTTCCGAGCCAAGCTGTCAGCGCTTGGGTGAGGGCAGGGCAGGGCGGGAGAGGGCTTGGAACTGCAGGTGGAGCGAGACGGGTGGGCTCCGGGGCTGGAAGTACCAGGAAAGGGCGGGGCGCGAAGCCGGGGGCGGTGGCCGAGGGGGCGTGGCTAAGGAGATCGATCGTGGAGTCACGCAGGGTGCAGCGTGGGGCGCACCGGCGGTGTTTTCCTTCCCTGGCGAGGGCAGGACACCGAGGTCCCGCCGGGCCTGCAGTCTGACCCCCTCCCTGCAGATTTCCTGCCGCTCAAGTGCGATGCCTGCTCGGGCATCTTCTGCGCAGACCATGTGGCCTACGCCCAGCATCACTGTGCATCTGCTTACCAAAAGGTGAGGGGGCGATCCCGAGGGTGGAAGGGGGCGGATGGAGCGTGCACGCACAGCCCCCCGAGTCCGCTTGCCTCGCGCGTCCTCTCCGTGTTCTCCTTCCTAAGGCTCAGTCAGTGCTGGGGAATATTGTGTCTTCTTGTGCATTTGTCTGGGGGCATGTCCAGGTGCTTTCGGGACGAGGGAGTTGTTGCGCTGATTCCCACCCCCTTGACTGTAGGATATCCAGGTACCGGTATGCCCACTCTGTAACGTGCCGGTGCCTGTGGCCAGAGGGGAGGCCCCCGACCGCGCCGTGGGGGAGCACATTGACAGAGACTGTCGCTCGGATCCGGCACAGCAGAAACGGAAGGTGAGCGGGTGGGGGGGGGGGCGACCCTGCTGGGACGCCTGCGCGGCGGACTTCTGTAATGCGGGTGGGGTCTGAGCAGAGACAGAGTTTCCCCTTCCCCTCAGATCTTCACCAATAAGTGTGAGCGCCCCGGCTGCCGCCAGCGGGAGATGATGAAGCTGACCTGCGAGCGCTGTGGCCGAAACTTCTGCATCAAACACCGGCACCCACTGGACCATGACTGCTCTGCGGAGGGGCGCCCGACCAGCCGGGCAGGGTAACGGCCACCAAGTCCTCTATTTGCCTGTGGCACTGTCTCATCCTTTTAGAACAGACTCAGCCTCTGTCATTGCAAATTAGGAACCTTCAACCCTGTCCCCAGTGGCTGGGGGGGGTGTCTTTTAGCTTCCGGTGCATGTTTGTCCAGGCTGCAGAGCAAGTCCCTCCCTCCCCTGCCCCTGGGGGAAGCTCCTTCTTGGAGGTTTGCCAAGAGCGTCTCTTCCCTACAGACTGGCCGCCATCTCCAGGGCACAGGGCCTGGCCGCTTCTGCCAGCACCGTCCCCAGCCCGAGCCAGACCTGGCCTTCCTCTACTCCCAGCAGGTAGGCCCGCCCATTTCTCCTCCCCTCCCTTTCCCCTTCTCATCTCTGATCTCAGCCTCTTGAATGTCTGCCATAGAGCCACAACCCAGTCTCCATCCCGGACAGCCCCTCCAGTGGTTGCTTTGCAGAATGGCTTGGTGAGTTGGGCAGAGGTTGGATGGACAGGAGTCCCATGCAGTGCTTCAGCCCTAAGGAAACTGGTCTTGTCTCTCCCTTCGCAGAGTGAGGATGAGGCTCTGCAACGAGCCTTGGCATTGTCCCTGGCAGAGACCAAACCCCAGGTCCCCAGGTACCTCCTCTCTGCTGAAAGAGGGTGGGCCGTGGGCAAGGGCTGTTTGGAGGGAGGTGGGGCCGCTCTGACCCGATGCCAGGTCATAGTTAGGACACGAATACCCACCGTGTGAGGCTGCTATGGGGATGGAGAGGGTACCCAGAAGGGCTCAGCACTGTGGCGCTTGACATGAATTTTAGATGTCACTGTTCCTCGTCCCAGTTCTCAGGAGGAGGAAGACCTGGCTTTAGCACAGGCACTGTCAGCCAGTGAGGCAGAGTACCAGCGGCAGCAGGTGTGAGCCGGGGTGCAGATGGGGTCCTGCCCTGGAGGGAGGCAGAGGGGTGTGGGTGTGGGTGTGGGTGGCGCATGTGTGTGCTTGGGGGAGGGGGAGGGGGTCTTCTAAGGGGCGGTGGTTCTCCTTTTGCTTTCAGTGTGCCTCCAGCCCATGCTGAGCTCTGAACTGAGGGCTGTCCCCTCATCTCCTTGACTTCGCACCCTGTCTTCCCTTCTTCCCCTCTCCTTGCTCCAGGCGCAGAGCCGCAGCTTGAAGCCATCCAACTGCAGCCTGTGCTAGGGCCCTGGGCTTGGGGAGGGAGGCTCAGCTGAGGAGGACTGTGGCCCTCACATCTCTAGGGTACACAGGGAGAGGAGGCCCCGAGCGGCCTGGAGTGCACAGATAAGCAGGAGTGACAGATGGCCTCCAGGGAGCACCAGGCCCGTGGAGATAAGACTGCAGAAGGCCCTGCGAGCTCTCTGGCGGCAGGGGACAGCGGCGAGGAACCATTCCCTGGTCGGCCCCTCCACGGGCACTGAGCAGGCCCCACTCTCGGCCCCCTTCATGTCATCCCCCTAACCCCGGGGCTGCCCCGCTATGTAGTGGGCAGGGAGGGGCCTAGAAAGAATAAAGGATCTAAGCAGACAATAAGACATCCAAGTGCTGTGTTTCTTTCTCTTCTCCAGCCCCGAACAGAAAGTCTTGTTAAGAATGTTCACCTGGCTCCAGGGTGAGCCCACTGCGATGGCCCCCAGCACAAAGCCACAGTCACTGCACACGGGCCACACGTTTATTTCCCCCCAAAAGGTGCTTTTCTGAAAGGTCCCTCTCCCTCACCACTGCTAGCACCAAATCTCAAGACCAGGGTGACATAAGGCTGGGCAGAGGGGTCTATCTTATTCCCCTCTGAGTTAGCCTTCGGGAGAGGGGCCACACGCTTGTCACTGTGCCGTGGCCTGGGGCTCGCTGTCTTCAGAGGCTTCCTCCTGGCCCCGCTGCTGCAGCTGCCACATGTCTGCATACACCCCACCTCGGGACAGCAGAGCCTCGTGCCTAGGCAAGGAGGAAAAGCGTCAGCCCGACCACAGGCCTCCCCCAAGGCCTGGCCACCAGCCTGCAGAGGACGGGGAGTGGGCACGGGAGAAGATTCTGGAACTTCACCCGCTCTCCATGGAGCCCCCAATTCAGAAGCCCTGCCCTTTGCGTCCTGACTCTCTTACTGTCCTCTCTCCACGATGCAGCCGTCCTTGACGACAAGGATTTGGTCAGCATTGATGACGGTCGAGAGCCTGCAAAGCCAGAGATCGGTGTCCTGCTAACCCCTGGGAAACAGGCCACAGCGCCGGCTGCCCCCTCCTGTAGTCCCGTACCTGTGTGCCACGACGATGGTGGTGCGGTTGGCGCAGACTTTGGCCAGAGAAGCCTGGATGGCCCTCTCATTAGACGTATCCAGCGCTGACGTTGCCTATGGAGAGAGCCTGGGTAAAACGGCTCCTGCCTCGCACGACCCTCGAGGGAAGGAGGAGGCAGGCTGCCAGCTGAGACCTAACTGCTGGGCCTGACAGCTGTTGAGTGTCTAACACGGACTTGTGCTGTCTGTCCAGGTGGGAACTGGCGCCCAGCAGGGATGGTTCGGGCACACATGGGGCAGAGGTGTTGCGGGCAGGGGAAGGCTGCCCGAGGCATCACCTCGTCCAGCAAGATGATGTCCGGGGCCTTGAGAATGGTGCGGGCGATGGCGACGCGCTGCTTCTCGCCTCCACTCAGCTTCAGACCCCGCTCGCCCACCTGCGTCTCGTACCCTGGGGATAACGCCGGCCTCCCTCAGTCACGAGCAATAAACTTGGCTTCTGTGACCTGAGGGGCAGGGGCGCGGCGTCCGCAGAGGAGCTCACCTTCCGGGAAGCCCAGGATGGCGTCGTGGATGCCCGCGGCCTTGGCAGCAGCCTCCACCTCGTCGTCGTTGGCCGTGACGCGGCCGTAGCGGATGTTGTTGGCGATGGTGTCGTTGAAGAGGACCGTGTCCTGGGGCACGACTCCGATGTGGGAGCGCAGAGAGTTCTGGGTTACCTGAGGCCGAGAGACCGTGTGTGCTGCCTGTGAGATTCCTCCCAAGCCCGGCGGGGAGGCTGAGCTGGCAGCAAACACCAGGGATGAGAGGCCCCGGGGAAGAATCCTGTGGGCGCCACCGCAAATCCCGACTGGGTGGACAAATCACTCAACAGCTCTCTTTCTGCATCTACACGAAAATACACAGGGCTGGTGCTGTGGCACAGCGGGTTAGGCCGCCTCCTGCAACGCAGGCATCCCATATATTGGAGCGTTGGTTTGAATCCCAGCTGCTCTGTTTCTCAGGCAGCACCCTGCTAATGGGCCTGGGAAAGCAATGCAAGATGGCCCGAGTACTCGGGGCCCTGCCACCAACGTAGGAGAGCCGGATGGTGCTCCAGACTTCTGGCTTCTCCCTGGCCCAGTCCTTTGGGGCCGTTTGGGAAAGTGAAGCAGTGGATGGAAGGTCTGCCTCTCCTCTCTCTGCCACTCTTTCAAATAGATCAATCAATCTTAGAAAATCCGCCTTCTCTACGTGCTTCAGCTGAGTGCACCTTGCGCGGCACACACAAATCCTCACGGCTACACTGCTCCTGGGATAAGGGGGCTCACATGGTGTCAGGAACGGCTTCTACTCCCAGGACGCCCAGCCCCTGCCATTCTCCCACACCTGGACCCCTGAGTCTCCTCCCCAGGCACCTTACCTGGGAAATGTCCTGCCCATCTATTCGGATGCAGCCCGAGTTGATGTCATAGAAGCGAAAGAGCAGGCGCAGGACGGTGCTCTTCCCCGCGCCAGACGGGCCCACCTGGTGCATTGGAACCAGAGGGGGAAAGTCTCAGGCCCGCTGGCTTTGGGGGTTCTCTTCTGAAAGGCCACCAGCGGCCATTCCATCCTTTTGCCTGTCATACTGGGGCTCTGACCCCACAGCCTGGGTCGTGTGAGCCACCGTGGGCACCGAATGAGGGAAGCCTGCGGGGTCTGGGCTGAGGGGCAGGGTTTCCTCTCACCAAGGCCAGCGTCTGTCCAGGCATCACGGTGAAGGACACATCCTGCAGGGTCTCCCGGCTGCAAGGAAGGGTGGGCGTGGTCAGCAGGCCCCTCCCATCACCAGAGCTACAGGTGGACTCTGCCCTTCTCTGCCCAAGCTCTCTTCCAGGCACTGGTGGGCCAAAAAGCAGGCATTCAGGGCAGGGAGGCAGCGAGCAACTGGACGCCGAGAAGGGAAAATGCAGGCAGAGCGGGGAGCGCTCACCCGTCCGTGTAGCTGAAGTGCACGTTCTCAAACTCGATCCGGCCCTTGTGGAAGTGAAGGGGCCCCGCTCCAGGAAGGTCTTTCACCTGGGACAGTGCCACCAGTGTGCCTGGAATTACTGGCCTGGAAGCTTCCAGGCACAAGAAACACCCGGACCGCACACCCTGCCCTGGTCTTCACTCACTTCTGTCTCCTCCTTGAGCAGGTCGAACATGTTCTCCATGTCGATGAAGTTGGTCTGGATCATCCTGCAAGAAGGGTGCAGGTGGGGCTCTGCTGAGGAGCCGGGGAACAGCAAGGCACCCGGACAGGTGCGGGCCAGGGATCCGGTTACCTGTAGTAGGTGCCGAACCAGTTGAGGGGCATGTACAGCTGGATGATGTAGGTGCCGAACAGCACGAAGTCCCCGACCTGCGGAGACCCAGGGGAGCCCGTGGTGTCACTCACTGCAGGCTACGCTTCCTATCATCCTGCCCGCTTCCCACCCACGAGTCTGGGGGCCCACACGGAGATGCTGGGCCCCGCCTTGCTGCTCCCCCAAACTCTCTCTTCCCTGATTCGGCCTCACCTGCAGCTTCTGCTCACTGACGAAGTAGGCACACAGCAGGGAGCCCGTGAGGAGCCCGAGCCCGATCACCAGGTTCTGGGTCTGATTCAGCAAAACCAGCGAGGCGCTCGACTTCCACTCCAATTCCTGGGGCGATGACACAGGAGGGAGGAATGGCCCGGACATCCAGGCCGGCGCCCCCCAGCACCCGGGCGGTACCCCCAGGCCAGCTCACTGCTCTCAAGAGACTTCCAACTGGCACCCTCACCTGATACTTGATGATGGCCTCGCGATAGCGTTCCACTTCGTAACTCTCGGCGTTGTAATACTTCACCTGAAGGGAGTTCAAACTCAGGGTCCGACCAAAGCAGAGCATGTGCACTGGGCTGGCTCCCTCCAAACACCCAACCCCTCCTCGATGTCAGGCCTTGCACACAAACATTGCCGATGCCCGCTGAGCCCAGGCCACACTCCTCCATGCCTCCAGGCCTCCCTACCGTCTCAAAGTTCAGCAGAGAGTCCACTGCACGTGCGCGGGTGGCGTTCTCCTGTGTGTTCATACTACGCCGGAACTTGGCTCTCCATTCAGTGACCACAATGGTCAGGACTGGTGGAAAGTTGACAGGAGGGGGCAGAGTAAGACCCCATTCCTGACAGCGGAGGCCAGAGTGACTGTCCACTCCCTGCCATACACAAGCTAAGCCTCCACTAGGGCCCAGGGACTCAGCCTTAAGCTCGCTGGGAGAACAGGCCGTGCCCGAGACATCGACACAAAGCCACGTGGGTACAGAAAGTCTTTGGCGAACAAACCAACCAAGGGGAGCCACGGCTTCCTATGCAAATGAGGTTCCTTCCCGCCCTGCAGCCACAGCGGGGACTTAACGTGACAAGGATGCCCTGCCCTGACCCTCCATCCAGGTTAAGCCAAGATTCGACCTGACACAGGACGAGACCCTCTCGTCACAGGGGGATCAGCAGGTGCCTCTTCAGGCTCACAGATCTGCAGCCTCGCAGGTGGGGCAGCCGGGTGGAGCGGGGTTCCTGCCTACGGGAGCCCCTCTGGAGTTCAGGGGGGCACTCACAGAGGTAGAGGCTCATGCACAGGAACACGATGAGGCCAAACCAGGCGTTGAAGAACATGCTGAAGTAGATGATGCCAATGATGATGTCCGCCAGCGTGGGTAAGATGTTGAACACCAGGTAGCTGAGAGGGCGAGTCAAGCAGAGAAGGGTTTGAGGGCTTAGCTCCAGCAACCCTACCTCCAGGAGCTTCGTGTAGTGTTTCGTCTTTGACAAAAATCAGCAGCAAGTTGGAATTGATCTAAATACCACTCAACAGGTGGATGGCTAAGTAAACCAGAGCACGCCCAAACTGCAGGTTTCTCAGCATCAGGTGTAACAAACGAGGGAAATCCCCGGGCACGGAGGAAACCCAAGCTCCACAAGGTCCTTTGCTGGAGCAACTCTGGGCCAACACCTATGTCACAGCATCATTCTCTTTTAGGGACAGCCACCCCAACATCCCATCAGTCCTGCGCTTCTGCACAGATCTCTGTAAAAATGCGAAAAGGCAGAACTCAACACGCTAAACAGGTTGGGCAGCTCAGAAGTGAGTTGAGTTCAAAAGAGGTTTGTTCAGTCTGTGGGTACCTGAGTTGTTATGACAGCCTAGGAACGCTAATCCTATAATTAAAGGGGGAAAAAAAAAAAAAACAAGGCTTGGGGGGCAGCTGCTTAGGCTGGGTCTATGCTGCTTCTCCTGACAGTAAGCCCCACCCCTCCCGCCCCCACCGGCACTGTACCTGAGCAGCCCAGTGACACTGGACGTGCCCCGGTCCACGATTCGCAGCACCTCCCCTGTGCGGCGCGCCAGGTGCCAGCGCAGCGAGAGCTCGTGCAGGTGGGAGAAGAGGTGCAGCTCCACCCGCCGCGAGGTGAACTGCTGCACGCGGATCCACAGGAAGGTGCGCAGGTTGCTCACGAAGCCTGGGGGAAGTCAGGGGAGGCCTCAGCGGGGGCAGGGGGGCTGAGAGACCCAGAGACCAGTGGCCCGGCACTTGGATGAGAAAGCTCTAAGGGCATGGAGATGCCTGGGGGAGGAACGCCTGCAAAGGACGACGGCGATGCCCGAGAGAGGGGGCCCGAGGCCAAGCAGGGTGACTGCTGTCCCTCGTACCTGTACTGCCGGTGCCACCCCCCTGGAGGAACTTGAGAAAGACGTAGGTGATGACCGTCCAGGTCAGGGAGCTCCAAGGGGCCTTGTTGGTCAGCAAGTTCACTGTGGAGAACACGAGTCAGAGTCTGCCTACTGCCCCCAGGATTCTCTTCGGGCTTCAGCCACAGCCTCTTTCTGACTGCCCCACTCTCCGTCCCACTCCCTAGGGAAGGGCGCCTCAGCCTCCAGCGGGCTGAGCTGGCCCCCTCCTGCCGCTCACCAATGTCCCTATAGAAGATGGGGACCAACACATTGAGTGCCCGGTCCAAGCCCATGAGCCCCAGACAGATCAGCACAACCAGCTGCAGAGCGGGGCTCCCTCGAGGCCACAGGTAGCCACTCAGTAGGCGCAGCTTCCTGCCGAGGTCTCGCCAGGTAGACTGCTGGTCTGTGGACCGAACCTGGCATGATGAGAGACACAGGGGAAGGGCGCTCGGAAGGGCGGAGGTGCACCAGCCGGGACCCCTCTAGGGAAGAATGCGTGGTGCTCCAGCTGTGACCCTTCAAACCCACCGGGGAGCTCTAACAGGTCACAAACTGAGCTTGGACAGGGAAGTCATCACGGTGCGGGGAAGGAAAGATGACAGGCGGTGAAGTGAACAGAGGCCAGGACTCAAACTGAGGCTTACCTGGCTCCTTTCTGTGTCTTGGTCCTCATCATGAACTTGCAAGGTGTAGGACAGGGGACGGAGTCCGGGGGCCCACAGCCCCAGGACAAACAGTCCTCCGGACACCACATACCGTAGTACCCACAGGCCAAACTGAACCTAGAATCAAACAAGTGTGGGTAGGAGATCATCGAGGGCCCAAATCCCACCGTACAGTATTCAGAGACTTGAGTACTTGAAGTCCTCAGGGGCCCAACTCCTAACAGGCTTAAAAAAAAAAAAACCAACCAAACAAAAATAAACACATACCACCTACAGTGACTCAGCACACACCCGCCCCACCAGCTGGTGACAGCCCCACCCTTCTTCCTTTTCTTGGAGAACCGGGACAAACGGACATGCACTATTCTTCCCCAGCCCTGCCCTCAGTGCCTCCCCTCACCCCGCGAGGCCTCTCACCTGCTGGTCCAAGTTCGCCCTTGCCCACCACCACTGCGGGCTGTTCCAAGACACCAGAGCCAAGTTCTCAGCAGCAAACGCCACAGACCAGAGGAGCAGGAGACCCGGGCTGTGCCTGAACTTGATCCAGATGCCCATGGCCAGACTGTGCCGTGCCTGGCTCCGTTCCACCACAAGCAGCCACAGGCCACAGGCGCTGGCCACACTTTGCAGTATGGAGGCTAGCAGTACATAGCTTGGCAGCGGGGCCCCCCGGGCTGTACCCATCCGGCCAAAAAGGCCGGCCAGGGGCAGCGCCACCTGGAGCGTGGCCAGCAGCAGCTGCAATATGTAAGGAGCAACGCGAGGGCCGGCGCCCCAGGACAGCGCGTCAGCGCCGGCGGGCCGCTCCCGGCGCTTGCAGGGAAGGGCCAGCACCAAGGCCAGAGCCCCCAGGGCCAGCAGCGTGGAGGGCACGAGCGTGAAGAAGAAGCAGGGACTCAGGCCGTCCTGCGCCCAGGCCGGACCCACGGGCCCTTCGGCCTCGCAGTAGTTGCCTACAGCCACCATGGTCAGGCGTGGCAGCAGGCAGAGACGGCGAGCGCTGAGGGACCGGAGACAGGGACCGGTGGCTCTGGGAAGGGCACGGATGCCAGCGTGCCTCGGGTCATAGATCCGCCGGGCCCTAAGCCGCTGGGGTCGCGAGGAGGAACGCACGTGGACCCGGCCACACCGCCCACTCGCCTCGCGCACGCGCCGCCGTCACGCACCCACGCACGGCACGTACGCCGCCTCCGATTTTTCCCCCCTCGCTCGCGGCCCGGGCCCCTCCGGCCAAATCCAGGCCCGCAGGAATGAATGTTCGGCGTTCGACTTGCTCTGCCCTCTACGCTGGCCGCCCCGCCCGCCAGGCCCGCCCCAGCCCCTACTCAGGGTCCCCATTGGCCGAATGTCTCCAAGGGGGCGGGAGAATCCCGCACGTGAGGAAGGCCGGCTTGAGGGGCTGAGCCGGCTTGGTCACGTGCTCGGGGCGGGAAATCCAACCGCAAGACCGGCCAGGGACTTCCACCTCCACTGAAGCGGGGGTCGGAGATGGCCTTGCACCAGCTGGCCGCTTGGTATGCCCAGGAGCTGGCATGCTCCTATTTTCCTGGATTCCTGCCCCATCCCCAGGCACCTGGAGGGACTCACATGCACCCCACTCTCACTCCCAAGGTCCTGAGTGACTCAAAAAGCCGTGCGACCCGGTCAAAGTCCCTTCTTTATTGAGGGTTATCAAGCTGTACACGGTTCCCACCCCACTCGCAGTTCACTGTCCCCTCAGTGCACCAGGGCTGGACAGGGAGTAGGTCAGAGGGTAGGAGCTGAGTCCCAGCATGCAACGCGGTAGCCCAAAGCCTGGGCGACGCCCCTGCATCCCCTGCGAGATGACTGCGGGATGTGGGCCAGAGCTTTTCCTGCTGGGTTGTAGACAGCCGAGGTGGCGCTCTAGCCCTGTCCATCCCACGTGCGGGTGGCGAGGGGCACGGCAAGCAGCAATGGGGGCCCAGGAAGGCCTCGGTCTCCCAGGGGCCCATCCTGGAAGTTGGAGAGGGCAGCAAGGAATTCCCATCGTGCTCCTGCGATTTGGAAGCCTTCCTTCTTAGTGTCAAAGGTGGTGAGAGGGGAGCTGGAGCTAGGGCCTCCACCCCAACGGCGACGGGCGAACAGAGGGGAGCAAGCAGCACACACATGCCGTGATGTGCAGGAAGCAAGAGAGGTGAGCTGGCTGCAGCACTGGGCGAGAACTGGGGTGAGGTAAGGGCCACAGCCTGAGCTGCTCATCTACGCAGGGTGGGGCGCCCTGCTCCACAGTTGGCACAGCTTCGCCCTGGTTGGCAGCTTCTGTGGTGGGCAGCTCCCTGGAGACTTGCGGGGGTGGGTGCAAAGGTGGCAGTACTGGGGCTGGGGACCAGTTTCTAGCACCACACTCTGAGCCAAGGGGGTCCCGGGGCTGAGGCTAGACTCGCGCGTGCCCCTGGTTCCTAGGCCCCAACTTCCTCTCCTGGGGCTGTGGCAGGCCCACCGTTGGCACCTCCCTTGGCCAGGCACGGACACACAAACACCACACACGTGGAGCCAGGCAACACTCAGAGGACTTCCCGTGGCAGGCGGATGGGACCGCAGGGCAGCAGTGGCCTCCATCCTGGGGCACAGGGACCTTCCTCGGCTTTGTCTATACCTGAGGAGAGAAGACCGATGGTAATGGAGAGCAGCCCTCGGCAGTCCGCGTGTCCCATGGAAACCCAGAAATAAAGGAAAAGGATGCATGAGTCCCATCCTCCTTGTGTCCTGCGACTGTGACACCAAGGTGCAGATAGTTATCTGGAGCTAGAAAGAAGAATTCTTTCTGTACCTCTGCCTGGCAGTGTTCAGGGGGCTGCTTCCGCCTGAGGGCGGCTTTGTTGTCGTGTTTCCGGATTCTCTTCCCCTGTTCCGTAAATTCTTGGTCTTACCTGTTCTTATTCCGTGGCATATGCCATATAAGCAGTTAACCCTGATGCAGCCAAGTACAACCTTCGTAAATTCTAAAAGGCTATTACCACCTGCCCATGCTCTGTTCTCGGGGCTCCTCCAAATAGCATTAAAATGCGGGCTTCTGCAACGACCACTTTCCAACAGGGAGCGCCCACGCCCGCACTGGGTACCACCTGCGTGGGGAGTTTGGGAACAAGTGCAGGGCATGGTGTGTCCACTCTGCGTTTTCATTGGCAGTTACCCCTCAGAGCCCTGTCCACAGATGCAGGTTGTCAGGGAGGAGAGATGAGGAAGCTACGTTCATTTCTGGCGAGTTAAGACTTGGGGAGTGTTTGGCAATGGCAGGAGAAAGAAATAAATCTGGGTTAGGAAGAAAAAAAAAAAAAAGCAAAGACAGGGAAAGGAGGTGATTCTTAGGGAGGCTAGTGGAGAGTCCAGCCCCGGATGGCGGAGCTGGCCGCGGAGGGAACGGGCGTGCGCTTTGTGGGTGGTGGGGCACCTTACTTCCCCCTGGCGCGGCTCCCTCAGCCTGCAAGCCGCTACCCTGCGGTGCTCAGCCGTTCTTCCAGAAGCCTTTACCTTGTGCACCTGCGGCGGAAGCTCATCCTCCGAGCCTTCCTCGGGCACGGGCTCAGGGTGCCTGGATGCCGACTGCCCGTCTTCAGCCCACCCTCCAAGGGGCAGCCGAGAGAAGTGAGAAGGAGCCCGGGGCACCGTGCCAGGATCTGGAGAGACAAGGGGCACAGACAGGAATGAGAAGGGTCTGGGGGGGTGCTGGGGGCGCGGGGGCCAGCCTCCTTTTGGGGGGTCTCAAGAACCACCCTCCTCTAACTGCTCTTTCCCCAGGACCCACTGGATACCTGTGATGCCTCCGTAGCGCCTCTGGAAGCCCCCATGCAGGGCAGTGGTCTCGGGTGCTCCGGGCCGGGTTGCGGCACAGGGGTAGCTGGCAGAGCGGGGGATGGGTTGGGGCGCCCGGGCCCCCTCCCCTGCTTCCTCTGGGGCACTCTCCCCACTCTCATCACTCTCCCGGCGGTGCCACACATGCCGCTCAGGTTCAGCCTGGGTCTGCTGCTTGTGGAGCTGGGAAAGAGAGGGGCTCCTGGGTTGGGGACAGGCTGTTTGTCTGAAACAGCTGGCCCCCACCCCGGTGTCGGCCAGTTTCCGCTGCTACTGCCTCACCTAGAATCTTTGACCCAGGTCACCTGCCCTGTTAATGGCGTGCAACAAATCTAACTCACGTGGCTTACGTTCTCAGCAGATCCCTGGCAAAACCTGTATATAGGCTGCAGTGGCCCTCGTGTTACCTATCCAGGTGATTCAAGAGCACGCTGAGGGTCAGAGTGCCAGACAGGTCCTGGGGACATAGTGGTGCACAAAACAGACCACAGTGCTTGCCCTTGTGGGGCTCCCAGGCTGTTGCTGGTGGCTGGAGGAGGACAGACCATAACCAAAGAAACAAGGAAGGCAGGCGGCACATCAGATGGTGCCAATGCTCTGGAGAGAAACAGAAGAGGAGGATTCTGGCCAAGGAGGCTCTGGCTGAGGGAGGGCAGAGGTAACAGCAGAGGTCTGAGGAAGAAGACGAGGCAGTCATCGGGGCAGCTTGGGGAGGGGGATTCTAGGCGGGGAAGACCTCGGCGGGGTGCGGGCCCTCAATGTGAGCATCCCTGGCTGGAAGCCACTAAGAGATTGTAGGTCACAGAGCAGGTGGAACCTGCTGGAACCCAGGCTCTGCTTGTCTGCCTCTAAGCCCCCCTCCACGTCCCAGCTGCCCACTCACCTGGTGCATGTAGAGGGCGTGCAGGCTCATCTCGGTGGACGCGTATTCAGACAGCACCAAGCTCTGCAGCTGTCCTTCCCACACGCTGCTCCCGGAGCTGGCTGTCCTGGCGTCCACCCTGTGCCTCCCGGCAGAGACACACAGCGGACGTCAGCACCTCTGAGACCCATGCCAGCTGCAGGGGGCTGCTGCCCTGCCCTCCCGCCTTGGCCCACCTCTACTCACCCAGAGCCCGTCATGGTGCTAGGAGCCCGGCCTGTGGGGCCCTGCCCGGGCTGCAGAGGGGAGAAGGAGCGAAGGGCAGAAGCAACCTCAGCCCGGTGCCTGGAGCCCTGCAGGTCCCTGGGCAGTGGGGGGCCCCGGCAGGATGAGCCGGCCACCACGTTTGCAATAAGGCTCAGGGGCTATGAAAGAAAAGGGGAGAGTAGAATTCTCAGGGCAGGAGAGAGACCTTGGGATGCCCTGGTGTTCGGCGCCTCAGGACCCAACGGGACACCCAGGAAGACGCCTTCCACCCCACGCCTGGTCCTCAGTTCCCTGCCCAGCTCTGCGACACACCTCGGACTCTGACTGTAAGGACTGGATGGACGTGAAGAGCGCATTTTCAGGGAGCAGACCCCCTTGGGCAAGGCTGGCGGCGGCTCCGTCCCGCTGCACCTGCTCCTTGAGGAAGCCCAGGAAGGCTGTGCTCTCACGTGGTGGCTGCCAGCCAGGGTTGGTGATGGCAAAGTGCATGAGGGACAGCTCTGTCTTCCCATCCTCGGCTTGCTGGTACACCGAGGCCTCTGTCTGCCCACCAGACAGCCACTGCGCAAGAGAGACCGACCGCGGTAAGCAGGACTGCCCTCTTACAGGGACCCCGCGTGCACCTTTCTCGCAGCAGGGAGCCCTGCCCCGGAGGACAGAGACCGCAGTGTGTCGCCGTATGTGCCCCGGTGCCCACCCCACCAGCAGCCAGCCACATGCCAGGGTTCGTTGCTTGCACTGTGCTTTTCTCAAGGGAGCGTGGCCCGTCGCGCACATTAGGGCTGAAATCCAGCCCAGGCTCCTGGTTACCAGCAGTGTGTCCCTGGGGCAGGGCTGCCTTCCTGTGGCTTGTGGGCTCAGAAGGGGTGCCGTTTTGTACTTTGCCCAGAGACGCTGTTGAGGGCAGCAGCATCCCTGGTCCCCTGTCTCCAGTCTCCGCCAGTACCTGCGGGTGCCCGTGCTGGCGAACATCCATCTGAGCAAAGGAGCAGGTATCGCCAACGCCGACGACCTCCACGGTGAAGTTGCGGAAGAAGTCTATGATCTCCAGGGCCCGTGGGCGCAGGCAGAAGATGAGGATGAGGGGTGTGACGATGGGGCTCAGCAGCTCCTCCAGGATGAACACCTAAAGGGTAGGGGGCAAGGTCACGGAGGGCAGAGGGAGCGCGGCCCTCACCACCGAGCTACCAGCCGGTCTCTAGCAGGCCCTAACTCCAACTCCACTCACTGCCTTGTACTGGAAGAGCTGGGCAAACTCGTCCCGGGTCTGCGAGCGGTGGGCATTACCCTGCCAGTGGTCAGGCATGTAGTGGATGTGAGCGAGGATCACGCGGAGCAGCTGCTCAGGGCAGAACACCATGTGCTGGTCCGGGATAAAGGACCTGGTGGGATCGGGGTCCTGGTGAGGGGCTGAAGCCTCCCCTTGGCCTGCGAGCCTGCTTGCTCCCACCTGCTTGCCCTGCCCACCTGCACACGGTCACCGTGACCCCCAGGAGCGTGACGGTGGTCAGGACATGCTCCACAGCCAGCACGTCCTCGTCGTAGATGGTGAGGGCGATAAGCACAGCCAGGATGGAGCCGGCGAAGAAGGCGCCGTTCTTGGCGAGCAGGGTCAGCAGCGGAGACAGGAAGCAATTCATGTACTTGGAGGCGGGCTTGTAGCCGCGGTTGAGGCGTGACTGCAGCTCGTGCTCCAGCTCGTTGAAGTGGCGGAGGTAGCAGCGGCCATAGAGCGACCAGCAGCGGGCTCCCAGGGCCCCGGGCTCCCGCTTCAGCACCTCGGCATAGCTGAAGAAGGCGTAGAGGATCTGCCAGATGAGGATGAGGGGGCACAGCAGGAAGTTGGCGATGCCAATCCACAGGATGCGGTTGCTGAGGCGCTGGGCCAGTTCTAGCCTTTGCCCTCCACGTTTGTACTCAGCCTTGAGGCTCCATTCATTGAGAAAGAGAGAGCCGGGGCCCCAGAAGAGGATCAGCTCAAAGTTGTACTTGAGGCCGCGGGTGAAGAACACGGCCTCCCCGAGGCCGGGCAGGCGGAAGCGCAGGGGCAGGAGGGATTTGTTCACCAGGGCCACCATGTAGTTCTGGAAGCGGAGGATGCGGTGGTAGATGTCCAGCTCGGTGAGCTCACGCTTGTGGATGCAGATCTGGTGCTCCTTCTGGGTCTGCACGATGCGGGCCTGCACTTCCTGCCACGTGCAGTACGGCAGGGCAGACTGCAGGGTGGAGGGGACAAACGACAAGGTGTGGAAGGTGGGCTTGTCGTCGCGACCCTGTGCCCAGCTTTAGGTGTGAGACTTAGGGGGTCGTGCGCTTAGACTCGCCAGTGACAGGCAAGGACACCTGATGTCCAGGAATACCCCCAAGACACCTGAGGCTGTGGCGCTAACTTCCCCCCTCCCCAGCCTTACCATGGGGATACGCAGGGCATGCAGGTAGAAGGAGTGGATCTCCCAGTAGCAGCAAATGTTGTAGATGAACTTGATAAGTCGGTGGATCCAGAAGACACCAGCAATGACCAGGATGGTGATAAGGGAGCCGTTTTCCTGAATCCTGGTGTGGAAAAGGAGAGGCGGGGAGGCCCTCAAGGGAGCAATCTTGGCGGACATGCTGCTCTCTGCCAGGCTAAGCCCAAGCTTGGGTGCTGGGGTATGGGTGCCAACCTCAGGCTCCACCCCCACCCACCTGCTGGCAGAATCACAGGTGTTGGTGTTCCTCTGACCTTAGCCCTTACCTGGCACTGCAGACTTGGGCAGGTAAAAAAGCATCTGGCAGAGTGACTTTGATAGGCTCGGTAGGGTGAAGACTGTGGTTCACCATCTTGTTGGCAAATAGGATGTCATAGTCCACACAGCTGACCAGGAAGGTAGTGAAGGCAACCACAAAAAGGAACTGCCTGGGGAGTTGGGAAGAGAGACTCAGGCACATCAGTGAAATAAAGTAGGGCAACAGAGGAGGGTGGCAGCAGACTGGGGACAAGGAAGGGGCTGGAGAACTCTTCATGGACCCTGGCTACTGCCAAACCTCATGGGGCCTTCTCAGGCCCGAATCAGCTCCTGTTTTCCGCTCTCAGCCCCAGGCACCTGCTTTTCTCACTGCACGGCCATCTCTGCCATGGCCCCTGTACTCTCTCACAGGTTTCACCCTCGTGGTTCTGAGCTGCAGCCCCGGTTGCCTTTTGAGCACTCCCCTTGGGGGTCCGCACTCTTCTTACTGAAGGAGGCTTCCCAGCCCCTTTCCTCTTTGGCAGCACCATGTGGCTCCTCCCTCCTGGAAGGCTCCACCCAGCAGCTGGGACGGAAGCATTTTCCTGAAGTCAGCAGCTGGCATCTCGGGGCCCACCTGATTGAAGTCCGGGCATTCCCCCGGAGCTCGGACTGAGTTCTCCTTATGGGAGAGCCGGTATTGGGAAAGCTCATTTAATAAGAAACTGGGGCTGTCCGTTATGGTGCCACACCCAGTTCCAAAACTACAAAGGTCTGCAGAGTTTTGAACCTGGGACTGAGCTGGCAAGTGGGGCCGGGGTGAGGACAAGGAGATGGGTTCTTCTGCTACACTGTCTTGTACTTACATGAGCTCGAATACCTCCCCAATGAGCATACACGTGAAGCCATTCTTCTGGTGTAGATTATAAACGTGCAATTGTTAAGAAGAAACGACCAGCAAAGGCAGCGTTAAGAGCACAGGGTTTGATGTCATAGCTGAACTTAAGTCCTCATTCTGTGACTTTCCAGCTGTGTGGCTCTGCCCAAGTTCCTTCACCTCTAAGCTTTTGTCCATAGTGGTAGCTTAGGAATGATTACACCTGTCTCATCAGATTATTAGGTCTGAAATAACACACGTAAAATATCTAACACAGAAGAGACACTGAATGAGTCAAAAGACATTAATTATCACGATTATTAACATCTCATCAAACAGGAGGCTCACCCTTAGTTCCCTTATAAATGAACACCACAAAGTGCACGCGGGCAGTAGCTCTCGGTAAACGTGGGGCATCATTATTTTTAATTATTTTTTAATTTTAATTAATTAATTTTTTTTGACAGGCAGAGTGGACAGTGAGAGAGAGAGACAGAGAGAAAGGTCTTCCTTTGCCATTGGTTCACCCTCCAATGGCCGCCGTGGCCGGCACACATCGTGCTGATCCGAAGGCAGGAGCCAGGTGCTTCTCCTGGTCTCCCATGGGGTGCAGGGCCCAAGCACTTGGGCCATCCTCCACTGCACTCCCTGGCCACAGCAGAGAGCTGGCCTGGAAGGGGGCAACCGGGACAGAATCCGGCACCCCGACCGGGACTAGAACCCGGTGTGCCGGTGCCACAGGCAGAGGATTAGCCTAGTGAGCCGAGGTGCCGGCCGCATCATTATTTTTCACGGTCATTATTTCACCAGCCTCAGGATGAGCTCCATTTCCTCCTCCAGAGATCAGAGTGAAACCCACTGTGGCCTCCCATCAGGGACCTGACTTAGGGAGAGGCTAAAGGGCCCCGGCACAGAGACACAAAGGATATTCGAGAGAAGAAGAGGTCAAGGTTTTCAATGTGGTGCCAAGGGGCTGTGGACACAGGAGCACAGATGTCAGGGACCTGAAGCAACCCAAGCCCCTCGTTCCCCCAGTGCTCCCTCAGCTTTCTCCCATGCCCCGGCTCTGGCTGCCGCGCCCCAGGACTCACACTTGCTCCCCTCAGCAACGTGCACCAGCAGGTCCTCCTCCCCAGGGGGTGAGTCGCTGTAGGAGGCCTCTAGGCGCTGGTATTCCGTGTCAAACTGCGCCATCACCGCCGCCCCCTGGCCACCCGGTCCACCTGCCAGTGACAGGAAGAAGAAACCCTGATTCAGACCCAGGTGCCCCTGCATGCTACCCTGCCTCCCAGGCCAGAAGAAGAGAGACTCCTTGCGCTTTGTTTCTATACCACCCTCAGCGGCTCAGAGGCAGAAGAAGGGAAGAAACCCAAGCAAACAGTAAGTTTAGGGCGTTGGAGGCCTTAGCTCTGGCCAGCCATTCCCAGAGTCTTCACTGGGTGCCTACAGTGCCTTTCTGATCTGAATTCAGCATTTGCCCCTGGTGTTAGGGGGAGGGGGGCGAGGGCTGTGGGGTGGGGGCTGTTTCATCTTCTAGTCAGTGGAGGGTCCCTCCCTTTACCCCTTCTGAAAGCCTGGTTTCCCCAGAAACTAGCAGTTTGGAAGCATTCTGTAAGCAAAGGTTTGAGATAAGCACATGGCCCTACCAGCTCCATGGACAGTGTCTGCTCCACTCCAGCCCTCGATGCCCTGGCTCTGCCGCTGCTGGAGGAGAAGGCATCAGGCCCCAGAGGGTGGGGAGAGGGGCCAGAAAGGAACCCAACCTTTCCCCCCACCCAAGAACCACCAAGAGGAGGCCAAACCTGGGCAGGAAGCCTGCAGCCGGGGAAGAGGCACCCTTCCAGCCCAGGGCTAGGGGCACTTCGTCCGGCTATACTAAACAGGGCCACTCATTCAGCTCCAGGACCCCAGAGAGAAAGTCACTGACCCTGTAGAGACTGAGTCATTACCGCTCTGAGGCCAAGCAGCCCCCCTGGACCGCTCCTCCATTGCCTGACCTTGGCTTTGGCGATCAAGACCTGCTTCTCGGGGCCCACACCCCCCAGGGAAGTCTTCTGAAGAGGACCTCACTGGTCACCCCATTCCCCTGTGTCCACAGCACCAAAGACTCAGCAGGCGGGCAGAGCTGGACAGGAAGTCCTGACTCAGTGGACACTCCAGATCCTGGGTGGATCTGTGAGCTCATAGGATCCTGGAGCCGGGCAGGGGCGAGGTGGTACTTACCCAGTGAGGGTGGGCCCTGGGGACTGGGGATCCTGGCTCAGCCTGGCCTCGGTGGGAGTCCCTGGGTTAGTAAGAGCCCTGCTCTTCAGGAAACTTACCACTCACTGGGTCTGTGTAGACCCAGGGCCCATGGAGCCCCGGCAGGCAGGGCCTGGGCTCGGGGGTTCCGGCCGATGATGGGGGGATCGAGGCGGTCCTACAGCTGATACCCTGGCCGGGCTGGGCTGCCTCCCTACACCCAGCCGCCGAGACCCGAGCCCAGCGAGCCCCAGGGTGGCCCGGCCCCGGGCCCAGGGCTCGGTTCCCAACAGCGGCCAACCTCGAGCGCGGCCCCGCCGCCCACGCGCGCCCCCCAGCGCGCGCGCCCGCTATCAAAACATTTCGGCTGCGCGCCCCCACCCCGCCCGCGGCGCCCCTTCCCCCGTTACCCGCCGCGAGCTCACCTAGGGCTCCTCAGGCCCCCCAGGCCAGGCCCAGCCCGGGCCTTAGAATTTCAATAACCGGTCTCGCGTGTCACCTCAGGAACCGCGACCCGAGCGATTCCTGGGCTCTCTCTGTTCGGCCCAGCTCGGCCTGATCCGGAGCGCTAGGCCCGGCTTCTGCTACTCACTGTCACCCGCAGCCGGCCTGGCCAATGAACATAGGGGGTGGAGACACGACGGCCAATTCTCGGCTCCGGGGGCGGGACTAAAGGCTAGAGGCGGTTCTTGGACAATCAGAGGACCAATGCGGTGCTCTACGTGGGGCGGGGCTCAGGTGCGGGCGCCGCGGTTTGTCCTCTTCGCTGCTCCGTAGTGACGGTATTGTTGTGGTGTTACGGAATCCGGCTTTCGAACTGGAGACGTGCGTACGCCGGGCTCCCGGGACATTTGGTATGGCTTCAGAGGGCGGGGACGCGTCTACGCGGTCGGTCATTGCCGGGGCTTGTAGCACGAGGAACGGAGCGTGATCGGCTAGGCAACCGCGGTGATTTTAAATGTGCTGGACTGGATTGGGAGCTCCCCCATTTCACTCGGTGGTGGTCCGAGACCAGGGGTTTGAGAAAGCCGAGTGGTGTCAAGGATTTACCGCAGAGCCGATAGCAGGTGGGAGGGCCGAGGTGTGCCTTGCGGCGTCGGAGACCCAGCCAGCCAGGCAGCAGACGCGGCAGCTGGATCGAGCTGTTTCTTTCCCTCGTTCTGTTCCAGGAGCGGCTTCCAAACAGTTCCCGCTCAGCTATGTCGCCAGCTCCCGCTGCAGCTGCGGCCCCTGCGGCCGTCTCCCTGCTGGACCTCCGCGCGGACGCGCCGCTCCTCCGAGGCGTGAGCCTGGTGAGCCACGCTGCGGGGGAGGCTCTGCCTACTTCCTGTCCAGGTACCCGGGAAGGCTCGGGGTGGACTCCTGAGGCTCTGGCGGAGAGGGCTGGCTCTCCGGGCACACGTGCTTCCTGGCACTGCCCGGCTTGGGTGCTGGATTTGTTCACTGGGAGTTTCCAGCACAGCCCCCCTCAAACGTCTCCACATAAGACTCTTGCCATTGCTCATGTGTCATCGCGTTACCCTTACACTTGAAAAACACTTTAACATGCCTAGATGTATTTCAGATTTAACTGGACTCCAATCAAATCATTCCTTTTGGCTGAATGTAAAACATTTATTATTGCTTTCATACAACATTAGTTGTACATATTTTCTTGTACCTCTGTTGAGACAAACTGCCCAGTGTAATTGGAAGTGTAAGTTTAAAAAATGACATCTGAGAGGTGGCTTTTGTACAGTTAAAAATAATTTTATTTCCAAAGTAACCTTACCAGAAATTATTTTTCTTTGGCTAATTTAAGTACAATATTTGATTTATAGTCATTTTACATGCATCTTTCCAGGTATGGAAATATATGAAATAAATATTGAGAGATAAGTATATTATATTTAATACATCATTATGTATATTATACTTTATATTATTGCTGGGCCATTAATTTCATGACTAGATTAAAAATTCCTTAAGAGTGCAGTCATGCCATCTTGTGTCTGCCTTGTGTGTTGGACGCTGAATGCAATCCTAGGCCTGTGGAGTTGCCTCCCTTCCTACCCCCAATCCCCTTCCCTATTTAGGTTCACAGGGGACAGCGAGCCCAGAAAGAAAATTACCCCAGGGTCCTCTGGAGGTGTCAGAGAAGTTGGTTTGTTTGACCTGTAACCAGACCTTCCAGAGCCATCAGGAACAGGTAAAAGGCCGGGGTGCAGAGATTCTTGTTAGATGCAAACTAGAGTGGTGGGTGGGGAGAGGCAGACATTGAATTTGTGCTGAGTTCTATGCTTTGGCTCAGGGAGTTGGTGTTACCCGTCTTGGCTGGGTATATTTCCATCTTCTGCCTCCCTCTTTGCTTTTCTATCAGAGGGAACATTATAAGCTTGATTGGCATCGGTTTAATCTAAAGCAACGTTTCAAGAACAAGCCTCTCCTGTCTGCCCTGGACTTCGAGAAGCAGAGTTCCACAGGTGAGCAGGACACGGCGGGTGGGAGCAGGAAGCTCAGGGCTGGGGTAGCAGACGTGTAGATGTCATGTCCACTGTTCTCAGGAGATCTTTCCAGCATCTCGGGCTCAGAAGACGCGGACTCAGCCAGCGAGGAGGACTTGCAGGCGCCAGATGAGGAGGGGGCTGACTCGGAGACGCCTACCCGGCCCCCAGGCTTCTGCTCCCATCGGGTTCTTTTCCAGAATGCCCAGGGCCAGTTTCTTTATGCCTACCGCTGTGTCCTAGGCCCTCGCCAGGCAAGTGGCAGCACAGGCTGTGTGGTGAACCCTGCCCTTCTTTCCTGGTGGGTGTGGGTATCCTCCTGGACAGTGTGGTCTTGGGTTGAACTTGAACTCTGGTTCTCCCACTTGACCCTGACTACCTCTCCGTCAAGCTTCAGATTCCCTTGTGAAACAGAAACCAGACTCAGGATGCTTGTATTAAACGAGGGAACGTATGTGGAGCACTTAGCACTGGCAGTTGGTTTCTTGTTCTCAATGAATGCAACACAGCTGTTTCTATTGCTTCTCTGTCACCCAGGCGGCCCCAGAGGAGGCAGAACTACTGCTCAAAAACCTGCAGAGTGGGGGCCCCAGATACTGCGTGGTCCTCATGGCTGCAGCAGGGCATTTTGCCGGGGCCGTTTTTCAAGGGTGAGTGGGTGCTGCGTGGGGTTAGGGTGGAAAGGATCCTGTTCGCCTGGGAGCACCAGCTGGTCTCCAGTACTGAGTCTGTGCCGTTTATAGAGGAGAAGTGGTGACACATAAAACCTTTCACCGCTACACAGTGCGGGCCAAGCGAGGCACAGCCCAGGGCCTTCGGGATGCCCGGGGTGGGGCACCGCGGTCCGCTGGAGCCACCCTGAGGCGCTACAATGAAGCCACGCTGTGTAAGGTGAGTTAGGCCCCCAGGTCTGGTGGCCCTCCTTTTTTGCCTCTCAGTTCCCTTCACTAAATGTTACACTTGGGGGCGGCGGGTCGGTGTTTGACTCCTGTACCTTTTCCAATTCTTATGTTTGGTTGGAGTCTCAAAATAACACGTGAAGATACACAGGGCTGAGTGTCTCTCTTTTCCAGGACGTTCGTGACCTGCTGGCAGGGCCAGACTGGGCTAAGGCACTGGGGGAGGCTGGCACAATACTGCTGCGCGCCCCTCGCTCTGGCCGGTCCTTGTTCTTCGGAGGCCATGGGGCTCCCTTGCAAAGGGGGGATCCCCGACTTTGGGACATCCCCCTCGCCACCCGCAGACCCACCTTCCGAGAGCTACAGCGTGTGTTCCAGAAACTGACCACCTTGCATGTCCACGGTGAGCCTTGGTTCTGGATGCCCAGACTCCCTAGGCCTTCCAATACTGTTCAGCCCAAGCCCTATTCTAACCCTCAGACTGCAGCCCAATTACAGCCTCACTGAGAAGCCTGGGTGGGATTCCCTTCAGCTGTGTTTGAGAAAGGTCTTTTGTATTATGACAGGAGAAGACCCTCGGGAAACAGTCGGATTGCCCTCAACTCCAACACGCTGGAAGACAGCAAGGGCCGAGAGGAAGGGGGCTACTGAGAAAGAAAGAAGAAAGGTCCCCAGGGATGAAAACGAGGCACTTGGACAGAATGGAGAGTCTCCCAAACAGGGTTTGAGCACCATTTGGCAATTGTCAAGTCTGTCTGGGTGTCTGTCCTGGTAATGTAGTGTAAGTTCCCCGTTGTCAACTGACCCATCTCCCAGTCTGTAGATAGGTCCTTACACAGCACACACCCACCCACCTCAGGGTCTGTCCGTCACATGGGGTATGCCATAGCAATTACTGAGACATGTTTAGTAATCTTCCCAAGTCTGTTACCTCTCTTGTTCATAGTTGTAAGAAGTCCTAGCATGGAGTAGACACTTGCATGTGTTGCCTGAATCCCCCGTCATTTACCTGTCTCACTGGATGCGGTGGGTTTGCGCTAAGAGCTGCTTCTGTACTTTACTGTACATCATCCTAAGGCTGCTCACAGGGAGAGTCCAGGGAAAAAGAAGAACAATTTCATTTCAGGATGATCTGAATTATCTCTTTATAGACACTGTTATGCACCTGAGGCAGCCCATGTCCTTCCACCCTCTGCTTATCCCTTAGATGGATCTGACATGTCAGACTTTCCCCCAGGTTCAGGGTCAGAGGAAGAGGATGGCTCCCAGGTAGAGCTGGAACTAGTGGAGCTGACACTGGGGACCTTGGATCTTCGCGAGTTTGAGGTGTTGCCCAAGCGGAGGAGGAGAAAAAGGAATAAGAAGGAGAGAAGTCGAGACCAGGAGGCTCTTCTCCAGGAACCTCAAGAGGATGGGCTCTTGCAGTCAGCCTCCCGGGAGCCTTCGCCAGATGAAGCCAAGGCCCCTGGTCAGCCAGACCTCTGGGCTGGGCTTCTGGCTGCCTGCCGGGCGGGAGATGTTGGACTGCTGACGCTGCAGTTAGCTGCCGGCCCCGCAGACCCTGCGGTTAGCTCTCTGCTCAGTGCCCCCTTGGGCCCCGGAGGCTCTACTCTTCTGCATGCCGCAGCTGCTGCCGGCAGAGGCGCGGTGGTTCGTCTGCTGCTGGAGGCAGGTGCTGACCCCTCTGTGCAGTAAGTAAAGGTCCCCGCCCTGAGCCGCTTTGGGCAAAGAGAAGAGAATCTGGAGGCAGATGTTGGCATTGGCCACTCTTCAGCATTCCCTCCATCTGCTTGGGCAATGTTAGGCCAGGCAGGAGGCAAACAGAACCTGTTTTTCTGGGTTCTTGCACACAGGGATTCGTGGGCCCGGCCGCCTTACGCTGTAGCAGCTGACAAATCAACGCGTAATGAGTTCCGAAGGTTCATGGAGAAGAATCCGGACGCCTGTGACTACCACAAGGCCCAGGTCGGCTGGAAGGGAAGTGCAGCATGGGAAGGCCTCGCAGAGCCCAGCTGGAGTGTCTGCTTCCTGGCGGTTTGACAAAGGACGGCTTCTGTGGGTCTCATCTAGTACCTTCTGGAAATCCTCCAGGTGCCGGGGCCGCTGACTGCGGAGATGGAGGCCCAGCGGGCTGCCCGCAAGAGGGAGCAGAAGGCAGCCCGGCGGCAGCGGGAGGACCAGCGGCGGCAGCGGCAGGCGGAGGAGCAGAGGGAGCGGGAAGAGCAGCTGCGATTCGCCGCCCTTAGCGACCGAGAGAAGGTGCGGCTGGAGGGGCTGCTCCCCATGGCCTCCCTGCCGGCCCCACCCCTCCCGCGGCGTGCTGCTGACGCTTCCTGCGGCCGCTGTGCCCGACGAGGCCTCGTCTTTAACGTGACTCTGCTTTCTCGCAGAGAGCTCTGGCTGCAGAGCGCCGACTCGCTGCGCAGTTGGGAGCCCCTAGCCCTGCGACTCCTGACCCTGCGGTTGTCAACGCCCGGTAGGGGGAAGGGGGCTGAGCGCCTGGGCAGGTGGGCGTGGGCAGACTCCCACACGGGGACCACTTAGGGCAAGCGCAGCGAGTGCCTACATGACATGCAGAAGAGTTGCTGAGGGAATTAGATGTTCTGGGCATCTTTGGAGCAAAAACAAACGGCAGGGGGAGGCTGGACTGCCCTGGAAGGTTCTAGGCTACCTGTGCAACTGTTTTTCTTCCTCTTGTGCAGACGCTGTTGGAGCTGTGGGGCATCCCTCCAAGGCCTCGTTCCCTTTCACTACCTCGACTTCTCTTTCTGCTCCACACGTTGCCTCCAGGATCATCGCAGTCGGGCAGGGAAGCCCTCTTCCTGATGGCTTATAGCTCCACCTGGGGCCAACTCTGGGAGGGCATATTCACATCAGCCCTGTTTCTTCTTCCCCATGAAGCCAGAGAGTATTCAGAGAATTAGGGGGAGGGACTCGGGACCAGGGCAAGGACGGGGCCACAGAGGTGTGTGGAGCTGCTGCTGTCTCTGGAACTTTAATCACAATAAAGTTTGGCAAGGAAACGGCACTCGTACTCACACTCAGAGGCATTCTGGCCCTTGGCTCCTTGTGGTCACTGTGGCCAGCAAAGGATCCTGCCCGCTCCATGTCCCAGGCCCAAGGGCTCCCTTTCCTTTCAGTGCCCGCTTAACTGCATTGGTTCCGAGGCGCTCTGTGCCTCAGCAGAGAGAGAGTAGATGTATGTCCTGTGCACGGTGCTGTTGAGGATGGGCCAATCCAAAAACTGGATCTGGGGCTCGGGCGGCACGTTTTCTAGCTCCAGCAGTGTAATTTTGTTGATGGCTCCCCTAGGAAGCAGCAGGGGTCTTGGCACATAGAGGGTCTCTTGTGGCCCCTGTTTTGTCCAGTACCGGCCCAAGTTAAACCCATTGATCCAGACTTGGCCCTGGGAGGAGGCAGGAGAGGGGAAAGAGTCAGTTCTCTGGGGGTCGGAATCATCCCCTTCGGACTTCTGAGGAGTCCTTTCTTTGTCTTGTACCACCCACCACCACCACCGACTACGAACATTAGCAATACCTTGGTCCATCCAGGGAGATAGAGGAATGTGTCCCCAAGTGGGCCTGCAATTGGAAACGTTGTAGAGTAGAAGGTGGGGCCAGAGGGAGTTTGAGGTTTTGTGCTTTTCAGTAAGTGAAGGGGGAACCACCACTTTACAAGGTTATCAACTTTCAGAGGGAACATCATCCACTGGGTAAGCATTACTTGCCCCAGAACTGGTGGCTGTAACAGGCCCTGTGGGAAAGGCAAATGAAAAGTCATCATTCACTGTGCTCTTAGGCCAAACTAACCCTAACCAAGCCTGGATGTAACTGGTGGCCATGTCTAGATCCCCAGCAAGCCACTGCTTCTCTGCCTAACTCTGAAAGACATGGCACCTGTTTATCTTCCATTAGGCTCCTGTTTTCAAAGGGGTTGGTTGATGAGAGTACTGAGGCAGGGGACAGGCAAAGCTCACCTTGAAGTCACTGCTGTTAGATCCGAAACTGAGTCTCCCCATGTTCTCCAGCAAGATATCCAGTCTGGCCCCCATTTCCCCCACCAAAAATAGCTGGTGTTTCATATTTCGTTCTAAAACACCCTGGAACACCTGTGGATCAGAGAAATGCTCTATGGAAGGAGGGGCTGCAGCTTGCAATGCCAGCGTCCTGTACTGGAATGCCGGTTTCAGTCCTGGCTGCTCTGCTTCTGACCCAGCTTCCTGCACATGCGCTTGGAAAGGCAGCAGAGGATGGCCTGCGTACTTGGGCTCCAGCCACCCATGAGGGAGACCAGGATGGAATTCCTGGCTTCTGCTTTTGGCCTGGTGCAGACCTGGCTGTTGTGGCCATTTGGGGAGTGAACTAGTGGACAGAAGAGCTCTGTGTCCCCCTCTCTGCCTTTCAAATTTTTTTTTTTTTTTTAAAGGAAGGGCTCTGCATTCAGCTCTGGGTCACGCAAAGGAAGCCACATTAGGAAACCTAATTTGGAGGGCAGAGAGACTGTAGCCATGTGTCAGTTATCTCTGTTCCTAAACTTCCTCATCCCTCCCCTGGACTCTGGAAGTATGAACAGGCAGGTGGGAAAGGGTGCTGGGGGCAGGAGGAAATTGGGGCTCACAAGTTAGCCTGGAATTAGGTTCTCACCCCATCCACCATAACATAGGCACGGTCGTGGACTCCATTATCTGGCACCCAGAGTGGTGTTGGCTCAAAAATGGTATGGGTCAGATAGGTCCGATACAACACGAAGCCGTGGTCCTGGATATAGAAGAACGAGTACTTAAAGTGAACTTAGAGATAAGAAAGATTGTGAAGAAAATGGGTGGGTGGAGGCTGCTTTTGACTACAGCTGTTGAGGGAAGTTGCCATCCCCACCAGCCACAGGTTTATGCCTTACCTGCCTGACAGCCTCAAAGCTCAATGGCAAGACTGAATGGATGGGCCCTTCAGGGCACAGGAAATCTAGGAAAGCCAGCAACTCCCCATCCTATTAGAACAGGGTAAAGAGTCAGAGTAGGAAGGAAGTTTCTGGATAGAGAGTAGGACCGGATAGAGTTTATATTCAAAATAAAGGATAGGAGAAGGAACTCACCAGATAGAGAGTCAAAGGTCCAAGTGTCATCTTGGGGCTCGGTGGAGGTAAAGGTCCCAAGGGAACTTCCTGGAACTGAGCCCATATTCTCTCAGGAGCCATAGACAAACCACAGAAACAACCCCTACTCCAAGACCCGAGAGCAGGGCTGTTAGCTTGAGGCCCAGGAAAGGGCTTCAGAGGTCATGAAGATCCTTTAGTTTTTCACACACTCGTGTGTATCTCCCCACATAGGCCCAGCTGGCTGAGTCGGAAATGCTTTACCAACATCAATCCATGGGTACTCCCCCCAAATTAGTAAAAGACTTTGGGACTTAATGAAGTAGTAGCACCTTGCTGATGACATTTCGAAGAGCAAAGAGCTTAGGTGTGGGGTCTCCTGCTTCAGATATGGGCGCGTCATAGTCGTAGCTGGTGGTAATCGGAAGGAAGCGGCCCTTCTCATCAGCGCCTGAGGTTGAACCAATTTAATTAACGTAGCTTTCGGATGACAGGCGCCAGTCAGAAAGCATTGTGTGGGAAACTGCCAGCAGAGTGGGAACTGGTGGCCACAGGTGGCTTTTACCTTCCTGCTCTCACCCCCAGAGATCTGGACTCACCATTCCAGTATCCAAAGTTGGTGCCGCCATGGAACATGTACCTGAGGGAGTGCAAGGGGAAAGGTAACAGCTGACATACTGAGTCTTGACTTTCAGCCCCAACACCCCGTTACTGATTCATATTGGCCCCGGCAGCTCGAGTTACATGTTGACACTGGCTCCCAAGTTGAGCATGTTTTCCAGGCCTTTGGTTACAGCTAGAACAGAGCGTGTAGAGTGGTTCTGGCCCCAGTAATCCAGCCAGCCTGTGTAGTACTCAGAGTTCACCTAGAGTGTGAAGTGAAAGGAACCGTGAGTGAGATGCGAACAGGGCGCGTTCCCAGCCCTGGCTCTTGCTTAGGTTTCCTTCCTCTCTGGCCCCTCACCAGTGGGCCACGGGGTTCGTACTTCCGAAGCAGAGTGAAGATTCTGGTCATGTTGTCAGCTGCAGAAAGGAGCAAAGGCAAAAGGTAAATAGCACGGGCGAGGTGCCCTTCCCCGGATGGCACTTCTAACCCTCGATCAGGAGACCTGGGCCAAAATCTACGGTGGTGTAGAGTCCATGGAGGGAGCCGCATTTGAGTCCTTCGGGCCCGTCTGTGGTGAAGAGCAAAATCTTGTCCCCTAGCAGTGCGCGGAAGAGCCCCGCCAGGTGCCTCATGTAATGGAAGTCACAGGCCTTGTAGCTACCATACTCATTTTCCACCTGCCGAGGGAAAGAAAGTGGAGCCCAGCTAAGAGCTGCAGAAGGTTAAGGACCCGTTGTATCTCCTTCCCTTTGCCCAGTCAGCTTCCCACTTATACCTGAATGCTAATGATGTTGCCCCCATTGTGGTAGAGAAATGGATATATCTTGGGCAGCAAGACCTTGAACCAGGAATCCACTGCAGCAAGGAAATCTAAAGGAAGGAGCAGTACTCTGCTCAGTGGGGGCCACCACGACCTCCACAGCCCCACCCTAGCATACCTGCCCGAAGCTTCAGTGCTGCCTGTATTCTGGGCTGCTATTTCCATCCCACTTGCCCACACCTAAATCTGGGAAGCAGCGACTTTTCAGAAGAAACTTTCAGCCCTTAGCACTTGTATACTTACATGTCAATGAAATTTGAACACAGAAAACCTTAAATGTTAGAACAAGGTAGGGGGCCTGCGATGTGGGTAAAGCCACCACCTGCAGTGCCGGTTCAAGTCCCGGCTGCTCCACTTCTGATCCAGCTCTCTGCTATGGCCTGGGAAAGCAGTGGAAGATGGCCCATGTGCTTGGGCCCCTGCACCCATGTGGGAGACCTGGAAGAAGCTTCTGGCTTCTGGCTTTGGATTGGCACAGCTCTGGCCATTGCAGCCAACTGGGGAGTGAACCAGCAGACGGAAGACCTCTCTTTCTGCCTCTCCTTCTCTCTCTGTGTAGCTCTCTGACTTTCAAATAAGTAAATAGATCTTAGAAGAAGAAGAACAAGGTGATGGGGCCGGTGTTGTGACACAGTAAGTTAAGGCACTGCCTGAAACACCAGCATCCCATATGGGTGCTAGTTTGAGTCCCGGCTGCTCCACTACCAATCTAGCTCCCTCAAAATGTGCCTGGGAAAGCAGCAGAAGATGGTGCAAATGTTTGGGCCCCTGCTACCCATGTGGGAGTAAACAGTGGATGGAAGATCTCTAACTCTGCCTTTCAAATAAATAAAAAAAAATTTTTAAAGAACAAGGTAAAATATAGAGTTCTTATGTAATAAATTATATGCATGAGATACTTATTTCAGGATCATTAGCCATTAGGTGGATTTTAATTCTATTACACAAATGGATGAGATCACCTAAGGAATGAGAATAAACAGAAACATCCGAGGACTGGACCCTGGCACAGCCCCCAGTACCAGTAAGAGACTGAGACTGAGACGGAGTGGTCAGAAAGACTGTGGGGCGGGGCAGGGGCGGGGTGGGGGCAGGGCCTGGTGAGTGAGGTGTCAGGGAAGCTGAGGACAGAGGTCCCAGCTACACTGAATGCTGCTGCTGATCAAGGAGGATGAGCGCACACCATGGATTCAGCGATGAGCAGGTCGCCAGCTTTCTCCAGCAAACTGGAGACTGTATGTTGCTGCTCCATCCAAACTCCCCACTTTAAATGCATAGTTAACTAAGTTTGGAAAGGGCAATGAGTAGCCTAACACCCTCCAACACTCCATGAAGTGAGACAGATAGCACCCGGAGGGTCCTCCACAGGTATAAGGCATTTTGCCAGAGGGACCTTTTAAAAGGAATAAGTCATAAGATCATTCCCTTGCTCTAACGACTTTCTATTTGCACATAAAATGAAATCCAAACACTGAAATATTAGGCACCCTTAGAGTTTAATCTTGAGTTACCATTTTTTACTTCTCTCTATGCTCTTTCCCCAAGTGCTATCTCAAAACCATCTTTAGACTTATGGCTTTCATATTTATGTTTCTAGCTCAGAGCACTCCAGCAAGTTCCACACTACACAATCTGAAGCTTCTTTAATGTCCGTTTTCTCTTCCAGAGTTGTTCACCCACCACCACTATTCTCTACCCTCCCTATAGCACCATCTTGACTCACCAGCAACTTGATTTCCTTTTCTCAACCTTACTCATATAGCCCCAACCCTCCCCTTCCAATCAAAATCTATCAAAAAATCCTGGTGCTTTTAATCTCCAAGCCATATTCCAATTCTGCCTTCTTTCCATTTCTGTTACCATCATCTCTGTCCTCCACTAGAGTAATGGTCTCCCAAGTGGTTTCTCCAGCTCCATCCCTACTCCCCTGAATCTTTTCTCTACATCCCAGCTAGTGATATCAAAACAAATCAAATCATGTCACATCTCTGGTTAGATGTTGTTCCGGCTTTCTACTGTACTCACAACAAAACACAAACACTTTACAATGGTCTCTAAGACCCTGTGCCAGCTGTCTGTCTCATCTCCGGTTTTCATGTCTGACTATCTCCCTTACCTGCTAGATTCCCACTATCTCGATCTACTGTTGGCTCGTCAATCACGCCTTTTTTTTTTTTGACAGAGTGGACAGTGAGAGAGAGAGACAGAGAGAAAGGTCTTCCTTTTGCCATTGGTTCACCCTCCAATGGCCGCTGCGGCCAGCGCACCGCGCTGATCCAAAGCCAGGAGCCAGGTGCTTCTCCTGGTCTCTCATGGGGTGCAGGGCCCAAGCACATGGGCCATTGTCCACTGCACTCCCGGGCCACAGCAGAGAGCTGGCCTGGAAGAGGGGCAACTGGGACAGAATCCGGCACCCCGACCGGGACTAGAGCCTGGTGTGCCGGCGCTGCAAGGCGGAGGATTAGCCTGTTGAGCCACGGCGCCGGCCCAATCATGCCATTTTATTTCCATCAAATATACTGTTGCCTCTGCCTGGAATGTTCTTGCTTCACTCCTTACATGATCACTGCTTTCTCTCCCCTGGCAGTCAGCTCAAAGTTCACCACGGAAAAGCTTCTTCTGACCACCCCACCCAAAAGAGGCCTTGTCTGCTACTCACTATTTCGACTGACTTTTTTGCATAGTATGTACTATGCATGTATGCAAGCTGTACTAAGCTTGCAATACTTGCACATATAGACTTTAAAAAAAAAAAGTTGTCTCCTTCACTATGTTTAACCTGCATTGCACAGGACTGGGTCTGCACGGTGCCAGTTTCAAGCATCCTGCTGCTTACAAAGGAAACAATAACTTTAAGGAATGGCCCCCAATCCGGGGATGATCTATTCTGTTTCTGGCACCCAAATGATCCAATTTTTGATGTTTTCAGTGTTTGCTAAATCTTTTTGTCTCAACTCACCTGGATCTGAGGTTCTCAGATGAATATTAGGTTTTCGAAGCAACCAGGACGGGAGACCCCCCTGAGACACACATAAAGACAATAAAGCACGTGGGTTGAGTTGTTTTGGGGGTGCAAGGGGGAATGTGGGAGGGGAGGGAGTTGAGTATGGTGGAGGAAAAGGCCCTCAAGTGTGGGCAGATGAGAGTAGGCTCGAAACCCCACACAGGGGGTTTTGCTTCTGTCCTTCTCCAGCTAACTCACCATCTCCCACTCTGCACAGATGTAAGGTCCTGGTCTCAGTATGACCAACAGGTCCGCTACAGATGCCTCATTCAGAAAGGCAATGAGGTCCCGGCTGCCATTAAAGTTATAGACCCCAGGTTCTGGCTCATGGTAGTTCCAGGGCACATAACTGAGAAAGGAAGCGGTTAACAGGGCCCAAGGTGGGGAGATGTCAGGGAGGCCCAGGGGTTCAGGCCTTGTAGGGAGTCATCCGGAAGCAGTTCCAAGGAGGTCCTGGCCCTCCCTTTCCCACCCTTGGCCAAGGCGCCCTGGAGCTCTAACTAGGCCCTCTGCAAACCAGCCAGCCTTCCAGTGCAGAGCCCCTGTCTAATGGAGAGGTAGGAGGGTGCGGCCCGCCCCTGTGCGGCTCTAGGGAACACTTCTTACAACTGCACGGCGTTGAGGCCGCTCATCCGCATCTTGTAAAGCCGATCTGCCCAAAGCACCCGCGGTACCCGGAAGTAGTGCAGGCTGCCAGACACGTAGCGGAAGGGGACCCCGTCCAGGAGGAACCTGTCATGTTCGCGATCCACTACGAACGACCGAGTGTCTGCCTGCAAAGGCAAAGAGACGGGGCGCGGGCTGCGCGTTTGCAAATGGAACTAGCCCTGCCCGTGGCTTTGGGTTATTTGACTTCATCTCATCTGCCGGATCTGATCCCGCCTCACCGCAGCCCAAGGGGTTCGACCCTCTCGTCTTACCTGGGGCAGCAGCGACAGGAGCAGCAGAAGCAGAGAGGGAAAGAGGGGCGCCGCCTCCGGAGCCATGGCGCTTACAGGGCTCCTCTCTCTGAGCCGGAGGTCCGACGGTCACGTGTCAGAGTCCTGGGAGGGAACCTCAGCGAGCAAGGGGGCGGAGACCACCTCAAGCTGCCAGGCGGTTAGCCTGGCTTGGGTCTCCAGCCTGCAGCTCCCTGCCACTCTACTAATGTATAACAGTCCTCTACATCTGGCTACTCAAAGCGCAGCCGCGAACCAGCTCCATCAGCGTCACCAGAGAGCCCGTTAGACACGCGGAATCTCAGGTCCTACCTCAAACCTATAGCATCAGAATTTGTATTTTAGCAAGATTCCCAGGGACACTCACAAGAAGCACTGCGCTACTGAGACTGAGCTCCCTGAAGGTGAGGAGTGCTTTGTCCATCTGGGACCCCCAGCTTCAAGCACAGGGCCTGACACAGAGCAGGTTAAATCTACATGACAGAATGTCAGAACACGCAGGAAAACAGGGTCAGTACCAAGGGAAACCATAGGAAAATCTTCATGGTGATCAGAGCTATGGCAGGGGGAAACCAGGTCACAAGTTGAACCCTTCTCCTGGAGAGCCCATCCTGGCCATCCCATCCTCTCTGGAAGTGTGCGCCCTCTCCAGCTTATCCTTGCCCATTTAGGCAAGAGATGTCAGTGACAACTGCTTGATGCCAAGGCTGAATTTGGGGATTTCCAACCCTCCTGCCCTCATAGTCCCAAGCCTGGGATGTGAGGAGCGGAGTAGTAGTAACTATCATTCCTGTTGCGAGACACTTACTGAGGGTTATGTAACACTGTTACCGTTCCCACTTTACAGATGAACAAACTAAAGGACAGACATGTCAGGTAGACTGCCTGAGCTCCCACAACTAGTTTAGTCTAGCTGGGATTTGAATTAGCCTCGCAGTTCATGCACTAAATATTAGGCACTATTACATGTATTTTTACAGCTACAGAAAACTAGGATCCAACAGGCTAATTGGTCGAGGTCACACAGCAGGTAGGTTACTAAGACCCCCTGTCTAGAAACTGGCAGTGAGGTTCGTGAGCAGGGCTTGGAAGGTCACCGGCCCCTCCCGGGGCCGCCCTCAGGGATGGGCCATAGTTGGGCGCATTCTGGACCCAGCGCACGGGAGGTATGAGGCCTCCTACCTCGGACATTGGGAGATAGAGGTCCTGGGGGCCTCGGGCCGAGCCCGGCTTTGCTCCCCCCTTGGCGCAGACGCCTGCGTCTTGACCCCTACTGAAGGCCAGGTAGGGAACCTTCACCCGGGTCCCGCGACCCGTGCACCTGCAGGCCTAGCCCGCCCCCGGCCTCTCGGTTCCGCGCCCCCACATCGTCGGGATGCCCAGCGGTTGCTAGGATACCGCGGGCCGTTACGCCGGCGCGGACTGATGACGTAGACGCCGCTTCCGGCTTCTGGCTGAGTTCCCTCCCGGGCCAGGTCAGTGGGACGTCCGAGCTGATCGATCCCGGGCTCCGCGCTCTGAGGTTGGGGGTGGGTTCTGCAAGAGGTGGGCCGGAGGCTCGCACCTCCTCGGGAACTACTCTATGCCCGCCCTCCTTTGGGGACCGACGGGCGTGGGAAAGGGCCCGCCCAAAGGTGGACTGGGGTTGGAGGAAGTGGCCTGGGGCTTTAAGGCACCTGACTGCGGCCTTTTTGGAGCTGGCGTTGTCAGGACCCTTTTTCCCTACACGGAGATCCAGGTTCCGAGACCTGAGCCTAAGCTCTCCGCGCTGGTCCTTCAGGGGTCGTGAGGATTGTGCCGGACCCGCGACTCTGCCGTTTGTTTTCCTTCCAGCATGAGCCACTGGGCCCGCGGCGCCTCGCCCGGAAGAGCCCACTCACCCTGGACCAGTCCCCCGGCAGCTGCAGCCCGTCCTTGAGGAGGATGTTTGAGACATTATGGGCCACGCGCTTTGTGTCTGCTCTCGGGGAACGGTCATCATTGACAATAAGCGTTACCTCTTCATCCAGAAACTGGGGGAGGGGTGAGTGTTTGGAAATCACCTAATCCCCAGGGTTATGGTCGTGGAGGACCGGCGTTCTGCACGGGACAGAGGCAGAAGGGTTTTATCCCTAACCTCTGGGTCACCTGATGGCATCTAGGTGCCTGGTAGTCCAGAGAGTGGGTTCTGGAGCCCCGCCTCCTAGAGCCACATCCGCTTGTCCTTGATAAGCCATTGATTTCTTCCTCCACTAAATGGAGATGCTTATCCCGCCTCACTGATGGCGTTGTGAGGAGTAAATGAGGTCATGGGTTTAGACCGCCCCACACAGTGCATGGTTCATAAGCACCTGATACAGGTGCACAGCGCTGTGTTATGCCCACGTCCACCTCCCCGGTCTCCCTGTGCCTGCTTTGGGGGAGCTCAAGGTGTAACAACCTTCAGCCTTCTCTTAGAGCCGCATCTTGGGAGGGTTTTTACTGAATGGGAGAGACACTGCCGTCTCCCAGAAAAGTCCTCTGAATCCAAGCCCTGTGGGAGATGACCGTGGCCCTTCACTGACCCCTTTGGCCCACAGTGGGTTCAGCTATGTGGACCTAGTGGAGGGGTTACATGATGGACACTTCTACGCCCTGAAGCGAATCCTGTGTCATGAGCAGCAGGACCGAGAGGACGCGCAGCGGGAAGCAGACATGCATCGCCTCTTCCATCACCCCAACATCCTGCGCCTCGTCGCTTACTGCCTGAGGGAGCGAGATGCTAAGCACGAGGCCTGGCTGCTGCTGCCCTTCTTTAAGGTCAGAAATGCTCCTGGCGTGGAGAGGGTTGCCACAGAGCCACCCGCCAGGGGCTGTGTGAGCAGTCAAACGAGCCGGCCAGCGGGGGTCCTGGCCGCTTCAGACTTGAGCTTTAGAGGAGCCCATGTGGGAGTGGGGGGTTTGAGGTCTAGGTGATCGGAGGAGGGCAGATGGGCATTGACGTAGGCACACGATCAGGCCCAGAGACCAGAGGCTCCGGCACCGTCTCCAGCTGTGGGGAAACTCTTGTTGCAGAGAGGGACGCTGTGGGCTGAGATAGAAAGGCTCAAGGACAAGGGCAACTTCCTGACTGAGGATGAAATCCTGCGGCTGCTGCTGGGCATCTGCAGAGGCCTGGAGGCCATTCATGCCAAGGGCTATGCCCACAGGTCAGTGGGAGGGCCCTGTGTGCTCAGGGGGCCCAGGAGCAAGAACCTCACCAAGAGAAAGGGGAGGGCTCTGGGCTCTGCTCTTCTCCCTGTGATCAGCCCCCCGCCCCCCCCCCCCCAGGATTCCAGCTTACATGTCCTTTCTATTTCTCTGCAGGGACCTGAAACCCACCAACATCTTGCTTGGCGATGAGGGACAGCCAGTGTTAATGGATTTGGGTTCCATGAATCAAGCATGCATCCATGTGGAGGGCTCCCGCCAGGCCCTGACCCTGCAAGTAAGAGCCTCGGGTTCCTTTGCCCACCTGTTCCGCACCCTGACCCCTTCTGTTACGTGCCCCAGTTCGGTCACTTGACCCTGGCCTGTGCCCTGCTTTTGAGCTCTGAGGCCACCGTTCTAGGACTGGGCAGCCCAGCGGTGCACCATCTCCTACCGGGCCCCGGAGCTCTTCTCCGTGCAGAGTCACTGTGTTATTGACGAGCGGACTGATGTCTGGGTGAGGAGCATGTGGGCGGGAATCTGCGTGGGGAGGGGCGTGGCTCGGAGGTGCTGTCAGGCAGAGAAGTAGGTCTTTGGTTTCTGTTGCAAGGGGCCCCGGGAACCGCAGCTTGTTGCCATCTCTCTCAACTTCCTTCCTGCAAACTGTCACTGATACTGAAGGAAGTGGTCTCCCTCCCATGAAGTGAGGGCTGCAGAGGTGCCCAGCTCTCTGGGGGTTTCTCTGGGCCCTGGGAGCTCTGTGTGGCTCAGGTTGGCCTATTCTGTTTGGCTTGTGTGGTCTCCTTTCCCCTCAAAAGAAAGGGAAAAGATGCCATCCCCTTTGATCTTTCAGGGACTAACCAAGTTACGTTCAGTCCCTAGGCTGTGTGCTCTATGCCATGATGTTTGGGGAAGGCCCTTATGACATGGTGTTCCAGAAGGGTGACAGCGTGGCCCTGGCTGTGCAGAACCAACTCAGCATCCCGCAGAGCCCCAGGTGAACAAGAGGGGACCAGGCGCTTTGGATGTCTCCCTGCTATTATCCGAGTTGGACCCTTAGCAAGGGGCTGGGGCTTCCAGTCACCTGCCCGTCTCCCTCCACAGGCATTCTCCGGCACTGCGGCAGCTGCTGGCCTCCATGATGACTGTGGACCCCCAGCAGCGCCCTCACATTCCCCTCCTGCTCAGTCAGCTGGAGGCATTGCAGCCCTCAGCTCCTGGCCAGCACACGACCCAGATCTGAACAAAGCAGTGGCCGCACTGAGAAGGTGGTCCTTGTACCTTGCGAGGAGGCTCCCAGCCCTCGCTGGACTCTCCATCCATTCGATCCAGACTGCTCTTGTACAGTGATCTCGACCTCACCTCTTCTCTTCTGCTGTCTGAATGCCACCAAGGGGCCTGACTGTGCGGGTGGGGGCGGAGGTTGGAGAGGGAAACAGAGAATGCGCTACGTGGGTCTGAGTGTGACTGCCGAGTCCACATCATGTTCTGCCTCCAGATCTGGGAGCAGGAGAACGTATAAACAAAAGAATAAAGTGAAAAGAGGTTGGCGTATTAGTCTCAGTGTTCCTGGAGAGAAGAGCTGCAAGGGGCCTACAGTCTGGCTGCCATTTCCAAGGGAACAGCGTGGGAGGAGGGGAGACTGTTGCGGGTAGCCATGGTGTGACTTTACCATTCCGTGTAAGGAGGCAGCTGTTCTTACCTCAGGTCTCCTTAGTCAGAGCCTTAACGCCGCTGTAGCAGGAACTGGGAGCAGAGTGCCGTGAAAGCTCACTCGACTAGTCCTTCCCTTCCTTCACTCCCGGGGGGGGGGGGGGGGTGTAGCTTGGTCGAAGCAGCCCAGCCCAGCCGGTTTGCCAGGCAAGGGCATTTGGGTGGAGACACCCGAGGAAGGTCTGGAACAGCTACACAACAGGGCTCCCATCCTCAGCCCAGGGGCAGGGGTGTGAGCTGCCAGTCCCTGCGGGTTCCAGCTCACACATGGTTAATGATTAATGAGGCCAGTGTGGCATGGCGGAATCAGCTGCCACTTCCTGCCCGCGCTGCTGAGTAAACAGGGGCCCTGCCTGAGCGGGGCCTGGGGCTTGTTCTCAGGGAAGGGCACCCAGGCCCTGAGTCACCAGGGAGGGGAGGCAGTGGCAGAGTTCACACTTCTTGCTCTTGAGACAGAAGTTTCCTCCCCCAAGCCGTGCCAACCCCCCACCCCCAGCTGCTGACGTCAGCATGGGTCCTGGGGTGCCTATTAGCTAGGTTGAAATTTTCCCTAGGGCCCTGGCGGGAGGCTCCCACCAGCCAGCATGGAGGCCGAGAAAGAAGGCACAAACAGAGGGAGATGATCTGACTTTCAATGGCACAGCCCCAGTCCCAGCGAAGCAGCGAGACATCAGGCTGTGCAAAGCTGCTGGGAGGTGCAGTGGCACAAACAACTCCAAGAGGTGGCCCTTGTTCCCTCCCATCCCCCAAGCTTAGGATGTGGCTGTTTGCCCAGGAACTCTGGGCCAGCCCAGCCCCATTCCCAAACCCTCATGCACAGAGGAACCGGGGCCAAGCTTTGCTTCCAGAGTTGGGGAATGCAGAAGCAGCAAGAAGAATAGCAATAGGACTGAGACACAGCCACACTGGGCTTAAACTCTTGCTTGGAAAGGAAGTAAAGACGTGTGTCCTTGAGTAGCCTGTGGCTAGACTGACAGGTCCAGGATTTGGTCCTCATTTCTCCCCTGTCCAGGGTGTCCCTATGACCTTATAGCAAGGTCCCTGGGGTCATGCTTCCTGGACCCAGTGAGGGCCCGTTGGCAGCTCTCACCTTCAGCTGTGGGACAGAAAAGGATCGTGAGCAGCAAAGGGTAAGGGCAGCGGCAGCAGCAGAAGCCTAGGCATTCACAACAGGACGCCAAACCGTGCAAGGAGACTTTATTTTGAAAAGATTTTGCAATAGACATAGTGAACAGGCCTCGGGCAGCTGTTCTATTCTTCTCCCTCATCCTCATCCTCATAGGAGTCGATGCCCACCTCCTCATAATCCTTCTCCAGGGCAGCCATATCCTCCCGGGCCTCAGAGAACTCCCCCTCCTCCATGCCCTCCCCCACATACCAGTGCACAAATGCCCTCTTGGCATACATCAGGTCAAACTTGTGGTCCAGGCGCGCCCAGGCCTCCGCAATGGCGGTCGTGTTGCTCAGCATGCACACGGCACGCTGCACCTTGGCCAGGTCGCCCCCAGGCACCACGGTGGGCGGCTGGTAATTGATGCCAACCTTGAAGCCCGTGGGGCACCAGTCTACAAACTGAATGCTGCGCTTGGTCTTGATGGCGGCGATGGCGGCGTTCACGTCCTTGGGCACCACGTCCCCCCGGTACAGCAGGCAGCAGGCCATGTACTTGCCGTGCCGGGGGTCACACTTCACCATCTGGTTGGCGGGCTCGAAGCAGGCGTTGGTGATCTCCGCCACCGACAGCTGCTCGTGGTAGGCCTTCTCTGCGGAGATGACCGGCGCGTAGGTGGCCAAGGGGAAGTGGATGCGGGGGTAGGGCACCAGGTTGGTCTGGAACTCCGTCAGGTCCACGTTGAGGGCCCCGTCGAAGCGCAGGGACGCTGTGATGGAGGAGACGATTTGGCTGATGAGACGGTTCAGGTTGGTGTAGGTTGGGCGCTCGATGTCCAGGTTGCGACGGCAGATGTCGTAGATGGCCTCGTTGTCCACCATGAAGGCACAGTCTGAGTGTTCCAGGGTGGTGTGCGTGGTCAGAATGGAGTTGTAGGGCTCGACCACGGCTGTGGACACCTGGGGGGCCGGGTAGATGGAGAACTCCAGCTTGGATTTCTTGCCGTAGTCGACAGAGAGCCGCTCCATGAGGAGCGAGGTGAAGCCAGAGCCGGTGCCCCCTCCAAAGCTGTGGAACACCAGGAAGCCCTGAAGTCCTGTGCACTGGTCAGACTGGAAAGAGAAAGAGCAATGTGGTGTGGTCAGGGGAAGCCAGGGAGCTCTTTCTTCCGGCTCCATAAAGCCTACAATAGCTCAGAAGTCAAGGCAAAGACTAATGAGTATCTCGCAGCCACATCAAACCGAAGCACACAGTCGGAGATGAGCCCCTGAATTAGATCTGAAAACAATGTTCCTGACCCCTTAGCATAGCCCAGGGCTCTCTCCCTTCCACGGCAAATTCTTACCAGCTTGCGGATCCGGTCCAGCACTGGGTCGATGATCTCCTTGCCAATGGTGTAGTGACCGCGGGCATAGTTGTTGGCAGCATCCTCTTTTCCGGTGATGAGCTGCTCTGGGTGGAAAAGCTGGCGGTACGGGCCATTGCGGATCTCATCTGGAAGGGCATGAGCCACATTGTTAGGGCACAAACCACAAGGACCTTCCTTCCCCTGGGTGGTAGCTGTGGCCAGATGCACAGGAAGAGCTCATTCTTCTGCCAGCCTGAGATACCAGAGTGTGCGAGAAGCCCAGACCTGCTGCCTCGGCCAGCCCAAGATCAGCTTGTCTTTCTCAGCTTCAAACAGGGAGAGGAATTTACAGAGCCAGGAGAGCCAGGTCTAGACACACTCCAGACCAGCTTTGAGTCCCTGCCCACCCGGCTCCACACTGCCCCCTCTTCCTCTCACCAATGACGGTGGGCTCCAGGTCCACAAACACTGCCCGGGGCACGTGTTTTCCAGCACCAGTTTCACAGAAGAAAGTGGTAAAGGAGTCATCCCCTCCACCAATGGTCTTGTCGCTGGGCATCTGCCCATCGGGCTGAATCCCATGTTCCAGACAGTAGAGCTCCCAGCAGGCATTGCCCATCTGGACACCTGCCTGCCCTACATGGACGGAGATGCATTCACGCTGAAGGATAAAGAGAGGGGACAGCATGAGCCCGCAGCCACAACCTCTCACCTCATGGGCTTCCCCCCAACACGCTATCGCCTTCAGCTCGGATGAGTCTTGCAGTGGAGGCTTGGGGCTGGCTAGGGCAGGCTCCTCTGCACAGGACTCCCCAGCTGCAGGCACCAGGAGGGCAGGCAAATCCCTTCGTCTGCCTCTCGGTGGGGAGTTTGTCAAGTGAGAGCTATGGTTCCTCGTGATCCTGCTGCACGCACAGGACACTCGGGGAGGACAGAGAGGGCACGTGCGCGACTCTGGCAGACGCTGCAGTAATGACCACGGGCAAGGCTCTTCAGCTGCCCTCATTCCCTGCTGCCCACAAACAGCTCCCCCAGAGCCTGGGGAGGGGTACAGCCTCTTGTTCATAACTAGAGCACCCCCTCCCCCACCGCAATTCTCTTGAGGGTGAACACAGAGAAATCCACGTAGCCCTTTCTCCCCGCAGGCTTCCCGGCTGGCATCAAACCAACCACACTGGTCACCAGGTGGCCTGCTCCCCCTACCTTTAAAGCCCATCCGGCTCTGGGGATCCGTCGCATCTGGCTGCTCTCCCCACCTCCACCCCCGCCCTCTGGCTGGCTTCACCACCTTCAGCCCCCACGGAAATAGCAGCCATAACGCTGGTAAGCGCCAGCCCTCCGCAGGAGCGGGCTAAAGGGTAGGGGCACGGGGGAGCTGCTGCAGCCTTAGGCTCCGTCCCTGCCAGTGGCAGATTAACCCCCGGGGCACCAAAGTCCGCAGGACCCGCGCGCCTCCCTTCCCCCAACGAAATGCCAGGGTGACGGTTTCCAAATACCCAGAAAAGGAAGCGGAACCTTCCGGGGGCCCCCAGAGGTAACCCGCCTTGCCCCGGGCAGGGTGAGCGCCACGCTGCACCCGGCCCTACATCCGCTCTCCCGCCGGAGTCTTTCCAGTTAAATCCCAGCCGAAAGTAGGGATAAGGTTTCTGCCCCCGCTCCTGGGCTATAAATACCTCCCCCTACACACACCTCTTTCCCATCCCCCCAACCTGGCCCGGGCCCGCGCCGTCGCTCGGCGCCAGCTGTCTCTGCCCGTCCGTCCGCGCACCCGCGCTCAGGCTGCAGAGGGGCCGGCTCACCTCACGAGGCCGAACCCCATTCCCGCCATCCCTCCCGGCCAGAAGTGGGGTGCTGAGTCACGGGCCGGGGTGGGGGGAGCGGCTGTGGGCAGGAGGGATGCTCAAACAGCCTGAGGAAACGGGGATGCGGCACCAAGGACCCTGGCCCCTCTCCACCATCTGGCGCCAAGCACATGTCCGGTCAGTCCCAGGGCCGGGGGCGGGCAGCCAAGCGGGTCGTCGCCCACGGAGAGGACTGGGCGCGGGACCGCGTGACTCCGCTGGGAGGGTTGGGGCACAAACGCTTGGTGAGGCAGGAGGGGGTGGTCCGGAGGGCTTCTCTTTGCTAGCGAAGATTCCAGCCCCCACCCCGCGAAGGTGGCCACCATAGTTCCGCCAAAGTCACCGGGAGGGGGGTTGGGGCAGGGTGCGGAACCCTCGCACCCCCTGCAGACCCGCAGGGTCAGGTGGAGGGCCCGGAGCATCCCTGGAGGGAGGGTCCCCCAAAGGACAGGGGCAATTCGGGGACAGGGCACGAGGCCGGCGGGGCCGCACTCACCATGGTGAGTCCGGGCGGTGCGTCTCACGTAGAGTCGGGGTGACGGGTCTCGGTGAGAACTGCGCTAGCTGCAGTGCCGCACCGCTCTTATACTCCGGGGGCGGGGCTGCGCGCGCCGCTCCCCGCCAGGGGCGGGGCGGCCCTGTAGCCACGCCCCCAAGATCCAGGCCGGGGCCCCTCCCCCTGCCGCTCCGGGGTCCCTCACCTGTCGGGCCCCGGCGACCAGCAGCGACTCGGGCTTTAACCCTTCGTTCCCCGCTTTGGGCCGGCACTCCGGGCTCCACAGATCCGCGGCTGGCGCACAGGGTGCGGTGGCCGGGCGCGCCTCGCCTGCACCTGCGTCATGGGGGCGCCGGACGTCCAGGTGTTCTGATTTAGGCCGACTGCGGTTGAGAGCGATCTTCCGAGGTGGCTGCAGCTGGCCTTCGCCGGGGCTCTCCCCGCTCTCCCTCCCTGGAGGCTCTGGCCGGCCGCCGCTGGGGAGCCCCTGCCAGCTACACGCCGCCTGCCGGTCCCCGGCCGGGACGGCAGGCCTCCGCCCCCACCTGTGGGCGGCCGGGGGCCGGGAGCTGCACAGCCTGAGCCCCAGGGTGTCGATCCTGTGGACTCTCCCGCAGAGTCGAGCCCCGCAGTCTGCCTGCGAGGTCCGACGCTGGGAATCTGCCGTGGCTCGCCAACCCGGCGGGCAGGGGGCCGTCATCGGCGGCGTCACTATTAGTGAGCCCTCGCCCCGCCACCTGCGCGCTGCCCCTGGGACCCTCAGGACCTGGATTCGCATCCGGACTGCCCCGTGTGACCTTGGTCAAGTGACTTCCTTCTCGCTGAGGCTGGGTTCTTGGCATTTTCACCAACAAAAAAGGAGGAGGCTCCAAGCCTAGAAGCAGTGTTGTGAGTTAACAAAGTGTTGAGAAAGAAAGTGGAGATTCGGGTATCATGGCTGATGGGACCTTTCCCCTTCTCTCCTGCGAGCCGCCCTCAGCTGCTTCCTACATTTCATTTCCATTTCTTGCAAGTCGGGCTACTTTTGTCTTCCCCAAGTTGCCCAGCACTTTCCAGCCGTCTGCTTCCACTGGGGACACCCAGCAGGCTGGCTGGCAAGCCTTTTAAGAAACCTGTCTCCCAGGCTAGCCATCACCTGGAAAAGTCTCACCTGCCTCTCGGCCCCTCTGGTTTCCCTGTGGCCAGCAGGGTGGGCTGACAGCACAGCACCATTCCATACAGCCACCAGCCATGGCAACTTTCTACCAACAAAGTAGCTAATTGGCATTTGACTGGGGAAAGGCATAGAAAGAAATATACTGAAATATGATAAGGGCTCTCTTCCCAGCAGACTTGCCATCTGGTTGGGAGAACATGATTCATTCATAAAAACAGCACTGACAAGGGCCTCCAGTGAGGCTGTTTGGGGAGACCATGGCGGCCTTCATGGAGGAGGAAGCCTTGGTGATTACAGGACACGTGGCCGCTAGCAGATCTTCCCTCGCCCTCTTGTCCTTGCACCCCACCCCTCACCGCAGCAGAATGAATACAGCCAGAGACCTGAGCTATCTTGGGCAAAACCCTTACCTCTTCTTCGACCTTCACTGTAGAACTGGCCCAACAACTTTGGGTGTGGGGCCCTGGGGATTCTGTGATGTGGTGCACCGTGTAAGTAGCTGGCTGGGTTCTTGGAGCACTTCTTCACATCGTGCTGGGTACATGGCTGTGTTGCTAGAGGGCAGGCTGTTAAAGGCCTGAGCCTTTTCGTCTTTGTGTCTCTAGTTCGTGGCATGGTGCTGGGCACACAGGGTACACAGCTGCTAGGTGTGTGTCAGGAATTGTTCCACTTCCTGTAGTTCTAGTGAAGTTGCTGATTGGCAGCCTGGAGGTCAAACTCACTCTTAGATGTGCCATGTTTGGCCTTGGTGGTGTTAACCTTCATAGCATGTAGGACATGAAAAAGTTGGGGATGTCCCTGTATAAGAGCACCCCTCAGACCACCCCCGCCACGTTAGGACACTGGCTAGAAGGACTCCCAGGGCCCAGCACATAGTTGCGCTCAGAGCTAAGGCTTGTCACGGCGGTGCAGTAGGGACACACAGCTGGGTCGCCCCACGTAACATCTGAAGGAGCCCGTGCCCTCTGCCTCCCACGAGGGCTCGGCACGGTTCCTTCAGAATCAATTCGCAGCAACATATCCTTCAAGGACATGTCTGCATCAGGAAGCCCATCTGAGACTCAATAGGGTTTCTGCAGGGGATTATCACATAGGCACCCCTGCCTAGCGCATAGCCAAGGCTTAGCCTCCTAGAAGAAAAGCAGGTGTTGGACATGAACCATCTTGTTTACACAGTCTAGGCAAAATAAACCATTCTTATCAGCTGTTAACCGAGAACCAAATCCTCAGACTCCGGCCAAGAGCCAACCTTGCCAGCAGGCCTTCCTGTGGTCAGCAGTCTCAGGCCTGCTGTGTTAACTCTTTTTTTGCACAGTCATATACCGTTCCAGCTTTCTAACCTACCCTGAAAAGAACTGACAGATCTGGCCATATCAGATCTGCATTCCCACGTAACATGTGTGGCAGGCAGAAACGTGGCTTCCTTCAAAGATACCCCCACCAAACCCTCAGAACCTGTAATTACATCCCCTTCCATGACAGGAGCCTCAGTAGGGGTGACTAAGGTGAGGATCTAGGAGAAGAGAGGAGGAGCGTGAATTATCCAGGTGGGCCCAATGCACTCACAAGGATCCTGATAAGGGGATGGGGGTGGGGGCAGGAGGGTCAGATCAGAACAGAACAGAAGAGGAGGGAGGCTGAAGTCGAGTATGTGTCGGCGTTGAAGATGGGTGGGGGCCAGGAATTAGGGAGCGCAGGCAGCATGCGGAAGGTGGAGAAGGCAGGGAACACGTTCTTCCCTAGGGTCTGCAGGAAGAGGTCAGCCTGCCCACAGCATGTCAGCTCCCTAACACAGCACGGTGATGCCTCCCTGTTGTTTTAGGTTTGCAGCGGGTTATAGCAGCAATGGGAACAACGCACGCAGCAGCAAACGGAGCTGGGGAGCAGCTCCCTTCTTAAGACGGGCAACGAGCTTCCTCCAGTTCACCATGGTCCTGATCACGACTGTTGCCCTTAACCTTCACAGACTCAGCCCACATTACACATTCGTGTTAGCCTGGCCTGTGCGGTCAGGAGTTTATAATTCCTGAGCAGGCTCTCCAACTGGGAAAATGGAGAAGACAAGGGTTCCAGAAAAAATGCTCAAGGCATGTTAGTGGAATAGAGTCTGCTTGTTTGTGTGTTCCTATGGATCAGAAGTGGAGCAGCTGGGACACAAACTGGAGTCCAGCTGGGATGCCAGCATTGCTGGCCTCATCTTTACCCACCACGCCACAACACCAGCATTCATAGGAATACAGTTCTGATGGATTAGGGCCATCAGCTTCGGGTGAGTGCGTAGATAATGATCTACATTATCAGATCAAAAGCTTGTAGACATTCGCCTATCTATACAGACCAGATTCCAGCCCTTCCTCACTCTGCCCCACTCACCACTCCGTCCGGCTACCCTATCCTGATCAGGCCATCCATTGGCTGCTCTTTAGACCTCTCTCCCTTCCCCCTGCCCCATTATTATCCCATTTTTTCCAACCTCTTCCCAGAACTTGGAAAAGGACAGCAAGGTCCTCAGGTTTAAAAGTCTCCACTGACTCCATCTGCGTGGCCTTCGTGGCACCCCTGGAGTTTCCCCAGACGGCGGCGTGGATCAGCCATCCCCCTTCTCGCAGCACGGCCCTTACATGGGGCTGGCCCTGTTTTCACCATCTCTGGGTCTCCACTCCTTGATACTGTCCAGTGGGTTTGGTTCACGTATGCCATTGAGATTCTCTCTCTCTCTCAATCTCTCTCTCTCTCTTAAAATTTATTTATGTGAAAGGCAAAGTTATAGAGAAAGATCCATCAGTCTTCCATCTATCCTCTGGTTCACTTCCCAAATGGCCACAATGCCTGGGGCTGGGCCAGGCTGAAGCTCAGAGCCAGAAACTCTATGTGGTCTCCCATGTGGGTAGCAGAGGCCCAAGCACTTGGGCCATCTGCTGCTGCTTTCCCAGGTATGTTAGCAGGAAGCTGGATCAGAAGTGGTGCAGCCAAGACTCAAACTGGCACTCACATGGGATGCTAACATTGTGGCAGGTGGGACTTCACATGCTGTGCCACAGCGCCGGCCCCATGGGGATGCTCTTGCTAAGGCTACGGTGACCTCCGCTTGCCAACCCAAGGCCACGTCCATCTCCATGTCCACCTTTCTCATGCCCTCGCAGCAGTATTTGACACAGTTGGTCCCTTGTTCTCCCTTACAATTCTCTCTTTTTTGCTTCTAGCTTTTGTTCTGGTGACTTCTGGCCCCTCATCCTCCTTCTTTTACAGATTTATTTATCTGAAAGGCAGAGTTAGAGAAAGAGAGGCAGAGAGAGATAGAGAGAGATCTTCCATCTGCTGCTTCACTTCCCAAATGGCTGCAGTGGCTGGAGCTGGAACAGTCCAAAGCCAGGAGCAAGGAGCCTCCTCTGGGTCTCCCACATATGTGCAGGGGCCCAAGAACTTGGACCATCTCTTCCCCAGCCACATTAGCAGGGAGCTGGATTGGAAGTGGAGCAGCTGGGATGTGAACTGGTGCCCATAAGGGATGCCGGCATCCCGGGTGGCGGCCTTACCTGCTATGCCACAATGCCAGCCCCTGGTCACTTCTCCTTAGTGTCTAATGGCTCCCCTCTAAATGCTGCTCCCTACAGCCCAATACTAGGGCTCTCATGTTTCCCATATATTTTTCTCTCTGAAGGAGCACTCGTGGAAGGTCTGTGACACAGGGCTTTTGTTATACCATCTTTACTTTGGGGCATATTTCTAAATGTCCAGAATAAAAATTTATTGTACCCAGATGAGGCTCCTGGCTCCTGGCTTTGGCCTGGCTCAGCTCTGGTCATTGTGGAAAGTGAATCAGTGCATGGAGGATCTCTCTCTCTCTCTCTCTCTCTCTCTCTCTCTGTCCACTCTATAACTTTGATTTTCAAATAAATAAATCTTTTTAAAAATCAGTTTTATAATGAAAACTCTGACCAATTTTACTGATGCAGACACCCCTGGTTCACACTGTGCATCTCATACAGCTAGGTCCCCACATGAGCACGCTGGAAAGAGGGGCCTGCTGACCTGGGATAATGCACACAAGCCCCTTGCCTAAACCTGGGGACTGATAGCCTGGGTTTCTTTGTGATTCCGTTTGCATCTTTTTGTGGAATGAACTATAGCTACCTGGGTACAGTACCCTTTCTCCTAGTAGATGATTCCATTTGGCTTGCTTGTCCATCCACCTGGCCTCACAGGTGATTCCCAAGGTAGGTGTTGGCCTCTATGGAGAAAAGAAGTCTCCATCAAAAGGACTGACTTATTTCCCCCGGGACATGGGAGAAATGTTTGATAAGAAGCCGTTCATGGAGGATGCGTAATACCCTAGAAAGGGGGCTGCATTCATTTAAAAAAAAGTTCCTGTAGGTATTCAAGTATTATTAAGAAAAGGAGTAGAACTAGAGTATACACCTTCCCACACAATAGTGGAAGAGTTAAGAGGGGCCAATGTTGTGGCATGGTGGGTAAAGATGTGGCCTGCAGTGCTGGCATTCCATATGGGCTCCAGTTCCTGTCTCAACTACTCCGCTTTGATCCAGCTCCCTGCTAATGGCCTAGGAAAAGCAGCAGAAGATGGCCCAAGTGCTTGGGTCCCCGCTACCCATGTAGGAGACCCAGATGAAGCTCCTGGCCCAGCCCTGGCCATTGTGGCTATCTGGAGAGTGAACCAGCAGATGGAAGATCTCTCTCTCTCTCTCTCTTCTCTCTCTCTCTCTCTTCTCTTCTCTCTCTGTCCTGCCTCCCCACCCCCACCCCATAACACTGAATTTCCAATCAATCAATCTTGAAAAAAAAAATAAAAATAATTGACTGTGGTGTATATCGCAAACTTCTGTCTCCAGTCCAGACAGACCTCTCCTCTGAACTGCAGGCCCTTGGGTCTGTTTGCCTTCTGGACATGTCCACCTGAAAGCCCCTGGACATCTGAAGAACCACAGCCAAAGTGGGCTATTTGAAAGGTAGAGTTACAGAGAGGCAGAGGCAGAGAGAGGCCTTCTATCCACTGGTTCACTCCCAGATGGCCGCAACTGCCAGAGCTGGGCCAATCCAAAGCCAGAAGCCAGGAGCTTCTTTCAGGTCTCCCATGCGGGTGCAGGGGCCCAAGCACTTGGGCCATCTTCCACTGCTTTCCCAGGCCATAGCAGAGAGCTGGATCAGAAGTGGAGCAGCCGGGACTCGAACCAGCGCCCATATGAGATGCCAGCACTGCAGACAACGGCTATACCCGCTACGCCACAGCGCCGGCCCCATGAATTTATTTATTTTTAATTTATTTTATTTGTTTGAAAGGCAGAGTTAACAGAGAGGGAGCTGTATCTACTGGTTCATTCCCCAAATGGCCATATCAGCCAGGACTGGGCCAGGCCAAAGCTAGGAGCCAGAACTCCATCCCAGTCTTCCATGTGGGTGACAGTGGTTCAAGTACCCAGGCCATCCTCTGTTGTTTTCCTAGGCACATTAGCAGGAAGCTAGATTAGATGTGGAGCAACTAGGACTTGAACCAGGCACTCAGAAACGAGATGCTGGTGGCCCAGGTGGTGGCTTAACCTGCTGCAATGCCAGCCTCCAGGAGCAACTTCTTTCCCAGCTTCCTGATTCTTTGAACTCCTACAAGGCATTCCCCATGCAGGAGCTGCAGTAATCGCTCTAACACACAAACTAAGCAAAAATGCTTGCTTCAAATCCCTCCACTGTGTCTACAATAAAGGCAATCTCCTTCCAAGAACTATTTCGTTCTATGGTCTCACCTTGTACCTTCCTCTCCCTCACTCACTCTGGTTCCTAATAGCCAGGGCTTGACCAGGAGGCTGGAACTCAATCCAGAACTCTCCCACATAGGTGTCAGGGATCCAACCACTGGAGCCATCCCTGCTGCCTCCCAAGGTGTGTGCCAGCAGGAAGTTAGAACTGAAAGGGGGCTCAGAACTCAACCTAGGCACTCTGTTAGGATATTTATTTGGGCATCACAGCCAGCATCTTCACTACTGTACCAAACACCCGACCTCATTAATACGCTTTTAAAATCTCGGTCTCTTCACTCTGTTTTACATGACACTTGTCTGCCATTGGGAGAGTTTTCAGAGTTGATGATGCCCAGGCCAACTCTGAGATGTCCAACCCCAAAGGCCAGCTGGGATATATTTAAGTGCTCCCCCAGAGAGTGGTCTGCACAGTGGGTCCCAAATCCCTCCATCTGAATGATAATTCCTGAGCTCTGGGCCATCCTGGGCCAAGCCCATGGGAGGCTGGGCTCCCTCTCCTTTGATGTGGCTGAGTCTTCTCGGGGGCTATCTGGTTCCGTGTGGGAGAGAGCAGTGTTCTGGCTTTGCAGATGTCAGTCCGTAGCCAACTAGAGTGGGCCAACTCGAGATTCTAGGGTCTTCTTCTAAGTCTGGCAACACTTTCCCGGTCCCGATGGCTGTCGAGAGGAGTAACTGAGAAATGCAGTTTTCCTGATGGAGGTCAGTGGATAGGCACTGAAGTCAGATTGACCACCATGGTTCTAGGTGTTTCTGCAGCCACTGTTTAACTGCGTGAGTGAAGGCACAGAATTGGCGAGGAGATGGATTTAACCAGGGTTGTGGTGTAGTCAAGATGGTGAAGCTAGAAGGAGACAAGCCAGTTGAAGGCTATGCAAGGGAGTGACCCTGGCAGGCCATGGAACAAGGCTCAGGAGGGTGGAGGTAAGGACACGGGAGTGGGTTTTGGGGCAGTGAACACTCTGTCATGTGGGAAGACAGGAGGCAGAGCCTGGGTCCCAGAGGAGCCTTAATTCCACCACTAATGAACCCCATGCGACCCTGAGCAGGACTCAAGAGACTTCAATTGCCTTTTCTTCATTGTGGGAGGGGGAGGATCATCTTGTCTACCTCGCAATGAGGGACTCAGAGGAGATAAGAGGTAATGCTGCCTTAAGAACTATAATGCAGAAATAAATAAAAATAGTTTATTAAAAGCTAAGAAAATACAAATAAAGAACTATAAAGCAAAAGTAAATAGTAATAACAACACTACAAAGCAGGACACAAGTGCTAGAGATGAACATTTTGATTTCGGAATCTTGGCCAAAGCTGTAGAGGGACCAGGCTGGAGGGGCCAGGACTTGCAATGGACTAGGGGGAGACATCTAAGAATAGCCTTGAGACCCTGCTCAACACCTTGCTTGCCCATGGGGAATGACAGCAATTCTGTATAAGTACTTTAAATTCATCTTGGGGGTGGGCGGTTGGTACAATGGTTAAGACGAACTAGAGAGACCTGCTCCCCTCTTGGAGGGCCTGGGTTCTGGTCCTGGCTCCACTTCCAACTCCAGCTTTCTGCTAATTCACACCCTGGCAAGCAGTTGTCCCTGAGACCAGTATGGGAGACCCAGACTGAGTTCCTGGTTCAGCCCTGGGTTTTATGGGCATTTGGAGTAAGATCGCCCCCTCTCCCTCACCATGTATGTGTGTGTGTATCTCTGTGTCTCTCTTTCAAATAAATAAAAATGAATAATAAAAAAAAAGCAAGGGCCAGTGCTGTGGCATAGCAGGTAAAGCTGCCGCCTGCAGTGCCAGCATTCCATATGGGTGCCGGTTCAAGACCTGGCTGCTCTACTTCTGATCCAGCTCTCTGGGAAAATATTAGAAGATGGCCCAAGTCCTTGGGTCCCTGCACCCATGTGGAAAGATCCAGAGGAAGCTCCTGGCTTTGGATCGGCGCAGCTCCGGCCGTTGTGGCAAACTGGGGAGTGAACCAGTGGACAGAAGGCCTCTCTCTCTCTCTCTCTCTCTCTCTCTCTCTCTCTCTCTGCTTCTCCTTCCTTCTCTGTGTAATTCTGACTTTCAAATAAATAAATAAATCTTCACACACACACACAAAAAAGACAAAGCTTATCTTGTTCGGTCCTCACTATACTATCTCTCCCATTCTACAGATGAGAAAACGGAAACAATAGTGCTGGTAGGTACCTGTTAGAGATGGAGTTAAAACCAGGCTCTAATTTCCCTGTGTCCTGTGATACTCTGGTTTCTCCCTAGAACACCCTGAGGCTTGCTCGCCTGCCCAGGGCCTCATTATTTCTGGATCACTGAAGACATTGTGGTCCCAACCCCTTCCACTGTAGCCCTCACGGGCCCTGGGCATGGGAGCCATGCTGGAGCTCAGTGGGTTTGATTTCTAGCCAGCCAGTGCCACCAAGAAATGGGAGCCTATGAGCAACAGATGCCATGTGCCCAGGGGTCTAGACACCTGTGTGGGTCACCAGCGCTGGCCCATCCTCTGCCCACCCCACCTGGCTCCTCTTCTGGGGCCCAGGTGGTGCTTATCTGCTGCTTTGTAACCAAGTCAACAGGCCCGCCCTCCTGAGGCTGTTGCTAGCAACACTTCCCCCATCCCGGGCAGTGGGCCAGAGAGCATAAGGAGGCCGGGGGCAGCAGCAAGGGTCTCCCATGGACCCACCCCTGCCTCCCGTGGAGCTGCAGACAGAGGGCACCAGCCAGGCAGCATGGTGAGCAGGGCGGGGGGTGGGGGGCGTGCTTGCAAGTGAGGGGCCCAGATGGCTGGTGCGGGGGACCCTTAGAGGTCTAGATGTTCAGGGGGCTCCAGTGTGAAGTGAGGTGGGGAGACAGAGACTTTCAGACGCGAGTGTGACCCTGACCCGGTGTGTGCTGCTTTGGGGGGTGGGGAAGGAAAGGACACGGAAGCCAGGGTTGCGTCTGAGCCTGGGCTCAGGAGCGCGGCTGCTAAGGGGCTCTGAGTTGCCGCGTAACAGGGACCTTCCTCCCCGGGGCAGAATCTCCAAGTCTGGGGCCTGGCCCACCTCCCACTGTGGGAACAGGAGCTGCTGCCCTCTGGTTTCTCCCCCCAGCTGCCCGTCTTGTGCACCTTTGTCTGACCCCTCATTTCCATTAGCGATGGAGGGCGGGAAGGAGGGGGAAGTGCACTCATCTCAAGAGCCAGCTGTGTGTGGGGGCACCCTTGATATCTTTAATCGCCTCCCCAGCAGGCAGGGGAGGAGGGCAGCTAAGGGCATGGTTGCAACCCCGCTGTCCGCACTGAATTTGCCTGCTGTGCTCCTGACCTGGAGCAAGTTGCTTAACCTTTGTTTTTGTAAAATATTTACTTTAAAGTGTCACTGTGTTCCTAAATCAGTATATATGAAATACATGAAACCTGTATAACTTAAATAAAATTGTAAAAAGATTTATTTATTTGAAAGGCAGAGTTACAGAGAGAGAGAGAGAAAGGGATGGATGGAGGGAAGGAGGGAGGGAGGGAGAGAGCGCTTTACCCACAACCCCTGTTGCTTAACTTTTCCAAGGGTAATTTCCTCATTTGTAAAATGGGAGTTATAAAAGTGCCTCCCTGCGGGGATTGTTGTGGGGATTCCATGAGATCACGTATGCCTGGCACCTAATGAGAGCTTACTAAATGGGAACTAAACAACATAACAACATAGCCTGCAGGCTAGGAGTTGATATTATTTTTACTGTTGAAAAAAAAGTCCTAGAGAAGCTGAAGACAAGTGAGAGGGGGACGGGGCTTGGAGGCCAGATCTGTGTGGCTGCAGAGCCTTAGTTCTTTGCCCCAAAGCTGCTGCCCCACAGGAAAGGGGCTCATCCCCTGGAAGGTCAGACATCAGAGACACCTGTACAGGGCCAACAGTTCCAGGGGCCAAGATGGTACCTGGTTGCGTGGACAGGACCTGGGCCGGCTCAGAGGTGCCGCAGTCAGTGATGGCCTGGCCAGGTGATCGGTGAACCAATCACCTGCCCTGCCCCACCCTGCTCTACCCCCAACTGGGGAGTTTTCAAGTCCTTGGGTCCCTAACTCCCTCCCAGATCACCTCATTACTCCCTGTTCCTATGATACCAGGGACTGGGTGGTGAGGAATTGGTAAGGAGACCCAACATCTGCGCCGGACCCTAGTGTGTGTCAGCCAGTGGGCTGGGCACTGCGCATGGTTTCTTCCATCGAATCCTTGGAGCGGTTCTCAGTTCTTGTTACTGCTCCCATTTCACAGGGAGAGGAAGCCAAGAAGGAGGTGAAGACTCTTGCCCAAGACGAGCAGAGACGTGACGAGCTGGGTTGCGGATTATTTGAGGATTAATCCTTGTCATCTGGAAGTCAGGAGTCAGACCCTTGTAGCTTGCCCAAAAGCTGGCGAAGTGTTAAGTGTATGGAGAAAGCATCCTTATCCAACGCTGATGAAACAATTCAGGCATACCCAAAGGGATGAAGGATCATGGGGGGAACACAACGGGAGCCCATGCCTCTTCTGCGTGACTCCAGATTTGGGGGCGATGCTTTCTTTATTCCTGTAATCTTTCCCTCGCTTCCCTCGCCAATGGCTCCTCTTTTCTTCGGGAATGTGGATGGATGGACTATCGCGCTCCGCCAGGATTGTCTGATGCCCGCAGAGTTCCTCACAGACGTGCTTAGTCACGGAGCGCAACTCTGTAATCACACAGCTGCCCACATCTGTTTCCCCCGCAGGTTTTGGGCTGTCCCCGGCAGCCAGCGCCACTGGTCCTCAGCGTCTCCAGTCAAGGCTTAGATGCAGGAGGTGGGGCAAGGGGTGCAGAGTCCAGGGACCTTGGCTCTCTACCAGAGAAGGGCTGAAGGCAGGCAGGCAGGAAGTGTGTCTGGGCACGATATGCTTCTCTCTGTTAAGACTGTTCGACCGCCCTTTGCCCGTTCGGCGCGAGTGCCTCTCGGTCCACGTGGGGCAAGCTGGCGTGCAGATGGGCAATGCCTGCTGGGAGCTCTGCTGTTTGGAACATGGGATCCAACTGGATGGGCAGATGTCCAGCGACAAGACCACTGCGGGAGGAGACGACCCCTTCAATACCTTCTTTAGTGAAACGGGCTGAAACACACGTGCCCCAGACAAGTGTTGGTAGATCTGGAGCCCACCATGATTGGTGAGCGGTGATCAGCCCTACAGTGGCATCAGCCCCAGGTGCTGCCACCAAGTCCCTATCCACCACTGGAGAGCACTGGAGTCTGCAGTTTCAGTCTCTCAGTGGTTGAAGCCAGCTGTAACTCCCGATGTAGAAAGTCACTGTCACTCCGTTCCGGAGTCCCAAGGCCATGCCATATCCTCCTCCTTGTCGTGGAAACACATCCAGGCAGGGCAATCATCGCCGCCTGAGTCACAGGCAGGGAAGATGCTGCCCTCAACTGCACCATCTGCAAGGAGCTCACTGACCCGGTGGGTGCTGGACCAGATCAGAAACTGGAGAGGGAAGGGCTGAGGGCTGGGGCAGGGGGGCCTGGATTCCTGCCGTGAAGTGCTCAGGAGGCCAGATGGAGGAAGGGCAGCTCCATCCCGGGGAGGGGCTCCTGAACAAGCCTTGGACGCGCAGGATCAGGACTAGTGAGGCAAGACTCTGCGTTCTGATCCGGGGATGCCGCCTGTAAGCACCAGCCAGGAACTGAGGATCTTCCAGATCTTGCGTAGTAACTGGCCTGGCGCTAGGCAGAGTGACCCCTAGTGTCAGCAGGTAGATGAGCTGCCTGGCCAAGTGAATAAACACCCCCAGAAGACCACCTCGTACAGCAGGCGTGTGGGCAGGAGGCCCTGTGAGAATCAGGGAACCAAGTAATACCGGCCCAAGGCTCTGTGGCTGATGTCGGCCTCCACCAAGGATGGGGATCAGAATTCTGGATTGTTCATCTCAGCTGGAGAAGCCTTCCAGAAACATCTGGGGGCCCTGGATAGGAAGCTGGGTGGAGCTGGCAAGTTACGGTGACAAAATGGTTCAAGACAGTGGAATAAGATGCAAGAGAGTTGTGTGTTAAAGACCACAGGAAGCTGTGGAGCCAACAGTGCCCAGGAGGAGGCGGCCCTTTCCACGAGGATCTCTTGTGCTCTCGGAGAAGTCCTCCAAAAATTTCATGAACTTTCAGGGATTTTGAACAGCAAAAGCTGGCTTTTCCCTGCACACGCGCGTTTTGCTTCCCTCACTTTCTAGCCTGACTAGTGTGTGGGACTCCAAGCTTTGGAGGGGGCACCGGCTTCGGCTTCACCTCGCTCCTCATGGAGCGGCTCTCTGTCGACTACGGCAAGAAATCCAAGCTGGAGTTCTCCATCTACCCGGCCCCCGAGGTGTCCACAGCCGTGGTCGAGCCCTACAACTCCATTCTGACCACGCACACCACACTGGAACACTCAGACTGTGCTTCATGGTGGACAACGAAGCCATCTACGACATCTGCCGTCGCAACCTGGACATCGAGTGCCAACCTACTGGAGGGCTTCTCTGCCATGGGAGACAGGAAGGCTGGTGTCTTAGCCTGGATTCCCAGATGGCAGGTCTAATGTCATATTTCATTAAGTTCAATTCCAGGAGGCATAGTGGGGGCCCAGGGGAATAAAACCAGGATGATACAGCTGAATCAGTGGCAGCTCAGAAGCACCCTTGGGTGAGTGGGTAGGCAAGGGGGCAGTAGCTTATTCACTGACTCAGTTCTTTCTTAACATTTTTAGTTATTTTATTTTGAGAGACAGAGACAGACACACAGAGATCTTCCATCTGCCAGTCCAGTTCCTAAATGCCTGCAATGGCCGGGACTGGGCCAGGCTGAAGCCAGGAGCCAGGAACTCAATCTAGATCTCCCACATGGGTGGCAGGGATCCAACTGTTTGAGCCATCGCTTGCTGCTTCCCAGGCTGCACATTAGCAGGAAGCTGGAGTCAGAAGTGGCACTGGGACTGGAACCCAGGCATATGATACAGGATGCCGCTACCCTGCTGAGCCAAACACCCGCCCATGGCTCTGTTGTTTTGTTGGTTAAAGCTTCACCCTCTCAAGCATGAATGGGGCTATAGGGTCTACAGGAACCCCTGGAGGAGGCACTGTGAGGTGCACAGGTGTGAAGTTGGTTGGAGCCCACACAGGGCTGCAGCAAAGCCTGCAGAGGTCAGGAGGAGCCAGGGGATGCAGAGCACCACCTGATGGAGCCGATGCTCACTGGGCCGCCCTACAGTCTGGAAACTCGTCTTCTCCTAGCAGGGGGTTGGGCTATGGAGAACGCAGATGCTGGTTTTTGAGGTGGGAGAGTGGCCAATGGCAGCAACAAGGAAAGAGTGACTAGGGTGAGGGGTTCATCTCCCACCTCCCAGGAATCTCCCTCAGCTGCTTTCTTTTAAAGACAAAGTATTGGGTACCGGTGTTGTGGCACAGCAGGTTAAGCTGCTGCCTGCCATGCCGGCATCCCATAGAGGAGCAGCAATTCGAGTTCCAGCTGCTCTGCCTCTGACTCAGCTCCCTGCTGTTGAGCCTGGGAAAGCGCAAAAGAGGGTCCCAGTACTTGGGCCTCTGCCACCCACGTGGGAGATCCGGATGGGGCGCCCCTCGAGACACTGCCTCTTCCGGCCTGCCAGGTCCCCAGTGCCTAGACGGTGACTCAGGCGCCCCAAGGGCAGGGTGTGGGTGACGCTTGGCACTCCTCTGCCAGGCTCTGCTGTGGGTGGATCCGGATGGGGGACACGGACCCAGATTCTAGGCCTGAATCAGAGCAGAAGCTTCTGTGGGGTCAGATTGTAGGGCTTTCAGTGCCCTTTGGAAAGGGTCCACTCACCTCTCGTAGGAGGTGGGGTGAGGGCCTGGGAGAGACTAGGAGGGAGGACTCAGAGGGAGGGGGGATCCTCACCTGCCTGGGCATCCTGAGAGGCCGCCAGGTTCCCTGCCCGTGTGCTGTACCAGCCAACCCAGCTGGACTGCTACCTGGCTGTCTCCTTACAAGGCGTCCCAGTGAGCAATGCACCTGGCAAGCACTGGCAGGCTGGAGTTGGTCTGGCTGTGCGTGTGGGGAGGTGGCAACCCAGACCTCCTGGAGCAGCAGCTGGGAGCCCCACCCAGCCTGGCTCCTGGAGACTCCCTCAGTGCTGGGGAATGCTTTCATCCCTGCCACTTCTAAAGCCAGGGTACGAGTCCCTCCTGCAGACAGACACGAGAGACAGGCTCCCAACCTTGGATTCCACCCAACACATTTATTCTCTCACCTCTGATGTGTCAGAAAAACGCTTGCCACCAAAGCGGAGTCCCCAGCATTTCCTGCGTGGGGAAGGCCACCCACCCCCTGCTTGCCACAGTGCTGCCACTCCTTTCAGCTGAGCTCACGGGCACGCACCCACCCAGCCCCAGGAGCACTCCCTCCTCCCTCTCGCTTCTCTAGCACCTACCTTCCGTCTATCTCTATCACTTATCTGACACTTGTCGTGGGCTGCCCTGTGTAGTAGCAGGTAGCTTCTTGTCAATGTTCCATTTTTCCAACTGCATCTTCTAAGTTACAGATGCATTTAAACAGTTAGGGACTGGCGCCGCAGCTCCATAGGCTAATCCTCCACCTGTGGCGCCGGCACACCGGGTTCTAGTCCTGGACGGGGTGCTGGATTCTGTCCTGGTTGCCCCTCTTCCAGGCCAGCTCTCTGCTGTGGCCCCGGAGTACAGTGGAGGGTGGCCCAAGTGCTTGGGCCCTGCACCCCATGGGAGACCAGGAGAAGCACCTGGCTCCTGCCTTCAGATCAGCATGGTGCGCCGGCCGCAGCGCGCCAGCCGCGGCGGCCATTGGAGGGTGAACCAACGGCAAAGGAAGACCTTCCTTTCTCTCTGTCTCTCTCTCTCACTGTCCACTCTGCCTGTCCAAAAAAACAAAACAAAACAAAAAAAAAAAAAAAAACAAAAAACAAAAAAACCAACCAGTTGTTAGGTGCACATGCTTCAGAATTCAGAGGTACCAAAATGATACACTAGCAACAGTAGCAGCCAAGTAGGTCTCCCAAGTGAGCAAAGAGGGTGGAGAGAGGAGGTTCGTGGGTACAGGGGTGCAGCTGGGTAAGACCAACAGTTTCTTTTTTTTTTTTTTTTTTTTTTACTGTCCAGAGTATTTATTTATTTATCAAGATAAACTATTCCTTAGCCCGTATATTTCATGTTTCATAGTTCGGGAACACAGGTCAGTGACAAACTTCTACAGAATTCAATCCAAAGAAATTCTTTACATCCCCAATCACTTTGCACTCTGGAAGATACCAGCTTTCTTCATCTCCTCAAAATCTTTCATGGAATCATAATTTCTGTAGAAATCTGCATATGCCTTCTTTCTTGGTTCCGCCACTGCAAACTTATACAGAGCTGCAACGCTCAAGGACACAGCAAAGGCTCCAACGATATGAAAGTGCAGGCGTTTGGCCAGAAGGCCCCGCATCTGAGGTTTCGCCAAAGCACTGGGCGCCATGCTAGTTCTTGTCCTCCACACCAACGTCCTTCCCGGTTGCTAGAGAAATGGGAGACCAACAGTTTCTAATGTTCTGTATCACAGTAGGATAACCATGGCTAACAACAATTAATTGAATATTTCAAGATAGCCAATAGAGGGCTTTTTATTTTTTAAGGATTTATTTATTTATTTGAAAGAAGTACACACACAGAGAGAAGAGGTAGAGAGAGAGAGAGAAGTCTTCCATCTGATGGTTCACTCCCCAATTGGCTGCAACGGCCAGAGCTGCACCAATCCAAAGCCAGGAGCCAGGAGCTTCTTCCAGGTCTCCCACGTGGGTGCAGGGGCCCAAGCACTTGGGCCATCTTCTACTGCTTTCCCAGGCCACAGCAGAGAGCTGGATTGGAAGAGGAGCAGCCGGGACTAGAACCGGCGCCCGTATGGGATGCCATGCTTCAGGCCAGGGCGTTAACTGGCTGCACCACAGCGCCGGCCCCTAGAGGAGCTTTTGAATGTTCCCAACACAAAGAAAAGATATCTATCTGAAGTTACCACCTGGATCATCACACATCGTAGACATCAGTTGCAATGCCATACAGTGCATCCCAAGTACATACAATTTGGAAATAAATAAAAGCAGTGATATATTAAGAAAAAAAGAAAAGTCTCTTCATCTCGTTCTTCTCTTAAAAAAGATTTAATTATTTTTTATTTGAAAAGCAGAGTCAGAGAGAGAGAGAGAGAGAGAGAGAGAGGCCCGAAGCCACTGGATGGTATACTATCACTTAGTCAGTCTGCTATCAACGGGTGTTTAGGTTGTTTCCAATGTTTTGCTATTAAAAAGAATGCCGCAGCCCTGTGTATACTCTTTTGCATGTATGCACAGCCATAAATTCCTATAAGTAAACTCCAGGGTCAAAGTCTGTGTGCCCTTAATTTTGTTGAGAACCATACTGTTCCCCGTAATTAATTTTTAAAAGATTTTCTTTATTTGAAAGGCAGAGAGATCTATCTATCTATCTTCCATCTGCTGGTTCATTTCCCAAATGGCCACAAAGGTCAGGGCCAAAACCAGGAGCCAGGAGCTTCTTCTGGGTCTCCCGTGTGGGTGACAGGGGCCCAAGCACTTAATCCACCTTCCACTGCTTTCCAGGCACATTAGCAGGGAGCTGGATTTGAAGTGGAGCAGCCAGGACTTGAACTGGCGCCCATATGGGATGCTGGCATCGCAGGCGGCAGTCTTACCCACGGCAGCACAGCGCTGGCTCCCATATTGCTCGTTTTAGAAGTTACACAAATCACTCACCCTCCCACTGGGGCCTAGGAGAAGGTCTGTGCTCACACCTTGGATTAAGCTTTTCCATCTTTGTCAGTGAATCGCTAGGTGAAGCACAGTGTTTTGTTGCAGCTTTTGTTCGTACTTCTCTTGTTGGGAATGAGACTGAACATCTTTTCATTTGTTTAAAAGCCAGTATTTCCTCTTCCATGAATTGCACCCTCTGTCTGTTTAAAAAAATGTCTTGTATGGGGCTGGCCTTGTGGTGCAGCAGGTTAAACTGCTGTTTGGGATACCTAGATTCCATGTCAGAATGCTGGTTCAAGTCCCAGCTACTCTACTTCTGATCCACTTCCTGCTAATGAGCCTGAGAAAGCAGTGGAAGATGGCCCAAGTGCTTGGGCCCCTGCCACCTACATGGGAGACCAGGATGGAGTTCCTGGTTCCTGCTTTCAGTCTGGTTCAGACCTGGCTGTTGCAGCCTTTTGGGGAGTAAACCAGCGGATGGAGGATCTCTCTTCTCTTCTTCTCTCTCTCTCTCTCTCTCTCTCTCTCTCTCCACTCTGCCTTTCAAATATAAATAATCTTTTAAACACTGTATTTCTTGTCTTATTAATTTGTTGTATTTCTTTGAGAGTCAAGGAAATGAACCTCTTACCTATTAGTTGTGCTCCATGTAACTTCCCTGGTTGTCATTTGTCTGTGTCCCAACCATGTTACCATCTCCTGGAGCACAGGGGTGGGCATCAGGCCCTTTGTGTTATTAATAGAACACCACCCACGTGCAGGGGCTAGAAGCTGTCTGTGGATACCGAAGTAAGAAGAAAAAGGCAGAGATTTGAAGATTTTGGAGCGAGTTAACCTAACCTACTCCTTCCTCTTATGCCAAGAATTTGGGACAATCAGGCCTCATGCTGTAATCAGTACCTCTGTCGAATTTATAAAAGCAAAAATACCTAATCTAACCTCAGCCCCCTCCCAAACAAGCAAGAAACAGGCAGGCACCAAGGGAAGCTGAGCAGCCAGGCTGGGGCCAAGGTCAGGGCACGGGGTACCCCGTGCAGGAGACCCCCTGCCCTCTCCTCTGTGAGGAGGACCCCGGCCCAGGCACTGAGGCTGATACTTCCCCCTCCAGACACTAGAGGTCGCTGCAGGCCCTCATGGCCACCACTGAGGCAGACCCGAATTCTCAATTGCCTGCGCTTTTCGGTGACCCGCTCCAGATTCCAAGTCCCAGTTGCAGCATCAGATTGGCAGAGCTGTGTCTTCTGGCAGCAACCTTAGAGCCGAGAAGTCTGGGAGAGCAAGCGCCAGGGCTTTGTAGCAAGGGGTGGCCTGCCTCCCATGAAGGGCCGATACCCTAGCTGGGGTGGCTATTCCTCAAGCGTAGGCGGCAGGTTCAGGTGGTGGGCAGCCGGGACCCGGACCACCGGGTACCTCCTTGTCTCCTGTCGGGCACAGGCCCTTCTCTTTGGTGAAGCATTCCCAGGTCACCCAGCCTGAACCACTGCTCTGGACGGCTGGAGCCGCTGCTGCGGGGGCCCACCAGGAAGGGGGGGGGGCCGGAGTGGGGGGGCTTGTGTTTGATCCTATCTACTCTGTACCACTGCGCCATTTGACTTTCAAACACCCTTAGGCGTTACTGATATTTGGGGAGACAACACTGAGTCCTCAGAGGTTTTCCCGTCTCCTGGCAGCGCCAGGTTGCAGATCTAGGTCTGTTTGCGAATTCTTGGGGTTTCTCAGTGGACTGTGTGGATGGGCCGGTACTTATCAAGTTCAAGTTCTCGGAAAGTAAGGGACTGGGCCCCACTCTGCTCTCTGCAGCCTGGCAGCATCGAGCATGCAGAGGGTGCTCCGCCAATGCTTGTGGATTTCTCTGGGTGGCATCGAGCGGGCCAGCTCTGGAAGGTTCCCTACCTCTCCCGTGAGGCCTGGACCCAGGAATCACTTTGAGGTGTCACAGGCCTATCCAGGATCGGTTGAGCCAGAAAAACCCTAAATCTAACACCTTCCCTTTTAGGGTCCCCTGTGACCTCCCCACCCCCTCCCCCAATGTGGCACACTTGTCAGGAGCTTTGCACCTGCTCATTGAATCTCCCAGCAGATCATCGTTAACCCTCATCAGCGCTTAAAAAGACACAACTCTCGGGCTGTGCTATTTACATTCTAGTGGGGGAGGTGAACGATAATCGAATAAGCCAGTGAATGCTAATTTGTGGCTCTGACAAGCATGAGGAAGCAGATGCCACGCGAGGTTATAAAAGGCAGCTCTGACCTCCTCGGGTACAGGGCAGCCTCTTTTGAGGACCTGGAGCCCACGGAGGGGGAGGAATTGCACTCAGAGGCGGTGGCCTCTGGAACGAATAAGGGTCACGGAGCGTGTTCAGAGGCCAGCGACACGGGGACCCCGGGCCAGGCGGCCTGCAGGTCGGCCGCCCCTGCCCCTGTGCGGGTGCGACTGCGTCACGCCGGGATGGATCCCCAGGTCCCAGCTGGGGATGACGTCGTCCGGGTGCAGGCCCAAAATAGCCGGCTCCGCCCCCATCTCCCGGCAGCCCCTGCAGCGCCCTCCCCCGCCCGGGGTGACAGGCCGAGCCGCCCCTCTCCGGCTCTAGTAGCTTCCGTGCCGCTGACGCATGCTGGCGCGCACAGCGGGGCCGGCGCGTCCTACGCTGCGGCCGCGAGCCGGGCCGCCGCTGCCAGACGGTTCCCGGCGCAGGGCAGGGGCGGGGCGCCGCAGGAGGCCGGGGACCCCTGGCGGAGGAGGTGCGGCCGGGGCCCAGGGCCGGGCTGCTGGAGTCAGGGGGCTCCGATAAGGCTGCGGGAGGGAGCACCGTCGCCGGCCGCAGGCTGAGCGCCGCGGGCCCCTCTTCCGTCTCCTGCCGGGCCTCCGCCTGACGCCTTCTCGCCTGCAGCCCGGAGGAGGCCGGCCTGACGCCCTCCGAGTTGCCATGGCATCCTACTACGAGATTCTAGACGTGCCGCGGAGTGCGTCCGCTGACGACATCAAGAAGGCGTAAGTGCCGCGGCCGCGCTGCGGGGCGCCTCTCCGCCCCGCCCCCCGCACCTCTGTGACACCTGTAGACGTCTCAGGGCACCGGGGCCTTGGGAGGCATGGGGGGCGGCTTCAGAATGACACCTGTAGGGAGAAAGGACACCCCTGAAAGTAGGAGGGAGTCCAGAGTGGGAAGTTAGGGCGGGGGCGGCCCGGTGGGTCCTGTCCGGCGGCCCTGCCCCGCCCCCCTCTCCACCCGAACCTCAGCTCCTAGGCATGGGCTTTGCTTGGGAGAGCAGCGCAAAGGTGCCCGGCTCTACGCGGAGCAGGAGGGGCCACGGCTGCCCCAACCTTGGCCGCCCAGGTCCAGCGAGCCCCAGGGAGGGCTGAGGGCCGGAGCTGGCTCACCCTCGCGTTATCATGTGTGCGTCCACGCAGTCCTAGCGGTAGCCGGAGAGAATCCCCTGAAATCCTCGCAGCACAGGCAGTGGGCAGAGGGCAGTGGCAGGAAACGGCTCCGCTCAGGGCCCTGGTGGGAAGTGTTGGCCTTTGTCCCTGACCCCTGCCCTCTGAACCCGCTCCCTGCAGGTACCGGCGGAAGGCTCTACAGTGGCACCCAGACAAGAACCCGGATAATAAGGAGTTTGCTGAGAAGAAGTTTAAGGAGGTGGCTGAAGCCTACGAAGTGCTCTCTGACAGTAAGGCTCGCGGGGTCAGGGCAGGGCCCAGTGCGTCCCCCCACCCACTCCGTGACCCATCTGGCTCCTTCCCAAAGCTACCATTACCATCTCCCCCAGGCCTGCTTCCGGCCTGGCCCCCTCCCACCAGCACAGCCCCACGTGTGTTCCGCAGGTGTGGTAGGGCCGCGAGGGGCCTGCGGAGGGGAGTGAAGTGGGGCAGGTCCCCCCGGCAGGTGCTGAGGGTCTCATCTCCGTGAGTGCTCGCAGCCATGCTGCAAGGCAGCTTTATCCTCCCGTGTTCCAGGCAGAGAAACAGGCTGTGAGAGGTGAACTCACTTGCTGCAGGTCGCACAGAGCTGGAATAGGAATCCAGGTCTGTGCTGCTTCGCTCATTCAAGAAGTTTGTATCGAGTGCTGTTGGGGCCAGGCACTTGTGGGCGTCGGGGAAGCAGGGTGGTGGTGGTGGTGGGGAGGACCAGCAGGCCCTGGCCTTGTCCTGTGGGGCTCTTCCTATTCTGGTCAGAGACGGCTGACACAAGCCAAGTGGACCCCCAGCCAGGGCCGCAGATGGCGAAGAGTGTTCCAAAGGAGAGTGGCAGGGCCGTGGGCTGTGGGGAGTCATGGGCACCTGGTTTGGGGACGGTTCGGCTCAGTCCTGGTAAATAACATGGTGATAACTAGCAAGTGTTTGCTACCGTGTGTCAGTCGCCGTCTGCGTGGATTATCTCGTGTAGTCATGTAGTTCCTGCGGTGGCCCTGAGAGATAACGGGCTGATACCATGTCCATCGTACGGATGAGAAGGAGCCAGCTGTGGGGAGGGCTGAACTGCTGCAGCCTGTCGCCCGTGGCCCCTGGATGCCCTACCACGCCCCCTGTGTCGGTCTCCCACAGTCCTTCGAGGGTCCTGGCCTGGGGGGGGGGAGGCTGCCACCCAGAGCGGGGCAGAAATGATGCGACCTCTCTTTCCAGAGCACAAGCGGGAGATCTACGACCGCTATGGCCGGGAAGGGCTGGCGGGGGCAGGTAGGTGGAGAGGCGGGGCCCAGGGCTGGAAGTGGGTCAGGGAGGAGAGGAGGGGAGGTTGGCGTAGGTTGGCGCCCCTGGCTCGGGGCGGGATGCACACCCACAGCCCCCTGCTCATCCTGCCTCTCCTCCAGGAACTGGCCCGGCGCGGGCAGAGGCTGGTGCCGGAGGACCTGGCTTCGGCTTCACCTTCCGCAGCCCCGAGGAGGTCTTCCGGGAGTTCTTCGGGAGCGGAGACCCTTTTGCCGAGCTCTTTGGTGAGTGCCCGGCAGCCTCTGAGCGAGGCCTGCTCTCCACCCGCCTCAGGCAGGAGGACGAGGGAAGCACCACTGCACGGCAGATTCTGTGTCACGGGGGTGGAGCCAGTGAGAGCAGGACAGAGGCTCACACAGGCCGGCAGCCACGTGACCCTGCAGTGGGCCCTCACGGCCTGGCCTTAGCAAGGGACGGCAACAGTGACACATTGTTAGGCCGCCACAATAACAGCCGTGGAAGCGCACTCGAAGCGTCACGTGACAGTAGTAATAACATCACACCTAACAACAGCCCCTGTTTGGAGATGATTAATACGTGCCAGGTATTTTATATCCCCTAATCTCGAGTGAACCCGGGGAGGGGGGTAATTTTAGTCCCTGTTGACAGAGGAGAAAACTGAGGCACAAGTAACTTATTTAAAGTCACACGGCACGTGACAGAGCCAGGACCCCTCGCCGTGGGTCCTGCTGACCGGTCTGTCTGAAGGAGCCACCTGCTCCCCCCCTCTTTCCTTCCCGCCCGCCCGTCCGTCCTTTACTCTGCCCTGCTCTTCTGATCCAGCTGCTGCAAACGTGCCTGCGAGGCAGCAAATGCTGGCCCCAGGACTTGGGTTCTGTGTAGGAGACCTGGATGGAGTCTGGCTCCTGGCTTCTCTTTGGCCAAGCCCTGACTGACGTGAACCAGCAGATGGCAGAGTTCTCTCTCTCTCTCCCTCTCTCTCTGTCACTCTGTCTTGTTAATATTTTTAAAAGGAAATTTGACTTGTGCATAAACCCATGTAGAAATGGAAAGACAGGGGCAGGGGTTGGTTCAGTTAGGAAGGGCACCACCTGAGATGCCCGCGTCCCACGTTGGAGCCCTGGCTCCACTTCCAACTCCAGCTTCCTGCTAATGCGTGTCCTGGGAGGCAGCGGTGATGGTTCAAGTCCCTGCCACTCATGCGGGACACCTGGGCTGAGTTCCCAGCTCCTGGCTTTGGCCTGGCCCAGCCCTAGCTGTTGCAGGCATCTGGGGGTGTGAACCAACAGATGGAAGACCTGTCCCTGTCTTTGTGTCTGTCTTGCTGCCTTTCTAATTAAAAAAAAAAAAGTAGTAAATTTTAAATGGGAGAACAAAACTAGAAATGTAGCTGGCTGGGTAGCAGCTTCGATTTTCCGACTGAGAGGTAGCCTTTGCACGTTTTTGGGGGCGGTCTCTTCTGCAAGTGACTGCTGATCTTGTCTTTTGGCTGCAGATGACCTGGGCCCCTTTGCGGAGCTTCAGAACCGGAGTTCCCGACACTCCGGCCCCTTCTTTACCTTCTCTTCCTCCTTCCCTGGGCACTCTGGTAAGCGCCGTCCCTTCCCGGTTTTGCAGGCTCTGAGCCTGGCCCCCTTGGCGTCAGCTGTGGCTTCCCCAAGTCTGTGTGGGACCTGCCTCCAGGCCGCTCTGCGGGACGCCCCGCCGAGTCCCCTGGCGCTGGGTGACCGCAGCAGGCAGCACAGGACCCCCGACTAACAGCCTCTCCTCCTCCTCCTCTGTCCCGACACCAGATTTCTCCTCCTCATCTTTCTCCTTCAGTCCCGGAGCGGGCGCTTTCCGCTCGGTTTCCACGTCTACCACCTTTGTGCAAGGACGCCGCATCACGACCCGCAGGTGAGGGCCCCCGGGGCTGCCCAGGGAGGAGCAGGGTCCGGGCGTGAGGGCGTCGTGGGGGCTTGGGGCGGCGCCTGCAGGCAGTGCCTGCCGTGGGTTGACTGGACTCTGCTGCCTCCCACAGAATCATGGAGAACGGGCAGGAGCGAGTGGAAGTGGAGGAGGACGGGCAGCTGAAGTCGGTCACGATCAACGGTGAGGAGCTGCTCTGCCACCCAGTCCCTGAAGCCCCCGCCCCAGCACCCCTCTGCAAACCCTCCCAGAGTCCAGAGGGAACAGCAGCCATGGGCCCCCAGGGCAGGACCCGAGCTGGTGGTCCCGAGAAAGGCAGAGGGCTCTGAGAGCAGGCTCATTGCCAGCCTCATCAGTACAGTGCCGCGCGTTTGCAAGCATTTCACTCTTGTTGGTTTGTTTAACACTTATTTATTTATTGCCATTTATTTGAGGGAAGGAGAGAGAGAGAGAGAGAGAGAGAGAGAAAGAGAAAGATTTTCCATCTAGTGGTTCACTCTCCAAATGCCTGCAATAGCCAGAGCCGGGCCAGGACAGTCAGGAGCCTGAGACCTTTTTTTTTTTTTTTTTTTTTTAAAGAAATGTGATTGGATTGGCAACCATCCTAGATAGCACTTCACTGCATGCTTCCTGTGGGAAATGTTTCCTTTTTAAAAGATTTATTTATTGGCCAGCACTGCGGCTTAATAGGCTAATCCTCTGCCTGCGGCGCCGGCACCCCAAGTTCTAGTCCCGGTCGGGGCACCGGATTCTGTCCCGGTTGCCCCTCTTCCAGGCCAGCTCTCTGCTGTGACCTGGGAAGGCCGTGGAGGATGGCCCAAGTCCTTGGGCCCTGCACCCCATGGGAGACCAGGAGAGGTGCCTGGCTCCTGCCATCGGATCAGCGCGGTGCACTGGCCGCAGTGTGTCGGCCACGGTGGCCATTGGAGGGTGAACCAACGGCAAAGGAAGACCTTTCTCTCTGTCTCTGTCTCTCTCTCACTGTCCACTCTGCCTGTCAAAAAAAAAAAAAAGATTTATTTATTTATTTGAAAGGCAAAGTTACAGAGAGGCAGAGGCAGAGAGAGAGATCTTCGATCCGCTGGTTCACTCCCCAAATGGCCTCAGTGGCTGGAGCTGGGCTGATATGAAGCCAGGAGCCAGGAGCTTCTTCCAGGTCTCCTATGTGGGTGCAAGGGCCCAAGCACCTGGTTCATTGTCTGCTGCTTTCCCGGGCCATAGCAGAGCTGGATTGGAAGTGGAGCAGCCAAGACTCAAACTGGTGCCCATATGGGATGCTGGTGCTGCAGGCCACGCTTATCCACTACGACACAGCGCCAGCCCCGAGGAGCCTGGAACTTATTCCAGGTCTCCCACTGGGTCGCAGAGACCCAAATACTTGAGCCGTCTCTCTGCCTTCCAGAGAGCACCAATAAGAGGAGGCCAGAATTGGAAGGGAGCCCAGACTTAAACCTGGCCACTCTGACATGGGGTGTGGGTGGCCCAAGTGTCATAACTGCTTTCCCAAACACCTGCTCCACCCTGTACTCTTTTTAAAGCACTTCATGTATATAATATCCCCTGTATTCTTTATTCTTTTTTTTTTTTTTTTTTTAAGATTTACTTATTGATTTGAAAGGCAGAGTTACAGAGAGAGAGGTAGAAAGAGAGCAGGCTTCTGTCTGCTGGTTCACTCCCCAAATGGCCACAACGACCAGGGCTGGGCCAGGCTGAAGCCAGGAGCTTCATATGGGTCTCCCATGTGGGTTCAGGGGCCCAAGGACTTGGGCCGTCTTCTGCTGCTTTCCCAGGTGTGTCAGCAGAGAGCTGGATCAGAAGTGGAACAGCTGGGACTTGACTTGAACTGGGTGCCCCTATGGGATGCCAGCATCACAGGTGGCGGCTGTACCCGCTGTGCCACAACGCTGGCCCTCCCTGTATTATTAAAGAATCAGGGCGTGTGCTATTTGCTTGGTTTTTAATCCAGGAGACTGAGCTGTAGTGCAGTTAATTGGCCCTAATATACAAGGACCCCAGGCCCAAGACTCTTCCCCGTCGAGTGAGGGGTAAATCGGGATGCAGAATTCCTGGAGTGGCACGCTGCCCACAGCAGCACGTCGCACAGGAGTCCCTGTGGCTAGCCTCCTGTGCCGGCTGATGCTGGGCGCCCTGTGTTGCGGGTCCTGGGCACGGTCTGTCTGGTCCAGTCACCAGGACAGTTTCTGGACATAGGCTCTCTCCTCATTGCCATTTCACAGGTGAGGAGGAGGTGGTACAGGGAGGTTGAATAGGTTGTCCGAGGAGACGGCTCCTGCCTGGTGGGGTCCTGACCCCTCCCTGTTGCATCATCACGGCCGCTGGTGCTGCAGGGCTGTGTGGTCAGAGCCTTCAGTGCACGAGGCGGTCTGGCAGGATGCCCTGGCCTGGAATGAGGGTCTCATGGGGTCCCCGATTCTTGCAGGTGTCCCCGATGACCTGGCACTGGGCTTGGAGCTGAGCCGCCGGGAGCAGCAACAGTCCGTCCCCTCCAGGGCCGGGGGCCTGCACGTGCGGCAGACCCCTGCCTCCCGCCCCTCCGACAGTGACCTCTCTGAAGATGATGAGGACTTGCAGCTTGCCATGGCCTATAGCCTGTCTGAGATGGAGGCAGCTGGGAAGAAACCGGCAGGTGGGCGGGGGGAGCAGCAGCGGCAGGGGCGGCTCAAGGCCCAGCACCAAGATGCAGGCAGGGCGGGCACCCAGGGGGGCGCGAGGGGTGACGCAGCTGAACGCAGTCCATCCCCGGAGGACAAAGCCTCTCGCTGCCTCATCCTCTGAGCCCCGGGCCCTACGCCGCCTGATTGGGGTCTCGGCCGGGGGTCCGGCTCACTGTTGGGAGAACCGAGAGGAGCCTGTCTCTGACTCCAGGCTCCCACTACGAGTTTCCCTCCCAAGGTCCTCCTCTCCTGCACTGCAGTGTGGATTTGGGATTTGCTGTGCTCAGCCTGGGGCTGATAGGTCCCTGGGTGACACCCAGGGAGGGGACTTCAGGACAGCGGAAGGGCCTGGGGAACTCAGAGGCCCCGATCTTCAGATGGGGAGCTTCTGAGATTCCTAATGGCCTGGGGTGGGCCTTCTGCGCCCAGGTCCTCTGCCACCCGTGTCGCTGGTGGTGTTGCCAAAGAAGGAGGGCTCGGCCCTCAGCCCGGCAGCAGTGCCGGCTGAGCGGCCGCCCGCTGTGCTTGTGCAGCCGCAGCCGCAGCCGCAGCCGCTCCTCGGCCCACCGCGCAGTGTCGAGCTCTGACCGTCTCTGTTGCTTCCTTTCTGGTGCTGCTTCTCCTCCCTCCCACTCTGTTCTCCGCAACGCCCTGCGGGCCGCATCGCTTGCTTTCACTGCCGTCTGGCTAGGACTCCCTTCTCCTTCCTTCCCGGAGAAGGCCTCAGTGTGCCGAGGAAGATGCTGGGGCCGGTGGGGCCGTGAGGTCATCTGGTGGGGGCGGGGGGCGCGCTGGGAGCGGGGCGTGGGAGTGGCTCAGCTGTCCAGGCCGGAACCAGAGTCCCTTCCTCCCTTCCTCTTGCTGCCTCAGCCTGCCCTGGCCATGGGACTAGGCAGAGGCGAGGCTGGCTAACCTGGGAGAGGTGGGATAGGGCCAAGGGGACCCAGGAGGGAGGCCTAGGCGGGGACTGTGCCCAGGACTGCCTCAGGGAGGGGCTGTGCAGCCAGCCCAGGTCTGCATGCTCCAGGTCTGCTCCATCCTCCATGGCTTGCTGCTGACCCTCTCTCCTGTCACCCCGCCCCCGCTCTCTCCCCAGATGTGTTCTGAGCTGGATGTCCGGGAGCCAGAGTCGCTGCACAGTTCCAACAGGACAGCGCCCTCCCCCATGTGCTGGGAGGGGACACTCCATTCCTCTCCCTCGCCCATGCTGAGTGTAGAGCTGGGGCCTGGGTAGCGGGTGGGCACCGGGAGGAGGCGTCAGTAGTCTTTTAGCCTGTGAACTCTGTTTCCTGGGTGTTAGCTGCTGTCTCTTGGGGACTACAAGTCCCAGAATGCAACGCGCCCGGCCTCATTTCTGATAAATCACGCTTGGGGGAAGCGGTGTGTGTTTGTGTGTGGATATGGAGCTGTGCATCTTGGGACGTGTAGTTCCAGCCCCGGCCAGCCCGCCGCTGGCTGTGAAAGGGGGAGATCTTGTCTTTTGATTTCCCCCCGGCAGGGGTGGCAAGAACGTGGATGAACGGGGAATGACGCCAGCATCAGTTCCCCCGACACCTCTTGCTCAGCTCCGGGGTTGGAGTGGGTAAAGTTGGGCCCTCCAGCCTCTGGGAGAGGTTCTTGTCCTGTGGGTGGCCTGGGGCCCGAGGAACAAGCCAGGGCAAGCAGCGGGACTGGGCTTGCAGGCCTGGGCCCGGGAGCTGATGCGCGCGGGCTGGCAGAGCCGGGAAGGGAAGGCCGTCCCCATGGGTGTGTGTGGCCGGGGGGCCTGTGATGGGAGCTCCGGGCATGCTGCTGCTTGTATGGCTTTCTTTGGCCTCTGACCCTGCTGCCCATTCTTTTCTCGCCAACATCACAGCAAACCCGCCTCTCCTCCTCCCTGCCTGGAGTGCCCAGTGGCTGGGGAGGGTTGGGGTGGGGAACCGGGGTGCCGCCAACCCTTGTGACCTTGAGCCTCAGAGACCTATCAAAGCCAGCTGGGCTGAGCTCAGACACAGAGGGAGACACTGGAAATCAATAAAGTTGAGTTTTGACAGCTCGGTGGTGTGCTGTGTCCCTGTCTTCCTCTCTGGGGTGGCTCAGGAGGGACCCTGTGGGACCAGCAAGGGGCACTTCTGACCCACACTTCCTTTATACCCAGACAGCTAGAGGTGCAAGGGCAGAATCGGTCCCCCCCGTGCCCAGGTGGCCCTCCCCACCTGTGTTATGGAGCCCCAAGGATGCCACATTCTCTACCTTCACCAGGGGAGAGGCACCATCACCCAGGACGCTAGGGCCAGACTGAGTTCAGACTTAACAGAAACCGCGGAGACCACAAAATGCCAAGGACACACATGCACCATAAAACCTTTAAACCGCATCTTCAAAGCCCACAGACTAAACCCTGGGCAGCTTTCCCGAGTTCACAGCCAGAGGCAGGGCCAATGGCACATGGAGTGGCCTAGGTTCACCCCGGCCAGGGGCCAGGCCACAAACTGATCAGGGCCCAGGGAGGGAAAATGCTGCGTGCCCCTCCCCTTTGTCTCCGGCCATGGTGCGAGCACCTTGCATTGTCAGGCAGGGCAGTGTGGCTCCCCATTGCCCCTCACCTTCACCTTCAGTAACTAAAGGTATAGACGCATTTTTCTCAAAAGAGGTCGCCTGCCCAGAGAGGGATTTCAAGCCTCCATTGGGAGAAAGGAGAGTCTATGGGAAGTTTGCAAAATCGCTTTTGCCCTGTTGCGCAAGTTGAGGTGTCTAAGGGAGTGGAGCTCTCTCACCCAGCAGGGCATGGGTGGGACCCCAGGAGGGGCCTGGGGCTGGGGTCTGCCTGGGGCTCCCTGAGCCTCAGCCCGCGGAAGCACCCAGGTAGTCCGAGGTTCGAGGCGCTTTTCACCGCGTTTCCACACCTACCAGCATTGTCCACGGACATCTCATGACACACAAGTGAAGACCCCTTGTGGGGCCACACAGCGGGGAGGGTTCTGGGAGCTGGGGCTGCAAGGGAGCAAGTGTCCTGACATCTCACGGGGCCCAGAGCGCCTATCAGAGCCCTGCGGTGTGGCAGGCACTCGGCCAGAGCCACCTCGTTTAGTCCAAATCCCAGTCTTTGATGCTGTACCTTATTCCTGAGGCCCCGAGGCAGGAAGCAGCTAGCTGAGAACCTCGGGCAGAGGCAGGAAATAGGTCTGGATGCCCGGGTTCAACTCCTGGCTCGCAAGTTCTGTGCCCTGGTCTCTACATCTGGAAAGTGGGGCTAATGGTGGTGATGTTTTTTTGGTGCTGAGACAAATACCCGTGAGGCCCCTGGGAGACTGCCGGCCACCTAGGAAGCACAGTGCGACCAAAGTGACCACCCCAGTGGGGAGCCACTGTTCAGACCCAGGTGCTGGCCAGTGCCCTCTCTGTGTCTCCTGAACCACGCAGGGCCCAAGCAGCTGAGCAGAGCAGGCGCACAGACACTGGAGTCTGGGTTGCAGCTGCACAGACAACACACTAACTTTATTCACATTGATACAAAAGTAGATGTTTCTAGAAGTGGGCCAGAGGGAAGAGGTTGAGTGGCACACGCAAGAGGGCAGTGAGAGGAGGCCGAGGGTGAGGGCCGGCCAGGCAGATGCCAGCAGGGGGTCGGGGTGGCAGGCCAGCCGTGGCAGGGCTGGGGAAGCCGCGGGGCTGGGGCTGGCCACTGCCACCCTGCTCTGGCCGCAGTGGAGGCTGGCAGGGGTTGGAAGCACCCAGAACCACAGGTGCCAGGACCCAGGGAACTCAGGCAGGGAAGGCTCTGGGCAGAACCCCTGCGCACGTCCTCACCTCTCCGCCCAGCCAGCTGCCAACTCCTTGTGAGCAGCCTGCCCCCACCCCCTTCCCCTTCCTCGCAAGCGCCTTTTGGAAGGGCTGTGCGTGCCACAGAGGGGCCCAGCAGTGGGGCGGGAGGAGGCCAGGCGTGGGTGCACAGACAGATGCTTACGCAGGCGGACAGGAACGGGGTCTGGCTGCCCAGGGAGGGGTCCCGGGGGGCCTCACTGGGGCAGGGCCTTGAGGATGGCATTCACTTCCTCCGCCACAGCAGTCAGGGCAAATTCAAACTGGTCCTGCGGGAGGGTCAGGGGAGGCTTCAGCTCTGCCCTGCCCCAGGAGCAGTTTCTGGGCAGGGGAGGGCGCAGCACAGAGGGCAAGTCCTCTCAGGGAGGCACAGAGGCAGGTGGGGGGGCAGGTGACTGCTGGTTTCCATGAGTGGCCCAGAAGCGGGTGCGAGGGACAGGGCAGGGGGCAGGAAGGCACAGTCACCTTAGAGCGGACGAGGCCAGGTCGCTGGTCCCGCACGTGCTCCAGGGTGGCAGCGATGTCAATTTCCTTCACGCCTGGAAGGGGGGGGGGTCATGGGGCTGCTCAGGGGGTGTCACTGCTGGGGCATGCCACACACATGAGGTGTGACAGCCTGCTCCTCCACCAGCTCTGGGACCCTGGGTGCTAGGGAGACTCTAGCCAGGGCCTGCGGTGGGGGTGGGGCGACTGCAGGCCCCGTGGGGACAGTCCTCACCCTTTGCCATGCGGTTCAGGACCATGTCGATCAGGATGTAGGTGCCAGTCCTCCCTGCACCGTCGCTGGAACAGGAGTTGGGACAGTCAGCAGGAAGGGGGAGGGACAGAGGGGACATGGAGGCCTGGGCTGGGAGGATACTGGCCGATCTGTGTGGGTGGCCGTGGGGACAGGCCAGGGGTCAGCCGAGGAAGGACAGTCACAGCCCTGGACCTTGAGTGGGCAGCTGGTGGCCCGTGGGAGTCACTGGACAATGGGACAACTGGGGCTCTGTTGTGAGGTGGGCGCAGCGGCGGGGGATGGGGCCAGGCTACTATGGAGCCAGCGTTTTGTGGAAGAAGCCAGATGGTCCATGCCCTCTGCTGTGGGTTGTGGATGAGACTCCTTCAAACAGTTCTTGGAAAGCAGAACTAAAAGATATGATTATTTTGGTGCAAAAAATTTGGAATCCATGCACTTTTTTTAAAAAAAGATAATTTGCGTTTCCATGAACTTTTTAAAGTCTTCTTTGTATGTACATATTTCAAGACTTTTTGCACCCTGTAAGCTCATTTTTAACTCCATCTTCCAAGAACTCTTTCCCGTGCCCTTGAGCAGCCTAGGTCACAAGTTCTTCTTTGGTTCCTTCAACCGTTCTCAGCTCGTGGGGCACTAGAGATGGGTGGTGCGCCCGAGGGGACCCGTGGCCTGTGGTTTGCCAGCCTCAAGGGGCTGGACGAGCAGCGTACACAGGGAGCAGGAAGATGGAGATGAAGGGCCCCATCCCAGGGCCGCCGTGTCCTCAGCTCGCCCCCACCGCACCCCACGGCCTCTGCACCCACCTGCAGTGCACGATGATGGGGCAGGAGCGGCCGCGGTAGCACTTGTTCACCTTCCTGCAACGAGAAATGGCCATGAGGGCCGGTGGGCATCAGCAGAGCAGAAGAGGGGCGGAACACAGGCCCGTGGGCCGCTCTTGCTCCCTTTGTTTTCCTGGGCTGTGGGCGAAGGTCTGGAGCTGGTGTGGGTGGCACTGGGCCCGCCTTGTCACTTATGAGCCATGTGCCCAAACTTCCTGCCTGGAACAAACAATCTACCCTCTTTGAGCCTCAGTCTTCTGACCTGGAGAATGGGGTGAGGGATAATAATAAAGATGGTAACCTTCCCCTTAGGGTTCTTACAGTGGGAAGAACTAAGTGCCAAGTGTGGCACACAGCAGGTGCTCAATAAATGGGTAGCTCCATGGTGATGCTAACAGCGGCCTCTGCCAGCAAAGCAAACAGGTTTCTTGGTGACCTGAAGGGTGCCACATCCCTGCTCTGCCCAGGCTGGTCCTGTCCCCGTGCAGACTCCTGGTGGTTGTTCCCAGTGGCGCTGTCAGCTGGCCTCAGAGTTCCTCTGGCCGGGTCTTGGAGGGGAGCAGCCCCTCAACTCTGAACATTGTGCTACTGCGTCTCCCTGGACCTGCCTCACCTCGGCACAGTCGTTCTGGGGCTGGGTTATGGTCAGACTTGGGGTCCTCGTGGGACCCTTCCTGCAGCCCCTGGCCACAGCTCAGCAGGGAGCAGAGGCCCCTGGGAACCTGCCCTTGACCCTGGTGATCTTCCTGCTTTGGGAGTCACTTGCAAGCTCCTGAGACCCCTTGGGCCAGGTCCCGCGGGAGCCATCTCGGCAGTTGTCAGGTGGTTTCTCGGGAGGCTTGGGCCTCGGCGGTGCCCCAGCTAAGAGGCGAGGCGACTTCTCACCGTCCGCATGGTTCTCCAGCACTGTGGCTGCGCTGTGGGGGGCTGGGTTTGAGCAGCAGTCACGGAGCAGCTTCCAGTCATTGGCTAATCATAGTAACAGTCACCCAGCATTAAGCGAGCCCTTTCAAGGTGGCAGCCACTCCTGCTGGATCCCATCCACCTTATCCTATTAAATCGGGGGTCTCCCCCAGGGGCGTCTGCCACCACTCTCATCTGACAGGCAAGGGGACAGAGGGCCGGGCAAGGAACTTGATCCGGGTCACTTTCTAGGGCCTTTGATTCATCGGCCTTCCCTCTGGTGGACTGTCACCAAGCCACATGTTTGAAGCGACAGTTTGCTCCGGACGTCTCAAGTTAACTGAGCCTCTGAAGGTCAGCCTCAACCACCCCCTGTGCAACCCTGAAACAGATCAGAGATTTTAAACGCAGAAGAGGAGAAGTAGCCCCGGTGCCCCATCACTTTCAAGGGCCTGTGCCTGCAGCCCCAGGGACTCCAGTTGGCGGCCACTGCCCTGAGGTGTCCCGGGGGCCATGCCAGCAGCCCCAGGTCTCCCACTCCCAGCACCTAGAGACCCTAGGCCAGCCGGGCAAGAAACGGAGAAGCAGGAGAAAGCTCTGTGTGCTGCCTCGCCTCCTCCACGGGGTGGGCTTCTCAGCCACCTGTCTGTGGCAGGATAGGCAGAGGGTGCAGAGGCCTGGGCTGCCCAACGGGTCCTGCCTGTTCCGTCCAAGCAGCGGCCAGGCCGGCAGGGACCATCCTTGTGATTATGCATGGGAAGCGAGAACGCTGGCTGCGAATGCCCAACATGACACTGGCAGCTGGGGCAGGGGGCAGGGTGGGACAGAGGGAGAGGAAGAGGAAGGACAGAGGGAGACCCAGAGACAGGTGGGAGGTGGGGAAAAAGAGGAGAGGGCTAAGGAGAGAACAGAACAAGGCGGGAGCAGGGAGGGAAAGGGAGACCACGACAGGGATGGGGGGAGGGAGAAGAGGGAAGGAGGAAGAGAGTGAGAGACTGACACAGGAGAAACAAAAATAGAGGCAAAGAGGCTGGCAGCAGCGCCGGGTGCAGGGTGCCAGGCTGGAAGGGAGGCGCCCCCTGGTGGAGGAAAACCGACCCGGAGAGGCAGGGAGCACGCGAGGCTGACGTCAGGCTGGACCCTGACCCACAGCATGGCTCCTGCTGTTCTGGGTGAGACAGTGGGGTCTGGAAGAGGCGGCCAGAGGCCCAGCCTCCAGGTCAGACCCCGGGCCCCTGCTGGAGCTGCGGGCTGCAGGATCGGAGGTTGACTGGGCTCCCGGCACCCTGCTCCGGCGCTGCTCTCTGTCAGGGCTCCTTGGCACCTCCCGGGGGATGCGCGGTCCAGGGCCCGTCCCGCGGCGCTCACCTGCGGAAGTCCAGCAGCGGCCGGGTGGAGGCTGGAGTGCCCTCTGCCGGCCAGCTGAGGAAGTGGAACTGCGTGAGCGTGCGCGTCTCCTGGGTCTGCACGTTCTTCAGGTAGAAACTCCGCACCAGGAAGTCCTCGCACCAGATGTGCTCCGACACCAGGTTCACCTGCCGGGGAGCGAACCCAGGGCTGAGCGCGGCAGGGGTGCGGCAGCCGCTACGTTGGGCTTTCCAAGTCCTGCCCACCTCGACTTTTTAAAGTCCTCCCGGAAGGGGCGGACCCACCTGTCCCAGTGACCAGCTGGTCCCCGAACCCCTGGCTGCACGTGTCACTAGGGACAACTGGCAGCTTTTCCGCCTAGATGCAGCGGCTGAGGCTGTCTCCTTCCCCTTCCTCACCGGGTCTTCCCCAGTATCAGCGCTACACATAGCACAAACTCTGATGAAATTTCGTAATACTTGGTTTTGATATTTTCCTTTAACCACGAGCAGGGCCAATAAAAGGCTCTCACAAGACCGTTAAGTGCTCATTTGGTGATGAAAAACTATCCACGTTTACCTGGGGGTGAGAATCTCTTGTTGAGTTCTCAAGGTCTCCTGACAGCCAGGTCACCATTTCCCATTTGTCTGGAATTTCTTCCTCCTTCCCCTGCTTTGCCTCTGCCTAGCTCCCCTCCCTCCCCGCCCACCCTCTCTCCTCTGGGAAACACTGTTTCCATTTTACATAGGCAACATATGTGAATGGTAGTGTTTCTTTCTTTGCTGTGGCCACTAGGAAACTCAGAACTAAGTTGGCTCAAAGGCAGGAAGTCCTAATCTCAGTACTTGGATGTACTTACCTCCTCTGTGTCATACGCTTTTGGTTCTTGGCGTCTTATCTCAGTTGTGGTGGTTTTATAGTTTTATTTCTGTGCCTTTATTGTAAGTCCCTACAGATTTTTTTCAACCCTAGACAGTACACACACACACACACACACACACTGCGTATGCATGCATGTACACATTTATACACATATGCCCACCGCCCACTCTCCCCACTGCCGTTATCCCCTTGCCGGTGGGGTCCTGCTGACCTCATACACATGGTAGAGGGAGGAGCCCTCATCCGGCCAGTAGCGGTCACACTGCTTAATGCCATCCTCCACCAGTGGGGTCAGCATAACGATGACGGTGCAGCCGCTCTCCCACACCATCTAGGACAGAGACCCAGGTAAGCTCCGCTCTGACCTCTCTGGGACTTGGCTGGCCCTGGCTGGCCACAGGGGTCCCTGGTCCCCAGAGAAGGCCTCCCTCCAAGAGCGCACCTGCCAGAAGTCAGCGATGGTATGGGACAGTGGTCCCTGGGTGGCTATGTAGGCTGGCATCCGGGGGTCGTGTTCGATCTGGGGGCAGGGAAGATGCAGTAGTCTGAATGCGAAACACTGCTATGGAGAGGCTTGGTCAAAGGGGGAGACACAGAGCCTAGGAAAGGCTGCGGATCGCCCCCTCACCCCCCACCCATGTCCATGCTAGGGTGCCAAGCCCTAGAGTTCCAGGGACTTGGGTGGGGTGGGATGCGACCACAGGGGAGCGATATGCGGAGAGGCAGGGCCACTCACAATGGGGCTGGCATTGATGTAGTCGCTCCGAGATGGGCTGCTCTCCACCTTCAGCTTGATACGGGCGTGGTCGTCTGCAGGACCCCCCGTCCCACCCCAGATGGCCCGGCGGTCACTGAGCTGGCAACTCCGCCTCTCAGCTTGCGCCAGGAGCCCAGCCCCTCCCTGCCCCAACCCCCCAGCCCCCCAGCCCTCCAGAGCTCCCAAACGGGGGTGGGCAGGGCCAGTCTGCGGTGGCAGGGGACAGCATGCCCTCCCCCACCAACACCGTGTGGCTGTGTGGCTGGCTCCCAAGGACCAAGCTCCAACTGGGGCTCACTCACAGGGCAGGAAGTCGGGATGGCGGTTCTTCTTGGCATTGCCCTCCCCCTGTGCAGTGGCACAGGTGTTGGGCTCTGCTTGGTAGGCACACAGGGCCTGCCACTCCTTGGCCAGGCGGTCCCGGTTCCGCAGGTGGTCCTCCATGTAGGCCTGCAGGGGGCAGCACGGCCTGGCTCTGACCCAGCCCGCCCTCCTGTGCCCTCCCCGTCTGTGGGCCCCGGCCCTGTCCTGACCAGAATCATGTGTCCCGTGGAGATGTCCATGTTGGCCTGGGCGGGCTCCTCACACCACGACGGCGTGCTGCTGTGGGAGCTGGGGCTGGCCTGGGCCGCGTCGCTGAACTGGGAGGACACGCTGCTCACCCGGGAGGGCTCCGGCGGCCCCTCGGCCCGGTTGAACAGGGACTTCGTGGCCATGTGCTGCCGGCACAGGTCCTGCAGAGCAAGGCTTGGTGAACCCTTGCAGCAGGTTCCAGGCTGGGCCCCTGGGCTCTGCCTTGCTGTTCCATGGAACCCAGCTTCTCCAGGATGGGGCTTCTGCCCAGGCCCTCACCCTTCTGAGGGTCGCTCTGCTCAGCTTACGACCACTTTGGATATCACGGAGTGGACTCCCAGAACCACAGCATTGCGGCACTGGGAAGAACCTTAGGACCCTCTGCTTCCAACGCCATCTGTTCAAAATGTCCTACAGTATCCCTCCCAAGGCTGCTCCAGCTACCACCGGGGGCATCCCGGGGGTGAAGCCTCATGCCCCTCCCACCCCATTCAACTCCCACCCTCACTTTCATGCAAGACCCAGACCTCCCCCCACCCCCCGCCAGCCCTTTGCACATCCTCTTCTCAGCCAGCATCTGGGGCCGCACACCTGGTACTCAAAGGTGGTGTCCCCGTGGGCCCCCTCGGGCCCCAGGGCTGCCAGGCGCTCCTTGTCCCGCTGCCGCGCATGCTGCCGCACACACAGAGCCACTGCCAGTGCCACCAGCAGCCCAGCCACGCCTGCCAGTGCCACCAGAGTAAGGAGCACAGAGCGCATGGGAGAGGCGCCGTGGGCGGGCCGGGGAAGGACGGCGGCCGCCTCCTCCCTCTGTGGGAAGAAGGTTGGCATCAGGGGGCGCAGTGGGGGGTCGGGGTCGGGGGGGGGGGCGGGAAGTTACTTCTCAGCCCTGTGCGTGCCAGGCTCCCTGTGAGGACATCTCCTGGGGCAAAGCCGGGAGGAGGGGACGGCGGTGCAGGGCTCACATCCTCATTTCTCAGTTCCCATCAGACCAACTCAAGCACCGGAGGCCTGGCAGGTGACTCCCACCGGATCGCTTGTGTTTAAAAGTGGACATGGAGAAGTAGAGACAGTGCTCAAGGAATTGAATGGTAGAATACTAGGCATCTGTGTCGGGTGCAGAATAGAAAAGCATCTTTGGGGATACCATCCATTCTGTGCAAGGTTTGGCCTTGGAACATGAACTTTGCTCCAGAAGGCCAAGGGCATCTCAGCTAGAGCTTGCCAAGCAGGGGACTTGCTATAGGTTGATCTGGTGGAGAGGAGCCACCACGGCCATCTACTGGTCAGAAGGAGAACTGCATGGGGAAGGGCTGTTTTGGCAGGAAGGGGTCAGACAGACATGGGAGGTTTCAGCTCCAGTGCACCCCTCCTCTGGGTCAGCCTCCTGGGACTTTGCCTCATTGTCCAGCTAGCGCATACCTGGCCCACACCTGTCTGCAAGATCCGGAGCCCTGTCTGTGCTTCCAGTTCAGCCTTCACCAGCCCTGCGAGGAAAATGCAGGTCAAGCTCTCTCCGGCTTGTAGGCTATGTAGGCTGCACACATTCTATTAAATCGCAAGGCTGGATCTCTCCTAAGGCTGGAGCTGGGGCCAAGCCTGGGAAGAGGGTTGGGGCAGTATTTACCAGCTTGCTGAGTCACATCTGCCAAGGACAGGTTCTGCTCATTGTGCCGGATACGGAAGGTGAGGGCTGGTCCCACCACACTGCCAAATAGGAGCCACGTCATTGCCTTGCCCACCCTGGACCCCAGACTCAAGTAGAGTGGCTGCCTCTGGCCTCTCGGCAGCAGAGGACTGGGCTGGAATAGACCAGGGCGCCCCCCAGTGGTGGTTGAGGCCAGATGCAGAGCTGGGTGTGGCCGTAGCTGCAGCAGAGCTGGGAGCTTGCCTTCCTTGCCTCCCCAGAGCCCCTGCAGCTCAGGCTGCCTCCTGGCTCCCTGCCGCCACCCCGGCAAGATGCCAGCCTCACCTGATATTGATGAAGCTGCCCGAGGACATGTGCACGTGCTCAGCCAGAATCTCCAGCAGCCTCACTCCGGCAGCCAGGCTCAGGGGCCTGGCGAGGAGGAAAGAAAGTGGGGGACCCGATCAGGCCACCTCCGGGGTGCTCAGCCGCCCGCCCACCTCCCTGTCACCTTCACAACCAGATTTCTGTTCTCTGCTTCCTGCCAGGCCAGCCAAACTCCTCCCCGACCCCCTGCCCCCTACTCCCCCGGGGACTGAAAACCTTGCCCAGGCTGCAGCCCTTACCTCTGGTCAGTGACAATGTAGCCATACTCTTCGGCTGCCGGCCGAGCTGAGGGCTGGCCCAACACGGTGGGCTGGCTCTGACCCAGGGGGCTTTTCTTCTCCAGCAGGACAGGTGTGGCAGGAGGGCTGGCAGGTGTGGGAGGCTTGGAGGGGCCGGGGCTCACCCCCAGCTGAACTTTATTGGCGGTGGGACTGGCAATGGGGTGTCCGGGCAGGGAGGGTGTGGGGGGCGGAGGCTCAGCTGTGTCTCCACCCTGCACTTGCTCTTCTACTGTCTGTTTAGAAGGAGAACTGAGGTGTGGCCTCTGATAGCAGAGGGGCTTGGGGCTAGGACAATACATCCTGGAATCCAAGCCATCCCCAGGGCCCAGGGCAGTGCTGGGTACAGAGAGGGCACCCGGAACATGTGAGCCAGGGCTGAAGGAGTGGAATGTGGTCTCTGATACTCCACAGGATGGGGCTGGAGTGGGAAGAAGCTCTTGAGCGAGGGAAGCTGGGGTGAGGGTGGATGAGGAACAGGTGGGCTGCGGTTTCTAGACTTTTGTTTAACCACAGGATCTTAGAACCCCACCAGGAGCAACTGAAGCAGAGATTCTGCAGCTACAGGGGTCAGGAGGCTGCCTGTTCACAGCCCTTTCTCCCCTGGATCTCCTCGGATCACGGTCCCACCGTAGGCAAAGAGCACAGGATCAGGAATTCATGGCCCCAGCTCTGCCGTGAACTTGATGTGAGGCCTTGGTCATGGACTCACAGTCTACAGGCCTTGCTTTTCCCCAAAAGGAGGGATCAGAGGAGTCGCTCTGGGTCCCAGTCCTGGGACTTGGGCTTTGGAAGGGGGCATGCGCTGCCTCGGGGCACTTAGGCAGGCAGGTGCTGGGAACTCACTTTCTTGACATCAGCTCTGACATTCACCGCCTCTCCTGTGGAGACAGGAGAAGCAGAGTCTGGGAAGAGGCCAGGGCCCTCACGGCACAGTGGGAGAAAGGACCAGAACCCCCAAGCCTGTTCCGTCTGCCACGGCCTCTTCCCCCTCAGCTGGTGCCCAACACCCTGGTGTTGGTCCCATCCTCAGAGTGGCCTCGTTTTTCCTTGCTTCTGCCTCCACAACTCACTGCTTTATTAACCCCTCCCTCTGTCGTTGGCCACAGCTCTATACTCCCTTTACCCATCAGCTGCTGGCTTCCCCTTAGCACTGGCTACGCCCTCCTCAGGGCCTCATTTTCATCCCCCCACCCTTCCTGATGCCTGCTCTTCCTTGCACCTGCTGATGGCTTCTTTTCCACCTGCTAGACTTTCTCAGGTCTAACTCCTCAGCTTGCCATGTGGTATGCCGCCTGGCTCCCTGCTCTTTGCTGGCAATGCCCTTGTGTCGCAAAAACACTCTCTTGCCTTGACCCTGACCTTGACATGTCCCTCTCCAGGCTGTTCCATGTAGTCTGGAGAGGTGGGACGAGAGGCCTCTACATGCTGGGAGTTGCTGGTTTCTGCCTGGACACTCACCGAGATTTCTCCCTGCGCCTTTGGGCAGCAGCTGCAGCAGGGTCAGGAGGGTGGAGAGCTGTTCCGGGGTCAGCTGGCGCAGCTCCACCCCGTAGCCCGCCAGCACAGCCGCCAGTCTCTGCAGAGTTCCATCTGCTGGGAGCCAGACGCAAGGCTTAGGGCATGGCAGGGTGAACTTGTGGGATGCGCAAGTGTGGGTGGGAGCGGACTAGCACATGTCAGAGCTGCTTCTCAAATAGCAAGCCCTCCTCTTCCCAGCCCTTGTCCACCCTTTGGAGGAGAGGAGCTTCCTGGGGCCACTAAGCTCCAGGGCCACCAAGGACAGCCTGAGCATCACTTTGAAGAAGAGACACATTCCACGCTCATTATATCCCCATCCACATTAGTGCCTGGTTGGTATCAGCTCCACCTAGGCACTTGTTAAACATCTGCATGACTTTTAGGGTAAGTTAACAAATGGATACGAGTCAGGAAGGGGTCCCCATGGTTCCGCTGAAGACAGAGAGGTGGGTGCTGAGGTTTTTGTTACCTGGTTGCACTGCTGAGGAAGGGGGCTTCTCTCCATGACCCCCTAGTGCTTTCCCTTCATTGCCCTCAAAGGAGTCCACTGCCCGGCTGCTGCCCCCTTGCTCTGGCAGCCTTGGCGCTCTGGGCTTGCTGGGCACTGGCAACTCCTGGGCCAGGTAGAGCAGCCCTGAGTCCTGGAAAAGCTGAGCAGGTGGTGGCCCCGGAAGGTCCCCATAGGAGTGGCCAGGGTGGGCCGCAAACATGCCCTTGGAGGCGGTTCTGCTGAAGAGGGCGGGGGCTTCAGCCTTGGGCAGGGGGCTGGCGCTGCCTATCCCTGGGGCGATCTCTGAGCCCCGGGATCCATCGCGAGAGCCAAACTGCAGGAAGCCAGAGATGCAGGTAAGAGCAGAAGTCAGGTCTGGGGGACTGGTGGGCGGGGCCAGGGTCAAAGGCTCACCTGGTGGAACAGGTAGGGCTGCAGCAAGGCAGGTTCATAACTCAGAGCTGGGTGGGGAGGCTGCGGGGGCAGCAGCAGGTGCTCCAAGAGAGGGGGCAGTAGCTCAGCCTGCAGAGGGGTCAGGGGGGAGCCCACCGCAGCTCCACCCCCACCCACTGGAGGTCGGGGAAGCCCGAGCTGGGCAGCAGGGGCGGAGCTGGTGGGGATGCCCTGTGAGAGCAGCTCCCCAGCGGGACCAGGTTGCCTGGGCACCACGCCAGATCTGGGGAAGAAAGCAAAGTGTGTTTGTATGTGCGTGTTGGTTGGTTGGCTGGCAGAGATGATGGGAGCCCAGATAAGCTCAGTAGCTTGGAGCAGGTCCGACCTCTTAGAAATGAAGTGGCTTTGGGGGAAGAGAGATGGGCCAGATGGGGATGAGCCAGAAGGCCAGGCCTGGGGTGGAGGCATCTGCCTCCCCTGTCAGGATGCCTGGGTCCCTGACCCACAGCTGCAGAGGCCAGGGAAGCATCAGGCTAGGGCTGCAGGAGAGAACAGGAGCCAGGGAAAGGCAGCGAGGAAGCTGTCTGAAAGAACTGAGGCTGCAGCTTGCCTCACCAGCCCTCTGCTGTCCCCACAGCTGGCTCTCCAAGTGTGTGCTCAAATACTCAGGACTGCCCCATCCACCCCGTGCCGCCTGCCACTATGCCTAGTTCCTCCTGGCACCAGCTTCTGAGCTCATTTCCTTTCCTCTGCTTTGCAGGGTCTGAACCTGCCTTTAAAGGCCCAAATCACAAAATGATGGCACCTCCTGCCACGTGTAATTCTACACGGCAATGAAATGGGACACTGAACAACTTCAGTGCAAAACAAGATTCTAATCTGTCCCCGATGACTACTTTGACAATGCTTTTGTAAAGACATAAAATGTCAGTGTGTTTCAAAAGCATTTTTTAGTTTCCCTGTTTTGCTGGATTCCCAGGAAAGCGCTCAGTTCCTTTTGGCCATGTGAGTAAGTCAGAGTGACTGTTCCTGAACTTCTTTGGCCTGTGCCCTAGTCTGGAGACCTTGGAGCCCCCTCCCTCATTTTGCCCTCCTTCCATTGGAACGACCACAGACCACCAGCCCCACCATGCTACCATGGTTGAAAAAGGCTGCCTACCTGTCCCGCGGACGGGGCTCTGGGGGGCGAAGCCGGGGGATGCGCTCCATCTCCTGGGAGATCACATACTGCGTGAGGTCATCATGCCAGGACAACCCTGTTGGGGAAGAGCTAGAGTGAGGTGGGCTCTGGAGTCAGTGGGCCCAGTAACAGGGGGCAGAGGAGACCCTAACTGCGTGCCCTTCCCTGTGCTGCATTTGCTGTGGCAGAACAGAGCGGACAGTGGAGGGGTTCAGGGGCTAAGAGGGTGATCTGAGCTGCATCCTTCCTGCTGTCAGGCACAGCTTAGACTCCCTGGATTCTGCTCCTATCTCTGCCATTGATGAGTTATCTGACTGTGGGTGAGTTGCTGAGCCTCAATTCTCTCCACTCAGTTTGCTCTGAGCTGCATGTCCAAACCCTGTGGTCAGTTCTTGGGTCTTGTTTTACATAACCCATCGCCATCACTGGACACTCATATTCCTTACTCCCCCTCCTTGGTACATTTTCACTCGACTTCTAGGACACTAAATGCTCTAGCTTTTTCTCCTACCTCTCTGGCTTCTCCTTCTCAGTCTCCCTTGTTGGTTCCTCATCTTTTCCTGGACCTCCTAATATTATAATATTGTAAATATTACCATGTTAATATTACAGTACTACAAAGTTCAATCCTTGGCTTCATATTAGAATTTTTTAGGGATCTCCTCTTCATATACACTCATTTTTTGGTTATCTTATCCACCTCATGTACAATTACCTATATGCCAAATAATTCTATCTTTACATCTCCATCCTAGATCTCTTTCTGTCAAAATCCAGACTAGACATCTTAAGTCAACATGTTCAAAAGTGAACACACACCACCACCCAAGCTGATTCTTCTGCAGCCTTCTCCATGATAATTAACATCTCCACTACCCCAGTTGTTTAGGCAATAAGTCCTGTGTGTCCTTCTTTTTTTATTTGACAGGTAGAGTTATAGGCAATGAGAGAGAGAGAGAGAGAGAGAGAGAAAGGTCTTCCTTCCATTGGTTTACTCCCCAGATGGCTGCTAAGGCTGGTGCTGCACTGATCCAAAACCAGGAGCCAGGTGCTTCCTCCTGGTCTCCCATGCAGGTGCAGAAGCCCAAGCACTTGAACCATCCTCCACTGCCTTCCCAGGCCACAGCAGAGAGCTAGGCTGGAAGAGGAGGAACTGGGACTAGAACCTGGCACCCATATGGGATGGCAGTGCTGCAGGCAGAGGATTAACCAAGTGAGCCACGGCACCAGCCCTTGTATGTCATTCTTGATGCCTTGCTTTACAACTATATCCAATATTTCAGGATATCATGCTGGCTCCCTTAAATATATATGACGAATTCTATCATTCCTCCCTACTTCCTTGCAACCCTGGTCCAATCTACACTCATACTTGAGTCATTGTGGTAGCTTTGAATGGTCTCCTATTCAAAAGCTTCAACTCTCTACTCCCTAATATTGTATGTATTCTCAACCTGGCAACAAGAGTGATTCTTTTAAAGCATTTTTAAAGCAGGTAGAATGGTTTCCTCTCTTGCTCAGGGTAAAGAAAATATCCACATATTTTCCTCTAAGATCTCACAATGAATTGCATCCCTTCCCCCCATTACCTACCTGACTGCATCTGCTACTTTCATTACTTCCTGACAGTCACTTTGGCCTCCAGAGTGTTCCCCAGACTTGTGCTCCTGCCTTGTGGCTTTTGTCTTAGCTGTTTGGTCTACCTGAAACACTCTTTCCCTGGATAACTTCCTGAAAACCTCTTCCCCTAGATAACCTGACAAACCCCCACCTCCTTAGAGTCTGTTCCGATTTCAAAGTCTCAGTAAGGTCTACCTTGACTACCCAAATTAGCATTGCATTGTTAACCTGACCACACCATTTCTGGTCCCTTCATCTGGTTGTAATATTATATGGTACCTACCTTCTAACATATGTATTTTATAATTTATATAGTGCGTGCCTCTCTTTGTGCTCCAAACATAAGCCTCAGTAAGCAGAGATCTTTGTTTTATTCCCAGATATATCCCAAATACCTAAAACTATCCCTTTCTCACAATAAGTGCTCAATAAATACTTCCTGACAGAATGAAATGGATGGGGGGGCATTCTCCTGGCTGAGGATCCCAGGATTCATGGTTCTGGAGCACTCAGACCAAGGAGTGGGACTTGTCCTAAAGAGGTGGATGCTGGCCTCTTCCAGTGACTCATTCTAGAAACTCCCACTGGGCTCCCCTCAAGAGTCCCAGTATGGACCTCTCATCTCTAGGGCTCGACCCCCACTCCTGTCTTGCCTCCTTCTCCAGCAAGATCTGGGAAAGTCAGACTCTAGAAGTGTGTTCCAAGAAAACCCTTCGGTCAAGTCCCCTTCACTTCCTCTCCCATATCTAACCAAGTTCCAGGCTGCCTCCCCCAGTGCATCAGCCCTCACCTTGGGACATGAGTTGTCGGAGCACTCCTTGTAAACGTTGGAGAACCGGGGAAGTCACTTGCAAAAGGGGCCGGGCCTGCCCCACTCCCACCTGGCACTGTCCAAACAAGCCATCTAAGAGCACAAAAGTGGTGTCAGCAGAGGGCTTGGACCAGCAGGCTTCCAAAGTCCAAGCAGCAAATCAACACATTTCTCTACTTGCTCTCATGGTTCCATAGGGCTCTGATCCTCAATGCCAGTCCCCATGCTCCCCATGCCCAGTAGCCCTGCTTCCTTCTTGGCCCCATCCATCCACTTGTTTATTTTTGTGTCTCCCTTCTCTTGTGAATCTATGCTTGAGCCTCACTCACCCTGAATACAGACTTCCAGGTGGGAGCAGAGTCTGCGGTCAAACAGACAACCTGTAGAGGGACAGGTGAGTAGAAGCTCAGACACCCACACAGATAGAATGGCTGTATGGAGAGGGGGCTGGAAAAGAAGGTGGGGTCCATTCTTTCACTCGAAGGAAGTCTTTAAGCTGGGAGGAGAGTAGGGAAGAGATCTAGAATTCTTAAAGGAAGAAAGTATGAGATCTGACTTTGGATTTTGAAGACCCGTAAGTCTGGATCCTTGCAAGCCTGAGTGCTTAATTGAGTGGTGGGAAGAAGACTTCTTCCAGGTTCATGGGGGTGGGCAGAGTGGGGGATGTTGGGGGGGGGGATCATAAACTTCTGTTCTTACAGTTACTGCTATGGCAGGATTTGGGACCGGATTCTAGGGGGAAAGGGATTTTCCTTTCCAAACATCCCAAAGCATCCTAACTATGATGGCCTGGAACTCAGAAGAGGTGGGCACCCTAGCACACCTCCCCCGCAGGGGTATGAGGGAGGGGAGGGCTCTCTCTTTTGGCAGCAGGCCCTGCACTGCTCCCAGACCCGGGTCGCTGGTGCTGTCCGTGGTGCTGAAGCTCCGATCCTGGCGCGGCCAAAGGGCTCGCCTGGAGGCAGTAACAGGAGAGGGAGGGGTGCTGGGGCGAGGAGTTTTCAAAGACCCGACACTCCGCTTGCCAACCCACAGCGTCACAGGAAGTACCCTGCATTGGCCTCCCGGGTGGGGAAAGAGGGCGCCAGATGGCGAGGCTGCGCCCCTTCCCCCACGCGCCACCTACCCACCCCCACCCCCGGCCCGTGAGTCAGCGCTGAATGTCTGTCCACACAGGTGTGAGTCAGCACCGGGCCGGGCCGTGGGGAGGGGGACAGGAGAGGACCCTCCGTTCTTCATCCTCTTCTGCCCTCCCATCCAACTCTCCCCTCTTTTGGGTGACCAGATCGTAGCCATCGGCCTTTCTGGGTTTAAAGAGAATCGTTGGCTCCTCTCTAGGTCCGCTCTCCACTGGAAGCTGCGACCCGGGCGCAGATACGGCGCCCTCGCCCTCTTCCTCGCCCTGCTTGGCGCGGGTCACCACCTCCCTGAGGCCTTGGCGCGACCTGCTTCTCCTCTGGCCTCGGAGCCAGGCTCTGAGTCCCTCTGCCCGCACGCAACCCCATTGCTGCTCCGGAACCCATAGCCTTCCCTCAGCCCAGTTCTCAGGTCCCGCCCCCGTCTTCCAGCCCCACCTCCAGGCCTACGCCCCTTTCCTCCCAGGCGTCTCTCTTCCTCCTCGCACAGCGCCCCCCTCCCCCTTCTACCTGGGTTTCTTACCTTCACCGCACTTCCCCCACCCCTCACCGAGTTTTCTCCCGGCCCATATTCCCCCCCCCCCCCCCCAAGTTTCCTCCTGACCGTGGGCACTAATGGCGCTGCAGCCCCCCGGGCGGCTGCTCAGAAGCAGGAGGCAGAGGAGCAGCCGGAGCCCTCTGGAGCCTCCGGGACTCCCCGGCCGCCGCGGGCGCCGCATCCTTTCTGGCTCCAAGCACCCGCTCCCCAGCCGGAGCCGCAGCGACTCTGGCGGGCTCCGGCTAGAGGGGTCGAGGCGGGGCCTGCCACTCCCCACCCACCTAGAGGCGGGGTCTACAGCCCCTCTCTCGGCGACTCGGCCAACCGCAGGCGGTGGTGACGACACCTCCACCCCCGGCTCTTACGCTTGTTCGCGTCATAGGTGGCGTAAGAGCCTCGTCTTAGCCCGGCCCTTGTACAACCCATTCCTCCTCCGCCAAAGAGTGGGCGCCTTGCTAAAATTCCCACCTGGGCCCACCTTCTTTTGACCTGTTCTCCTTTTCGGGGACCACCACCTCCGTCTCCCAGTCCCAGGGTCGGCGAGAGGGTAACGGTTGGGCTGGGGCCCGGACAGATACGTGGATGGGGAAGTACACGCCCCAGGATGAGGTGCCTAGAGTGAGTGGAATACGCGCCCTCCAGTACCTTCATGAATACAAGCTGAGGGCCACCTACCAGGGGGATAACCTTGGGAAACAACCCGTGTGCGCCCAAGTTGCCTGCCCGCAAGGCGGAGGTGCTAAGAGCACTCACCTCACCAGGTGGCTGGGAAGCCCGCACTGGTTACCCTTGGGCGGAGCACTGAGAATGATGGCTGGATTTGCATCTGCGCATTTGACCCGCATCCTGGGCCACCACTGGCCTCTCCGCAGTCTTCGGCCATCAGAGTTAGGATGCTGCTTCTCTCCACAGTTCTACCCGCTCTCCCAGCTCCCATCGCCTCCCACACTGCATCCCCACTGCTCCGCCTGAACCGCTGCGCTCTTTCTTCACTGTTGTAGCCCGCATCTCCTAAGTCGTCTTTTTGCTTTCATTCTTTGTCGCCCAGTTAGCCAGAGACTGAGCTTTCTAAAGCTCAAATTTAATGTTTGTACTCTCTGCTTTCCAGTAAAATTCCAAAAAAAAGTTGCAAGTGTGTAGTGAGTACTCACTCTTCATCCAGACTTGACAATGATTGCTCTTTTTGCCATATTTGCTTTTTAGTATTTAAGCAGAAATGATAGACACAGTTCCCTTGTCAAGATTCAATAGCATCTCCAGGAAATAAGGACATTTTCCCACAGAACCAAAACATCATTCCGACGTCTAGCAAAATGTTCAATAATTACCTAGTATTATTTAGTGCTCAGGTCATATTCACATTTCTCAAATTCTCTCTCCAAATGCTCTTTGTCCAGCTGTTTTGTTCAAAACAGGAGTCAACCAGGGACCACTGGTGCTTGTATCAGCATAGACATGGAGGCCCCTTCCCCCGTTTCTGACATTATCTTGTCAAAGAGACCAGGTCAGTTTTCCTTCAGAACCTCCCACCTCCTGGATTTGTCTGGCTGTTTCCTTGTGGTGTGCCTCCCTGTATTTCCTTGGTATCTATGTAGCTCTCTATTCTCTGTAAACTAGAAGTTGGGTCTGAAATCTTGTGGACCAAGTTTTAGAAATTTTACAGAAAAACACTTTTTATTGTGTCTTCTCAGGAAATGCATGATGTCTGGCTATTCTACTGTTAGCAATGCTAAAATTGATCAGATCCTTAAGGTAGAGTCCAGCTTCTGGATACAAAGCTATCTTCTCCTAATGTGATCTGCATGGAATCCACCTGTTGATATTTGCCACAGTGAGAGTATCTAGTTCCTCATCAATTTTTTTTTTTTTTTGGACAGGCAGTTAGACAGTGTGAGAGACAGAGAGAAAAGTCTTCCTTCCATTGGTTCACCCCCCAAATGGCCGCCACAGTGGCGCACTGTGCTGATCTGAAGCCAGGAGCCAGGCGCTTCCTCTTGGTCTCCCATGCGGGTACAGGGCCCAAGCACTTGGGCCACCCTCCAATGCCCTCCCAGGCCACAGCAGAGAGCTGGACTGGAAGAGGAGCAACTGGGACAGAACCAGCGCCCCAACTGGGACTAGAACCCGGTGTGCTGGCACCGCAGGCGGAGGATTAGCCTAGTGAGCCGTGGCGCCAGCCCCTCATCAACTTTTCACCTAAGAATTCTTCCACTTATTGATCCTTGACTGAGTTATTTCATCAATGGTGGCAAAATGATGGATTTTTCTTGTTCTATAATTCCTTTTTTCTTGTATCAGTTAATAACTGTAAAGAAGGTCTTTCATCAACTGGGTTTACTTACCCTGAAGTACAATTCCAGCTGCGAGGGCAGAATGCAGTCTTTGGTTATTCTCTTTACTCACTTGCAGAGTAATAATTTGTAGTAGTTACCCTGACAGTGGCAAGTTAACTTTTAAAAATATTTTTATGATTTTTCTTTTTAGATTGTTACTGTGAAAGTACAGGTTTTTTGCTATTCAATGTGTATCAGTCTATCATTATTCTTTTTGATATTTAAATTTTGATATTTAAATCTCTCCAGATTAAGTCAGTGAAAACCCTTTAGCTTGGTTCAGACCTTTTGAAACATCCCATTGATCAGTAGAAGCTCCTTTACTTTCTGACACTCCAACACATACCTGGTTCTCTTTTTATTTCCTGTCTCAGACTTGAAAACAGACATTTTTCTAAAGAGGCTTGATAGCTTTTGGTAAAGGCGGACTTCAGAGACCACAATCTGTGTTTTGGGGTGATAATAGCTATGAGGGTTATGTTGTTCTGGACCCTTTTAGAGTACAGAGATAGGATGCACGCACACACACACACACACACACACATACCCCACACTGATATTTCCAGTTAATTTTTTATATGTTTACTTATTTATTTGTAAAGCAGAACAACAGAGAGTGATAGAAAGATCATCTATCTACTAGTTAATTCCCCAAAGACCTACTTGCAATTGGTGGCACTGGGCCAGTCCAAAGCCAGGAGCCAGGAACTTCTTTATCTAAGTCTCCTGCAAGACGGTAGTGGGGGAATCCAGTACCTGTTATAACCCAGGGTGTGCATTAGCAGGAAACCGAATAAGAAGCAGCCTATTGTGCTCCCTTGTCCTTACCTGTTCCTGAAGGTAACAGTCTTCTGTTCTCTTGTTGATCATGTTTCTTTGTTTTTCCTTACAATTTTATAACCTAAGCATGCATCACTAACTATTGATGGCTTTTGTATTATTTCTGGTCTCGGGTTATCATGAATGGTGTGACTGTTTCCTGCTGCACATGTGTATCTGGGGAGGCAGATAGCCTGAAATAACCTCATGTAGAGAAAGCTGGGGGAATAAATAACCTATTCTCACTCTCTTTCCTTTTTGATATTCCCAGGGTCCTAATCTAATCAGAATCCAGAGGAAGAAGGAATTCACTCAAGGTCAGCCTGTTGGAACAGAAAACATGTTGAAGACAAATGCAGAGTGGATCTTAGGAGCAAATAAAGAATCAACTCGCTTGATTTCCCCCACCCTGATTTTCTCTCCTTCAGAAGTCACCTGTATGTGACTTCTTATGTAGGTAATCTCTTATGTAGGTAATCTGTAAGCTTTACTAGGCTGTGACTAGACAGAGATTTCTTTTTATTCATTTTTTTGCAATTCAACTGGCTTCTTGCATATGTGGCTTGATGTCTTTCATCACCTGAAATGGTTTTAGACCCTATCTCTTTAAATGTTGACTCTTCCCTGTTTTCTTGCTCCTTTCTTTCTGGGGCTCTGAGTAAGTATAGTCAGACTTCCCTGTGACGTCCTCTCTGCTTCTATCTTATCTTCTGCATTTTCCACTCTTCTGTCTGCATTTCATTCCAGAGACTTCCTTTTCAACTGTGCTCCAATTTACCAATTTTTTCTTCAGCTGTATACAATCTTGGATATTGAAACCAAGTATCAGACTTGGCCAGAAACAGATGGCACACTCAATCAGAGTAGTGAGAACAGTTTAGTGAAGGAACTATTCGTAATGTTATAGGCAAGCATAGACTTTTACCAACTCTCAGCTGGTCATGGAGGGAGCCAGAGCTAAATCTACCTTAACCTATGTTTCTTTTTGGGTTCTGATCTCCCACCAGTTTCTATATTGGCCAAATCAATAATAATTGCCTCTGGTGGATGCAGTCCATAGATATCAGCTCAAGGACATAGAACAAGGTGAAAAAATGGAGCATGAATATGGATAGGAAAAGGGAATATCCATCTTTTAGAGGAGCTCATGGCCCACATCAGAATACCTGGGATTGATTCTGGATTCCGGCCGCTGATCCCAGTTTCCTGCTAGTGCAGATCCCAGGAGGCAGTGGTGATAGATCAAGTAAATATGTTCCTGCCACCCACATGGGTTGAGTTCCTGGATTCTGATTTTGGTACTAGTGCAGCCTCAGCTATTTCAAGCATTTAGAGGAGTGAACCAGCAAATTGGAGCTCGATCTCTGTCTCTGTGCCTCTCAAATAAAAAAAATTTTTTTTCTAGTCTTCTATACTGATTTCTATGGTTTCTAGTTCCCTGCCAAAAATTACAGTCTGGATTTTATGTGCTTGAACATAGTCAGCACATTTGTTCTGCACCAGGACCATTAGAGTCACTGTGAATCTTTCTGTTATCCATTGTGAAGAGCACAGTATTTGAAGAATCATTTGGATAAATAATCTAAAGGCTTAGAGAACATTCACTTACTTCTGTGGGCCCCTAAAAGTATATAAATTTGATAAAGTCTTGGTCAATTTCAAGGGCATGTGCAGTCTGAGCAGGAATTGATTTACTTCCTCTTTTTTTTTTTTTTAAAGATTTCTATTTATTTGAGAGTCAGAGTTACAGACAGTGAGAAGGAGAGACAGAGAGAAAGGTCTTCCTTCTGTTGATTCACTCCCCAGATGGCTGCAACAGCCAGAGCTATGCTGATCCGAAGCCTGGAGCCAGAAGCTTCCTCTGGTCTCCCACATGGATGCATGGGCCCAAGGACTTGGGCCATCTTCCACTGTTTTCCCAGGCCCAGCAGAGAGCTGGATTGGAAGAGGAGCAGCCAGGACTAGAACTGGCACCCATATGGGATGCCGGCACTGCAGGCGGAAAATTAAACTACTGCGCCACATCATTGGTCCCTACTTCCATTTTTATCCTTATTCCTGGAGTTAGCATTTTGGTGCCAGGCTAACTGGGAGTGGCTTACTGGAACTCTTCCTTTCACAGGCCCTAGACTTGAGCATCTACTCCTCTAACTTCAAAGGTTGTGTAAGTCAGCCTTTCATCTGTTTTCTGAACATTGGCATTGCTATTTTTGCATTCTGTTTCTCTCTGGATCTTGGCTGGAGTCAGTTACTCCTCACTCTTGTGAGCTTTTTGATACTTATAGGAAGATTTTGGGTAATTTTTAAAATATATATTTATTTATTATTTATTTGACAGGTAGAGTTACAGACAGAGAGAGAGAGAGAGACAGAGAAAAAGGTTTTCCTTCCAATAGTTCACTCCTCAAATGGCCGCAATGGCTGGAGCTACACCAATCTGAAGCCAGGAGACAGGTGCTCCTTCCCAGTCTCCCAGGCGGGTGCAGGGGCCCAAGCACTCAGGCCATCCTATACTGCTTTCCCAGGACACAGCAGAGAGCTGGACTGGAAGAGGAGCAGCCGGGACTAGAACCTGTGCCCATATGGGATGCTAGCACCTCAGGCAGAAGATTAACCTGTGCCATGGTGCTAGCCCCAATATATATTTATTTTTATTTTGTTTAAAAGGCAGAGATATAAACCAAAAGATACAGATCTTTCATCCACAGATTTACTCCCCAAATACCCACAACATCCAGAGCTGGGCCAGGCCAAATCCAGGAGTCCAAAATTCCATCTAAGTCTCCCACATGGATGGCAGGGATGCAAGTACTTAAGCCATAAGCTGTTTTTCCCCAGGTTTTGCATAATCAGGAAGCTGGATCAAATACAGGAGTCAGGACTCAAATCATGCACTCTGATGTGAGATGCAGGCATCCCAAACAGCTTCGTAACCGCTGTTCTAACTACCTGCCTCAACTTCAGATAATTTTCTGTCCACTTTCTTAAGGGTATATCAGATACCACTTATGATTCCACCTTGCTTTCTCTTGGGTTACTTTTCTTTTTTAAAAAATATTTATTTATTCATTTGATAAGTTACATAGAGAGAGGAGAGGGAGAGGGAGAGGGAGAGGGAGAGGGAGAGGGAGAGGGAGAGGGAGAGGGAGAGGGAGAGGGAGAGGGAGAGGGAGAGGGAGAGGGAGAGGGAGGTCTTCCATCGATGGTTCACTCCCCACTTGGCCGCAACGGCTAGAACTGCGCCTATCTGAAGCTAGGAGCCAGGAGCTTCTTCCAGGTCTCCTAGGAGGATGCAGGGGCCCAAGGACTTGGGCTATCTTCTACTGCAGAGAGCTGGATCAGAATGGAGCAGCTGGGTCTCGAACCGGCACCCATATGGGATGCCGGCGCTTCAGACCAGGGCATTAACCTGCAGCACCACAGCGCCGGCCCCTGTCCACTTTCTTAAGGTATATCAGACAACACTTATGGTTCCACCTTGCTTTCTCTGGGGTTACCTTTCAGTGTCACCTCCAGCCACAGCTGCAGCCCTCCGCTGCATGCAAACATGTGACGTCACCTATCTCCCTTGCACTGTGCATCTCTGAGTTTTGGTTTTGGTTTTCTCTGCGCAACATCTGTGGGGGGCTGCTAAGTCATTCTCGTGTGTGAAAACTTGGAAGTATGAGGAAATTAACATCCCGTAGAGCAACTCTCAACCGCGGGCATGGGAGCTAGAGGATACATACCTTTCTGTAGACATTCCTGAGGTGCATCTCGTATATGATGCCTATGAGACTCCCCAGAAAATAACCAGTTTCTGGTTGCCTACAACTCATTAATCTGCCCTCGAGTTAGCTGTGCAAATCCTTCTTGTTTGACTCTTTCCATTCTCCCACTTTTATTTTTGTGAGTTCCTAAATTAAATGATCCATAGGCATGCCTTTATCTCAGGCTTTTGTTTTGAGAGGAAGCAAAATAAGACATGTTGTCTCCCACAAGTGGGAATTGTCTTTTGCAGGGGCACAAGCAAAATGAATTACCTAATACACCATTAGCAGAAGCAGAAAGTGAGAAAAATTATTCAATATGGGTGATATTACAGAATACCTACATGTTGATGGAAATAATCAGGCATCCAAGGGAAAAGTAATAAAGTAGGAGAGAAAAAAAATAAAGTTGGGATGGGGGAGGGGGAGAGAGAGAGAGAGAGTTGCATTGTGATGTCCTTGAATAAGCTCCCAGGTTTAACAATTAATAGTAATATCTGTTTTCCTTCCTCAACCAATTCTGCAGACATTGCTATTCTGTGAGTGGCACCATTGTTGCCCTAGGCAGAACAGTTCTAAATTCAGGAATGGCTCCTCTTGCTAACAAAACCCAGCCATCATATTAGCTTGATGTACTACCATAGTAAAGTACCCCAGACTGAATGGCTTGAACAATAGAAAATTGGGGTTCTACAACTCCGCAGCCTGGAAATCTGAAGTCCAGGTGTCAGCAGGGTACCTGCTCTGCAGGCCACCACAGGAGAGAATCTGCTCTGGCTGCTCTCTTTGCCATGCGGACGGCCCTCACCTCCCTCTGTCTCCTCACACTGTCTGTCTCCAAGTTCCTCTTCTCAGCGAGGACACCGGTCAAACTGCATTAGAGTCTACCCTAATGACGTCATCCTAACTTAAGTAATACCTACAACAACTCTTTGCAAAGAAGGCCACATTCCGGGGGCCCAGCAATTAGGACTTCAACTTACACATTTGAAGGGGACAGAATTCAATCCATAACAGCTTCCAAGACCTAGTAACTCTTTTCTTAAGCTATCTCCTGTAAATGCCCTCATATTAAGGTTCTTGTTTGGCACACCCCTACTCCTTCCTGCAACCACTTTTCTAATGTCTCCAACCTTCTCCTTCTCTTACTCCCTAACCCATTGCTTTTTTGTTGTTGTTGTTGCTTTTAAGATTTACTTACTTATTTGAAAAGCAGAGTTAAAGAGAGAAAGAGCAAGAGAGACTGGGAGATCTTTTATCCACTGCTTCACTTCCTAAATGTTCACAACGGTCAGGGCTAGGCCAGGCCTGAGTCACTAGCCTGGAACACCAACCAAGCTTCCTATGTGGGTGACAGGGGCCCAAGCATTTGGGCCATCCTCTTCTGCCTTCCCAGATGCAATAGCAGGGAACTGGATAGGAAGTGGAGCAGCCGGAACTTGAATCTGTGGTCTTTCGGGATGCTGGCATCACAGGTGGTGGCTTAGCTTGCTGTGTCACAAGGTGAGCCTTCTCGAGTTCATCTTTACACAGAAATGCGAGACTATTGTCCTGAAGTGCATTTTTCATTGTGTCATTCTCTTGCTCAAAAACCCTTTGGGGCTCCTCATTGTCTATCAAATAAGAACCAAGTCATAAAAACTAGACCTGTTTTCCTTGAAATTTCATTTTATTTTCCCATCTTTTCTACTCATTTTCTCAGTCCCAGAATTATCATATTTTTTATTGGTTTTATTTTTCCAACATCTGGAGATGTTAGGAGGGTCAGGGAGTAGACTAGAGGAGAATTTAGATTTTTAGGATGAGAATGACAGAATGTGTTGGGGATGTGGCCCTCACATGCAGAGGGAACTGTATAAAGGGGCCTGGGGGCATAAACTATCTGAGCAAGCTTTGGGAAATAGAAGCAGAGCTAAATAGCTGAAGCAAACAGGGTTGCAAAATGAGGGAAAACACTGTCACACTGAAGAAGTTGATGGGACAGGAACTTGAACTTATGTAGGCTAGATAAATGACTTGGGCTTTTCCCTATAAGCAGATGGTTAGTAAATGGTTTCTAACCAAACTCCTTGACAGTGAATGGTTTCTCTTATTCACAATGGCACCCTCCCCAAGGCCCACAAGTGTGTCCAACACAGAGTAGGCTTAGTTTGCGATGATCCAAAAGCAAACTGAGACAAGAGCTTGACTGTGGCTAGTTTATGTGGGAGATGATCCCGGAAATCACAAATGAGGGGCAAGGAAAGTCAGTCAAAGAAGGAAGAAAAATCAGTAATGTTAGGCGTGCTGTTGAATAGGTGTCACTGTGGAGGACTGGGCGCAATCTGCCTGGGGACCCTTTGAAGAATATTGACTATTTCTCAGAGCTGTCCACTAAGGACTGGAATTTTTGCACTAAATTCAGCCATGTGCTGGTTGAGAGTTTTCTCTGGTGATGTTAAATCCCAGGTACGCTAGGACTATCTGTAGCACAGGTAAGGAAGTCCTCTGACTTTCCAGAAAACCCTCAACAGGAGTGTTGGGGCTTGTGGTGGGGAGGTGTTAGCAGGTGCAGGAACTGTCCACCTGCAGCTACAGTTGAAAGGAGATGCGAACCAGGAGACAAGGAGTGGGACACTCTCTGTGGGATCAGACATGCTCACTGGATCCAGACGCAGTGAAATTAAGGATAATGATTGAGAATGAAGGAGAAAAAGAGGCATAGGGGGAAATAATGAATTTGTGGGCAGTGGTTAACTGATGTAATGAGAACTGGGTACCAGTGAATATGATTGGATCAGTGCTGGGTTTAACTGTGTAGAGAGGAGAAGGCAAGCACAGCACCATGACTGGGTATCTGTGTTACCAAGAACTAGTTGCTGTGGCATAGCAGGTAAAGCTGCCACTTGGGACACCAGCAACCCATATGGGTTCCGGCTTGAGTCCTGGCTGCTCCTCTTCCAATCCAGCTCTATGCTAATGCTCCTGGGAAAGTAGTGGAAGATGGCCCAAGTATTTGGGATGTTGTATCCATGTGGGAGACCTGGAAGGAGCTCCTGGCTCCTGGCTTCAGTTTGGCCCAGCTCCAGCTGTTGCAGCTATTTGGGGAGTGAACCAGCAGATAGAAGATCTCTCTCTCTCTAACTCTGATTTTTAAATAAAATAATTAAAAAACCCCTAGTTGCTTAAATGGGTGAGATGTGGTGCGGCCAAGTCCCGATACCTTAGAGAAACACAGTCTTGATACCTGCCCATTGATTTACACCTGTGAGTACCCAGTGAGTACGAAAGTGCTTTCAGTGAGTGCTTTGCAAACAGAACATTCTGGTGTTTTGTTGGGCAGCAGCATACTTACTCTCTTTTAAGATTTAATGCTACCAGAAGCAAACTGGAAGGGCCACAAAAATGTTAAGTGCATGCACGCTTTGACTTTAGCACTGCTGTTTTTGATTCTTGGGGCCAGGCAGGATGAGTGGGACAGCCTTGGCAGGGCTGTATATCTGGAGGTAGAGACTCTCACCAAACAGCAGGATCCAGGCCTCTTTGGCATTGAGGTAGAAGGAATGATTGGAGACAAATAGAGTCCCGTCCCCATAACACGAAAGGCTGGACAACCAGACCACACCACTTGGCTGTGGGAAGGCTGCCTTTCCAAGTGTGGGTCTCCCTGACTTTCCCCACTTCAGGAATGGTCAGTGGGAGGAAAAGAGGACAGGAAGTAGTCCTCCATCAGCACCAAGAGATGTGCTCTCCTCCTGCCACCACTCTACCTTAGGAGGTTCTCGCCAAGTTCAGTTCCCACCCGTTCTGCCTCAAGACAAACTCACAGAAGAGTTTTGCATGAATATTCACTTTAATGATCTGGAGGTGGGTCGCTGGAGGACCGCCCCTTGGGAGAGCATGGGGCAGAGGCTTCACGTGAGGTCTCAGTCAGCGACAAGGTTGTGGCCCACAGTGGGAAGTGGCTCGAAGAAACCCTGTTTTACAACAAGAAGCAGCAAGGGATTTGAAGTCAGCGTGTGTCACATTGCCTTCCTCCCCCAATACTGCAATAACAGCCCAATTTGGATGAGACTAATGCAGTGACTCAGCCCACTGATTGACAGTCTGACCCCTTGGCTCCCACCTCCCACAGAGAGCTCCTCCTCCCTCTGTGATCCTCCCTTAGGCTGGGGCTGGAGAAAGATGGCAGTGCTGTTCCCGGAAGTGTCATGTTTGGATTCTCGGATGTGCCATGGCAACCAGTCGGCAAAGGCAGGCCTCTGCCACTTAGCTCTGATTATGTTGCCCCGGCAACCAACCCTGACTTAGGAAGCCTAGCTGCTACATTTTGGGTATGAGAAATGATTCCTTGAAGAGCAGAAGGGGCTGGGACCCCGAGGTGCGTCTGCCTCTAGATGGAGGACACAGCTGGGGGTGTGTGGTGCTCAGCTCAACCACCACTACCCAAGCCCAAGGCACCTCTGTCTCCCAGGAGAGGATATCAGCTCCTTACAGGCCTCTCAGGTCTTCTCATCACCCATTCTCCAGTATCACCAGGGCAGCCTTTTAAAATCATGTCTCACACTGTGACATCCCTTTCTGAAAGTTTCCTGGTTAACCTCCTACTGTGCCTAGCATAAGATCCAAGCTTTTGACCTTGGCCTCACTGTGAGGCCCTGTATGGTCAGCCCTGAGCCAGCGTCTCCAGTCTCATTTCCCTGCACTGACTTTTCTGCCTGTTTCTCTGATGTACTGTGGTTCTCTTGTCTCAGGGCATGTGTGGTTGCAACACTCTGCCTAGGATGTCCTTCCAATCTACCCCTGCCTGCCATCTTCTTATAATGTAAGGTTGAGGCCAAACTAAAAAGACCTTTTCAACATGGAGGAGTCTATTGTTTGGAACAATGTACTGTGCTCATTGGAAGCAGGGTGGAGGCTGTGCAGGGGAAAGACTGGGAATCAGACGACATGCAGCTCTGAGTAGGTCCCATGACCAGCCTGGGTCCCAGGTTCTCATCTATAGTGATAGATGGGAATGCTAGATGGATGCATATCAACTGGATTCTGAAGTGTTCAAACATCCCAAAGAGATGCCTCAGAGTCTTGCCCAGTGACTTGCCCAAGCTGCCAGAGTACAGGAAGCAGGAGGCTGAGAGTGAGGGCTCTGTTTTCCATTTATCCAAGGGAGCTTTGCTATCATTTTCTATAGGCAAGGGAGAATATGGTAGAAATGAGGAGCTTTTTCCTCTTATTTAGAAAACTCTGAGGTTTTCAATGACTTTTAAATTTTATTTATTTATTTGAGAGGAAGACATACACAGAGAGGGAGAAGGACAGAGGGAGAGTGAGGGAGGAAGGGAGGTAGAGAGAGAGAGAGAGAGAGAGAGACAGACAGAGACAGAGAAAGCTCTCTTCCATCCATTCCCCAAAGAGCAGGAATGGTCCAGGCAGGCAGCTGAAGCCAAGAGCCAGGAACCCAATCCAGGCCTCCCACTAAGGGGGCAGGAACCCAATCACTGCTAACTCCTAAGATGTTCATTAACAGGAATCTGGAATCAGAACCCAGAGCCAGGCATTGAGTTCAGGCACTCTGATATGGAACCTGGGAGTCTTAACCAAATACCTGCCCACTCAATGCCTATTTTAAGCTCAACACTGACTCATGATGTCATTTCTTCTTTAGGGACTCTCAGCACCTGTGTCATGCCTCATCCTCCACCTCTCAGAAGGACACATACAGGCAGATTCTAAGACAAACAGGAAAGTGGGGATACTCTGATTGGAAAAGGAAAGATCTTTTCTTCAGCTTACCTGTTATTGCCCTAATTCGCACTCCCTCCCTCATACCTGCCTCTCTCACTGAAACACATTGATTTCCCTAGCATCAGTTAGCCTCTCACCTTGACAGGGCTGGCCACCTCTCTTTTCAGGGCCTTTGAAGATACCTTGGAGGTAAAGCATTGTTCTTTGTTCATCTTGGCTACTGGGCTCTGTGGGGCGGGGAAGAAGCCAGTAATCAAGGATACAGAAAGGGTGAGAGAGCCCAAGAGGGAAAGCAATGGGATACGAGGTCGGGGATTCACAGTTCTTGGGAAGAGGCATGCATCTCACCTTGGGGAATAGGAGTCGAAGTTTATCCTCTTTCTTGCCCCTGAAGGAAACAGCAATGACAAACGAGACCCAGGCTTGCCAACACCCACTTCCCCTCCTTTTGTAGATACTGCCAATGGGTCATAGACTCATTCCCTACTGACCCCAGATGGGACCTTTGCATCATTCTTCTCCTACCACTACAAGTGGCTGCTACCTCCAGTTTTGGTGCCTGTTCAGTCCTTTCTCCAACTATCTGCCACACAGCATGGGCCAGTCATTGGCCTTACCTACCTCACTCCACTGGTTTTAGTGGGGAAGACTGCCTTCCCATCCTTCATGCATGGATCTTGGGGGTGGAGTCTGCTGATGTGTCCCATCTTCTGGGTCATCACATCCTGGGTGATGTCATCCTTCCAGAACAGACCTGCAGAATGAAGGATGGGTTGGACTGACACCTGGGACACCCTGATTCACCCACTTTAGGGACCAGGGGGACCTCTTCCCACATACATATTGGATCACATTTTTAAAATTTATTTGACAGATAGAGTTAGACAGTGAGAGTGAGAGACAGAAAGGTCTTCCTTCTGTTGGTTCACTCCCCAAATGGCTGCTATGGCTGGAGCTATACTGATCTGAGGCCAGGAGCCAGGTGCTTCCTCCTGGTCTCCCATGCAGGTGCAGGAGCCTAAGCATTTGGGCCATCCTTCACTGCCCTCCCGGGCCACAGCAGAGAGCTGGACTGAAGAGGAGCAACAAGGACTAGAACCGGTGCCCATATGGGATGCTCGTGCCGCAGGCAGAGGATTAACCAAGTGAGTCATGGCACTGGCCCTCAGATCACATTTTGTGGAAAGAATGTTATCATATAAAAGTTACTTACCACAGTGCTAGATATGTCCTATTGAATTGAGATTATAACAATAGTTTCTTGCTGATCCACTTGAGCAATTATGTGAAGATCAAATCAGCTTACAAATGTAAAGAGTGCTTAGAAAACTCTAAGGTGGTGGTTCTCATCTGAATCTCTTGCAAGCCTTATTAAAACATAGATTGCTGTTTCTCATACCCAGAGTTTCTGATGTAGTAGGTCTGGGGTGAAAATCAAGCTTTAGCACTTCCAATAATTTTCCCTGGTGGTGCTGATACTGCTGGTCCAGGATTCGCTTATAAGACTACTGCTCTAAGGCACTACACACACACACACACACACACACACACACGCATGCATGGCATTGGTAGTAACAATGTGAACTCAAAGCAGATTTCCTACTTCACTCTTCCTGACCCTCATTCATAAAACTGCTCTAAGGAAGAGTCAGCCATCTGTCTTAATGGACTCTCCACTGCCTTTTATCCTCTCCTCTATTTCTTATACAGTTTTCCCTGGTTCCTGCTCAGAGAGTGAAGTGTGAGCTCCCAGCAGAGAACTTGAGTCCTGGCTCTGGAAGAACTCAGTGTTGGGGATTGGGTCTAGGTCCTAAGGGGTTTCATGCTGGCCTCTTTTGGGGTTTCTTCTAGAAGTATCTTCTTGGGCTCTTTAGTGTGTTCAAGGGCAAACAGCCCACCCATCCATACTCCACCTATATGCCTGTCTTACCCCCTCCTTCAGGAGGTGAGTAGGACAAAAAGTTTCAAGCAGAGACATTTGGGGAAAAGAAGTCCCATGATTAGTTCAGAGTCCCTCATTGCCATTTCCCCATATCTTTCCAGGTCTCAACCTCTGTTCTCTAGCTCTTACTTACCCTGGGGTACAATCTGCTGGAGTACAACTTGTAGGTGCCAGAAGACTGGAGTGGTGAATCCTTGGAGGGACCAGAGCTGCCCTGCTCCAACTTGGCCCTGACCATCTAAAGGCAAGATAGTGGTGTCAGCATGGAGTTTGGCCCAAAGCCTTCCAAATCCCAGTTGAAGCAGCTTCCCTCCACTGGTACTCTTGGAGCCCCTGGTCTCTTCTCCTCCCCTCCCCCACCTCACCAGGGCCCTTTTCTATCTTCAAGTCTTCATTTTTTTCATTTCATTTTCTCATCTCCCACTACCACTTTTCTTGTTCTTCAGCCCTGAAGCCTCATTCAGCTTTGGGACCAACTTCCAGGTAAGAGCCATGTGCACGTAGAGCTGCCCATGGAGGGTCAGGTAAACAGAGGCTCAGAAAGCTACCCACATGGGACAGATAGATGGATAGATGGTTATGGGAGCCAGGTGAGTTTTATCTTTGAAGCCTGGGGGGAGGGGCGTTACGGAGGAGGATTGGAATCCTTAGAAAAACTTTATAGAAAATGTACATTATGAGAAACTTATGCGCAGATTTAAAAAAAAATTCTGCACCCAAGTCATGTTTATATTTCCATCCCATTTTCCATGAACTCTTCTAAGTACCTTTGTCATCCCTCAATATCTTTAGGGAATTGCTTCCAGAGCCCCTTCCCTCCAATACTAAAATCCGTGGATGCTCAAGTCTGTCATGGAAAATGGCATTGTATTTGTATACAACCTGTGCAATGCTCCCATATGCTTTAAATCATCTCTTGATTATTTGTAATATCTAAGTATACAACATAAACGCTATGTAAATAGCTGTTAAAGTATTATTTAGGGAATAATGACAAGGAATATAGTTTCTTTAGCACAACAGCGATTTTTTCTTACATATTTTTCATTCACAGTTATTTGAATTCCCTAGTACGCGTAGGAGGGATGTGTGTTGCAATGGGAAGGGCAGTCCGTTTTTCTCTGTAGTGGAATTGTCTTGAGTTATTCTGGACACGTCTTAAGAAAAGACCTGATGGCTAATAATGTCCTGGAGCCTCCAGCACCCCGCCCAGAAGGGGAAAAGCTTCAGGAAAGGGAGATGGTACTATGACGCCGCGCTCCCAGTGCAGGCAGGAAAACACGACGACCTAGAGGCGCCTTCGGCCGGACCCACAGCTTGGCTAGCGCTGTCCATGGTGCTGAGACGTGGCGGTGACGCGGAGCAGTAACGAGAGCTCGGCGTCTCCGCGAGGCCCGGCTGTCCCCCGCTCCCTGTCTTCCATCTCCCCTCTGCCCCCGCAAAACCTCTGCTCTGGCCCCTAAACCCAAGAACCAGGATGGGAGACTCGACACGGGCCTTGGAGAGTGGGCTCCTCCCTGCACGCTCTCCGGAGTTCCAGCGTCTGCGCACTCTGGCGGCCGAGACCAGAGTCAGCGCGGTGTCTTCTGCACAGCGCAGAGGCGGGGGTGGGGTGGGGGTGGCGCCTCTAGGCTGGGGGATGTTTTTCTCTTCTTATTGAAAATCGGATCACTGAACGCTGTCTCATCTGTCTGCCCGGGCTTATCCCTGGAGCCAGGACCCTGACACCTGCTGATCAAGTCCATGACAACCTCACCGCCTTGGTCATCTCTTCTCTATCCTCGCCGGACGTCTCGCTTCTCCCGTGGTCACATAAGCCAGTTTTTACTTATCTCTGCCCATTTGACTTCCCGACCCCTTCCCAAAACCACACTCCCGGTAGGCGCGCCTCTTAGGTCCAGGGCCCCTAGGCTGAGCCCTACCCCAAGCCGCCGCCTCTTCGGGAGGAACTCTATGCGGATCTCTTCTCATCGCCCCAAACTTTCTTCCCCAGCCTCCTGGCCCCCGGCCCTGCCCACACCCCGTTTCCTCCTGACCGTGGGTGTTAACGTCGCCGCAGCCCCCGGGGCTGCTGTTCAGCAGGAGGAGGCCGACGAGCAGCCGCAGCCCCCCGGAGCCCCCAGACCTCAGCGGGCGCTGCATCCTCTCAGCTCGGCGCGCTCGCTCCTCCACCTAAGTCGCAGTGCAGGTGGCGACGGCGGCCGGAGGGGCTGAGCGGGGCGGTCGGTCGCTTCCCACCTGCCCGCCAGCGGCGCGGGATCTGCGTCGCCCTTCCCCGCGGCTCGGCCAATCGCGGCGGGCCTCGCCCCTGCGGACTCTTCCCCAACCCCTCCTTCTCCTTACAGCCTCCTGCGCTTGGCACCTCTCGCAATTTCTAGCCTTGCGCCCTTTTGGCGTCGGTCTTTGGCCCCAAAGACCACCGTCTCTACCCCTAGGCCCAGGGTTAGAGAAGTAGGTTCATGTGAGACGTGGGTGTGAATCGTACCTACCTCTTGGGCTTGCTGTGAGGATTCAATATGGACTGCGCAAGGAGAACAGCAGACTGTGAATTTAGTCAATTCTTACCCCTGATGCTTACCTCACCCTCACCTGCCTAAAAGCCTTTAGTAGGCATGTGGGTTCCATCTGGAAAATGTAGAGCACATCCACCCACTTTTTTCCATCTGCAGCACCGTCACCCTGGGTCCAGACCACTGTACCCTTTAAAATATTTCTTTATTTTCATTTTATTTGAAACACAAAGAGACAGCTTCCATCCGCTGGTTCATTCCCCAAATGCCAGCAGCAGCCCAGGGCTGGGGCAGGGTCCAGCTGAAGCCAGGAGCCCAGGAAACTCCACTGGAGCATCAGCAGGGAGCTGGAGCAGAAGTGGAACAGTGAGGACTGGAACCAGCACTCACATGGAATGGTATGATGCCAGAGTCACAGGGCTGTTTAACCTACTGTGCCACAAGGCCAGCCTCTTCATAGAGCCCTTACAAGAAGTAACTAGCTGGGGCTGGCGCTGTGGCAGAGTGGCTAAAGCCGCCACTTGCATTGCCGGCATCCCATATGGGCACCAGTTTGAGTCCTAGCTGCTCCACTTCCGATCCAGCTCTCTGCTATGGCTTGGGATAGCAGTAGAAGATGGTCCAACTTCTTGGGCCCCTGCACCCACATGGGAGACCTGGAAGAAGCTCCTGGCTCCTGGCTTCTGATAGGTGTAGCTCTGGCCGTTGCTGTCAATTAGGGAGTGAATCAGCAGGTGGAAGAATTTCTCTCTCTCTCTCTCTCTCTCTCTCTCTCACCTTCTTTGACTTTCAAATAAATAAATAAATCTTTTAAAAAATAAAAGTACCTAGCTAAGGAACTGCTTATTTATCCCTGTGTATTGGTAAGCTAGTGTATGAGCTTTCAAACCGCCACTTTAATGTAGTTCTCTGCTGTATACTGAACACTTAGGGTTGATACATTGTGGAGACTGAGTTACATTAGCCTTCCTTAAAGGCTGTTGGGTTTGTTCTGGCAGGAAATTCCATTTAGGGCAGAAAATCTGAATCCTGAAGAAGCCTGATTAAGGTAGGAATATTTCAGTTATGCTCTTTTTGTTTATTTATTTTTTTTGACAGGCAGAGTGGACAGTGAGAGAGAGAGACAGAGAGAAAGGTCTTCCTTTGCTGTTCACCCTCCAATGGCCACCGTGGCCAACACACTGCGGCTGGCACATCACGCTGATCCGAAGGCAGGAGCCAGGTGCTTATCCTGGTCTCCCATGCGGGTGCAGGGCCCAAGGACTTGGGCCGTCCTCCACTGAACTCATGGGCCATAGCAGAGAGCTGGACTGGAAGAGGAGCAACCAGGACAGAATCCGGCACCCCGACTGGGACTAGAACCCGGTGTGCCGGCACCGCTAGGTGGAGGATTAGCCTGTTGAGCCACAGCGCCGGCCTGGACATGCTGTTTTAAAATGATTTACAGAAATAATTTGAAGCCCAGGAGCAACAGAGTGTGAATGTGCTTTGAGAAGAACAATGTTCTGGGAAAAAGGGACAGAGTGGCTTTTGGCGTGGGCTAAGCAAAGGGTAGTTGATCGTCTTTCCCCTTTCCGATTTCAAGCTCCCTGGGGCACTGCTGTCAGAAGGATGCGTGCACACGTGCACTGACATTGAATTTCTCCCTGCTGTTCTTTGCCAAGGAGGAGGGGGAGGGATTCTGATGCAGATGGTAATACCCTCAGATGGCCAAGACCTGGGGTTCACAGGGCACTTCCTTTCCCAAGGAGGGAAAGACTACAGCAGAGCAGGGCTGGAGGGCAGCAGACAAGGAAAGGTTGGGGTCCAGCCTTGCATCCACGTTGTGCACGATGTCTCTAAGGAGAAGGGGAGTCGGTGCCCAGGAGCTCTGCTATCCCATGCCCCCTCCCCAAATGTCCCCTCTGTGCTGGCCTTATACATTTTACTTCCGAGGCTTTGGTTGGGGTCCATGGACCTGCTTCCAGGCAACCCCACACAAAGAATATCTGCAAAAACCCACTCTCAAACTGCAGTCCCAGGTGGTCCTAGGGTAATAGGGGGAGGGCAGGGAGGTCTCAACCTACTAGAAAGCTTTGCTTAGAGAAGGAAACAGCATGAGGAAGCTCTAAAGGGAGTTGAAAATGGGATTTGGAGTTTGTGTGTCTATGTGCCAGGGGCTTTGCCCTCCAACATGTCTGTTCCCCCCACCCAATACACCACAGGCTGTAGTAGCAGTCTTGATCTGGGCCCTTCTTGAGTGACGGTGACTCAGCAACTACCTGATGGCCAACCTCCCCCGGCTCCTGTGTCGTGATCTGCTCTCCCTCTGCGATTTTCCCTTAGGTACAAGGACACTGAGCCTGGAGAAGAATGGGAGGTTCTTGTCTGCCTACTTGGTAGCACCATGGCAACCAGTTCTCACTGTAGAGATCAGTCACTCAGTGTGATGATGTCACTGCAGTGACCAATCCAGGCAAAGAGGCACAGCTGCCGTGGTGACAGGAGTCAGAAGCAGTTTCCTTGGAAGGCACAAGGCTCTGGAGCCCCCTGAGGTTCAGGCTACCTGTGGGCAGAATGCACAGCCACGTGCTCAGCTCCACACCCACTGCCTGGTTCAATCCCCCACAGTCTATCCTGGACTAAGACACTACTTCCTAACAGTGCTGTGGGTTCCACTCTCACTTCAATCAATACATTCTTCAACAATTCATGGGAGTCTTTTTTTTTTTTTGAAGATTTATTTTTATTTATTTGAAAGAGTCACAGAGAGAGGTAGAGGCAGAGAGAGGGAGGAGTCTTCTATCCACTTGTTCACTCCCAAAATGACTGCAGCGGCCAGAACTGAGCTGATCTGAAGCCAGGAGCCAGGAGCTTCTTCCAGTTTTCCCACATGGGTGCATGGGCCTAAGGACTTGGGCCATCTTCTACTGCTTTCCCAGGCCATACTAGAGAGAGATGGATTTGAAGTGGTGCAACCGAGACTCAAACTGGCAACCATATGGGATGCTGGTGCTGCAGGCCAGGGCTTTAACCCACTGTGCTGTAGTGCCAGCCCCACACAGTAGTATTTTGAAATGGGTCATGACATTATTCTCTTACCTTCCTTAGAATTCCCAGTAAGCTTTGTTTGTTTGTTTGCCTAAGTATTTTCATAAGATCTGGACCCTTTGCTATTCCCTGTGAGACCCTATGTGGTCAGTTTTGGGCTTACTGTTCCAGCCACATCTCCCACCTCTGACTGTTCTGCTGGTTCCTCTGATGTGCCACATGAGAACTGATAAATGCACAATAAAAGCCCACGGAATGAGCCTAATAGCAGGATGGGAATGACAGAAGTCATTTAACTTGAGGATGCATCCGTAGACGTTACCCAGACAAGGAACAGGCAGTTAGTCTAGCGAAGACACCTGGGTTTTCTATCAGAGTGCCTGGGTTCATTTCCTGGCTCCAGATCCTAACTCCAGTTTCCTGCTGATGCAGACCCTGGGAGGCTGTGGCGATGGCTCAAGTAATTGGGTTCCAGCCACCTATGTGGGAGATCTGGATTGAAGCTCCTGACTTCTGGTCGAGTCCAGCTCTGGCTATCGTAGACATTTGGGGAGTGAATCAGATGAGAGTTCTCTCTGTCCCCCTGTCTGTGTTGTTCAAATAAATAAGTGAAGAAAGAGAAATGATTTGATCAGAAAACATTCAGGAAAACAGTTAATAGGGCCTTGGACACCTATGAAACAATATGAAAACTTTAAATTTATGTTGTTGGAATTTAAAAAATGATAGGAGAAAGACTGTAACACACACACAATTAAGCAGATAATGGCTAAAAAATTCCAAAATTTTTCAAAAATACAGAAACCTACAGATTCAGAAATCCATGTGAATGCCAAGCAGGATAATCCCCAAGATATCCAGATTCCAACACATCATCATCTCAAAACAAAAGAAAATCTTAACACATTGCTTAAAGGAAAGCACTGGCCTTTTTTAAGATTTATTTTTTTATTTGAAAGACAGAATTGCAGATAGAGGGGGAGAGAGAGAGAGAGACATGGGTGCAGGGCCCAAGCACTTGGGCCATCTTCCACTGGTTTCCCAGGTGCATTAGCTGGGAGCTGGGTTGGAAGTGGAGCAGCCAGGACTCCAATTGGCACCCATATGGGATGATGGTATTGCAGGCTGCACCACAATGCTGGCCTTGAAAACAGTGTTTTATTTTAAACCATGGCAACCAGAAGTAAGTGGAATAACACTTTTCTTAATATTTATGTTTATTTATTTGAAAGGGAGAGTGACAGAAAGGGAGAGGTCTTTCATCCACTGCTTCACTCCCAAAATGGCCATAACAGCCAGGTCTGGGTCATACTGGAGTCAGGAGCCAAGAACTCTCCTGATCTCTCCTGTCGGTGGCAGGGACTGAACTCCTTAGGCTGTCATCTGCAGTCTTCCCAGGAACATTAGCAGACAGCTGGATGGGAAGTAGAGCATACAGGACTCAAACTGGTGCTCTGACATCGCAGGCTGTGGCTTAACCTGCTGTGCCACCACACCAGCCCCTGGAATAACATTGTTAAAGTGGTGAAAGAAAGGAGCTGCCAACCCCAGATTCCATATCCAGTGAAAATGCACTCAGCAGTGAAGGTGAAATAAAGGCACTCTGAGATGGGAAAAGCTAAGATAATTCCATGCCCACAGAGACATCAGGAACAAAGGAAGAGCAATAAATGTGGCCAAGGCTCTGGGGTGCAGTGGGCTAAGTCCCCTGGCTTACAATGCCAGCATCCCATGTCAGAGGCATGGTTTGAGTCCCAGCTGCTCATCTTCCCACCCAGCTTCCCACTAATGCACCTGGGAAGGCACTGGAGGATGGCTCGAGTGATTGGGCCCTCACACCCACATGGGAGACCTGGATGGAGTTCCAGGCTCCTGGCTTCAGAGTGGCCCAGCCCTTGATGTTGTGGACATTTAGGGATTGAACCAGTGGATGAATGATGTCTTTGTCTCACCGTTTCTGTCAGTCTACCTTTCAAATAAATAAATGAATCTTTAAAAGAAAAAAAAAGAAATGGACAGTGTCTGAGTAACTATTAAAAGCTATTCTTCCACTTGTGAATTGTTTAAAATATGCTTGATGAAAAGCAAAATCCTAGCATTTTCTGAAAGGTTTTTCCATGTATGTAGGTGTAATTGCTCCTATTTGACAACCATGACGTAAGTGGGGGAGGGTAAAGAGACCTGTGGGCTGCTGAGGTTACTGCCTCCCACCTAGCACTTAAAATAGTAATTAGAAGTAAACTGCGACCACTAGGGCATACAGTGAGAAAACTATACAAAGAAATATAGTAAAAAGTAGGCTGGTGCCATGGCTCACTTGGCTAATCCTCTGCCTGTGGTGCCGGCACCCCGGGTTCTAGTCCCGGTTGCTCCTCTTCCAGTCCAGCTCTCTGCTGTGGCCTGGGAGGGCAGCGGAGGATGCTTGGGTCCCTGCACCTGCATGGGAGACTGGGAGGAAGTACCCAGCTCCTGGCTTTGGATTGGTGCAGTTCCGGCCATTGTGGCCATTTGGGGAGTGAACCAGTGGATGGAAAACCTCTCTCTGTCTCTAATTCACGCTGTAATTCTGTCTTTCAAATAAACAAAATAAATTTTAAAAAAAGCAGCGGGATATACAAGAACTGAATCATACGACCTGCCAATTGATTCTAAATGATATTTCCAGAACACTTCCATCCAACGACGGCAGAGAACACATTCTTTTCAAGTACACAGTGGAACATTAGCCACACCCTGGATCATAACCTCAATCACAAAATGAACCTTAGTAAGTTTAAAAGTACTGAGATTTTAGGAGCCGGTGCTGTGGTGTAGTGGATTACGCTTCTACCTGAAGCACCTGCATCCTATATGGACGCTGGTTTGTGTCCCAGCTGTTCTTCTGATCCAGCTCTCTGCTGATGGCCTGGGAAAGCAATGGAAGATGTCCCAAGTCCTTGGGCCCCTGTACCTGTGTGGGAGACCCAGAAGAAGCTCCTGGCTCCTGGCTTCAGATTGGCCTGGCTCCTGCCATTGCAGCCATCTGGGGAATGAACCAGCGGATGGAAGACCTCTCTCTCTCCTCCTCTCCATTTCTCTCTCTCTCCCTCTCCCTCTCTCAGTAACTCTGCCTCTCAAATAGATAAATAAATCTTTTTTGGGGGGCCTGCACTGTGGCACAGCAGGTTCACACCCTGGCCTGAAGCACCAGCATCCCATATGGGTACCGGTTTGAATCTTGGCTACTCCACTTCCCAAATAGCTCTCTGCTATGGCCTGGGATAGCAGTAGAAGATGGCCTAAGTCCTTGGGCCTCTGCACCCATATGGGAGACCCGGAGGAAGCTGCTGGCTCCTGGCTTCGGATCGGCACTGTTCCGGCTGTTGCGGCCAATTGGGGAGTGAACCATCGAATGGAAGAGCTCTCTCTTTCTGCCTCTCCTCTCTCTGTGTAACTCTGACTTTCAAGTAAAATAAATAAATCTTTAAAAAAATCTTTTTTTAAAATAAAGTACTGAAGTTTTACAAAAGCATATTTTAAGGACTGCAATGCGATTAAATTAAATTAAGTGCAATTTTAAGAAATCAGTTATCAAAAAATAACAGTGAAGCTTCCAAGTAATGGGACATTAAAAAGCACACTTTTTCTTTTGACAGGCAGAGTTAGACAGTGAGAGAGAGAGAGACAGAGAGAAAGGTCTTCCTTTTCCGTTGGTTCACCCCCCAAAATGGCTGCTATGGCTGGCGCGCTGCACCGATCTGAAGCCAGGACCCAGGTACTCCTTCGTGGTCTCCCATCAGGTGCAGGGCCCAAGGACTCGGGCCATCCTCCACTGCCTTCCCGGGCCACAGCAGAGAGCTGGACTGGAAGAGGAGCAACCGGGACAGAATCCGGCGCCCCAACTGGGACTAGAACCCAGGGTGCCAGTGCTGCAGGTGGAGGATTAGCCAAGTGAGCTGTGGTGCTGGCCTAAAAAAGCACACTTCTACATAATCTATGGGTCAAAAGGGAAGTCTTAAAGGAAATTAGAAAATATTTTGAGCTGAACAAAAATGAAAACAAAATGTCTCAAAATTTGTGGGATGCCACCAAAGGAATGCTTAGGATAAAGTTCAAGGCATTAAATGTCAATATTGGAGAGGCCAGTGTTGTGGCTCAGTGGGCTAAGCCCCTGCCTGCAATGCTGTCATCCAATATGACAGTAGTTCAAGTCCCAGTTGCTCTACTTTTTAAAAATCTTTTTATTTATTTATTTATTTATTTTTTGACAGGCAGAGTGGACAGTGAGAGAGAGAGACAGAAGAAAGGTCTTCCTTTGCCGTTGGTTCACCCTCCAATGGCTGCCACGGCCGGCGCGCTGCGGCCGGCGCACCGTGCTGATCCGAAGGCAGGAGCCAGGAGCCAGGAGCCAGGTGCTTTTCCTGGTCTCCCATGGGGTGCAGGGCCCAAGCACTTGGGCCATCCTCCACTGCACTCCCTGGCCACAGCAGAGAGCTGGCCTGGAAGAGGGGCAACCGGGACAGAATCCGGCGCCCCAACCGGAACTAGAACCCGGTGTGCCGGCGCCGCAAGGCGGAGGATTAGCCTAGTGAGCCGCGGCGCCGGCCCTAAAATCTTTTTTAAAATTTATTTCCCCCCTCCCAAAGAAACCTTTTATTTAAGGAATACAGACTTCATGCATTTCATAAGTACAACTTTAAGAATATAGTGATTCTTCCCACCACACCTCCTCCTCCTCCCTCTCCCATTCCCAGTCCCATTCTCCACTAAGATCCATTTTCGATTAACTTTATACACAGAAGACCAACGCTATACTAAGTAAAGAATTCAACACTTTGCATGGAAAAAAAAAAAAAAACCAAACCCAAACAAAACCAAACAAAAAACCCTGTTCCTCAACAGTTGAGACAAGTGTTGTTCAAAGTCATTGCATCTTGAGGTTAATTTTTTTTTTTAGACTAGTTCCCTGATAATGTGCCTGGGAAAAGATGGAGGATATACTTGGGCTCTTCCCACCCACATGGATGGAGTTCCTGGCTTCAGCCTGGCCCAGCCCTGGCTGCTGACAGGCCAATTGGGGAGTGAACCAGCAGATGGAAGATCTCTCTCTCTCTCCCTTTCAAATAGATAAAATCAATCTATATAATAAAAAAATCCTTAGAAAAGTCCTCAGATAGAAAGAACTAATGCTAAAAGCATAAACAAACTGAAAACAAAAATAGAGAAGGATGAATGAAACAGAAAGCTGCTTCACTGAAAAGATCAATAAGATATTTATCAGTTACAAGGCTGATAAAGAAATAGAGGAGACACAATTAATATTATCAAGCATGGAGGAGGAAATACCACTACCTACCCGACACCCATTAAAAGGAAAACAAAGGACTACTAGACACAACTCTTTTTTTTTTTTTTTTTTTGGACAGTCAGAGTGGACAGTAAGAGAGAAAGACAGAGAGAAAGGTCTTCCTTTTTCCGTTGGTTCACCCTCCAATGGCTGCTGCGGCCGGCGCACCGCGCTGATCCGATGGCAGGAGCCAGGTGCTTCTCCTGGTCTCCCATGGGGTGCAGGGCCCAAGCACTTGGGCCATCCTCCACTGCACTCCCGGGCCACAGCAGAGAGCTGGACTGGAAGAGGGGCAACCGGGACAGAATCCGACGCCCCGACTGGGACTAGAACCCTGTGTGCCGGTGCCGCAGGTGGAGGATTAGCCTAGTGAGCCGCGGCACCCACAGAAATTCATTTTTTAAAAAACCTCCCCCAGACATAGTCTCCAGGCTGGGATGGTTTCATTGGCAAATCCTACCAAATACTTAAAGAAATAACAAGCTGATGCACCTGCTTCCAGAAAAAAGAAGAGAGAATAACTACCAAACTTGTTCTACGGGGTCAGCATTGCCTTGATACCAACATGAGGACAAGATGGCCTAATAAAATTGCAGATCAACATCCTTTATAAGCATGGCTATAAAAATGGGAAAATTTAGCAAATTTAGTCTAGCAACATGTAAAAAGAATCCCAGAGGGATCGGTACTGTAGTGCGGTGGATTAAGACACTGCTTGCAATGCTGGCATCCCATTTGGGCACTGGTTCAAGTCCCAGCTTCTCTACTTCCCAACCAGCTCTCTGCTATGGCCTGGGAAGGCAGTAGAAGATGACCCAAGTGCCCGGGCCCCTGTACCCACATGGGAGACCTGGAGGAAGCTCCTGGCTCCTGGCTTCAGCCTGGCCCAGGCCTGGTTGTTGCAGCCATTTGGGAAGTGAACAAGAGGATGGAAGCTCTCTCTCTCTCTCTCTCTGTAACTCTTTTGAGTAAATAAATACATCTTTTTTAAAAAATTGAAAGAGTCCTAGGAACACAAGGCAGAGTCAATACTTAAAAATCAATCAGTATACGGCCGGCGCCGCGGCTCACTAGGCTAATCTTCCGCCTTCGCAGCACCGGCACACCAGGTTCTAGTCCCGGTCGAGGCAACGGATTCTGTCCCGGTTGCCTCTCTTCCAGGCCAGCTCTCTGCTATGGCCCGGGAGTGCAGTGGAGGATGGCCCAAGTGCTTGGGCCCTGCACCCCATGGGAGACCAGGAGAAGCACCTGGCTCCTGCCTTCGGATCCGCACAGTGCGCCGGCCACAGCGCGCCGGCCGCGGCAGCCATTGGAGGGTAAACCAACGGAAAAAGGAAGACCTTTCTGTCTCTCTCTCTCACTGTCACTCTGCCTGTCAAAAAAAAAATAATAAAAATAAATCAATCAGCATAATCCATCATCTTAACAGTGTAAGAGGAGAAACCACATGAGCAAAGCAATGGATGCAGAGAGGGTGTTTGATAAAACTGATTATCCATTTATGCTTTAAACAAACCTCTGAGCAGAGCAGGAGTAGAAGGGACCCTCACCCTGATGAAGGGCTTCTCAAGAAAGAAGCAAGAAAGCTACAGTGAGAAGCAGTAGAAACCACAGAAAACAGATCTGCAGTGACACCAGGGATGCTTGGAAAAGCACTCTGAGTCCTGGCTGCTCCACTTCCAATCCAGCTCTCTGCTATGGCCTGGAAAAGCAGTGGAAGATGGCCCAGGTGCTTGGGCCCCTGCACCCACATGGGAGACCTGGAAGAAACTCCAGGCTCCTGGCTTCAGATCGGCCCAGCTCCAGCCATTGTGGCCATCTGGGGAGTGAACCAGCAGATGGAAGACCTCTCTCTGTTTCTCTCTTGCACACACTCTCTCTCTCTGCCTCTCTGTAACTCTGCCTTTCAAATAAATAAATAAATCTTTAGAGGAAAATGATGAAAACCAGCACACTTGGATATCAGAAGGCGGAGCAGCTCCCAGGCCTATTTGGCCTGGGGCCCAGGGGGCAGGATTTCCTCCTGCAAGGGGCAGGAACACCCGCGGGATGTGCTGGAAGGCCATGGAGGGGGGACTGCTGTGGCAGCTGCCGCCCCGCCCCGCCCTCACCTGTCTCAGCACCGACCATGGGAGCAGGAAGGCATCGGAGCCCAGGCCGGCAGATGCTGGAGCCCGTGTCCTCTGCACCCCACCCCTAGCCGTCCGGCTGTCATTTCGGAGGCTGATGCCCGGCCCAATAGGTCTGTGGAAAGAGGTTGCTGGAAACCTGACTTTAATAATCCAGAGTTGGGTCAAAACCTTTCTTGAAACAATCGAGGAGGTGTGGGGGTGGGGAGGCTTCCATCGGCTCTGAGGTTGCGACTCAGAGGAGAAGGCGTGGAGTCCTAAGACGGAGAAATAGGGACTTTTTTTTTTTTTTTTGACAGGCAGAGTTAGACAGTGAGAGAGAGAGAGAGAGAGAGAGAGAGAGAGAGAGAGAGAGAGAAAGGTCTACCTTTTCCATTGGTTCACCCCCCAAATGGCCGCCACGGCTGGCGCGCTGTGCCGATCTGAAGCCAGGAGCCAGGTGCTTCCTCCTGGTCTCATAAGGGACTTTCAATCAATGTGCTGGGGCGGGGTGGGGGTGGTCTGCCACTGGCTCCTCCTCCCCTTGTGCAAACACAGAACAAGTCTCAGTAGCAGTCTCCATCCCAACAATTCCCGAGACAGCTGACCCGCCCCTCCCTGGTCCTCCCTGGGATTTTCCATTAGAAGCATCAGGGGCTGGCCGAGTCCCTTGAGATGGGAGGAGGATGGCCGCTCCCTGTTTGCATATGTGGTGGAACCATGGCAACCAGTCCCCAGCATGGGGTCAGCCACAGGACTAATGATGTGGTCCAGCAACCAATCTGGGCTCAGGAGCTCAGCTGCCATGGTGACGAGGCTGAGGACCAGTTCTTCTGAAATGAGTGAAGGCTGGAGCGTCTCTCAGGATCAGCTGCCACGGGCAAGGTCCAGCTAGGAGTTTCCCAGTGATGCTGTCACCACTGGGGTCCAGCACAGCACCAGGCCCCACCCAGCCCACCTGCTTCCTCACCTGTCCACCTCATAGTCCACTTTCTGGCAGTGGCAGTATATCTTATAAAATGTGTATCGCATTGGCTTACTCTCGTTTAAAAGAAAAATCCCTCAAGGATTTCCTACTGCACTTTGCATAAGGTCCAACCCCCTGACTATAGACCCTGGCCCCAGCAGTCCCCACCTGTTCTCCAAGGCCCTCTCCTCCTCGCAGGGTCCCCTGCATCTTGCCTAACAGCCATCATATTCCTGGCTGCCTCTTTGTCATGTAGGTCTAAGTTCATATGTCGCCTCCTCAGGCCTTCCTCTGATCTGGGTCCCTTCGAGGAAGGCTGGGGGCTGGGCAGAGGAGAGGCTGGGGGTCAAGAGACAGAGGCCCATCTCAGCCCACGTGCACCTTGCCTGCACCTGCTCATCGGCACAAATGACCGGAGGTACCAGACAGGCAGTGGCCCAGCTGAGCAGCTCGGTGGCACAGACATGGGCAGAGGAGGGCTGGGGAGGGTCCCGGGGAGGATCCCTCCCCCTCCTACAGAAGGAGGCGAACTCTTCATCCTTCCTGGTCCATCTCAAGTGAGCCCCGGGGGAGGTGGGTATGGGGGTCATGCCAAGGTCCTCTTAGAAATCAGAGTGCACGTGTCATTTAAATGCAGGAAAACCTCTGAGGCAGGTGGCGACAAGCCCTGCAAGCCCAGCCTGGGCTCATCCAACAAGAGCTGCTGAAACCTGCATTGAGGATGTTGGTGAGAGTCAGAGAAAGTAGGGGCGCCCTCCAGTGGCCAAGTGAAGAATTTCCCTGCAGTGCTGCTCTCCCAAATGATTTTTTCACACCTTGTATTTAACCCTCAGGGCAGCGTTGAGGGTCAGCGTTATGATCAACCCCGTTTCCCAGGTGCGGAAAGAGGCCTTGGAGAAATTAAGTCTTGCATCCAGTAGCAGAGCCGGGGTGGGCTGGCTGTGTTCGATCCTGCCATCCGGCAGGGCCTCCTTTTCAGGAGCTTCTTCCCTTAGGCTGAGCCCTTGGTCTCCTCCCAGCCACTGTCCCCTCTCTGCCACTGTAAATGAGCCCTGGATGGGCTCTGTGTGCCTGGCCAAGGCCAGCCCTCACCTGCAGAGGGGCTCTGTCGCTAGAGGTCACCTCCTGGTTCAGGGCCTCTGGAACCCCTTCAGAGTTCCAGCCCTGCTCCCTGTCCATCCTCGTCCCTGGGCTCTGTGAGACAGAAGCTGGGAGTCAAAGGTGAGGAGCAGAGGGTGAACAGTCCCAGAGAGGAAAGACACGGGGCCCACGTGAAGAGTCCCCAAATCCCTGAGGGACTCTCACCTTGGGGATCAAGAGTGCAAACTTCTCCTCAGGTTTGCCCCTGCAAGACAAAGAGTAAGCCAGGAATAGGAAGCAGGAGCCCCACTTTCCACACCCTTCCCTTTGCAGACATCACTAATGGATCACAGATTCCTTCCAGCTGAAACCAGGCAGGAGCTCTCCATTCTATTGGCTGGACTCCTGACAGCTCCTGCCTGCAGCCCTAATATTCACTCCCTTCTGGTTTCTCAGTCTACCAGACATGTGCAGCACGGCACAGCACGAGCCTTACCCACCTCACCCCCCTGGTTTTGGTGGGCGGGCCTTCCCATGCCTCCCCAGGCAGTTCTGTGGGGTGGGGGGCCTGGGCGTGTGCTCCATCTTCTGGGTCCTCCCATCTTGAGTGATGGTCCTCCCTCCAGAAAAGTCCTGCGGGGTGAAAGTGTGGAGTGCGTAGACCATGATGCAGCCTGATGGGCCCACCCAGAAACTAGAATGTGATGAGAACTTTTCCCTTCCCAAAAGTACACGGGGGCCACAGAGCAGAGGGCAGTGAAAGGGGTCTGGAGACTGGCTAGGGCATGGGAGTCTGCTGTCCGCCCACCCTGAGGGCTGAATCCTGCACCAAATAGCTCTGGGACTCTTCACCTGCCTGGGCCTCACCCAGGAAACGTGTGACCGCCTCGGATTGTTGAGGGCACTGCAGCAGATGGTGTGAGTAAGCGGCCGAGCACGGCGCTTGGCAAGTAACAAGAGGAAAGGGGAATTTAACTTAACAATGGTGCCTCTGCTAGAATCAACCAAGGTTCAGGAGGCACAAAGTGCTTTTAGACACGGAGGCAGAGGCCGGTGCTGCAGCACAGAGGGTTAAACTGCTTCCTGAAATGTGTTCCCACCCAGCTCCCTGCTAATGCACCTGGGAAGGCAGAAGAAGATGGACCAAGTGTTTGGGCCCCTACACCCACATGGGAGACCTGGATGGTTGGAGGTCCTGGCTCTAGACTTCAGTCTAGCTCAGACTTGGCTGTTTCAACTATTTGTGGGAATGAACAGCAGAGGGACAATCTCTCTCTCTTAAAAAAAAAATGCAGGCATGAGACACTATGGTTCTTAGCAATAACTTGAACTCAAGGCAGATCTCCCTCCTGCAGCCTGACACTTGTGGTTCAGGAAGGGACACTTTCCCTAAGGAACTGCCTCCCTCTCTCCACCCTCGTCTCCCACATCTTCTACCGGTCACCCACTCAGACCTGCTCACAGCCACAGTTCACAGTCTGGGATGCAAGGGGTGGGGTGGGGGGTACCCCTCTCTCTGGCCAGACCCGGCCTCTCTCCTCCAGCTCGCTCAGACCTCACCTTGGGGGCACAGGTGTACTTCTGGAGTACACCTTCCCGGGCCTGGGAGACCAGGTGGACAACCTCTTGCAGGGTCCTGGCCTGCTGTACTCCACCTGGATCGTCCCTCTAAGGGTGTGAGAATAACACAAGGCGGGACCATGGCCAGAAGCCTTCAAAAAGTCCTGGCTACCCAGGAGCAGCAGCCTCTCCATTGTCGCTAGAAGACTCTCCCAGGCTCTGTTTCCCTGCTGGTCCCTCACCTCCCCAGCTCCCCCTCTCTCTTCACCTCCATCCTTTGCCCCTTTATCCCCCAGGTTTCACTCACCCTTGGTACAGACTTCCAGGTAAGAGTACAGTCTTCGGCCCAAGAGGCAGCCTGTGGAGGGACAGGTAAGCAGACCTCAGATGGCTGCAAAAACTGAATGGACCAATAGGTGGGCTGGCTGGGGTCGGGGCTGGGCTTCAGCTGCTCCCTAGGGGGTGTTCTGGACCCTTTGGAAGAGTAAGGCATGGCACCTGGCTTCAGACAGGGCTGGTGAGTACAGGTTCTTTTCCCGAAAGCCCCAGTGCACCGAATTACACAAGGGGGCGGTAGAGAACAGGGGAGGCAATCTCACTGCGATACAGACGCTCATCAATCCAGAGAGGTAGGGGGGAGGATGGGAGAGCATCCAGGGGTTTTTCTCTTTTTTTCTCTCCTGACCTGTCTTCTCCAGTTCACAAGCAAAGGTGAAGGACCCATCAAATAAACCAAATAACTCACTTTAAATGTGGGGAGAGGGGTAGGCATAAGGCTGAGTGGTTAAGGTGCCGATTAGGATGCCCCCCTCCCACACCAGGGTGCCTGAGTTCAATCCCTGTCTCCAGCTCCGCACTAATGTAGACCCTGGCAGGCAGCAGGTGATCGCTCCCACAGCTGGGGTCCCTGCCATCCACGCAGGAGACCTGCACTGGGTTCCTGGCCCTGGGATTTGACTCCAGCTCAGTGTTAGCCACTGTGGGCATTTGGGGGAGTGAACCAGCAGATGAGAGCTGTTCTCTCTCTCTCTCTCTCTCTCTGCGTGTGTGCCCTCCCCCCTCATGTAAATAAATAATTAAAAAATAACACTATATTCCTCCAAGAGTATATACAAATGGCCACTAGGCAGATGAAAAAGATGCTAAACACCGATAGCCCTGGGGAAATACAATCAAGACCACAAAGAGAAACCACTTCACACCCACCAGGAAGACTATAAGCAAAACAAACAAAACCCAGAGAGTAGCAAGTGGTGGTGAGGATATGCAGAAACTGGAGGTGCTTAAGCAGCTGAAGGGAGTGTAACATGGTGCACCTGCTGGGAAGAATAACAGACCAGTTCCTCAACCGCCCAAACACAGATCACCACCCAGCGATGCCACTCCTAATTACAAAACACTGGTCCACACAAAAACTTGCCCGTGAATGCTCACAGCTGCGTTATTCATGATAGCCCCAAACTGGAAGCAACCCAACTCCCATCAACTGGTGAATGGAGAAGAAGCCAAGCTGCCCCATGCAATAGAACATTAGCCATCAGTAAAGACGGATGAAGTGCTGACCCGTCCTCCAACATGGACGAGCCTTGAAAACATTATGCTGAGTTAGGAGCTGGTCACAAAGGAGCACCTGCTGTTTGATTCCAGTTCTATGGAACGTCCGGAACAGGCGCATCCGTGAGGGCATCAGGGAAGAGGTGGCTTTCTGGGGCTTTCAACCGGCGCGTTTGAGGACACGGTGGGGAACGGCCACATGAGGGTACAAGTGTCTTTTTGGGATGGAAAAAATGTTACAAAATTGATAGCTATGATGGTAGCACAATTCTGTAAAAGTACCCCAAATGGTTTTGAGTGGGTGAATTAGATCTGAAAATTGTGTCCCTAGACATAAATGGAAGCTGATTATAAAAAAGAAAAAGAAAAATCGGAGGGAGGGACCCCAGTACCTGGGCCTGGGGAGGGGGCTACGCAGAGGAGCTGGGTCTCTGAGGCTGCACATAGGTACAGGGAGGGGCCCTGGACGCTGTGGCGGCCCGGACTGAGTTCGGCGCGGGCTTGGTCCCCGAGGGGCGGAGAAGGCCGAAGGTCCCGCCCCGAGGCCTTGTGCCCCTCGCGTTCGCAGCACCTTGCGGACCCCCTCACGCCGCAGAGAGCGTTGGCGTTGGCGTTCGAGCCCCAGGACAGGGCGGAGGAACTGGGATAGGGTGGGCGCTGGGAACGGTTTGGTTCGCAGAAAAGGCTCGGGCGCCCCCGCCTGCGCTGCGACCCCCCGCCCGGTGCAGCCACGGGAGGTGGCAGCGTTCCAACAGCTCCAGGCTGAAAGGGAAGGGGCCCGGGCTCCCGGCTCCCCACCAGGGTCAGGCGTGGATGGTTCCCGGTCCCCGCTCCCGGCGCTCCACCCCGGGCCCCTCGGCGCACCGTGCTTGCTCCGAGGCCTCGGGGTCCCCTCCATCCCTCTGCTGGGTCCCAGCCTTCGCAGGACCCCTAAAACCCACTCTCCCGGCCTGTCTCCGCCTTTCTCACTCCGCACGCTGAGCCCTGCGCACTCGCAGCCAGCGCCCCCTCTCTCGGGGTCGCCCCTGCCCTTACCCCGGGTTTCCTCCTGACCGTGGGGACTCACGGAGTCCCAGCCCCCGGGGCAGCAGCTCCGCAGCAGGAAGCAAAGCATCAGACGCAGCCCCGTGGGCCCCTTGGCGCCGTGGGCCCGCTGTGGCCGCCGCATATTGCGGGGCCTGAGCCGCTGCGGGACCGGAGCTGAGGCTCTGCAGGGCGGCTGGTGCTTAGCTCGGGCAATCGCTGGCCGCTGGCCGGAGGCCACAAGACCCCAACTCTGGCTCTCCCCCACCCCCGCCTTCCTTTCTAAGATTGATTGATTGATTTAAAAGGCAGAATAACAGAGAAAGAGGGAGAACAGAAACAGAGAAATCAGGGTTAAGCCACCTGCTGCAATGCTGGCATCCATATGAGCCCCAATTCCAGCCCTGGCTGCTCCGCTTCCAATCCAGCTCCCTCCTAATGTGCCTGGGAAAGTGGCGTAAGTTGGCCCAAGTCCTTGGGCCCCTGCCACCCACATGGGAGTCCAGGCCCTGGTCACTGAGGGCATTCAGGGAATGAACCAGAGGATAGAAAATCTTTTGTTTCTCCCTCTCTCTCTGTAACTCTGCCTTTCAGATAAATAAATCTTTAGAAGAGAGGGAGATCATTCGTGTGCTGGCTCCCACCACGCTTCACGTTTTTGTCTCCTGTTTAAACTTCCCCTATCCAAGGTCATAAAGATGTCTCCTGTAATAATTTCTGAAAGCTTTATTGCTTTGTGATTTATATTAGGTCTAAGTTCCATTTGCAGTGGATCTTTAGCATCAAAAGAGGTAGTTTCCAATTTCATTTTTCCATAGCCAGTTTTCATCTCAGTGTTTATTGAAGAGAGCATTTGAATTGCCACTCTGTCCTAAACCAAGTATCAGATACTCATGTATCTCTCTTCTGTTCTATTGGCCAATACATCCTTGAACCGGGAATTCCCTGTCTTAACTGCTACAGCCACGTAATAAGCTGTGATAACTGGTAGGGCAGTTTTCTCCTTCAGAAGTATCTTGACTGTTTACCACTACATCAGATCAGTTTGTCAATTCCCACAGAAGAAGAAAGAAAGCAAGCAAGCATGAACCTGTTGACATTTTTATTAGGGTCACATTGAATCTATGTAACAATTTGGAGGATAATTGACACTTTTACTATATTGAGTTTTACATCCTCAAAGAAGCTATATATTCCAAGTTATTTGTACCTTCTCCCATATAATTGTGGTGATCTCAAGTGCCTTTTATATTTATTCCTAAGCACTTGATTTTCATGCTTTGTAGAAGTAAATCTTTTAAAAATTTCATTTCCTGGCCATTCATTGCAAATAGAATTGATTTCTTTGCATTGATTTTTCAGCCAGCCGACTGGATGAACTCTGACTAATTGGAACAGTGTATCTTTGGGGTTTTCTACACAACAAACCCTAAGCAAGTTTTGCTCCTCCCTTTTCAGCCCTTCTGTGTGTTGCTCCTTTTATTCTGTTACTGTAGCTAAGGACCACAGGACAGTGAGGACTGGAAAGAAAATAGCAGGCAGCTTGTCCAATTCTCATTCTCAGCCAGTCTAACTTGGCTCGGGTTTTCCCAGGAGCAGACCCCGAGGCGAGCATCCGAGTGCAGGGAATTTCTTTGGGAGGTGAAGGAAAACCTGGCAGGGTTGGGGCAGGAGAGGAGGGCGGCAGGGGGTTGCTGAGCTGCCAGGCTTGATTCTGCAGGCAGACTCGGCGAGCTGGGGCAAATGGAAACTCAGAGCTCTCACCCGGGTGTGAGGGAGCTGGGGTGCCCGCCGTTGGTTACAGCTGCCCTGGGGTAGGGAGCGTGGCCTTCCCGGCACCTCCGACGGCCACGTGAGTGGACAACTGTACTCAGACAGCAAAGGGACGTCCTCAGTTAGAAGTGGGATGTGGACACCAAAGGGTGACTGGGAGGGACGCAGCAGGGTCCCGACAGCCTTGTCTGAACAGAGCGCTGTGACCAGTGGTGCTTGCGGTCCTCACTGGACGACAGCAGCTGGATCTTCCCATACCATCTCCAAAAGCCAAGCAGGCCCGGAAAGGGAAAAGGAAGTGAGGCATACTCATACAGCCAATGAGTACGGCACAAGCACGAAACAGGAAACACTGCACACCCAGGTGGTAAACAGCTGCCACCCAGCCTCCGCTACTGTGCTGTCACCACTGGCGCTGTGGGGCCCAGGGCCCCGCCAGCAAGGCTGGCCTTCTAGGAGAGCCGGCTCTCAGTGACTGTCTTAGAAGTTGTCATACCACAGCATGCCAGAGCTTGTCACCCTCCCATGTAGCACAAACAAGTACAAATGCAGGGGGACTGACGGTGGCACAGTGGGTTAAGCCGCTGCCTGCCATGCCGGCATCCCTTAACAGCACTGGTCTCCAATCCAGCTCCCTGCCAACGTGCCTGCGAAGGCAGTGGAAGATGACCCAAGTGCTTGGGCTCCTGCCACTCATGTGGAAGACCCTGATGGAGTTTCTGGCTCCTGGCTTTGATCTAGCTCGGCCCTGACTGTTGCCAATCTTGAGGGGAGTGAACCAGCAGATGGAAGGGTCTGCTACAAAAAATAGACTATGAGTTAAGGAAAAATGAGAATTAACAAATACCAGAAAAGGAAGGGAGAGGAAAATAAGGGGAGGGAGAAGAGCAGAAGAAAGGGAGAGGAGGGAGCAGGGAGAGAGAGGGAAGTGACAAGGGGCAATGATGGAAAACAGGAAACTTTGATGATAAGAGGCGGACACTGTGTGGAAATACGAGTCCCTGGCTAAAAGGACTAATTTCTCAGAACATACAATTTACAGAAATTGATCCTGTTTGTGGTAGAGAGTGCAATCACTCCAGTTTCCATCTAACGAACAGAGAAACTTCAGGAAGAACCTCTCAACAACACAGCATCAAATCCACATGGCTTCTCAGAGAATTCCACAGATCTGCCAAAGTCAGACAATCCCACAGTTATTTAAATCTTCCAGTACATTAAAAAAATAACTGGAAAACTTTCAAGTTCTTTTATTTTTCAAGATTTATGTCAGGAGCTTCTTCCTTATCTCCTATGTGGGTACAGAAGACCAAGCACTTGGGCCATCTTCTGCTGCCCTCCCAGGCACATTAGCAGGGAGCTCGATCAGAAGTGGAGCAGCTGGAACATGAACTGGCGCCTATAAGGCATTGCCAGTGTTACAGGTGGCAGTTTAACCCACTACACCATGACACCAGCCCCAGTCCTACAGTTTGGGAGTAACTTCTCTCCCATCATAGACTGCAAGTTACCGGAGGGCAGTATGGAAACAGGACTCCACAAATATTTCTTGGAGGAAGTAAGGGAGAAAGAAGTTTATGATGGGGTTATCCAGTCTCACCCAACCAGGTACACAGAAGTGTGACCATGGGATGCAGGAACTTCAGCTGCCCTTGGAAGCGGCTGGTGGGGTGGAGAAGGCTTACATGGATATTCCCGGAGCCTACCTTCGAGGGTTCCTTAGACACTTGTAGGCAGAACACACTGTGACCAAATTCCAACTCTTAAGAAAGCTGAGAACGCAAAAACAAAGCACCAGAGTTTTGAGAAGCTCAAAGACCCACATAAATGGGAGATTCTGGTCCTATGTGTTGGGGCCGACTCCGCCTTTCTAGATTGCAAGATCCCAGGCACAACATGCTGATATTCACCCACATCTCAATATCATGGGGTTGGCGCTGTGGCGTAGTGGGCTAAGCCCCCAATTGCGGTGCTGACATCCCATATGGACGCCAGTTCATGTCCCAGGTGCTGACATCCCATATGGGTGCCAGTTCATGTCCTGGCTGCTCCACTTCTGATTCAGCTCTCTGCTATGGCCTGGGAAAGCAGTGGAGTATGGCCCAAGTGTTTGTGGCCCTGCACCCGCCTGGGAGACTTGGAAGAAGCTCCTGGCTCCTGGGTTTGGTTTGGTGCAGCTCCAGCCACTGCGACCATTTGGGGAGTGAACACCCTGATGGAAGACCTTTCTCTCTCTGTAACTCTCAAATAAAATAAATAAAATTAAAAAAATATATATCATACCTTGGATTCCAGAGTGTCACTTCTAACAATGTACCCCCAAGGGAAAAAATAAGGCAAGTATGCGAATATATGTATATTCATCCCAGCATTGTTTAGAACTGGCAATAGGGGGAAAAGCAATTAAAAGTCCATTAATAAGGGACTGAACAAAGATAATACTGTGCAGCAACTCTAAGAACAAATATTCTTTCAAGGGGAAGGTTCTTCTTTTTCTTTTACATAATACAGGAATGCTTTCTCTTGTACAAAAACAAACCATTATAAAGAGAAGACCTGCTTGTCACTCTAGCCTAGGAAACCTCCACTCAAGTCTGCTACCCATTTTTCAGGCTTATTTTCTATACATACATACACACTTACAGATCCATAAAAATATGTATTGTCGGGGCCGGTGCTATGGAGTAGCAGGTAAAGCTGCCACCTGCAGTGCCGGCATCCCATATGGGTGCTGGTTCGAGTCCCGGCTGCTCCACTTCCAATCCAGCTCTCCGCTATGGCCTGGGAAAGCAGCAGAAGATGGCCCAAGCCCTTGGGCCCCTATACCTGCATGGGAGACCTGGAGGAAGCTCCTGGCCCCTGGTTTCGGATCAGTGCAGTTCCAGCCATTGTGGCCATTGAGGAGTGAACCATTGGGTGGAAGACCTCTCTCTCTGCCTCTGCCTCTCTGTAACTCTGCCTTTCAAATAAATGAATAAATCTTTTTAAAAGAGTCTGTGCATGTGCATGGGTTTTATACAAATTGCATGCGCTGTCCAGTTTTGCAACTTGTCTTTCCTATTCAATGCTGTCTTTGTCATCTCCTTAGTACACAGTTTGGCTTCTTCTCAACAGCTACAAATGGCGGGCATTTCATAGTGCATTTGGCCTTGCCATTACCAACAAACCTTCAGGTGGATTTAAATTTTTGTCACTGCTAAATAAAATTTGTATGTATGGATATGGAAATATCTCTACATCACACTGAGTTTTTTTTAAAGTGGTCACATTTAAATAACATTGATTTTTAGATGGATATAAAAAGGACTGGGGCAGGCATTTGGCCTAGCAGCTAAGACACCACCTAAGACCCCACAGCCCGTATCGGAGTGCCTGGGTTCTCCCCTTGGCTCCGCTCCCTGCTGCTGCACACCCTGGGAGGGTAGGGTCTGCCACTCCCACGGGAGACCTGGATGGAGTTCCTGGCTCCTGGCTGTGGCATGGTCCAGCTCCAGGGTTATGGGCATTTGGGAAGTGAACCAGCAGATGGGAGTCTCTCTCTCTCTCAAAACAAGATGCTGCTAATTTAAAAATGAACACATTTATTGAAAACAGAAAGAGATTTTAAACCAGGCCTCCAGCGGCTCTCAGGAGCTGTGGCCTCCCCTGGCTGAATCCCAGCCAGCCCCTCTGCTCTGGTTCCAAGGGGTCAAGCCCGGCTCTACCTCCACCCCGCCGGTGTCCAAATAAGCACAGCAGAGATTCTGAGTGGAAAATCCACTTTAATCGTCCAGCTTCAGCTCGGCTGAGAGCCTGCCCTCCCGAGTGCAAAGGGGCGGGGCAGAGGTCTTCCCACGAGGCCTCAGTCCACGGAGAGTTTACGGCTCAGAGAAGGGAACAGCTCGAAGAAGCCCTGAAACGGGAGGCGACAAGGGTCAGACGGAGGTGCCCACCACGCACCTCCCGCCAACACCAGACCAGCAAGAGAAGCGTGGAGCTCTGCCTGGCATCTGCACCGCCCCACCCCCACCCCCGTGCCTGCGTTTCCCTTCGGGGGCTGCTTGGGCCTCTGAGCCTTGAGAGGAACAGGGACCTTTGTTTGTCTACACAGTGGCCTCGTGACCAGCAGCCCCCATCACCAAGGCCTGCCACTCAGTGATGGCACTGCTGCCCGACCAGTGCAGGCCCCAGAGGGAGGAGGAGCCGGGCCATGACAGGGCGGGTGGGCGGGGTGTTACCTTGAAGAGGGTGAGGGTCTGCAGCACCCCCGTGGTGCAGGCAGTCTCCCGGATGGAGTGCATGGCCAGCTGTGGGCTGCCCAGGTCCAGCACCCGCAGCCCCAGCCGAGAAGCCAAGATGGGTCCAATGGTGCTCCCACAGGGGGAGTCGTTCCGGACCATGAGGTCCTGCAGGGAGAAGAGGAGTCAGGAGCCACACGCAGTGTGTGCCCCTTAGGGCTGGGGACGAAGCCACCTCACAACCGCAGGGTGCCTGGGCATAGGTCGATGGCAGGCCCCAAGGGACAAAATATTCTGAACTGGGCCAGCTCTCCTGGTCTGCATCGCCAGCACCCTGGTTCCGGCTGCAGTCACCCCACCTCCCACAAGGGGGAGCTCTTTTACAACCCCTGTCCATTTTGTCATGCTTGGCTTAATTACCTACCCTCCTACCCTCTCCACCCCCACACACAGAAAAGTCATTCAGTAGTTTTATTGTTTCAAAATCTATCACTCTTGGCATCTGGAAACACTTTTCTTTATGTATATCAAAGTAAAAACTAAATACAATCATATTAGGATACTAGAAAAAGATTTTCAGTAGAAAATTATAAAATCAACTAAGTTAATAACTACTCTGCTTTTTGACTAAGAATTACCATATTAATGCATGATTTTTCAAAGACGTCTATTTGTCCTGGCACTGTCCACAGACATGGCCCCAGAGCACTGTTCCCCAATTCAACAGTCACATGCCAGACCCAGGTCTGGAAGCTACTGCTCACCAAAAGCTCCCGAGTCTGGGAGAGATGAACCTGCTGCTCTTGTGTGCATAAAGGCAAGGACATTTTCAGAAGTCAGAAGGGCCCAGGAGTCACGGAAATGCAGCGAAGTAGGCATTGTTACTACCCCATCTGAGACTCAGATTAGGAGACCAACACAAGGTCACGTGGCTGACACCACAGAGGCAGCACTGGGGGCCAGCAGTGCTGTGGTGTAGCAGATAAAGCTGCTGCCTGCGATGTGTCCCTGCCGTTCTTCCAAGCCAGCTCCCGCTCATGGCCTGGGAAAAGCAGTGGAAGATGGCCCGGGTGCTTGGGCACCTGCACCTGCGAGGGAGACCTGGAGAAAGCTCCTGGCTCCTGACTCCAGCCCGCTGCAGCCATCTGGGGAGTGAACCAGCAGGTGGAAGATCTCTGTCTGTCATCCCTCTCTCTATATATAACTCTTTCAAATAAATTAAACAAACACACAGCAGCATTGACTCCGGCTCTGCCTATATCCCAGAGTCCTGTTCTCACTCTGGGAACTGCCTCCACCAAGTCCCCTCCATGGGGATGCATCTGCCTGCCCGCTCCGGCACCCTCCCTCCAGGCAGCGCCCCGCACCTGCAGGGGCACCCCGACGTGGCTGGCCACCTCTCGGATCAGGGCCTCTGAGATGGCGTTGGAGGCGTAGCGCTGCTTGCTGTTCACCTTGATCACGGGGCCCTGGGAGAGGCGAGGGAGAGGCAGAGGTGGAGAGGGCCCAGCGAGAACAAGACAGGGCCAGGGTCCTAAGGAGAAACGGAGCGCCTCACCTTGTGGAACAAGGGCCGGTGGTTCTCCTCATGCTTGTCCCTGTGGGAGAGAGACAGAGGCCAGGGATGGACAACAGGCACAGCAGACCGGGCAACTCCCACCTCCCCTGCCAGGGCAGACAGCACTAATGGATCCCAGCACTCTCGCAGCCCGCCCAGAGGCATCCTCAACACGGAGTTCCAGGCAACCTGCAGCTGCGGGTGAACCTGTGCTGAGCCTAGGAGCAGTCAGAACCCTCCAGCCGAGCCGGGGGCGGGGCTGCGCCTGCGCGTGGTCATGCTCGGGTCTCCGGATGTGAAGGACTCACAGGTAGTTGGGGTGCACGGCGTGGGCCATGTCCGCGCTGATCATGTAGGACTTGGGGATGGCCTCCTCGAAGGCCGTCACGTGCTGGGACGAGGCCGAGATCCGCCGCAGCACCAGCTCCGTCAGCAGCGACTGCGCTCCCTGGGCACTCTCGGACCCCACCTGGACACAGCAGCGTGTGCCGGGGCTCTGAGCTGGGCGGGGCCCAATGCCCAGACCGTCCCAGGACCCCACAGAGTCACGGGGTGGATTGCGTGCAGGTGCCTGGGTCGTCCCTGAGCCCTGACGCCCGGCTTGGGCTCAGATTCATTCGTGACCTTTGCTGGGCAGAAGTAGCACTTACCGGCACACCCCACACTCCCCCTGCCTTGCCCACATCTGAGCCTGGGCACAGGTGTCCCAGGCACACGGGTCACTCTCTCATGCCTGTGACAGAGCTGAGGAGCCCTGACATCTTGTACAGCAGAACACCCGAGTTAAGCGGCGCAAAGCACTCAACTACCCGGCTAGAGATGACTTTCCCAGCCTCCCTTGCAGCTAAGCACGGCTGTGCCAAGGTCTAATGACCGAGAGCAGGGACAGGTGCCACCTCTAGTCCACGTGCCCTTCACGCCCTCCTCCCTGCCTCTGAACTCAGTGTAGACACAGTGGCCAGGGCTGGAACAGCCACCCTGGGCCTGCAGCCATGAGCCCTGCACGCGCCATGGCGGCGACCCGTCCCGAGCTGCCGACTCTGACTCGGGGATTACTGACTCTGACTCTGACTCTGACTCGGGGATTACTGTCCATCCGTCTGACTTCCAGCACCGCAGCCAAGGCTGCAGCCTAAGACGCACGGGCACCTGGAGGCCCTGGGCTCGCAAGGCCGACCTGGCCAGAGTCCCTGTTCCTGAGGAGGGGGCCATCCGAGTGAGAGATGAGGTCACAGCAGGGCAGAGCCGTGCTGAAGTGTGTGTGTTGGGTGGGGGGGTCTAGTGCTGGGGACGGACCCCCATCCTGGGGTCTTCAGAGCGGCCCTGGCTCAGGGTGGGGCTGGCACAAGCTGGCTGCCTAAGACTGCCCAAGGGAGCCCCTCGCCAGGCCCCCCACCTACCTCTTCGTTGTCGTAGAGTGTGATCATGCGCACGTGCGGTTCCATGGCCAGGGAGGCGGGGGCGGCGCAGGAGTCAATCAAGGCCTGGTTTGAGGGAGAAATGAGAGCAAGACCCTCACCCCTGCCACTTCTGTGATGCAGCCCCGAGGCCCTTAGAGGGGTACACTCCGGGCACCTCCACTGCAGCGGGCGGGGCTTTCACTGCCCTCCTGCAGGGGGCGTGGTGGGGATCTTTCCAACTGGGATGGGCGCTCTTCTCCCATGACAGGCAGGGGGAAGGTGTAGAAGGTGCCGAGGAGGAGCCCAGCACCCGGGAAAGCCAAAGACGGCAGTGAAGGCCTCGGCTGGGCAAGGCTGAGGTCCAAAGTGGTGAGCGGGACCCCATGCAGGCGACGGAGCGGCTGGCTGGTGGCCGCAGGGCACGCAGGCCCAGGCTGGACTCTGCTCTCAGGAACAGCCCAAAGCCCGCCTCAGCCCCAGGATGCGCGGGGAAGGAAAGGTCGGGAGGGCGAGGGCAAGAGAAAGCGAGGGAACGGCCGGGGTGCAAGAAGTGGGCAACAGCACGGTGAGCAGGATGTGGGGGCTGCACCCCAAGACCCCCCGGCGCAGACAGAGGGCTGGGTGGGCTTCAGCCAGAGCTGCGGTGGGGGCCGCCGCCGCCGCCTTATGGAACGGTGAGGCCTTTCCCATGAGGCCCCGGGAGCATGATGAGAGTGAGCCACGTGGTGCCGCTGAGGCTGCAGCTTTCAGGTCTCCACCGTAATCCGCCCAGCCCCAGCAGACCCAGGGCGCCACCTGCTGGGCCTGAGCCGCTCCTGACACTCCAGCTCTCCCGGGGACCTGGTGGCGGGGTGGGGGGGTAGGGGGTTGCTCCTCACCTGCAGGGCACAGAAGCAGCTGTGCAGATTGTCCAGCCGAGGGGCAAAGATGAACTCGTCATAGGCTCCACCCAGGACCTGGACGGACAGGACAGTCAGCCGGGCCTCCCGCCCTGCCCTGCTCACCACCGGCCTGGGTTCCTTGTGCAACCTCTCCCCGGCCCCACCTGAGGGCGCTGTTACTTTGCTTTCCCAGGGCTAAGAACGGAGGAAGGGCTGGGCTGGAACTGAGGGGTGGGAGGGGGCAGCCTGCGGGTCCTGGCCTCTTCAGGTGGGACAGGACAAGGGAGGGCTGGGCGGTCATTGAAAAAGGAAACCGCGGGGAAACTGCACGCTCAAGCAGCACAGGACACCGGAGTTGACCTGCTGCGGGCAACCGGGACTGAGCCTGGGCCACATTCGGTTCTCTCAGCCTCTGAGGCTCGGAGCCAGCGTGGCCCAAGGCACCCAGGCACCGTCTGCAGCAGAGGCTCCGGGGGAACCCGTGGAACGGGCTAGTCCCAGGCTGCAGCCTCCAGACAGTCCCGCCAGGCAGGTGCGGGGCAGGGAACTTGTGCTGAATGAGATCCCCGGCCCTGGAAGTAGAGGGCAGGTGTCCACTGGGAAGGACACGGACGACAGTGACCGAGGGACGGGTGGCCGTGATGAGTGCTCAGCGGACAGGCCAGGGCTGGCTGGGATCCTGGAACCCCCCCCCCCCGCCTGCCAAGTTCACGGCCATTGCTCACCGCAGGCTGGGTGTCTGCCAGGCAGAGCTCCATCTCCAAGATTTCCTCAGGGCTCAGCCCGAGATGGGCACAGAGCAGGGACATGAGGACCGTGTGGTGCCGCTCATCCTGCAAGGCACAGGGCGCTGGAGGAGCCTGGGCCTGGGCCTCCTCTCCCCCCCGGCTCAGGGCCCTGTTCCCCTCTGCCCACCGCCCCGAGCAGGGGACCTGCTTACGGTAGCATTGGGAGGCCCCGGCTCAGGGGTCCCCTTCTCCAGCTCCTCCTGGACTGCTGTGGCAAGAATGGGGATGCTGTGGGGAGAGGCACGAGACGGGGTGTGGGGACGGCTGGAGGGCTTGGGGGGCCCCCACGGGCTCAGGTCCCAGGCTGCTCCCCGGGGGCAGAGGGGTGAGGACCCTTGGGCATCGAGGGGGTCCTGTGAGTAGAACGTGGCTGTATCGGGGGCCCCCTCAGGCAGCGGTCTCCCAGGTGCCCTCCCGGCCCTCGGCCCCAGAGCCGCCCGCCCCAGCCTCACAGGTGCGTCTCTGTGTTGGGCGCGAAGTTCTCGTTCACATTGCGCTGCAGGTGGATGGCCAGGTGCGGGATGCGCAGAATGGGCCGTTCCACGTGCACCAGCCGCTGTTCCAGGCGGCCTGAGGAGGGGCACTGCGGCCAGGCGGGCAGGTCAGCACGGCGGCCCTGGACCCAGACTGCCCTTCTCGGGAAGGGGGGGCTCCGCTGGGCCCCCGATGGACGTGACAGTCCGCCTCCCCCTCCCCAGCCGCAGTTCCCACCTTGACGATGACGCGCCCGGCCAGTGTCAGGTCACGGTCAAACCAGGTGCTCCAGATCCCGCCACCATAGGTCTCCACGCCAACCTGCTGGTAGCCCACCTGGCTGCGGCGAGAGCGGCGCTTCACCTGAGCGGGCGGACAGGGAGGGGGCGGTGAGAGCTGAGAGTTCAGCCATTTCCGAGGCAATGAACCCCAGTGCCGGACATGGAGGAAGGGGGCAACTTGTCCATCTTCTCCCTGGCCCCAACAGGTTCCGCCCCCTTGGCCCCCTTCTGCCCTTACTCTCTCCCCCACCACACCTACCCCAGGCCAGGTCCTTACCCGGAGGCAGGGGCTGTCTGTGTGGGCGCCAATGAGGCTGAAGCCATTGCCAGGGACATACTGGCCTCCCACGGCAAAAGCGATGATGGTGGAGGAGTTCCTGGTCAGGAAGTACTGGGGGGAGGGGAGCGCAAAGGCAGGGGTGTGAGGCACCTGAGCCGACCCGTGGAACTTTGAGACCGGCCTCCCGGCGCCGCACACGCCCCCAGTACCTTGCACTCGGGCTTGATATCCCAGCTCTCCGTCTCCTTGAGTTCATGGAAGCCAGCCTGGAGGAGGCGGCTGCGGCACTCGGCCACGACTGTAGGAGAAGGACCCTCTCAGCACGGTGGAATCTGGTGGGGAGGGGGCGTGCCACCTCCCACTCTCCTCCTTTGTCCTGGTCACTTACCGTGGAAAGGAGAGGGGCTCCGGTTCACGAACTTGAGGAGTTCCCGGGCCGCGGCCTGCACCGCCTCCTTGCGGGCCCTGACAGCCATGGACAGCTAGGGGAGGCAGAGGCTCAGGCTCCTACGAGGCCTGGGACCCCTGGCCTCTTCCACCTGAGCCGCGAGCACCCCTCCGCCCCCAGGATCGGGTGCCTCTGCCGCTTTCCCCACCGAGACCCAGATCCCGGAGGGAGTCTCCGGCGAAAGCCACAGCCCTGGACCCGAAGGACCACGACCCCAGGTCGCGCCGGCTCAGAAGGGCCCGCCCCCAAATCCGAGCTTAAACCACGTCCCCGCCCAACGAGGAAATCCCGGGCTGTATCACACTCCGAGCCCCCCGGTGTGCCCTCCAACTTAGCCGGCCTGCTCCACGCACAAGACCCCAACCCGGGGCCAAAGCCCCGTCCCCAGGGAACAATCCCCCCCCCCCAGGCTCCCGCAGGGCACCCCCTGCCAAACCCGGAAAGGTCAAACCTCTGCGGCGGGGCTTCCGGTTTCGCTGTGGGCCGGGCGCACCCCCACCCCGGCACGGCGTTAAACTTAGGCCCGAGCGGGTCTGGGGTTGAAATCCAAGCCGCCTCCTACCTGGAAGGCCCCGCGGGACAGCCGCGGAGGTTCAGCGGGCGCCCAGCCCGCCTCTCGTCAGGCCACGCCCCAGCGCCCTCCGCCCCGCCCCTCGAGAGGACCCGCCGTCCGCCGGGCGCCAGGGCCGCGCTAGGCCGCGCCCCTGCCGGCCTGCCGTCCGCCCCGCCCCGCGGCAGGCCACGCCCACACCGCGCTGCGGGCCGCCGCGGCCAGCGCCCTCTGCCGGCCCGGAGGTGCTAGGACAGCCGCGAATGGCCCGGGACGTGGAGGACTCCACAGTACAAAGTGGGCCGTCGTTCGCGCTCTCTCTCCACAGCCACCTTGTGATACCAAAAGCGGCGTGGCCAGTGCTCACGGTAAGCGTATGTCATATGGCGAAGCTTGCTATGTTCCTGTCTTTTCACAAGTACACGATCCACTGTGCATTCGCTGTCCTCATTTACTGCGTGAACACACTGCTGACAGACCGAGACCAGCACCCCGGCCGCGCGGAGAACTGCAAAAGCCTAAAAGCCTTTAGTAAAATGTTTCAGAACTGAAATATGCACACATAGGGGTGGGTGTTTGGCGCAAGTCTAAGATGCCTTGTGGACTCCTAGCTCCGCCGCTGATGCACAGCTGGAAGACAGCAAGTGGTGGCTAAAGCTGGGTCCCTGACCCCCGCGTGGGTGGCCTGCATTGAGTTCCTGCCTCCTGGCTTCGGCCTGGCCCAGCCCTGGTTGTTATGGGCATTTGGGGAGTGGACCAACATATGGAGAAGCTCTCTGTGTCTGTCTCGCTCTTTCAAATAAGATGAAAATAAATAACTTTTTTAATAACCTTTTTTATTAACACACATAAAGCTGTATTTCTGGCCCCTCAATTTGGAAATTGTGCCTGCATGTAGAAAGGGAAGCAGATGGAATGTTTCTTTGGCTCTTGATAATTTGGGGGAAAAATCAAGTGAGGAACTGGGGATGAGGTGGGGGACCCCTCAGTAAAGGGATACCCAGCTCCATTCTTCCCTCACCTGCACCAGCACTGCAAACTATTGTCCGTACCTTTTCCCTGATCCTCACTCCTCCCGGCTTCACGTCGAGTGTAAGTCCTATGTGCTATTGATCCTACAGCCACTTCCTTGCACACACCTCCAAGAACCTCTGGCTGGGGCCAGTGCTGTGGTACAGTGGGTTAAACTGCTGGCACAGTGCTGGTTCGAGTCCTGCCTGCTCCACTTCCAACCTACCTCCTGGCCAACGCATTTGGGAAAGCAGTGGCGAATGACCCAAGTCCTTGGACACTGCCACCCACGTGGGAGGCCCATATAGAGTCCCAGGCTCCTGGCTTTGGCCTGGCCCAACCCTGGCTATGGAGGCCTTTTGGGGAGAGAACCCACGGATGGAAGATCTCCCTGTCTCTCTCTCTCTTTGCCTTTCAAAATGTATGAATACATATTTTTTAATTCTATTTAAAGGAAAAGAGAACCCTTGGCTCTGGATTTGCTTTCTTGCCTGGTGGAGCCGCAGGCTCTACTGCCCCACGCTCCGCGCATGCTCCCCGCCGCATCTCTGGCCGGAGGGCCCTGCCGCCGTGCTGTCCCTTCTTACTCTCCATCCGCAACCACTAACCTTTCGGGGTTTCGTCCAGCCCAGAGCGGCTCCTGCCTCTCCCAGACCATCCATTCTGCTCTCCTGGAAGATCGCTGCGTTCGATCTCCTGCCTTGGCCTTACTCTGGGCGAATGGCCGTGGTTCCCATTATTCTGTGAAATTCCGAGTCCTCAAAGGAGAATCTCTGCAGGTTCTAAGCACCTGCGCTCCACATTCTCTTGGCGTTGCCATGGATGAACCCTCTGTGCTTCTGCCCAAGGCCACCCCTGCCCCGCGCGCAAGGCCCCTCTCCCTTACTGCTCCAGGATCCCATTCAGCCACTCTCCCACTTCTCTTGTGTTCTCACTCTCCACGGTGGGTCGTGCTGGGCAGCACACACGCGTACTGAAATTTCTCCCTGTTAGGCATGGGCAGTGTGGTGCAGTGGGTTGAACCATCTCTCATAACTCTGGCATTTCGTATCAGAGCTGCTTCAAGTGCTGGCTAGTCCGCTCCTGACCCAGTTCTCCGCTAATGTGCCTGGGAAGGCAGCAGGTGATGGCTGGAGTGCTCGGGCCTCTGCAACCCACATGAAGACTCGAATGAAGCTCCTGGTTCCTGGCTCTGGTGGGGCCCAGCCTGTCTGCCGTGAGCACTCGGGAGTAAACCAGCAGATGGAAGATGGAATATAGCCCCCCCCACCCCACTGTCACTCTGCCTTTCAGGTAGATGAACAACTTTTAAAAAATAAACATTTTTCAAAACCAGCAGTCCTTGCTTCACTCCCAATGTCCCTCCAGCAAAGGCCTCATTTTTCTGCCACCCGTTAAATGAGTCTCCTTTCACAGAGTTTTCTAGACTTTAGTGTCTGCAATTGCTCATCTCTCAGTCTCTTATAAACTCTCTGGAATGAGGGTTTATCTCTCTCTCTCTCTCTCTCTCTCTCTCTCTCTTTTAACAGGCAGAGTTAGACAGTGAGAGAGAGAAACAGAGAGAAAGGTCTTCCTTCCATTGGTTCACTCTCCAAATGCCCGCTACGGCCAGCGCAGCGCCGATCTGAAGCCAGGAGCCAGGTGCTTCCTGCTGGTCTCCCATGTGGGTGCAGGGCCCAAGCACTTGGGCCATCCTCCACTGCACTCCCGGGCCACAGCAGAGAGCTGGACTGGAAGAGGAGCAACCAGGACAGAATCTGGCACCCCGACTGGGACTAGAACCCGGGGTGCCGGCGCCGCAGGTGGAGGATTAGCCTAGTGAGCCGCGGCGCTGGCCTATGAGGGTTTATCTCAAACGTGCTGTCCAAAGTTCTCTTTTCTGAGTCGAAACCAACCCCCATGACCCTGAACCCAAAGATCAACCTTCAGTTTGCACTGTGTTTTATTTGAAAGGCAGAGAAAGAAAGAGAAAGAGAAAGAGAGCGAGAGAGAGAGAGAGAGCAAGAGCGAGAGCGAGAGAGAGAGAGAGAGCGAGAGCGAGAGGAGAGTTATTCCACGCACTGGTTCACTCTCCAAAATTCTGTATCAGCTGGGGCTGGGCTGTGCAGAGGCCAGGAGCCTGGAACTCAATGCAGGCCTCCCACGTGGATTCTGGGGACTCAGGTTAGAGCTCCCGAGGCTGAGCGCTACCTGAAAGCTGGACAGATGCGGGGCGCAGACGTCCCAAGTGCTGACAGCGCTGGGCCGATGCCCCCCACTCGTTGCCTGGGGCTCACGGGCAGCACTTGACAAAGGTGCTGGCTGCTTTCCTGGAAACACTCCTCACCCAGCCTCCGAGACTCTGGCTGCCCTTGGCCTCTGCTTGGCATCTCCTCTGCTCCTCTCCATCTTTAAATGAGTCTCTCAGGGCGCAGTTCTTGCAGACCTAGCCTCTCCCTTATTGATCTCGTCCAGCCTCATGGCTTTGAGTAGCGTCTACACCCAGACAATTTCCAGGTTTACGACTCTCTAGTCCAGGCCTCTCTTCTGAACCATAATCTCACCTGTCCGAGTGTTATTCCATGTCTCTGCCTGTGTGCCTGTCTTAGCCCATCTTCTGCTGCTGTAACAAAACACCCAAAGGCTGGTTGTTATAAAGTAAAGAGGTTTATTTAACTCGGGATTCTGGAGGCTGCAGGGTGCAAGCCGCATGGTGCTGGCATCCTGGCAGGAACCCCTGGCTGTGTCTCAATACGGCAGAGAAATGCACGGGGCACAGACGCACAAGAGAAAGGTGTGGGTGGAGTGGCCTCGCTGTGTTGCAAGCTCCTCTTGTGGGAACGGACTGACTCAGACGGCATCTTGAATCCCTTCCAAGGGCAGCATCCTCGGTGACCTGACCACTTCCCACTGGGTTCCAGCACTTCACCACCACCACACTGGGGACCAAGCTTCCAGCACACGCACCTGTGCGGGACACGCCCAACCCATCCGCGCTGTTGCAGTGCCTGATAGGAGCCAGCGGCTTGGAGTGGCTGGCTCTGAACGTGTTCTGAAAGCCGCCCATATCCTTCCCATCTCAGTAAAAGGCACCCTGTCCTGCCATGCTCAGGCCTAAGCCCCTGGTGGCATCCTCCTCTGACTCCCCGTGTCCTATCCGTCAGCACCTCCTGCTGTCCCTGGCTCCTACTATCATCCCCCAGAGGGAAGCGCTGAGGTCCTCAGTCCTCCCCTCAAGGCACTACTGTCCTGTCCTGCCTTGGGGCCTACAGGAAAAATCTGCAGTATCAGTTGATTGCAGGCCAATGACAAGAAGCGATTCCGCCTCTGCTGGTGCCGTCCTCAGCTCCTGGCACATTGTCCCGAATGAATTAAATTTGTAGCAGCAATTGCTCTTTGTGGACAGGGGCCTCATAGAATACCAGGCAGCAATAAAAAGCTCACTCGTGGTAGTGATGAACGCAGAAGTCCGTGCCCAGAGAAACAACACAGAGAGATGGAGAACAGCTCAGTGGTTGCCAAGGCTAAGGTGGGTGGGGGAGGGATGGTGTGACTCAGGAGGTGCAGCACAAGCTACATCCTATGGCTGGTGAGGGCTGGTGAGGGCTGGTGAGGGCTGGTGAAGGCTGGTGAGGGCTGGTGAGGGCTGGTTGTCGATCTCCATTACGGGAGTGACTGTAACTCTACATGTAGAGGAAATACAGGTGCAACCAGAGACAAAGAAGGAAAAACGGACCCTCCTCCCCGACCCCCAGCACAAACCTTGAAAAGTGGCTTCTCCCAGTTATCTGGTGATGCAGCTGCCCACTGTTATCTTGTCCAGGGAGGGCCCAAGTTCTGCTTCTGTAAACTGCAGTCATAACTCTGTCCTAATAAATCTGCCCCTGGTATCTCTCTTACAAATATACCAGACCCACCGACTATTGGAAGTGTGGTCCTAAGTCACATAGGCTGCAATTTAACCCCCCCAATGCTGTAACGGCTAAGGTATGACGCGGGTGAACCGACCAATATGGTAAGAAACTTGGGACTGTTGCTCAGTTCTCAGGAAATGATTCCAGCTGAGCCCGCTGGCGTTGTAAAGCTACTTGAATCCTCCGCTGTCTCTGGTGCCTGTTTGAACAAAGGGAGCTTTCCCACCCCAGGTTTCTGTAACATACACATGTGACAGCATTAGGTTCCCGGATAACAGACGGGATGCCCAGTTAAGTTTGAGTTTAAGATATACAAAAGTAATTTCTTCAGGCTATATTCTAAATATGATGGGATATACTTATACCAAAAATAAGAATTCACTGAACACGCTGTATTTTTATTCGCTAAATCTGGCAAGCCTAGAAAAAAAATACCCTGGAACTGCGAGTTTATGTGCACTCAGTTTTTTTTTTCTTTGGGATTTATTTTATCTATTTGAAAGTCAGAGTGACAGAGAGAGAGAGGAGGGAGGAGAAACAGAGACAGAGATCTATCTGCTGGTTCACTCCCCTAAACGGCCACAACAGCTGGAACTGGGCCAGGCCGAAACCAGGAGCCAGGAACTCCATCCAAGCCTCCCACGTGGGTGACAGGGACCCAGGGAAGGCGCATTAACGGGGAGCTGGATTGGAAGTGGAGCAGCTGGGACTCAATCCCATGCTCTGATATGGGATGCCGGCGTCGCGAGCGGAGGCTTAACTTGCGGCGCCACCATGCCAGCCCCCACGCACCCCTATTTTCCCAGTGTCCCTTTCCAGGTTGTGATATCACGCTCTGAGCAGAGGGTGCGCAGGCTGTCTCTGCATTGTTTTTGCAACCTCCCGAAAATGCGTAATTATTTCAAACGACAAAGGCTTTTGGAATGGTCTGCAAAAGAAAGCCAATGTTCCTGGTGGTAGAAACAAAGGAGGTTTTATGTGGCCTTGTAAAAGCTTCCCAGAGGGCTTCAGAGTGGAAGGTCAGGATCTCAGGTCATCAGAACAAGGAGTGTGGGCTCAGGATCAGGGCCAGCCAGGTCAGCTTGTTAGCTGTGAGCCACCTATGCCGAGGTGGGCTGGGCCCGCCCACTCCTGTCTCCTGCTCTGAGTTTAGTGGCACCAGGCCTGTGTGTGTTTGCACTGCAGAGATGGGCAAACACTGCTCACCATGGCGGCCCCTTTCCTCCCCAAGAGCTGCCTGCTAAGTGTTCACCATCTTTCCACGGATTTAGAGACTCAATTTTCTTATCTAAAATGAGGGAAGAAGATGGGAACCAGTCCTGTGGCATAGCAGGTAAAGCGGCCGCCTTCCGTGCTACCATCCCTGTGGACACCGGTTCTAGTCCCGGCTGCTCCACTTCCAATCCCGCTCCCTGCTGATGGCCTGGGAAAGCAGTAGAAGATGGTCCAAGTGCTTGGGCCCCTACACCCATGTGGGAGACCAGAAAGGGAGACCTGGCTCCTGGATTCAGATTGGCCCAGCAGCAGCCATTGTGGCCATTTTGGGGAGTGAACCAGCAGATGGAAGAACCCACCCCCCGCCTCTGCCTCTCTGTAACTCTGCCTTTCAAATAAATAAATAAAATATTGAAAAAGTGGAAGAAGGTGTCGGTAATAATCTCATTATGTTCTAAGGATTAAATGAGATAATGCATTTAGGTGGCTCATCACTGAGTTTTCAAATAGTACGTGGACAATAATTGATAGGTGGGGTCATCTCATATTAAACTGCAAGCAACTTGCAGGCAGTTTATTTATTTATTTATTTATTTTACTTATTTATTTATTTTGACAGGCAGAGTTAGAGAGAGAGAAAGAGAGAAAAGTCTTCTGTTGGTTCACCCCCCAAATGGCCGCTATGGCTGGCGCACCGCGCCAATCTGAAGCCAGGAGCCAGGTGCTTGCTCCTGGTCTCACATGCAGGTGCAGGACCCAAGCACTTGGGCCATCCTCCACTGTACTCTGGGCCACAGCAGAGAGCTGGCCTGGAAGAGGAGCAACCGGGACAGAACCGGCGCCCCGACTGGGACTAGAACCCGGTGTGCTGGCGCCGCAGGCAGAGGATTAGCCTAGTGAGCCGCGGCGCTGGCCTTGCAGGCAATTTTTTAAATGTTCTTTTTTTAGTGCCTTACCCAGCTTGATATCTGGTTTTTTAAGTGATTTTTTTTTTTTTTTAATTTGAGAGGCAAAGAGAGAGGATGAGCTCTCCCACTCCCCTAGTCACTCCCCAGAGCTGACCCAGGCTGAAGCTGGGAGCTGGTAATTCAATCCAGGTCTCCCACAAAGGTGACAGGGGCCCAACTATTGAGCCATCACCTGCTACCTGCTGAGGTGTGCATTAGCGGGAAGCGGGATTGGGGAGCGGAGCTGCATCCTGAACCCAGGTGATCTGAATTAGATTACAGCAGTCCCAGCCAACAGCTCACCTGTTGTGCCAAAAGCTCACTCACTGAGTCATCTTGATACCTTCAGTAACTGACACAGGGTCTGACATACAGCAGGTGCTAAATTAATGTTTGCTAACTAATGCATACATGGCAAATAACAGGAATTTGGAGTAACGTACCTCTGGAAGATCAGCATTTTTTCTGAAGCCTTCTAGAACATTCTGGGGATTTCCAGGCCTGTGGCAGGCTGCCAGGGAGGCCTGGGACCACCCCCACCACCCAAGGGTAATGTCTGCCCTTGCAGGCCTGGCCCTGCGCCCCAAGGAACAGCACTCCTGGGGTGCCCCCTCCAGGTGCCAGGGGGCAGGCGCAATCCCTCAGCCCTCCTTCCTCCCGGAGCTGAGAGGGAGCACTTCCCGCTCTGAGCCTGGCCGACTGGAGGTCATTTAATCCTTGCTGGATTTGTCCTGTTTATTTTGGTGAACAGGGCTGTTGAGTTTCAGTTTGGATTTCTAGGGGTGCTTACTCATTTTGCTTCCCTTTTATTTACTCTCTGCAAGCTCTCGGGTTTGAGTAAATACATCTATAAAGTCCCAGGGACTGGGTTATTCTGTGTCTGGTATTTTAATGGCCTTTAAACAGTGGCTGCTCAGGTAAGCATTTTATAGATGGGTTGAAAAGGTGGGGAGTTTTCTTCTCTGTGACCTCTGCTCGTTCCAAGCTGACAACTGGCTTCGCCTGATAAATCATGGCTTTGTCAGTAATAAAAATATCAAAAGCCAAAACCCATCTCCAGCGGAGAAACCATCCCGCCCTGTTCAGCCAGGTCTAGGGCTTAGTTTTTAGAGTCCGGGGCAGTCCTCAGGGCATGAATCCCCTGGAATACTTTATAAAAATGCAGATCCACATACCCATACCTCAAAATTCTCATTTGCAAGATTTAGGCTGAGGCCCAGAAATCTGTTTTTTTTTTTACATTTTCAAAAAATTTTTTTGGGCCAGCGCCGCGGCTCACTAGGCTAATCCTCCGCCTTGCGGTGCCGGCACACCGGGTTCTAGTCCCGGTTGGGGTGCCGGATTCTGTCCCGGTTGCCCCTCTTCCAGGCCAGCTCTTTGCTGTGGCCAGGGAGTGCAGTGGAGGATGGCCCAAGTGCTTGGGCCCTGCACCCCATGGGAGACCAGGATGAGTACCTGGCTCCTGCCATCGGATCAGCGCAGCGCGCCGGCCACGGCAGCCATTGGAGGGTGAACCAACGGCAAAAGGAAGACCTTTCTCTCTGTCTCTCTCTCTCACTGTCCACTGTGCCTGTCCAAAAAAAAAAAATTTTTTTTTTGAAGATTTATTTACTTGAAAGGCAGAGTTACAGGAAGAGGAAGAAACAGAGAGAGAGAGAGAGAGAGAGAGAGCTCTTCTGTCCACCAGTTCACTTCCCAAATGGCTGTGACACCAGGGACAGCCTTGGCCCAAGCCAGGAGCCAGGAACTCTACCCGTCTCCCACATGGGCGACAGGGGTCCAAGCATTGGGCCAACCTCAGCTGCTTCTCCCAGGTGCACTGGCGGGGAGCTGAATTGGAAATGGAGCAGCCGGGAGTCAAACCAGGGCTCATATGGGATGCCGGTGTCACAGGCAGTGGCTTTACCCACTGTGCCCCAACGTCGGTCCCAGGAATTTTTACTCAGCACTACGGGTAGTTCTGAGACTTTTGGATGACCTGGGTCATCTGGATTCTCAAAAACACTTGTGCCGAAGAGTGGGCCGCCCTTGGACCTGCTACCAAAGTGGTGGGCAGCTCGGCGAGAATCTGGGGAGCCAAGGAGGGTTGTAGGGACTGCTCAAATCCACACTGAGCACGGGGCTCCTCCAGGGTGGGCCAGGGTGAGAAGCAGTTTTCCTGTGAAGCTGGGGGCTCCACGTCTAATTCTTGGCGGACTGAGGCAGCAACCCTATTTTGTTCATCTTTGTATCCGCCATGCTGCATGCAGGGCTCACAGAGGTTGGCACTTGGGGACCAGAAGCTGTGTCTGCACTGTCCCATGGCCGGGACACTCCCACGGAACACAGAGCAGAGACTGGCCCGGGTCACATCACAGTAGCCAGCACATGGGGGAGCGCCAGTGACCTGCCCAGCACCTCTGAAGGTCAGCAGAGCCTGCACACAGCCTGGCCCGCGTGCCCAGGTTTGGGGCCAGCTCCTTCCCCCGCTGCAGGCCCTTCTGCTCCGACTTGCAGGATCCTCCCTCCTGTCCTCTCTCTGTCCACAGAACCCTTAATGACATTCTCAGGCTAGCCCACTGTGACCACTGTGAAACTCAGCTCCAGCCCTGGGAGAAGGGGAGTCCTGAGTCCTTAAAGAACCCCCCTAGGAGGCCGGCATCCCACATGGGCACTGGTTCTAGTCCCCGCTGTTCCACTTCCCATCCAGTGCCCTGCTAATGCTCCTGAGAAAGCAGCGGAAGATGGCCCAAGTGCTTGGGCCCCTGCACCCATGTGGAAGACCCAGAAGAAGCTCTGGGCTCCTGGCTTCAGATTGGCCCAGCTGCTGCCTTTGTAGCCATTTGGGGAGTAAACCAATGAATGGAAGACCTCCCACCCCCCTATAGCTCTGCCTTTCAAATGAATACATAATTTTTTTTAAAGGCACTTCCTCCCTGCTTCTTGCTCTTGGCCCCTTTGCTTCCTTCCTGCCACCCAAGGCGCTCACTATTTTATTTGTGTGTGTGTGTGTGAGTGTTTATTGTCTCTTTCTGGGCCAGAGACCCAGCCCACGTGGGCCTCGCCCCCTGCTGGCTCCTGGCGGCGCCGCACTGGTGAGCGCTCACTGCGCGTTCTGCGGGTGCCTGAATACATGAATGAGAGGCCGCGCCCCGCCGGCTCAGCCATCCATCCCTTTACTCCCCGGACAGGGCCGGCTGGGCGCATCTGCTGAGGGCCAGGCTCTTGTCGACCTGAATAACTCCCTCGCCGCCTTGAGGAGCTCCGGGGCCGGCAGCGGGGTGCTGGAGACGCATCCTTTGTGTGATGCACCCTGACAAGGGCTGGAACGGAGACGGGACCGCGTGCAGGAGCTCGCTGTGGCCATGACAGGCTCTTCAGCCAGACAAATGGTCCCTTGTCTGGCAGGATTCCCTCCTCACTCCCCTCCCCTCACACCCCTGCCTGATTCAGGGAGCCCCAGCTGCCCCCAGGCCTCTGCCTCCGCTGACAACGGCTGCGGTTTGTCTCTGCTCATACGGCAGCAGGGCGCTGCTGTCGAAGCAATCTATAAAACCCCACTTACCGCCGTAGCTGAGCCACAGAAATCGATCGCGACGCTCGCTCCCATCTGCAAACTCGCTTCTGAGGGTCTCCGAAGTGTGGAGCGCGGCTTTTGATGCTGGGGGGGGGGGGGGGTGCTGGGAAGGGATGGATGAAAAGGCGGGCTCTGCCCCAGGGACGCTTCCGACCTCCCGACCTCCCGACCTCCCGAAGGAGACAGGACACGGGTGTGAGCCGATGGACCGCACGTAGGGACAGCGTCTGCCCGATGATGGGTGGAGGCCCCCGAACTGGGCGGCATTACGTTGCAGCACTGACCGCTTGAAACGTGGCGGAACATTCCAGTCCCTCTCGCATTGACAGGTGCTACGTGGAGTTTGCTGCTTGCTGAACATGATGTTTAAAGTATCTCTATAAAAAAATACTGATTTCGGGGCTGGTGTTGTGACTTAGTGGGTTAAGCCACCGCCTGCAGGGCTGGCATTCCCATATGAGCGCTGGTTTGAGAACTGGCTGTTCCACATCCAATCCAGCTCTCTGCTATGGCCCGGGAAAGCAGTAGAAGACGGTCCAAGTCCTTGGACCCCTGCACCCGCGTGGGAAACCCGGAAGAAGCTCCCGGCTCCTGGCTTCATATCCGCGCAGCGGCCATCTGGGGAGTGAACCAGCGGATGGAAGACCTCTCTCTCTCGCTCACTCTCTCTCTCCCTGTATCTGTGCCTCTCAGTAAATAAATAAATCTTCAAAAAATTGAGTTCATTGCAAAATTATAATCTTTTATTAGACACACTGGGTTAAATATACTAGTCATTTACATTTTTAGAATGTGGCATCCAGGGGGCGTTGTGTAGCAGGTTATGCTACTGCCTGGGATGCCTGCATCTTGTATCGGAGTGCTTGGGATCCTGGAGTCGCGCCTCTGCTTCTGATGGAGCTTCCTTTTTTTTTTTTTTTTAAATTTTTTGACAGGCAGAGTGGACAGTGAGAGAGACAGAGAGAAAGGTCTTCCTTTGCCGTTGGTTCACCCTCCAATGGCCGCCGCGGCCGGCGCGCTGCGGCCGGCGCACCGCGCTGATCCGATGGCAGGAGCCAGGAGCCAGGAGCCAGGTGCTTTTCCTGGTCTCCCATGGGGTGCAGGGCCCAAGCACCTGGGCCATCCTCCACTGCACTCCCTGGGAGCTTCCTTCTAAAGCATGGGAGAACTGGATTGGGCTCCTGGCTCCTGGCTGCTGCATTTGGGGAATAAATCAGTGGTTGAACAATCTCTCTCTGTCTTTCAAATAAATAAAATAAATGAATATAGTTAACATGACATGTGTGGCTCCTGTTGTATCTCTGAAAATTTTATTTATTTACTTGAATGTCAGGGCTACAGGGGCCGATGTTGTGGTGTAGAAGGTTAAGCCTCCACCTGCAGGGCCAGCCCTCTATATAGGTGCCTGTTCGAATCCCGGCTGCTGATCCAGCTCCCTGCTCATGGTTGGGAAAGCAGCAGAAGATGGCCCAGGTGCTTAGGCCCATTCTATGGGATGCCAGCGCCCCAGGCAGTGCCTTTACCAGCTATGCCACAGCGCCGCCCCGACCTGTTGTATTTCTATGGGACATTTAGGGTCCAAGAGTTGAGAGGGCCCAGCAGTGGAGCTACAGGCTGTGCCACAGTGGTGGGGGAGAATTCTGAGGCAGTGGGTCGGTTAGGAACCAGCAAAGGGGGCCACTGAGGGAGGTTTTGGGAGGGACATTGAAGAAGCCTAATCTGGGAAGGAAGGAGGGAGGGAGGATGGCAGTTCCGGGAGGCAGCAGGCCCCCAGGGGCCACGCACACATCAGCGACAGACCCCAGCTCTTCCTACCCCTTGGGCCCCTTCCCAAAGAGCCCACTCCCCACGCAACACAGTGGAGAATGGCTCCTTTCTGGACCGGGGAGTCGGCCAAAGCTGGCCAGTGAGCTGGGCTTGGGTGCTGCACTGTCAGGCCACTGGTGCATGACTGGAATAAAAACATAGCCCTCCGCGCCTGCCCACTGCAGGGCCCTGGGTAAAGGGCGCCATCAGGGAGGGAGAGAGGTCAGCGATCCCAGTGCAGGCGGGAGCTGGGAGTTTGGCCAATGTTTGAGACGCGAGGGGGTTTGACTTCTCCGAGGAGCAGGGTGACCCAGCAGGACGTCTGAGCCAGACAAAGCTTCCAGGGCAGACATGGGAAAACCAGGCAGCCCCAGAGGATGCCTGCTTCTCCTGCCTGGGCCCTCCGCTCCGCCACGCGGAGAGGCTGTAAACACTCCACTACAAGGATTAACGCTGCGTGTGGCGTCTGGGACATTGTGAGCGAGGCTTGGTGGCTGTGTTTGTGTCTGTGTTAAATTGATCCCTTTAACCCCTAGCACCTAGGATGGGAGGCTGAGTACACAGCCAGAGCTCAATAAATATCGACGGATGGAGAACACAGGAAGGAAGGCGTGAGCGCAGACCCGCTACAGCACAGAAGCACATTCTAGCACGCGGCTAAACTTTTAGATTTTCTGGACGTGGGCAGCAAGAATCTGAGTCAGAGGAAGACTGAGGCTCGGCTCAGCCCATCTCACCCTCCGACCTCCCGCTGGGAAGATTCCGGAGGGTGTAGGTCCAGGCAGCCAGACCTCCTGGACTAAATCTCTAGCCCCCAGACCCTTACACTATTAAGTTCCTTTTAGAAGACCCCCTAGGGCTTCTGTAAAAAGGAAAGATAGTGTGATGAATTCTGGGAGGGTTGGATAAACCTGGCCTGCATGGGGCTGAGGGTGGTTTCAATACTTCCAGGATCAGCGAAGGGCTCCTCAAGTAGGTCTGGAGGCCTGCAGTTTCCTTTGACGGCCACTGGAGGGCACTTGGACTCCGATATACCAGAGCTCCACCTTCCAGCCGCCGGGAGAACTGTAATTCAATTCAAGAAACGTCTGAAAATCATCACGGAAATGACAGCTCTCGTGTGCTGAATATCCAATATGGCGTTTGATCTTCCTCCCTATTCGCTACAATTGTGTGCATTATTCTGGCTATTTAGGGGAGGCTTAAAGAAGCCAAAGGTCCCGCAGCTAAATAAGATCCGGAGAAAGGACTTGAACCTACACCCCTGGGCCCCAACTATAGGCAGTGAATGCACCCGCGGTAGTCTGTGTGGAAGCAGGGAGCCACGTATGCTACACCATTTCCCAAGGCCCTCATTGGAAGATCGCTCAAAGACAATTTGTCCATTTCTGATGGTAATGGTCCTTTTTTTCCCTCCCTGAAATGATATCGTTAACTAAATGAAGTGTCCCACAATTCATGGTGTCTTAACTTGGAGGAAATAAAGTCTTCGTGATACAAGGCAGGAAAAGGTAATTTTCGTGTAACGTTCCAACAGCGCTTACGCTATACCCAGAACCGTTCTTAACGCTTTACATAAAGTCCTCGATTGATCTTAACGGCCACCCTCGGAGGAATGCATCACTCTCAGCCCCGATTCCAGCTACGGAACTGGACACACAGAGACGGAAACCACGTGCTCAAGGCCACACAGCTCCTAGGCACAAGAGCTCGGCCTGGGGAGCCAGGCGGCCTGGATCCAGGCTGGGCTCTGAGAAGGGAGGCATTTGGGAGTCCAGGCTGGAGCCAGCTTTGTGATGGGCAGGGGGTAAGAGCTGCACGGTGGGGGCAGGAGAACAGCACCAGCAAAGGCCCTGTGGTGGGAAAGCAGAAGACCTGCAGGGGCTCGGGCCCGGGGCCACTTGCAGGCCTGCACGGCCCGAGCCCCTTGGGGCCTCTTGGCGTGGGAAAAGAAGAGGGGTGGCATGGCTGGGCCGGCCCAGGCTGGGGGCGGTACGCTTCGATCTGGGGAAGAGCTGAGGCCACCTTGCCTGGGCCCCTCTCCAGGGACGGTTGTTGGGAAGAGCAGTGTGTACTCAGGAAACGGCCAGATTGGATTACACGGAAGATTAAAGGAGCTAAATCGGGCCTGGGCTGGGGGTGGGGAGGCTTCCAAGGAAGGGGCTGAGAGGGACCAGTGGTGGGGAGGGAGGGGTGGTCCCACACCAGGCCCCAAGCCCTCGGTCCCCTAGCAAGGACAGCTGGCTCAAGTGGAGCCGGTGCTGGCTTGGGGCGGGGACCCAGAGGCAAGGCGAGGTTGGGCAGGATTTCGGGGCACAGAGTCTAATCCATGCTGAGACCGTGTCGGCAGTGTCAAGCCAGGAAGTGGGGGTACTGCTGTTCTGAGGGTGTTGGTAGGGAACAGCTAGCAAGAGTCTGGGGCCCGATGCCTCCCCAGGTCCCAGCCCCTCCCCCAGCTTGAATGGCAGCACCGGCTGTGGCCCCTCCCAGGTCCAAGGGCAGGCGGTCAGCGATCTGTTCTGGTGCTGGGGGGTGGGAGAGCCTGCCTCTGCTCTTGTGGCTGGATGGGATGGTAGGGGGTGCCAGGGGGCTCTTGGGGACTTGGGGTCTAGGGTTCTGCCACCATGGGCAGGGGAAAAGCCCCCAGTGCTCAGCTTTCAGGAAACTGTGGCTGCCATGGTCTCACTGGGAAGGGCCGTGCATCCAGGACATCCCTGCTGGCCCTGGCCCACAGAAGCAGGGCAGTGGGAATCTGCAGCCGCTGGCAGTAGACCCCGGCATCTCTGTGCAAGCCGGAGGCCGCAGGTTCAGGCCCAGCCCCAAGTCCGCTCCTCCTAGGCGGCTGTTCCAGGACAGTTGAGTGGAGGCCAGTGGGGGGCAGTCTGGGGCCAAGGTGCACTCGGGGAGCCTCTCCAGCCAGTGGGGGAGCCCCAGTGCCAAGCTGGTCTTCAGTGGCTTGGGGCAGAGTGGCCCTCCGACTTCCATTCCCCAGATAGGGAACTCCAGTGCCCCTACTCCACCCGGGGATGAAGGCCCACTCCTCTGCCAGCGGGTCTGGCTCCAGAGTTGCTGCTCTGTGCCCAACTCTCTCTGCTGGGCAGCAGGGCTGGAGGCAGGGGCAGGAGCAGGGCAGGATATTGGGAAGGACCTGCTGGGTCCTGGACAAGGAGCTCTTGTCTATGGAGATCCCTAGACAGGGTCGAGCTAAAAGGGGAGCCTAAGGCTGTGCCCACCAAACCAACCCATGGTAAGGCATCAGCGGCCACCCCAAGACATAAGCAGGGCTTCTAGGGGGTCACTGACCAGGGTTCAGATCTAGGCTTTGGTTTTTCCCTTGCTGTGCAACCTTGGGAAACTTTCTCAATCTCTCTGAACCTAATAGCCACAGCGAGGAAGTAAGATAGTAACAGTTGCTTCACGTGCTGTAAGGATTAGAGAGACAGTGATTTGATACGGCATCTGTCCCTGGCATACAGTAGGTGCTCAAGGAGTGGTGGTTATGCTATCAGAGGCAGCATAATCTATGAGGCCGTGAGTCTTGGCCCTGTATCTGTCTCTCACCGATTTCCCAGCCTCACAGATGGGAAACTGAGGCTTACAGCCCAGGATGTGATCGTGGTCCATCAGTTTTTCCCCAAACTCCCCTCCTCGCCACTGGCCGTGTGGGAAGACAGAAGGTTGAGTGGCTGGGGCTACATGGACACATGACGCTCAGGGTGTCCTCTGGAGCCCGACACTCACTTTCATGGCCTACTTGATGGTTGGAGGACAAAGCATCCCGTGGTTCAGGGCGCGGTGGTGGGCTGTGGTCTGGAGTGGCGGAAGAAGAGCCTGGGGTCTGAGCGGCCCCCAGGCTGTGACTCGGTGACTCAGCTGGCTGGGGGAAGAGGAGGATGAGTCTCTGCGGTTATTAATAGCAGCTGAGCTTAGTGGCCCTGTGAGGTCACTGCCAGCCTGCTCAGACCCTGCTGAAAGCACCCTGCAGCCTCAGAGGGACGCAGGAAAGCTGGCCGGTGCCCAGGAGAGCAGGGAGATGACCAAACCGGAGGGGCCCAGACCAAAAAAGCCTATGAGGAGACACGAAAGGAATGGGGATGAATCGGGGCAAGGAGAGCGCGGCGTGATGAAGGCGCGGGGATCCTGACCGAGGATTCCAGGGGCGATCGGTTAAGGTGTAGGAGGGAAAGGCAGGGCCATCAGTAGCAGCAGGGCCGGGCCTGGGGCACGAGCCTGTGGCGGGGTGGAGGGCTCCATGCCGTCTTTGTCTGGGTGCCCTGCCCGCTCCCAGTCTGCCATCCTGCACGGCCCAAGCACTCAGACTCCCTCCCCTCTCCCACCCTCAAACCCACCCTCCCCAGTCTGGCCAAAGAGACCTTTCCTCCCTCAAGGTGTGTGTTGGGGGTGGCTGCTGTGTTGGGAATGGGGCTCCTCAGGCCGGCTCTGTCTCTTGGGTGAGAAAGGGCAGAAGTTCAAGGGCATCCCGCACAGGCTGCGGGGTCCAGGGTGATGAGAGGTGTGGTGGAGACTGAGAGCCTGCAGGTGGTAGACCAGCTGCTCAGAAGCTAAGGGCTGGAGCTGGGGAGAGGGATGCCAGGGTCTGGAGTGGGGACACCGTGAGTGTCTTAGGGGGTGCTGATCGCATTTCTGCTGGCCAGTGGGGGACCAGGGCTGGGTCTCAGAGCTCTCTCTCCTGAGGGGTTGCCTTCCTTCTGGGCTCAGCTTCATGAGAGTCTGCCAGTAGCACAGGTGCTTTGGGGCAGCCCAGCCTGGGGAGGCCTGGAGGCTCCCGTGGGAAGATGGCCTCCCTCACACCTCTCTCTAGGGTTGGGGTAGCCAGGAGTTGCCATGATACCCCACGTGGACAAGAAGAAACTGCACCCGAGAGAGAGGACATCACCAGTCCAATTCACACAGCTTGTGCTAGGACTCCTCAGCTCTCCACCTACACTCCCCAGCCCCCAGCTCCTAGTGAACAGGAAGCCTACCCCAGGCCCCAGTGCTGCCTTCCCTCAGGCCTCCCGCTGCCTTGCCCTCCGCTCCCCCATGCCTGCTTCAGACAAATTCACGTGGTGCTGAGGATGGAGCACCCGGCACTTCCAGCGTCACCATCTCGGGAGCTCCCAGCCCCGGGGGCCAGCCGCCTCCCCCGTCTTAGCCTCCCTGGCCGGCAGAGATGTCCTATTTGGTAGAAGCGGGGGGCTGGGCAGGAGGTGAGCTGAGCCGCAGACTTCTCCTACTTTGGCAGAAAACCCCCGCAGTGCTCTCCATCTGTAAGAAGAGGGCGGGCAGGAGGGGGCTGGAGTCGGGGCTGTGGGGCCCTCCCAGAGAAGGAGCAAGGTCAAGAGCGTTGGGGGGGTGAGGATGAGGCAGGGGAGGGAGGGGTGAGAACTGGGGAGGGTTGGGGGGTTGGGGGGGCAGGAGATGGGAGAGGAAACACATGGCCTGGAGGTTTTAAGCCAATCAGACTTGGAAGGTGACAGATGGGGGCGGGGCGGGGGGACAGGGCGGCGGGACAGGGGTGAGTGTCAGGGAGAATCTTGACGCCATCCCCCCTTGTGCTGGGCCCCCAACTCCACGGCGCCATGGGTGACATCAGGAAGAAACAATCGCTCGGACATTCCTTCCCTTTTACAGGCACACCCCGCTCCTCCAGCTCCCGCTCGGCAGCCTGGGGAGGTTCAGCCGCTGCTACGGCCCAGGAGAAGGTGGATGGGGCGGCGTGGGAGGAGCCGCCGGCCCAGGGGCTCCTTGCAGGAAGGCGTGGTGGGGGTGCTGAGCAGGGTCACATCTGGGAGCACTCACTGCCCGTCCATCCCCTGGGGCGCAGAGATGTGGGATGTTGGAAGCTGAGGGGACCCCCGAGATGAGCTGGTCTGGTCCTCTCTCTCACACTGGGGCTATGGTGGGGCCATGAGAGGACATGAGGCTTGTCCAGGTGATACAGTTGGCACTGACCCCCACATCTCAGGCTCGGGCCCACCACGCCTGACCCGATGCTCGGCCGCTACCTGCAGACCAGTGCTAAAGCCGATGACAAGAGCCTGGCCCCCGGGACTCATGAGTGCCATGCTGCCTCCTGGGCTAAAAGCATGGCGTGGGAGGGGCTCTGCTGGGAACAGGCAGGGGAGGAGGAGGACACAGGAGAATGGAGCAAAGGATGACCCTGGAGGTGGATGAGAGGGGGGCTGGCCCTGCGACCCACCTGGGATCCTGGGGTTCAGCTACGCTCTCCCAGGCAGGACAAGGACCCACCTCCCTGCTTGTTGGCCTCTCTTGGTCTTTTTCTCACTCAGATGCGCTGTTTTGATGAGGCCAGGGTTGCTACCACGGCTGTCCATTCTCCATCCACGCATGTGTGGAGTCTGGAGGCCCCTCACGGTGTAGCCAGAGCCCTCTGGGAGTTTCAGAGACCAGCCAAGGCCTCCACTGCTGGCAGCCCTCATGCTGAGCCGAAGTCGGGGAACAGTAAATGCAAAGTCCCGGAAGCAGCACCACCCAACAGCAAAGAGGTTGCTCAGGGGAGCCTGAAGAACCAGTGCGTGAGCCGAAGCAGAGCAGCGCACACACATCATCTGACTTCAAATAAGGAGCTATTTGCTAACCGCAGAGCTGGTGGGGCCGCTGCTGTCCCTCGGCGGACATGTGTTGCGTGCTCTGTGTCTTTGTGGAATGCAAAAGGCGGGAAGACTCAAGCAGGACAAGCGCTCGCTGGGGTCATAGGAGAGATTTATGCCTTATGTGAGAGTGAGAGCACGGGATAGTTGCCCTGGAGACCTGCAGGGTCCAACCTCAAGTTTCTTTTCTTTTTTTTTTTTTTAATTTATTTTTTTTTTATTTGAAAGACAGAGTTACAGAGAGAGGTAGATACAAAGAGAGGTCTTCCATCCGCTGGTTCACTCCCCAGATGGCCGCAATGGCCGAAGCTGTGCTGATCCGAAGCCAGGGGCCAGGAGCTTCTTCCATGTCTCCCATGCAGGTGCAGGGGCCCAAGGATTTGGGCCATCTTCTCCCACTTTCCCAGGCCATAGCAGAGAGCTGGATTGGAAGAGGAGCAGCCGGGACTGGAACCGGCGCCCATATGGGATGCTAGTGCTTCAGACCAGGGCTTTAACCTGCTGCGCCACAGTGCCAGCCTCCAACCTCAGGTTTCTAAGACTCTGTGGTTCTGGTTATTTGGGGAGATTTTAAACAGAGATCAGGATTCCCTCCCTTCCTCTCTCCCTCCTCCTTTCCTTCCTTGAGCAACACTTATTGCCAGTACCCACTGTGCAAGGCACCATGCCCCATGCACAGATTTATCAACTGTCCCCTGCTCCTGACAAGTGCTCAATGAAATGGTCTGTCTTGGTAGACCTTCCTATTAGTAGTACCAACACAGGGAAAAAAACAACTGAAAGAGGCCGACTCATAAAATGACATGACTGTTATGCTAAAAAAATAATTTTGTATATTCCAGAGTATGGGGATGAGTGTTTGATACAATGATTCAGACGGCACTTGCGATGCCCACATCACACATCAGAGTACTTGGGTTAGAGCCCAGCTCCACTTCTGATTCCAGTTTCCTGCTAATGATGCACCCTGGGAGACAGCAAGTGTTGGCTCAAATACTTGGATCCCTGCCACACTTGTGGGAAACCTTGATTGAGTTCCCAGCTCCTGGCTTCAGCATGGCCCAGCCCCAGGTTTTGCAGGCATTTGGGGAATGAGGGAGCAAATGGAAGATCTCTCTCTCTCTCTCTCTCTTCTCTCTCTCTCTCTCTTTGCCTATCTCTGTTAATGTCTCTCTGCCTTTATAAATCTACGAGGCCAACATAACTCTGATACCAAAGCCAAACAAAGACACAAGAAAATAACAGACCAATATTCCTTATGAATATCAATGTAAAAATTCTCAACAAAATACTAGCGAACAGAATTCAGCAGCAAATTAAAGGAACTGCCCACCATGACTGGATAGAAGTTTTTCCTGGAGGGCAAGGATGGTTCAATGTATGAAAACAAATCAGTGGGGCCGGTGCTGTGGCACAGTAGGTTAACGCCCTGGCCTGAAGCACCGGCATCCCATATAGGCTGCTCCATTTCTGATCCAGCTCTCTGCTAATGGTCTGGGAAAGCAGTGGAGGATGGCCCAAGTCCTTGGGCCCCTGACCTGCATGGGAGACCTGGAAGAAGCTCCTGGCTCCTGGCTTTGGATCAGCGCAGCTTTGGCTGTTGCGGCCAACTGGGGAGTGAACCATCGGATGGAAGACCTCTCTCTCTCTTTGCCCTCTCCTCTCTCTGTGTAACTCTGACTTTCAAATAAAAAAAAATCTTTAGAAAAAAAAAAGGACAACCAATCAGTATAATAGATCATATTAACACAAAGAAGGGGGAAATATATGATCATCTAAGTTATTGATGAATGAAACCAATTGCATTTACAAAAAGAACAAAAAGAATAAAATATGTAACAAACACAACTAAAGATGCAATTGATTTGTGCATGGAAAACCACCAAACATTGCTGTAACGAAGAAGAAACAAATAAACCCAAAGATGTCCTGTGCTCATGGGACAGAAAAGTTAGTACTGGGAGATGCCAAATGCTACCTAACACGACCAAGAGGTTCAGCATCACCCCTAACAAAATCCCAGCAACGTTTTTTGCAGAAGTAGAAAATTCCATCCTAAAATTCATTTATAATCTCAGGGGACCTCAGGAAGCAAAGATACAAAAACAAAAACCTGAAAAAGGTGAACAAAGTTGGTGACTCACATTTCCTGATTTCAAAACTTACTTTATAAAGGTCCAGTTATCAACACAATGTGGTCAAGACAGATGTACAGGCCAATGGAAACAGAGCCCAGGGACGACAGAGAGCAGCCATACGATATGCTGAACAACCGTTTGTTTAAATCCCTGCTTTCTCTTTTTTTTAAGATTTATTTTATTTATTTGAAAGAAAGAGTTACAGAGAACAGGGAGAACAGTTAGAGACGGGGAGACAGGTCTTCTATTTGCTGGTTCACTCCCCAGATGGCCACAACAGCCAGAGCTGAGCCAATCAGAAGTCAGGAGCCAGGAGCCTCTGCCGGGTCTCCCACATGGGTGCAGGGGCCCAAGGACTTGGGCCGTCCTCTACTGCTTTCCCAGGCCACAGCAGAGAGCTGGATCGGAAAAGGAGCAGCCAAGACTCGAACCAGCGCCCATATGGGATGCCGGCAATTCAGGCCAGGGCTCTAACCCGCTGCACCACAGCACCAGCCAAAATCCCCGTCTGTACACACCTAGAAATAGAATTGCTGTGTTATATGGCAATCCTGCACAATGGCTTTTTTATTTTTATTTTTTTGAGAAATTGCTTCGTTATTTTACCCAGTGACTGTCAAAATTTTCATTCCCAGGAGCACCCCACAAATGTTCCAGTTTCTCTACATCATCACCGACACTTGTCACTCTGCCAACAATGTTTTTTTTTTTTTTTTTTTTTTTTTTTTGACAGGCAGAGTGGACAGTGAGAGAGACAGAGAGAAAGGTCTTCCTTTGCCGTTGGTTCACCCTCCAATGGCCGCCGCGGCCGGCGTGCTGCGGCCGGTGCACCACGCTGATCCAAAGGCAGGAGCCAGGTACTTCTCCTGGTCTCCCATGGGGTGCAGGGCCCAAGGACTTGGGCCATCCTCCACTGCACTCCCTGGCCACAGCAGAGAGCTGGCCTGGAAGAGTGGCAACCGGGACAGAATCCGGCGCCCTGACCAGGACTAGAACCCGGTGTACCAGCACCGCAAGGCAGAGGATTAGCCTAGTGAGCCGCGGCACCGGCCAATAATGTGTTTTGATACCCAAGAGTTTTTAACTTTTATGAAGTTTAATTTACCTATTTTTCTTTTGTTATTTGTCATATAAAAGAAACCACTGCTCTTCTGGGGTCACATGCAAGAACTCATTTCCAGATCCAGTGTCATAAAGTTTTATGTTTTCTTCTAGGAGTTTTACGGTTTTAGCTGTTATGTCCAGGTATTGGATCCATTTTGAGTTAACTTCTGTCAGTGGTGTAGGTAAGGCTTCAACCTTGTTTTTCTGCAGGTAGATATCTAATTTCCCATCCCCATTTACTGAATGAACTGGGCATTCTGGTGGATAAACATCTAACTCTATATGTGATCAACAGATGTATTGATAAACAAAATGTGGTATTATATACGATGGAACATTAGTCAGCCTTTAAAGGGAAGAACATTCTGACACGTGCTTTAACGTGTCAGGAGACGTTCGACAAAGTGAAAGAAGCCAGTCACAAAAGGACCAACCCTCTGTTATTCCACTTATATAAGACACATCGAGTAGTGAAATTCGTGGAGACGGAAAGTAGAGCGATGATGTTCAAGGTTAAAATGGAGACGGGGCTTGAGGATCAGCAGACAGAGCCAGGGAGGCCTTGTGGGTAACCCTGACCTTGCCTGGTTTGCAAACATAAGTGAAACTTAACTGGAGCTGTTTCTTGTACACGCTGACATGAAAGAGAAACAAAATGTAAGCTCAACCAATCAGGAGCAGTCAGCAGACTTCAACAACAAAGAGCTTTCCACGGGATAGGACAAATAAGGCAGCTGCATGGCTGTGACCAATGAAATAATGGCTTCGCTGCACTTCTGCGTCTCTACTATAAAAGCCTTCCCCAGAGGCAGGGTCTCAGCTCAGCAGTTGACACCACCAGGGACACCCGTGTCCCATATCAGAGGGTCTGAGTTCAAGTCCTCACTCTGCTTCAGAATCCAGCTTGCTGCCCGTGTGTACCCTGGGAGTCAGCAGGTGATGCTAGCTCAAGCTGTAGGGTACCTGCCTACCCGTGGGAAACCAGGGTTGAATTCCCAGTATCCGGCTTTGGCCTGATCCAGTCCTGGTTGTTGTGGGCATTTGGGGAAAAAACAAGCAGATGGGAGCTCTCTCTTTTTCTCTCTCTCTTACTCGGCCTTTCGAATTGACAGCATAGTAACTAAGGAAGCATTGGAAGGCCTGCCCCTTGCATTCCCTGTGGAGGTCCTGAATCGCTTCTGACTTGGAGCTGCCCAATTCAGGAGTTGCTGGGCTCACATGAACTCTTTACAACGTTACTTCCTATCACTGGCACCAGGGACTGAGCAGAGGGCAGAGTGAGAAGTTACGCTTAAGGAGAACTGCATACTTTAAATGGGGACCAACATTGTGTTGATGCCGGTTAAGCCACTGCCTGTGACACCAGCATGCTTTATGAGTGCCGGTTCACGGATCCCAGCTTCTCCACTTCCAATCCAGCTCTCTGCTACTGCGCCCAGGAAAGCAGCAGCAGAAGGCCCAAGTACTTGGGCTTCTGCCACCCACATGGAAGACACCGCGGAGTTCTTGGCCTTTGGCCTGGCCCAGCCCTGACTGTTGTGGCCATTTGGAGAATGACCCAGTGGATGGAAGATATCTGCCTCTCCTCTCCCCCTCTCTGTAACTTTGTCTTTCAAATAAATAGCTTTTTTTAAAAAATGGCTAAAACGGTGACTGGTGTTGTGGTGCATCAGATTAGGCCTCCATTTGTGATTTTGGCGTCCTACAAGAGTGCAGGTTGGAGTCCCAGCTACTCTGCTTTCTATTCAACTTCCTGCTAAGGTGCTGGGCAGGCAGTTGAAGATGGCTGAAGTCCTTGGGCCCCTGCCGCCCATGTGGGAGAACAGAATGAAGTTCCTGGCTCCTGGCTTCAGCCTGGCCCAGATCTGGCTATTGAGGCTATTTGGGGAGTGAACAGCTGACGGAAGATCTTTTTCTGTCTTGTGTCTTGTGTTCTCTCTCTTAAATAAGTAAATCCTTAAAACAGGGGTTGTGGCACGGCAGGTTCAGCTGCTGCTTGGGACAGTGCATCCCAGATCTGGGAGTGGCTGTTTGAGTCCCAGCTACTCCCCCTCCAATCCAACCTCCTGCTGGTGAGCCTGGGAAGGCAGCACATGATGGCTGTCTCTGCCACCAGTGTGGGAGGTCTGGTTGGAGCAGGGCACTCTTAGCTTTGTTCTGGTTCAGCCCCAGCTGTTGCTGGCATTGGAGGAGTGAACCAGCAGATTCTCTCTCTCTCTCTCTCTCTCTCTCTCTCTCTCTCTCTCTCTCCCTCCTTCTCTCTCTCTGCCCTCTATAAATAAGAAAATCCTTTTAAAAAATGTCTAACTTGGTAAAGTTTATGTTACACAAGTTTTGTTACAATAAAAAATGACTTAGCTGCTCTCAAGGGGCTAAAATGCAGTGACCCCTAAGATACAATCATGGAAGAAAGCTCACTTCTGAACCCTGTGCAAAGTGTTAGAAAAAGGAGGAGAGGGGTTCCTTGCATGTCAGGGTGTGTGTGCGTGTGCACAGCACTCTGAAAGGAGAGAATATAAACAGCAGCCTAAAGCTGGCTGTCTCGCAGCAGGATGTGTGGCCCGTGGGTGCCAAAGTGGGAGGGAGGCCGACTTTTCACTTCCTCCTCCTTGGTGCAGCTTGAGTTTTGGGGCATGCGCACTGCCACCCAGGTCCCTTACCATCATCTTCAGACTCAGCCCAGTTCCAGGAGGGCCCTGGGAGGCTGCGCTCTCCTTCCGGCCGAGCCGCCCCTGCTCGGAGCGTGTTCTGGAGCGCTCCTCTGCCACCTGCCTTGCCAGTCTCAGCGTGTTGTTTTGCTGCCCTCCATGGTAGCAAATCCTCGGGGGTGGAACTGAATTTTGGAAACAATCCCAAATAGTTTGGAGCCAAGTCTAGTAGCTGTCAGTTCTGACTAGAGAATCGATGGCACGACTTATGTATTTGTTTTCTGCCTCATTGCACCAAGGAATTAAGGCCCAGGGCTCCTCCGAAGGCCCATTGCCTAATGTGGAGCCCAAGAGGAGTCTCTGCTACGTCGTCCTTGGTAGCATCAGAGAAACGGGTGTCAATGGGGCGGGTGGTGTGGCACAGTGGGTTAAGCCGCCGCCTGTGGTGTTGGCATCCCATATCTGAGGGCTGGCAAGTCCCAGCTGCTCTGCTTCTGATTCAGCTCTCTGCTAATGCATCTTGCAGTGGGTGATGGCCCTAACGCTTGGGCCTCTGCCACCCATGTGGGAGACCAGGATGGAGTTCTTGGCTCCTGGCTTCAGCCTGGCCCAGAACTGGCTGTCGTAGCCATTTTGGGAGTGAACCAATGGGCTGAAGCTTCTTCCTTCTCTCTCTCTCTTTCTCTCCCTCCCCCTCTCTGGTGCTCTGCCTTTCAAAATAAATAAATAAATAAATAAAATAAACAATTGCTTTTTTAAAGAATTATTTTATTTCTTTGAAAGACAGAGTTACAGAGAGAGGTAGAACCAGAGAGAGGTCTTTCACTCCACTGGTTCACTCCCCAAATGACCGCAATGGCCAGAGCTGAGCTGATCCGAAGCCAGGAGCCAGGATCTTCTTTCAGGTCTCCCACGCAGGTGCAAGGGGCCCAAGGACTTGGACCATCCTCTACTGCTTTCCCAGGCTATAGCAGAGAGCTGGCTCAGAAGAGGAGCAGCCGGAACTCAAACCAGCATCCATACGGGATGGCAGCGCTGCAGGCTGGGGCTTTAACCTGCTGTGCCACAGTGCCAGCCCCAACAATTCTTTAAAAGCATAAAGAAGAGAGAAAGAAATGGATGTCCAGTCTCCTAGAACAGATTAATCAGGTTCTTCGGGCTTCAGTGAACAATAAGACAAAAGACAAGAAGAAAGGGGTGGGGGTTCACAAAACTGAAGCAAGAGCTCCAGGAAGTAGGGTCTGGGGCTGGGCTAGGCTAGGGGCTGCCTGCCCCTGCCTGCACCCCTGCTCCTCTCTGGGTCTCCCAGCATGCTGGCCTCTTCTTCCTCCTACTCCCCAGGGGCAGGAAACATGGCTACCAAAGGCTCCAGTCTCTCCAGTTTAGTAATCCCAATTCTGCCTGCTGGATCCTTGTGTGTGTGTGTGCGTGTGTGTGTGTGTGTCTTATGGCCCTGCTCAGGACCATGCCCACCCCTTGAGCCAATCACCCTGTAGTAAGATTGGCTGGGACCAGGCTCACATGTGTAGTCTTTGGGGGTTGGGAGGGGGAGGAGGTGCAGCATTTGTCCTCAAAATAAGGAGACTTGCAGGCTACTTTGAATGACAGTGACAATGCTGCCAATGCGGCTGCTGCCGCCCGGGGTGTGTTACAGACCCTGGGACCTCCAAATCCTTTGCAATACACAAGGGTGCTTCCCAGAGTTCATGGGAAAAAGGAATTAAAAGTTATTTTAGTGCGAAAACATTGAAATTCTTACATAGTCGTACAAGTCTAGTTAGGAGGATGGAAGGCAAAAATAACCACAAGACAACAGCTCGCACCAACTCGGAGGCTGGATAAGAACATCTGGAACTCCCCATCCACCTCGGAAGCCTGGCTCGGATAAAGATGAGCCACTCATGGGAAAGGGCTTTGGGAATACAGCGGTAACCAGGCCTTTTAGAGTTTACCTGGCACATTCACACCTTACCTGGGCCAAAGCCCGGCTCTGCAATCAGACTGCCTCAGTTTCCTGAGCTGTAAAGTGGGAACCATGCTAGACTCACCTCCTAGGGTTGCTGGGGAACTGGGGATGATGGGTATGAGGCCCCCAGCAGATGGGCACACAGCAGGTGGTCAGTGCACGGAAGACATCGTTACTGTTGTGTTGGGTGCAATGTGGTTACCTAGGCCTGCGCAGCCCCCACAGGGCAGCCATTGCAAGGCTGAGCGTCCCCAGGGATAGCTGAGGACCCCCGAACTCAGAGGTGAAGGACAGGCCTGCCAGCAACTACTCCTGCTGGTGATGGCGGGACCAGGCAGAACCACCCACGGCCCCCTCATCCAGTGCTTTATGTCCAGGGTCCGCATCTCAAAAGGCTCAGGCCTAAGAGAGGGCTGTGGAGCCCCAGATGGAGGTGTGGAGACACGGCTGATGCCTTTAGGCAGAGGAGGGGGCTGTGGAGGGACCAGGGATGGGAGAGCATGGGACCCGTCACCTCCAGCTTCCCCAGGTACCCGGGCCCCGCCCCCAGGCCTCTCCTGGGCCTTGTCTCCCAGGGCTCAAGCATTCTCCTCTATAAATACCAGCTCTGGTATTTCGGGTTGGCAGCTGCTGCCTCCCAGGAGATGGCTGGGTTGACACTTGGCTCCTGACAAAACACAAACCCCTGGTTTGAGTGGGTGTGGGTGCTGAGGAAGGGGATGAATCAGAGAGGGGGCAGAGTGGGGGTCAGGGTGGGAGGCAGGAGCAGTCAGTGTGTGGGTGTGACCGTACCCACGATGGGAAACAGAGAGCGCTCTGGCCCCTTCCTGGAAGTCATCTTTCTGTTTATAAACTTCAGGACCCGCCCCCTTGCTAGTTGGGGTGGGGGGGCGGGGGAGTGGGGAAGGAGGCCCACAGGAGCCAGTGGGAGACTGAGACTGGTACCAGTGGACATACGAGGGCAGGCAGGCTCTGGCCAAGATGACTCTGCCCACCAGATGCCCTGCCACCCTCCCTGCTTACCTGGAGACCCCACCCCATAGGCCTGGCCTTTCTATGAGCCCCCCAGAACCAATGTACTTGCCGGAGAAGCTTAGAGAGGAGGGAGCTTGGAGACGTCCTGGGAACAGCTCGTGTCCCTTCAAAGAGGCCAGAGTGTCTCCCTGGAGCAATAAAGAGGACCCTCACCCTAACAGAAGCCCCTAGCTGCTCCCTCCTGGGGACAAGAAAGCCACCCAGGGCTGGAGGGACCCCCACCCCCACGCTGGGGGGGTGCCGGCTGCCCTGGCGCAGCACTTGGCACGCCTGCCTGTCTTCGGCCCTCCTGAAGGCCTTAGCCCCTCGCAGGCCCCCCGCCCGCGCGCTCAGGGGCGCAGGCCCGCCCCGCCCCCACGGCCAGGCCGCCCTTTCCTGGCAGGACAGCGGGATCCTGCAGCTGTCAGGGGAGGGGCGGCGGGGGCTGATGTCAGGAGGGCTACAAATAGTGCCGACGGCTGGGGCCCCTGGCAGTCTCCCTCGCCGCCTCCACTCTCCAGCCGGCCGCCCGCCCGCCGCCGCCTCCGTGCGCCCGCCCAGCCTCGCCCGTGCCGCCACCATGAGCCAGGCCTACTCGTCCAGCCAGCGCGTGTCCTCCTACCGCCGCACCTTCGGCGGCGCCCCGGGCTTCTCGCTCGGCTCCCCGCTCAGCTCGCCCGTGTTCCCGCGCACGGGCTTTGGCACCAAGGGCTCCTCGAGCTCGGTGACGTCGCGCGTGTACCAGGTGTCGCGCACGTCGGGCGGGGCTGGGGGCCTGGGGTCGCTGCGGGCCAGCCGGCTGGGGACCACGCGGACACCCTCCTATGGCGCGGGCGAGCTGCTGGACTTCTCGCTGGCCGACGCCGTGAACCAGGAGTTCCTGGCCACGCGCACCAACGAGAAGGTGGAGCTGCAGGAGCTCAATGACCGCTTCGCCAACTACATCGAGAAGGTGCGCTTCCTGGAGCAGCAGAACGCGGCGCTCGCCGCCGAGGTGAACCGGCTCAAGGGCCGCGAGCCCACGCGCGTCGCGGAGCTGTACGAGGAGGAGCTGCGCGAGCTGCGGCGCCAGGTGGAGGTGCTCACCAACCAGCGAGCCCGCGTCGACGTCGAGCGCGACAACCTCATCGACGACCTGCAGCGGCTCAAGGCCAAGTGAGGCCCGGAGCCCCGATCCCCTTCCCTTGGGCCCAGCCATCAGCACCCTCCGCCCCCAGGTCTAGGGACCCTCTCCAGCCCCTCCCCTTGGCTCCCCCGCGGGGACATGGACGCAGGTCTCTCCCCATTGCGCTCCCAGCCTACACGGGAGTTTTAGGGGGAGCTACATCATGGGGTGGAAATGATAAACCTGGAGAGACTCCCCCTTAGAAAGCATCTTGAGATGCTGGAGGGATGGTGATAGGGGTCAAGGAGGCAGGTGGGTGCAGGAAAGGCTGGAGGAGGCCAGGGTGTAGTCAGAGGGGGAGGGGAGGCTGAGAGGGGGAGGGGAGAGGAGAAGGGGGCCTGGCCCCTGGGCAGAGCAGAGGCTGTAGTTTCCCAAGGTGGATCCCTGAGCTGGAGGAAAGGGGCTGGGGTGGTGGAAGGCTGCGACGGCAGGAAGCTGGAGAGGACCAGGTGGAAGGGTGAGAGGGAGGCAATCTAGAGTGCTCCTGGGCCGCGCGGCTGACAGCACAGGTGAGCCGAGTCGCCCTCCTGCCACCAAAGTCCCAGACAAGAGCAGCCACACGGGCCAGGCTGGGCTGAGATCTAGGAGCGCAGAGGTGGATAAAATAGACACGGTTCCTGACCCCATGGAGGTCACAGGCTGGTGGGGACACGGACTTCGAGGGTGTGACTTCTGGGCAGAGATTGGGCCACTTCCTGTCCCCTCCCTGCCTGGGCGGGGCCTCTGTCACTCCCTTTTTGGGCCTCCTGGCTCTACCCAGCAGCCAGGCCTTCTCCCTCTCCTGAGCCCACTCCCTGACCATCTCCGCTGCCAGCTTTAGCCCTCCCACCCACAGTTCTCTGTCCTCCGTCTGTCCTGGGCAGGCTGCAGGAGGAGATCCAGCTGAAAGAAGAGGCAGAGAATAACCTGGCTGCCTTCCGAGCGGTGAGCCCTCTTCCGTCTCCCAGCTGCCTTGCCCCTCGTGTAGCCCCTGGGTGGCCCCTGGTCTCCCTCCTCCTCGCCTGGGTGGCCCCATGACACTGTGCTTTCCCCTGGACCCCTCCCAGGATGTGGACGCAGCCACACTAGCTCGCATCGACCTGGAGCGCAGAATCGAATCTCTCAACGAGGAGATCGCATTCCTTAAGAAAGTGCACGAAGAGGTATGCGCCTCAGGGTCCTTGGGCTGTGGTCAAAGCAGCAGGGAAAGTGGGGATGGGGTGGGGCTCAGGGATGGGGATGTGAGGGCGCTGAGGGGTGGGGGCGGGGGCGGGGCCTGGCAGGAGACTGAAGCGCAGCTGCACCTTGCAGGAGATCCGGGAGTTGCAAGCCCAACTTCAGGAACAGCAGGTCCAGGTGGAGATGGACATGTCCAAGCCGGACCTCACCGCTGCCCTCAGGGACATCCGGGCTCAGTACGAGAGCATTGCGGCGAAGAACATTTCTGAAGCCGAGGAGTGGTACAAGTCCAAGGTGGGTGCCCTGGGGGACTGCGGCGCCTCTGACCTCCTTAACCCCGATTTGGAGGTGCTGCCCGTGGTCCCTTGCTGGAGGCGGGGGGAGCCCGGAGTCTCCCTGCTTCCTGCTCATCCCTACCTGCATCCTGCTTCTCCCCCCTCTCAGAGTCCCTCTCTCTGCCCTTAGGTGTCTGACCTGACCCAGGCTGCCAACAAGAACAACGATGCCCTGCGCCAGGCCAAGCAGGAGATGATGGAATACCGACACCAGATCCAGTCCTACACCTGCGAGATTGATGCCCTCAAGGGCACTGTGAGTCCCTTTGCACCTCGCCCTGCCCAGCCCCTGCCTCTCGCCTCCCCCGCTCTGTGACCTTGAACCTGTCACAGACCTTGTTTGGACCTCCATCCCTTCACATCTGCAACAGGTGTCGCACTCAGGAATCTGGGTGGGGGTGGGGAGGTTGAACACAGGTGCTTCCTTGGGGAAGTCTCAGGCAGCCTGACCACCCAGCCCAAGGCTGTGTCTCTCTCCATGCCAGCCCCCCTGTGGCCTCCTCCCTGCACAGCTGTCCTCATCTGGACTCCCTTCTCTCCCCTGTAGAACGATTCCCTGATGCGGCAGATGCGGGAGCTGGAAGACCGCTTTGCCAGCGAGGCCAGCGGCTACCAGGACAACATTGCGCGCCTGGAGGAGGAGATCCGGCACCTCAAGGACGAGATGGCCCGCCACCTGCGCGAGTACCAGGACCTGCTCAATGTGAAGATGGCCCTGGACGTGGAGATTGCTACCTACCGGAAGCTGCTGGAGGGCGAGGAGAGCCGGTGAGGGGCAAGGCCGGGCTGGGGGTGGGACGTTGAGGGGCCCAGTGCTGTGCTGCCCTTGGCGGGGCGGGGGGCAGCTCGGGGCCACACCAACAAGACCTGGAAACCAGAAGCCGCCACTGCTCTCATTGCAAACCGTTAACCAAAACCACCTGGGTAAAGAAAGGATTTAATTAACAGCTTTTATAACACGAGAAGTGTAAGTATTCCCTTATTCACGTTCGGAATGAAGAATCAGTAGCGTAAAACTACATACTGCAAACAGTAATAAAATAATACTGCCTGTCAAGGGAGACATGACCGCAGAGTGGGCAGTGATGAGGAAGGGAGGGGAGGGGACAGAGACAGGTAGACGGGAAGCCCTGCCCAGGGAATGGCTGAGGGAGCAGGTGAAGAAAAACCTGCACACACGCACACGCACATGCACACGCGTACACGCACACGCATGCCTAAAGGAAAACCCTCAGAAAGGCCGAGCTACTCACCTCTAGACACAGAAAACAACACACAGCTGGCAAGGGACAAGAGGGCACCTTCTGGGGTGATGGAAATGAGCCATGTTCTTGGTTTGTTGTAGACGTTGTTCGAAGCCACTGAAATGAAGATCTGTGCATTTCACTCCATACCAGTTTAACCTCAATTTAAAACAGGCCAACTACTCCTCCCCAAAGAGTTATCTATTGCATAAAAAGGTTAAGATTTGAGGTCTAAGAAAAGCAGCAGACATGTTTAGATATGGACTTCGACATGGAGATTCAGGTTTCACAGAACAAATGACAGCCTTTTAGGGTGGCTCAAGTCCTGTTGCGTCTCCCCAGCAAGCTACATCAGTGGTCAGATCTGAGAACTGGCCTGGCTGGAGGGTGGGCACACACACAGTGGGCGTCCCTTGAAGCTGCCACTGATGCCTCTGGCAGTGCCAGGGGTGAGCAAGACATCCTGGAGAATGCGAGGGTCTGTGGGGTTGGATCTCTTAGCATCACACTAGGGGGTCAGCGTTGGGCTGACAGATCCTTCCAGAAGGGACAATGCCTGGGATAGCTTGGGTTGGAGCCTTTCACCCCATGCTCTGAGCAGTGTGGGCAGCGGGTATGTTGGGCTAAGTGGGATTGGGACTGCTCAGACTGGTGTTTATGGAAGATGGGTGGTTGCAGGGAAAGATGGGCGGGTCCTTAACCCTCCTGGGGCTTGGTCTGTCCCCTTTCAGGATCAACCTCCCCATCCAGACCTACTCTGCTCTCAACTTCCGAGGTGAGTATGTGTTGGTGGGGTGGAGGCAGGCGTCACCAGGGCGGTGTGGGTGCTGCGCAAAGCCAGCCAGGAGGGGAGGCTGGAACAGGGGAGCAGGGCCAGATCTGAGGTTTGGGGGAGAGTGTGGGGGTAGGGTCACGTTCTAAAGGAGAGACTTTCAGATTTGATTGCATTGTATTGCATTGCATTGCGTTGTGTTGACCATGTCCCCTGCCCCACCTGGGCATGCTGAACATTCCAGAAACAGCCTCTGTTCTGAGTCCCAGGGGTGTCCCGGGGGGCCTGGCAGCAGAAGCATCCCTTTCTCGCTGGGCTGGAAGGCACCGCCCACTCAGGTCTGCTGTGCCAAGCACCCTAGCGGCTGCTTCTCGAGCACCTCCGTTTGCTGGAGCAAGATGTTGGATGTGCATTCAAAAAAAACCAAGCCAGATCTTAGCAAAGCCAAACAATGGAAAGAAGGAGCTCTTGGGGCACTGCGCCATTCGTAATATGCAGATTGAGTGGCTTTCCAGCCCTGGATTGCAGAAAAACTCGCTGTAATTGTGCATTAGGAAGGCAAGTTGGAGTCCTTGGCAGCGTCTCCTTTCCTAGATCAAACCTTTTACATTTCAATGTTCATTTCCATCAGGAGAAAAATGCACGCTGTGCTCCGCCAGGTTTTGGTGTTTATCACGGGCTAGCTGCTTGCTAAGGAGATTCAGGAATGCCCTGCTCCTAACACCAGGGACCTCGGTTTGACCCTCCCCATAAACTGATGCTCTCCTTTCTGTTAGCTGTTCATACAGACACCAAGCATGAGTCTTGCATTTAAAACTGCTGAGTGCGTTTCCAGACCAATAGCTCTGTGACCATGATAACGCAAGGATCGCTTCGTAGTGAGAAAGCTGAGGCACAGGAGAGCAGGTGGATGTCTGTGGGCACAGTGAACCATGCATTGACTCCTGCCCCATCTCACCTCCCTCAAGACATCAGGCTTAAAGGGGCCAGGTTCTAGAAGAGCCTTCCAACATATGTCACATGTCGTATGTCACATAGCTCTAGGCTTTGGGATGCTAATGGTCTTGGAGGAGGGGACTCCCAGATACAAATCAGTGCAGGGCTCTCCCGGGGTCCAGGGGTGGAGAGGAATCATGGAGCTGTGGAGAGTGTGAATGCTGGGTAGCCTGGGCCTCCTGCACGGCCCACCCAGGGGGCAAATCTCTCAGCATTGCGGCTGCCCCCCCCCCAAGCTCTACAGAGCCACCTGCTGGCCACTGGGCTCAAGGACAGTGGCTAAAGTCTTGTAGGGAGCCTGTCTTGAGGCGGCAGGTGTGTGCCCCGGCTCCGGCTGGCATTCCCTGGGTGGAGTCCCAGCGCTCCACCCCATCCTCCTGCCCCGGGCAGCCTGGGTCTGGGTTTGGTCACACTGAATGTGCCACGTGTCTGTCACAGAAACCAGCCCGGAGCAGAGGGGCTCCGAGGTCCATACCAAAAAGACTGTGATGATCAAGACCATCGAGACCCGGGATGGAGAGGTGAGCAGTCTGTGTGGCCTCCTTACCCTGGGTGGGGGGCTGTGGGAGTGTCTTCCACCAGCTGGGCTGGTCTAGGCCCTTGGCTGGGGGACAGGAGGGGTCGGCACAGGGCCGAGGCCCCCTTCTGCAGCCAGCACCTGTTGGACTGGGCTTTTCTCACCTCCAGGTTGTCAGCGAGGCCACACAGCAGCAACACGAGGTGCTGTAAAGCCAGAGCCGCTCCGAGACTGCCCTCGCCCCTGTCCTCACTGCCTCCCAAAGCCAGCCTCCTTCTACCCTGGGACACCGCCCCCCAGCCGTCTCCCCCTCACAGCCCCTGCTCCCTCCTCACTGACCAGCCCTCGTGGTCCCCACAGGGGGCATGGCCTGGACCTGCCCAGCCACAGGGCACATCCCAGACGCCTGCCGTGAGTCCTGGCTGTTGGAAGTGGGTGAACGTGGCTCTCAAGCCACGTGGAGCCCAGGCCCAGGGCTGTGACCTTGCCCTTCCCGCCTCCTAACCTTGGGCTCAGTGTTGGGACCCAGCAGGGTCAGAGTGGAGCCCAGGAGACCTCTCCATCCATTAGCCTGGGTCACAGCAAGGGACAGCCTTGTGAGCAAGCTGGGCAGGTAGCAGGGTGGCCCCTGTGGAGCCTGGGGGGCTGGAGACCATCACCGTCGTCCCTTCCTTTCCTTTCCCCAGCTCAGGGAGGACTCAGAAAGCAAGGGCTGCAAGAGGGAACCCCCGAAGGTGCCGTGTGTGGGAGCAGGAGATTCCGAAGGAGAGAGGGTGGGTGAGATGCTGGAGAGGACAGAGGCAGAGAGTGGTCTCAGGCTGGCGTCTGGGGTGCCCACCTCCCCGTGCCCGCCCCTCTCGCTGCAGGGCTCTGGACAGAAACAATAAAGACGTAAGCACAAGCCTTGCCTGTCTTAACTGCCGGCTCGCCCCTGGGGGTTCCTGGGGCCCCATCACATCGCCCTGAGATGGAGTGGGCCCTGCCCCTGTGCAGCCAGCCACATGGGGGCAAGGAGGGCTGGCCCTGGGGCTTTAGCTGGAGAACCACAAGTGCTTCCTCTTAGTCCCCAACTCCTAGATGGCACCTTTCTGCCCGCTCCGCGTCTTCAGGTCAGCAGGGGCACCTGCTTCTGTCCTTTCCAAAGGACTTGGTGGCTCACACAGACAGCTCCCAAAGGAGACCCCTCAGTCCCTTCCTCAAAGGAACCTGGGGTTCTTTCCATGAACCCCTCCAAAGACCTCTGATGCCCAGGGGCTATGTCTGGAAAAATAGCAAAGTGTGGAAAAGGGGAAGAGCCGTGCATGGCTAAGAAGACTCAACCCTCTACAAATCCCAGTTCCCCTGACAGCCCTCTCCCAGTTCAAGGCAATCTCAAGTACAACGCCATAGGGAAATTTGGGGAGAATGGAGGGAGGGGGAGGGAGTGTGGGACAGCCCAGAAGAAATCAGGAAATCTTGGAGGGAAACATGAAAATATATTAGGAGGCTCTGATAATTAAAGCGGATTTGTTCAGGAAGAGGAAGTGTACAAACATTAATGGAGTAAAACTGTTTGAAAGAGAACCACGTGTACGCACAGCATTCCAGCACGTGTGTTCACGAGGCATTTTTCCTTGATTAATTCAACAACAGGGCTTGGGGGCAACTGGGGAGCCCAGGGGTGTTGAGGAGGGGCGGGAGTGAAGGCTATTTTTCTTCTGAATCCTCCTGAAAAGTAGATCCCAAGTGGATCCAAGACTTAGCAGAGCTGGTGGATCATGCAGGCCCCAGTCTTCACGCTGAGCACAAGAACAGTAGGTCACACAGCTGTAGGCGAAATAGACCTAATGAGGTTTTAGTCTGAAGGCTCCATGTCTGACATTCTGCACTGGCCTTTCCAGAAACTTCCAGGTCTTTCTGGTTCTCCTAGCTCCTTCTCACAAGTCTCCCTTTCTCTCTGAGAACACCCCTTCTTCATGGCGTTCTTTATTTTTTTAAGATTTAATTTATTCATTTGAAAGACAGAGTTACAGAGAGAGAAGGAAGGAGAGCTAGAGAGAGAAAGAGAGAGAGAGAGAGAGGTCTTACATCCGCTGATTCACTCTCCAAATGGCCGTAATAGCCAGGGTTGGGCTAGGCCAAAGTTAGGACCCAGGAGCTTCTTCCGTGTCTCCCATCTGGGTCCAGGGGCCCAGGGACTTGGGCCGTCCTCTGCTGCTTTCCCAGGCCATTAGCAGGGAGCTAGATCAGAAGTGGAGCAACCGGGACTTGAACTGGCGCCCATACGAATGCCGGTGCTGCAGGCGGCAGCCTAACCCTCTGCACCACAGCCTGACGCCTCCATGGTGCTCTTGACTCTTGCCCTGGGAGGGTTCCAAGTTCCCAGCTTCCATCCCCCGTGACCCATGGTTCCTTCTGTTTCCCTTGTGTGCTGATGGAGCTGGGAAGTATCAGTCAAACTTGGCATCCAGAAACCCCACAGCAACCCTTGCAAAAAGTAACGTTGGAAGCAGCCTTTCCCATGTCTTCATGGGAAAGGGGCAGCTTCTCCTTGAGTCTGCTGGTGGCCTGGAATCGGAGCTCACCTGTCTGTGAGTGGAACACCCGCGAGGGGCTGGGTGCAGGTGGGCCGCGCGCACATGGATCTGGGAGTGGTTTCTGGAGCCTGCAGCCCATGCTTTTCCTTGAATGAGCTACGTGCACTCACAGGAGACACAGGCAAGGAAGGAGCCTCTAGCACCCCCAAAGGCCCAGGATCAGCAGTCACAAAGGTGGGGGGCAGAGGGGCCGGTGGACGCTCAGAGTTGGGTTCAGATGCGCCCTGGGCAGTAACCCTCACTGGGCAGGAGTCCCCTTCCCAGCCTTGCCCCAGCATCCTCTGCCTGTACGTCCTCTTCCAGCCCGGGGCAGCTCTGAAGGGCAGCCCTCCCTTCAGGGCACCCCTCTGTCTCCTGGGGCCACCACCACTCATCCTCAGAGGAGCCAGCACCACCCCCTGTCCCCTGGGGCCAGCTCTCTGAGCAGGGCCTGCCTGGGACAGGAATCCTGGTTTGCAGCTGGGCCAGCCTCCTTGGGCTCTGGACAGTGACCCCCAGGACCAGGGACTGACAGAAACAAACCAACACAGGCTTGGGTCTCCTGGGATTGTGTCTAAAATGGCTGGGTCTGGATGTACCCTCCCCCCCACCATATACACACACAAACACATGCCCACGGCCTCCAAGGAAAACGTCTCCCTCTTCCGCAGGCCTGGGGTCTCCTTCAGGACTCTGAATGTTGAGAGAAATAAGGGGGCTTGCAGAGGACTGGCCAGCTTCCCACTGGAGCCCAGGCCCGGGCCCAGACTCACCCTGACCCCATCTGAGGGGGCGGGGCAGGAAGGATTATGGAAGCGTTGGCTCCTGTGCTGGGTGTGGAGAGCTCAGCGGGCACTTTCTTATCCCGAGTGTCCACTGTGGCTGCCTTCCCACCTGGAGCCCCCAGGACCCCTCCTTTTCTACCCGATCACCTCCTCCCTCCATCCTCGAAACTGGAGCTTGCCTCATTGCACTTACGCAAATGCACCAAGATCTTCGATTAGACACCCAAAATGTTAGCTACCCCAAGGGGGAAGGGCTTCATCCACTTTTTTCCACTATATGCTTGGAAGAACATTTGATGCATAATAGGTGCTCATTAAATATTTTAACTTTTTTAACCACACCAGAGAGGTGGGGTGACTCACACAGCAGACAGTGTCGGTAGCACAGGAGGATAAGGCCCCCAGCTCCTTGGCCTCTGGAGCCCAGATCTCTTTCCATGACGCCGCAGGCTTGTGATCAAAAGGCAGGGCAGACTGGCAGCACACACACCCTGCCTGGCGCCAGGCTGCAGGGCACCGTGGGGCCCACCCGGCCAGCTGCCCTGGGGGCGGGGCGGAGCCTGACAGCTTCCAGCCGTCTCAGCTAGCGCCGGCTCCTCCAGGAGGGGGCGCCAGCAACTCGCGCCCTTCCCACCTGGCCCCACAGACCCCGGTGTGGAAATCAATGGATGTCCCCATTGGCAACCTAGGAAGGCAGGAGACAAGCTGAGCTCCAGGCTGTGTGCCAGGCCCTTCTAAATAGTTCATGTTCGTTTTAATATTTAATATAATAATTTAACGCCGTCACAACAGCGTAAGTCAGATGGTGTAATTCTTTGACTCAAAACCATGAGAAGGCTTCCCGTTCCCCGGGGGAGCAGAAATGCCGTGGCCTGCACCGTGCTGGGCCATCTGGCCCCTGCTGGCTGTCAGATCCATTTCCCTCCACTCCCTGCTCACTCTCCCAGCCTCGCTGCCTTCTGGCTCTTCCCAGAGCCCACCAGGCGTGTTTCCACTTCTGCCTCAAGCCATCCACCCCACACAAGGGCACTACTTTGAGGCTGACGCAAGGCCGACTCCAGCCACCCTGTCGGAAAGCCCAGTCCCACCATGCTCGTACCCCCCACCGCCAACCTGAGCCTTCTCACCATGCCCACCTCCTGTTCATGCTCAAATACAAGCAGCACCAGGACAGGAATCCTCGACTGGTTCACTGCTCTATCCCTGCTCTCTAGAACCGTGCCAGGCCCATAGAAAGAACTTGAATATGTTTGTTGAATGAATGAATGAATGGAACCAAATTGGGCTACCCTGCTACCCTCATTTCATTTTTTTAAAGTTTATTTATTTGAGGCCGGCGCCGCGGCTCACTAGGCTAATCCTCCCCCTAGCGGCGCCGGCACACCGGGTTCTAGTCCCGGTCGGGGCGCCGGATTCTGTCCCGGTTGCCCCTCTTCCAGGCCAGCTCTCTGCTATGGCCCAGGAGTGCAGTGGAGGATGGCCCAAGTGCTTGGGCCCTGCACCCCATGGGAGACCAGGAAAAGCACCTGGCTCCTGCCATCAGATCAGCGCGGTGCACCGGCTGCAGCGCGCCGGCCGCGGCAGCCATTGGAGGGTGAACCAACGGCAAAGGAAGACCTTTCTCTCTGTCTCTCTCTCTCACTGTCCACTCTGCCTGTCAAAGAATAAAAAAAAAAAAAAGCTTATTTATTTGAAAGGCAGAGCTACAGAGAGAGAGAGAGAGAGAGAGATAAAGAGAGAGAGAGATAAGGAGATAAAGAGAGAGAGAGAATCTTCCATCGCTGATTCACTCCCCAAATGGCCACAAGGGCTGTGGCTGGGCCAGGCCTAAACCAGGAGCTTAGAACTCCATCCGGGCCTCCCACATGGGTGGCAGGGGTCAAAGTACTCGGGCCATCTTCCCCTGCTTTTTCCCCAGGCACATTAGCAAGGAGCTGGAACGGAAGTAAAGCAGCTGGACCCAAATAGGCACTCATATGGGATCCTGCATGGAAGGCAGTGGCTTAACCCATTTTATAGATGAGGAGATTGAGGCTTAGAGTACAGTTTATTCATCCAGTCCACTAAGCAGCCGACAGTCACAGACCACTTAACCGTGTGCCACGTGATTGCTGAGGCACGGTGTTTGGTGGCGTTGGATTATCAGTGCTGACAAAACACTGCCTTTGTTCCCGACGCTAATCTGTTTGCAAGCCTTCACCCACATTTTTACCTTGTAGATTTCAGCTCATCATCTGCACTTCCAGGGCTTGACGGAGGGCATTGTTTGACTGCAAAGGGGACTCACGAGTGAACATTGAAGGTTGATGGGACAGCTGTTTGGTCCTGGGGTAGTGATGCATGATCCCACACACTTGTCAGAGCCCAGACAAGCGCACATCACAAAGAGCAAACTTTAATATATGCAAGCTACAAGAAAAATTCCTTCTCAAGGCTCTTAATCTCTATGGACATGGTTCAATGTTTAAATTGTTTCCTCTGTACCCTCTGCACACATGCACACATGTGCACGCATGCACACAGGGACACACACGCACATGCACACACTTGGACTTCTGTGTCCCAGAATGGGGGAGGGGGGGAGGAGACAAGGTTCATAGACACTTCCTCCATCTCTCACTCATGACTCTGCTGAGCCCTTCCAGACTTCCTCCCTCCAGGCTCAAGGTCAGGATTCAGTCTGCCACCTGGACTTTTTTTTTTTTTTTTTTGAGGGAACTGGATTCGCATGCGGCTGTCACAAATAGCACAGAGAAGTCCAGTGTTCCCTTCACTTGGCTCCCCCAAGTGGTGACACCTGGTATAGCCATAGCACCCTACCACAATCAGGAAAGTGACACTGGTGCAGTCGCCTGCCCCCACCTCCCCGTCCACATTTGCCATTCTTACAGTCACTCTGCCTGGGTGGGGGCAGGGTAGTGTATGTGCCTGAACATGCACATTTAGTCCTATGTAGTTTTTTTTTTTTTTTTTTTTACAGGCAGAGTGGACAGTGAGAGAGAGAGACAGAGAGAAATGTCTTCCTTTGCCGTTGGTTCACCCTCCAATGGCCGCCACGGCTGGCGCACTGCGACCGGCGCACCGTGCCGATCCAAAGGCAGGAGCCAGGTGCTTATCCTGGTCTCCCACGGGGTGCAGGGCCCAAGCACTTGGGCCATCCTCCACTGCACTCCCGGGCCATAGCAGAGAGCTGGCCTGGAAGGGGGGCAACCGGGACAGAATCCGGCGCCCCGACTGGGACTAGAACCCGGGGTACCAGCGCCGCAGGCGGAGGATTAGCCTATTGAGCCATGGCGCCGGCCCTATGCAGTTTTACCATTTCTGTAGACTCCTGCGATTACCACCACAGTCAAGACATAGAACTGGTGTGTCACAAAGGCCACATCTGCACTTGAAAAAGCTGTAGTGTAGTAGGCTAAGCCTCCACCTGAGGTGCCAGCATCCCATATGGGCACCGGTTTGTGTCCTGGCTGCTCTTCATCTGATCCAGCTCTGCTATGGCCTGTGAAAGCAGTAAAGGATGGCCCAAGTGCTTGGGCCCCGCACCCACAGGGAAACCCAGAAGAAACTCCTGACTCCTAGCTTCAGATTGGCCCAGCTCTAGCTGTTGTGGCCATTTGAGGAGTGAATTAGCAGATGGAAGACTTTCTCTCTGTCTCCCCCTCTCTGTCTGTAACTCTACCTATCAGATAAAGAAAATGTTTAAAAAAAAAAAAAAAAGGCAGCCCTGGGGGGCTGGGGGTGGCATTGTGGCATGGTGGGCTAAGCCTGCAATGTGGGATCCCATATTGGAGTAATGGTTTGAGTCTTGGCAGCTCAGCTTCTGATCTGGCTCCCGTTTTTTTTTTTTTTTTTTTTTTTTTTTTAAGATTTATTATTTATGGGGCTGCCTCTGTGGTGCAGAGGGTTAAAGCCCTGGCCTGAAGCCCTGGCATCCCATATGGGATTTATAATTTATTTGAAAGTCAGAGATACACAGAGAGAGAAGGAGAGGCAGAAAGAGAAAGGTCTTCCATCCGATGGTTCACTCCCCAGTTGGCCTCAATGGCCAGAGCTGTGCCAACCCGAAGCCAGGAGCCAGGAGCTTCTTCTGGCTCTCCCATGCAGGTGCAGGGGCCCAAGGCCTTGGACCATCTTCCACTGCTTTCCTAGGCCATAGCAGAGAGCTGGATCGAAAGTGCAGCAGCTGGGACTTGAACTGGCACCCATATGAGATGCCGGCACTGCAGGTGGTGGCCTTACCCACTACGCCACAGCATTGGCCCCAGCTCCCTGTTAATGTGTCTGGGAAAATATCAGAATATGGCCCAAATGCTTGTACCCCTGCATGAGAGACCTGAGTAGAGTTGCGGGTTCCTGGCTTTGGCCTGACCCAGCCTTGACCATCGTGGCCATTTGGGGAGTGAACCAGGGAATTAAAGATCTCTTTATTTCTATCTCTCCCTGTATCTCTGTTACTGCAGCTTTCAACTAAAATAAATAAATAAAAATAAAAAGCAGTAGGAATATGTTTGCCGCAGCAGTTCAAACTGCTGCAGCAGTGAATGGGATGCCCACATCTCATTCAGCGTGCCTGGGTTGGATTCCCAGCTCTGCTCCCAATGCCAGCTTCCTGCCAATGCACACCTTAGGAAGCAGCAGGTGGTGCCTTAAGTGGCTGTGTCCCTGCCACCCACAAGAGACTCAGGTTGAGTTCTCAGCTCCTGACCTCAGCCTGTTGCAGCCCTGACTGTTGTGGGCATTTAGGAAGTGAACCAGTGGATGAGAGGCTTCTGTCCGCCTTTCAACTAAACAAGCGTTCGTTTATGCATGCATGTATATATGTAAAGTGGCGATGGCCCATCTTGACGCTTCTCAAAGTGCAACCTTGGACACATCAGAGTCACCTGGGCCACTTGTTAACTGTGCAGCTTGCTGGACCCTCCCAGGCCCCTCCCAGGCCCCTCCCACCAAGCCAGCATCTCTGGGGGTGAAGCCTGGGGAATCTCCACTTTTTCTTTTTTTCTTTGAAAAAGATTTAGTTTTTCCAAATGAGAGACTTTCATGGTTAGAGGAGAAGAGCTGGTCACACCTCAAAATCCAGAGGGTTTTTCTTTTTCTTTTGTTCAATGATTCACAAAATCCACAGGATGAAAAGGGACAACACAGGCTGAGGACTGCGACATGGATGAGAACCGGAACACACATCGGAAAACTCTGCATCGGGGCCGACGCTGTGGCATAGAAGGTTAGGCCTCCACCTGCAGTGCTGGCATCACATATGGGCATTGGTTTGAGTCCTGGCTGCTCCACTTCTGATCCAGCTCCCTGCTAGTGTCCCTGGGAAAGCAAGGGAAGATGGCCCAAGTGCTTGGGTCCCTGCACCCAAGTGGGAGACCTAGAAGAAGCTCCTGGCCCCTTGCTTTGACCTGGCTCAACCCTGGCCATTGAAGCCATTTTGGGAGTGAACCAGCTGATGGAAGACCTCTGTCTGTATCTCTACCTTTCAAGTAAATAAATACATAAATCATTTTAAGAAAGAAAAAGAAAGAAAGAAAGAAAGAAAGAAAGGGAGGAAGAAAGAAAGAAAGAAAGAAAAAAAGAAAGAAAGAAAGAAAGAAAGAAAAGAAAGAAAAAGAAGGCTAGCCCAGCATGCCTTACACATCCAGGAAAAACACAAGGCACTCAGACTAGGGTCTCTCCAGGGCTCCCCCAAGACCACCACGGCTCTGGCATGCATTTCTGCTTCTGCCTGGCATCCCCTACCCCCCCAACCCACCTGAGTTTAGGGACTGAGTGTGCGTGGGAAATCAGCAGAGCTGTGAGTAGCAGCAGCCCTCAACCCCCTCCTGGGCAGGGGCTCCTGGGTGCCCCAGTGAGGGCAGGGCCAGGCTGCTCCGGGCTCTTGATGCCACTAAGAGCAGGAGAGGCAGAACTAAAGAGGCGACACACGGCCTCACGGGCCAGCTGTGCTTGCAGTCCTGCACTGCTGTGGCCCGGCTCCGCAGGCGGGGTCTGAACTGAAGACAAACCAGGCCCGTCATTCCCAAAGACCAGTCTCAGTTTCAGTGTTTATTGGATGCCTATACCACTGGGCACGGAGTGGACCTCACATAGTCCCGGATTCAGTCCTCTTGGGCTTCAGGTTCAATCCTGGTTCCCTTGTTTGAGTAAAACAAAAGCTTGATCCCAACTCACATAAGCGCTGTCCTGAGAAGCACCTGTTCTGGCCGGCCACCCTCCACGCTGGGCTGCCTAAGGGATTCTCTAAAACGCAGTGCCCCTCAACACTACTGTGCCGCTTAAAGCCCCGTGGGAGCGCCCCCTGCCCTCGGGATAGAGATCTTAGCACCTGGAACTTAGCCCCAGCTCTTGCCTCCACTCACCCACGCACCTCTGGTCCCTGCGCAGCCCTCCGGTTCCCAGACCTTCACCATTTGCATCATGCTCTGATTCCGTCCTGCTGTTCCCGGGGCTGGTAAGCTCCTTCCCTCTCTTTTCTGCCTGTTGCAATCCGTGGGGGTTGAGACAGGCTTGGTGCTGCCCAGAGAGCGGAGGCAGGAGCAGTTGGAAGCTAGAATCCACCTGCCAGGCTCCTGGTCTTACTATTGACCGGCTGTCATGGAGGCGCCGAGGGGGAAGTCCCTGGCCTCTCCCGCCAGGCTGTCCGCTCACCTCCACTTGGACCCGCCCCCTCAGCCATCTCTGGCCACCTCACCCAGGTCCGCTACCCTTCCTCTCCCCCAGACCAGTGAGGCTGGGGACCCCCGTTCTGAGGGGGAGGAGGGAGGCGCTTGGGATTGAGCCAGAGTAACCTGATGCCAGCGCGCAGGTCGCCTGTGGGGGCGGGCACGCCGCGGGGGAGGGGGCCTGGGACCAGTTCCCAGAGACTCGCCTAAGCTGGGGCTGGCCATGGGGGCTCCAGGAGGCAAAGAAGGAGCCGAGTGGAGGCCAAGTCCCCTCCTCGGCTGCCCCCTCCCTGCACGGCTCCCTCGCAACCCGAGCCGGGGGGCCTAAAAATAGCCCCCGAGGCGCAACGGGCGGCCGCCCTGGTGACCTTCTGGTCTCACAGGCCGAAGGCGGTTGGGCAGCAGGAAGGCAGGCCGCCGGCCCCCCACCACTGTCTCCCAGGGCACCAGCCCCCGCGTGCCCGTGGCCCATCTCGAAGAGGCCATGCAGAGAGCTCGGGGCGCACGAAGCGAGGACGCGGGCACGAGGGCACCCCCCAGCCCCGGGGTGCCCCCGAAGAGAGCCAAGGTGGGGGCTGGCGGAGGGGCCGGGGCGCCGGTCTTCCTGCGGCCCCTGAGGAACTCGGCCGTGTGTGCGGGCAGCGACGTGCGGCTGCGGGTGGTGGTGAGCGGGACGCCCCAGCCCAGCCTCAGCTGGTTCCGGGACGGGCAGCCCCTGCCCGCGCCGGCGCCCGAGCCCAGCTGCTTGTGGCTGAGGAGCTGCGGGGCGCAGGACGCCGGCGTGTACAGCTGCCGGGCCCAGAACGAGCGCGGCCAGGCCTCCTGCGAAGCTGTGCTCACAGTGCTGGAGGTGGCAGGTAATGGGGCGCTGGGGACCGCCGCCGGCCAGGCAGGGGCACCCAGGGAGGACAAGGGCTGCCCGTGGCCACGCTGGAGAGAAGCCGGTTCCTCTGCCCTCTTCCCAGGTGCCCTGGCATCTCAGCATCTCAGGCCTCAAATTGCACACCAGGAAAGTGCAGGGCCCGGCCCAGCCAAGTCTGAGACCCACCCAGGTTTTTTGGGGAACTCTGCAGCCCCCTGGGCAGAATGGAGTTCTTCAGCGACCCCAGAGTGTGTGTGTGTGTCTGGAGAAGGGGCGGCTGCACTGCTAAGGGGCGCCCTGGCAGGCCATTGCAATGGCAGGGTGGGTGTGGGCGGCACCAGGCAGGATAGGAGAGGCCAGGGGCGGATGCCTAGGAGCAGGGCCCAGGGTGTCAGAAGGTGGAGCCAGGGCTGGGGCCGCATTGGCATGACAGAGGTGGGCACATGAGAAGTGACATACAAGCATGAGCGTGTCTGCATGTGGAGGGCTCTGGACTCCCTGGGGTGGTGCAAACACACGTAGGTCAGGAGCATGGACTGGTCAGGAAAGCCCCAGACCGCGGCTACCTGAGGTTCCAGGTATGTTCAGAGGGTGTGGAAGCGGGACGCTCCAGGCCAGGGCTCAGGCCCCTGCCTGTGGGCATGGAGTCTCAGCTTGATGGTACGGGGCAGAAGGGAAGTGAGGGAGCCCAGACTCTGTGCTCCTGGGCCCACAGAGGCTGTGTGGCTGCCGGGCCGGGCCAGTTTCCCCTGGGATCAGTTCTGGGCCTTCCTGTTTGATTTCCTCAGCACCCGAGTTATCCAGATGGTCCTTGTCCAGGCCAAAGACAGAGCCTTGCGCAGACTGAGCCTTGAGAAACACAACTCAGAGGGAGCAGTAGGCTGCACTTGGCCCTGGGCGCTTGCACTTTCCTCCAGTGGGGTGTGGTGTCTAGGGGCAACTCCTCAGGGGCTAGGGAGGAGGCCCAGGCATGATCGGAGGGGCAGGAAGGCTCAGAGTCTGGAGACCAAGCAAGGCTAGCCCAGCTCTGTCCCTGCCCTGTGTGCCCTCCTAGTCCTGCCCTGTGCGCCCTCCTAGTCTCCAGCCGCTGGTTCCCTCTGGTCCCTGTAGCCATAGGGAACCAGTGAGGGCCAAGGTTGGCTTCTCTGGGTTCACCCGGCCAGGTGCCGGCTCTGAGCTGGGAAAGGAGTGGACTCCCTGCATATCTTAGACTACACAGACTGAAGATACACGAGAATGCAAGTAGGAGAGATGTTAGGGAAGGCGAGAGCGGCGCAGGAGCGCGGTGGCCACATCTGTTTACATTGGGAGGGAGCACAGGTGAGGACATTGTGACCCAGAGGGGAGGGAGGGCTGCCCGGGACACCCCGCCAGTCATGGCCACCCGAGAACCAAGAAGCTGGTTTTCCAGTTGGGCTCTGGGGGCTTCTTACTAGGTAAGAAGTTCTGGGGGAGAGGGAGAGGCGCTGTCCAGTGTTGGGGAGCAGCTGCTGCATGGCAGGCCCAGGCCCGGCATTTCTGCAGATGGCTTGCCCCGAGCCCTCTGTTGTGGGGCGAGTGATGAGGTACGAGAGCCCCCCCCGCCCCCCAGGCTGTTTCCTCTGCCCTCTGTAATCTGGGTGGTGTGGTCGGCAGAGCTGGGCCCTGACTGGGCATAGCTAGATTGAGGGCAGAGGGGCCAGTCTCCAGCCTGGGCTGCCCTGGTGGAATGGCAGGCTTGGGAGGCATGGGCTGAGGCCAAGGCCCTGGGTGCCGTGGGGCTGGATTTGGGGCCCTTTGTTTTGCATGTTAGAACGGGAAGAGGATCAGGCCGCCGGGGGTCCTGTTGGAGGGCATATGCTGGCTGTGCAGATAGGAGGTGGTAGGACAGCTCCACAGCAAAGAACCTTGTCTGGAACTGTTCCGCCCCTCCCACATGGTTTGGGGGAGGGAGCGACGTGGCTTCTATGATGCTAGGGACATCCTAGGTGGGGCTGTCCTCCTCCTGTCTCTATTGCCGCCCGCCCCCAGCCCCTGCCCAGTGACAGCTCCTGGCCCAGGGCAGCTGTTCAGGCAGCTCAGCATGGCGCAAACGCACTCCATGGCAAACGTTCTTGGTTGGAATCAACAGCAGGAGGACTTCAGGGTATTCGAGGAAGCCGAGCAAGGAGCTGGCTACAGAGGGCAGGAAGCAGTTTCCTGGCTGGAATTGCTCCCTGGCTCAGCGAGACAGGGTGATGCTGAGGTTCCTGGCACACCTACAGCCAGAGATGCTAGCTGACGGATGGAGGGATGTTGGCACAGCTCAGGAGGGCTGGGCCCTGAACGCACAGGTGGGAGGATGGGCAATTAGAGTGGTGGTGGTGGAATTTGGGGGGGGGGGGCTGTGGAAGTAAGGAAGGTTAGGACACAAAGGAGATGATGATGGTGGAAATGCAGGGTACTTGTAGGCACTTCATGTAAGTAAGATACACTTAATGTGTAAGATAGCCTACCTCACTCATTATTTCACATTCTAATATGACTGTGTTTGATAAAACTGGGGTTCAGAGGGGTCACGTGGCTGCTGGGGAGGCAGGGCTGGGTCTGCAATCCAGGCTTCTGCACCTGCCTGGGGCTGCATGACCTTTCTCTAGACAGAGAAATGTGAAAGACTAAGTGGAGGATCTGTCATCATCACCATCTTTAGCCTGTCGGTGGCCGAAAGTCCATCTTCCGTCCTCGTCTCCAAGATGGGATAGGCAGGTGTTTTTCTCTTTCAAAATATCAGGCAAGAAGCCACGTGCAAATCCATTGAGTGGAGCCGAGTGCCACACGCAAAGCTTGGGCTCGGTATGGCTGAAGGAAGAGCCCTGCCCCCATGGACAGCGAGGGAGAAGGAAGGGCACAGCTCAGAAGAGGGGCTGGCCGAGGATGCTCACCACGTGGGTGTGGCGGAGGTTGATGGCCAGGGCCTAGGGGACCCTGGTGTGTGTCAGCAGATGGTGGTGAACCATCCTGGGGACTTGAAAGCATGGAGGGCAGCGGTGAGAGACAGGGAGAGAGGGCGGAGTCAGGCACAGGAAAGGTGGGGAGGCAGCAGGCTGAAAAGCCCGGAGGAAACACGTTTCCAGGTGGGAGGGGGTCTGAAGAGTACAGCCAAGTGCCAATCAGGGAGAAGAGGAGGGGCCAGAGTGGGGGCAGGGAAGCCTGTGAAGTCAGCCCTAGCCTGCACGTGACACTTTGCTGCACCAGGAAGATCCTGGGTGGGATGGGGCATGGTGGCTTCTCCAGCTGTTTCTTGGGTATGGGTTGGGGCTCACAAGGGGGAGGGAAGGCTGGATAAAAGGAACTATCCCGGGAAGGTTCACTCTCCCATCCCCACTGCAACCTACAGATGACTTTCTAGGGCGGGGACACCACCAATAGGCAACACGCATAGTAATGCTGAGCAGGGTAGTGAGTGGGGGAAGGAGGAAGAAACAGGCATGAGAGAGCAGCAGCAAAGGGGAGGGGAGTGGCTCAGAGAAGCGTCTTCCTGAGAGACGGGGTATGGCACGAGGATTCCTCAGTTAAGGGGAGATGCCGGCAGGGCAAGTAGGAAATCTGGGTTTTGGGGAAGTGGTGGAGGGGCACAGCGATGGCAGCGGGCAATGCGGCCAGCTGGAGAGGCCCACCCTGAAAGCACGTTCCAGGCCAGCCCTTCAGGGGTGACCAACAGAGGCCCAAGGCAGGGACACAGAATCCTGCCGGCCCCTCCTGGGCCCAGCTGTCCCGTCACTCACGCCTGCTGCCCATTGGTTATTTTTGCTTTGGAATGTGCCAGCCCCTCGGATTCTCCCGGGAGGGCAGGAGCTCAAGTTACCCCCTCTGCACACTTGGCTCCTCCACCTGTGGGTGGATGCGTTTGGGGGTGGACAGGGAGAGTGCTTGCAGGTGTCCAGGTCTCTCTGGCTGGAGTTGGTGTGGACATGCACAGGGACTTCTCAGTGCACATCTGCATGCAGGCATCTCTATCTGCAGCATTGGCCTCTGGTGTCTGGGAGATAAAGACACCCATGTGCACCCAGAATGTACCAGACACGACCTTAAACTTTGAAATAAAGGGGCCACAAGTCACATCACTTCAGGAGCCAAGCAGAAATGGAAATGAGGGAGGGGCTATTGTGGGCCGCTGAACTTGACGTGCTGGCCTCATTCCTAACATGGTATAGCTGAACACAAGTCATTGGTCTGTCTCTGTATTTTTTTTTTTTTTTTTGACTCAGGCTTTAAAGAAACAGGGTTAAGGGACTCGTTGACCAATCAGCACATGAGGCTTTATGACAGAGTGATCAATAATCCAATCATAGAATCCTGGCTCCCTCAATTTACTGGCTGTGTGACCTTGGAAAAGTTACCTCTCTGTGCCTGTCTCCTGCCTTGCCGTGAGGATTTTTAGAGTTTATTCATATGATGTGTGCAGCACAATGACTGGCATATACCAAGCACGCAAGGATTAATAATTCCGCAGTACTGTATCTCGGCCTGGAAACCAGGATGGCACTACCTGTGCACGCAGGGGTGGGGGTTCTGATCTTGGGTACAGGTGGAGTCCCAGAGCCTGTGTGGCTTTGGCTCTGTGACAGGGCTTCCCTGAGCCTAGGTTGCTTGTCAGTTAAAGAGGGATGGGAGTGCTCCTAAAAGATTTCAAGCTCAGAGGGTTGTTGTGAATGCCGTTACATTTGTGCAGTACCTGGCACTTAGTAAATGTTAAAGAAACCTAGAAATAGTGATCACGGGGGTGTGGGGGGGTGAATTTTCGGTGTGAAATGTGTGCTGAAGAAGGCGGAGGTGGAGTGGGGGTGGGGAGGAATTTGATGACAGTGGCCATCTGTGAGGGAGAGCATGGGTCTACTGTGCGAATACTAGGAGTTTACCTGGGACACCTGGGCTCCTGCACCTGTTTGTGCCTACAGAGGGGGGAGACAGGAGTAGTGCAAACGGCATCAGGACAGGTAAAGCCCTCTCCGGCCTCCCTAAGGAGCCTGGGGGCTTTCATAGTCCGCAGCCCCACCCCCAGGGACCCTTGCCCGGCCTATGACCCAGGCGCCCCCATCAGGCGCTGTGCCCCGTGGCCGGCTCAGCACTGCCTGGCACAGAGGCCCTGTGCGCATGTTTGTGGAGTGAGCAAGTGGAGATGCTGCTGACCTTCCAGAGCCGCCCCGCGGGAGGAGGGTGGGAGTGGCGAGAAGGCCGCGTTGCGTTGGGCTGCCAAGGAGAGTGGCCTGGAGGAGGGGCCACTGCGCGTCTTTCTGTGCCTCAGTTTCCCCTTGTGCTCAAGGCCCTGAAGGCAGATGCGGGGTGGAGGTGTAGGGCTGTCCGCGCCTGGAGTTGCCGGGTGGACGCGGTGGGAGGCAGGTGAAGGCAGCCCCAGGGGACGCCGGGGGCCAGAGAGGGAAGGGGCGTCCGCAGGGGCGCAGGCTGACGGGGGAGGGGCGGGCTCTGGGAGCCGCCGCCGCCTTCTCCTTCGCCGCCGCCTCCTTACCCCCACCCGGGCTCCCGAGGCCCCGAGGCTCCTTCCGCCGCCCGCACCGGCTCCCGCCCGCTCCCCAGCTCGCCCCCGGCCCCGCCTCCGACTCCGCCCCGCCCCCGCCCGTCCCCTCCTCGCCCGACCGCCGGCCCGGCCCCCTCCCCCGCCATGAAGAAGCTGTGGGTGAAGAAGCGTTTCCAGGTGAGGGCTCCGGGGGCGGGCGGCGCCGGGAGGGGCCGGGAGGGCCGGGCGCCCCGGAGGGAGAGAGGGCGGGTGGCCGCGGCCAGCCCCGGGGAGGGGGCGCTGGAGCAGCACCTGCCCCACCCTGGTCCCGCCGAGGGTGGCAGCCGGTCGCGAGCCGGGGAGGGGGGGCGCTCTGGCCTGCGTGCGGGGTGCGCAGGCCCCTCCCTGCGCCGAAGGACAGACCTCCCTCCGAGAGCCCCCAATCCCTACGACCACTGGGCACCCTCTCCTACCCCCCGCTGCAACCTCCGGCCGGGGCTCCCCCTTGCTGCTTTGCCACCTCGTCTCCTCTGGCCTCTGTCCCACCCCAGCCTGGCTTTCCGAGGCTTCCCCCTACCCACCCACCCCGGAGCCTTCCATCTTCCGGAGCTCCTGAAAGCAACGCAGGACTCCTCGCTCAGCTAAATAACCCCCACACCCTGCCGTGTCCCCTGCGTACCGGGCCTCCTTCCTGCATTCTGGAGGCCCGGCCCCCTGGAGACCTATGGCCTCCATCGGCCCTCCCCTGCCCGCTGACACCTAGCCTGTCCTCCTGCCTCCATCTCCCAGTCCGCCAAGCGCCCTTCCCCCAGCTCCCTCACAGGCATCCTGGCTACCTTGCCTCCTGTCCCCATCTCCTGGAAGCATTGCTGGGCCCTGGTCTGGGAGCCTCTGGCCAGCGCGGAGTCCTCCCCTACCTCCTCCCCTTGCTCTTCTAGAGGAAGGCAGAGTACAGACATTTCCTGTTGGGGAAGCTGCTGGCTCTGGGTGTCTGTCCACCCCTCTCCTACACACACACACTGGGCCCTGGAATGAGCTGGGACTCGGTGGGCAGGTGTGGGTAAGAGGTACAGGAACCTCAGGAGCAACTCATTCTGGCTTTTCTCTTTCAGAAAACCGGCCATTCCCGCCGGGCCTTTGGCCGCCTCACCCATGGTGCGTGGACTTTGGGCATCTTGACCTTAACCTCATGCCCATCCCTTCTCTTGGGCCATGTCCCTTCGAGAGGCATCAAGGCCCTGAAGACAGCCATGAGATCTGGCTTCCCCGCCCCCCCCCCCACCTCCCACTCATCCACCCACACAGGAAGTCCCCCTGTGCCTTACAACCAAGAGGAGACTTGGAAATGGGGAGGGGCTCCCTGGCACACCCTGTTGCAGCCGGGGCTCCCTGTTCTCCATCTGTGGAGCCAAGTGCACAGGAGCTGGCTGCCCTGCTTTGGCAGTCGGTACATAGCTCCTGCCTGTTGTGGCCCCCAGAGGGAAACTGAGGCACAGAACCTGCTGGACTCTGGGGAAGTTGAATGCTTTTATTTTATTTTTCCTGCTTAACCCCTGGGTATTTTTGAGGGCCATTCAGCAGAAGAGAGGGATCTTGGGGAAGGTGCCTGTCACATCAGGGTGCAAATGGGGGTGGGCTGGTTTTTGAGCTAGGCAGGGTTAAGTTCATTGCAAATATTGTAATAGAGGGCTGGCCTGACCCATAACGGGATGCCCAGGTCTGTGGCTGGGTTGGACACAAAAAACAGTGTGTGTGTGTCCGTGTGTGTGTGCGCGCGCATGTGTGTATGTCTGGCCAGTGGGAGCATAAAGCAATGCCAAGGGTGCCAGAATCTTGGGGACAGTTGGGAAAACCAATGCAGATATGTGGGCTCCTCAGTGCTGGGCACAGCCCAGGTGTCTCTCCCAACCGTTCCCACAGGGCATCTGGGCACTCCTCTGTCCTGCCTGCCCTCCATGCCCTACCCACAAACGCTCTGATAACAGTCTGTCCATGTCTCTCTCCTGCTGCTCCTATGGAAGCGAAGTTTTCCGCTCCTGCAGAAAGCAAAGTTACGGTAGGAAACTGGCTCCTGCCCTAGCCCCACTCCCCTGTCTTCCCCACCTGGCCCCGGCCTCTCCTCACTCTGCCTCAGCCGCTGCTTGATGCCTTCCGGCTGGTTTGGAGTTGAGGGCAGGCTGGCGCTGCGGTGGTCGAGTGCCCTGCAGTGCAACTCGGAGGTGATGCCCCTTTTTTCCTGGGGACCCGGAATCCAGACTTTAGAGCCCTGGAAGCTAGGACGTTGTGATATGGGGGGGCTTAGGTTCTCAGTGACAAGGGAGGGAGAGGGTTGATGCCCTGGTGATGTTAGCCAGGTGGGAGGGGGAGGGCAGTTTTGAGGACCCCGTGGAGGCAAGAGGGCCCAGGGGCCCAGAGGTAGGTCCAGGGCACTGGCGGGAGAAGCCACCCTGAGACGCACAGGCTGGGCCGCTGGGTGTAAGGCGTAAACGAGGGGAGAAGACAGGGTGCTGGAAGCCCTCTGGGTGGAAGATGGAGCCTGTTATGGGGGAGGCAGGAGGCGACTTGGGGAAGAGGTGGAGGCAGCGGGAGGAGGGCCCCGCCCACACAGACCCCTTCTTCTCCAGACTCGGAGACGGCTGAGGATGACATCAGCGATGTGCAGGGGACCCAGCGCCTGGAGCTGCGGGATGACGGGGCCTTCAGCACCCCCACGGGTGAGCTCCCTGAGCAGGCAGGCGGGCTTCCCCCTGGAGGGTGGGGGGCCTCCGTCTCACCGTGTTCCTTTCTCTAGGGGGCTCTGACACCCTGGTGGGCACCTCCCTGGACACACCCCCGACCTCCGTGACAGGCACCTCGGAGGAGCAAGTGAGCTGGTGGGGCAGCGGGCAGACGGTCCTGGAGCAGGAAGCGGGCAGTGGGGGTGGCACCTGCCGCCTCCCAGGCAGCCCAAGGCAAGCACAGGCTACCGGGGCCGGGCCACGGCACCTGGGGGTGGAGCCGCTGGTGCGGGCGTCTCGAGCTAATCTGGTGGGCGCAAGCTGGGGGTCAGAGGATAGCCTTTCCGTGGCCAGTGACCTGTACGGCAGCGCGTTCAGTCTGTACAGAGGACGAGCGCTCTCGATCCACGTGTAAGTAACGGCCTCCCCTGGGCCCGTCCTGTCCCATCTCACCGTGCTGTGCGCTGCCCCTCATTGCTCCATCTCCCCGGCCCCATCCATCTCTGCATACTTCCTCACCCCCACCACTTCCAATCCTGGCCCGGCCCCCCATTCTCTCCTCCCACACTGCTCCACCTCCTCCAGTGCCACCTCCACCGCCCACGTGCTCTCGTGCCCAACCTGTCCTGGCTCACCGTGCCGTCTCCAGTCTCGGGGATCCCTGTCCCTTCCTCTTCTCTTCCACGAGCTCCAGCTCCTCCCGGGCCCTCTCCTGCCTCACCCATTCAAGTTCCAGTTGTCCCTAGGATTCCCCCACCCCCCGCCCAGGGGCCCCCTCCGTGCCTGCTGTCTCAGCAGCTGCTGCCTTTTTATCTCTCTGCACATTCCTGTTCCCGTGTGGGCCTTTTTCGGGGAGGAACAGAACCCTTCCACACGGCAGCTCCCTGGAGAGCGGCAGAGAGCAGGGGAGAGAGTGAGCAACCCGGAGAGCAGAGAGCGAGGTGGTCAGGGGCAGACGGGGTGAGGGGCCTGGGGCAGCAGGAGGATGTGGGCTGTGGGGGAGGCAGGGACTGGGAGAGGGAGGGGCCGGAGGCGGGGCTGGGTGGAGGAGGAGAGCTTGGAGTGACAGCGGCAGGGGGCATGCGATGATCTTGTGGGGAACGCCCTGGGGGTGGGGTTCTAGGGTGTCCTGGTAGGGGGTGGTACAGAGCGGAGGTGTTGGAGTGAAGCATTGGAGCCAATTTTGGAGATTTGGGGGCTAGCAGATGAAGGAGGGGGTGCTAAAGCAGAAGAGGGCAGTGGCTGATGATGGAGGTATTGAGGGGCATTCGGGGAGCTGAGAGGGGGCCTGATTTGTGATGGATAAGGGTGTTGGGGGGCAGGTGCAATTGTCAAGGGCAGAGAAGGGGGCTGGTGGGGGCATGCTTGTGAGCGTGGTTGTAGTGGCCAGAGGTGGGCTGGGGAGAGGTCTGGGACCTGGTCAGGGCAGGAAAAGGCTCCCTGACCTATCTAGTTGGCATCACTGGGCACTCCTGTGCCCTGGACTCGCCTCTCCTTCCATGCCGTTCGTCACCAGGCCCCAGCCGGAGCCTGGAGTTGCTATGGCAACTTCAGAGGAACCCATTTCCTTAGTGATGCCGGTGGTACGGAGTCTGGCCTGGAGCGTGGTGCTGCCGGCAGGAGGCCTCCTGGGCTGTCCCCAGTTTCTCTGCAGGCCTTGGGCTGTTGCTCCGGGACTTACTGCCCTGCCTACAAGGGGGCTGGCTGAGGCTCTTCCCCTGGGGCACTGTGGATTGCCACTTGTCCCATTCTCTGGGTCGGAGGTGGGTCTGCAGTGCAGGCAGCTGGCTCAGGTAGGCTAGAACATCCCAGGAACCGCTGCTCCTCCTCTCTCTCCCTTTGGTGTCCCACCTTAGAGGGAATACGGACGCGACTCACACCGCCTGGATTTCAGGCAGCCATTTCCTAGCTGTGTCACCTCGGGAAGGCACCTGAACCTCTTTAAAGCCTCAGTTCTCTTCATCTGTAAATGGGATGATGACAGTTCCTGTCTCAAAGGACTGCTGAGGATTAAGTGACTCAGTGCATCCTAAGTGCTTAGTACATGCCAGGCTCCCTGTATTTAATGAGCCATTTCATATGTTTTTATTCAGTTCCTTCAGTGGCGCTCGGATTCCCTTTCTTGCTAGTCTTTATGCTTGACATCTACCCTGATAAGGGTCCAGATAGGGGAAACTGAGGCTCAGTTCTTGGGTACCAAAGCCTTGTTAGGTGATGGGGTACCAGGGCTGACAGACACCTTCTTTCCTCCTCCTCTTCCACACCCCCCTATTCAGGCCCACTTGGAAGTTATTTCTGAGCTGAGTTATTTCTGAACATATCCTTCGCTGGTGGGGTGTGTGTGTGTGGTGGGGGGAGGGCTTCTGAGCTTCTCCCAAGGGTTCTCAAGGACTTGAGATATTGCCTATACTGCGGGCAGATGGAGCACAGGGACTGGGAGCCTGGGTATGCCGGGTCCAGGACCCCAGCTGTCACCTTCTGGGTCAACAGTGCCAAGGGGCTCAGGCCTGCATGGGGGCTTTGTGCCCAAAGCCCCTGGCAAGGAGGCAGTTGCTGTTTTCCAGGGGCCACTGGGGGGGGGGGGGTGTCGTGCTGAGGATGGGCAAGGGTTGTCAGGGCCAGCTGGGGCAGGGATGAGTGGCAGGTTGCATTCCCCAGAGGGTTCCCTCCCCATCCAACCCTCCTGCCTGCCCACACCCCTCCATCCTTTGGGTCCTAAGTCTCGTCCTTTTCTCTCCCTCATGCTCAGTTCTGTTTCTGCTGTTTCCCAGCTTCCGGGGGCTTGTGGGGGAGGGGGGTGGCCAGAGACCTTGGGGCTGTCTGCACCTAGACGCAGTCACTGGCCCAGTCTCCTGGTGCATGAGCCGCCGGCCTCTCCCCAGCACCTGCTCTGGCTGTGCCCTCCTCTTGGGGGTGGGGGTGGGGGGCAGGAACGTGTGGCCCATGTCACCCCCAAGCCTGCACAGCATGACCCACCGCCCAATTGCCGTCACAAGCTGAGGGCCCAGGAGGGAGGCCCCCTGAGTCTTCTCCCCGTCTTGGTCTTGGTCCCGCAGCAGCGTTCCTCAGAGTGGACTGCACAGGGAAGAAGTTGACCTTCAGCCGCAGCCACAGCCGGCCAGCGAAGTCCCGCGTCCTCGGCCGGCCCCTCCGCCCCCGTCCAAATCCGCCCTGCTCCCCCCACCATCCCCTCGGGTAGGGAAGCGGTCTCCGCCGGGAGCCGGTGCCCAGCCCCCGGCCGCCCCCACACCGCCCCACCGGCGCACTAAGGAGCCTGCACCGTCCGAGGACGCCACCGCCGAAGAGAAGCGAGGGAAAAAATCCAAGTCGTCCGGGCCCTCACTGGCGGGCACGGCGGAGTCCCGGCCCCAGACGCCCCTAAGCGAGGCCTCGGGCCGCCTGTCGGCGCTGGGCCGCTCGCCCAGGCTGGTGCGCGCCGGCTCCCGCATCCTGGACAAGCTGCAGTTCTTCGAGGAGCGCCGGCGCAGCCTGGAGCGCAGCGACTCGCCGCCGGCACCCCTGCGACCCTGGGTACCTCTGCGAAAGGCTCGCTCGCTGGATCAGCCCAAGTCCGAGGGCGACGCACCTTGGGGCACGCCCGGCGCCTCGCAGGAGGAGCTGCGGTCACCCCGGGGCAGCGTGGCCGAGCGGCGCCGCCTGTTCCAGCAAAAGGCGGCCTCGTTGGACGAGCGCACGCGGCAGCGCAGTCCGGCCTCCGACCTCGAGCTGCGCTTTGCCCAGGAGCTGGGCCGCATCCGCCGCTCCACGTCGCGGGAGGAGCTGGTGCGCTCGCACGAGTCCTTGCGCGCCACCCTGCAGCGCGCGCCATCCCCTCGAGAGCCCGGCGAGCCCCCACTCTTCTCCCGGCCGTCCACCCCCAAGACCCCGCGGGCCGTGAGCCCTGCCACCGCTCAGACGCCCCCTCCGAGCGTCGCGGCGAGGCCCGGGGATGAGCCTGGGAGGCCCCGGAGCCGAGGGCCAGGGGGCAGGACGGAGCCCGGGGAAGGCCCGCAGCAGGAGGTTAGGCGGCGGGACCAGTTCCCGCTGACCCGGAGCAGAGCTATCCAGGAGTGCAGGAGCCCCGTGCCGCCCCCTGCCGTCGATCCCCCTGAGGTCAGGACGAAAACCCCTTCGGGTCGGAAGCGGGAGCCCCCAGCACAGGCTGTGCGCTTCCTGCCCTGGGCCACGCCGGGTCTGGAGGAGGCTGCGGTGCCCCAGACCTTGGAGAAGAACCGGGCGGGGCCTGAGGCTGAGAAGAGGCTGCGCCGAGGACCTGAGGAGGACGGTCCCTGGGGGCCCTGGGACCGCAGAGGGGCGCGAAGCCAGGGCAAAGGTCGTCGGGCCCGACCCACGTCCCCTGAACTCGGTAAGACCACAGGGAGGATCGAGTGAGGTGCCCGGGCCTGGGTGGGAGGGGCTTGGGGAGAGCAAACTGCTGGGCAGGAGCTTGGGGCTGCGAGGTTGCTTCCTGGCTGCAGTTTGCTGGAGGGGGCTTGGCCACCGTGCCTGGCCCAGTGGAGATCCGTGAGGGTCCTTGTTCTGGAACATGCCGCGGGGGAGGCCCAGTGTGTATGATGGAGGTTGGTGGAGCCGAGGTGTGAGTGGACACTGGTGCCCAGATGCCACAGGTCCCCCTGGGTCTTGTGACCTGCTAAACAGATGATCCACTAAGCAGTGTGATCAAAGATCAACAGCGGGGGTAGGGGGCGGGGTACGGGGCACAGATGGGAACCAAGGAACCTCCCAGCCTCCCCATCCCTCTGAGACAGAAGGACAGTAGCTAGTCTTCAACAGTTTGTCCCATGCCGGTCACAGGCAAGCTTTGGGCTAGCCAGCCCTTCACCCTGCCCTGCACATCCCAGCTCCTCCTGCAAGGCGCCAGGTGTGCCCCAAGGTGCATGGAGCCCTGACCCATCCATGGCCACAAAAACCCCGCTCGGCCTCCTGGCTCCATCTTTGTATCCCCACATGGCTGGGACCCTGTGCACATCAGCCTGTGCTGGGTCCTCGCAGGAGAATGCCCCTGCCCTGATGGTCCTGAACAGCAAGATGAGGTGTCCGCTCCTGGGGAGGCAGTGGAAGCCATGACTGCCTCACCTGCCCTGCATGCTGGGGGGCGCCTCTAACCCACTGCTCCCTGGAGACCCTGCCAGTCTCTCTCTCTCTCTCTCATTGCACTTACCACCCTATATTGTGCTTCGAACAATTATTTTGCATTTAAATGTTGCTTCCCCAAGGTCTTTGGCGCAGAGTGGTTTCCTGTTCACAGTCCTAACCACTATTACTGCATCCCTACAACTGTGTCCCCACATTCTCTCATTTCCATCTGCACGCCACTCTGCAAGGTGCTGGCTATTATCCCCTTCATCTTACAAAGCAGAGGCTCAGAGAGGTTATCTGATTTGCCTACGGTTATGTAGCTAGAAAACGCAGAATTGGGATTCTCACTGCTCTTTGAACCATCTACATTGCTACACTGTATCTAGCTTATGTGGGGGATACTTCAAAATGTTCCAGGGAAAATGGCATTACGAAATAGTTTATTTGGTACAAAAGCTTTTGAAATTTGCATATATGAGGGGTCTTCAAAAAGTCTGTGGAGGAGCCGGTGTTGTGGCACAGTGGGTCAGGCTGCTTCTTGCAACACTGGCAGCCCATATCAGAATGCTGGTTTGAGTCCCATCTTCTGCTTCCGATCCAGCTCTCTGCTAATGTGCCTGGGAAATCAGTGGCCCAAGTATTTGACTCCTGTCACCCACGTGAGAGTCCTAGATGGAGTTCTTGGCTCCTGGCTTCAGCCTGGCATAGGCCTGATCACTTTGGTGATTTGGGGAGTGAGCCCAGTGGATGGAAGATCTCTGTCTCTCTGTCTCTCTCTTGTGCTGCCTTTCAGATAGATAAGTAAATAAACAAACACACAAACAAATTCATGAAACATACATATTCTGAAAAAAAAACTCATGATTTAAAAAAAATGACACCAAAGTAAACTTAATCTTTTAAAATAAATTATTTGTTTGCATGAGAGGTTGTGAGGGAGAGAGCAAGCAAGAACTCCCATCTGTTGGTTCACTCCCCCAAGTGCCGTCAACAGCCAGAGCTGGGCAGCGAGGGGCTGACGCTGGGGGTTGTGAGCTCATCCCAGGTCTCCCATATGCGTGGCAGGAACCCAGTCACTTGAGAATTACTGCTGCTTCTTGGGGTATGAATTAGCAGAAAGCTGTACTTAGCAGCGGAGCCAGGACTCAGACCTTAGCAGTCCAATATCCAATAGGAGTGTCCTAAGCAGTGTCTTAACCACTAGACCAAATGCCTGCCCCCAAAGTTATCTATTGTTTTTAGCAGAATATGCATTCTTTTTTTAAAGATTTATTTTTTTTGAAAGGCAGAGTTAGAGAGAGAGATCTTCCATCCTCTGGTTTACTCCTCAAATGGCCCCAATGGGTGGAGCTGGGCCAATCCAAAGCCAGGAGCCAGGAGCTCCTTCTGGGTCTTCCATGGGGGTGCAGGGGCCCAAGGACTTGGGCTATCTTCCGTTGCTTTCCCAGGCCACAGCAGAGAGCTGGATCAGAAGTGGAGCAACTGGGTCTTGAACCTGCACCCATCTGGGGTGCCAGAGCGACAGGTGGCAGCTATACCCACTACACCATGGCGTCAGCCCCAAAGTTCTTTAAAAAAAAATTATTTATTTATTTGAAAAAGCAGAGTTGCAGAGAGGAGAAGAGAGAGAGAGAAAGATCTGTTTGCTGGTTCACTCCCCAGATGGCCTCAATGGCTGGGGTTGAGCTGAAGCAAAGCCAGGAGCCTGAAACTCCATCTGGGTGTCCCACGTGGATGCAGGGGCCCAGGTACTTGGGCCATCTTCTGCTGCTTTCCCAGGCACATTGGCAGGGGCTGGATCAGAAGTGAAGCAGTCAGAACTGGAACTGGCGCCCATCTGGGATGCTGGCACTGCAGGCAGCAGCTTAATCTGCTTTGCCGCAATGCTGGCCCCTAAAGTTATCTTTTAATTCCATGTTCATGAACTTTTTGAAGGATGGTCATAGAACATCAGAATTAGAAAATACCCAGAGAGACCCACGATGAAGTTTTCTTCCCCATTTGTGTGTGTGGGCTTCCTGTGAGCAGGGGCCACGGCTGATTTCCCATTATGTTCCTGGTGCCCATTCAGCGCTCAGGATGTAGCAAGTGCTGGGTGAAGGTCAAAATCAAAGCTGGTTTTCCTCAGCCCCTCAGACCCTCCAGTCTTGGGTGGCCCTTAGCTTGGCCATCTGGAGGCCTGTGCGGTCCCCTCAGAGTGCCTTGCACGGGGCCTGCCCTGCTGTACGTGACGGTCGCTATGTGTGAAGACAGACAGCACGGTCCTGCCTTCCTCCAGAACCCAATGTGCTGACCGCGGCCGGAGCTGAGTGGCAGGCACCCCAGCTGCCATGCCCTATTTAAGCAACATCTGGTTTCCTCTGTTCCTGGTCTCAGGCTTTGCAGGAGAGAGACCCCTTGCTCCTCCAACCCCTGCCTTCCAGAAGTCCCTTTCTGGGATGTAGGGCCACCAATGCCTCTGTGCCCCCACCCCTCCCCAGGGCTCCCCTGCCATTCACCTTACCCTATCACCCCGTGTTGGGCAGAGTCTTCGGACGATTCCTATGTGTCTGCTGGAGAGGAGCCGCTGGAGGCCCCGCTGTTTGAGATCCCCCTGCAGAACGTGGTGGTGGCGCCAGGGGCCGACGTGCTGCTCAAGTGCATTGTCACCGCCAACCCCCCGCCCCAAGGTGAGCCCCAGGCCAGGGCCCGGGAGCAGCAAGGGGTTCCCCAGAGTCATTCACTGCATGGCAATGGCCTGACTCTTGTGTGTATTCAGGGAGAGTTCCCAGGACAGCCTGAGAGTGGGGGTGGGGGGATGTCTGGAGAATTCCTGGGGCAGGGAGAGAAGAGGGGGTGGGGTGCGATCTCCCAGCAGGCCCCCGTGGGTCCTGGCGAGCCGCGTCCTTGCTGCTTCCCCCACAGTGTCCTGGCACAAGGATGGGTCAGCTCTGCGCAGTGAGGGCCGCCTTCTCATCCGCGCCGAGGGCGAGCGACATACGCTGCTGCTCAGGGAAGCCCGCGTGGCTGACGCCGGGAGCTACACAGCCACTGCCACCAACGAGCTGGGCCAGGCCAGCTGTGCCGCTGCACTGGCCGTGAGACCTGGTAGGGAGCCCATCTGGGGTGGGACTGGGCGGGGGGCCGAGCTGTGACCCTTTGGGGTGGCTCTGGAGGCCGTGGGCCCAGGCTCCTTGCCACTCCCAGCCGGCAGCTCGGGCTCTCAGCCCTGGTGCACAGTTCCTGCTCTTGCACCGGCTGTTCCAGAAAAAGCCTTTTAAATGGCCCTGGCCTCAGGGAAGGAGCCAAGTTCCCAAGGCACGGGGCAGGCTGGCCAGTGCAAGGAGTTGGTGAAATTTGTCTTCAGCCGTCGTCTAAATGCCATCTGCCATGGTGCTTCCCTGAGCGAGGCCCCGTGGGAAAAGCAAACTGTCCTTGGGTCTCTGAGAAAAAGAATCTGTCAGCTCCAGCGGCTCAAAGCCACTAGGAGCCACGTGTTTCCTCCGTAGGACAACCCCCAGCCCCCAGAGTAAGAGGGGGCGCTCTCCAAAGCCTTGCACCCACCCGTCCTACTCTTGAACCCCAAGCCTCGAGAGGGTCCTGCTGAGAGCAGCCGAGGGGAGAGGGCCGTGCTGAGGCCGCCTTGCTCTGTTTGCACGCAAGCCCTTACTTGGTGCCGTGCTGCTGCCTTTGGGATTGTGCCCAGTTTCCTTCTGGTCAGTGTGCCCCGCCAGCTCGGCTCATTCAGGGTGCTGGGCCTGGGACGCTGTGCTGGCCCTGAGCACTGGAGCAGGCTGGCTAGGGGGCATCACTGAAGGAAAACACAGCCTCCGCCCTCCAGGGGGGCCACCACTGGGTGTGCACGCCTAGCGCAGGGCAGCCGCGTCCAGTGCCCAGAACAGCCGGGACAAGCTGCTCAGGGCTCTGGGATGTCCACGCTCCTGAAGGAGCCTGGGACTCAGACAGGCCGGGGAGGGGCGGGGCAGGCCAGGAGGGGGAGCGGCACACGCTGTTCTGTCCCTTTCTTCCACTCAGTCCTGCAGGAGACAGGAGGACAGCCTGTGTGCTGTGGTCCCAGGGCCTCAGCGCCTTGGCCGTGAAGGGGGCTCTTGGTGGTGTCTGCTTTCGGTCCCCTGCCACGTGAGAGCCTTTGACTGTGTCCTGTGACTGTCTTGGCTTCCACATCCCTCCCCAGAGCCCACGTCTGGGGCCTTCTCCTCCCATCCTGCCCCGCTGAGTCATACCCCTCCCTCCACTGCATGCTTCCCCCCTTCCATCAGCCCTGGGATCTGACCCCTGACTCAGCTCCCCTGCTCCCGTCGGGGGCCCAGGCCTGCCTCCAGGACTCTGGTCAATACCTGGCTTGGGCCGAGGTTTGGCAAGGGCCCGAGTGGGGGTGCCCCAGTCCTGGCTGGGGGCCATTCGGGAGCCTTTTAAGGTTGGGGAGGCAGCTGGGGGCAAGGCAGCTGTCTGTGCTTAACTGGGAGTCCTCTGTTTGCTGCATGGAACCTGCCCCAGCCTCGGCTCCCTCATTTGTAAACCAGAGATAATTATGCACTCACGGATGAGAGCGAATGCGTGAACAAGCTCTATGGACTGCAAAGCTGTAGACAAATGTTAGTCATTAGCGTTATTCAGGGGCGAGATGCACAGCAGCTCCGGGTTCCAAGTGCTTCCTTTCGCCTCCTGTGCCCTCTCTTCAGACCATGCTGGTGCTGGGGGGGTGGACCCAGGCCCCCCAGGGCCTCCTTGTTTCCGCAGCCCTTCCAAAAGCCACTGTCTCATCCAGGGCAGCAGGCACTGTAGCGAAAGAGGAGCCCCCACAAGTCAGACCGGCTCCAGGGACCCAGGGCCCGAGGGGCAGGTCCAGGCTCAGCTCTGGCTGTCAGGGAGTAAGCCGACTTTCTTACCCTACAAGGCGCTGTTTGGTCCAGAGCGGCTGGAAGGGGGCCAGTGGACCCGGAGAGCAGCCAAAGTAGGCCAGGCAGGAGAGTGGCACAGACCTCTGGCAAGGGAGGGGACCCAGGAGAGTGAGGGGTGTTACCAGGGGAGGGTGTGGCACTGAGGCTGTGGGGGCGGCCTGAGCAGGTGGAGATGGGGAAGTGGGCAGTGATTTACGGGAAGAGGCTCGGGTGGCGCCACCACCCTTTCTGGCTCCTCTCCCTCCCCTACCCAGCACCATGGTAACCAGGGCTGGCTGCCCAGTGCCCTCTTGGGTGCCCACCCCAGCAGAGCCAGCTTTGGAGAGCCTGCAGACCTTGCTTCCTGGTTGGGAACCACAGTAGCCAGGGAATGCGGGCAGGGCCTGGTCCTCGCTGGCTCCCTCAGCCCCATCCAGCACCGGGTCCCTCCCACCCCACTGCATAATTGCCCTGCTCCCAAAGAGGGTGTGTGGACCGGGTGGGTGGCCGGGCAGCGAGGGAAGCGCGCCCTCCAAAGGGAAGCTTTCCTGGCTGCTGCCTGCCTCCACTGCTCAAGCATTTACGAGCACAGACCTGGTGCCACGTGCGACGTCTCCCTAACAGTTCTTCTGTTTGCAGAGGGCATCCTTTCGCATCTTCTCCTGAGCTAAGTCACATCACATTTATGACAGGTCGTGATGTGCCCATCTTTCTTTTTTTGGGGGAGCGGGTTCAGGGACAAGACTTACTTATTATTTTTGAAAGGCAGAGTAATAGTGAGAGGAGAAACAGAGAGACAGAGAGCTCCCATCTTCTGGTTCACTGCCCAAATATCCACAACAGCCAGGATTGGTCCAGGCCAAAGCCGGGAGCCAAGAATTCCATCCGGCTCTCCCATATGGGTGACACGGGACCAAGTACTTGGGCCATTTTCCTCTGAGTTCCCAGACATATTAGCAGGGAGCTGGGTCAGAAGCAGAGCCCCCAGGACTCGAACTGGTGTTCCAGTATGGGATGCCAGTGTCACAAGTGACGGCTTAACCCGCTACACCACAGCGCAGGCCCCGGTGTGCCCATCTTACAGATGGGAACACAAATATGGGAAGGAAAAAGTGGCACAGAGCTAACACCAGGCCAGCAGCCTCAATGACCACGTGCAACCTGCCTAGGAGTGTTGTCTGCAGTATCTGATCTAGGGTAAAGAGAACAACTCACCCGTGAAGCAAAAAGACCGAGTGTGGGGAGCAGATGAAGGTCACGTGACTGGTTAACCTTTACAGAGTGCCTTGTCTGTACCGGCCCGGTGTGGGATATCACACTGACTCCTACCCCATGAGGTCGGTCCTATTAGCATGCCCATGTGTGGGTGAGAAAACCGAGCCTGGGCAAGCCTCTGCAAATGTCGTTAGAGCAGTGCTGATCCCCTAGACGCTTCTGCATTAGAGAACATGTCCTGGAGGCCAGAGTTAGGATTCGAAGCACTGTGTCAGGTCTCCCAGGCCTGCGGTCCTAACCACTGTGCTTCCTGTCCTGCTGCCTGCTACTCTGAAGAGGGTAAGGTGGATTTGTGCTCCCCAGCTCATGGGGTGGGTTCTGCTGATGCCCCCCTGGGCAGGTCGATGGGGGCGGGGTTCCCTTCCTCTGTTGACTTCCCACATGCTAGGCTGTGGTTCTGTTTACTTCCTCGAATGCCTGGTGTGGACACACTTGGTTCACCCACTGTGGGCTCTGTGGGGAGCCCTTCTGGGTGTTGATTGGGAGGAAAGGGGAGGTGGGGCCCTATTCACCCAGCCTTCCATCCTGCCACCTCGTGGCCTGCCCTCAAGCACAGGTGTCATGTATTTAAGGCCAAGATTCTAGCATTTTCCAGCCAAGGCTTCTGCCATTTCCTTTTTTTTTTTTTTTTAGATTTATTATTTGAAAGAGTTACAGAGAGAGAGAGAGAGCGAGTGAGCGAGGTCTTCCATCTGAAGGTTCACTCCTCAATTGGCCCCAACGGCCGGAGCTGCACCAATCTGAAGCCAGAATCCAGGAGCTTCTTTGTCTCCCACAGATGCAGGGGCCCAAGGACTTGGGCCATCTTCTACTGCTTTCCCAGGCCACAGCAGAGAGCTGGATTGGAAGTGGAGCAGCCGGGACTCAAACCGGTGCCCATGTAGGATGCTGGTGCTTCAGGCCAGGGTGTTAACCTGCTAGGCCACAGCAATGGCCCCTCCTTTTCTTTTTTTGAAGATTTATTTATTTATTTGAAAGGCAGAGCTACAGAGAGAGAGAGGTCTTCCATCTGCTGGTTCACTCCCCAGAGCTGAACTGTGCCAGCTCTGTAGGGAGAATGAGTTGACTGAGGACATCTGGGCCAAAGGATGTGGCTCATTCAAGCTCACTGTGGTCCCACCCACGTGGTCAGCACCATTTCAGCAGAATTGAGGTTGCTCATTGGAGATCATGAGTATCAGAGGGAGGGGAGAAAATCATGGCGGCCGCGGCCGCTCCCTCCTCTCTTGCCCCGGTGTCTGGACCCCGCTTGTGTAGTTGCAGGCTCTCCCCGGCCACTGCCTGCAGTCGTAGTTCTGGAAGGCATCTTGGAACGCCACCCAGCCCCTGCAGTCTGCCCCTGGTGGGGTCTAGACAATGTGTGGAGAAGCGAGCTGTAACCCGCTTGACCAGACTCAGCCCTCCCTCCCATCTCCCGTCTGCCAGAAGCAGCTCTGCTCTGTGGCCGTCTCCCCCAGGCTGCTAACTGGAACGGGGTGGTCGCCTGTAGCCTATCAGAAGATTGGAGACCTGGAGCTATGCGTGTAGTCCTGTGGAAGGCTGACCACGTGAAGTTCTCTTGGAGGCCTCAGACTTTTTTTTTCTTTTTTAAAAGATTTATTTATTTATTTGAAAGGCAGAGTTAGAGAGAGGCAGAAAGAGAGAGAGGTCTTCCACCGTCTGGTTCACTCCCCAAATGGCTGCAATGGCTGGAACTGGGCTGATCTGAAGCCAGGAGCCAGGAGCTTCTTCCAGGTCACCCACACAGGTGCAGGGGCCCAAAGAGCTCGACCGTCTTCCACTGCTTCCCAAGGTGCAACAGCAGGGAGCAGGATCAGAAGGGGAGCAGCTGGGGCTGGAACTGGCACCCATACAGGATGCTGGCACTGCAGGCAGCGGTGCCTCAGCACCGGCCCCTGAGGCCTCATAGCTTTTAAATCAAACCTAAAACATTCCCATCACAACTCTTCCCCTTGTCCATGAGCACCTGCTGGAAATCCCCACCTCCTGATGGCTCCTCCCCCCTCCCCTAAGGTGGGCTTAACACAAACATGCAGAGATCTGCAGACAGCACAGGTGGGGGGCGGGGTGTGAAGGGCCCAGCCACACAGAGATGCTGCTCAACCTCCAGTGCCTTCCTCCCTTCCTGGGAAGTCATCAGGAGCCGCCCTCGGCATTCACAGTAAAGGCCACGTGCCTTAAGGTGGCCTCTACCGCACGCACCCATAGGGCTGAAGGGACCAGGGGCCTGAGGATGTCCCAGGGGTGGCCGGAAGCAGCTGAGGCAGTGGGAGGCACCTGCGCTCACCTCATGACACCCACTTCTTCCTTCTTCACCTGGCTCTGTAGCCAGCTGAGCTGCAGGCCTCTGCGCACCTGCTTTGTGCCTGTGCGATTCGGCTCTGCCTGAAATGCCTTTTCCCTTTTCCTGTGGAAATGTAACTCTTTGCAAAAGCCCCTCCGGTTCCCTGAGCCAAAAGTCATCTGCTTTCTGCGCGCCTGTGGCCCTCAGCTCCTTTCTTGCTACCTGCCCACCCCTGCTGGCTGTCACGGTCTGGCTTGTCCTCCCTACCAGCCAGAAGGGTCCTGGGGACGGGACAGTGCCTTCAGCACTCCTTAGCTCTCACCGCCGTACACAGAGTGCTCCCAGATGTGCAGGGGCCATATGGACCACAGGACAGTGTGAGAGGTGGCAGTGGGGGTGGGGCAGGAAGTGCCTTTCCAAGCCCTTGGAGCAAGCTAGGTAACACATAGAGGCTGGGCAGGCTACCCAGTTTGGGTCGTAAGGCTCTGGCCAAGAGCCAAGGTGGGGATGGCAGAGACCATGGAGTGGTCTCAGTGAGCGGTCCCCAGACCAGCAGCACCAACATCCCTGTGGGGATATGTTTGCAATGTAGGGTGGTGGCCCAGCCCAGGCCCACTGACTTGAATCAGAGGTGGGGCTCTCTTTTTTATTTTGATGCCAATAAGCTTGGAGAACCACCGCTGGGGAGTTTGCAACCTGGCCCAGCATAGGAGACCAGGATGTTGGGGGTGGGAGTAGCACGTGGGCTGTGGAGTCAGACCCCCTCGGTTTGTAGGCCCTCTCACACGTCCCCTGGGACTAAGCAGTGGGCTTCCTCCCATGAAGGTGTTCACTGGTCCCCTAAGTTACCATATGCATAAGAGTCACTGTTGATAATGGGGGCTTCGGAAAGCCCCTATTCTGACCTCCCATTTCAGGAAATCTGATTTGGCAGGCCAAGGTCAGGATCTGGAAACTGGATTGTAAATTAGCACCCACGTGGTGCTGATGTGGGTGCCTCAGGGATCCTCTGAGCAGCATTGATGTTAAGGGCTGTATGTGACCCTCTCCTGTCCTGGACACTCGCCGTGGTGGCTGCAGCTGCACCCGGCTTGCAGAACAGCTGGGGACACTGGTAACGGAGGCAGGGCCTCCGTGGTGGCTTGTTCAGGACTGGTGAGGATCTGTGCTGCCCCTCTCCCTGGCAGGTGCTGTGAGTGCAGCAGGGCTGCATACCGAGGTGTGTTTGGCCACGGGGCCAGTGAAAAGTAGGTGACCCCAGACCCTGGTGTGGAGTGCCAGGGCTCCTTGGCCTGCCTTCTTGGCCACGAGGATATGGGGGGTAGAGGACACTGTCCTGACTCAAAGAGGCTCAATTCTGCCCACTCTGGAGCCTGAGCCTCCGGTTTTCCCAGGGCTCCAGGACTTGGGCTTCCTTGGCAACTGGATGCCTCCCCGGGGTGCTGTCCCCTCAGTCACCACCAGGGGTCTCTGAGCTACCCTGCCGTCCCACATTAATCACGGCTCAGCACTGTCTGCCTGAGCTTGGAGCCTGGAGGTGACCCTGGAGCCAGGACTCCAGGCTGCATGGAGGGGAAAGGGGAGTGGGGTGCCCATCTCCAGGGCCAGGCCTGTGGTCTTAGCATTAGCTGGGGGCCAGGCTTCCAGCCCCAAGTGCCAAGCTGCCTCCCTGCCGCCCCTACCTCCAGACAGGCGGACTGAATGGGGGCCCCTCCTTTGCCTGGCCCTCGCCTGCCGGTCCTTCCTCACTGGCAATGCTGGGAAACACAGGTCATAGCTTGGGAATGCGGCCCTGGGCGGGGGTGAGGGGACAGGAGCTGGGAGAAGGACATGTGACCCTGTTCAACAACCCCCTCCTCGCTCGTCTGTTTCCAAGCCCCTGCCCTAACTCAGGTACAGAAGGGTGCTGGTTGTGAGGGGTCGCCCAGGGGGAGCAGCCCCTGCTGTCCTCTCTGTTGGCCCTGGAGGGTGGGGCTGATGGTGAGGGCAGGCAGCCGGCAGGTGCTTTGGCAGGGCCTGTGGGAGGGTTGGGTGCAGGCCTCGTGCCTTGGGGCGATTGCTGGGGCAGACCCGCCTTGGCAGGTGTGGGGAGGCAGAGGTGGGGTTCTTGGGCCCCTCAGGTTAAGGGGGCATCCCTGGAAGGAAAGGCCAAGTTCTGACTGCTCTCTGCTTCTCGAAGAAGCTGGGGAGCTGCTGGCCACACGGGCTCCACGCGTGGGTCAGGGAGAGCGTCTCACGCTGCAGCGAGTGTCCCCCCCTCCCCCAACTCGGTCTTCCTGTACGGACAGAGGCCCCCACACCCAGAGTGCAGGCACCATTGGAGGGCTCTGCTCCTGTCAGGGTCCAGAAGCTGTGAGGAGAGGAAAGGCAGATCTGGGACCGGGTACGGTGGCTAAATTCAGCCGGGCTCTGCCCCTCCCCTCTCCTCCCCCTGCACTCCAGGCCCGGCTTCCTGTGGTCTCGCAGGCACCACCTTCCCAGCCGCCAGCCTGCCTGCCTGCCTGCCACCCAGCCCCTCGCTGGCCACCCCTCCCCCTCCCTCGGGCTCCCGGTGCAGGGGGGCCTCCGCTGGGTCAGCCCAGTGAGTAGGGCTGGGCTGGCCGGGTTCTCACTCCCCGGGGAGCCAAGGTGGGTGGGCAGTGGGGCAGACAGCAGGGGAGCCTGGGCCCGGGCCGAGGCTTCAGAAAGGTGCGGGCTGGGGTCCGTGTGCAGAGAGTCTCGGGGTGAGTTGGGGTGCAGCCCTGCTGGGGACTTGGGGTGGGGGGAGCCAGGAGGAGGGGCTGGGGGCTGTGGCAGATTCATGTCTGTATTTGGCAGTCGGATAGGAGCCAGCTCAGCAAGGCTGGGCCCCTGGCCAGTTGCGAGGGAGGGCGTCAGGGCCCTGGGGACACCCCTCGCCCGGACCAGGAGCAGCAGCCCCTCATGCCCCCTCCTCTTCCCCAAGCTGAGCTGCCCTTTGCTTTGTAAGGCTCCAACACTGCTGCCCCGGCCCCTGAGAGTTTCGGGGTCTCTGCTCTCGGGCGGGCCGCCGGGGCCAGCAGGTGCCTCTGGGCTTTCTGGGGCAGGAAGCTGAGAAGAGGGAGGGGGAAGGGCGGGTTGGCCATGCCGCTTCATTGGCCCTGGGCTGAGGTCAGGATGGGGCCTGTTCCTGTGCACCAGGCCCGGCTCATGCAAGAAATGGGTGTCTCGGCTCTGCCGCTCCGGGGTCCCAGAGCTGTGCAGTGTCTGCTTTGGGAGCTTGCGGCCGGTGGTTCAGGCTCCCGCTGCGCCAGGCATGCGGTCCCTGCTGCAGTGGGATTCCGCTGCTCTCACTCTCACGAGGCCCGAGAGCTGCCCTCTGCTGCCATTCCCTAGGGTGCCCCCTCCCAGGCACCAGCAGGGTCTGAGTTGACAAGAGTCTATGGCAAGGACATACCGCCCCGTGAGCCCACGGGAGAACAGGAAGTGAGGTCAGGGAGGCTGCCCGCAGGAGCCACCTCGGGTCCTGGGCTCTGGGTGCCGTCCCCCCACCTCTCTCAGTCCCCCTCCCCCCCGCATCTCTCTGTCTCCCCTCCAGGTGGGTCCTCATCCCCTTTCGGCAGCCCCATAACCTCCGATGAGGAGTACCTGAGCCCCCCGGAGGAGTTCCCAGAGCCTGGAGAGACCTGGCCCCGCGCCCCCACCATGAAGCTCAGTCCCAGCCAGAACCGCCGTGCTTCCGACAGCGGCTGCAAGGCACCCCCCACCTTCAAGGTCAGAGCCCTGGGGCAGCACCCCCACGCACCCCCCATGTGAGCCCCCTTGGTTCTGTTCTTGCCCACCAACCCTCTTAGTACAGAACCAGCCTCAGACACCCTTGTCCCTGCATCCCTGCACCCCAGCCCCAGGATCCCAGGCTGTGCCCTGACACTTTGGGGGTCCCCCTTCAGGTCTCACTCATGGACCAGTCAGTGCGAGAAGGCCAGGACGTCGTCATGAGCATCCGCGTGCAGGGGGAGCCCAAGCCGGTGGTGTCCTGGTGAGTCGCAGCCAGATGGGCCCTGGGAGGCCTGGGCCTGGGCCTGGTGGAAGGTGGGGACAGCAGGTCCCCTGCCCCTTGCCCTGAGGCCCCTCGGGGTGCTAAAATGGCCTTGGAAGCGTGAGTCTCCACTGCGGTGCCTCGCCCGTTCCCAGGGGCCTGGGACGTCCGTTGCTCTGCGTGTGGATCCTTTCTCTTGGTCCGGGTTCTGTTTTTCATGTTTAATTGCTTGTCTGGTCCCCGCTGTGACTTTTGTTACCTTTGTAAGTTTGCTCACATCCCTTTTGGGAAGTGGCAAAGCTATCTGCCTGTGAGAAATGAAAATAAGACGGGGAAATTCAAGAACTGCCATGGCTGAATAGGACAGCTCTCCTCTGGGAAGGGAGAGAGCTGGGTGCACAGCGGGAGGGGCAGGCCTTGGGACCCAGGGCTGCCCGGGGTCCAAGGGGCAGATTTAGGGAATGGATGGGCGTTGTGGGGCCAGAGAGGCCTGCGTGACCCTGCAGCTCCACCCTGGACCCTCTGCAGGCTGAGAAACCGGCAGCCCGTGCGCCCGGACCAGCGGCGCTTCGCGGAGGAGGCCGAGGGCGGGCTGTGCCGGCTGCGGATCCTGGCCGCCGAGCGGGGCGATGCTGGCTTCTACACCTGCAAAGCCGTCAACGAGTACGGTGCCCGGCAGTGCGAAGCCCGCCTGGAGGTCCGAGGTGAGTACCCACCACTCCGTGAGCCCCTCACCCGGCCCCGGCCCCTCCCTGCCCTGCTGACAGCTCCCACACACCTGGGTGACTGGATGTCACAGCCAGAGTCCGGCTGCTTTTATCGTAGTTGAATAAACCGAGGCCCAGAGAGGGGAAGCGACTTGCCCCAGGCCACACAGCAAGTCGTTCTGTGCTCAGAACACATCCTCCTCCCTGGTGTTCAATCGCCAGGCGTCAGGTGACGTCAGCCAGAGAGGCTGCTTCCTGCTGCCGGCCGGCCCGTCCCCACGCTCTTCCAAGCGTGTGTTGCCCTGCCTGGACCCCTCCCTCACACCCTCTCCACCCTCCCTCTCGCCCACCCACCCATCCCATTGCTGTGCAGAAGCTGTTGTGGGGAGAGTCTGGTGGCTGGACCCGTTCGGAGGGACCCTTGGGGTGACTTGGGCATAGAGCATCGCGGAGACCCCAGGGGTAGCAGACGAGTCCTGACATGTGGAAGGGGGGCACCCCCAGAGTTGGGGGGCTCTCAGCCAGTGGGGTTGGCAGGACCTAGCGGAGCTGCCCCCGTGAGGGCTGGTGGGGTTGCCCCCGAGGGCTGGCTGTTTGCAGGGCCTCCCACCTCGCTCTTTCCTGTGATGGGGCAGCCAGGAGCCTCTCCTCTGCTCCCCACTCCACCACCATTATAAGCCTCAGTCCCAGCCCCTGCAGGCCTGGCAGAGGCCAGCTCTGGGAACTTTCTAGATCTCCCTAGCACCTGCTGGCACCTGGTCCCCTAGTGGCCATGGTCCCCCTGCTGAGCCTACAGGCCTCAGTCTCTCTCTCTCCTGTGCCTCCTATGCCTACGCTTGCCCCCTTGGTCTCTAACCCCTTCAGTCCCATCCCTAGCTGCTCCTTCTCCTCCAGGACCTGCTAGGCCTCGCTTTTCTGTGTTAACCCGTGTCTCAGTGCTTCTTTCTTGGGGATTCCTCCCGGCAGCCCTCAGGCTTTGGGGTGCTCCTGATGCCTGTGCAGTCCTGACCTGGTTGCCCAGGAACTTCAGGGACTGGCTTCTGGCTAGCCGCAGGCCCTCCCAGCCCGGAGCCCGACCCTGGGGGAGCTGGGAGAGGCAGTGCTGCCCTGGTGGGTTTAGTGGCAGCTCTCCAAGCAGAAGGGCCCTAGCCAGGTCTGTGCGTGTGTGTGCGTGCATGTGCGTGCGTGTGCGTGTGCTGCACTAACCTGCCGCTTGCTGACTGAGGTTTTTGTCTGTACACAGGCGAGTGAGCTCAGGGGGCCGCCTGCGCTCCCCCTGCTGCCCTCCGAGCCGCGCCCCTGGCTCAGGCACTTCTTGGACCTGTGTTTCACTGCCTCCTGCCCACAGACCCAGCCGGCCTGCTGGCCCGGACCCATCCCAGCCTCCCCACCCCCCACCCACAACCCATGGCAGCACCCTGGGAGAGCCCACAGGCCCCTGTGGACCCTCCTCCCCTGGTGGACATGTGGCTGTGCAGGCCGGGAGGCCCCAGATGGACTGGGTGCTTGGAAGGGGCAGCCACGAGGGGTCTCTCCTCACACGGGGGAGCGCCGAGAGAGCGCATGTGCCACTGCTGCTGCGGGCCACCGTCTGTCCATCCGTTTGTCTGTCTGTGTGTCTGTGACAGTCAGGGAGCATGCCTCTGAGCTGGGGCAGGGAGAGACAGAGTGGGAGAGGACAGAGCCTGGCATCTGTGGGATGGAGGGACCCAGAGGGGCACGGGCTATGGCCCAGGGGCTCGCAGGGAGGGGCAGGATGCTGAGCAGTCCAGAAATGGTTTTCAAATGGCACAACACTTTCTATTCCACAAGAGGCCAAAAACCAGAGGCCCCGGCATGAGCCGTGGCCCTGGCAGGTTTAGGGCCCAGTTCTGGGGACTCCTGCTCTCACGGTCAGGGCCAAGGGTGCTGTGTCTCCCCAGAGTGAGGGAGTTAGCCAGGCTTGGCACAGGTGCAGGGGGCTGCTGTGGTGGGGGTGGAGGCATTTGGAAACACCTATTTCTTAGCACAAATAAAGTCCAGTTTGTACCCAGCTGGTGTGCTGTGTTTTTCTTTCCGCCGCCGTCTCTGCCAGAACAGGACCCTTGCCTTGTCTCTTTTCCCAGCTCCCTCTCACCTGTTGTGAGTTCACCCTCCTAAGCCCAGCGTGGGCTACCATCTCAAGGCCAAGTTGAGGAGCTCCCTGCCGTCCCGGCCGGGTGGGTGGGCTTTCCCTGTGTTCAGAGGAACAAAATGCATCTCTCTCTCTGTGTCTGTCTCTCTGTGTGTGCGTGTGTGTGTCTCCCTCGCCCTGTGTGTCTCTGCTCCTCGCGTGCCCCACCCCGTGGCTGCCTTCCCCCCAGCACACCCTGAAAGCCGGTCCCTGGCCGTGCTGGCCCCCCTGCAGGACGTGGACGTGGGGGCCGGCGAGATGGCGCTGTTTGAGTGCCTGGTGGCGGGTCCCACCGACGTCGAGGTGGACTGGCTGTGCCGTGGCCGCCTGCTGCAGCCCGCGCTCCTCAAATGCAAGATGCATTTTGACGGCCGCAAGTGCAAGCTGCTGCTCACCTCTGTGCACGAGGACGACAGTGGCGTGTACACCTGCAAACTCAGCACGGCCAAAGGTAACTCCTCGCCCGGGGCCAAGGGCCGCTGCAGGGTGCGAGAGCTGGAGGGAGGGGCTGGAGGAACACGAGCTGACTGCAGAGTAAGATGCCCGGAGATGGGGCTGCGTCTCTGGGGAAAGCATGGTGGGTGGGACGTGGTACAGGGCCCTTGCCTCGGTACCGTAAACATTTAGGCTGGTGCCCAGCTCCCAGACAGTGCTGTTCCGTGTTAGCTGATCTTAGAAGGGGTCAAGTCCACCAAGGGTGGCCAACAAAGCTGGACTTGGCTTCCCATTCTACAAGCCACCAACCCCTTGACTTTGGGTGGGTCACTGCCTCTCTCTGGTCATCGGGCAAAAGGGCATCAAACTGATGCCTACCGCATGGGGGGCCTGGTAGGACGAATGAGATGATGGGTGAGGAACAGAGCACCATGCCCGGTGAAGGGTGGCACCTGGTAAATGCCAGCCATTGTCCTTATTAGTGACACCTCTGACCCTGTTCCAGCCTTGTGCAATGAGTAGAGATGGTGGCAGCTGCCTGGCCAGGTGGTGGATGATAAGCACAGAATGTGGCCTGGGTGGGTGGAGCTTAGTGAGCAGGAAGAAGTGTCAGGCTGGCATGAGCAACAGTTGTCCCCCCAGGGAGAGTCTACTGGTGGAAAAGGGGGGACGAGGTGCATCTACTCAGGTCTGGGGCCGGTGTGGGCATGACCCAGGCTCAGAGGAGAGTTCCAAGAGGGGAGTAAGAGGGAGAGGGTCTTGGCTTCCAGGACCTGCAGAGCTGGGCAGGGGGAGGTGGTGACGATGGTGGTGGGGAGAGCAGGGCTAGAGCCCTCGACCCTGTTACAGTCCTGAGCCCACGCTGACCCCGCGATGTCCATCCCAGAGCCTGGGTGGGGCTCTGCCCAGGCTCCTGCTCCCTGCCTGCCTGGGTTGGGGTGCCCTGGGCCTCTGCGGCTTCCCCTACCCCAGCGCTGCGCCTTTCCCGCAGATGAGCTGACCTGCAGCGCCCGGCTGAGCGTGCGGCCCTCCCTGGCGCCCCTGTTCACGCGGCAGCTGGAGGACGTGGAGGTGCTCGAGGGCCGCGCAGCCCGTTTTGACTGCAAGGTCAGCGGCACCCCGCCCCCCACCGTGGCCTGGACTCATTTTGGTAAGGCTGCCTGCAGGGCAGAGGCTGAGACTTGGAGGGGGTGGGGCCTTGGATGGTTTTAGGGGGACACACTGAGGGTGGGTCGTTGCATTGCCCGCCCCTGCACCCCGCAGGCCGCCCCGTGGAGGAGAGTGAGAACGTGCGGCTGCGGCAGGATGGAGGCCTGCACTCCCTGCACATCGCCCACGTGGGCAGTGAGGACGAGGGGCTGTATGCAGTCAGTGCCACCAACACCCACGGCCAGGCCCACAGCTCGGCCCAGCTCTACGTGGAGGAGCCTCGGACGGCAGCCTCAGGCCCCAGGTACTGCCTGCAGCCCCCCGGGGGCGGCCAGGGAGCAGCCTTGGAGCCGTCCCTGGGCCTCTGGGCAGCTGTGCAGTTCTTGCAGCTCGAAGCTGGAGAAGATGCCGTCCATCCCGGAGGAGCCGGAGCAGGGCGAGCTGGAGCGGCTGTCCATCCCCGACTTCTTGCGGCCACTGCAGGACCTGGAGGTGGGGCTGGCCAAGGAGGCTGTCCTGGAGTGCCAGGTGACTGGCCTGCCCTACCCCACCATCAGCTGGTTCCACAACGGCCACCGCATCCAGAGTGGTGATGACCGGCGCATGACGCAGTGTACGTGTCCGGGAAGCTCCCTTGGGGGTCCCCTGCAGCCCCCTCACTCGCAGTGCCTTCCTGACTCCAGGGCCTCCCTTCTGTAGCCTGGTCATGGCTGGGACCCCCGGAGCAGGGAGCCCTGGGTGGGGAATGCATCACAGCCTGCCTCCCAGCCCACCCGGCACTCCTGGGCTGGCTCCCTCTGCGGTGGCCCTGTTAGCACTTAGGACACGCAGCAGCACAGCCATCCTCAGGCCAGCAGGGGGACTGGGAGCAGGTTACAGAAGACCCCTGGGCCCCTGTGTCCTCCTGTGCACTGGGGTTGTAGTGTGTTACATCCGTGCATCCACGCGGAGTGCCCGGAGCGGTCGGCTGCGGCTGCTGTCGCATCAGCGCGTTGATAGAGCAGTGAGAAGGCTGGGGTGGCAGTGTCTGGCAGGGAAGGTGCACTTGGGCCGGGGTTGGGAAGGAGGAGGCGCCAGAGGACATGGAGAGAGCCTCTTGGGTCGGCATCCCCTAAGCCCGGGCGATTTCTCAGGGAGGCATCCCCAGGCTATGCTGGAAGGAGTCTGGTCTCGTGGGAGGGGAGGGGGCGCCTCCCAGAGATGATACCCACACTGTGACTGCTGCAGCGGGACCAAAAGTCACCTTTATTAAGTGCTCTCAGAGCGCCACGCCTTGAGTACCGGAGGCCTGCTCTGGGCAGTCTCATGCTTGCTGCAGGCCTGTAGGGCAGGCACTGTGGGCCCTGTTTACAGATGGGGAGACTGAGGCCGAGAGAGGCCCAGGGACTGACCCAAAGGCAAGCGAGGTCCGTCAGAGTCTGGCGCCCAGCTCCTGACCAGGATGCTGCCTGCCACCCCTGCCAGGTTCTCCCACCCCACCGCCGGTGCTACCTGTACAGCCCTGACCCTCGCCCCCCGATCCAGCAGCTGGTGCTGCTCAGCTGCACCCTGTCTGCTCTGCTCTGCTCTGGGGGCCCGGTCCGTGTCTGTCTCAGCTGGCGTCTGGGGTCGCTGGCAGCTCGTGGCTTCTCTGCCTTATAGACAGTGTCAGCAGAGATAAGTGAGTGAGTGACAGTTCTGTGTGGAGATAACCCCCACGAGAAGGGAGAGGTGTCTGGGGACAGCCTGATGTGAAGAAGGAAGACAGTGTGGAGTCAGGGACAGCCTCCTTGTCATTTAGGGAGCAGGCCTTGTGAGGAAGGAGCTTTGGAATGCGATGGAACCAAGTTCCAGCCTGGCTTCATTATTTATTAGCTGTGTGACCTTGGACGAGTCCATTAATGTCCCTGACCTCACTGGTAATACCGAGGTAATTTTGTAGGGTTGTTCAAAGGATTAGGAGGCGAGGGAAAGCACGTCAAGAACCTGGTGTGGGCTGGGCCCAGAGCAGAAACTGTGACTTATGGCAGGAGGTATCTGCTACTTACTGCATGCGAGCTTCCTGTTCTGGGCCTGCTGAACAGAGGCTGCTGTGTCTTTAAGGAAGTTGTAGGCCAAGTCTCCATGCAAGTTAAGAGGAAGGACCCCCAGGACAGGTGGAACCTGGTGCCCAGCCTTGGAGGGAGTCAGGAAGGGTGGAGAGGGCCCCGGGGCAAAGCAAGGGGAGGTTTCACAGGGCTGCCTTCGCTGGAACTGGGTAAGCCTTAGGAGGAGAATGTTCCAGAAGGGAGGAGTTTCATGAACAGAGACCCAGAGATGGAACTCAGGCAACTGGGTCAGGGACCTGATGGCTTGGCTGGGTCAGGCTGGGGAGGGACAGCAGCAGGTGTGACGAGGGGGCCTGGGCTGCAGCTACGGCTGTCCTGCTTTCTCAGGGCTCTGCGGGAGACTGGGATGGCGATGAGGGGCCTCGGGGAAGTGTCTTAGGGACAAAGCCTTATCAGAACTCTAGGCGGAGACTGTGAGCCCAGACCGTGGCCCAGTGTGGGAGGAAGATGCTAAGTCGCTGGGCCTGGCGTGCTGGGAGCCAGGCAAGAGGGCCAGGGCAGCTGCCGGCCCTGGAGCTTACTCCAGAGAGCATACATCTTTTGCTGCCTGTCCTGCCCTTTCTCCTTTGCCTCCTCCTGGTTGAGGGTGCGGTGAGAGGGTCAGGCTGGGATGACACAGGCCTTCCCCTCAAAGTATCCTCCTAGCTCAGCCCCACTGTCACTGTCACCGCTTCCCCGTCCCCCCCAGACAGGGACGTGCATCGCTTGGTGTTCCCGGCCGTGGGGCCGCAGCATGCCGGAGTCTACAAGAGTGTCATCGCCAACAAGCTGGGCAAAGCTGCCTGCTATGCCCACCTGTACGTCACAGGTGAGACAGGCACCTGCCTGGGTCGCTGTGTCCATAGCCTGCCTGCAGTCCTTCTCGGGGGTTGTGCAAGGGAGGGGCCTCCACGCCAGCTCCCTTCCCCTCCACCCCTGTGTCTGAGCCCGCGGCCACCAGCCCCTGCCCCAAAGCCTGGTGACCCTGTGGAGCTGTGAGGCTCTGAAGGACCCACGGGCCTCCGACCTGTGCCTTTCAGATGTGGTTCCAGGCCCCCCCGATGGTGCCCCGCAGGTGGTGGCTGTGACCGGGAGGATGGTCACACTCATGTGGAACCCGCCCAGGAGTCTGGACATGGCCATCGGTGGGTCAGGGCCATGCGGGGCTATGGGTGGGGACGGGGTATGGCCACAACTGGCTCAGGCAGCAGCTCCAAGGGAGCTGAGCCCCAGTAGCATGTGGTGAGGGGTGGGAGTGGATGGAACTCAGGGGGCATGGCCAGGAATAGCTGTGCCACCTTCTGCTTGGTGGAGGAGGCCCTCGCCTTGGGGCAGGAGAAGAGACACAGGCACCTCCCTGTCTCAGGGGGACTGTGGGTGCCGCTCTTGTAACCCCCACCTTCCCTTGTCCAGAATCTTTTCCTCTGCTGTGCCTCAGGCAGCAAGGAAACTGCAAAACACGAGGTCTGGCTCCCTGCAGCCCGTAACCGGTCCCTCACTGGCTCTGAGGGTGGCCAGACAGTGACTGGCCGAGAGCAGGTGGGGAGGCAGAGAGCAACAGGAGAACCTATTAGGCCTGCACAGCAGACCAGGGAGTCCCAGGGTCCCCAGCCAGCTGGATGTGGCTGGTGCGGTGGGGGTGGGGTGCCATCCCAGCACATCAGCCTCTAGCAGCTGCCTCCCCCCGCCAGACCCGGACTCCCTGATGTACACCGTGCAGCACCAGGTGCTGGGCACCGACCAGTGGACAGTGCTGGCCACGGGCCTGCAGGAGCCAGGGTGGGCGGCCACGGGACTGCGGAAAGGGGTCCAGCACATCTTCCGGGTCCTGAGCATAGCTGGCAAGAGCAGCAGCAAGCCCTCACCGCCCTCGGAGCCCGTGCAGTTACTGGAGCGAGGTGAGCCCAGGCGCCCCCTGGGGGTGGCAGTGGGGGGTGCTGGGCCGGAGCCTTGTAGAGGCTGCAGGGCTGGTCTGGACTTGATAACTGAGGCGGAACCCTGTGGCCGGGAGGGACCCCGGCCCCGCAGGGTGCTCCCTTCTTGCTTTGAAAGCAGCAGGGCACTGGGGGCCGTGGAAGCTGGGGGATTCAGACAAGCTGGGCTCCAGCTCTCTTGCCTCTGCCGCTTCCTGGCTGTGCTGCCTGGACAAACTGCTAACCCACCCCGAGCCTCAGCTTCCTCATCCGTTAAAGGGAGCCAGGTGGTGGTTGGCGGTGTTGAAGGAGCAGCAGGTGCCACGGGGCTGCTGTGAACCCCGGCACACAGCCTGCGTTCTCCCCTTCCCAGGCCCGCCCCTGGAGGAGGCCCCCGCCGTGCTGGACAGACCAGACGTCGTGTATGTGGTAGAGGGACAGCCTGCCAGTGTCACTGTCACCTTCAACCGTGTGGAGGCCCAGGTCGTCTGGAGGAGGTAGGGCCCTTGCCCCCAGTGTGTGACAGCCCGGCCTCGCTGGGCCTCTTTGCAAGGGTGGCCTCCCTGTCGTGTGTCCCCAGCTGCCGAGGGGCCCTCCTGGAGGCCCGGGCAGGGGTGTACGAGCTGAGCCAGCCGGATGACGACCAGTACTGTCTTCGGATCTGCCGGGTGAGCCGCCGGGACCTGGGGCCCCTCACCTGCACTGCCCGCAACCGCCACGGCACGCAGGCCTGCTCGGTCACCCTGGAGCTGGCAGGTGAGTGACACTGGGCCACCTTCTCGGTCCTGCCTCTGAGGCCCACGGCTCTCCCCCTCCCACCTCTAGCTGCACACACCCACTGCCACTGCTGGGAATCCAATCCCATGTTCTCCCTCTCAGCCTGCCCTTCCAGGGCTGTAGCAGTAACTCTAGCAGTAACGATGCTAATGAGATGCTTATTGAGCACCTAGTGTATGCCAGGCTCAGCATAAATCACCTTCAGTGTTCATATCCCTGTCGTGAGATGGGGTTGGTTATTATCCCCATTTTATAGATGAGGAAAGTGAGGCTCAAAGAGCCAAGTAAGCAGCCTAGGTCATTCAGCCTAACAAGTGCAGGAGCTGGGCTCAACTCTGATGTCCAACTCCAAAGGCAGCGCGTGCTGCTCGCGCAACAGGAAGGAGCCTTTCAGATGTGGCCAGCAGAGGAGCAGCGAGTTAGTTAGAAATTGCAAAAGCCCGTGAGGGCGTCGCATCACCAGGCTCTGGGCTCGGAGATCCCAACTGCCCTTCTGAGGGAGCCGCTTTGCACAGCCACCCTCCCCCACAAGCCTTTGCGACTAAGACCCCTCTTTGGAAACTCTCCTCTAGCCACGTGGCTCTCCAGGCAGCAGGTAGTAATTGTTTTGTTTTCCTGTTTGCTAATTAACTCTGGACACATGCAGCCGCCACTCAGAACTTCAGATCCACACGAGCTGAGCAGCGGTCACCTACTGAGTTGATCCAAGTCCAGTGAAAAGCAAGAAAAAGGGACATTTTAGTTAGCACGGGCAATCGTACAGGAAAATGGGCATTTCTGGCACTCAAAAAAAAAATCATTGATGTTCACACCCCTGAAACCTTTCAGAGCTTTGAGTTTCACAGACCCTAGAGAACAGGGAAGAGAGGGACCAGGGGAGGCAGCGGGGTGGGGGAGGAAGGCGTGGTGGGGGGTGGGATCCTCTGGGCCCAGGATGCTGTCCCTTCTATGAGTCTTCCTTCTTGCCCACCCTCTGCCCCTACCCCTGTCACTTCCTACTGAGCCACCAGCTCGTTCTTGGACAGTGCCACCTGCACGACTCTTTTCTCTCCAGCTACAGGAGGAGCCCGGGGACCTGGGGAGGCCCTGGCCCCAATAGCCCTACAGCCTCACTGGCTGGGACAGTACTTAGAGTGGCTGTGTCCCAGCCAGCCAGAGCTAAAATGAGCCTGGAGCTTGTATGAACCCTGCCTCCCACCAGGCCCTGCCTTCTGATCTCTCCCAGCGGGACAAGTCGGTGGCAGTGCCTGCACCTCCACATCTGCCCCAGGCAACGTCTTCCCCACTCCCATCTCGGCCTCTGCTGCTGTCTGCAACAAAGCGAGTGGAGGATGGGGAAATAAATAGGTGGTGTTCTGATCGCGGCCACACCCCTGCTCCCCTGAAAGCCCAGATCCTCAAATGTGCTGGGGAGGGAGACACCTAGCGGCCATCAGCTCCTTAGCAAAGCCAAAGCAATGCATATTTCTCCAGCGTGAGATGCATTTTTCTCCGTGGTACCAGGAAATAATGTGGCCACATGACGTGTGCAGAGAAAACAGGCACAGCCACTTGTGGGAGAACCAAGCTAAGAGTCAGTTTCTAGATTGTTCTGTTGAGAGAGACAGAGCGGGCGAGAGATCTTCCATCCACTGTTTCACTCTCCAAATGGCCACAATGAAGCCAGCAGCTTCTTCTGGGTCTCCCACATGGGTGACAGGGGCCCAAGCACTTGGACCATGCTCTGCTGCTTTTCCCAGGCCATTAGCAGGGAGCTGGATCTGAAGTGGAGCAGCCAGGACTCGAACCGGCACCCATGTGGTGGCTTAACCTTCTACGCCACAGTGCCAGCCTTTTCCTCCCCCATCAAATATTTAAATAAGATTCCAAGAGAATCCAGAATCCAGGCTGTTCAGGAACTTAATTTTGGGTCATAGACTGAGCAGCCTGCAGCAGCCACGTAGTGGTCGAATAGGGGAAGCAAGGGAGTGGGACTGTGAGTGAGGCAATCACCCACAGGGGGCAGCCTTGAGCCGCTCGGCGCAGGCTGATTAATGCAGGCAGGGAAGCAGCTCAGAATGGCCAGTCCTGATTTTTCAAGAGAGGCAGGAAATCCAGATTTCTTTTGTGTGTGGAAATCTCCTAATTTCAAAGCTGGCAAGCGAACAATGAGGGTCAAACAGAGCAAGCCTGCACCTCGCGACAGTTTCTCTGCAATTTGGAAAACATCACGTTGGGATTACAAGGAGGGCGCGTGGTCCAGGCGAGGAACTGCGTCCCGAGGGGGCGGGCTGGGGGCTCAGCTTGCTCTGCCTGAGCTGCTGCTGATGAGGAATTTGGAGAGGGGCTGAGGAGGCGGGCCCTGGGGACAATGACAAATCGCTGTGTGTTGCAGAGGCGCCTCGGTTTGAGTCCATCATGGAGGATGTGGAGGTGGGGGCCGGGGAGACGGCCCGCTTTGCCGTGGTGGTCGAGGGGAAACCCCTGCCGGACATCATGTGGTACAAGGTCAGAGGGTGACCTTGCAGGCTGTGGAGGGGAGTCCTAGCCTGGGGCTGTCTGGGAGCCTGGGAGCCCACGCAGGAGGAGGAAGCAGGGACCAGGGGCCAGTTGAAGTATGCAGGGCTCCCCGAGGGAATGAGAGGAGGAGCTGAGCTGGGTCCTGGGGGGGTTGGGGGGGGTGGGGAAGAGGGTGGGGCCTGGCAGAGAGGCTGTGGGCCTGCACTGGAAATGTGGCTGGCTCCCCGCCTGGCGGAGGCAAGGCCAGGCCTGGGCTGCAGCTGACACCCAGCTCTGCAGGACGAGGTGCTGCTGGCCGAGAGCAACCATGTGAGCTTTGTGTACGAGGAGAACGAGTGCTCCCTGGTGGTGCTCAGCACGGGGGCCCAGGACGGGGGTGTGTACACCTGCACGGCCCGGAACCTGGCGGGCGAAGTCTCCTGCAAAGCAGAGCTGACTGTGCAGTCAGGTGGGCTGGGTTCCGGGGCCCTTCCCAGAGACGTGATGGGAGCCCCCACCCTGTTAGGAAGCACCCGGCCTTTCCCTCTGCCCGCCCAGTATCCCCACCATGGGCCCCAACATTCGCCCCCTCCCCCTCCCTCCTCAGGCCCTGTCCCTTTCTTACCTTCCACCTAACACCAGGCTGTCTCCCCACCAGCTCAGCCAGCCATGGAGGTCGAGGGGGTCAGGGAAGACGAGGAGCACCGGGGGCGGAGACTCAGCGACTTCTATGACATCCACCAGGAGATCGGCAGGTGTGGGGGTCTGGGTGGGAGCTGCTGCTGTCGGGGTCCCCAGGACCAGGCGGGAGGGGGTGTGTGGAGGCCCACGGCTGCAACATCGCTGAGCCCTGCCCCCTCCCTGTGCCACCAGGGGCGCCTTCTCCTATCTGCGTCGCGTGGTGGAGCGCAGCTCTGGCCTGGAGTTTGCCGCCAAGTTCATCCCCAGCCAGGCCAAACCCAAGGCGTCAGCCCGGCGCGAGGCCCGGCTGCTGGCCCGGCTCCAACATGACTGTGTCCTCTACTTCCATGAAGCCTTCGAGAGGCGCCGGGGACTGGTCATTGTCACCGAGCTGTATCCTAGGACAGGCTGGGGAGCGGAGGGGGTGGTGGTGCCATGTCTGAGTGTCAGATCCCTTTAACAGCCAATCGGCAACCTGCCTTACAGTTTACAAGATGGTCCTGTTGACAGGAGAGGTCAGTCTGGAAACTTCCATGAAAACCAGCATTTATTAGCTTCAACTCACATAGCATTGAATGCGTGCCTGGCAATCTTCTAGGAGTTTGACAGAAACCTATTTCAACCTCACCCAACAAAATCCTGCTGCAGTCTGGAGAGGAAATGTTAGCCCCTTTGTACAGTTGAGGGCACCTAGGCTCAGAGAGGTTTAGTGACTTGCCCAAGACCCACAGCCAGGGAGAACGCAACAGGGCTGTCCCTCGGGGCACTCCTGTGCCCAGGGGAGGGTGGAGGCGCTGGCAGGGGAAGGAGAGCCCTGTCCCGAGCTGGAGCCTGCCCTGAGCCCTGGGGTGGGCCAGGCGCTCGGCACTGTCACCATTCTCCTTGATCCTGGACACAGCTGCACAGAGGAGCTGCTGGAGCGAATGGCCAGGAAACCCACCGTGTGTGAGTCTGAGGTGAGGGCAGTGGGTGGCAGGGGCCAGGCTGGGCACCAGCCTTCACCCGCCTGGGCTCTGAGAACCGACAGGTGGGTCCCGGCCATGCCATCTGTGCCACCAGGAAGCCAGGGTGGTGGCAGGGAGCATTGTGAGAGCAGCAGAGGGCCTGAGGCCAGACCCCAACTCCTGGGGACGTGGGCCATCGCCTCCAAATCCCAGCACACCCACCGCAGCCCCCCAACTCTGCACTTCCCAGTCTTCTTGTCATCAACATTCCCCAAACGGTTCTCCTGGAAGGAGCCCCACTCAGACTCCACTCATCGCTCGGCACTCCTGCCATGGAGGGCCGTGCAAGTTGTGCCCTGCACAGTTCCACAATAACAGACATGGCTCCTGCCTGCAACTCGCTGTGCCCAGCCTGTGCAGCTGGACATGCACACAGTAGCCTGCATCCTTGCAATCCTGAGCCTGTGTCTCAAACTCTTCCACGAGGCTTCTGAAGGCCAGTCCTGGACATGGCCTGACCACTCGCCCCAGCCCTGGTGATGAGCGAACATGGTACCACACCCTATCCCCAAGGACTCTGGGCACCCTGTCTCTACAGATCCGGGCCTATATGCGGCAGGTGCTGGAGGGAATTTGCTACCTGCACCAGAGCCATGTGCTGCACCTGGATGTCAAGGTGAGGTGGGGAGCTGAGGGCAGGCCTGTGGTGAAGCCAAGAAGGGGCCTGTCACCCCCTTTACTCAGCTCCCACACCTCGCCTTGGGTCTTGCAGCCTGAGAACCTGCTGGTGTGGGACGGGGCCGAGGGGGAAGAGCAGGTGCGCATCTGTGACTTTGGGAACGCCCAGGAGCTGACTCCAGGGGAGCCCCAGTACTGCCACTACGGCACACCTGAGTTCGTGGCACCTGAGATCGTCAACCAGAGCCCAGTGTCTGGAGTCACAGACATCTGGTAATGCTGGCATGCTGGGCCTGCACTGGGCGGGGGACTCAGGCAGAGAGGAGCCGTACTCAGCCTGGGTTCCTTCTCTTGACAGTCGGCTGGGGGCAGCCCTCACAGGGTCTCCTGCCCCTCATCAGTCAAGGCTGGCCCAGTCACTCAGATCCAGGGCTCCCTCTCTGCAGCCACCGCGCCTCCAGTGAGGCCAGAATGGGCTTCTCTGGGATTCCTGTGCCAGCCTGCCATGACCCCTAAAACCCCCGACTTCTCCGGGCACGTGTGGACCCTGGAGCATAAGGTCCTCCGTGCAGGAGAGAGGGAGGCACTCCTGGGTCCGTTGTTTGCGCTGTTTGCCACTCCGGGGCCCATTGTCCGGACTAGCATGGCAGGGAGCTGTTCACTTCCAGCAGGAGGTGCGCTGTCTTCTTACCCACCCACTCTCCTTTCCCCACAGGCCCGTGGGCGTCGTTGCCTTCCTCTGGTAAGGACCCCTGCAGGCCCACCCCTGACACATGCAGGGCCCGCAGCCCACCCCTCCTCTTCCACACCCCATGCTCCTTCCTGCACTGCAGGGGGCTTCCTGTGCATGAATGCAGATGCCTGGGTTTGCATGTCCACGCTGTGTCCCCCACCACGCCCCTTCACCAGAGGCAGGCCCAGTGCCTGGGGAGAGGCCAGCGCAGGCTCCGTGCCGCTCTGTCCAAAGCACCCAGAGGCCTGGACTGGGAGCGGGACAGGCAGGAGTCAGGAAGCTTTGGCTTCTTGCCCAGATTCGCCCAGTCTCTGCTGCCCTGGGCCTGGCCCTGTGCCCCCGCTGGCATCCCCCGTGGTCTCTGCCTCAGTCCCAGGTCCCTGCCCGCCTCTCACAATGGCCCTGTCCACGCCCCGCAGCCTGACCGGCATCTCCCCGTTTGTGGGGGAGAACGATCGCACGACCCTCATGAACATCCGGAACTACAACGTGGCCTTCGAGGAGAACACGTTCCTGAGCCTGAGCCGGGAGGCCCGGGCCTTCCTCATCAAAGTGCTGGTGCAGGACCGGCTGTGAGTGCGAGCCCCACCGCTACCTGTGGAGGTCCCCAGGCCCTCCTGTCTGCTCCTTCCAAGCCTCTGCGCTCGGACATGCACACCCCTAACTTCCTTAGAGGCCCCATTTTCTCAAACATTGGTTGAATGAGTGAATGATAAATTGCTTCTTACTCCTCATCCCTTTACAGACGACCTACCGCGGAAGAGACCCTGGAGCATCCCTGGTTCAAAGTGAGTCTAGCCCATTTTTTGAGTACCTACTATGTGCAGTAACCAGCATGAGCATTTTATAGGTGGAGATCTAGCAGCTGTATAAGAGCTTTGCCAAGGACAGTAATAGTACTCCCATTTTGTTGATCAAGAAACTAAGGCTCAAATTGGGATCAAATCAGGGCATAGTGGACTCCAAGGCACGGGCCTGGACCTCCATCCTGGGGGTCTTCACTGGGGGTCTCCTGGTGCTGGACACCAGCCTGTGTTTGTGTCCTGGCCTGGTCCCACACACGATGGTGGGTGGGTGGGTGGCCTGGCTGGTTCAGCCCCTCTCTTAGGAGCCCCATGTGGGCAGGGTTCTCACTGGGCACCTCAGGGCACAGGCCAGGGGTGAGGTATGCGATGGTCAGCAAACCATTCCAGAAAGAGCACCTGTGTAAACTGCCCATGGACCATCGTGCTGGGCCAGCGGCAGGCTGAGCTCATGCTGGGATCAGTCCTTGCAGTGAGGGGCCTGCCCCCACCCCTGCTGCAGCCAGAACAAGGTCCAGGAGCCTGGACAGGTGGCTGAGGGCAGCATGTATCTTGGTCTGGGCCACCGAAGTCCAGACACTTGCGGTGCTGGCCCTGCATGGAGGAGCTCACTGGGGAGCTGACAGCACAGACTCCCTGAGCAGTTGGTACACTTGGAGCCCTGGTGTCAGCTCTCCTGGGGGTCAGCATGTGTATATGCTGGCTGAGGGGACTGCCAGCCGCCCAGGCCCAGTGCAGCTCTGTCCACTGTGTCCCCTGGACTTTGTCCCTCCATCGCCAAGCCTCGAGGGTCTGGGTGACAGTTGTCCCTCTTTCCCCGGGATGCAGACCCAGGCAAAGGGCGCAGAGGTGAGCACGGATCACCTGAAGCTCTTCCTGTCCCGCCGGCGGTGGCAGGTGAGTTGGGCCCCCACCTTGCCCCTGTCCTTTCCACACCGTCTCCCTCTGGCCACGCCCTTCCTAGCTTACGCCCTTGGCACCTGCCTGCTCCTCCATCTCCCTGCTTGTTATCGTCTGAGTTCTCAGCTTTCCCCCGGAGGTCTGACCCTCTGCCAGCCTTAGGCCTCCTTCCCCGACCTCTGGGCTGGGCCTGGGTGGGCCAACCCCAGGCGGACATCCCTTGGTCTGACTCTAGTACCCTGTCTCCAGCGCTCACAGATCAGCTACAAGTGCCACCTGGTGCTGCGCCCCATCCCTGAGCTGCTGCGGGCGCCCCCAGAGCGGGTGTGGGTGGCCATGCCTCGGAGGCCACTCCCCAGCGGGGGTCTCTCATCTTCCTCGGACTCTGAAGAGGAGGAGCTGGAAGAACTGCCCTCCGTGCCACGCCCCCTGCAGCCGGAGTTTTCGGGTTCCCGGGTGTCCCTCACCGACATTCCTACCGAGGATGAGGCCCTGGGGACCCCAGAGGCTGGGGTAGCTACGGCCACCCCCATGGACTGGCAAGAGCAAGGAAGGGCTCCCGCTCCTGACGAGGAGGCCTCCAGCCCTCAGGCCCTCCCCTCCCCAGGCCTCGAGCCCCCGGCTGGGACCAGCCCCAGGCGGGGAGAGCTGCGCAGGGGCAGCTCTGCCGAGAGCGCCCTGCCCCGAGCCGGGCCGCGGGAGCTGGGCCGGGGCCTGCACAAGGCGGCGTCTGTGGAGCTGCCGCAGCGCCGCAGCCCCAGCCCGGGGGCCACCCGCCTGGCCCGGGCAGGCCTGGGGGAGGGTGAGTACGCCCAGAGGCTGCAGGCTCTGCGCCAGCGGCTGCTGCGCGGAGGTCCCGAGGGCGGCAAGGTCAGCGGCCTCAGGGGCCCCCTGCTGGAGAGCCTGGGCGGCCGTGCCCGGGACCCCCGAATGGCGCGAGCCGCCTCCAGCGAAGCAGCGCCCCAGCACCAGCCCCCGCCCGAGACCCGGGGCCTGCAAAAGAGCAGTAGCTTCTCACAGGGGGAGGCGGAGCCCCGGGGTCGGCACCGCCGCGCGGGGGCGCCGCTCGAAATCCCCGTGGCCAGGCTCGGGGCCCGCAGGCTGCAGGAGTCCCCCTCCCTGTCTGCCCTCAGCGAGGCGCAGCCATCCAGCCCGGTGCGGCCCAGCACCCCTAAATCCGGCGCCCCCAAGCCTGCAGAGCCTTCTGCCACCGAGCCCAGTGATGCGCCCCAGCCCGCCCAGAGGGCCCCAGAGCCCAGGCCCGAAGTAGTCAGGGTCTCCAAGCCCTCGCAGGCCCCCGTGGCCCTGCAAACCCCAGCGCTGCCCCTCACGCCCTATGCCCAGATCATGCAGTCGCTCCAGCTGTCCGGCCACGCTCAGGGCGCCCCGCAGGGCCCTGCCGCGCCTCCGGCCGAGCCGAAGCCCCACGAGGCCGTGTTCGCCAGGGTGGCCTCCCCGCCCCCGGGAGCCCTCGAGAAGCGCGTGCCTTCCGCCGGGCCTCCCTCGGCGCTCATCGAGAAAGCGCCGGTCCCCACGGTGCCGCCCAGACCAGGCAGCAGCCTCAGCGGGAGCATCGAGAACGTAGAATCAGAGGCCGTGTTCGAGGCCAAGTTCAAGCGCAGCCGCGAGTCGCCCCTGTCGCGGGGGCTGCGGCTGCTGAGCCGCTCGCGCTCAGAGGAGCGCGGCCCCTTCCGCGGTGGCGAGGAGGAAGACGGCATATACCGGCCCAGCCCAGCGGGCACCCCGCTGGAGCTGGTGCGACGGTCCGAGCGCTCGCGCTCCGTGCAGGACCTCAGGGCTGTCGGGGAGCCTGGCCTCGTGCGCCGCCTCTCGCTGTCTCTGTCCCAGCGGCTGCGGCGGACCCCGCCCGCGCAGCGCCACCCGGCCTGGGAGGCGCGCGGCGGGGACGGGGAGAGCTCGGAGGGCGGCAGCTCGGCGCGGGGCTCCCCGGTGCTGGCGGTGCGCAGGAGGCTCAGCTCCACGCTGGAGCGGCTGTCCAGCCGGTTGCAGCGCAGCGGCAGCAGCGAGGACTCGGGCGGCGCATCTGGCCGCAGCACGCCACTGTTCGGACGGCTGCGTAGGGCCACGTCCGAGGGCGAGAGTCTGCGGCGCTTCGGGCTCCCGCACAACCAGCTGGCTGCTCAGGCCGGGGCCGCCACTCCCTCGGCAGAGTCTCTGGGCTCCGAGGCCAGCGCCACGTCGGGCTCCTCAGGTGAGGAGTGGCAGGTGCAGAGAGTTGAAGCGGATGTGGTGCCCTGGAGGGAGCTTCCGGGAAGTGGTGGGGGCTGGGGACACCCACCTGCAAGTGGCTGCAGTGGGGTTGGAGGCCCCGAGGGTGGGGTTGGCAGGGTGGAGGCTGGGCTGGGGATGCTGAGAGCTGAGCTGGCTGGGCAAGCGCTTATGGGCCCGGGTCTTCGCAGCTCCAGGGGAAAGCCGCAGCAGGCGCCGCTGGGGTCTCTCGCGGCTGAAGAAGGACAAGGGTTTATCACAGCCAAACCTGACTGCCAGCGTCCAGGAGGACTTGGGTCACCCGTATGTGCGTAGTGAGTCAGGTAAGAGGCCTGCTACTAGGACGAGGCGGGGGTGTTTGGGAGCTGCTGCTGGGCGGGGCCCCCACCACCACCACTACCACCACCACCACCAGGGTGGGGGGCCCCCCTCCCAGCACCAGGAAGTCATGACTGAGCACCAAGCGCTGCCTCCATGGAGCCTGGAAGGAGCCTAGAGTCAGGAAAAATAGCACAGCAAATAACAGCAGCCGCTGCCACTCATTAGCAAAGCCAGGGGTCCCGTTAAGCACTGCCCAGTCGCAGCCTCCTTCGGTTCTGCAGCCTAGCTTAGGACGCCTTCTCATCATCGTCCCTATCTTCCAGGCGAGGAGGAAACAGGCAGAGTGCTGTGATGCGCTGTAGCTTGTCCGAGCCTCAGAGCTAGGAAGCAGAGCAGCTGGGGTTGGGACGTGTGACCCATGGCAGCCCAGTGCCAGGGTGGCTTTGGGGCACCAAGCTTAGGCCTGTCTTTGGCCTCATCTCTTGTGGGAAAATCCTGGATGGTTAGTGTGACGACACAATTTTGAAATCGCTCGGGCTAGGGCTCCCCACCCCCTTCAGGTGCGTGAGTGCTTGCGTGTACACCCCAAGATACTCACTTTCTCTCCCAGCCTAGAGAACCAGTCTGGACTGTGCCCTCAGTTCTCCATTTCCCTATGGTGCTGAACACCTGCCGCCACTCCCAGGCTCTCCTTGTCCCAGCAGAGAGAGACACACCAGCACCAAAAAGCAGCCTGCAGGGCTCTTTGCTGGGGCTGGGGGAGGGGGGAGTGCCTTGGTCTGTTTCTTGCCCGAGTGTCTCGGGGCCACCCAGCCCCCCCACCCCCATGCCTGAAAAGGCCTTCATGCAAAGGCTTTGAGGGGCAGGCGAGGAGCCGGCCACCCAGCCAGGCTGCAGGCTGGATCTGCAGAAGCCACCAGCCCATCCTCCGGGTCTCCTGGGGGCTCCGGCCTTGCCCAGCTGGCCTTGACCAGGACCTTGGGAGCTGGGGTGGGAGGCCAGCTGATGGGGTGAGTGGGGAGAGCAGCCAGCAGAGAGAGGCCTGGGGACAGCTGACCCCTTCCCACCTGGGGCCTCCCTCCCAGCTCCGTTTTGCTTGTGCAGCTGATTTCCTGCCAAGGCAGCAGCAACTCCTGACCTCCTCCTTGCCCGCTGTCCCACGTCCGCTTTACCAGCTAGAGCCGGCCCTGGGGGAACAGGGCTGAGGCTGACGGAGCTGGCCTGGCCCACCTTTCACCTCTCCTCCTGGCTCCCCTCCATGCCCCCCTACCCAGTATCGCACTTGGTCTGAAGGCAGCCACTGGTGAAAATATGCTCACGCCATATTGTGGGGGCTTCAGCATGTGACCCCTCCTGGGAGAGCAGTAGGGCACAGTGGGAAGTCGGGGGAACACGTTGCCGCCTCTCCTGGATGGCTCACCCCCACTCCCACTCATCTTAGTTCTTCAGACAGACACAGCTGGGCCTCTCAGGGTCTCTTGGGTGAGAATCACCCCCACCCCAACCGCCATCCCAAGAGGCCAAGTTCATATTGGGATTTTCCTAAAGCGTCATTCTCAGGGTCACAAGCTCCAACCCCCGTGGCACTAAGGAGCCCCATCCTCAGGCCTGCCAGAGGCGAAGTCCCCAGCCGGCTATGGAGACCGCATCTCTGCTTTCCTGAACAGCCTTTTCCTCTGAGGCCTCTCTACAGGACATGTCAAGGACATAATAACAACATCAATAAACACTAATACTTAGGAGCACTTCTTGTATGTCAGATGCATGCTAAGCAATTCACAGCCCTCCGAGTTCTGCTAGCAACCCTCTGAGCTTGGGGTTATCATTATCGTTCTCAATGTGCAGAAATGGAGCCGCTGACCGAGTAAATGATAAGGTCATGCAGGGTCTGTCCCTTGCCCCCCCAACCTTCCCCCCCCCGCCCCACCAGAGGTCTGGCCACTAAGTGTGTGGAAGGTCTGGGAGCCCCTGCGCAGATCCCAGGTGAGAAGAGGGGCAGGGAGGCTGGCGCTCATCTGGGGTTCACCCACAGTGTGCCTGGACTTCAGATCCTTCGAGAGCAGTCAGGACTCGTACCGGCTCCTGTATGGGATGCGGGAGCTGCAGACGGAGGCTTAACCCACTGTGCCCCAGCACCGGCCCCCAGATCCTTTGAGACTGAATGCTGGGACGGCACGTCCTCTGTCCAAACCCATCTCAGCTCAAGCCGCCCGCTCTTTTCTCCTGGTCCTCATCCCTTGTGCTGGGGTACCCCAGAGCAGGTAGACGTTGCAGGATCCTCCCCGTTCTTGGCATTCCGTATGACTATTTTATCTAAGAAAGGCTTATAGACTGCTTACTGCTCTGCCCTAAATGGTTTACAAGCAAAGGAGCGAGTTACCAAGCATCTTGGCTAGTGCGAAGGAAAGAAAGTTCTACACACAGCAGGGGCCTGAGGACAGTGGTGCTCGCTCCAAAGAAAATTCGCTGAGGACTGAGGCTCGGCGTGGGGTTCCATGTTCGTCTGCTTCCTGCTGGCTGTGCCAGTGCTCAAGTGCATCCTCCCTCCCTGGGAGGGTGTCAGTGAGCCAGGGTCCCCCAGACAGACGGCAGTCTTTGCTCTCCCTCCAGACTTCCCCCCAGTCTTCCACATCAAACTCAAGGACCAGGTGCTGCTGGAGGGAGAGGCAGCCACCCTGCTCTGCCTGCCCGCGGCCTGCCCTGCACCCCGCATCTCCTGGATGAAAGGTAAGGAGGTTACAGAGAAGGGGCTGGGAGAGGCCAGGGCCTGGGCTGAACATGGCTGAGGGATGCTGGGGTGGAGGGCCAGTGGGAGTGCCTAGACAAGCACCCCTCACTCAGCAGCCCCTCTGGCTCCTGCTCACCCACAGACAAGCAGTCTCTGCACTCAGAGCCCTCAGTGGTTATCGTGTCCTGCAAAGACGGGCGGCAGCTGCTAAGCATCCCCCGGGCAGGCAAGCGCCATGCCGGCCTCTACGAGTGCTCAGCCACCAACGTCCTAGGCAGCATCACCAGCTCCTGCACCATCGCCGTGGCCCGTGAGCCTGGGGCAGGGTCTCGGGCTGGGGGAGGGGACGGGGAAATGGTGGGACAGAGGGTGATGGGCCCTCTGCTGGGGCTGGGGGCTCCCTGGGACTATCGCCCTCTCGCTGCCAGGTGTCCCAGGGAAGCTGGCTCCTCCAGAGGTGCCCCAGACCTACCAGGACACGGCGCTGGTGCTGTGGAAGCCAGGAGACAGCCGGGCCCCTTGCACGTACACACTGGAGCGGCGGGTAGATGGTAAGGGACGGGGCAGGATGGGGTGGCGGTGGCAGAGAGAGGAGCTTGGGGAGGCGAGTGCCCTCCAGGGCAGAAGTCTCCTCCTGGAGCTCTTCTCAGGTGGTCCTGGGGGCTTGGGGCTCATCCACTCCCCCCTGCTGCCTGCAGGGGAGTCTGCTTGGCACCCCGTGAGCTCAGGAATCCCCGACTGTTACTACAACGTGACACACCTGCCCGTCGGCATGACCGTGAGGTTCCGGGTGGCCTGTGCCAACCGTGCCGGCCAGGGGCCCTTCAGCAACCCTTCCGAGAGGGTCCTCGTCAGGGGCACTCAAGGTCAGTGGGCTGGCGAGGCTTTGGGAGAAGGAAGGGAACCCTGAACCCAGGGTCCACCCTGTGCCTGACTCCCTGATGGTCACTTTGCTTCCTCTTAGAGTCTCCAGCTCTGCCGTCTGCTGTCCACCAAGACGCCCCTGTTACCTCAGGGCCAGCCAGGGCCCCGCCTTCTGACTCTCCTACCTCACTGGCCCCTACCCCAGTGCCCCCGTCAGTCACTCTCAGCCCCCCATCTGCGCCCACCTCTCCCAACCAGACCTTGTCCTCACTCAAGGCTGTGGGTCCACCACCCCAAACCCCCCCACGAAAGCACAGGGGCCTGCAGGCCACCCGGCAAGCAGAGCCCACTCCATCTAGCACCCAGGTCACCCCAAGTGAGCCCAAGCCTTCAGTCCCTGACGCTGGGAGCCCGACCCCAGCCCCCACCCCTCAAGGGGCTAAACCAGCGTCTTCCCGTACTCCGCTCTATATGGTCACTTCCTTTGTGTCTGCACCCCCAGCCCCTGAGCCCCCAGCCCCTGAGCCCCCTCCTGAGCCCATCAAGGTGACCGTGCGGAGCCTCAGCCCGGCCAAGGAGGTGGTGGGCTCCCCGGGGGGCGGTCCTCCCAGCTCTCCCAGGCCCGAGGGCACCGCTCTCCGACAGGGCCTCCCCCAGAAGCCCTACACCTTTCTGGAGGAGAAGGCCAGGCAAGCAGGGCTGGGGAGGGGAAGGAGGACGAGGCGCGAGAGGGCTGGGATGTGGGGAGTGGGGGGAGACCGGGCGGCTGGGCTGGGGACTCGGAACTGAGCTCCAGGCATCGCTTGTTGGCCATGTGGTCTCCACCACTCTGAGACGGAGGCTCTGCGGTATCATCACCATTTCACAGATGAGAAAGCAGAGAAAGCACTTTCTCACAGATGAGAAAGCAGAGAAAAAGTTATGGGGTTTCCCTAAGGTGCGCGGGTGGAGCTGGAACCCTGGTTCCTAGGGGTGAACTCTTGTCCCCAGGAGTCCCTGCTGCCCCCTTAGCTCTCACAATGCGAGTGTCCCCTCCTGCCTGCTGAGCCTGTGGTGTCCCCCACACACGCACAGGGGTCGCTTTGGTGTGGTGCGGGCGTGCCGGGAGAATGCCACAGGCCGAACATTCGTGGCCAAGATCGTGCCCTACGCGGCTGAGGGCAAGCGGCGGGTCCTGCAGGAGTACGAAGTGCTGCGGACGCTGCACCACGAGCGACTCATGGCCCTGCACGAGGCCTACATCACCCCTCGCTACCTCGTGCTCATCGCAGAGAGCTGCGGCAACCGGGAGCTCCTCTGTGGCCTCAGTGACAGGTAGCCGGGGGCTCGGCGGGAGCAGAGTGTGAGATCAGGCAGGCTGGGCTGCGATGTCACCTGCTGTGTCCCTGCTCCCCCACCCCACCCCAGGTTCCGGTATTCAGAAGATGACGTGGCCACCTACGTGGTACAGCTGCTGCAAGGCCTGGACTACCTCCATGGCCGCCACGTGCTGCACCTGGACATCAAGCCAGACAACCTGCTGCTGGCCCCTGACAACGCCCTCAAGATTGTGGACTTCGGCAGTGCCCAGCCCTACAACCCCCAGGCCCTACGCCCCCTTGGCCACCGCACCGGCACGCTGGAGTTCATGGGTGAGACAACCAGCTGCCGGCCGTGCTGGGGGGTTGGGGCCCGGCCAAAGGAGCAGCAGCCAGGGTTTGGTCCACTTGGAGTGCTTGCTGTGTGCAGACAATGAACTAAGTGCTTTGTGTGCACTCTCTTTTAAATGACCCTTGCAATATGCCTGCAGTTTGGCATGAAATTATCCCCTGCTCCCCTTTCTACAGAGGGGGCAACAGAGGCACCCTGAAGTTGTGCTGTCCAACCCGACAGCCATAAATGGCAGAGGCAGCATTTGCTAGCGCTGGAAAGACAGGAGAGCCACTTACTATTTTATATAAATAAGGGAAAGCAGCTACCTGCCAAGTGCTTGCATTCGGGAGCTCTGTTCCTTAGAGTCGCTCTTCAAGCCGCACTCACAGATGAGGCAGTGGGGAGCCAGGCAGGCAGGGGAAATCACCCCGCATCCCACAGCCGCCGGAAGGGGCAGGCCTGGGGCTGGGCCAGCTGGCTGACTGCAAAGGCTGTTACCCTCCATGTTGTCTGCATTCTTTGTGAATGGGTGCCCTGGCTTGGGGCTGATCCACAGGAACTGGCACCCCCGGTTCGCAGCCTCTCTGGACTCCTGGGCACCCCACCACGCAGTGCCTGGGTTACTTCCTCAAGTGCCTCCCACGTCTCCTAGGCACCGCCACCCTCTCTGTCCCATGTGCTGGCCCCTGGGGCCTGCTGAGTGGTTGCATCCTTGGTCTGGTGGCCCGGGGCCCAGTCCTGCTCCTGTAGCCCCCAGGGCCTTCCCTGCTCCCCCCTCCCCAGTGGATCAGCGTGGCCTTCTCTCTTGTCAGCTCCTGAGATGGTGAAGGGAGATCCCATCGGCTCTGCGACGGACATCTGGGGAGCAGGTGTGCTCACCTACATCATGTGAGTGCCCCCGGCCCTGCCCAGCCCCCTGGCCCATGTTGGAGCCCCAGAACCCCCCTCTGCCCACACTCTCTGCCCCCATGTCCCTGCCTTCCTGCACAACCTCCCCAAACCTTGCATAACACTGTCCCCTGGATGCCCCCACCATGATGTCCCCCAGGCCTGGGGGTGAGTCTCACCCTCAGTCTCACAAGTCAGCTCAACTCTCTTGTGCACAACAGGCTCAGTGGACACTCCCCCTTCTATGAGCCAGACCCCCAGGAAACAGAGGCTCGGATTGTGGGGGGCCGCTTTGATGCCTTCCAGCTGTACCCCAACACATCCCAGAGCGCCACCCTCTTCTTGCGCAAGGTCCTCTCAGTACATCCCTGGTGAGTGGGCCCTGGCCGGCCGACCTCCTGGGGTTACCTGAGCAGACTGCCTGGGCTCAGCCTGTGCCCAGCTGCCCCTGACTCCTCCCCTGCCACTACCACGCTGCTGTCACTTCTGCTTGGTGGCCCTGCGACCTGCCGCGCAAAGCCCGTAACAGCCCCCGCATGGACAGAATCACCATCCCCATTGCAGAAGGCCGGAACCTGAGCTCCAGCTGCCCCCAGATTGCGCTGTAGGGCTGGGTGGAGGACTGGGAGGCGGGGCTGCGGAAGTGCAGAGCCCACCTGCTCCGGGAGCCCGGCCTCCAGGCTCACCGCCCCGGCTGTGCCTGGCAGGAGCCGGCCCTCCCTGCAGGACTGCCTGGCCCACCCGTGGCTGCAGGACGCCTACCTGATGAAGCTGCGCCGCCAGACGCTCACGTTCACCACCAACCGCCTCAAGGAATTCCTGGGCGAGCAGCGGCGCCGCCGGGCCGAGGCCGCCACCCGCCACAAGGTGCTGCTCCGATCCTACCCTGGCAGCCCCTAGCGAGGGAGCGAGCGAGCAAGAGGCACGGACCACAGCCCAGCCTGGGGCTCCCACTCGGGCTTCCCCACCCACGCCGCGGGACATTCCAGGGCCCACGCTGAGCCGGAATACCACCAGCAGCAGCCTCTGGCCAGGCTATTACCTCACGGACCTGCACCTGCGGGGACAGAGGCCCCCGGGGCTGTGGCCTGATGCCACCCCTGGCCAGAGCCACAGCAGGAGACCCACTGGCCAGGCTGGGCAGGGGAGGGAACAGGAAGAGGGGCAAGAAGGGAATGGAAGGTAAAGAGGAAAAGACATGGAGGGGGAGGGAGGGAGACTCCAGGGGTGGAGGGGCAGGCGGTGCATCTCAGGGAGAAGCAGGGAGGGCGGGCGAGGCTGGAGAGGAGCAAGAGAGGGGGCCCAGGTATCAGGGCAGTGAGTATGGGTGGAGCAGGGGGCAGGACACAGAGATGGTGCCAGGAAGCCAGAGCCAGGATGTGAGAGAGGGTGGGAAAGTGGGCGAGGAGAGGGCCCTCGGGTAGGGGCAGGGTGGGCCAGCTGCAGGCATCCCCGAAAGTGAAGACACAGAGGGCTGGGGCAAGTGGCCCCTCCGCCTGGATCTCTCGTCCTGGGCTGTGGATGCAGCTTTGGGCACCCTGCCGGCCTGAGGACGTCCCCACCACCCCTCCATGGCCTTTGCCCTTCTTCCCATTCGTATTTATTTATTTATTGACTTTCATGAAGTTCTCCCTTCCATCCAACCCCAGTGGCCCGTGTTGTCCTGCCCTTCCTCCCCCTGCCCCGCCCCCGCCACCATCCAGCTGTCTCTGCAGCTCTCTGTCTGTCTGTCACAAGGAGAATAAAAACAGCAAGCCGCAGGACCTGCGTGGTGTCCGGGGAGGGAGGACTGGGTGGATGTGAGCCCCAGGTATGGGACAGTCAACCCCCTCTGAGCTGTTCAGAGCCGAGGCGTGCTCACACGCAGCCGGTGGCATAGCAGCTGACACCTGGTGGCTGCTGGAGGAACCAGGACAGGTCAGGCCCCACCCCCTCGGTGTTGGCTCAGGTCAGCACCCACCGCACGGATGTGTGCGTGCCAGGGTCGACCGTGTCTGGTGTTTGCCGGGGACTGAGGGCCACATCAGCTTGGACCTTCTTGTCCCCATGGCAAGTGAGGACATTTGCTGGGTGCTAAGGCATCCTCACTTTGGCCACTCCCCTGCAGTGCCACCAAATGGTCTCTGGGTCCTAGAACTCAGCTGCTGGACTCTAGAGCAGGACGGGAGAGGGGGCAGGTCTCCAAGTGTCCAGGGGGATCATGCCCCTCTACACACAACACACTCCTTGCAAACTCTCTCCTTGCAAAATGAAAGGAACAAAGCCTCTGGCCAGCAGCCAAAAGTGGGCACTGGTGAGTTGCCAGTGGAGGCAGAGGCCCCTTGGCTCCAGCTTAAACAATGCTTTGCCCTTTCCAGCCTCTCTGGTTTCTCAGAACCCCAGCAGAGAGGCAAGCCCTATCATCATGGAGTAATGGGATACTGAAGCCAGCTGGAAGGGATGAGGGAGACACCTCGCCCACCTGTCATGTCAGTGATGGAGACACACAGTTTGCCCGGGAGAGCCTCCAAGCCCTTCCACACTGCAAGTGTTTTCATATAAAAATGAGGTGCCCGAGCTCATATCTTGATGAATGGTAAAATTCCTCTCCCGTCTCCCCTCTGTCTTGGGCTCCCTTCCCATCTCCATTGGAAATGGCATGTGAACTGCTTGTTCCAAAGCTGCAGGAGCAAAGGTGATTTATGGCAGCAGTGCTGTGTCAAAATGGCTCGGATCAAAAGGTGACAGTGCTGCACACCTGGGCGGGTAGTCACAGAGGATGCAGGCACTGCTCCCACCAGGGGTCACTGAAACCCCGCCCCCCCCCAGCAGTCTGTTGCTCCTATGCACCAGTTTATGCCCCCGAAAAGTGCTTGGGCAGATGGGGGGCTGGGGAGTCAGCGGTAGTGCTCATCTCCAGGGACAGTGCAGACCCCTCAGACCTTCTAGGTCTGGTGGAGGGGATGGAGGGCTACTGTTCTCTTGGCTCTTTCCCGTCCCCTCTTGGTTTAACCTCAAGTTGCCGCCAGGGGGCGCAGTGCAGAAATGGCAATCCTGGGTGGAGTAAGGTGGGTGGGTAGAGGAAGGCGTCCCACGTGGCCCTGTCATGATTGGCTGGATGGACCTTGAAGACCTTGAGGCTACTCTGGCTTCATTCAGGGACACCCCTACAAGCCCCGGCCCCCCTGAAGTGGCATGTTGGGGGAAGGGCATGTTGCAGAGCTGTCCCAGCCGTGAGCTGACTCTTTTGTGGGCTAGGGACTGGTGCTGCCAGGAGGCAGTTGGACAACCCTGACCTGGGAAGGAATGGGGCCTCATCCAGCTGTCCAGCTCTCAGGACGCTGACCTGAGGTGCACCCGGGGCCACTGGGGTTTCCCTCACTGAGCCAGCATCCCAATCACCCTCAGATCCAATGAGGAGTCAGCTTGGATGGGGGGCGGGGAGCTAGGGTCTCAGGGGGCTTGTGGACTGAGATGTGTAAAACCAGGGCCTCACTCTGAGCACCAGCCCATCTTCCTGCAGTCCCACCTGGAAGGTTCTATGCCACCTGCCACCCAGCCAATCAACTGAAGACCCAAAGTCAGCCCTTCCACGGTGAGTCCCAACTGCAGGGAAACTCTGGACACTCCTGTACCCGCTGGGATGTCCTGATCAGGCAGGGAAGGGCAGAGGCTTGGAGCCTCTGTTACAGCCTGGACTCCCCCGTTTGTCATCCAAACCCCAGGTGTCCAAAGCAGCCTCTGCCCAAAAGCTCAGCAGCCCCACCTCCAGGATGTACCCTGGATGTCAACCACCCCAAGGTGCAGAGTGCAGCTTTTGCATCCAGACCCTTTACGGGTGCCACAGGTGAGGGGACCCGTGTGAGCTCTGAGAAAGGAAGGGGTAGAAAAGCCCATTCCTATATTGGGCGGTGGGGCTGCTGAGCAGTGTCGGGAACCAGTTGAGTCACTGGATTTAGCGGAAAGCAGTTACTGAGGTTGATAGGGTGACCAGCAAGAGTGGGTTATTTTATCAGGGTACACAGTTCCTGTCCATCCCTACATAAAGGGTCTGGTGGGCTCAGGGGGCCGGCGGGGCCCCGTGTGTGGGCGGGCGGGAGCTGGGTCGTGGGGGTCCTGGGCCTGATCCCGCCGCGCCTAGGTCTCAGAGGGAGCTGTGCGAGAAGGGGTGGCCGCGGGAGCTGCGGCCGCTGAAAGGCCTGGTGATGATCGCGGGCAGCGCGGCCAAGCCGACTGGCGGCGTTCCTGCCTTCCCGCCCCGGCTCATTCTCTGGAGCCAGGGCGGCAAGGAGCTGCGAGATGAGCCCAGGTATCGCTAGGTCTCCGCGGACCTTAACGAGGTGCGCGACGGCGAGCTGGCAGAACTGGGCCAGTGCAGCATCGACATGCCCAACCCGCTCGGCCGGTGCGCGCATCCCCGTGGAAGGTACCGGTGCCCGTGTCAGCTCCGCGCGGGCGACCGAAGCCCCAGGCAGCCGCGCGCCGTCGCTGCTGGGCGTAGCCGGCTCGGAACAGGGCCCTGGCCGGCTCAGGCGCGCTCTTCTCTCCCGATCTTGGCAACTGGGAAGTCAGAGGTGGGCTTGGATCTGGCGACTCCTGGGCCCCAAGGTCACACGGCTGGGGAGGGGCAGGGCCAGGGTGGGAGTTTTCTGGCTCCCAACCCAGGGCAGCCAGGGGGAGGGATGGGCATTCCCAGGAGCCCACCTCCCCATCTCCTTTGATCCTCACTACTGGACACCCCCCCCCCCAAGCCATTGAAACTGACAGGATGAAACCAGAATCTGGTGCCTCGCCCAGCGCCACACCGTACTCAAGGCTAGAGTCAGCTGGGGAGGTGATGGCCCTGGGGAGGTGATGACCTCATCGGCAGGTCCTTCACGGGGTCTCCTTCCCCTCCCCTTCCCCTGGGCCCAGCAAAAGTTCAAAAGGGCTCCAGCAGCATCAAGGCGCACGAAGGCACCGCAGAGACACTGGCGCGGAGATTCTGAGCGAACCAGCGCCCTACGTGGCCTGGACCAAGGACGGGGAAGGGCCCGGGCCCAGGAACTAGTCGGCTGCGGCTGGGGAACGGGGAGCCGCAGGACGCTGCTGGCCCCTAGGGTGGCGCTGGCGCGAGGCTGCGCCACGACGTCGCTGACCACCCGCCGGGCCACGTCCCAGGTCGGCGGCAAGCACGAGGTGTACGTGGAGAACAGCTTGGGCACTCCCCAGAGCTTCGCCCGCGTGGACGTGGCCTCAAAGGGACCTTTTCGCCCTGGCCCCACGCCCAGTGGTGGGTGGGACCGTCCTGTGCAATCGGACTGCTGTCCCGGACCCTCAAGATCTGTTCTGTTCCTTAGCATCGCCGTCCCGCGCCCCCACTCCACTCTACAAAGTCACGGAATGCTGGGTCAGAGGGCAGTGCGGGGACGCCCAGACCAGCGCCCCATCTCGCAGACCGTTCATCCGAGACGGGCTTTCTCCCACGGTGGGACCCTCCTCTTTCCAGGCGGCCGGGCTAGGGAGCCTGCGACTGCGCCTTCTGCCCCTCCCCCTAGAGACTCCGCCCCTCCCAGCCTGGCCACACCCCCTGTTCGTTCCAGTCCTCCGGGACATCAAGCCCCTCCCACTAGAGGCCACTCCCCTCTCACTTGGACACACCCCCTACAGCCCCCAGTCCTGATACCTCAAGCCCCTCCCACTAGAGGCCACGCCCCTCCCGCACTGTCCACACCCCCAGTAGTCCGACTTTTCCCAGTGACCCCCGTCGGTCGCTGTCCTGGGCCCATTCCCGGACCCCTGGGGTCCCAGTCTTAGGGTTCCACCTCCTGCTTCTCAGGCCGCACTGCTCATTCAGGCCCGCCCCTCCCATCCCTTGGCCACGTGCAGATTCTTTTTCGTGAAGTTGGAAAGGGATGGGAAACAGCTTCAGAACTACAATTCCCGGCAGACCCTGCGGAAGAGGTCTCGCGAGTAGCGAGAAGACACGTGCGCGGAAGGAGTCACGGTAGCGAGCGGCAGAGCTGGAATAAGGGGTGCTAGGGGTAAAGCGAGCTGGCGGAGGGGCGGTAGGAGGGGAAGGACCAGCCGACGGCCCCCAGGCGGAGGGCGGGCTCGCGCGGGGGTCCCGCCTGCTCCTCTGCGCGTCCGCCCCTGTGTTCTTCCCGCAAACCCTCACTACCAGAGACTCAATTTTGTTGACGGTTGTGGGGTTCAGAGGGTCAGCACGCAGTCCTCCGAATCCAGGGGCTGCGCAGCGGTCACCAGTGTTGGCACGAGAGGGGTTGGTAGGTCCAGTGTTCGGGATGCCAAGGGAACCTGTCTGCATTTGGAGCTGAGCCTGTTAGGGTTCGTGTTCAGCGCACGCTTTTGCTAGGACTGGGGGCTCAGCCAATGCAGATCAGTGTTGCTCAGTACTGGGGGTTCACGTTAGAGTTGCAGTGAAATATCGGGGACTCGGGGCTCGCGGTTCAGTAGTCACAGATCGCTGCTGAGATTCAAGGATTGACATCAGAAGGAGCAGGGGGTCAGTTTGGGATCTGAGAAGGGGTCTGTGCCGCTGAGTTCCTGAGTTTGCAGAATTTGTTCACGGCCAGGGGAAGTCTGTTAGGGATCAACTTGTGTGTGAATTTCAGAACTGGCGGGGACTCACTGTGAGTTTGAAGCCCGGTGGGATTTGGGAAGTGCTGTCCAGGGAGGGACTGTGTCAAACTTGGGGTTTACATCCTGGGAGAAGGCTGCTGTGTGTATTTGGGGGTGACGGGTTGGACGGGGGTGTGACCGGAGCCTGCGTTCTCTGTTGGGATTTGAGGTTTAGGTAGCAGCAAGCACCACCATGCTCAAGGCCGTGATCCTGATTGGAGGCCCTCAAAAGGGTGAGGCGCCTGGGGCCTGGGGGGTGGAGGTTGGGCTGGAATGGAGGGATGGGTGGGTGGGGGCAGAGGGCGACAGGAGGCTCAGATGTGCCCCTCTCTCCTCTCCTAGGCACCCGTTTCAGGCCTTTGTCCTTTGAGGTGCCCAAACCCCTGTTTCCTGTGGCTGGAGTCCCCATGATTCAGCACCATATTGAGGCCTGTGCCCAGGTAACCCCACCGGCTCCCCTTTCTCTCCTCACTTCCTGCTCATCTCCTTCGTGCCAGGCTTCCCCCTTTCCCAACCACACTGTCTGTCCACAGGGCCGTCATTCACAGGTGACCGTGTGAATGGCGCCCCCTCAAGTTGTGCAGTGCAGCTGCCCTGCCCTCTCCTTGTTCTGTCTCTCAATCTGGCCCCTCCTCCTCCAATTTCATGCTTATTTTTAAAGTATGGAATATGAGACCAGGCAGGGATATTAGAGACTAATTTTTTTAAGTTTATTTATTTGCACTTTTATTTGAAAGGCAGACATAAAGAGACAGATCTTCCATCCACTGGTTCACTCCCTCAAATGTCTGCACTGACCAGGGCTGAGCTAGGCTGAAGCCAGGAGTTGGAACTCCCTCCAGGTCTCCCACATGGCTGGCAGGGACCCAAGTACGTGAGCCATCACCTGCTGCCTCCCAGGGTGCACATGAGCAGGAAGCTGGATCAGAAGCAGAGGTGCTGAGCCTCAAACCAGGCGTCCCAAGTGGCGACTTCACTGCTGTGCCAAACCTCAGCCCCTTAGAGACCATTTAAAACCATAGCATGGAAAGTAGTAAATAAAATGTTAAGTTGACAAAAAAAATAAATAAAAATAAATAAATAAATAAAATAAAACGCTAGCATGGGAACCCTTGATGGTAACAAGGCCCAGAAGTCACGCCTCGTTTCTTTGTTGCCTTTACTACTAGGACAAGCAAGTTTGGGGTTGAATCCAGTCTCTGCTGTGAGGCCTGGAGCGAATTTCTCACCCTCTTTTGAGCCTTAGCTTCCTTATCTGTAAAATGGGTGTGTGTGGATAGGCAAAGCTGTTTGTAAAATCCTTCCCAGGACCCCTCGTGGTCAGTGACCCTCATGCCGGTCTCAAGCTTAGACTGACAGATAATAAAAATGGTAGGAAAATGAGCGGATCCCCTTAGAATGCAGTAGCTAGGCAGAGTCTTTCTTAGATTGAGTCCCAGTTCAGGTGAGTGGAATAGGAAAGGATGGAAAAATCAGGGCCGAAACTTCCTCATTGTCCAGAGAAAACGGGCCAGAGTGGTACAGTGTGCCCGGGGCCCCCACAGCTTGGACCTGGGGTCTCTGGGCCAGCGCCGGGCATCTCCCCTGCATTCCCTCTGCCGGCTGCTGCTTCTCCCAGCTTCCTCCCTTGTCCTCAGGTCCCGGGGATGCAGGAGATTCTGCTCATTGGCTTCTACCAACCTGATGAGGCCCTGACCCAGTTCCTAGAGGCTGCCCAGCAGGAATTCCACCTTCCGATCAGGTGCCTGTGGGGGCGGGCTGCCCTAGCGTCTCTGCATTGGCCAGAGCCCACCGTCTCATGCTGGGAGGAATCTGGTGGGCTGACCTGACTCTGGGCCTTGGGCAGGCCTATTCCGGGGAGCAGAGTAGGGTCAGGGTTCTAACTCAGGGTGTCTTCCCCTGGGGCCTCACTAAGCTGGGCTCCCTGGGGACAGGTACCTGCAGGAGTTTGCCCCCCTGGGCACAGGAGGTGGTCTCTACCATTTCCGGGACCAGATCCTGGCTGGAGGCCCGGAGGCGTTCTTCGTACTCAATGCTGATGTCTGCTCCGACTTCCCCCTGAACGCCATGTTGGATGCCCACAGACGCCAGCGCCACCCGTTCTTGCTCCTTGGCACCACGGTGAGGGGGCTAGGGAGCGTGAAGGGTGGTGATCCAGAGCGCTTCCTGGAGTGCAGGTGTCAGGGAGGGAGGGGCGGCAGGCCTGGCGGTTGCCGTGGGCAGAGTGGTGTCAGCAGGGCGACACAGGGCCCCAGCAGTAACGGAGGTGGCGCTGGTGACCCCAGTCCTTAGACTGCTCCGACGTGGGAGGGGGAGGGCAGCTGTCAGTTGTCACCCCTGCCAAAGACCTGTCAGTGGCAGCGCCGTGGAGCTGCGTGCCAGGTGCCACAGGGGAGGGAGAGACGGAACAGGAAAACAGACGTGGCTGCCCCGGGGCTGGCGGGTCACTGTCTCCAGTGTATCTGTCTTTCAGGCCAACAGGACGCAGTCCCTCAACTACGGCTGCATCGTTGAGAACCCACAGACGCATGAGGTGGGAGCAGAGAGGGACTGGGAGGGGCCCTGTGTGGGTATTGTCATCCCTCCACCCCACGCCTCCAGAGCAGGCAGGAACTCTGAGGGGCGGCCCGTGTCTGGCCCCTCACTGGTCATCGCCTAAAGAGAGACCTAGGGAGAAAGCAAAGGAGATCATTTCTGCTGGTGTGATACTCTCATAAATGTCTACACAGGGGGCAGCGGGAACACAAGAGGGGGCCAACCCGGCCTTGCCCACATGGAGACAGGGAGGGCTTCCTGGAGGAAGCAGGTCTGAGCTGAGTTCAGTGGAGGAGGAGACAGGAAGGCAGCGCAGGCAGAGGGAGCCGCAGGTACAAGGCACAAGGGCAGGAAGCGACACAGTGTGTGCTCAGCTCTGGAGGTGAGCGCAGCCACGAAGGCTCGATTCCTAACTCCCAGGAGCCCTCCGGCAGTGCAGAGATGGAGTCCAAAGCCAGCCTTGCAGACGACCCAGTGTGGGGCGAGGTGTGGCCAGGGGCCGGGCGTGCAGGAGAGGACCCAGAGGGCAGTGAGGCTGTCGACTGGGTTTTCCAGACAAAGCAATGGAAAAAGGCACACCGGGCACAGGCATGCGAGGGCGCAGAGCCGAGCTCTGGCAGTGCCGGGAGGTGGGGGGAGCAGGGAAAGGCGTGGCGTTCGGACTTATCTTGAAGGTGAAGGTGAACAGCAGTCACCCGAGGGTTTGCAGCCAGGCAGTAGCGGCAGGTCCGCTGCCGTCCCCTCTGCCACCCGACCCCGCCGGCTCTTTCCCAGGTCCTGCACTATGTGGAGAAACCCAGCACTTTTATCAGTGACATCATCAACTGTGGCATCTATCTCTTCTCCCCGGAAGCCCTGAAGCCGCTTCGGGATGTCTTCCAGCGTAACCAGCAGGATGGGCAACTGTGAGGCAGGCCGCATGGCCCTGTGACCCCGAGTACCCCCAGGCACAGACCCCCCCCCCCCCCGCCCCGCCTCTGCAGGCTCCATCGCCGCCTCCTCCCTGCTCCTTCTCCCGGTCACCTCGAGCCCAGCCTCCGAGTTCCTCCCCTTCTAACCTCATTCTGTCCCTCTTCCTTATCCATCCCAGTTCCTCCTCTGCCACTGCCCACCCCCCTTCCGGTCCATTGCTCTCGAGCCCTGTGCGTCCCAGAGATGTCTTACAGAACAGACGGCCGTGCACACTTGGGCGAACACACACGCTGGAGCGCAGACACACACACACACACACACACACACTCAGGCTGAGGCGCCCCTGGCAGATAGCGCCCCAGAGCCGTGCGCGCCACCACCCAGGCTTGTCCCCTTCTGTGGAGCTGCTGCCCCGCCCACCCATCTCACGCCTCATTCACTCATGGCCATCATGTCTCTGCTTCTCTCTCCGTCTCTCCTGGCTTCTCTGTCTCTGTTTCTGCTGAGCTGGCATCACTACCATCTCTCTCTCTCTCTCTCTCTCTCTCCCCCCCCCCCCCTCTGTGACTGTCTCTGCCCTCACCAGCTGCCTTGCTTTGGGGTGAGTCTGTGTGTTTCATTCCATCTGAGGAGGGGAGGGTAGCTGAGGTGGGTTTTAGAGGGGGGGAAGAGTATGAAACGGGGTTGTAGGGGGAGGGCTGGGGGCCAGGATGGGTAGTGGGTCTATCCTGGGGGAGTTCCTGTGATAGCCCTCCGAGCAGGGGTGGGCACTGGGGGTGCCTGGGATGTGAGAGCCCTTTAGAGAGGGCTTGATCAGACCTGCCGAGGTGGGGGACACCCTCAGCCACCCGTCCCTGGGAGCGGGGGTTTCACCGGGAAACTGATGCGCGCACCCTGCACTGTACAGGGAGGATTCCCCAGGCTCGTGGCCCGGGGCAGGCACCATCCGCCTGGAGCAGGATGTGTTCTCAGCGCTGGCAGGGCAGGGCCAGATCTACGTGCACCTCACCGAGGGCATCTGGAGCCAGATCAAGTCTGCGGGGTGCGTGGGGGAGGGGGGGAGGAGGGGTCCGCGGCCCCTGGGAGTTGAGACTCTGGGGTCGGGGCGCAGGCCCCGCCGGATCCTGAGCCCTTTCTTTGCCCCCTTTCGGCCCACAGCTCAGCCCTCTACGCCTCCCGCCTCTATCTGGGCCGCTACCAGATCACTCACCCAGAGAGGCTAGCCAAGCACAGCCCGGGGGGCCCGCGAATCCGAGGTACCCACCCCGCCCAGCCCCCTCTGCCCTCTGAGCCTTGGCTGTGCAGCTGGGGTGCAGCGGCGGTCTCCATCCCCGCCGCTCCCAGATGCGGACAGGCCTTGGGGTGCTGGCTCCCAGGTGCTCTCTTCTGCTTCTAGGGAACGTTTACATCCACCCCACAGCGAAGGTGGCCCCCTCGGCCGTGGTAAGTGGTGGGCCCAGCCCAGGGGGAGAAATGGGGGGTTATCAGGACAGGTGGCCGGCACAGGGACGGCCGGAGCTCGGGCCGCAGGTCTCTCTGCTTTGTCACAAGCGGCTGTGTGGCCGGGCCTCCTTGTCTGTCCCAGGAGGGGACTGGACCTGGGCATGCCCGAGGCCCATAGCATGTGCTCTTCTCCACAGCTGGGCCCCAACGTCTCCATCGGGAAGGGGGTGACCGTGGGCGAGGGTGTGCGGCTCCGCGAGAGCATCGTGCTGCACGGAGCCACGCTGCAGGTGTGTACCCCGCCGTCCTCCCCAGAACAGAGCAGGGTGAAGCCCCCTGGAATCTGCATCCTGCCCCATCACGTGCCCTCCTGTCTCTCTGCCTGCCCTCCACTCACCCCCACACCATCCATTTGGCAGGAGCACACGTGTGTCCTACACAGCATCGTCGGCTGGGGGAGCACCGTGGGGCGCTGGGCTCGTGTGGAGGGGACACCCAATGACCCCAACCCCAATGACCCCCGAGCCCGCATGGACAGCGAGAGCCTCTTCAAGGACGGGAAGCTGCTGCCCGCCATCACCATCCTGGGTAGGGGTCCCTGGGGGCGGAGGGCTGGGAGAACCTGCCACAGGTAGGGGCAGAGGCCTGGTTCGTCTACGTGTGTCTTGTCCAGCACACACTGACCTGGCGCCTGCCGTGTAAGGCCCTGGCGCAGCAGGCCTGCCCCCTCCTCCGGCTGCCTGTCTACCTCCCCTCCCCTGACCTGGCCCTGGCGCCTGGTCGCTGTCCACACTGCAGGCTGCCGTGTCCGGATCCCTGCCGAGGTGCTCATCCTGAACTCGATCGTTCTGCCACACAAGGAGCTGAGCCGCAGCTTCACCAACCAGATCATCCTCTGAGGGGGGCTGCTGCGAGGCCCCCCAGCTCCGACCCGCCCCTTTGGAGGCTGCTGCCTGCTTGGCTGGCGTCTACCCAGAGGGGACACCAGGAAGCCAGACAGGATCTTCCCAGACTGGGAGCAGTGGGGGTGGCCAGGGCTCCTGGCCTCCCTCCTCACTCCCTAATAAACCCTGGTGAACCTGGAGCCAGCACGGACTCCGCTTGTGCCTGGGCTGGGGGTGGGGGCCGAAAGGGGGGCGGCTGAGTCAGGCCCCCCCACATTAGCATTTAAATTGGAGTCATTGCTGCAGGCTCATGAATAATGAATTTTGAGCCCTGGTAAACCTCCCCCTCCCACTGCCTCAGCCTCTCTCACTGCTCTGAGCAAGACCTCCCCCAGGCTGCCTGGCCTGCTTAGGGGTTGGGGGAAGCCCTCTTTCACCCCCGTTTTCCTGGCTCAGGTTCCAAAGGAAAGGTTAAGGATTTAGGGTTTCAGTCGGCCAGCGGGCACAGGGGCTGACAGGGTGGTGGCGGGGGCGGGGGGGGGGCACAGGGGCTGATCACCCGCAGCCACTCCCAGTTCCTGCCCAGCCCTGGCCTGTTCTTGCGTTGCCAGCTCCATCTGCTCCCAGCCTGGCTGTTAGCAGGCTGGGGGTTTCGCCCCCGCCAGAGGCCTCATGTGTGTGTCTCTCTCCCTCTCCCACTTCCCTGGCAGGCAGGGTGGGCCTGAGCCACGAAATCTCAGGAAGCACTGTGTGTGCTGGGGGGAGGTGGGGGGCGCCCTGTGGCTGCCCTGTGGCAGCTCCCAGCCCTCTCCTGTCGCCCGTGACCCTCGTGTGCCCCTCTTGGTCCCCCCTTTCCCCAGCTGTGGGTGCCGAGCTGTTGCCAGATGAGCTGGTAATGATCGTAATCTGCTAATTGAGAGGAATCTAATTACCCAAAGAGAATGGGGGGAGCAGGGCGTGGGTGCGAGGGAGGAGGGGGTCTTGGCAGCAGGCTGGGGTGGCAGGCGGCAGGGGGCCCGGGCCTTGTTCTGTGCACCCAGGCTGCTGGGACGGGCCCCAGAGATCATCACTTCACAGGCGGGCAGTTAGGAAGAGGCGCTTTCCCAGGGCTGAGCTGAGGCCAACGACAGGACACGGCTCTGGGCTGGATGTGACCTCCCAGCCCCTGGGGCCCTGTGGGCTGAGCGAGAGCCTGTGGGAGGTGACCCGGATTTTAACAGTGCTGACCCTGACCTGCCACTTGCTCAGCCCCTCTCCCGTTCCCCATCCCTGCCTCAACCCAGACCTTCTGCCAGCTCCGTGCCAGAAGGGGGCCACAGATGCCCACTCTGGGCCTGGGGTCATCTCCTCCGGGAAGGGGCTGGGGGTGGGTGCACCGCAGGGCCGGGGTCCCAGTCCCTCGCCTCTCCTCCTCCAGTCCTGACCCTTCTGTTCCGAGTGGTTGGCAGAGGCCATGGCAGCTCCATCATAAATATGATAATTTAATTATTTTCTCAGCAAAACACCGTGAAATCCAATAAGTCTGTGTCAGGCCCTGGCCCCCGGGACCCCCTCCTAGACCCAGTGGGGGTGGGGACATGATGGGGAGAGGCACAAGAGGGGAAAGGGTCAGTGTTTCAGTGGGGGGGCACCTGAGGTCTTTGTAGCAGCCCCCTCCCAGGCTGAGGGAGCCACTTCTGGGCGGGGGTGTCTAAGGATAGAGGGTCTGGTGCCCCCCACTGCTCTCCAGCTCTTTCCTGTGCTGAGAGGCTCAAAGCCCCATCCATCTCTGAGGGGTCAGCTCAGGGCCTAAGGTGCAGGGAGGACCCCCTGTCCACTACCTCTGGATCGCTGCACCCAACCTTCCTTGGCCCTGTAGGGGAGGAAGGTGCCAGCCGCAGGTAGGGGTGAGAAGGGAGAAACTAGCGGGAACGGGGTGGGAAGTGGGGGATGCGCAGGGGGAGGAATGCGGGGGAGGGGTGCGCTCCTGCCATTAGTGCTTTTTTTCGGTTTCCATAAAAAGATTATTCTGTAAAATCAGCGAGGGGGAGCGAGCTGGGGGCCGGGGATGGGGGTGGGTCCCTGGCACCAAGCTGGATGGGGCGACGGGAGGAGAGCTGGGGACAGGGCCTGAGTGTGGAGAGAAATTTGGATGGGCTTCGAGAGCCAGCCAAGGGGGAGAGGCTGAGCCAAGAAGAACACAAACGGGGGGGGGGGGGGGGGGAGGCAGAATGGGGCCGGGTGGAGTGGGGCAGCGCCCTCACCTCCCTCCTGGCCGCCTGGTGGGGCTGCCAGGGGCCCATCCCACCTCTGTCTGGATTCCCTTCCCACCCCCAGGCACTTAGCAGCCATTATCGGGGGAGCAGATTGCAGCCCCCTCCCCCGCTCTGGGAAGCAGGCACAGCTGGGGCCCTGCCACATCTGCTGCATCAGCACGGAGCACAGCTGGGTGGGCCTAGAGCTGCGCCCCCAAAACACAAAGGGGGGTGGGGGGCAAGGGGAGCCCAGACCCCTGAGACAGACACACTGACACCTCTGCCAACAGACACACACGCGCTCTCAGGTGAAGAGACACCCACCAACACACACTCCCTTGTGCACCGAGACTGGCAAACACGCAATTACCCAGCCCCGCCCGCCACCCCCGCTCCCCTCCCCCAGCCCCTCCTCTCTTCCTTCCTAAGGTTTCCCTCCAGCACCAGGGCCACCTCTGAGCTGTCCTGGGCTCAGATCTGGAGGGAGTAGGGACCCCACCTGCCCCACACTCACCCTTCTGGAAGGATTGGACACTGGAAGGGTGGTAAGGGGCTTGTGGCCTGGGGAAGCCACCTGCTCTCTTTCCGAGCCCACACCCCTTCCCACAGAGCCCTCTTCTGAAAAGGCCCATCCTCGCCACACAGCCTGGGTCTGACTCTGGCTCCCTGTGGCCCTCTCGTGTACCGTTGGCCACCTCAAGGGGGCGCTGTGTGCCCTCAGTCTCTGCAGCCCTCAGCTCTGTGGCTCCCAGGGCCAGTCCTGGCCACTCCCCCTACCCAATAATCCAGCGCCCTGTGCTCTGCAGTGCATCCCTCCCTTAGCCCTGCAGCCGGGCCTGCGCGGGGCATGGGGGCTCCGTCGGGGCAGAGGAGTCTGCCTCCGCAGAACAGGATCAGGAGTTCCTTCTCCTTTCCCAGTCGATGGCCACCTCGGGGCACCTGGTTAACTCCTGCCCCTGTCGCAGCTCTCACTGTCCCCACTGGTCTCCTTGGCCTTGGTGGCTTGCCCTCAGCCCTCTCCTCCCGCCCCCCCCCCCGGCTCCCGCCTCCCCCGCCCCCCCCCATGGCCCTCAGAGCTTTAATCCCTCCTGCTGCTCTGCTGCCTTATCGGCTCCCAGCAGCTTTCACTGCTGCAAAGCCTTCTCCCCCTCCTCCTCTGGATCTTCTCCCCCTCCTCCCTGGCTCTCTGCTCTCTGGCCAGCCCCCTCCCTCCCAGCCTGTCTCTGCCACCCACTCCCCCGCCGTGGCTCCTGGCTGGCACCAGATCTGCACCCTGGTGCCCTCTGCCCAGCCTCAGCTCTGAGCTCTTGGGCTGCCCACCTGCTCCCACACTGGCCTCTTCCATCTCAACCCTCCCCGCAGGCCCGGTCAGTTTCTGGCCAGCCGGGAGGTGTCGTCTTTCTTTTTCCTGCCCTCTCTTTCCTGGTCCCCTCCTCAGTGCCTCCAGATGCCACCGATCTTGGAACTAGTCCCCTTAGGTGTTGGCGACCCATTGCCTTGGCTTGGGAGTGCTGGAAAGGGGATGGAAGAGTGCTGGGCTGGGCTTGCCCTAGGATGACGGGATGGGGGGGTACAAAAAAGTGCTGGTGGACAGTGGGGGCAGGGCCTGGCGGTGGGATGCTAACCCTCTTCAGTCGCCTCTGATCACGTCCGGGCCGCCCCACCCCCCTTCGCCGGGACTCTCATTAACCGCTTCTCCTGCTTCGTCCGCGGCATAAATAACCCAGATAAATCAGCCGCCGTCCGCCCCCCGCCCCTCGGCCCCCGCACAGCCCGTTTGTCACTGCTGCTCGCTCACCAGCCAGGCCTGGCCCAGCCCCGGCCCACCCCCACCCCCACATCCTCGTCCCTTCCCGCCCACGTCTGTCCCACCCTGGCTCCTGCCCTGGTCCATGCCAGTGCCAGCATGCTGGCCTTGGGGGCTGGCAACGGGGCTCTCCAGAGAACCCTGAATAGAAGGTTGAGGGGGGGTCACAAGTGGGGCCAGCTGTAATCAGCTTGAGGGTCTGGGGGCACCCCCCAAGTTGGATTCCCTGGAGGTCTCTGGGTCTCCTTTTGGGGTATTTTGCCAAAATAAAACCTCCGTGCCTCCTACCAGGTGCCCTGAGCTACAGCCACCCTTCCCGCTCTGGTACCCACTCACCCCTGTGCCCCCACTCCCAGGCGCGTGTCAGGCTGTGCAGAATGTCACGCTAATCTCAGCCTCTCAGTCCATCCACGCTTCCCTTTCTCACTGGCAGTGAACCTGCTTCATCCTCTGCGGGTGGAGAATTGGACTGGAGACAAATCTGGGGAATGGGGACAGCTGGAGGGCAGAGGCACCCTGGCCGAGGCTTCCCATCCTGACCCTGCAGCAGCAGCCCCCTGCCCCCCTCCCTGGCCTGCACCAGGGCCCTAGGGTGCCTATCAGCCCGCCTCCCTGTGCTCACACCCAGCTCAGGTCCTGGCTGGCCATATTTGGCCCTGATGCTTCCCTGTGAGGGGCAGCTGGTCCCTGGGGAGTGGGTGGGGGAAGCCGGGAGGGGCTGGGGGAGCTTGGGCACAGGGCTGAGGGTGGGGGTGGGGAAGAAGCTGGGCTGGGCCCCAGGGACCAGCTGGGCAATGAGCCGGGGAAGCAGCCGGGAGGCTAAATGAGGGAGATTATCACCCAACTGCAGCCGGGCAGAGAGGGAGGCAGGCAGGGAAGCAGGGAGAGGGAGGGAAGAGGGGACCAGGGCCAGAGGCAAAGGGGGTGTGCAGGGACAGGGAGGGGCCGCAAGACACTGGAGAGGATTGGGGAAAGGCCAAGGCCAAGAGATGGGCTGGGAGGGTGGGGGCAGGGTGCTCCCAGTGATCCTAACAGGATTCCTGGAAGTCTGGGAGCCTGGATGGTAGGGACTTGGAGACAACTGGAGACAGCTGGCGGTAGGGCAGTGGAAGAGGTGCGTGTGCAGCTAACTGCTGGTGCGCTCCTTGGTGGTCTGGAGCACCCATCATACCCCTCCCCCACCCCCATTACCGCCCAGTCTCATTCCTTAGAGGGTGGAGGCAGGTGCCCTCCTGCAGGAGAGGGTGTGCTGTGGGGGGGAAGGAAGTGGCCCGAGATCACAGTGGGAGGCAGGGGGATCCAGGGACAGGAGTGGACACCAGGCCGGTAACGTGCGCTGGGCAAAGCCTGGGGGGCAGCTTCCGCTTTCTTGGCAGAGCCCCAGACTGAAGTAACCTTAAAAAAGCAATTAAATCACCTTTTTTTTTTTAAGAAAAAAAAAAAAAAACCCAGTAAAGAAAAATCAATATTGGGAGAAAGGGGAAGAGAGAGAAGGTTGGGAGGAACAGTGGCGGGGAGCTCTGGGAATGCCTGGACGAGTCCCCAGGAGGACAGGCATGGGAGGGGTCTGCCTGTGCGTGGCCACCTGGACCCGCTGGTGTTAACTCAGCAGCTGCTTCCAATGCCAGCCCATGTGCTCTCGCTCTCGGAGGCTGTGTCCTAGGCAGAGGCAGACTTGACCCCAGGGGTCTCAGCTTCCCACCGCAGGGAGCCGGCTGACCCAGACTCCTTGGAGGCCTGTGGGGAAGCCACTTCACTGAGAGGCTTGGGATGAGCTGGGCAGGGCGCCATGAGCGGCCAGGGCCCTGTGTGTTGGCGGGGGCGCAGGGGGCGCTCCATGCTGCAGAGACCCTGACGGGCCCTGACCTGGCCTTGCAGCCAGGATGGGCATCGTGGCTCCCTGAGCTGGAGGGAGCCACCCCGGCCCCTCCCCCGGGGCCAGGCCCGGCGCAGGGGAGGGCTGGCCGCTGGGCCGCGGGTGGACCTCGGGCTGTAATCCCCGGCAGCTGCCGTTTCCCTCGGATCGATTCCCTTCTCACTTTTTTTTCAGCTGCTGGTTCCTCGGCTCGGATCGATGGAGCCACCTCCCCCGCCCCTCCAAGCTTCCTCTCTCTGCTGCTCATTAGCGCCCCGATTAATCAGCCCCCCACTCTTTGCTTTGGGGGGCAAGTGCTTGCTCCCCAGCGAGGGCTCATGCTCTCACAAGGCCCCCCAGAGCACGTGTGGCTCGTTCTTGATCTCTCTACCCCCCGGGGGGGCACCCATGCATCCCCACTCCTGCCTGTGATGACAGCCTCACCCCAGCTTCCTCTCAACAAGACAACAGCCCCCACCCCCACCCCCACCCCCAGGTTCCTTAGGGCAGCTCCCCTCCTACGGAAGCCCAACAACTTTCCTACTCCCTCCAGACCTCCCTAGGGGGGTGAGGTGCCTCCTCTCCCTACATTCAACACCCACTCCCCCCCACCAATGACGACTCCCAGACTGTTCGCCTGGCGCCCCTCCCCCAAGCCAGGTGCGACAAGGAATTTGAGGAAGCAAAGTGGCCACAGATGTGCTAGTCAGCCGACCTGCCCTGCACTCCATCCCAGGCTCGTGCGTGACAGACCATGCAGCCAGTCTCCCGGTGGGCTGGGGGTATGGTGGGTGCTGAAGTCCAGGACGAAGCTCCGGGAAGCCAGAATTCTTGGTAGAGTCCCGATCGTCCCCTCATCTCTCTTGCCTGCCCACTTCTCCCCTCCCCTCCCTCATTCAAACAAGTGGCTCTCTCTGAAGGAGTTTCTGGAAGCTGCTGTGAGTGGGGTAGTGGGATCAGGTGGTGGCCGAGGGGCTGGATTCAGCGAGGCCAGGACGTGGGGGACAGAGTTGGCTAGCCTTTCCGGGCTGTGATCCAGGAAGGTAGCAGAGAGAGCTGAGCACCCACGGTAGGGCGCTGTGCCCTGGGTGGCCTGGGAGTGGAGCTGCGTGGGGCCCCCGTGCATGGCTAGGGTGTGACAAGTTTGGGAGGCAGCCCCAGTCCCAGAATCCTTGTCCTGGGCTGGGGGCCACCCCCGCTCCTGGCCTGGCTCCTGCCGCCCGTGCCGCCGGTGAAACGCTGTTGACATGTCCTGAATTATTAAGCACGGGGTGGGCTCCGGAGCACATGCTGAGCCGAGCGGCTGGGGCTGCGCGGCGTGGCGGAGCAGCGCTCGCTCCCTCGCTCACTCGCTCGCTCGCAGGGACACACGCAGGGGCTGACAGCTGTGCTGGTGCTGATAAGGGAAGCCACAAGGAGACGATCGAGGAGAGAGACAAGCGGCAGCAGAGGCAGCAGCGGCAGAGGCAGCACCAGGGCTGCGGAGCTGCTGGGAGTGGGAGTGACTCCCCCACCTCGGGCCCCCACCCTGTCCCTGTCCTCCTCCCCGCTTGCCCTGAGTTTAGAAGAGCAGCCGCTGCCACCGCCGCCACTCCGGAGGGCACCGGGGCTGCCGGCCAGGGAGCGAGAGGGACAGGGAAGCTCTGGCCAGTCCCAGCAGCGGGGGACAGATGCCGATCGAGATTGTGTGCAAAATCAAATTTGCTGAGGAGGATGCGAAACCCAAGGAGAAAGAGGCAGGGGATGAGCAGAGCCTCCTGGGGGCTGCTCGGGGGGCAGCAGCCCCCCGGGACCTGGCCACCTTTGCCAGCACCAGCACCCTGCACGGGCTGGGCCGGGCCTGTGGTCCAGGCCCCCACGGACTACGCAGAGCCCTGTGGGCACTGGCCCTACTCACCTCGCTGGCTGCCTTCCTGTACCAGGCGGCCGGCCTGGCCCGGGGCTACCTGACCCGGCCTCACCTGGTGGCAGTGGAGCCTGCTGCCCCAGCCCCGGTGGCGGGCTTCCCGGCTGTCACCCTCTGCAACATCAACCGCTTCCGGCATTCGGCACTCAGCGATGCCGACATCTTTCACCTGGCCAACCTGACAGGGCTGCCCCCCAAAGACCGGGATGGGCACCGCGCTGCCGGGCTGCGCTATCCGGAGCCGGACATGGTAGACATCCTCAACCGCACTGGCCACCAGCTTGCCGACATGCTCAAGAGCTGCAACTTCAGCGGGCACCGCTGCTCCGCCAGCAACTTCTCCGTGGTGAGTGCCGCCAACGGGGCTGCCTGGCCTGGGGTGGCCAGAGGCTGGCGGGTGTGTGTGTGTGTGTGTGTGTGTGTGTGTGTGGCAGGCATCCTTAACAGGGCTTCCCTTCCTTCTGCCACCAGAGGCTGGCCTCGTGTCTCCCCACGCCAAGGGTTTCCCTCCAGCCTCCCTGCGGTGGAGCAGTGGCTGCTCCTGGGGACTTACCCTGATGCTACCGTCCATCCTCTTCTTGGTCCTGTTGCTGCGGCAGGGCTGGGGGCAGGGGGCGTCCCCTGGGGGTCAGCCTGCAGGGAAGGGATGCACCATCCCAAGGCCGGATGCACTGACCCACCCCTACTTGGCTCTTGCCCCCTTTTTCTTCTGGGGCTACCGGATGGAGGTGATGGGGAGGGAGTGTCTGGGAGGTTCCAGCGACAGCCCGGCTGAGGGCTGCCTCCTGAGGAGCTGGCCCTGCAGGCACGCTGGAGGGAGTCGGTCTCTGTGTACACTGGGAGCCAGTGTCCCTTCTGCGTCTCTGGGTCCCTCACCCCCCTCCCAGGCATCCACACACATCTTTCTTTCATGCTGCCCCTCCGGCCTCCTGCTGGCCAGGGCCCCCTCCATCTCCTGTTCTTGCTGCTCCTTTGCCCAGCTCTGGCTCTTACGCTGGGAATCACTCGTTCATTCTGATGGGCATAACTCACTCTCACTGCTGGTACACACACACACGCACACACACGTGCTCCCACTGCTCAGGGACATGGGTTCCCGCACACTGCCTCTCACACACACTCACTGTCCCTATCACTACATCCACGTGCACACCTGCACACCCACACCCTCACACACCCAGAGAGCTACTCATCTTTGTATCACGCTCTCACTTAGCTGCTAGGCATAGGGCCATGTTGTGGATGCCATCCGTCTCCTGACATCCGACCCCCTCCCCCATCGATCCCAACCCTGGCTCGCCACACAGGGGCAGCTGGTGCCATCTCTCACGTGGGTGTGGATACAAACACATGCACCCTCACCTGGAGTGGAGTCAGCTTGAGCTGCTCCCGGCTGCATCCCCCCCCCGCCCCACCTCCAGCATGTGTGTGCCTGTGTGTGTGGGGGGGTGTGTCTTGCACACCGTGTGTCTGTCAGGGCTCTGCTCACCCAGGGTCCCAGGGTCCCAGGCCATTATGCACCTGTCCCTGACACCCAGCATGGTGGATGCATGTCTGTGTTTCCATCCTGGCCACCACTACCCGGGTGCACATGCAAATGTGTGGCAGCAACATGGTGCCCACCGCTGCCCAGCCTCCAGCAGCAACGTGGACTTTCCTTGTGCATAGTGCAGTAGCCGGCCCTCCAGGTTCTCACTCGCTTGCTGCCTCCGTATCACCGGGAAATGAGCTCCCACCAGGTTCCCGGCCCCCACCACGCCTGCAGTGGGGTGAGAGGTAGAAACAGGGGACAGCGGGGAGAGGATGGGACTGGGAGAAGAGTCGGGGACATCGCTGTTGCTCAGCCGCACAGCCCCTCTTCCAGGGAAAATCACTGCTCCCCCAAAACCAGGGCTGGGAGAGCTGCCAGGGAGGTGGCGGGGTGTGGAGTGTGTGTGGCCTTTAGGATTCATGGTCTCCTCTGAGCCCAGTCTCAGCAGGTGCTGTTGGGGCAGAAATCAATGGGGTCTTTGTGTCTCTGAGCCAGAGTTTGTGTCTCAGCCCTGGGTGGTAGTGGGGGGTGAGATGGGGGGGTGCGGGCAGGGAAGGGGAATGAAATGTCAGTGGGAGGGCAGGGGAGGAAGAGGGGTGGAGGGGGCTGAGGAAGTGGGGGAAGGAGGCAGAGGATTCCTGCCTGCCCCAGCCTCTGGGAAAAGGAGGAGGTGGCGGAGAACACGGGGACAGGGAGTCCCCTGATGAGGATGGTGAGTCCCTTGGGATTCTGGCCATGGCCAGGAGGGGTGAGAGTGGATTCCCGTGGGCTCTTCCGCAGCATGGGAGAGGGGAGGATGGAGGGAGTTTGTGGGTCTCAGCTCGGGGGCTGTGGCAGGACCACGAGGGGAGGAGGGCAAGGCAGAGGCCCGTTTGGGCCCCTGCACCTGCCAGCGCCAGCCCTCCTACCTTCCGGCCGCATCTGCTGGCTGAGATTCTCCCCTGAGGCTTTCTAGGGGGCTGGATTAAGGACTGTGATGGGTGGGAGCCCACGGTGCGTGCTGTGGGGAAGACAAGAGCGCCCGGGTGCTACTGGGACGAGAGTGGAGTAGGGGTCTGGGGTCTGCTGAGGACACAAGGTCCACGATGGGCTGACGGTGACGCCATGAGCCCCTGATGGGTGCATGCGCCTGTAGGTGGAGAAGCAGCCAGGCTGTGGGTGGTCGCGACAGCGAAAGCAACAGCGACAGCGACAGGCTTCGGGCAGGGGCTGCTGTGTGTTTTCTGTTGCTTTCCTGTTTCCTCCTTCCCACTCCCCACTCTGCTGTGACCTTTCCTCCGGAATCCAAGTTAATAAATGTCACATTTTCCAGCCTATTTTTACTCCGGGTAATGCGCCCTCCCCCAGTCCCCTAAGCTGCTGCTCCCGCTTCTGTTACCACTGCCATCGCTCTCACCCCACGCTCCCAAATAGCCCCTCGTCTACTCCCAGTGGGTCAGCCAGTCCATCCTCACCCCCTTCTGCCTAGCTACTGTGCACTGGGCTTCCTACGGGGAGCTGTGTGTGCGTTGGGGGGGCGGGCAGCAGAGAAGAGCCACTCCAGTCCCCAGGCCCTGTCCTCAAGCGGCCTGCAGTCTCTCTCACAGTGGAGCAGGCAGCAGGGACACTCAGAGCGCAAGCAACCATGCAGGAGGTAATCAGCCGTGCAAGCAGTGTCGGAAGGGGCTGGGATTAATTGCCAGATGAGGTGCACGGGTAGTAAAGGCCTGAGTTCACATGGAGAGGCCATTCTGGGCCAGTGAGGGCTAGGGAAGCTTAAGGGATGAGACAGGCAGGGCATAGTTTGGAGAGGAGGTGTGGCAGGTGGAGAGAGAGGAGAGGGTGCTGGGGCACTCTCCCCCTGCTCCCCTCCAGCTAGGCCCCCCCAACTCTTCTCCTTCCCTTTCACACTCAGACTCATCCCAACCCACTCCCACTGATGCCTCCGACTTTGGCTACCCCTCTCTGTGTCCTTAGCTGGCCCTTTATTTAGATGGCATCCCCTTCCTTCCGTCTGGCACTGCCCTCCCCGCCCCGACCTGTGTGTTCCACTCCCCCCTCAGCTGCCCTCTCACTAGAGGGCAGAAATCCCTGTTTCTCCCTAGGTTTCCTTTCTTAAGCTGCAAAATGCGAGGGTGACCTCAAGTGTAGCAGTTCCTTCCTGCTGGGGCAGGACCCTACAAGGGTCAGGTGCATGAGGTCTGGAGCTGCCACAGCTTCTGGATTTGAACTTTGGCCCCACCCTTGCAGCTGTGAGGCCCTAGGGAAGCCAAAAAAGCTTCCATGAACCTCTGTCTATATTCCTCAGATGGGAGTTAGAACCTAAACATTTGGGGTTGTTGTGAAGATTAGGCAAAGAGCTTAGCACCCGGCACCCTGGAAGTGTCAGCCGTTCTGCTACTCTCCCAGCTCCTGGCTGCCTTAACCTCTCTGTCCCCAGCTCCATCTACCAGTTTCTGACCCATGCACTGGCCCCGTGGCTACCCTCCTTCACCTTGTCTCCCCCCCACCCCGTGACCCCCACGCTCTCCTCTCTCGGTGACAGCGTTCCCCCTGTGTCCGAGCCTGCCAGAGGTGTGTGCACCACGTGCAGGAGTGTGCACACACCCTCTAGACCAGGGCCAGTGCGCGGCCTGTGATGCTGGAAACCCGGGGTCGGCACTGTCCAGCATGGCAGTCCCTAACCACACGTGGCTGTTGAAATGTGATTAGTATGACAGAGAAAATGAGTTTTTAATTCAGAGAGCTGCATGTGCCTAGTGGCTGCCATCTCAGCTGTGGTGCTGGGAATGGAATTCTGAGGGCTGGGGTAGAGCAGGGCTGAAAGGGGGTGGATTTGGGCTGTGATTGGCAGCCAGCCCATCTGCTCCCTGGGCTAAGGTCCCAGGCTGAGCTGCGGGCAGGGCCTGTGTCCAGGAGCCGGGGGCTGCAGGGTGCCCACCGACACTGTGTGAGCAAAGGCAATTGCAGGACACGACTTTGGTCTCTTCCACCCCACTGTCTGAAAGACTGAGTCCGGGGTCGGTGGAGAATCCCTGAGGATGCAGGGGTGGTCTTCCTGGGTCCAGGCCACCCCTAGAGGGGCAGGAGCCCAGGGCCCCCTGGGTGCCTCACTGTTTCCATTCCCTCTCAGCTCCCAGGCTTCCCTCCCCCCTCCCTCCCCTCCTTCCCCACTCGCTGGTGACTGCCGTGACTATTAATCACTCGCCCTGTTCTCTTCCTCTCTACTAATCAGGCACAATTAGACAAGGCCTCTTCCAGCTGGGCAGTCCCCCTCACTGCCCTCCTCCCTCCTCTCCCAGCCCCACCCAGCCGCTACGCGGGATGGGACAGCACTGAGGCTGAGGGGGAACAGCCGGGCAAACCCTCAGTCATTCTTTGGCTGCCCCAGCCCCCAACTGGGGGCTTGACAGGAACCCCCTCCTGTCCCAGGTACCTCCCTGGTGTGGTCAGGCCAGTACTGGTAGTCTCTGCCCCTCTGCACCTGCCCATGGCCGTGGGAGGAGCAGCCTCAGGTTCCATCCCGACCCCATACCTTGGCCTTTGGGTAGGGGTGCAGGTGGAGCTGGGGGGTCTAAGGGCTGCCCCTTGCCCTTTTTTTTAAAAAAAAATTTATTTATTTATTTATTTATTTATTTATGACAGAGAGGAGTCTTCCATCCACTGGTTTACCCCCCAAATGACCACAAAAGCCAGAGCTGGGCCAGAGCCAAGCCAGGAGCCTGGAGCTTCTTCCAGGTCTCCCACATAGGTGCAGGGGCCCAATCACTTGGCCCATCGTCCACTGCTACCCTGGGTGCATTAGCAGGGAGCTGGATCATAAGTGAAACAGCTGGGACTCGAACCGGCACCCATATGGGATGCGGGCACTGCAGACGGAGGCTTAACCATCTATATCACAGCACCAGCCCCGCCCCTCGCCCATGGCTGTGGAAGGGAGAGGATTCCCACTGGGGCCGGTCCAGCCTCTTATCTAGCACACGAGCTTCACGGTGACCCCAAGTCCATGTCCAGCCCTCTGTCCCTCTAGTCCCATCTCCTCCCAAGGCATGGACCCTGAGGACATTTAGTTCAAAATCTAGCTCAGAATTGATCCTGTCCAGGAGGGCGTGCAAAAGGGAAGGGTGGCATCTGCGGAGAAGTGAAGATCTCACTCCAGCTGTTGCCCTGCACCAGGGAGTCCAGCGCTGGTGGCTCTTCCAGGCTGGCAAAGGAAGCTCCAGATCTTAGTGCTTTTGATCAAACTTTTCGGGGTTGTTAAGCTACTGAGGGCTGCCTGCAGCTCAGATCGCAGAGCAGGCAGCGCTCACCCTGCCCACCTCCTGCCCCCTGCAGGCTGCTGCCTCCCAGGCCCTCCTGGAGGGGGCGCTGTCAGCCTGGCTGCTTTGGTGGCAGAGCTGGAGGAGGAGCTGAGCGGTGTGATCCAGCAAAAGCAGGACAGGGCCTGTTGCTGTCACAGACGCCTGGACTGCAAGGGCAGTGGGCAGGGCCGGGAGGGAGAGGCCCCACCCGGCCCCACTCAGCAGCCCCGTGGCCTCTTCATTAATCAGGAATCAGCCCCGAGCTGGGCTCATTATCAGCTCAGCTTCTCAGGGCACTGCCGGAAGACGTTGATTAACATTTGGAGAAAAGGCCCCCTCGGCCCGCCCCCCTCCTCTCTACCCTGCCCCAATGCTTCCCGGGAGGAATCTGCTCCCCCTGGTGGTTGGTGGCAGGTCCCGGCTGGGGTTGGGGGGGGCGGGAGCAGGCACATCCCAGAAGAGGCTGGAGCCGCGACCCTCTCTGGGCCACCTAGGCTGGGGCCCCAGTCCCTGGGTGGTTCCTGTTGGAGTGAATGGGGGGTGGGGTCAGGAGAGAGGGCAGCCACCCGGCAGGAGGGGGTGGAAGTGAGTCATCTGCCTCCCCTGCCCTTCCAGTCCCTGCCGCACCAACTGCCTTGGAACAGCTGGACAGAGGAGGTGGGGACAGCCAGCACCGGGGCGGGAGGCCGGAGGGGAGAAAGACCTGCGTGGGGTTGGTTTGTCTTTTTGGCAGATCCTGCTGGAGACGTAGGGTCTTCCAGAGCCATCCCAGAGAGTGGGGGTGGGAAGCAGAGGCCCCGAGGACAGAGCCAGGAAGGGCCAGATGCGGGGGTTTTTCCAGCAAAGCCCTTCTTCCCTCAGCGGCCAGGCTGGGGGCTGGTAGCGCTGGAAATCCAGCCCACCCCCTAAATGCTGGCCGTGCCCTTGGGACACCCGTTTGGGGCTGGGGGTGGGGGGAGCAGTCGCAGAGCTGGGCAGAGGCTGCGGCAGCCAGGCAGCAGCGAGAGAGTTCAGAGAGGAGCCACGGGATGATTAAGGGGAAATGGAGGATTGATTTAGGAGGAAAGATTAAAGGAGCTAAATCCGTGGCGCTTGGCTCAGCGGTGACTAAGCGTGGACAGGATAATAGCTTACAAATGTGTGAAAGGTGTAAATACCAAGCCGGGGGGAGGGGAGGCGGCGCGGCGGGCCCAGGAGGGCTGCGGACCCCCGTGCCTCTGCCCAGGGCTCTGGCCCTCCCCGGGGGAGGGGGACATGCGGAGTTGGAGGAAGAGGAACGCGGTGTTTGGGAGCTCCGGTTTCCAAGCGAGGGTTCCAGTTCTGGGGCGCAGCTGTCAGGGCCTGGCGCTGGTCTCCACGTCTCACTCCCGCCGGCTGGGAACCTGGGGTCGCAGGTTCAAATCCCATTGCGTTTCTCCAGCGCCCCTCCAGCACCGGAACTTTCGGCTGCTCCCAGGGCCGCCCGCCGCCGGCGGCTGTGCACCGCCCCCGCCGTGGGACCCCCGCCCAGCCGTCCCGGCTCCCGCTCCTCTCGTCCCCTCCTGGGCCACGGCGGGCGGCGGGCGGCGGGCGGCGGGCGGCGGGCGGCGGTGTCTCCCTCGGTGGTGGAAGCCTCTGGCGCTGCTGTGTGCGCGGAGGTCACTTTGCCGAGGAGCCGGGAGCCGAGGGAATGCAAATGAGGCAAACCCGGGGAGGAGAGCCGAGGAGCCCGCAGGAGACGGGAGGGAGGGCGCCCGGGCGCCGTGATGGATGCCTGCCCCGCGGGAGCGAGCGCGGCGCGGGCCCGTGGGGGCTGCCCTCTGGGTGCGGGCCAGACTTATGCTGCGGAACAGGAGCACGGGTGCGGGAGCCGGCGGGGACCACAGGCGCCGGGGTCCCTGGCGGGCACCCACCCACGACATGCACCGCCACCTTCTCAGCCTTGTCCCTTATCTCCCGCGGGCCGGGGGTGCGTGGTGCAAGGTGGAAGCCAAACTACTAACCCACAACTTTGCATCAGGGGCCGGAAATGTCTCCTCTTCCAGCCAAGCGCTCCCTGGGATCACAGCTTTCTTCCCGCCAGGCCCCACCTGGCTCCCTCCGCAGATCTCCCCCAGCTCACACATTTACATTGAGCCAGCACTGAGATCCTTGCCTCCCAGGGAAGGATGCTCCCTTCTAAACCATGCAGGCTGGAGCTCTGCTCACTGAGTCTGAGGGCCGGGAGCCACAGTGTGCACCTGCAGAGCTAGGCATCCTGAAGAAGGGGCCAGGTTTCTCCCTGTCCCTTGACTGTGGCGCGGTCCACCTGCTGCTCTTCCCCAGATGGACTCCTTGACTTGCCCAAAGAAGCTTTCTCCAAGCTTCTAACCCATGCTGGATTCCTGTTGCAGTCAGAGGCCCTGGATGGTGTCCCGTCCTAGCCCAGCCGTAACCGGTAGTGTCTGTGTATTCTTGTGAATGTTGGGCTCATCTGTTTTGTTCCCTGCAGTAGACCAGGCACTTAGAACATGCCTGGCACGTAGTGGAGGTGCTCAACAAGCCCTTTAAACATTTTAAAATTTATTCTATTTATTTGAAAAGCAGAAAAAAAGACAGACACCATCCAATGTTCACTCCCAAAATGCCTGCAACAGGCGAGGCTGGGCCGGCTAGAATACCAGGAACTGGGGACTCCATCCTGGTCCCCTACATGAGTGGCAGGGATCCAACTACATGAGCCATCACCTGCTACCTGCCAGGGTGCGCATTAGCAGGCATTGTGCGAGCTGGGACTTAAACCCACGCATTCTAAATGTAGGCATCCTGAGCACCACACCAACGACACCTGCCCCAATAAACACTTTCTGAATGAACAAATGCCTCTGCAGCCAGACAGCAGACTCTTGTTCTCTGATGTTGCGTCTGCACCACGCACACTGCCTGTTGCATGGTACAGGCTCGAGGGACGGTGTTGGGTACACCAGGCTTGTTTGAACACCCAGGCCACTTCGTGAGCACCTGCTGTGGGTAGGTGTGTGCCAGGTGTGCAGTGGATAGGAGTATGGACTCCAGGCCAGGTTGCTGGTCCTTGGCAGGTTCCCTACCCTCTTGGTGCCTCCATTGACTTGGCTGTAACTCCAAGGTGCAGTGCCGCACGGAGAGAATGGGCCCGCACCGTCTTGGCAGGAAGCTCTGATCTCAAACGTGTCCCCGCCTCCCCAGCGTCTACCATATGTCACTCTGAACTTATCTGTCACCCTCACACCTAACCAGCCACCCTTTACAGAGGAGTGAGCTGAGGTTTGGAGGGCCTGAATGACACACCCAAGGTTGGTGGAAGAAGGCGGGATTTGAACTTCGTTCTGTCTGGTTTTGAAACATATGCCCCATGGGGCTGGTGTGGTGGTGCAGCGGGCTAATGCGCCTCTTGGGACACCCACATCCTGAATCAGTGTGCCTTGTTCAAGTCCCAGCTGCTCTGTTTCCAATCCAGCTCCCCACCAAAGCACCTGGGAAGCAGGGGATGATGGCTCAAGTACTTGAGTTCCTGCCACCCACGTGAGAGACTGGGATGGAGTTCCTGGCTCCTAGCTTCTGCCTGGCCAAGCCCTGGTTGTTCTGGTTCTTGGAGGCATTTGGGGAGTAAACCAGTGGACAGAAGATTCTCTCTCTCTCTTAACTCTGCTTTTCAATAATATAATTTTTTTGACAGGCAGAGTGGACAATGAGAGAGAGACAGAGAGAAAGGTCTTCCTTTATCGTTGGTTCACCCTCCAATGGCTGCCACAGCTGGCACGCTGCAGCCAGCACACCTCGCCAATCTGAAGCCAGGAGCCAGGTGCTTCTCCTGGTCTCCCATGTGGGTGCAGGGCCCAAGCACTTGGGCCATCCTCCACTGCACTCCTGGGCCACAGTAGAGAGCTGGACTGGAAGAGGGGCAACCGGGACAGAATCCGGCGCCCCGACCGGGACTGGAACCCAGTGTGCCGGTGCCGCAGGCAGAGGATTAGCCTAGTGAGCTTCAGCGCTGGCCTATAATATAATTTTTTTTTTTAAAGAAAAGTCAGGTGAATATTTCTGTCTCCACTTGACAGATGAGAAAACTGAGGCCCGGAGGCGTTGGAAAGCCACTTGACTGATTGAGGTCCCACAGGCTGTCAGTGGAGCTGGGACCAGTGACCCCAGGCAGGTGATTGAAGTCTGACTGGTGAGGGCTGGGAGCCAGGTTCCAGCTCGGAACTTGCACCCTGGCCCTGGGAACCCTTGGGCATGCACCTTGCACCTTGCCGTTGTTAGGCTGCTCTCTGCCTTTGTACATTAAGGTGTGGGACTGAGTGACCTTCTGGGCTGGTGCAGACGCCCAGGTGTTTTGCCTTGTTGTGGTCTTCCTTCCTGTGCCCCCTGGAGAGAACAGAGGAGGAAGCTTGGAGCCTGAGTTGAAGCCAGGGACCTGAGCTGTCCAACCCTGGGGTGCTGGTCCCAGTCCAGTGAATATGCATCCCTTCCCCCCTCCCCTCTGCACCCCAGGGCACTGGCGGGGGGGGGGGTGGTTATCGCAGGGGCCTAAGCAAGAGGCATGCATGCAAGTGGATCCATCAGGGGAGGGCTGATGGGACTGGGGGGAGGACAGAGGCTACCATGGAAAAGTGGGATGAGAGGGAGATGCCAGGGCCTTGGCAGAGGCAGGGTGCCCAGAAGGAGGTAGAGATAAAGCCCAGGCTGCAGATTAGCTCTGGGATTAGCCCAGCCTGGCCTCCGGCTGCTCCTGGCTGCTTCTTATCTCCTGGAGGCCCAGGGCCCTCTCTCCTCACAGCTCAGAGCCCTGGCCTTGCTAATTGCCTGTTAACCCTGTGGACTCTGACTGCAGGGAGAATGAGGGGCTGGGGCGGGGGCGGGGGGCGGAGCTGGAGTGGGGTGAGTGCCAGCCTGCCAAGAGCTTTCTGGAGAAATGGAAGCTGTAGGTGGATGGAGCTCCCTGGGCTCAGAGAAGCCATCACTCAGAGGAGTGCACTTTGGACGGGTCTGTCCCAAGCTCTGATCTCAAGCAGAGCTGGGGAGGGGGGAGAAGAGCTGGGGGGAGGGCACGTGGGGAGGAGTTACTGGCTCAGAGTGCAGCAGGAACCTCCGCCCCAGGAAACAGTCCAGGAGGAAGATGAGAGACAGAGGGACTGAGGATGGATAAATGGGAGAGAGATGCAAAGCGCCAGGGTTGGCCAGGCCAGCAGAGGGCTGGGGCAGAGAGTGTGCAGGTGGACAGTAGATTGGGAGCTGGGACAGATGGGCCGACGGCATGAAGAAGCACTTGAGAAACAGGCTAAGATGTGCAAACAGACGCTGGGGAGACAGACCCAGGCCGGGGCCCACGGCGGGTGGAGGGCTGGCCTGGGGGAGGTGGGGAGATGCTTAGGCCCTGCCTGCAGGGCCACGTGGTCCTGTCTAGAAGCTGTCCAGCCTCGGTGCCCAGGAGGCTCATGGAAGCCCTGTGCTCAGGCTGGGAGCACAGCAGTGAGGCGGAGTGGGGGGGGGGGGTGTCTGAGGCAGGGACAGGGCTGGTGGTGGTGGGGTCTGCGCATAGCCCCTGTGCCCACCAGGACACTCCTGGGTATGGGGCCTGCCCCTTTCTGTGACTGAACCCTGGCCTCCCAACTCTTGCACAGGGCTGTGTGGGGCCAGTGTGGGGAGGCAGCAGCGGCCAGCCGGTGGGACCTTGTGGCTGAGCAGCCGTGCCGTCTCCATGGAAGAAGCCGTGGGCTGTGCTGCCACCAGAGCTCTGCCACTTAGGAGCTGGTGGCTCTGTCGCCGCTGCCTGGCCCAGGGACTGTCGCCGGGGCAACGCTGTGCTCTGCCCAGCAGTGGGCTTGACCCGGGCCGTGCAGGGAGCTTGGTCCTGCTGGTCAGGCCTGGCTGTTCCCTACAGAGGAGCCCTCAGATGTGGGTTACTTCACGCCCCGCCCCGTGTCACCCCCACCTCGGGGGCCTATGTGTGAGGCCTCCACCCCGTGCTGCCTGGGCTGGGCTCCGTGTGGGTCGGAGGTATCAAGGTCCCAGCCCCAGCCAGGGTCCCAGTGCCCCAGGCTGTTCCTGCCCTGCACACGCAGCAGGCGTTCGGCACTACACTTGGGGCAGGTTGACCCGCCTGTCACTTCCTTGCTGTGTGCCCAGGGCACACTTGCTTTCCTTCTTTGAGCTTCCGCTAGCTCATATCTGGGAGGGAGGGGTACAACAGGACTCAGCTCCCCAGGGAGCGGCATGAGGCTGAGATGTGGAGAGGCCGTGGCACAACCTGGCATTCGGGACTCTACCGAGGTGGTGCCGATCGCCAAGGGGACGTGAGTGAGCAGCTACACGGGGTCCTCACACAGCCCACGCCTTGCCTAGCCCCTCCCCTCGAGCGTACATGCACAGCTGGCTGCATCCGATTCCAGCATCTTCTAGGCCCCAGTTAGGAAGAGACTGGGCACTTTGAGATGTGAGCAAATACTTAGAGTCCCCACATCTGCCCTCCCCACACCAGCAGGGACCCCGGGGGATCTTGCACCCCACCCGTTGCAGGTTCCCCCTACATCCAGCAGCACGGGGTCAGCGCACACGTCCGGGGTCAGGGTGGTCCTGCCGGATTCTTGCCCCTTTGTGTAGCGCCTTTTCTGAGGGCCCAGGCTGGGACAACACAGAATCAACCTAGAATCTCAGCTCTGCCCCACCTTCCTCCTACCCATTAAATCAGACTTCTCGCTTTCAGAAGACCCCCTGGGGTATGGTGTGCACATTAGAGTTTGAGAAGCACGTATCTTGGGAGACAATCAGCCTAATCCTCCTGGTCTCAACGTCCTCATCTGTAGAATGGGGAGATAATAATACCGGTATCATAGAATAGTGAGGTTTCAAGCATTCAGAACAGTGCCTGGGGCACTCAGCCATTCCCACTCCTCCCCAACACACACACAGCAGAGAGTGGGGGCAGGGCTGATGCAGGTGGGAGTGAAGGACTTGAACCCAGGTAAGGAATTGAGATGCAGCAGAATTGGAGCCGCAGGTGCACAGGAGAGGGGCAGACGGAAGGGGAGGAGCTGGGTGGCACATGCCTTTCTCAGCTCACTGGGGGCCGAGGCAGGAGCTGTCTCAAGGTGGGTAGGCTTGGGCGGGAGATGCCAATACTGCGGTGGGGAGAGGGACCTGGCCTCCGGCTGCCTTCCCCGGCTCGGCTCACTGCCTCGTGACCTCGGGCAGGTCCCCTCACCTCTCAGAGCCGTCGGGGATAATCGGGATGATTAAACCTATCCAGCAGGGGCTGCAGAACCGGAGGAAACAGGGCAGCGCTGAAATCGGCGGCGGGGTGGCTGGGTGACAGAGGAACTGCAGGAGCGGGGCTCGGGCCACAGGCCCCGGGGTGCCGAGGCAGAGGATAACCGTGCGTCGCTTCTGGAGCTTGGCGCCTGGGAACTCTCCCTGCAACCCCGCTTCGGGCCGCTCCTCCCAGCTCTTGCCGTGCGAAACTGTTCCCAAGGAGAGGGGCGGGGGAGCGCCAGAGTGATTGAGTGCGCCGACCCCTTGCCCCCGGGAAGGTGCTGCCTGTGATGGGTTTGACCCAGGGGCTCGTCTCTGTGGGGTGAGCCTGGCAGGCGGGGCGGGAACTAGAATCCACTTCTCGCTCAACCTCTCCCAACCCCAGCAGCGCCAGCAGTCGCTTCCATATCCGGGGCGTCGGCGCCACCTGGCGTCCATGCAGGAGAACGCTCCGCGGAGGGAAAGGGAGCTGAGTTCCCGCGCCCCAGTGACCCGCAGCTTACAGAAACTGTCTTGTGTCTTGCTCTGGGCCAGGGGCAGGCCACACCCAGCAGACTCCCCGTCCCCATGCAGCATGCATTCTAACTCGGGGTGGGGCATGCACAGTGGGACAAGGAGACAAGTAGATGGACAGACTATCTCAGGTCAAACTCGTGTGTGTGGCAGGCGCCACTAGGATCCCAGGTGTACTGAGTGTGACATCAGGCTTGGCTAGCCATGGTGTGTGTGTGTGTGTGTGTGTGTGTGTGTGTGCCCTTCCAGGAGAGGGACTAACACAAAGACCCAAGGAGGCAAGGGCACCACGTGTTGTGGCGTTTGTCACAGAGCCTGGGGGTGGAGTGGTAGGAGAGGCAGGCAAGGGTCGCATCACAGGAGACTGCGGCTAGGGGAGGAGTTGTATTTCATTCTCTGGGAAATGAGAAGTCACTGTTACAGCTTTTCTTTAAGTTGGATTTTGTATATTAGCGGTTTGCAACATGATAAGGGGAATGACAGGTGGCAAAGGCCAGTGGGGGCTGTGACTGGGTGTGAGCACTTTGGAAAGAGCAAGCCAGCCACTGCATGGGGATGAAGGCCACGGAAAAGATGGAGTTCATGGGAGAGGGGGGCTGCAATCCCTTGTTGGGATACAGGATGGGGTGTCCAGGCAGGTCTGGTGGTCCTCAGTGGGGGACGGGGACCTGGCAGTGGTCTTAGCCCCTCCTCCCCTGACCCCTTCTCCCCGACTCCCAGGTCTACACTCGATACGGAAAGTGTTACACCTTCAACGCGGATCCACAGAGCTCGCTGCCCAGCCGGGCAGGGGGCATGGGCAGTGGCCTGGAGATCATGCTGGACATTCAGCAGGAAGAGTACCTGCCCATCTGGCGGGAGACAAGTACGTTGTGGGGGGAGGGGCAATGGCCACCCTGGGCACGCGGGCCGGGTGTGCACGGGTCTCTGTCTCCATGTGCAGATGAGACGTCGTTCGAGGCGGGCATCCGGGTGCAGATCCACAGCCAGGAGGAGCCACCCTACATCCACCAGCTGGGCTTCGGCGTGTCCCCAGGCTTCCAGACCTTCGTGTCCTGCCAGGAACAGCGGGTGAGCGCTGCCAGCTGGGCCCTGGGTCCGGCACGGGGCTCAGGCCTTTGGGCTCTGAGGGGCTGCTGACCAGCTCTGCCCTCCGGAAGCTCACAGCTTGCCCACACCCAGATCCCACGAACTCTGCTGGGGCCGGAGGCGCACTGGTGGGCCGAAGAGGGGGATCATGATCGTGGCCATGGCCTTATCGTCCTCCGCCTCTGCAGCTGACCTATCTGCCCCAGCCCTGGGGCAACTGCCGGGCCGAGAGTGACCTCAGGGACCCTGAGCTTCAGGGCTACACAGCCTACAGCGTGTCCGCCTGCCGCCTGCGCTGTGAAAAGGAGGCCGTTCTTCAGCGCTGTCACTGCAGGATGGTGCACATGCCAGGTAGGCACCCCAGCCCCCAGCCCACCCCCAGCCCCCCTGCCAGGCCACAGAGCCCTGGGGCAGAGCGCTGCTCGTGTGCATGGCTGGCGCACGTGTACAACACGTGTGCATGTCCAGACCCCTGGGAGTGTGCTTGGTCTTTTGTGGGTGTTTGCGACTCTGCACGTGGGTATGCACGCCTCCGTGAGCTTGTGGGTATGTTAATTTGTGTGTGTCCACGCGTGGGCTTGTGTATGTCTGTGCTTGTGTGTTTGCGACAGTTGTGAGCATTTGCTCAGATACGTATATACAGATGTTTGCACATGCGTGCTCGTAAATGTATTCATGCTTAAAATGCATGAGCAGGTGTACCGTCCATCTCATTCATATATGCATTTGCGCTTAAATGCATGAGCAGGTGTGCTGTCCGTCTCTGTGTGTATTTGCATACATGCACATTCGTGTGCATACATGTGTGTGTGTGCCCCCATTAGGGCACGTGCCGGGGCAGGGGAGGGACTGTAGATTCCAGGAATAATTCTCTCTCCTTTCAGGCAACGAGACCATCTGTCCTCCAAACATCTACATCGAGTGTGCTGACCACACACTGGGTCCGTGCTGCCTGCCCCTCCCCTGCCTCTCCATCACCCTCTCCATGTCTCTGTCCATCTTCCTCCTCGGTGTGTTGCCTTCTCTCCTCCTGATCTCTCCCTGGAGGGTTCTTCCTGGGGGTTGGGCCTTATCCCATTCCTCAGGGGGGGTCTGAGGACCTCTGCAGGTGCAGACACTTGGGTAAGTGGAGGCAACGAGGAGGGGGGTTGCAGAATTCAGGGTTGTGAGCGAAGGCCTGGGCTTTGGTTCAGCCAAAGAGTTCACCTTCTCTGAGCAAATGAGACGCCCACTCTCTTGGTCTCAGGGCGAAGGCATTGCTGGCTGGCATTGTGGGTAAGGCAAACCCCTCTGTCCACAGGTCTCTCCTGATCTGCAGTTTATCCATCTACCCATCTACCCATCCATCCATCCATCCATTCATTGACACATTCATTCTCCAAACTGGTCCAAGCCTGTGTTGGGTGCTGGAGGTGAGAGTGGGAGTGAGAGCCTTGCCTTGCAGGGCTTGCAGCCTGCCAGACTGTGGACAGGGATTGCCACATATTGTGGCTGAATGAGGGCAACCTCAAGGGGGCTACAAGGTCCCAAGGAGGGGCAGGCAGCGCCAGCCTGGGGAGGCTTCCTGGAGGAAGTGACGCAGTAGCGGAGGCTCCAAGGGCATGTTAGAGTTTGCTGGGTGCTGAAGGCAGTGTGTACTGCAAGCCTTTTGGCCAGAGAGAGCTCACTGTGTCTGGGGCACCAGAAGGGCAGAAAATGGGGAGAAGTGGAGAGTGGCGGAGGGCGCCCTGGGAAGCCCACAACGGCTGCAGGTGTTAGTTAGCACATGTGGCTGCCGGTGCGGTAGAAAGTGTTTGAAAGTGCGGTAGAAAGTGAGGAGTGTTTGGCAAAGGAGCAGCTGTGTGAGCAGGGCTAAGCGAACAGCAGAGATGGGGATGGTCCACAGAAGGAGCCCCCCTCCCGAGCCTTCCTCCCCATCAGGCCTGGAGGGGGACAGGGATGGGAGCACTGTGGGACCCACAGAGAGACCTGGGGCATCCCTGAGGGCTGGCAGTGCAGAAGCCTCCTCTCCTGGGCACCCCTGCCCTCCGATACTGCTGGGGCCTCGCGTCGGCCAAAGCCGGGTGATGAGAATGTCTGAGGCGGGTTCTTGGCAGAGGCCAGCCCGATGGGACCCAGAGCAGGTGGAGGGGGTGCAGAGGAGCCAGCACACCGAGCATGCGAGTCCTGTCTGCCCGCTTGATCTTCTGTCCCTCCGTCCCTCTGTGCGTCCATCTGCCCACCCATCCCAAGCATCTTCTCCATGCCCCCTCGTGTGTCGGAGGCCCCACACGGTTGACTGGCTTCAGGGATGGCACTGCCCTCCCTCTGAGGCCTGAGGACCTCCCTTCTCTCAGGGGCAGGGTGGGAGGCTGGGGGGGGGTCCTGCCTACTCCTGCTTTCTTGGGGACCCTGAAGTGGATCCAGGAGGGCCCCCCATGACTATTGTCCTCTAGGAGTGCAGGGCTGGCCAGTAAGGGCCTGAGGCTGCTGGGCAGCCCCTCCCCCACTGCAGTTGGTGCCTGTGTGTTGCAGACTCGCTGGGAGGGGGCTCCGAGGGCCCGTGTTTCTGCCCCACTCCCTGCAACCTGACCCGCTACGGGAAGGAGATCTCCATGGTCAGGATCCCCAACAGGGGCTCAGCGCGCTACCTGGCGAGGAAGTACAACCGCAACGAGACGTACATACGGTAGGGGCCTGTGTGTGTGTGTGTGTGTGTGTGTGTGTGCGTGCATGGTGAGTCTTCTGCCAGGAGTAACACTTACAACCTTCTCTTTCTTCTATAAGAGTTGTATTTACTCAAGAGAGAGACAGCGAGAGGGAGAGACAGAAAGAGAAAGAGAGAGCTTCCATCTGCTGCTTCACTCCCCAAATGCCCGCAACAACCAGGGTTGGACCAGGCTGAAGCCAGGAGCCAGGAACTCCATCAGGGTTTTCCATGTGGGTGACAGGGGTCTAAGCACTTGGGCCATCCTCTGCCTTCCCAAGTGAATTAGCAGGGAGCTGGATCTGAAGTGGAGTGAAGACTTGAACCCACACCCTCTGATACGAGATGTGGGCATCCCAAGCAGTGTCTCAACTGTTGGCCCAAACACCTGCCCCACAACCCTTCTCTACCAACTAACTATCCATCAGTAGTCACATCATGTGCTTCCACCTCCAGGAGGAGGCCCCCAATGCCTCTTTTTAAAAATTTATTATTTATTTGAAAGTCAGAGTTACACAGAGAGGGGAGAGGCAGAGAGAGAGGTCTTCCATCCACCAGTTCACTCCCCAATTGACTGCAATGGCCAGAACTGCACTGATCCAAAGCCAAGGGCCAGGAGCTTTCTCCAGGTCTTTTCATGCTGGTGCAGGGGCCCAAGGACCTAGGCCATCTTCTTCTGCTTTCCCAGGCCATAGCAGAGAGCTGGATTGGAAGTGGAGCAGCCAGGTCTTGAACTGCTGCCCATATGGGATGCTGGCACTGCAGGCATCAGCTTTACCCACTACGCCACAGTGTCCCCCCCACCATGGCTCTTGTCTGAGCTCCATGCACCTGTGCACAGTTCTGTCACTGCCTGTACGCTTTGTTGCAGGGTTTTGCTCGCTCAGCCACCTGGGAACTGTGAAATGCATGTGAACTGGGTGGAAGGAACAGGGCGGGAAGGGACAGGGACAGAGTGGCCTGCAGGAGGCACCGCCCTGAGCCTTGGGTCTGACACCCAGCAGCTGAGGAAGTACAGAGCACGATCTGGGGGCCAGGCCCAGGGCTGTGCCGCGTGGGGAGAGATGATGATGATGCCAACCCCATGGCAGGGCTGGCCCAGATCTGGTGATATAGAACTGAGTCCCAGGCCCTGGTGGAGAGGGGAAGCAGGAGAGGCAAGAGCTGGGCCTCTCAGCACCTGGGCTTGCAGGAGGAGGAGAGAGGGGAGGCATCTGGTGAGACACCTGTGGGAGGGTGTAGGGGGGAGCTTGTGTGGAGAGAAGCAGAAAAGAAGGTTTGGGTAGGAAGATCCAGGGAGCAGCGATCCTGGGCAGTCCAGAAGAAGAATTTTGGAGTAGACTGATGGGCAGTAGGGAGCCAGTGAAGGTTCTAGAGATGCCCAAGGATGGGGCCAAGTGAGCACTATTGGCTGCTTTAGAGGAGCCTTCAGGCCTAAGGGGTGGGCACCAGCTCCCCATTCAGGGGCTCCCAGTCAGGATCCACTGGTGCTGCGAGAACACCCGGCTTCCTGTCCCCGCAGGGAGAACTTCCTGGTCCTGGATGTCTTTTTCGAGGCCCTCACCTCTGAAGCCGTGGAGCAGCGAGCAGCCTATGGGCTGTCAGCCCTGCTGGGTGAGCCGGCCGCCAGCCCCCGGCTCCCATGGGGGTTGCTGGGCCAAATCTGCCCTCTCTGATCCTGCTGCTCTGCTCCCCCAGGAGACCTTGGGGGCCAGATGGGCCTGTTCATTGGGGCCAGCATCCTCACGTTGCTGGAGATCCTTGACTACATCTACGAGGCAAGGGGGCCGGGGGAGGGGGCAGTGGGAGGGGAGGGAAGGGGACAGCGGGAGCTCCTGGAGGAGCTGGACTGGCTTCAGTAGTCGATTGCTTGCCAGGGAGACTCCCGTCTCTCCCGCTGGCCAGAAGGCCTGGGGACGCTGAGGAATCAGAAGATGGCCCAGGAGGCTGGGGCAGTGCTACCAAGTCCTTGTCCTCTCTGTGCGCTGTGCGGGGTAGTGAGTCCGCTCCCGGCCTGATTTCCCGGGCCCACTGCCGTCTCCTGCCCCAAGGTGTCCTGGGACCGGCTGAAGCGGGTATGGCGGCGGCCCAAGACCCCTCTGCGGACCTCCACTGGGGGCATCTCCACCTTGGGGCTGCAGGAGCTGAAAGAGCAGGTGAGGGCCAGCTGGGAGAGAACTCAGCGCAGCCGGCGCCCGCCCCAGGCCTCAGCGCCCCCTGGCCTGCGGGAGGGGTCCCGGGCTGGCTGCAAGTCCTCGCTCCCTTTCATCTTGTAGAGCCCCTGCCCTGGCCGAGGCCGTGCTGAGGGCGGGGGCACCAGCAGCCTGCTCCCCAACCACCACCACCCCCCGCACGGGCCCCCAGGCGGCCTCTTTGAAGACTTCGCCTGCTAGGATGGCGTGGAAAGGACCCAGGAGTCTGGAACCTCTCCCCCAGTGCCAGCCCTGTCTCCTCCTGCTCCTGGGAGCCAAGGCCTGGGCCGGCCAGGGCCTGCGGGGAGGGGTGGTGCTCACGGAGAGGACCAGGACTCAGAACTCTGGCGTCAGCTGCTTTGCACAAGGGTCCCTCTTGGCCACAACCCCACAACCACTACCCCTACCCCCAGGCTGCAGCGAGACCCTGGGGGAAGGGAGGGAACAAGGGAGGTGGAGCCTGCCCAGCAGGGGTGGAGCCCTCTGTACACCTGTATATATTTAGGGAGGTCAGGGTGGGGGTGGGGTACCCATGTAGAAGGTGGGTGGGGCTATAGGGGTGGGCAATTCCCAGACAGCCAGGGTCCTGGTCCAGGCATTAGCAGAGGGCAGGCCCCCAGGACTCAGGAGTGCTGGGCTGGTTCTACCTGGGGCCCTGCTCCTCTCGCCATGGGGAGTGGGTGGCCCAGCAGGCCTGGCCCAGCTCCCAGCTCCCCCTGCACCAACTCCACCCTCCACGGGGAGGGGGCAGGAGACCCTGCAGACCTTGGCTAAGCTTGCCGGGTAGGGAGGGAGCCTTCTCAGCCCTTTCTCCCTCCGGGCTAGTTTCATAAAGTGCTGACGAAATTGGGAATAAAGAGGCATAAAGAATTCTCTGTGTGTGTGTGTGCGCGCGCACGCGCTGGTGACCAAGGGTGGGGTGGGGTAGGGGCTGGGCACATTGTGACGTGCTTCCTGGTAGAAGGAACCACAGGCCCCAGTAGGGGTGGGGGTGGGAGGGCTCCATCCTCCCACTCCCCCTCTCCCACCAACACCCACCTTTCAACAACTCAGTCACAAGTCCACACTGAGCCAGTTTATTAAAGGGGGGGAGCTTCATCGGGGTCCAGAAGCGAGAAGTTGGGGGATGCCCCACCCTCTTCTGTCAGCTCCCCCTTCTCCAACATCTCGTCTGCAGCCCAGCCCCCAGGGCCGGCCCCCAGGCAGCAGGGCTGGCGTCAAGCAGAAGGTACTGCATAAATACAGAGGCCACAGCCCGAATCAGCAGCGTCAAGGGGGCGGGGGGCGGGGAGACCGGACTTGGGGCACCGATGGGGTGGCTCTGGGAGTACCTGCCCCAAGGTTTGTCCTGAGCCCCGGACCTGCAGAGCCAGAGAGAGGGACCCGTGGCTGTGCTGGGGCCTGAGGCTGCAGCCAGCCGTGTCCCAGGGGCTGGCAGGGGGGCCCTTGGTTGTGGGAGAGGAGCAGGGTGGGGTGCGGCTAGGCCAGGGCGCAGGGGCCCTGGGCGGGTCAGGTGCTGTGGCCCTGCTCTTGTTCGAAGAGTAGCATGGCCAGCTGGGTGCGCGAGCCCAGGCCCTCCAGCACGCTCTGGCGGCAGCGGTGGTACAGGTCCTCGCTGAGCCGCGCGCTGCACGTCTGGGCGCGGTAGTGCTGCAGCAGTGCCGGCTCCACGGCCCGCAGCACGTGCAGGCTGGAGTAGCGCAGGAACAGCTCGTACACGTCCAGGCTCTCCAGTAGCTCCTCCTCCTCCTGCTCCGCGGCGGCTGCCAGCCGCCCACGGGCCGCCACGTAGTCAGAGTTGTAGAAGCAGGCCTCGCTGGCCGCTTGGCGGTCGAAGTGACCTGTGTCCCGGCCCAGCTCGGGCGGCCCCGGCCCCTGAGGCGGGGCTACGGCCGGGTGGAAGGCCTGGAAGTGCATGGGGAAGAAGGCCTGCCAGCCAGAGATGGCGTGCATGCGACAGCGGTTCAGGAAGTCGGGGGTGAGCACCGTGTCCGGCCCGGCCAGCAGGAACAGTGTGTCCAGCGGGTGCTTCTTGGAGAGGAGATCCATGAGGCGCAGGGGGGCAGGCACGGCCGTCTGCACGCTGAGCCAGGGCACCCGCGCGCCGGGGAATCGCCGCTCCAGCTCAGCCACCTGGGCCTTGACGGGTGCGAAGACGTCCGAGTGCGCGGCACGCTGAGCCTGGCGGGGCTCGTACAGCAGCAGCAGGGTCAGGGCTGCGGCGTCCCCGGGCTCCAGGGCCGCCGTGGCGAAGGCCTCCAGGAAGCCGGCGGCCAGGTCACGCTCCGCCGCGGCCAGAGGCAGCAGCACGGTGAGGCGTGAGGCCTCGGTGACGTAGGGCACGGGCAAGATCTCCACACGGCTCAGGGGCCGGAGCAGCTGCACCCGGCGGGTGAGGGGCCGGCGGCCGCCCTGCGGGGTGAGCGCCTCCAGCTGCAAGTCCAGCGTGTACTCCATACCCCGCGCCGGGTCAAAGCGCCGGTAGCCGTTCACCAGCTGCTGCTTCTGGAGCCGCAGGGCCGGGTGGTAGCGGCGGTTGAGCTCCTCCAGGGCGGCTCCCAGTACGTCGGCCACATCCGCCCGATCGGCCCCACGCAGCGGGCAGCGGGGCGAGCCGTCGGCACAGGAGAAGGCGTGCTGCTCCGTGAAGTAGTCCCAGCGCAGCACCTCGAAGCGGGACGCCGGCCGCGAGGGCGCCGGGATCCCCACGGGCCAGGCGGTGGCCCGCTCCCGGTCAGCGGCCAGGCGGCTGGTGTTTTGGATCTCCCACTGGGCGGAGAAAAGAGGCGGTGAGCAAGGCCGAGGCCACTGGGGCCAGCACACAGCCAGGGGCCGGGGAGGCAGCAGGCGCCCCTCGGCGACCACGGCTGCCCACACAGCGCCCCCAGCTGTTGTCCCCTGAACAGAGGATGCCTAAGAGGTAAAAGGGGGAGGGGAGGGGCTTCTCACGGCTCCTCGAGGGGGGAGCAGACAGGCTGGGAGGCAGGTCCCCAGGGATCTCCCACACCTCTCAGACTTGCTCCCTCCCAACCCGTCCCTCCGCCCCCCCAGCCCCAGAGGTACCTGCAGCTCCCGGATCTCCTGGTAGGTGCGCTCCAGCTCAGCCCGGGCAAAAGCCTTGTGCAGCTGGTACATGTGCACGGGGTCACGAACCGGGTGGGCTGTCAGGGCACTGCGGAATCGAGGGTCTCCTTCCTGTACGGGCTCCCCAGGGCTCAGCTCCAGGTAGCTATAGTGCACCCCCTGCGGAGAGCAAGGGAATGGGTTGTGATGGGAAGAATGACAAGATCCCCTCCCCCAACCTCACGGTCATCCTGGGGACATGCAGTCAGCCTTCTGTGGGATGAAATCTGCCTTGTCTGGTACTGAGCCTGCGTGGCCCAGAGCAAGCCTCTGCTAGCTCGTCTGTGAAATGGGCAGAGACCTGTCTCAGAGGGCCTCAGCAAAATAATAGCCGCCACTCAACACCCACTTGCTCAAGGTTGCCTTGTTTTCCCTAATCCTTATAGCAACCCTGAGCCATGGTGATTCCCACCAGTCCGAGGCTGGAGCACAGGAGATTTAAGTCATTTATCCAAGGTGACAGGGAGAGGCAGTGACGGGCCTGGCATGGAACCCTAGGCTTGTGTCTCTGCCACCCCTTAGCTTCCCAGGGCGCAGTGAGAAAGCTCACGCTGGAGACGCCACTGCTCCTACCTCTTGGTCACCAGTGCAGCCCACTCCGGTGGCATCCAAGATGCAGCGTCCCAGCCACTCATCCGGGCGGGCGCTGACGATGTCATTGCGGCAGCCTTCCAGGTGGGGGCGCAGCTGCTGCAGCAGGGTGCGCGACAGCATCACACCAAAGCCGCCGTGGCAGTAGCGGCCTGGGGTGGGCTCTCCACCGATGAACTCCTGGGGCCGGCCCAGATAGAGGTGGGCAGCGGTGGCCAGGCTGAGGCGGCCGGCGAGGCGTGCCAGTCCGTGTGCCTCGGTGTAGGTGGTGTCAGGGACTAGGAAGAACCAGTCAAAGTCATCGCCGTGCTGTTCCAGCAGGTGGCGCAGCGCCAGGTGCAGGTGCCCGATGGGCCGCTCCTCCCCCAGTGTCACCACGGCCATGCCCGGTGGGGTGCGGCGGCCCCGCGCGCCCGTCAGGAACACCACACGCTCCAGTCGATGCCCCAGAGTGCGGTTCACAGCCACGCCCAGCGTGGGCAACGTGGCCTGTGAGGTCAGTACTGCCACGAGCAGCCTCTGCCTAATGCCCAACTCCGTGCTGATGTAACGGGTCCTGGAGGAGGAGATTGGCACAAAGTTACCAAAAAGACCATGGGGACAGGCGGGAGTCGGTGCACGCAGGCTCCAGCAGGTCAGGTCTTCCCTGCGTCTGTTTCATCACCTATAAGCGGGACAAGAATGGTAACTTTCTTCCAGGGGTCATGAGGGTTTACGTGAAACACAGGGCTGCGTTTGCAAATGATGCGCCTGCTTCCTGGTTTCATTACTTGGTAGGAAGGTCCTTATTCTCCTTGAGCCATCTGTACAATGGGCCTGATTGTATCTATTGAAAGCACTTAGCCAGGTGATTGGCAACCCACGTATGCGGTAATTTCTACACTAAAGGCCCTTAGGCATAGAGGGGCCCTCCGGGTATTTGGAGGAGCGGCAAGCTGGGGCTTGGGGGGTGAGGGGTCCCACGAACAATCCTGCAAGTAAGTCCCGGGACTGGAATCTGAACTCAGTGTTACTTTGGAGAAATTACTGGAATTCAGAGGCAGAGAAGTTCACAGGACGGCACACCCTCCTTCCTCCATCTTACTCCCAGGCGGCCCTGATAACCCACCCAGGTAGAGATACAGGGACAGGCAAATCTTAATTCTCTCCCTTCCCCTTCCCTCTCTCTAAGCACTCACTCGGGGTACAGCCATTTCTCCAGCCCCAAGAACCGAGCTGGGAGCTAAGAGGATCCCTGGGGTCCCCTGGGGTGGAGCGGGTTTAGGACAGAGGCGGACAAGTTCAGTCCTGGGTGAACCGGGGCCCACTGAGGGCCTCCGAGCAGCCCCGCCGCTCCCGGGAAAGCAGGGCCATAGGAAGCTATCGGGGCCCAAAGACTTCCTGGCCGTCCAGCCCCTTCCTTCCGGAGCCTAACCCGGCCCCGGCGGCCTCCCCCGCGAACGTGCGCGCGCGCGCGCGCGCTCGTCCCGACCGGTGCCCAGGGGCTGGGGCCGGCGCAGCCGATCGCTACCTGACGGCCTTTTTGGCGGCCTGGCCGGGCTGTGCGGGGCGGTAAGGCAGGACACGCGGCTCCCAGTTCTCCCCGGCGCCGGCGCCGGCCCCGGGCCTGTCGCGCTCCGCTCCGGGCTGCACCGAGTTGGGCCGGCGAGCAGCGTTGGTGTTGCCGCGCGGCGGCAGCTCAGAGTCTCCGGGCTGGGGCGGCCCCGGGCCGCAGGGCTCCTCCACCCAGGTGACGCTGAGCAGGCTCAGCGTGAAGCCCAGGGAGATGCCCACGGCGACGGGCCCTGCGGGCCGCAGCACCGACAGCAGCAGGGATGCCCGCATGGCGTCCGGACCGCGGGCCCCCGGCCCCCGCGCAGCCCCACAGCAGCCCGAGGAGGCTCCGAGGGGGCGGGCCCGGGGAGGGGGCGGATCCGGAGGGCCCGGGCCCAGCGGGCGGGCCCGCTCCCTCCCCGCCGAGCGGAGCCCGCGGCCGGGGCCGAATCCCGCGCGCCGCGCTCCGGGGCTCCTCCGGCTGCGCTTGGCGCCGGAGCTCGGCCGCCGCCGCTGCTGTCCGACGTGTCACTGCGAGGGCCCCGCCCCCAGGGGCGGGGTCTCCGGCTCCGGCTACCGGAGAGGGCGGAGAGGGGGGAGGTTAAAGGGGAAGGACCCCCGGAAGTGCCCCCTCCTCAGCGTGCGAGAGGGAGACGCCGGGGGGCGGAGTCGCCCGCCTCCCCCCGCCGGTTGGTGCGTCCCGGGTGACGTCAGAGGCAGCCCTCCCCTGCCGGTGGTGCGCCCTGAGTGACGTCAGGAGCCGCGGCCGGAGCTGTCCATCAGCACCAGAGGCCTCGGGCGGGCTCAGGGCATGGGGCCGCGGCTCTGGGGCAGCCCGAGCCCTTGCTCCTGCTCCTCTCCCTTTCCCAGGCCCGGTCCGAGTGCCCGGACGCCGCGGGACTGGAGTGCCAGGCGGTGTTGGAGGTGGAGCGGCGACGGCGCCGCGCAGAGACCGGGCTCCGCGGCCCAGCAGCCCCCTGCCCCAAACGACGGACTTTCCCAGGACCTCAGTCAGTGGGAGCCTCTGGCGCCCCGCGACCCCGGCCCCTCCGGCGCCCGCTCGGCCGCTTTGGCTCAGAAGCTCAGGTCGCCTCCAGCGCAGGTAGATCTTGGACAATGCCAGATCCAGCCTCCCACAGACGGCTCTCCTGGCTGCCTCCTTCGCACCGCAGCGCGGCCGCCCTCGTCCCGCCCGCCCCCGGTCCCCCTTTTAACTTCGTGCCAGCCCCTCCAGCCGGGCACTCTGGCTTCCCTTTGTCTTTGCTCCCCGAGCCGCATGGTGTGGGCACCACTCCTTTGTCCACCGTGTCCTTGCTGAGCTCTCCCACTCCCACTCCCATCCTGGTGGGAGCCCGGGACTCCTCCTTGACCCCAGCTCCTTGTCTGTCAGGTGGACCTGGGAGGGTGACCCCTCTGGCTTCCCAGCACTATGCCGGGCACTGCGGCGACACTGCGATTCCAGCTGCTCCCCCCCGAGCCAGACGATGCCTTCTGGGGTGCGCCTTGTGAACATCCCCTGGAGCGCAGGTACCAGGCGCTGCCGGCCCTCGTCTGCATCATGTGCTGTTTGTTTGGAGTCGTCTACTGCTTCTTCGGTGAGATCCCCGGCTCATCCCTCACTTGTTTTCCCAAGTTCTTTCTCTGCCCTCTTCCACTCTTTTCCAGAACCCACTACCACCACTGTGAGCGACTTGCTTTTCTGTCTTTCATCCCACAGCGTTTGTAAGTCTTCTAGACTCTAGAGAACACAGGTTTTTGAATTGGACACACTTGAGTTTGAACTTGGCTTTGCACTTTACTAACTGTAATGCCTTGGGCATAGTAACCTGAGCCTCAGTTTTCTCATCTGAACAGTGGGGACAATGACATTTGTCTTACATTAGGTCGTTAGAAGAATTAGTAGGTGCTAAGTAGAAGCAATTTTTAAAGATTTGTTTGAATCATTACTCTAAGAAGGCACTGACAATTCTCAGGAGAGTCATTAAGCCTGATCCCTTACCACAGGGCATATTGTCTGGTGGGGAGAGACTCCTGAAACAGTGACACCTGTGACATGGGCCAGAGTGGGCCGGGTGGCAGCCACACACACAGAGATTCCCTACCAGGCAGGCTGGAGCAATCAGGCAGGCTGTGAACAGTTGTACAGGATGAGTACTGCACAAGAAAGCTCAGTTGTATGGGCAAGAGGGGGTTGAAATCTGGCTTGTGCTCTACTCACAGTCCAGGCTGCTTTCCCTTTCTCTAATTTGCACAAAGGTGTCACATGGACTAGTGGGAGCCTGGAATGAGTGGTCAGTGGTTCTACAGAAAGCGTTAACTGAACTTCAGAGAGGACAGTGGGTGCCACGGACTGGGGGTCCAAGGGAAGCCTGTGGTAGGAGGACTGTGGATCAGAACCGGCGCAGGCAAAGGAGGCTGAGAAGTTTGGGTTTTAGACCAGGCAGAAATGGGGCAAGACTTGTGCTCTGCCCCCTCCATCCCTCCTCCTGGAACGGGTGGGCAGACAGGGATGGGAGCCAGACAGTCCTTTCCACCCCCAGACTCTGGGCTGACTAGCTGCAGAGTGGGTAGGACACAGTACCCCCGCAAGGGTGCAGGATGCACTCCGGGCCTCCAGGGAGTCTGTGTCCTCTCACTTCTGCTAGCCACATGCAGCCCCTCTGCCCTCTGCCCGGCGCTTGGTGCAGCCCTGTATCCCTGTCCCGGGTTCCCAGCACCCTGCCCCTCTGCAATGCCTCCACTCCCAGCCTCCTCCTCTCTGTGGCCCAGAACCTCCTGGATTTTTACTCCCCTCATGCCAGGAGCGGAATCTCCTCTTCACTGTCTTTGACCCTTCGATCCCCATCTCTGACTTCCATCTTCCCAGCTGTTCAGGATCTACACCTCCCTCCCCCTGCAGGCCCGGTTAATGGGCCTGCAGGTGGTATACTCGTCTACTCTGCTTTTTTCTGGAAGCCCCACAGCCACTGCTTTCCCTGTAACCCTGAGTTCTGACACTTCAACAGCCCTAATGACTTGTAGCTCCCTCATCATCTTCCACCCACTGCGCCCCTCTGTGAGCCCAGCTCTGCTCCCTGGGCTCCAGGACTCCATCATCTGATGGCCCCTCCCCACGCTGACATCTTGATGACCCCATTTCCCTGGCCTCTGTGATACTGCCCTCAGACACCCTGTTCTGCTCTCAACGACTCCACTTCCGCCACTCCCCCGACCTGCCCGGACTCTTCCCCGACATCCCGGCTTCTCTGAGACCCCAGGCGATGCCTCATTTCCAAAGCCCTGTGGCCCCTCGAAGGCCTGATCCTCCTGAACCCGTGTGACCGCCATCTCTCAGACTCTGACTTTGGAAAAGCTTTCTGTACAGTGCCTCCCGGATGCCCCAGTCACTGCTGCTCAGCCCCCTGCCGTCCCAATGACCCGCTTCCCTGACTCCTGGGACCCGGAGACCCCCGGTGCCCCATTGCTGATTCACTCTGGACGGCAGTGATCTCAGACTGCCCTGGCCATCAAAGACCCCCAACTTCCAGAGACCCCCAGCTCATTTTCTCAATGGTGACTCTTTTGCCGGTGAGCCCGATGCCTGTCCGATTGCCCTGACCCAGCGGGTCCATCGCTGATGTCCTCAGGACCCCACTGACCGCCGACTCCCTGATCTTAGCGTCTCTATCTCGGGCTCCCCCCCGTGACCCCAGCGGGGGTCCCTTCCTCCCGCCCAGGGACCTCCTCCCAGCCCCTCACCAGCCCCTGTTCCCCTCCAGGTTACCGCTGCTTCAAGGCGGTGCTCTTCCTCACTGGGTTGCTGTTCGGCTCCGTCGTCATCTTCCTGCTGTGCTACCGAGAGCGGGTGCTGGAGACGCAGCTGAGCGCCGGGGCGAGCGCGGGCATCGCGCTGGGCATCGGGCTGCTCTGCGGGCTGGTGGCCATGCTGGTGCGCAGCGTGGGCCTCTTCCTGGTGGGGCTGCTTCTCGGCCTGCTGCTCGCCGCTGCCGCCCTGCTGGGCTCGGCGCCCTACTACCAGCCGGGCTCCGTGTGGGGCCCCCTGGGGCTGCTGCTGGGGGGCGGCCTGCTCTGCGCCCTGCTCACGCTGCGCTGGCCCCGCCCACTCACCACCCTGGCCACCGCCGTGACTGGTGCTGCGCTCATCGCCACCGCCGCTGACTACTTTGCCGAGCTGCTGCTGCTGGGGCGCTACGTGGTGGAGCGACTGCGGGCCGCCGCCGTGCCCCCTCTGTGCTGGCGGAGCTGGGCCCTGCTGGCGCTGTGGCCCCTGCTCAGCCTGCTGGGCGTTCTGGTGCAGTGGCGGGTGACGGCTGAGAGGGACTCCCACACCGAAGGTGAGCGGGCAAGGGCCAGGGGTGAGAGGGGGGCTGTGACTGAGGGCTGGGGGCAGAAGCCGTGCACGCCAGCGGCAGAAGGCATGGGAGGTCAGGGCCCCTGTGCCATCCTTCACCCCACAACAACGTGTGAGCCATCAGCTCTGGGCCAACCCCATTCCAGGCACTGGGGGTACAGCAGAGAAAAGACCCCTGTCCTTAGGGATGTACAGCTGGGGTGGGTGCAATCAGACAGGCAAACAGACCAGATGATTCCAGCTGTGCAGAGTGCCATGAAGGAGGTGCACAGAGTTATATGAATGAATGACCCTATGGAGGCTGTTCTAGTCAGGGTGGTCAAGGAAGGCTGCCTGGAGGAGGTGACATGTTAAACAGAGACCCAAAGGATTTAAGAGCTGGAGAAGAGGAAAGGGCCCAGAGAAGAAACGAGCTTGGCTTGTTTGGAAGGTGGGAGGTGAGATATGGAGACAGACCCATCGTGTTTTTGATGCAATGTCATCGGAGGGTTTCAAGTCAGGGGAGGCAATGATCTGACCTAGTGTCTGGGGCGCTCGTTCTGCCGCTGAGTGTGGAAAGCGCTGGAGGGAGGCAAGTGTGGGGCGGGGATTCCGGGAGGAAGCAGGGCCGTGGCCTAGGAGAGTCACCCATGGCTCCGGACTGGGTGAGGGATAACAGCTGTGGGGATCCCACCCTGGGGGGCGGGGCAGGAGACGGGCAGGGCCCAGGTGGGAAGGCGGAGCGAGGGCCTCTGAGCCCCCTCCTCTGCCCCTCCCTCCGCAGTGGTCATCAGCCGGCAGCGCCGCCGCGTGCAGCTGATGCGGATCCGGCAGCAGGAAGAGCGCAAGGAGAAGCGGCGCAAGAAGAGACCCCCTCGGGCTCCCCCCAGAGGCACCCGGGCTCCTCCCAGGCCTGGGCCCCCAGACCCTGCGTACCGGCGCAGGCCAGTACCCGTCAAGCGCTTCAATGGAGACGTCCTCTCCCCGGTGAGCGCTTGGAGCCACGCCCGCCCCGTTGGAGGAGGAGCAAAGCCACGCCCACCCTCAAAGGCGGAGGAGTGGGAGGGGGGTGCGGACCCAGGGGCGGGCCTTGTCTAGAAGCTAGAGTGTCCGTCCAGGCATCCACCAGAACCCTTGCCCGTGGGCCTGATGGGCCCAGCTCCAGGACTGGGGCAGAGGTGCCCCCGGCAGGGTGGTGAGGGCGGGGGTCCGGGCCAAGCTGGTGGGAGCTGGCTTTTCGCGTGGGCGTCTGCAGTGGGGGCTCTCACACCTGTATTCCTCCCCCACAGAGCTACATCCAGAGCTTCCGGGACCGGCAGACGGGGAGCTCCCTGAGCTCCTTCCTGGCCTCGCCCACCGATGCGGACTATGAGTATGGGTCACCGGGGCCGCTGACAGCCTGCTCAGGGCCCCCGGTGCGGGCGTAGCTGCATCCCGCCGCCAGGACTCTGCAGCCACCAGCTCTCCCGGCCTGGGGAGGCCGAGTGCCCAGCACCCAGCCTGCCTGGCCCTGCGGGCGGTGGCTGTCTCTCTCCACTCTCTGGGGAGGGCCGACCCGGCCACTCGGAGGAGGCTCTGTCTTGGGGGCTGGGCCTGGCCTGATGGAAGGCCCCCTGCTGCCAAGCTCCCGAGGGGCTCCTAGGGACTCGGGGTGTGAGCCCCACTGGGGTGTGCTCAGGGTTGTGAGTGTGTCGCGCGCGTGTGTGTGTGTGTGTGTGTGTGCGCAGGTGTAGGGGGTAGGCTTGGAGGGGACTCTGGGACCCTTGCCTTAGGCTTCTCCAGAGCTGGCCAATCTCCTGCATGTCCACGTGGAGGAGGCCTGCCTTCCTCCGCACTGCTCTGCCTCGCAGCCAGACTCCTCCAAGGGTTCCCACTCTCGGCAGTGGGGCAAACAGCCACAGCCCTCACCCTGGTCCCCTGGCCTCTGCAAAGCCACCAGCCGGAGGGCAGCGGCCGGGGAAGGGGCTGGGGGGTGCTGCCCTGGGCTGGGCGGGGGAGGGTGGAGGGAAGGGGGCTCTGAATGCATGGTGCATGTCTGGTGTCTGTCACACCACCCTGGACACCTCATGCTTCTGTCTCCCCTCCCCCAGCCCTCTTGGACATCTTTTATAAACGTGCCAAACTGCGTGGCCTCTGCCAAGAGTGATGGTCGGCGGCGGCTGGCACGCGCGTGGGCCTCGCCTGGAGCACTGCCCCCCCCACCCCCCGTGTCACTTACCACCCAGCGGCTCTTGCCCTCGGCAAGGCCCGTCCTTGCATGCTACACAGAGAGGCAGGGCAAGGAGCTGTAGCACTTTATTGTTTCCCAACACCTCTGGTTCACCGTCTCCCCCACCCCACCCCCGGACCCTGAAGTGGGGAGGGCACATGCCTTCCACGCTGTCCGAGGGCACCCGCCTGGCCTTCGCTTCTGTCTCCTAATTACCTGCAGAGGAATGGCTCTGCGTGGGGCTGGGGAGAGAGGGGGCACCCACCTGCCTCCCCCCTGGCAGGGCCTGGGCACCCACACAGGAAGAGCCAGGCCCTCTGCCTCTGCCTCTGCCCCCTGCTCTGTGGGCCTCTGTCAGGGAAGTCTGGGGGGAGGGCCAGGAAAGTGGTGGTCAGCTTGGGGGGGGGCAGGGCAGCCCTGGTGAGGTGAATGCAAAGGTTTGCAGTGGAGGGTGGGCATCTCCTAGGAGGAGGGAGATGGGGCTCGCCCAGGGGCCTCTGCCCAGGCTCACACTGAACTTGCTGGGAGGGAAAGAAGGTGGCTGGGCAGAGAGCAGGAGAGGGTGGGGGCAGATGCAGATGGTGGTGGGTAGGTGGCAAGTAGAGGAGCTGGCAGAAATGGGGTGTTCAGGAAGGGAGCACACAGGATCCAGGGGCTCCGACAGGAAAGGGTGGGGGAGGTGGGGACAGCTGACCTCAACCAAGCTCAGGGCACCTTCCTTTCCACAGCCCTGGGTGCGAGTGACCACACCCCCCACTCGTCACCTCTGTTGCATCCCAGAACCGCCGGCCACCCCACGTCCTAGACAACCTCCTGCAGGCGTGCCTGGGTCCAGCAGCTCCCGGGAGCCCCTCTTGTCCCCTCTGCCCTCTGGCCCGTGGGCTTCACTCACCCTCGACCAGCAGCCGTGTGTGAGCGCTGTCCTGGCCCGCCTGGCAGCAGTAGGTGCCCTGGTCCTCAGGTCGCACGTCACGGATGACCAGGCTGTGGGTGGGGCCGTGGCTGCGCATCTCGTACTTGTCTCCCGGGCACAGCTCGGTCCCCTCCCGCGACCAGCACACGTGGGCCCCGGAGCGGGACACAGTCACCTCCAGCACCGCCCGGCGGCCGACCAGAACCGTCTTCTCGCGCGGGGGGCGGCGGCACATCTGGAGAGGCAAGGCTGGGGGGCGGGGCTGAAGTTCAGAGGCGCGCACAGCCCCCCAGCAGGGGATGCACCTTCCTTCCCTGATCCCCCACACGCCTGCTCTCAGCGCTCTGTGCCACGGCCCTGGTCCTCTGTGCCCTCACTTCAAAACCTCCTCCTCCGCGGGATACGCGCCGCCCTCCGTGACCCGCCCCGAGGACAGCCCCGGGAGGGGCAGGCGGCATGCTCTTGGGGCCAGCCGCCAGCTGTGAGTCCCAGAGCTGGAGGTGATGCCCCTCTCCCGTCGCTCCTACTCCAGCTGCTTACCCTCCACCTCCAGCAGAGTCAAGGACTGGGCGGGACCCGCCTGGAAGCGGACTTCGCCGGCGTCCTCTGTGCGCAGTTCGCTCAGCACCAGGATGTGCTTCTTTCCTACGGGTGAAGGGGGCGCTAGAGAGGCGGAGCTGCCTCCGGGGAGGATTCGCAGATGAGGGTGGACGGGAGTGCGCCCTCGGGGAAGGGGGCGGTTCCGGCGCGGTAAGTGCGCACTGGAGTGGGTGGACTGGGGGATGCAGAGCGCAAGGACGCACGGTTCAGGACTCAGAGCTGGGGGCGGGCCCCATTCGCGGAAGGGGCGGGGCTTATCCTGATGGGGCGGGGTCTGTGTGAGTCTGGGGCCCGCGGCAAGGGGCCAGAAAAGGTCACAGGGAGGCCAGACCTTCCTGTCGGATGCGAACGCGGCCTCCGGGTCTCAGCGGGCGGCCTCCGAGTTCCCAACTTCCCGTGGTCTCGGCCTCCGACACCGTGCACTCGAATGTGGCGCCGTCACCTTCGCGGGCACGCACCGCCCGGAGCTCGCAGAGCACCGACACCGTGCGCTCTGGGGCGGAGCCCGGGGCCGTGAGGCGGGACCGAGCGGCGGGCCCGACCACGCCCCTCCCTGCCCCGCCTCCTTGAGCTCTGCGGGTCAGCCCCTTGGAGAAGAGACTGGCCCCAAAGCCCCAGTGCCCAAAGCAGTGCCCAGCCCTCGCTTCGCCCCATACCCACCGCGCACGGTCAGGCGGGCGGGCCCGGTGCGAGCCGTTCCCACCGCGCAGCTGTAGGTCCCAGCGTCCGAGGGGCTGCAGCGCCGCAGCTGTAGAAGACGGCGCGTGCCCAGGGCTTGGAGCCTGAGCCGAGGGCTGGCGGTGAGCGCTCGCCCATCCTAGGGGCGGGAGTTGCAGAGGGTCGGAGAGAGCCCATCTGGGAGCCCGTGGCCACCCCCCTGGAAAGCGGCGGCGCCCTCTGTTGATGCCAAGCGCTCTCGAGGCACGTTTGGGAGAGTCTCTCGTTCAAAGGCTGGGGTCTGGCTGACCCCATGCCTTCGGGGTCGCTCTGGAAACCCCTTTTGGAAAAGTGTCTTCCTTTGGAGACGTTAGGGCTAAGGACGGGCGCTGGGGGCACGGGAGGTGCTGATCATATAGCGGGTGAGCCGATTGTGGAACCAGGCAAACCTGGTTTTAAACAAGAGCCCTACCCCTTTGGGCTGCCCTTGGGCAAGCAATGTCGCCCCACTGAGCAGGGTGATAAGCCCTTTCTCACAGGGGTGTTGCAAGGCTCGGCACATCTGGCGGTATTGGTCCTGTTAGGAGCACTATTAGCCTCGTCACATTGGTCTGGGCTGGGGCTGGGCTCTGACCTTCTCCCAAGTGACATCAGCCAGGGTCTGAGAGAGTTCACACTCCAACGTAGCTGTGTCACCCTCCATCACCTCTAGGTCCTGTGGCCCCCGCACAAAGGTCACTGGGATCTCTGGGGGTGGGAGAAGGAGGACCGTGCAGAGGGAGCAGGCGTAAGCACCGGCTGGACACCCAGCTCGCAAGGACAAGGAGGACACACTTGGCTCTAAGGGGTGAGCAGCCCACACATTTAGACATAGCGATCAGTGGAGACCACCAGTGAGTGGGGGGCAGGGGGGGACAGATGGTCCAAAGGGGATGCTGGCCAGCGGGGGACATGCTGGGCCTTGAGGGCAGCATGGGGAAACTGTGGCAGTGGGGGAAACTGAGGCAGAGATGCCAGGGGAGTCACTCGTAGGTGGGGCTGGCCGGTGGAGGCAAGGCCTGGCTGCAGAGGGCAGTGGGAGACACATGCATTCAGAGGAGCAGTGGGGGTGCCCCTAGAGCAGGTGTGGCCAGTGGAGAACACACTGAGGCTGGCAGCCAAACCGAGGGACACTCAAGCAGAACTGCAAATGGAGTCGCCCTGAGAGAGGCAGTCGGTGAGCAGGTGGCAGCTGGGTGATCTCGGGGGCTACCCACAGCCTGGCAGAGCGGGCAGGCAGGTGTGGTCAGAGGGCCACATTCAGGCATGCTCAGTATGGGGCCCCGTGGAACGGGACAGGTCAGAGAAGCCACACTCAGGCCACAGGGCTGGGGGATTCACTCTCTGGTTAGTGGGGTGGTGGTGGTGTCAGTAAGGGCCACACTGGGACAGGCATGGTCAGTGGGGGCCGCACGGGTCGTGGGGTCAGTAGTCACACCGGGACAGTGAGTAGAGCCGCACAGGTGAGCAGGCAGGCGGCAGGTCCAGAGGCCGCACCTCTCACGGTGAGTCTGGCCGCGCAGCGCAGAGAATCCGCCGTGAAGGAGACGCAGCCGGAGTCGGCCAGGCCCAGGCCGCTGAGCGCCAGGCGGTGGGTGCGCCCCTCGGCGTGGATGTGGCACTTGGGCCCCGGCTGCAGCCGGACTCCACCCCGGGCCCACTCCCCAGTCACGCCCTCCTGGGACAGCTCCAGCTGGAAGGTGGCACTGCCTCCCTCGCTCACGGTCACATCCTCCAGAGGCTGCAGTGCCCTCAGCTGCCTCGCTGGGGGTGGGGGTGGAGAACGGGGAGAGAGGGAAGATTAGAGCTCCAGCTCTGGGTGGGGATAGCAGGGACTCCATCTCCCCTTGGCCCTGCCGGCTCCACCTCCAACACCCAGCCTAAGGCTCTGACAACAGAAGTTGAGAACCAGGGCCAGTCAGACTTTGTGGGAGGAGGGGCGTATCGGGGTCAGGAGAGGAGGACATGTCTTAGGGAAGGGGTTGTGTGAGGTGTGCAGTGGGAGAAGCATAGAATTTGGAGTCAGACGCACTGGGTGAGGTTGGAACCCAGCTCCATGGCATAGCTTGCGTGCTGTGTGACCTTTGGCCAACTGCTCAACCTCTCTGGGCCCTGGTTCCCCAGTTGTGCAGGGCAGATCAGCACCAAGACAGGGGCTCACTGTGATGATTAAAGGCAGGAAATAAATTAGAAGAGAAAGCGTATCACCACCAGCAGCCATTCACCAAGCTCTGTGTGTGTGTTGTGAGAGCTTTTCACATTATATCAGCTGATGTGCCCAGGGACCCTTGAGATGGAGACAGCCCCATTTTAAAGGAGATGTGGCTCAGAGAGGTGGAGTGACTTGCCTGAGGTCACACAGCTGCGCAAGGCTCCAGTTTGGGGCGGGTGGTAGGGGTGCTATTTGCTAGCCACCCCCACTTCTTAACTAGGCAGGACTTGAAGCATAAACACCAGGAGTCTTTTTAGAGTGTAACGTTTATGTTTCTAGCAAAGTCATCTTGGGAATACGAAAAAGAATGCGAAGGCCACGTGGATGTCTCAGGTGAGTAGAAAATACTAGAAAAAGACACATTGTGCTTTGGGCAGGCTGTACTAGGTTCTACCCGTGGACTGGGACAGCCAGGACTGGCTCTCCTCAGTGGCGAGGGCACTTTGGTGGGGGCTCCCAGAGGCTCTGAGTTAGCCAGGAGAGGCTGTGCCAGGGAGGGCAGGCCACGGGCTAGGAGAGGACGGGGCACTCACGCCTCACGCTGAGCCTGGCCAGGGTGCGGTCGTGGTGGCTCTCACAGCCGTAGGTGCCCTGGTCAGCCAGCACGACCCCGCGGATGACGAGGCGGTGGATGTGGCCTTCCTGGGCCACACACAGGCGAGAGTCGAGGGGCAGGGGCTCCCCGCCTCGCACCCAGCGCACGGCCCCCGCTGCGCCCACGCGGCCTGTCTCCACTTCGAGGCACACGTCCTGGCCTTCCTCTGCCCGCACGTCCTGCAGCCGCCGCAGAAACAGCAGCTCTGTCTCTGGAGGGGAGAAGGGGGGAAGCCATGGAGCCAGGCCGGGACGCCAGGCTCTCCCGGCTCCCCGGCAGTGGTCTCCGCTTAGACAAGGGCAGGGCTGGGGGCGTGGAAACAGTGAACAGGGTTCTTCTGTCCTCATCAGTACCAAACCTCGAACATGGAGCCGGGCACTGGTGGTTGTGGCCCCTGCCCGCGCAGTCACGGTCCCTGCGTCCTCGAGCCGGCAGCCTCGCACGGTGAGCGAGCGGCTTGACCCACTCTGGGCCACCTGCAGCTGGGGCCCTGGGGTGACCACGGCTCCATTGCGCAGCCACGTGATGTCAGCCTCTGGTGGCGAGACTTCGCAGCGGAAGGTGGCATCGTCACCCTCGTGGACAGTTAGTGGCGTCAGCTCGGAGACCAGCTTCACCGGTGGTGGCTCTGGGGGTGGGACCAACCTGTGAGCTGGGCTGGCTCCCCCCCCCACTCCTCTCCTCTCCATCCCAGCCCCAGGATTCAGACCCTCACTGCCATCACTGGGAGGTGGGTGGGTGGTGGCCAGGGGGATGCCCCAAAGCCAGCATGCCAATCCCCTACCACTCCTTTGAGAGACCAGCTCCTCTCGGAGCCATCGCTCAGCCCCTCCACCCCCTGTCCTCTGACTCCCTGGGAATAACAGACAGTTTACCATGCACCCTGTTTATAGCACAGCCCCTTAAGACAAGCAATGTCTCCTCATTTCTGAGCCGGAGCTCAGACAAGGATTGGGCAACTTGACTAATGTGGTACAATATGGGGAAACAGGATCCTGGTGGAAACCCGGCTGGGCCAACTCCAGAGCCCCTGTTCTGAATCACTGGGCTATGCCTCCTCCTATTTGAGGATTCCTGGAGGAGGGCGGAGAGCCCTGTGCCCTCGTCTGAGCAATGGTCATGCATGCATTGGTTGGAGCCAGCAGCAGCAAGGTGGGGGCGGAGGGATGAGAAGGGTCTTGAATGGTGCGGGGAAGGAGGGCTGGGGGTGGCGGCGGGGGTTGGTCCTTGGGGTTCCAGGGCTCAAAGGGCGTGAGGGGTGCACTGTTACCTTCCACGCTGACGAGGAAGATGCGGCTGTCCTGGGGTGCGTCGCACAGGTACTCCCCAGCGTCCCCGCTCCGTGCCCCCCGCACCCGCAGCACCTGCCTGGCCCCGGCCTGCTCCAGCTGCACCCGCCCCTGGCTCGCCAGTCGCTCCCCGTCCTTGTACCAGCGCACGGGGCCCCCCGGCCCGGAGAGGTGCACCACCAGCTCAAGGTCCCCACCTGGGGTGCTCCGAACCCTCGTCTGGGCTGCCTCGGGGGCCACCACCCGCACGGGGGGCTCTGTGGGGGTCAGAGCTGGGGGTCACTGGGAGGGAGAGGCCCCAGGGTGGAGAGGAGGGCAGTGGGAGGCAGGAGGGGCAAGGCAAGGGGCGGATAAGGCGTGCTGGAAGGGGTGAGGCTAGGGGGTGCCGGTGTCGGGCTTTCTGCCTGGCATACTCACCCGCCACCTGGACGGTGAAGCTGAGGCTGGGGGCTCCTGGCTCTGCCCCACACTGGCAGGTGTACAGGCCTGTGTGGGCTAGGTCTGCAGCCAGAATACAGAGGGCACGGCGGGGGCCCTCGGCTCGGAGCTCCATGCCCTCGCCCTCCTGCACTGGCTTCCCATTGTGGCTCCAGAACACAGGCGCGCCAGCCCGGGACAGCTCACAGCTCAGCACCACCGGCTCCCCAGGAGCCACGTGGAGCGGGCTAGGGGCTGCCTCTGGCGCCAGGAACTGCACTGGGGGCTCTGCACAAAGAGTGTCCAGTGTCAGACACCCGTGCTCGCCCCTGCCTCCTCCCCACCCCCACCTTAGGCTGCCCGGAAGCACCCACCGGCCAGGCTGACGTTGAAGGTGACAGCTTCATCGCGGGTCTCACACACATACTCCCCAGCATCCTCAGGTTGGGCGTGGGGCAGGGTCAGGGTGCGGGTGGGCCCCTCGGCGCCCAGCTGCAGGGCGTCTGATGCCTCTACCTCCAGCCCATCCTTGTACCAGCGCACCTGGGACCCAGCGGGGGCCACCTCGCAGCGCAGCTCCACACGCCCTGGAGCCCCGAACTGCAGATCCAGGGAGCGGGCTGCGGGGTGCACGATCCTCTCTGGTGGGGCTGGGGGTGGGCACAGAGGGGCACGTGGGCTCGCTAGCAGGCCCCTCCCCGCCTCTCCCAGCGGATTATCAGCACAGCTCTTGGGAATGGCGCTAGCTGTCACCCAGGGGGCACTGCGGGCTGCCAGCCACAGTGCTAAGCCCACTGCAGCTCTCTTCTCAGCAACTGGCCCACTCCCCAGGGTGTGGGCTGCACTTGGCAGGTGAGGGCCTGGGGCCTCTTCCGAGCAAAGTGACTTGCCTGAAGTCTCACAGACAAGGCACAAATCCAGATCCACACCCAGCTCTGCCTGACCCCAATGCACACCCCTCTCTACGCCCCCTCCCCCGCTCCCTAGTCCCTTCCCCTACCTGGCCTTCTGCACACTCCCACCGCCCGCCCAGCCTCCTACTTCACTCATTTTCTCGCCTGTCCTCCCTCACTAGAGCGTCAGCTCCAGGCAGACAGGATTTCTCCTTCTGTTTCCCCTCTGCATCCCCAGCATCTCCAAGAGCTGCGAGCACACAGCAGTTGCTCAGCAAGTATTTGTTGAATAAACGCATGAGCGCACAAATGGTCCTAATTGCTAGGTTCCCTTCCACCAGACCTCTGCTCACTGATGTGGATGGGCGTGGCTCTCCGGCAGCTGACAAAGGAGGAAGTTTGTGGGGGCACGTGGGAGACCCCTACGATTCCGAAAGTAAGCATGGTTGGGTGTATGGCCCTCAGCCCCCTGCCTCTCTCCCCTCCCCGGGGAGCCCCAGAGACTGCTCACCTGTGACAGTGACGGTGAAGAAGGCGGAGTCATCTCCGGCGTCGCACACGAACTCGCCCCCATCCTCGGGCTGGGCCGCGGGCAGCACCAGGCGGCGGCGGGGCCCGTCACTCTCCAGCACCAGGGCCTCGCTCTCCTCCACCTCCAGGCCATCCTTGTACCAGCGCACGGGGGCGTCCTCCCGCGACAGCTCACACATCAGCACCACACACTCCAAGCTCACGGCGATCAAGGTCACCTCATCCCGGGGGTATATGATCCGCACGGGGGGCTCTGCAGAGTGGGGGCAAGCACAGGCTGTTGCAGACTCGGCCTCCCTGAAGCCATGGGGCAGCACTGAAGTCCCTGGCGCCCACCAGATAGCAAGCTCCTGCATGTAACAATAACAGTGACAGGTAATGGTGCGCCACAACCAGTTCTCTGAGATCCTTGGGGCCAGAGGTGTTAAGACAATCTGGAGTTCTCCAGAGTCCAGAAATCATGGATTTCTGACATATCACAGAGAGCCTCTGCCCCCACCGGGGCACCCCGTAATCACATTCCCATTTCTGCAGTGTAACATATAGCACACCCAGCCTAAGTGGAGTAAAAGGCAGATCCTTATCTTGCAGACATACGGACAGAGAGATGTCACCTTGAGCCAGAGAATGAGAGACTGGGAATAGTTCTACCGTGGGCAAGCACAGGTGCTATGGAGATGAAAAAGCCTTTTTTTTTTTTTAACAGTTGTTGGGTTTCGGATTGTAAGTACACTTATCCAGGGTACTTCCAAATCTCGTAGAAAAACAAGATCATTTCTGCTGGTGCGTAAAGGCTTACGAATCTGATGGTAAGGGATGGAAGATGCCACCTTGGGAACCACTGAGCCCCTATCGAGCAGAGACCCCCGTAGGTATCATGATATGCATTTCCCACCAACTTTTCGCAGTGCCCTCGTACACTGCTTCCAGTTATAGTCAGACGCACTTTCCACACTTGGTGTTATTGCTCTAGCCCCGTTTTCTAGACGAGGGAACCGGACACAGAGTGAGCCAGCAGCTTCCCAGGGATCTCGGCTGGCCACACCCACTCCAGGCCAGGGGAAGAAGCACCAAGTGTTGAAGGGAGGCTGGGATGCTGCAGAGTCAGCAGGGAGGTTTCCCAGCTGAGGCTTGCAGGGATTCAACAATGTTCTTTGGAGCTGTGCATGAGAGCCGCCGACACCTGTCTGAGTACCCCAGAGATGCTGGAAGCCGATTCTGGAAGCTCATGTCCAAGTGCCGGCCACACTTCCACCAAAAGGGAGCCAGGTCAAAACCAGAGGTGACCGTTGCCTTGAGCCCATGCCTGTGCCATCCGCTAGAATCTCTTCTCCAGGAGATTCTGGCACTCCTTTAACGTTTTGCCCCCTTGTGGCTGGGCTGCTGAACTGCTAGATTCCCACTCGGGGTTTGTAGGGGCAATGGTATTGGCACACTCAGGAGTCCCGCCCCCACGGGGCTTGAGCCCGGGTAAACCACCTCCCCAGACGGGCTTGCCCTAAGGTTTGGAGGACGCAGGCTGCTTCTGTGGGTTGCAGAGTGTGGCTGCCTGGGAAGGGGTGAGGACAGCGTGCAGTGATGGGGTGCCCAGCCCCGAGCCTTCAGCTTGGTGTCAGCCTTGATTCACTCTGGCCTGGAGCCGAGGCAGTTTGTGTGAACTTCTCCGTGGAGAGCCTTGTGTTTTGTTGGGGCTGGAATGTGTGTCTCAGGGCTGTTTGGTCCAGCCAGGGCTGGGGGCAGGGGAGGCGAAGGGACTCGTGCCGAAAGCCTTGCTGGCATTGTGGACTTGCGTGTGCGTGTGCCAGGCTGCACTCTGTGGTGCAGACGGTGAGGGGAGGCGGCCTGGGCTGGGGCACTGCTCCTAGGGCAGGGCAGGGGGAGGGTGACAGTCATTCCAGTGCAGCCATCGGGGTTCTTCTGTGCGACATGCAGCTACCTAGGCTCTATGACCCCTGACCCCGTTTCCTCCACACTGGGACCAGTGCTGTGAGCTGGTGCCCCAAAGTCTCCGGCCTTGAACCACTTCCTTTCCAAAGTCGTCCTGTGCTTTTTTCCCACCTTGGATGTTCTCTTCCCACCTCCGCCCATGCCCAGCTCTACAGCTCCAGCATCCGCTTGGAAGGTACCACCTGCTACCTGCCGATTAGGGTAGCAACCCCAGTCCTGGGCTCCCTGGACAGCCCACGTCTGAGACTCTGTGGCTCGCCTGGCTGTCCTGCCAGGCCACGCACTCTGTGCGATGCAGAACGTTCTGAGCCAGGCTAGAACGCGTGGGGACAGGTCACTCCCTCCGGGCCCTCCCTGACTCTCCTGCTTAGCTCTCTCGATTCCTCTGCCCTCTTCCCTCACGGCACTCATCACGAGGTGTCACTGCACATTTCTTTGCAAGGTTTATTGGTTTAACACAGGGGCCAGGTAGGCTGGGTCAGTGGTGATCTGCGGGGAGAGGCGGGGGTGGGGAGGGGGCAGAGGAATGTGGGCCCCCCACTATGGGGGCAGCTGCTACTCAGCGCCAGCTGTTCGTCGCCACGGGGGAAAACGGGACCAGAGCCGCCGGGTCTTCGGCTTTTTCAAGAGGACGCATAACTCCGGATTGCTATTTGCACTGTCCTGACTTTGGTAGGACTCTGCAGGCCAAACAAAACACATCCGTGGACTGCATGGGCCCCAGAGAGTGCACGTTTGCGACCCCTGCCTTGCTGGCTACACCGGCAGCTCTCTGAGGACAGCGACTGTCTGCGTTACTCACCAGCTGGATCCCAGCACCTGGTCCAGGGCAAGTGCTTGGGTACACGGGCAGGTGGAACGCAGTTACTACTCCTGTGCTACTTGGGCACTGGGGGAGGAGCCCGTTACTCCCACAGGGGGCCTGGGTTCTTCCCTGCAAGGACACCCTCAGCCTACCCCCCCCCCCCCCCCCGCCGCCAGGATCGGGACTGTCCTCTGGGAGCAGGGGAGGGCTCACACCTGTGACGGTGACGGTGAAGGAGGCCGACTCGTCGTCGATTTCACACCGGTACTCGCCAGAGTCCTCCAGCTGGACGGCAGGCAGCACCAGGCGGCGCGTGGTGTCCTCCTTCTGCAGGAGCAAGGCCGGGCTCTCCACCACCTCCTCGCCGTCCTTGGTCCAGCGCACCTCGGCCCAGGGCCGGCACAGCTCGCAGGTCAGCACCACGCGCTCCAGGCGCACGGCGGCCACGTACACCTTGCCGCTGGGGTACACGATCCACGAGGAGACATCTGGGGGACAGGGACAGCTGCCGCTGGGCACGAGGGGCTGCGCCAGGGCACCCTGCTGTCCTCATTCAGGTCCGTTGTCTACTCTTGGGAAATAGGCCACCTGCTCACAAAAGAGGGACCGCCCCCGGACTGCCTCACAGTGGCTCTGCCAGTCCCCTGACTATGGCTGTCCCCAGCCAGGAAGACACAAGCAGTCACCAGAGCGCACCAGGCTTTGTGCTGTGCGACAGGGACCGTGGTGGGAGCTGCGGCTGCAGGAACCTCCCTCCTTTCTAGGGCTGGCTAGGGGAAGGTTTGACGGCTACATCTGGGGAGAGGACGGTTGGGGCCCCGGTCTGTGATCATCTGACCTCTCCAGGACCTAGGGCCACACGTTCTAGACCTTGCCCTGCCACAGGACCGTCACCCTGAAGGTTCTGCTGCGGGACAGCCTCTTCTTCCGAATGGACAAGTGTAGCTGAGCCCAGGGTGCTTGTGACAGCCCACCTCCTGAGTGTGACTCGACCATGGTGGAGCAGAGAGTTGGGGGTGTGGTGGGGGGGTGAGACCAGCTTGGGGGAGGTTGGCCAGGGCTGGGAAGAGCAAGGGTGTGTCTGCTGCTCCCGCAGGGGCACAGGTCCCCTCCGCCTGTCTCACTGTGGCTCCCCCAGTCCCCCACCTGTGATGGTGACAGTGAAGTAGGCCCGCTCCTCTCCAGCCACACACTGAAACTCGCCCCCGTCTGGCGGCTGGGCGGCGGGCAGCACCAGGCGGCGACGGGGCCCTTCGTTCTCCAGCACCACAAGGGCACTCTCCTCCACCTCCTGCCCGTCCTTGTACCAGCGCACGGGGGCATCTTCTTGGTCCACCTCACAGGTCAGCATCACGCACTCGGAGGTTATGGCGTGGACAAACACGTGCTCCCGGGGGTCCACGATGTGCACCGGGGGATCTGGGTGGAGGAAAGAGATGGATGGCACAGACACCCCCCGCTCCCAAGCAGAAGCCCTGAGTGCAGACCGGCTGCGTGGCCGGAAGACCCTGTCTGTGCTGTGCAGGGGGCTATAGGGCAATGACGTGAGATCCTGAGGGCGAGGCAGGTGCACCTGGGTGCTCTGCGGGTCCCCAGAGGATCAGAGGTGGCTGAGTGGGGACGTGGTGGGAAGGAGCTGCAGGGTGGCAGCCACCACTTCTCCAGGCTCAAGGGAGGTCACTATCGCAAGCCACAGAGGCTGTGCTCACTGCTGCTTTCACAAGGAACGCCTCCAGGATGGGCAGGACGTGGAGCATGGCCCAGTGAGTGGCGCCCCCTATGGGTAGCGAGCTCCCTGTCACCAGGTGCATTTAGGCAGGGGCCAGGTTGAAAGCAGGATTTCCACTCACAGGGCCAAGATGAGCAGGGTCAGTGGCTCCCAGCCGCCCTCCCAGAGTCAACCTTGAGAGATCCTCAGGCTGCCATAAGTCTGGGGGCCTGGGCAGATGCATTTACAGCGAGACCCCAAGGGGGTCCTGAAGCACCCAGAGCACAGACCAGCTTGTGAGGATCACTGGATTGTGCACTCAACAAACACCTATTGGGGCTGATGGCTGGGGCGGCAGGAGCAGCCCGTCCAGGGTGTGCAGCCCAGCCGAGGTGTGTGCCGGCTGTGTGCCAATGGGCAAGTCACAAAAGCTCTTGAGTCTCAGTGTCTTTCATCTTGAGCTGGAGAAACACTGCCCCTCACCACTTGGGAAGAGGAAATGAAACGGTGCATAGTTAAAGGAGCTGGCAGCATTCTCGGCTCAGAGCAGGTGCACACGACAAATGCTAGCTCCTATCTCCCTTTGCCTTAACTGCATTTGTCTCCTGACCCAACTCAGCAGAAGGAATGGGGGGCGACGTGCAGAGCGTGCTGGTGCCTGAGAGGGCTGAGGAGTAGGTGCAGAGCAATCTGAAAGATGTTCTCCGTGCCACCCCCCGCCCAGCAAGGCAGACCAGGGGGGCAGGGCTGGCAAAGCCCCCAGGGCCAGTCTCAGCTGGAGCAGCCCAGGCCAGCAGGGCTCCTGACCTTGGACAGTGAGGCTGAAGAAGGCTGAGACCCCTTCCGTTCTGCACTCAAACTCGCCGCTGTCCACGACTTTGGCCTCGGGCAAGATGAGGCGGTGTTTGCGCCCATCCATCTTCACCACCAGCGACTCGCTCTCCTCCACCTTCTGCCCCTCCTTGTACCAGGTGGCCGGGAAGTCCGCCCTGGAGAGCTCACAGGTCAGCACCACCCGCTCGGAGGTCGTGAAGGTCAACGACACCTTCTCCTGGGGGCTCAGGATGTGCACGGGGCTCTCTGCGTGGGAGAGGCAGAGTCCGACAACCGTGCCCTCAGTGGCGTGGTCAACGCATCTGTTGGGGTTTCTCAAAGCAGGCTGGGGCTTACCCGCCACCCTTCAGAACAATGGTTTTGGTGCGCATAAGAATTGCTGGGGAGCCTACTGGAAATGCAGATTCTCAGACGCCCAAGTGTGACTCCTAAGGAGCCTGGGAATCTGCATTATTGTAAAGCAGCCCTCCAGGTAGTTCTGACGCCAGCGATCCTAGGTCCCATTTGGAAACACTGCCCCCATGCCCGCGCCCTCTGCCTGCAAAGCTGGCTGCTCACCACCTCAAGGCCCCCGTGCTGGGGTGCTGCTGGGCTGTGACTGGTCTTACAAACTCCAGCAGTGGGCAGACAGCAAATGCCAGCAGCACCCACTCCCCTGCGCACCCTCCTGGGGGATGCCGCATCTCCCTCTCCCCGGTTTCCACACAGGCGGCATCGTGTGACTCTGCAGCCAGTCTGCCCACTGAATTAATCCAGCACCACCTCTCATTAGCTTGGTGACCTTGGGCAAGTCACTTCACTTCGTGTGCCTCAGTTTCCCTGTCTATAAAACAGGGATAGCCAAAGATCTATCTTACAGGGCTGATGAGAGAGAGGGCTGTGTTGACATCCGTAGAGTGACTGGGTCGGTGGCACGTAGGAAGCGAGAGGACAGTGTTAAGGATTAGATAACAGGGCAGGAAGCAGCCTGTGTCTCTAGATAACAAATGCAACAGAACTCTATAAACCACAAAGCACTCCAGACAACTGAGAGATTAGCCTCACAGAGTTTGCAGGGAGTGTTTTGGATGTTGCATTGGAGTTGAACCTGACCTTCAGGACTTCCAAGCCCTCAATCTGAGCCCACGGCAGATGTACTCTCCGGGCCCAGACGCCAGAAGTGGCAACTCAGCATCTCCCGCATTTGGCCAGAAGGACTTGTATGTCTTGGTTCTATCTAGCCACACAGGGCCTCCCTGGCACCAACCTTGGATGGTGAGGGCAGCCGAGTCCTGCACACCTGGACAGCTGAAGCCCACCAGGGCGCCGCTGTCCTGGTGCTTGACGGCACGCAGGATGAGTCTGTGCTGCAGGCCCTTCTGCTCCATGCGGTAGCGCAGGGCACCAGGCTCCACCTGGCCCTCCGGCTCGTTAGCCTTGAGCTCTTCCCCATTAAGGAACCAGGTGCCCTGGATGATGGTCGAGAGATCCAGGGAGAAGACGGCGTCTTCCCCGTCATACACCTGCACATCTTCCAGACCTGCGACCAGGCGAGCTGTAGGCACTGAGGCAGGGACAGAGTGCAGCTGTCAGCACCGGAGGGCCGAGCAGGGGCCGGGGGCTGGCAGCTGGAAGGCTCCAGGAGGACAAGACACAGAAAGAGGGAGAGGTGGACACACCCAGGGTGCGGCCGCTGACGGGCGGGGTCTGGCGGGACCGACTCACCGAGGTGAGCGGAACCGTGGAACACCACGTGGGGACTGCGGCCGTGTTCGCTGACGGTGCAGACCCGGAACCGGTAGTCACCCTCCGAGGGCACGCAGTCCCCCGGCACCTCCACGGCTCCAGCCTTCTCGATGCTGAAGCACTGGATCCAGTCTTCGGAGCCCACCTCCTGCCGCTCCAGCCGGTAGATGAAGGGGGTCTCGGGGGCTGGCTCCGGAGGCTTCCAGGTCAGCAGCACCGTGTTTTTGTGGCCCTTGAACATCTCAGCCAAGACGGGCGGGCCTGGAGGGCTGTGCTTGACGCCTGAGACAGAGGCACGGTTCCCCTGTGAGCTCTGCTCAGCCTCACGTGGCCCATCTGCCTTGAATTTGCTTTGCCTGCCAGCTCAGACAGCTGGTCACCCTCCCGCCTGGGCCCTCCTGCCCTCACATTTGACTCTGAGCAGAGTGGTGGTCCGGGAGTTGCCCAGACTGAAGGTGACCTCGCCAGCATCTTCCCGGGTGACCCCCGGAAGTACGAGGGCATGCATGTGGCCACAGCTGCTCTGGCAGGTGGCTGGCAGCTCCTCCCCATCGCGGCTCCAGCGCCCCTCCACCCCAGCCTCTCTCGTCTCCACCAGCAGCACCGCGTTCTCGCCCTCCAGGACGTCGAGTTTCCGGGGCAGCCGCTTCAGGATGGGCCCTGAGATGCGCAAAGGGAGAACATCCATCAGCTCCGTGTCTGGGCGCCTGCCCGCCTCGGCCTCCTCACACCCCCGCAGCCGGCCAGCTGACCTTTGACCGTCACGTTGGCCACCGTGCGCACCCGGCCCCGCATCTCGCACAGGTACACGCCGTCGTCATCCGCTTTCAGCCTGTGGATGATGAGGCGGCGCACCGTGCCCTCCTCGATCTGCTCGTACTTGCGGCAGGGCAGCAGCCGCTGGTCCTCGCGGAACCAAGCCGTGGGGATGCGGGAGTTGGGGACTTTACACTCCAACACCGCAATCCCATGCTCCCGGCCCTCCACATCCTGCAGCGGTCTTGCGAAGCGGAGGCGGGGCTCTGCAGGCAGGGGAGAGACGACGGAGAAGGCGCTGGAGACGGAGAAGGACCGGACAGGGCGGGGGGCGGCGGTACTCCTGAACACACATCAGCCTCTGCTGTTTGTTCTCTTCCCAGGGCCAGCAGGCACTGCGGAATCCCCGCAAAGCCACGGGCAGGGAAGGCAGAGAGCCTCAATTCTCATCTGATCCTGACATGACCTCAGTTTCCTTGCTCGTGTGGGAATGCAAGGGGGACAGCCTGGCCTAGAAAATGAGGGGAAGGGAGGGGAAGGGAGGGGAAGGGCTGGACCGGATCAGTGATTTTCAAACTCTTCCCCCGCTGAGGCCTCTAGGAGGTTCCTCAGAGATTCCGCAAGGGCCTCTGAGTTCAACTTCGTTTTTAAGGTATTTTCATCAGGTTCGCAACTGAAGGTCAAATGTAAAAACACAAGATGTTGGCAATAACCAGAGGGTGAAGCTGTGTGTGCAGCCCTGGGAAGTTTCTCTCGCCTTCCCATGGGGCTTCTTCCTCCCCCTCTCCCCGAAGAGGGACCTGAGGCTTGGTGCCGTGCGCACCCAACTGTGCCAGCGAGGCCACCACTGCAGCCCAGGGGCCCCACGCTTGTTTGGGTGCCAGCCCGAGGGTGTCATCCGCTAGGATGCGGGACTCGCACCCCCAAAATGCTTTCCTCTGTCTATGGTGAGAAGCACGATGGGAACTCAGTTGGGGAAGGAGGAAAATAACAAGGTTGGAGAACGGTAGGTCCTCAAGTTTGGCACGTCAACCTTCTCTTAGTGGTTTTCACCATCTGCTTCGGAATCACTTGGAATTTCGCTAAGACTTCCCAGTGCCCTGGAGACCTCCCAAATCCGAGTCCCTGGAGGGGGTGGGAGGCGGGCAGGGTACGGAGTCCTCTTGCTACTGCGGGCTTCCCTCCCCCGGTGGGGGCGCTAGAGACGCCCGGCCAGGCCCCGGACGCCCCCCCCCCCTCCAGGCGCTACCTTTGACGTGCAGCTGCACGGCGCTGAGCGTCTGGCCCGCCGAGTTGCGCGCCGCGCAGACGTACAGCCCGCGGTCTTTGGCCTGGCAGTAGAGCACCTTGAGCACAAAGCCGCCGTCGCGGTCGCGGTACATGAGGCGGCGGCGGTCCGGGAGCAGGGGGCGGCCCTCCCAGTGCCACTCGATCTCGGGCTCGGGCTTGCCCATCACGTAGCAGCGGAACTTGGCGTGCTTGCCCTCGTTCACCCAGAAGGTCTTGGGCGCGCACTTAAGCGGCTCCACCACGGGCGCGGGCTCCTCGTCGGCTCCCTCCGGAGGAGGGCTCTCCGGGGGCTGGTGCACTTGGAGCAGCGCGCCGGCCTGCGCGTGGCCGTGCGCGTTGCGGGCGTGGCACACGTAGACGCCCGAGTCCGGCAGCCGCGCCGCCAGGATGCGCAGTGCCAGGCTCGCGCCCTGACCACCCTCGGCGCAGCCCCGCTCCAGCACGAAGTGGCTGCTGTCCCACACTTCGTCCAGGGCCATCCCGTCCTTCTCCCAGTACAACGTGGGCTCGGGAAGGCCCCCCACCTGGCAAGTCAGCACCACCTCCGCCCCCCGCAACACCCACTGGGATCGGGGCCCCGTCAGGAACACCGGGGCGCCCTCCCCGGTCCCCGGCGACGGCAGCGGGCGCTCGGCGAGCGGCGGCTCGGGCTCGGGCGCGGGCGGCTCCAGCACAGTGACGGCGGCCGCGGCGTAGGCCTCGCCGGCGGCATTGCGGGCGCGGCACACGTAGACCCCGGCGTCGGTGGGTAGCGCGCCGCTCAGCAGCAGGCCGTGCTCGGCGCCGTCCGCCGGGAAGCTCAGGCGCTCGGAGGCCGCCAGCTGCTGGCCGCCCTTCTCCCACACGACAGTGGGCGGCGGCTCCCCCAGGACCACGCACTTGAGTTCGGCCTCGGCGCCGCTCACCACCCGCACGGGCCGCGGAAAGCGCAGGAAGCACGGGGGGCTCCCCTGATCCCCCGAGCCCGCCTTCATCCCGGCGGCTGCAGACTAGCCCGCAGCGGCGGAGGAAGAGAGGGCGGCGGACGCCCCGGAGGCGGCGAGCGAGGAGCCCCGGGTGCGGGGACCCTCCCAACTCTGCCCGGGCCGCCCGCTCCTGCTCGCCAGCTTACCCTGGGCCCGCAGCTGCAGCTCTGCCGCGGCGGCGGCGGCGGCGAGTCCCTAGCCAGAGCCCCGAGCTCAGGGGGCAGTCCTTCCTGTTTGCCTTTCCAGCAAGGGGCCCCGCTGCCTCCTCGGCCCGCGGCCTGGCTTCCTGCTCTGTTCCCAGCCCCCTCCCACAGCCTGGGCCCCTTTCCCCTCCTCCCTCCCACCTCCAGCCGCCAGGTCCCCAGCCACCCGCCAGGCTTGGCCCTGAGTGGCAGAGGCGCCTGCAGCTGCCAGTCCCAAAAATATTCTCTGATGACACAGCTGGAGGACAAGAGTCCAGGCCGGCTTCTCCAGGCTAAGTATAGAGCAGGCGGGACCACCTGCCCCCTGCCCCAGCCCTCCCCCCACAGCTGGCCCCCAGCAGTTGCTTGTTTGAAAGGGGCCCCAGAGGAGCCGGGGCTGGTGTATTGTGTCCCTGGCAAATGACACTCTTAAGGGGCTGGCTGACCCCAGGTTTCAGGCTCCTGTCCTACCGATGTCCTACTGTGCTAGGATGTGACACACACACACACACACACACACTTTGTGTATGTGTGTATGAGAGAGAGAGATGGTATGTTTGTGTGTGTATGTGTGTGGGGTGGTCAGGTCACTTGGGGTGAAAACCCTCCCCAGCCCCCTACCCCGCATTCTTGGCGGGAGTGGGAGATAAGGCTCAGGGCCGCAGACATCTGCGTCAGAGATAGGAGGTCTCAGTGCCATGGACAGGGGCACTACGGACTGCAGGGCGTGGGAAGGCCTGGGCAAGCCTGGGGTGAGAAAGGTAGAAGAGGGCGGGTGGGGAGATGGGGAGGGAGAGCAGGGAGACTCCGGGCAGACCCTGACAGAAGGAGCGCAGGGAGGGTGTGAGTCCCCCATTCGCAGGGCCAGGTGAGCTATGGTGCCCCAGCTGCTCCTCTTGCTGCTGGCCGCGCAGGGCGGGCATGGCTGCCTCGGGCCGGAGCTCGACCGGGAGCTTGTCTTGGCCAAGGTGAGGACCCTGTTCCTGGACGCCTTGGGACCTCCGGCGGTGAGCGGGGCAGGTGGAGCTCCTGGAGTACGGCGGCTGCCCCGAAGACATGCCCCAGGAGGCTTCCTGCACAGGGGCTCAGAGCCAGAGGAAGAGGATGTCTCCCAGGCCATCCTTTTCCCGGCCGCAGGTAACTGGGTGGGAACTGGCAGGGTGACCTCAGGAAACAGCCCAGGAGGACTGCATGGGCTTGGGGGCCCGGCAGACCTGGGATTCAAGCCCAGCCCTGCCGCTCAGCCAGCTTTGCAACAATGGGCCCAAGCCTCTGTCTCCAGATCTGTAAAATGGGCAGTCACACCTACCCCTCAGGATCACATGAGGCAGTGACGTAGAGTGCTTGGCTTGTGGGAGGCATTCGGGAGGTATGTGCCAGGTAGATCAAGGGACTCCAGAGACAGATCTGATCTCAGCCCCTTCCTGCCATCTTTCCTCCCATCTCTCTCTCTGCTTCCTCTCCCAAATCCTGTTTCCTCACCCCCAGGCAGCTGAGACTTGAGAAGACATCGGGGATGCGGGAGGATTGGCTGGGAAACTGCTTGGGAGAGGAGCCTACTGTCCCTTAGGTTCCCATCTTACCTCTCTCGCCTGTGTTCCATCGACAGATGAATAAGGTGCTCCTCTGGGTGGTCTTTCTTATCTGGCACGGCTGTCTCTTAGAGCAGACACCGACCCACTCCCGCCTGCCACCCTCAGCTCATCCCTAGGTAGTATGGTTTTGGAATTGGGCAGAATCCCTGGCTGGCCACTTGGTAGTTAAACATCCCTTTACCTCTCTAAGCCTCGGTTTCCTTACCTGCAAAATGGGTCAGTTGTTCTGAATTTTCTGAGAGTGGTCATTTACTAGTGTGGCTCTCACTGCCAGCCCTCAGACTGCTGCCGGTTCCTGACGATTTAGAAAGCTCTTGGGCTGGCACCGCGGCTCAATAGGCTAATCCTCTGCCTGTGGCGCCGGCACACCGGGTTCTAGTCCTGGTCGGGGTGCCAGATTCTGTCCCGGTTGCTCCTCTTCCAGTCCCGCTCTCTGCTGTGGCCCGGGAGTGCAGTGGAGGATGGCCCAAGTGCTTGGGCCCTGCACCCGCATGGGAGACCAGGAGAAGCACCTGGCTCCTGGCTTCAGATCAGCATGGTGCGCCGGCCATTGGAGGGTGAACCAACGGCAAAGGAAGACCTTTCTCTCTGTCTCTCTCTCTCTCTCACTGTCCACTCTGCCTGTCAAAAAAAAAAAAAAAAAAAAAAAAAGAAAGAAAGAAAGAAAAAGAAACTCTTGGGGAAAGGACTGCCTTCTCACCCCCATTTTTGTTCTTTCTGGTCTTTTATTTTGTTCATTCTGTCTTTTAAAAACAGAATGATTTTAACTTATCACCTAATATTTCTGAGATGCCCAGAGAAGTGTAAGCAGCGAACACCCACCTACACACCGTTCAAGATACCACTTCTCAGCTAGTTCAAGTCCGTCAGTTCTCGAGGCTGCTGGAGGGAGACAGCAGCACGTTGCTGATGGGCCTGTTAGTGGGCAAACCACCCTGCGGGAAGTTGGCAGTGCTGCGTCGTTTTTGAAGTTGTCCGGGTAGGAGGGCACTCAGCAGAGCGCTGGCACGTCATGGCGCGCTCAGGAATAGCAGCCGTGATGCACTTCTGCTCAGCCACAGCTGCCCTCTCCCTTACCTCTGTCCTCTGCAGGTGCCGGTTGTGAGGACCAGCCGGCTGCTGGAGGGCTGGCCCAGGAGGCCGAGGAGGGCCTCTTCACGTACGTGTTCCGGCCGTCCCGGCACATACGCAGCCGCAAGGTGACTTCGGCTCAGCTTTGGTTCTACACCGGGCTCAACAGGCAGGGTGCAGCAGCCTCCAATAGCTCTGGGCCCCTGCTCGACCTGTTGACGCTGTCTTCTGGGGGACCCACAGCTGTGCCCATGTCCTTGGGCCACGCGCCCCCTCGCTGGGCTGTGCTGCACCTGGCCGCCTCTGCTCTCCCTCTGCTGACCCACCCTGTCCTGGTGTTGCTGCTGCGCTGTCCCCTGTGTGTCTGCTCAGCCCGGCCTGAGACCACACCCTTCCTGGTGGCCCACACGAAGGCCAGACCCCCTGGCGGAGGGGAGAGAACCCGACGCTCAGCTCCCCCGATGCCCTGGCCTTGGTCTCCCGCTGCTCTGCGCCTGCTGCAGAGGCCTCCGGAGGAACCTGCTGCCCACGCCTACTGCCACCGAGCCTCGCTCAACATCTCCTTCCAGGAGCTGGGCTGGGACCGATGGATCGTGCACCCTCCCAGTTTCATCTTCCACTACTGTCACGGGGGCTGTGGGCTGCCCACCCCAGCAGACACGCCCCTACCTGTCCCTGGGGTTCCCCCGACCCCCGTCCCAGTCCTTTCTTTGTTGCCAGGGGCCCAGCCTTGCTGTGCTGCAGTCCCAGGGACCATGAGGCCCTTACGTGTCCGCACCACCTCCGACGGCGGTTACTCCTTCAAATATGAGATGGTGCCCAACCTTCTCACACAACACTGTGCTTGCATCTAAGGTGGGGGGGGGGCGGTCCTACTCCCTGTCCCTATGGCTGATGTTCCAAATCTCACTATTACCAGCTGGGAGCAAAGGCAGAGTTCAGAACCTAAGTGGTTCCCATTCCCCTTCCTCCATTTTCAGCCTGAAGGCCCCCCTGCATACCTTTCCCTGTCCTTGGCTAACCTGTGACAATAAAGAACACCGTGCATATGACCTGGCATGCATTCTTGGGATTCTCTGATAGAGTGTTGGGGAGGTCTGGGCCCTGGGAGCATGGGATTATGGGATCTTGGGTCGCTCAGCCGTGCTTGACCTCGAACTTGGAGTTCAAGAGCTTTCACTGGATGTGTATCTGTTGGGAAGCTACAATGCTTGGGAATCACACAAAGATGCCCCAAATTCCCTGGACAGCTGCTCTGGGGACAGAACCGACTCTCCCACAAGCAGAATCTGTCAGGTGGCCTTCCCTACTACCACACCTAAGGGAGACAAGTCCACTCACACACCTGCAAGGTGGCCCTAAGCCTCCTCCCCCACCCTAGCTAATGGTCACCCAGCTCAAGGTCAGGTGCTTCGCAGCCTGGCCAGAGATCATGGCCTTTGCAGCTGGGCTGAAACAGTTCTGAACTGTTCAGACCTTGGGGTCTCTTGGGAGCTGGGGTGGGAAGGAGGGGGCGGATATGAGTTGGCAGCATCAGGAAGGCTGTGTCCTGTTCAGGTGAGATCACCAGAACCAAGATTTGAAAATTTCAGTTTGCTGAGGGCCCTGGAACTTTTCTAAGTACTGCGTCATGGGCTTTTGGTGTAGGGTCCATGAGGCCCCACAGTTGTGGGATTCTGGTTCTCAACAGGTTTGGCTGCCTTGATGCCCCCTATATACCTGTATGTGTAAACCCTTAACTCAGTCCTGTGGGTTAGATCACTGCTCTTTTGTGAATCTGTGTGCACACGTAATGTGCACACTGGGGGTGCTGGGCATGGTGCCAGTTCTCTTCCTACTGCGTTTCCTCTCGGTCCATTCTGCCTCCAGAATTGGGCACTGAAAGCCCCTCTTCTCTGGCCTCCCCCCCTTCTTTGGTTAAGATTTATTTTTTTTTTTTGAAAGAGTTACAGCGAGAGAGAGAGGGAGAGAGAGGGAGAGAGAAAGAGAGAGCTATCTTCCACCTGCTGGTTCACTCTCCAAGTTCCTGCAACAGCCAGGGCTGAGCCAGGCCAAAGCCAGGAGCTTCTTCTAGGTCTCCCAAGTGGGTGACAGGGGCCCAAGCACTTGGGCCATCCTCCACTGCTTTTCCTAGGCCATTAGGAAGGAGCTGGATCAGAAATGGAGCAGCCAGGACCCCAGCTGGAGCCCATATGGGATGCTGGTGTCGCAGGCAAAGGCTTTACCTGCTAAGCCACAAAGCCAGTCCCTTCTCCTTGTTTCTTTCACTCTCCTTTCTATCCTCTCTGTCTTACTGCCCCACACCAGGGTCCTAACTCTCAGCTGGTCGGTTCCCTCTAGTTTCCCGTGTGTGTGTGTGTGTGTGTGTGTGTGTAGGAAGAGGAGGGCAGGGCAGTTCAGTCCATCACAGTGAAACTTGAGAACGCTTTCTCATATTGCTGCCTGTTTCCAGTAGGCATTTGTGCTCACGGTCTCCCAGTGGTCAAAGACTCCCTTCTACCGGCCAGCCTGAGGGTGTGGAGGGGAGGGAGTTCCATCCCATCACCCTGTGCTAACACCCTTCCCCCACTCGGGCTGCCCTGAAGGAGCTACTGTTCTCTGCAGCACCGGAGCCCTCAGAGTAGGCCCAGGCTCTGTGGAGATGGAGAGCCCAGGAGGCTGCCCCTCTCCTGGAGGTGGAAAACCTGCCTGTTTCCAGTCCTGAGTCTCCCAGCACCTTCATCTCCACCCAGCATTAGAGCTGTTTTGTGCTCAGGGTTCCGGGGATCCCTACTCTGGTAGATTGGGGAGCCGGCTGTCTGGGCTCAGCCAGTCAGGGAAGTGGGAGACTTGGCTCAAGCCTGGCTGTGCGGTCCTTGTTCCCGTCTGATTTCCGAATTCCTCTTGCTGTACAAGGCCTAGGCTCCTTAATCTTCCTGCTGGGACCCTTGGGGGCCTGTGTGGCCTAGAACTGCCCTCTCCTGGGGCTGTGGGGTGAGGCTGCTCTGCAGAGAGGCATGGGAGTCTACATCAGCCAGCGAGCAGATCCGTGTTGCAAGTAATAGCTTGCATGTGTCAAAAAAGTGAACCTCGCACAAGGCCAAGTGTGTTTGTTTTACATGACTGTCCTTTATTCCAAAGTGATCCTTTGTGCCTATGTGGTATGGGAAAGTGTTATCTCTCATATGACAGCCTGGAGATGGTGAGAGTTTAGGGGTTTTGTTTAAGTCTTTCCTTACAATTCTACCATTCTGTGAACTCCCATAGTCCAGGATCACTGCTTGGGGCCACCCCTTCCACAGTCTCTCTCTGAGTCTTAGGATTTGGCTAACTTAGAAAGCAGAAGGATTGCTTATCCCTCCCTGGCTAAGGACATTGTTTTGTCCCTGTTCCTCAACATGGTACCAACTCAAGAGCAGCGGACTTCAAACACTGACATCGTGAACAGTCTTAATTAAGAGTGCTTAAACAGAAAACCAGTTCAAACTGCCTTAGGCCCCAGAAAACAAAGGAAAGCGAAACTCGCTGGTTCATTGGCTCCTGATGAGTCCACAGGTACAGCTGGCTAAGGTATGCTTCACTCTAGGCTAAAAAGATGCTACCAGGAGCCATCCTTAGGCTCCACTCACTCTGGCTTGGTCCCTCCCAGGTCCATGGCAACCCTGGGCTGCTCCAGGCTCCCCTCATCTCACCACTTGGTTCAGCAGAAAGGAGTTCATTCACAAAAGTGATGCCTCGATTGGTCTGATCAGGGTCATGTGCCCCTCCAGGAACGGCGTCCCGGGGAACAGAATGAGCTAGTGACTTAGCCTGGGCCCTGGGTCCCACCCAGGAGCCAGGAGCCTGAAGCAAAAGGATAAAGGTGAAACAGTTGGGACTCCCTGAGCACAAAAAGGTGGGATAGACACAGAGAAAAGGACTATTGGCTCCTCCTCCCAATTCTCTCAAATCAAGCTTGTTCTCTCTCCCTACATACACACTATTTTGCAATTATTTTTAATTCGAGGAGCACATATACACGCAAAGAGAGTGGAGGATTCCCTCATCTGGTTTACTCCCTAGATGCCCACAACAGCCTGGGCCGGGCCAGGAGCCAGAGCCAGAGCCAGGAATTCAATCTGAATTTTCTGGGTGGATGGCAGGGACCAAACCACTGGAGCCATCACCTGCTGCCTCCCGGGGTCTGCATTTGTAGGAAGCTGGAATCAGAAACCGGAGCCAGGAAGCAAACCCAGCCATACTCTGATGCAGGATGCAGGTACATTAACTGGGCAATTATTTTTATTTTTGATTTTTATTTATTTCACTTTATTTGGAAGGGAGAAAGAAGCGGGGGGGGGGAGAGAGAGAGAGAGAGAGAGAGAGAGAGATTTTCCATCTGCTGGTTCACTCCCCAAATGCCTCAACTACCAGGGCTGAGCCAGCCCAAAACCAGGAGCCTGAAACTCAATCAGAGTCTCCCATGTGGGTGGCAGGGACAGAAATATTTAAGGCATTACCTGCTGGCCCCCAGGGTGTGCATGAGCAGGAAGCTGGAATTGCAAGTGGAGCCAGGACTCCAACCCAGGCTCTCTGCTATGGGAGACAGGTGTCCTAGCCCACAGCTCCCTTGTATGTTGCCCTGCACATTTTGGGTCGTGGTTTTCTTTTCTAATCAGTTCCCACCTGCCATTCATCTTTCACGTTTCTGGTCCCCCAAGGGCTCTCCTTGTCGTCCAGGGTGATTGTGAATTTATTTACAGGTTACAGATGGGTGGCTATTGTCAGAGCTGTGTTCTGAGAAATGCACTTAGGTGGCTTCATCATTGTTCAAACATCACAGAGTGTACTTACATAAAGCAACATAGCTACAAGGCGCCTGCGTGATCTACCGCCCTACATGGGGTCCGACATTAATCAACATGTCGTTACACGGTGCATGGCTGTATTTTCTGTTCTTTCTAAGCACTTGGGCAAATAGCGCAGCATGTTTTGAGCTTGCACTCTTGCACTGGGACCATCACCCACGGTGCTGTCACCACCCTCACATGCCTCACTTGGGGGTCAACAGAAGAGCGGCTCAAAGATATCCGCATCCTAATCCTCAGAGCTTGTGAAAAGTTACAGCGCAGGGCAAGCGAAAGCCAAGATGCAGATGGTATCGAGGGGGCTAATCAGTTAGCCTTGGAACCAGGAGGTTATCTTGGATTATCCAGTCGGCTCAGTGTAACCCCAAGGGTCTTTCCACAGTAACAGGGAGGCAATGTCAGAGTGACATGACTCGAGGAAGACCCAGGCAGCCTTGAAGATGGAAGAAGGACCACAGGCCAGGGGAGCAGACAGCCGCTTGAAGCTGGGGAAGACAGGCGCTTCCAGAAAGTGCTGTAGACACTGAGCCTGTGGCCAGTGACATCTGTCTTGGACTTCTGCTCCTCAGAACTGTAAGATAATGACTCTTTTTTTTTTTTTTTTGACAGGCAGAGTGGACAGTGAGAGAGAGAGAGAGACAGAGAGAAAGGTCTTCCTTTGCCGTTGGTTCACCCTCCAATGGCCACTGTGGCTGGCGTGCCTCGGCTGGCGCATCGCGCTGATTTGAAGCCAGGAGCCAGGTGCTTCTCCCGGTCTCCCATGCGGGTGCAGGGCCCAAGCACTTGGGCCATCCTCCACTGCCTTCCCTGGCCACAGCAGAGAGCTGGCCTGGAAGAGGGGCAACAGGGACAGAATCCGGCGCCCGGACCGGGACTAGAACCCAGTGTGCCGGCGCCGCAAGGCAGAGGATTAGCCTATTGAGCCACGGTGCCGGCCGAAGACAATGACTCTTTTAAGATTTATTTTATTTATTTGAAAGACAGAGTTACAGAGAGAGGTAGAGACAGAGAGAGAGGTCTTCCATCCACTGGTTCACTCCCCAGATGGCCGCAATGGCCGGAGCTGCACCCAGCCGAAGCCAGGAGCCAAGCAGCTATGTTTGCTTCAATTTGTTACAGCAGCCATGGGACGCTAATGCGAGGTTGTCATGCGATTGCTCCAGGGCCACACTACCAGCTCCTGGAGAACGAGAGCCACACCTTCTTCCCCTTTATTTACCCAAAACCTGACCCAGGATCTGCCTTGTGGTCAGGGTTCAGCATTTGTTGGAGAAACAAAATAATGAAACCTGCTCTCACTCTGAGGTTCTACAGAGGCACAGAGCAGCCTCTCCCCTTGCCCTTCCCCCAGCTCTGGGGACCCTGGGATGGCATTTTTCTTGTTTCCTGTTTCCCACTGGCCCATAGTTCCTTCGCAGGTCTCACTGCTAGTCCACGTGCAGCTTTCCCCTAGCTGTGGACCGTTCCCTTCCTCCCTCTGGCCCTGAGTGCGGGGACAACCGAGACGGAAGACACACGGCTCACATGCACCTGACTTCGCCAACGGGCCTCCTGCGGGTTGTGCTGGAAATGGCATCTTTGCCTTTCCTAGATTCGGTCGGCTTTCCAATGTTCTCCATAGCTGTCTGGTTTCTTCTATCTATATTTTATATTTTATATATTTATAATTATTTTTATATTTTATATCTATATCTATGTTTTCTATCCAGCTCTTTCCAAACCAGTTTGAATGGCTACCAGAGCCTTCATCTCTCCTTTGCCTTTCTGGGTCCTGAACGAAGCCAGAGCTTTGGGCTTTCTCACAGCCCATCCTAACTGCCTTTTCAGATGATTCCGTTGGTTTTTAGGGCAGCCAATGCGATGAATTAAAGGTACTTTCAGATTGCCTCTAGTTTACCACGAAACCACTCATGGAATCTTTCAGTTTATTTTAGACAGAGCTGCAAAGTACTCTCAGCAAGGTGGCCAGAGCCGTTGCTGGGTCCCTAGAATATTGTCATTTTGTTGCTTCCTCTTCAGCCAGCCATTCCTAGGCTCCGGGTTCTCTGATTTCACACTGAGCTTGGCTTCGGCCTCTCTGCTTCTCCCTGTGCGTGCCTCCAGTTCAGTCTCTCCAGGAACCAGGCTCTGATGAGCTTGCACGGTCACGGCTGAGTGCAGAGCTCTCCCGCCAGACTTTCTCCAGTGCCGCCGCCACGTCCTGTGTGTTTGACTTTGGTCACTGGACTGGTTCCTGGGCCAGTGTTTTGTGGCCAGGTCCAGAGCCAAGAGACACAATATGGTAACTTAGGGAGAAAGAACTGCCTCTGACCACTCAGTCCTGGGGCTGTGCTGGTAGGCATGAGGACTTCTTTCATTCAGTTCATTACAAAAGCTATCTTTGGACCTAATATTCACACCTCTTCATTGTCTTCTGTTTCCCTTTCTCACTCCACAGAGATACCAAGGTATAAAACAAGGAAACCATCCAGTGTTGCCCCAACCCAAGTGTGGCAGCTTCATTTTGGAGGAATCCTCAGGTTCAAATTCTCTGATGTGCTGCTGGAGGCTGTGGCGGCAGAGCAGGGAGGTCCAGGCCCAGGGCGATGGTTCATATCCTAAAGATGAACTATGGCAGGCTTAGGGCTTGCATGCGCCAAGGTATCAACCAACAACAGGCAGGCAGGGGGCCAGCACTGTGGATTAAGACACAGACGAAACACTAGTATCCCAGCAGTTCCTGACTGCTCCACTTCTGATCCAGCTCCCTGCTAAAGCTCCTGGGAAGGCAGTAGATGATGGCCCAAGTACTGGGGCCCCTGTCACCCATGTAGGAGATCAGGGTGGAGTTCCTGGCTCCTGGCTTTGGCACGGCCCAATATCCGGCTGTTGTGGCCAACTGGGAAGCACACCAGCAGATGGAAGAACCCTCTCTCTGCCACTTGCGCTTAAATAAATAAATTAGAAAAACAAAAGCAAGCAGGCTCTATCTGAAGCCTGTGTGCTCCTGTAGCTGACTTTGCCACTGCTGTATAAAAATTCTCTTTTCTCACTTCTTTTCATCCCTGAAGCTTACGTTAGTAACGGGCACACTTTTCCCTGCCTTGTTTTTTTATCATAAGCATTTTGTAGAAGCTACTTCAGACAGTTTAAGAGTGGCAGCTCTCCTCTCCTGGCGGTGGGGGTGGTGCCCGAGGCGAGTGAGCTGTTCTCTCCAGAACCAGATCCATTGCTGTGTTGGGAGGTCTTGGTCACGTGTTTGGAAGGAACAGCTGCACATTGCTGATTTTAGGTGGAGTGTTACTCTTGGGAACTAAAACTCAGAAGAATGTTTACAAGTTAAGACCATGACATCATAATACTTCTTTGAGAAACACAGTTTTATTCATGGCAATATGAAATTATGCAATAGTAGCTCATAAATATTGGGCCACTTTCTGACACCAGTTGTTTTAAAATGACACTGCATGCCTTTTGAATACAGACACTAATTCTTTAAGAAGTGAATTTGAGCTTCAAACTTTAAAGAGTGCTTAGATTTGATTTAAAAAAAAAATAGTTCTTTAATCCTTTTGGAATCTACTATGCAGAATGTAAGGGGAGGAACTTGGCCTTCCACACACAGACAGCTGGTTGTCTGAGAATTGTTCAGTAACTCATTGTTTACCGCATTATTTTAAAGACAATTTTATCACAGATAGTAAAAAAAATTCCCAGTAATCGTGGTTGTTGCACGCTGTATCATTGTTTTTCTGCCTCTTCGTCGGTATCATCCTGCTTTGGTTACTGTGACTTTAGAGGCTCTCTGCTATCTGGCAGGGCAAGGTCCCTATTCATGTCTCTTGTTCACCCCCACCGCCCTCCCTTAACATTTCTTGGCTGTGTTGATGTGTTTAGTCTTCCACATGAATTCCAGAATCAACTTGTCAAGTTTCAGAATCTTCCCATAGGGATTTGGATTGGAATTGCATTACACTGACATCACTGTCATATTGAATCCTCCCAGCAGGACCTCGGCCTTTTTAAAAATTATTTAGGTCATTTTTAACGTCCATAAGGGTCTCTCACTTTCATACAGATCTGGTATGTTTCTTAAAAGGTTCTAAGTATACGTTCAGAATATATTTATTTTTGGCCACTATAGTAAATGAGCCTTTTTTTTTTTTTACACTTTAGGTTTTAATTTTTTAAAAAATGGTTTTGTCTTAGTCAAGGTTCTTATGCAGCAATTTACAGAAAGGAACTTAGGCCAAAAAAAAAAAAAAAAAAAAAAAAAGAAAAGAAAAGAAAAGAAAAAAGGCGAGTGAGAATTCTTTGGAAGGCGGCCAAGGCCAAGGGCAGGAAGCGCAGTGGGCCCCACACCGGGGAGGGAAGCCAGAGCTTCTGGGTCTGCTGCTGCCACGCACACACGCCCCACTCTGCTCCCCTCCCTCTGCGCTTCGCTGACTTTGCTCCTGCTTTTGTCCCACTTTCACACGTCTGGGAGGCAAGGGGACATAGGACACACCTGTTACAGGGGCTACGTGTAGGAACGGAGTGAGTCTCAGACGTAACTGTGGGCCAGGAGGCCCTGCTGAACCTCTGGTGCCAGAACCTTCCCGTCTGTTTCTTGCCCCAGAGTGGGAGTCGTTACAACACAGCAGTTACACCACGAGAGAACCTGTTCTCCTAGCTTTCAGGTAACTGATAAACAGGGAATGACAATCCCCAGGCTATGGGGTTAATAATTCAATTACACTAGACAGAGCCTCTGTGTTCACAATGTACTTCCACATAATTCACTTAATTGCCTTTTAAATGGCTGGGCTTTGGGCTCAGAACACAAAGTATGCCATTGAATGCTTTATGGGCATACATGCTTTTTCAGCTTGTCTTTTTGAATCATTATCTGTTTATTTGAAAAGCAGGGAGACCCAGGCAGACAAAGAGATCTGTCATCTGCTGGCTCATTCCCCAAAGACCCACAACAGCCAGGGCTGGAGTTGGGTGAAGCCAGGAGTCTCCAACTCAATCTGGGTCTTGCTCATGGGTGGCAGAGACCTAACTATGTGAGCCATCGCTTCCCAGGGTGTGCAGCAGCAGGAAGCTGGAATCAGGAGCAGAGGCAGGATGCAGGCCCAGGCACTCCGTGATACAGGATGTGGGCTTCCCAAGTGGGCATCTTATAGCTGCGCCATTTTGTCTTCTGAAAGTAAGATCCGGACTGCGCAGTTAGGGTTAAGCCCCATTCTGCAACCCCAGCATCCCATATGGGTGCCAGTTTGAGTCCCGGCTACTCCATTTCCCATCCAGCTCCCTGCTGTGTGCTGCGACCACTAGATGACTCAAGGTCTTGGGCCCTTGCACCCAGTGGGGGACCAGGAAGAAACTCCTGGCTCCTGATTTCAGCCTGGCCCAGCCTCAGCTGTTGCAGCCAAGAGCAGATGAAGCTCTCTCTCGCTGTAACTCTGCCTTTCAAATAAATATATCTTTTTTTTTTTTTTCAAAACATCTTTCAAATTTGGCAACTTGGGATAAGGATGACTACGACCCTACTCTCAACTGGCTTATGACTCATTTTGATTTTCCTTGTAGAAAACGGACACTTCATAAACTCTCCTTGGAAACCAGAAATCAGCTAAAAGACATTTTTCTTTGCTGAATGTCGCTCAGGCGCTGACATCAGCATTTGAGCAGGTACCTGTGGAAAGCTACACGGGGAACTTGGCAGTCTGGGCGATCGGTTACTAATTGAACGACCTTCACAAATAACCCGGCTCTGCGCAGCTGTTTTCACCCTGGCCAACATGATTCGTGTGTAACATGAAGAAACGCGGGAAAAACCAAGCACAGGGCCACGTGGGGCGTTGGTTGACCAACGGACAATAGCAGGAGGGTGCGGCAGGGGAAAAAAACGAGTTTACAGGGACAGGAAGGGAAAGGCGGCAAAGGGGCCACGGTGGGGGCACCACGCAAGCCCCACGCGAATACCGAAAAACTTCCACGGCAGCCGCGCTCGCCTTCAACTCGAAAAGCAGCGTTCGCTTTGAATGAGGCTTTCCCTCACTAGCAGGAAATTCCATTCCTCCAAACACCGTTTCCTTGTCCAGGCTGCAAACGAAGTCAGCTTTTCCTCACTGGTCCACCAGGGACGCGGCCAAACCCCCGGCAGCACCCCGCCCACAGAGCGACGCCCCGCCCAACCCGGCCGGCCCCGCCTCCTCCTGACACGTCCGCACGACTCGGGGCGTGGCTTCCGGCGACGGGACGCGCTTTCCGGGAGAGTCCCTCGGCTCCCTTTCCTTCCGGGGCGGGACTTCCTGTGCATCATAGATGCTGGGCTGTGGAGCTGGTAAGGAGGATCCGACGGGAGGGTCTCCTGGTCCTTTGAGCGGGCACTCCGGAGAGCACTTTTCCTCGCTTGTCTCTCTTGCATTTTCCTGCACGCCACGCCCCGGACGCCGGGCGGTGTCGGCGCCACCACCCAGCGGAGACTCTGCCACTTCCTCTTTCAGGCTCCGCCCCCGGCGTCTCGTGACCATGACGACCGCCCCGCGGGACTCAGTGGTGTGGAAACTTGCGGGACTGCTGCGGGAGTCCGGTGAGTGGACTTCCGGTTGAGCTGGGCTTCGGGCGAGGTGGGCGTGCCCTGTGCCTTGAGAGCCGCGAAGGTGCGATGGCTGGGGTCGCCAGCTGTCACTTGTCCCCCGGCTTGGTTTGCACCGCCGTTGCCTTCAGTGTCCTTGTTATCGTGGACGGTCTAAAGCCTGGCCATCCTGCTTTCTCCGCGCGGTCTCTGATACTCAGAGGGAAGTGGAAGTGGTCACTCTGCCGGGGACTGAGCGTCGTCGTGTACAGCACGGCGCCAAGTGTATTGTAGGCAGAAGCCGGGGAGTCAGACTCTCCTGGCTTGGAGTTTCAGAGTTGGCCCGAGAGGGTTTTCTGAGCCTCACGTTTTCTCGCCCGCAGAATGACATCATGATTCGTTTTAGCTCATGTGAAGTATTACTCATACAGCTTCTCTATTCATAGAGAGTCTTGCTCATGTAGATTCTTTTTAAGTGTCAGAATCGGCAGCTGTGGTTATTAGGATGGCTTCCCTCTGCCCGGGCAGTGGAGCCCTTCGCATGCAGGGTTAGCATTAGTTTTGGCAGAACAAGCTCTTAGACAGAAGTAGCAACTTCCCACCAGCTATGTGGCCTCAGTGGAGATGCTTAACTTCTTGGAGGCTCTGTTTTCCTGCCTGTAGGACAGAGTCAGTGGGGCTTCTCTTTGGGCACTTCGGGAGATGTAAATAGGGCCACAGAGTCATCTGGCACTTGTTGCCAGTTAAGGTCAGCTGCTGCTCCTCCCTGCTTGCCACTCAGATTGGTGGTTTTGGGGAATCTCTCTCTCCTGGCTTGTGTGACTAATGATACAGTGACCGTGCTAATGATATTACAGCTACAGGGTGCTGTGCACCTGTTGTACTTCCTCCTCTGGAGCAGGAGGCTCTTTGAGGGTGGGAAGGGTCCTGGAACCACATCAGCGCTATCCCCGTGTCGAGTGTGCAGAGCTGCCTCGTGCAGGGTTGTAGGATGGGTTCATTTCACAGAAGTTTGATAGGGCCCTGCGGGCTCGGGCGGCTGGGATGTGTGAGCATGTGACTCCGAGGAGGTTGGGGAGGGAGATCTTTGTGCTGGTGCTTGCAGGAATCTATGCACATGACACAGAACTATGTCTGCACATTGTACAGTGGTCTGATGTGCTGCCTCCGATGCAGTCATTGGGGGAAACTGGGTTAATAGGTGGGGCCTCTGAGTATTTCTACAGCATCCCTTCCTTCTGTCACTTTATTATTTATTTATTTATTTATTTTTTGACAGGCGGAGTGGACAGTGAGAGAGAGAGAGACAGGGAGAAAGGTCTTCCTTTTGCCGTTGGTTCACCCTCGCAATGGCCGCTGCGGCCGGCACGCTGTGGCCAGCGCACTGCGCTGATCCGAAGCAGGAGCCAGGTGCTTCTCCTGGACTCCCATGGGATGCAGGGCCCAAACACCTGGGCCATCCTCCACTGCACTCCCTGGCCACAGCAGAGAGCTGGCCTGGAAGAGGGGCAACCGGGACAGAATCCGGCACCCCGACCGGGACTAGAACCTAGGGTGCCAGTGCCGCAGGCGGAGGATTAACCTATTGAGCCGCAGCGCCGGCCATCTGTCACTTTATTTTAAAGTTAGAACAAATTCTTCATGCCCAGTCTATGGTTGGGTTCCTTCAGCGCAGTGGTGAATACGAAGGTGACCCAAATATGCCTTCAAGGATGACTGGGCCATTTAAAGCCCTGAAATCGTTAGTCTGGCCTTGCCAAGGCAGCTGCAGGTGGGACTTGAAATTTAGTAAATCTTGGGGCCAGCACTGTGGTGTGGAGGGTTAAGCTGCCACATGCAGTGCCAGCATGCCTTATGGGCACTGGTTCTTTTCCTGGCTGCTCCACTTCTGATTCTGCTCCCTACTAATGTGCCTGGAAAAGCAGCAGAAAATGTACTGTATGTAGTATTATTTGAAAGTTTCTGACATGTGCATATTACGATCCCAGTCAGAAAAAGAAATCAAGAGAAAACCTTCCAACACCTCTTATGTAGAAGCGTGTCGTGTGAATGTGCAGCAGGGTGATTTATTGAGAAAGGAGGAGGTTGAGCCGGCGCCGTGGCTCAATAGGCTAATCCTCCACCTTGCGGCGCCAGCACACCGGGTTCTAGTCCCGGTCGGGGCGCCAGATTCTGTCCCGGTTGCCCCTCTTCCAGGCCAGCTCTCTGCTATGGCCTGGGAGTGCAGTGGAGGATGGCCCAGGTGCTTGGGCCCTGCACCCCATGGGAGACCAGGAAAAGCACCTGGATCCTGGCTCCTGCCATCGGATCAGTGCGGTGCGCCGGCTGCAGCGGCGGCCATTGGAGGGTGAACCAACGGCAAAGGAAGACCTTTCTCTCTCTGTCTCTCTCTCACTGTCCACGCTGCCTATCAAAAATAAAAAATAAAAAAAAATAAAAAAAAAAAAAGAAAGGAGGAGGTTGGTCTCGAGCGGGGCAGTGGAAGGGGATGCGTCCGACAATGAGCGGGCTGTATTTCCAGCGCCGCGAGCAGACCAGGCCTATCTGAGCAGAAGGTGAAAGAATGTGCAAATAGGGGTTAGAGTTGTGTAGCACAGCAATCTCATGTGTCAGGCTGAATAGCTAGGACTCTGTTGAAGATGGGGGGAGCCACTGAACACTTCTGAGCCTGGGAGGAGGTTCAAAGTTTGATCCGAGAGCGGAAGATCGGTGACATGGGTCGGGGAGGTGTCTTTGGGGTGACAAAGTCTTAGAAGGAAGGGAAGGATCTTTTCACTGCATCCTCCCTCCTGTCTGCCCTCTCCCTGCAGGGGACGCCATCCTGTCTGGCTGTAGCACACTGAGCCTGCTCACTGGCACGCTGCAGCAGCTGAACCGCATATTTGAGCTGTACCTGGGGCCATGGGGCCCTGGCCAGACAGGCTTCGTGGCTCTGCCCTCCCACCCTGCCGACTCTCCCATCATCCTCCAGCTGCAGTTCCTCTTCGATGTGCTGCAGAAAACGCTTTCCCTCAAGGTGCTGGGGGCGGAGGGGGGTGGGATGGGGCAGGATGCACCCAGGAGAGTGATGAGGCTGGAGTGGGTAAGGGGGCGAGAAATCTGCAGGGCCGAGAAGTGGCTGTCAGATGCAGGTACTTGGGCTCCGGGAGGGAGACCTGCTGTGCCTTAGTGGCTGTGGTATTTTCCTTTTAGCTGGTCTATGTTCCTGGTCCTGGCCTCCCAGGACCCATCAAGATTTTTCCCTTCAAGTCTCTTCGGCAGCTGGAGGTACAGGGGCGTTGGGGCACGTGGTGCATGAGACCCAGCTTGGGGCAGCCTCTAGGAGATAAAGAGGTGGCGTCTTTTTGTGGGGAGGCCAGGCCCAAGTGTACCATGTGCAGTATGTGGTACCCGCTCTCTTTTCCACTTATTGCTTCCCTTACCCTTTGTGGGGCTTTGTCATTTTCTTCCCGCTCCCGGAGGGGAAGTGGGGATGAGGCCTTTGTCTTCTCTGAGGTCCTGCCCCCTCCCTCGCCCCTCCCCTGCGCAGCTCCGAGGTGTCCCCCTCCACTGCCTGTCTTCTCTGAGGTCCTGCCCCCTCCCTCGCCTCTCCCCTGCGCAGCTCCGAGGTGTCCCCCTCCACTGCCTGTCTTCTCTGAGGTCCTGCCCCCTCCCTCGCCTCTCCCCTGCGCAGCTCCGAGGTGTCCCCCTCCACTGCCTGTCTTCTCTGAGGTCCTGCCCCCTCCCTCGCCCCTCCCCTGCGCAGCTCCGAGGTGTCCCCCTCCACTGCCTGTCTTCTCTGAGGGTCTGCCCTCCCTCGCCTCTCCCCTGCACAGCTCCGAGGTGTCCCCCTCCACTGCCTGTCTTCTCTGAGGGTCTGCCCTCCCTCGCCTCTCCCCTGCACAGCTCCGAGGTGTCCCCCTCCACTGCCTGTCTTCTCTGAGGGTCTGCCCTCCCTCGCCTCTCCCCTGCGCAGCTCCGAGGTGTCCCCCTCCACTGCCTGTCTTCTCTGAGGCTCCGCCCCTCCCTCGCCCCTCCCCTGCGCAGCTCCGAGGTGTCCCCCTCCACTGCCTGTCTTCTCTGAGGCTCCGCCCCCTCCCTCGCCCCTCCCCTGCGCAGCTCCGAGGTGTCCCCCTCCACTGCCTGTATGGACTCCGTGCCATCTACTCGCAGCTGGAGACCCTGATTTGCAGCAGGAGCATCCAGGCTTTGGAGGTAAGCGGGGGGAGTGCGCCCTGATTCCTTGTCCCGCGAGACTCGGAAGACCGAGCTGTGTGTCCTCTCCAGCCTTCCCCAGCCCCTGCCTCCCTCCCGTGTCCTTGCTCGCTGTCCCATCCCGCAGCTCCGTGTCCCTGTCACACGTTCACAGTTACACCAATAGCACCGGCTTAAATCTCCTAGTGTCTGCCCTCCTCCTCTCCCTGCAGGGAACTCCTTGAAGACAGAGAGAGCTTTTCTTTTTCTTTCTTTCTTTCTTTTTTTTTTTTTTTTTAAGATTTTATTTATTTATTTGAGAGGTAGAGTTACAGACAGAGAAAGAGACAGAGAAAAAGGTCTTCCATCTGCTGGTTCACTCCCCAAATGGCCGCGATGGCTGGAGCTGGGCCAATCTGAAGCCAGAAACCAGGAGCCTCTTCCAGTCTCCCACATGGGTGCAAGGGCCCCAGCACTTGGGCCGTCTTCTGCTTTCCCAGACTCTAATCAGAGAGCTGGATTGGCAGAGAAAGAGCAGGGACTCGAACCAGTGTCCTTATGGGATGTGGGCACTGCAAGTGGAGGCTTAGCCTACTACATCAGAACACCATCCCGTTTTTTTTTTTTTAATTAATTAATTTATTTATTTGTGAGGCAGAGAGGGAGGTACAGAGATCTTCCATCCACTGGTTCACTCCCCAAATGGCCACAATGGCCAGAGCTGGGCCAATCCAAAGCCAGGAGCCAGGAGCTGGCTCAGGTCTCCCATGCAGGGGCAGGGGCCCAAGGGCTTGGGCCATCTTCTGCTGCTTTCCCAGGCACATTAGCAGGGAGCTGGATCAGAAGTGGAGCAGCCCGGGCTCAAACCAGTGCCCATATGGGATACCGGTGCTGTAGGTGACGGCTTCACCCACTACACCACAGCGCTGGCCCAAGCCCTGGGCTCTGTTTAAGCAGGCATCCGCGGATGGAGCCCAGTGTATGGGGCACGAATGACGGGATGGTAGGGCATGGCCTTGGTGTGGAGAGGAGGGTGGGGTGGAGTAAGGAGCTGCCGTGTGCCCGCTCAGGAGCTGCTCTCGGCCTGTGGAGGTGACCTCTGCTCTGCCCTGCCCTGGCTGGCTCTGCTTTCCGCGGACTTCAGCTACAATGCACTGACTGCCTTAGACAGCTCCTTGGTGAGTGCCTCGGGGAGGGACAGGGACGGGGTTCTAGCAGCAGGGCCAGTGGGCTGTGGGGCGTCCTTGTAGTGAGGCTCAGTTCTCTGCTTCCTCTCCCATCCCCCAGCGCCTCCTGTCAGCCCTGCGCTTCTTGAACCTGAGCCACAATCAAGTCCAGGACTGCAAGGGCTTCCTCATGGTGAGTGTGAGCAGCCTGGCGCCGGCGGCGCCCTCACCCTCCCAACTGGACCCTTGCGCTCTGACTTGCTCTCGCCCCGGGCGTGGTCACATCCACCACCAGGCGGATGTGGTTTGGGGGCTCAGGCGCTAGCATCAGACAAAGCAGAGTTCAGATCTCCACTTCGGATGACCGGTGTCACTTGGGCCAAACCAGGTGACTTCTTGGTTTTGTGGGGAGCAATTCGGACTAGACTAAGTTACTGGAATTAAGACTTATTCTATGCATCTGCTCTCCCACAATATGGCGCTGGGAGAGAAGAAAACAGCTTCTACCCAGCTGCCTCCAGTTCAGCCAATGAACTGTAGGACTTGCTCCTGATTGGAGGAGAGCAGCGTACTTGGCGTGTGGGCAGCCGAGTTAGGATTGGCGGAGGAGGACTATAAAGGAGGAGAGAGACGGCATGCACTAGGAACATCTAAGGGGAACATCTGAAGGAACACCTGTGCAGCCCCCGAGAGAGCCGGCCGGCGGTGTGCCGCTCCCCTGCGGAAGTGGGGAATGTGGCCAGGGGGAACTGCCCTTCCACGGAGGTGGAAGGGATAGTAGCCAACCCGGGAAGAACCAGCAGCAAACCTGGGGAGGGCCGAGCAGACGAAAGAACAGCGCAGGGTCCTGTGTCGTTCCTCCACGAAGAGGGGGAGCGACATAATGGTGCCGTGACTCGGATAGGAAACCTAGGACGGATAGGAAACTTAGGAGGGAAGAAACGGGAAGAAATGGGAAAATACCGGAAAGAGAGACTAGCAAACAGCCTAGGGAAAAGCCGGACGAAAAAGGTGCCGGAAGAAACTATTGAAAGCCTAGGCATAGACTCAGATACGGACTACGGGGGGAAGCTGGGAGAAATCTCTAAGGTCGAAAGCGAAAGTGAAAGCTAGAACAAACAGACTCGGATACGGACTGTGGGGAGAGGCCAGGAGAAATGAGGGAGGAGTATTGTTGGAGGAAAGCTTGGGGAAACATACCGGGTAGAGAAGAATATTAGGGAAATTGAAGCCACGGGGGGCAGGCCGAGGCGGAGACGAAAGCCACTTTGGGATTCTCAAGTTAGCCCGGGAATAGGGGGCGAAAAGTTGAAACCAGAAGCAGAAACGTAAGCCAGATTGGGATCCGTCTGATTAGCCCGGGGAGCAAAGGACGGGAAGCCAAATCATGGGGCGGAGACGTGAGCTGGGTTGAATTCGCCAGGCTAGCCCGGGGAACTTGGATTGAATGCTAGTGGCGGAGACGTGAGCTACGCTGTGTGACTCGTGGAGGCTGCCGCGCGCAGAGAGAGCGTGCGGGGCACAAGTAGATAGGGAACGCTGGGCTAAGTGCGAGACCGCGGAGTGTGCGCGCAAAGCCGAGCCGCGCAGATGAGAGAGACGCGGGCTGAAGCGGCTCAGCCGGAAAGCCGCTGAGAAACAGCCTCGGGGCGGGCGCCGGGAAGCCGCGGGGATAAGAGAAACAGAAGTTTAGAAGTAAAATGAGAGAAATAGGAATGCTGGAAGATAGAAGTAAAATGGGAGAAATAGGAATGCCCGGAGATAGAGAAATAGAGAAATAGAAAGGCCTCCCCTCAACATGGCAATGAGAAGGCTTGGATTCGGTCTGCCTGATTAGTGAGGCGATGAGCACCTGCGGGCGGCTAGCAGCTTATGCGCCGCAGGTCACCGAAGACAGGCACGAATTAACATCAAAAAGGCCTCCCCACAATACTGCAATGAGAAGGCTTGGATTCGGTCTGCCTGATTAAGGCGGTAAGCACCAGCAGGCGGCTCGACCAGAGTATGAGCCGCAGGTCACCGAACACAGGCACGCATCAGCGCCTAAAAACTTCCTCACAACATGGCGAAGAGAGGACCCGGATTCGGTTTGCCTGATTGATAGGACTTGTAAGAACCTGTGGCAACTCTAGCAAGTAGAGCAGAGTGTGTGCCGCGGGACACTGAAGACAGGCGCGTATCAACGCCAAAAAATAAAAAGAAAGGGGGATCTGTGGGGAGCAATTCGGACTAGACTAAGTTACTGGAATTAAGACTTATTCTATGCATCTGCTCTCCCACAATATGGCGCTGGGAGAGAAGAAAACAGCTTCTACCCAGCTGCCTCCAGTTCAGCCAATGAACTGTAGGACTTGCTCCTGATTGGAGGAGAGCAGCGTACTTGGCGTGTGGGCAGCCGAGTTAGGATTGGCGGAGGAGGACTATAAAGGAGGAGAGAGACGGCATGCACTAGGAACATCTAAGGGGAACATCTGAAGGAACACCTGTGCAGCCCCCGAGAGAGCTGGCCGGCGGTGTGCCGCTCCCCTGCGGAAGTGGGGAATGTGGCCAGGGGGAACTGCCCTTCCACGGAGGTGGAAGGGATAGTAGCCAACCCGGGAAGAACCAGCAGCAAACCCGGGGAGGGCCGAGCAGACGAAAGAACAGCGCAGGGTCCTGTGTCGTTCCTCCATGAAGAGGGGGAGCGACAGGTTTCTTCACCTGTTAAGCAGAACTCGTAGGAGTAGCTGGAGGTTACCAGGAGCGCTGGATGTTACTTAGCCCGGTGCGTACACGCAGAGCCGCTGCTGAACAACCTGTCTTCTGGGTTCTCCCGCCCCCCTGCCAAGGGTGGACAAAGCTGGATGCTAGTTAAAGAAGTATGGACAGATGTTACTCAGTATTAACTGTGACGCTAGGGAAGAGGATGCAACAGGAACTAAATTCCACCTCAGTCAGTGCGGAAGAGACCGGGTGTTTTGAAGGGAGGGTGGGATGGGAGAATAGCAAGGCCTGAGCAGAGCCGGGGAAGTGGGAATTTACAAAAAGCAGCAAGGGGACATTGTTCCATGGGAAACCCATCTGGGTTTGCTGACTGGACTTCGTCCATGCTAGGCCCCCACCTCCCACAGAGACTGAGAGAAGCGGCTCTGTCTTCAGGTATTGGCTGCAATGAATAGTAAATTCTTTGGCGGCCTTGAGTTTCCCCAGGCAGGAATTTAAGGGCACTGAAGTGGCCTTCCTAGATGTGGGCCCGAGCTGTTAGGAACCACATTAGTGTTTGTGCAAGGTTTTTCTTTTTTTTATTTGAGAGGAGAGAGAGAGAGATACGGAGAGCTTTCATCGTCTGGTTCACTCCCCAATTGCCTGCAACAACTGGGACTGGGCCAGGCCCAAGCTGGGAGCTGGGTATGCAGTCCATGTCTCCCACATGGTAGGTGGGAACCCAGTTACTTGAGCCACCGTCACTGCCCCCCTCAAGGTCTGCGTTAACAGGAAGCTGGAGTCAGGCGCTGGAGCTGTGAATGAAACCCAGATACTCTGATGTGGGATGTGGGCGTCTTAACCACTAGGCTGGATGCGCCTGCTCCCTCTTGAAGTGTTTTTTGTTTTTAATTGATTTGAAAGACAGAGTGCCAGAGATTGAGATAGATGTATTTTCCGTTTGCTGTTTCACTGCTTCAGTTCCGGGACTATGACAGACTGAAGCCTGGAACTTGGAACTCAGTCTAGGTCTGCCATGTAGATGGCAGGGACCCAAGCAATTGAGTTATCCCTGCGTCTCCTAGGGTGTGCATTAGCAGGAAGCTGGATCATCAGTGGAGGTGGGACCTGAACCTAGGCTCTCTGATATGGGCTGTGGGCATCCGAGTGGCACTCAACCTGCTACACTGCAACACTCACAAGATCTTTAATGTAGAAATGGAAAGAATGGAATTTTTTTTTTTTTTTTTAAGGAAAGGATTTACTTTATATATTTGAAAGAGTTGAGAGAGGGAGAGAGAGAATGATCTTTCATTGCCTGGTTCATTCCCTAAATGGCTGCAACAGCCATGACTGGACCAGTTCAAAGCCAGGTGCGTGGAACTCCATCTGGGTCTCCTACGTGGGTGGCAGGGGCCCAAGTAGTTGGGCCGTCTTCTGCTTCCCCAAGTACATTAGCAGCGAGCTGATCAGAAGTAGAGCAGCCAGGACTTGACCAGTGCTCATAGCTCACTGTGCCATAATGCCAGTCCTGGAAAAAAAAATTATTCTGAATTTTGTTGAGCTTGTGCTGAACAGTCTTCCGTTTCTAATAGGCCAAGGTCGAGGCCTAGTTAGAAAGAGGTGTCCGAAGGCCTTCACCAGAGTTGGTCAAGGTGAGAATCTTTTGTCAGTCCTTCTTCTTCAAGGAAAGAAGAGACACTTGTCTTTCCTCTGAACAACATAAATCCATTTCTTGCCTGATCAGCTTTTGTTCATTAAGGAGCAACTGAAGTATATATTGAGACCTGGTAATAGAGGGTATTTGCCGGATGGCGTGAGCATTTAATGGAGGACATTTCTATGGAAATGAAAAGGAAAGATCAGTGGTTGGAGCAGACCATAAATCCATTTTCTGAGTCCAAAAGGCAGCCAGCTGAGAAGATTTCTAGATGTTGAGCTCTGAGCTTCTTGGGAGGCGGCGTGAGGGTGGCAGTGGCAGTCTGATGGATTTCCTGGGCTGTGGTGTGGGTGCTCTGGCACTGACTCAGACGTCGGTGGCACACTCACGGTCCTTTCCTGGATCTGAGCGTGGAAGATGCAGGGATTCCCGCGGACTGTCTCATGCAGTGGTTCATACATGAGCTGTCCTTTCAAGTTTCTATCAGTAGTCCAGTTTCAGCTCAATGGGGCTTTTTTCAGCTTCTGGGGGGAAGACAGTCTACAAGATAGCCCAGAGCTACAGTGTAGTCAGGTTTTCATTTTCAGTGTAGCCAATTCAAGAGGGAGGGACAAAGACCAGAAATGTTAGTTTGGAGAATTGTAGCCAAATACTGAAGCAAATTGGAAGAATTGAGAACTTGGTAAGGGCTGACAGAATGTGTAAACCAGGACCCAGTCCACTTTTATTAGTAGTAGATAATCAAACCTCAAAGAGAATGAACAGTACTAGGAGGCCTGTGGCCCAGTGGGTTAAACCATATGCCAAGATACCATATCGGAGCACCATTTCAAGTCCTGGCTCCCGGCTTCCAGTCCAGCTCCCTGCCAATGCAATGGAGAAGGCAGCAGAAGGTGGCTTGGGTTCCTGCCACTCAGGTGGAGCTCTGAGTTCCTGGCTTTGGCCTGGCCCAGCCTTGGCTGTTGTGGCCATTTGGGCAGTGACCTGGTGGATGGAACATTTCTCTGTGTCTCTGTCTCTGCAACTCTACCTTTAAAATAAACAAATCTCAAAGAAGAAAAAAGAAAAAACAAACAGGACTAGAATCTAGTAACCCGTAAGGGTATGTAAATACTCTGTTTAGTTGAGGCATGCAAGTTTTCTCTGTAGTCGCCACTTTCCCCCTTGATGAGACAGTAAGATGATTTACAAAATCAGCCTGGTCTCATTAGATTGGACCTGCTTAGTTGCATAGGTGCGGTGAGAATTGTAATTAACTACATAGGCTTTTTTTTTTTTTTTTTTTTTTTGGACAGGCAGAGTGGATAGTGAGAGAGAGAGACAGAGAGAAAGGTCTTCCTTTTTGCCGTTGGTTCACCCTCCAGTGGCCGCCATGGCTGGCGCGCTGCGGCCAGCACATCATGCTGATCCAAAGCCAGGAGCCAGGTACTTCTCCTGGTCTCCCATGGGGTGCAGGGCCCAAGGACTTGGGCCATCCTCCACTGCACTCCTGGGCCACAGCAGAGAGCTGGCCTGGAAGAGGGGCAACCTGGACAGAATCCGGCGCCCATACCGGGACTAGAACCCGGTGTGCCGGCGCCGCAAGGCAGAGGATTAGCCTGTTGAGCCATGGCACCGGCCCAACTACACAGGCTTTTTAAGTTTGCTTTGGTGGAACATATTTTTTTTAATAAAAGAGAGCTTTTTTTTTTTTAAAGGTTTATTTATTTATTTGAAAGTCAGAGTTACACAGAGAGAGGAGATGCAGAGAGAGAAGTCTTCCATCTGCTGATTCATTCTCCAATTAGCCACAATGGCCAGAGCTGCACCGATCCAAAGCCAGGAGCCAGGAGCTTCTTCTGGGTCTCCCACTTGGGTGCAGGGGCCCAAGGACTTGAACCATCTTCTACTGCTTTCCCAGGCGCATTAGCAAGGAGCTGGATTGGAAGTGGAATAGCTGGGGCTTGAACTGGCACCCATATGGGAGGCCAGCGTTGCAGGCAGTGGCTTCACCCGATATGACACCATGCTGGCCCCTAAGGGAGAGGTTTTACAGATGCAGTTTGGAAGATCTTGGTTCCTGAAGAAACCGTGGAAGTTCCAGAATCTCCTCAGTAAAGTCAGGCCAGCAGGAGTGGGGAAGCATGTAGTCGACAGGCGTCTCTGGCAACCAGGGAGCTCCTGGGAGGAGCAGGTTCAAGAAGCAAGAACAGGAATCGGGGAGTGAGTGGATTGTCCCTGGAAGCAGAGTGAGGGAGAACTTCCAGCCCAGGAGGGACTTTGAGACACAGCTGGGACTCTCACCTCGAGGCAGAGTCCGTCTCACTGCCTGGTGGCCCTTCGTCCCAGGCGCTGGGTGAGGAGTCTGCTCAGCAGTGGGTCTGCCACTCATCAGGCAGGAGTGAAGCAGAGCCTTCAAAGGTGCACCCTGGGTCCTGGGGGAGAGGCCCGGGGCCCAGTGACGGCTCTCCTCCCATCTGAGTCTTGCTGCCAGGTGGCCGTCACAGCTGGGTGTGGGTGAAGACGGGTGTTCATCAGTAGTCAGCTACTGTGTTGTAGAGGGAAGAGGGTCGGGGGTGGGCTGAAGTCCACCTTCCACCTCTATGCACAGTCACAGCATCTTTTTTTAAAATTAATTTTAAAGATTCGTTTATTTATTTGAGAGGCAGAGTTACAGAGAGGACTTCTATTTGCTGGTTCACTTCCCAAATGGCTGCAATGGCCAGATCTGAGGTGATTCAAAAACAGGAGCCAGGAACTTCTCCTAGGTCTCCCACGAAGGGTGCCCAAGCACTTGAGCCGGCGCCGTGGCTCAATAGGCTAATCCTCCACCTTGCGGCGCCGGCACACCGGGTTCTAGTCCCGGTTGGGGTGCCGGATTCTGTCCCGGTTGAGCCATCTTCCACTGCTCTCCCAGGCCGTCAGCAGGGAGCTGGTTTGGAAGTGGAGCAGCCGGAAGTGAAACCGGCACCCATGTGGGATGCCAGCGCCTCAGGCAGAAGTTTAACCTGCTATGCCACCTCACCAGCCCTGGCCACAGCATCTTAGAGGGAGAGTGAGAAAGGGGTGCGGTGGGGCCTGAGCAGAGCCAGGGCAGTGATTTGCAAAGAGCAGGAAGGGAACGTTGGTCTGGTAAAACCCATTAGGTTTGCTGATTGACTGGCCCTTATCCAAACTAGGCCCAGACCTCCCACAGAGACCAGGAGACAGGGGTCCCGTGCTCAGACGTTGGCTGGAACAAATAAAATCTTTGGCAGCCTCAGTTTCCTAGGCAGGAACTTAAGTGGGCTGCTGGGGCCATGCTGGGGCTGTGGCCTTGAGCTGTTGGGAACCGCGCTAGTGTCTGTTCAAGTCTTTCCGCGGGGCGGGTGGGCGTGGTGGGGGAGGAAACGGTTTGTGCCAGAGACGACAGTTTTTTAGGGGAGGTTGAGGCCGAGAGAAGTCTGCTCCGAGGTGTCTGACTAGCTTTTGGTCAAGGGGAGTCTTTGTTTCCCTGGCCCTGCCAGGATTTGTCTGAGCTCTGCCATCTGGACATCTCCTATAACCGCCTGCATTTGGTGCCGAGAATGGGACCCTCCGGGGCTGCTCTGGGGATCTTGATCCTGCGAGGCAATGAGCTTCAGAGCCTGCGTGGTGAGCCTGGGGCACAGGGGCCAATGGGGAGGGGAGTGCGAGTGCGGCGGGGGTGCGGTGGAGGGGGCAGTGGTCCTGCAGGTGGCCTGGGGACCACGTGCCTCTGAGCCTCCTGAGGGTTCGGAGTGGGCCTGAGCCGTGAGGGTGTGTCTCTCAGCACCCCCCTATCCTCGCACCCCCACGCCCTTCCTCCCTTCTCGCCCCCGCCCCAGGCCTGGAGCAGCTGAGGAACCTGCGGCACCTGGATGTGGCGTACAACCTGCTGGAAGGACACAGGGAGCTGTCGCCGCTGTGGCTGCTGACTGAGCTCCGCAAGGTGAGTTGTGGCTGGGCCCTCTGCCCCTGGACGGGAGGCTGGTGCCTTCCTCCCACGGGGCAGGTCCCAGGCACCCGTCATCCTCTCATCCTGCCTCTCAGCTCTACCTGGAGGGGAATCCTCTGTGGTTCCACCCCGAGCACCGAGCCACCACTGTCCAGTACCTGTCACCGCGGGCCAGGGATGCTGCTCCTGGTGTGAGTGACTGCCCGGTGTCCCTCTGCTTTCCCTTTCCTGCCTAGTCCCGCCTCCCCCGCCCACTCTTGCTGTCCCTGGGGAGGGGCCTGGGACTGAACCCCATGTTTACTCTTTGTTCAGTAGCTAGCTGACCCACCCCAGCTCTCCGTCTCCTCTTTGTCTCTGTTCAGTTCCTTCTTGATGGCCGGGTCTTGTCACCGAGGGACTTCCAGGTCAGTGCGGTGGGGCAGGGGAGCCGGGTGACAAGGAATGCTGTGAAGGGAGGGTGCCGATGGGGAGCTGGGGTGGCAGGGCGTCTTCCTGGACATCCTTGGTTGGCGTGGGTGGGGCATGGGTGCTCCATGGCCCCAAACTGTCTCTTCTTCCATGTCACATGCCAGACCCCTGCTTCTTTGGGGCTTGGCCCGTCTGCCCCACCTGTGCCCTGGGTAGCAGGGAGTGTGACCGAAACCTCAGGTGGCCCTGAGCTGAGTGACAGCCTCTCCTCAGGGGGCATTGTGACCCAGCCCCCACTTCGGAAGGTTAAGGTCAGTGGCGTTTTTGATCGCCTTGTGTCTGGGGTTGGGTCTGTCCCTGTGTCCCTGGCTTCTCTGTGGTCAGGGAGTAGTAGTAGGGAGGCCTTACCTTGCCAGTGGCTGTCAGTGGGGGGTGGCCACAGGTGGTGGACCTGGCAGCCCTGGCTTTTGTAGAGCTCAGTCCCTCTGCCTGCCCTCAGAGCCGAGTGCGCGTGAGGCGGGCCAGCATCTCTGAGCCCAGCGACACAGACCCGGAGCCGCGGACTCTGGAGCCCTCCCCTGCCGGTAAGTCGGCCCCTCGCCCCTCCCGCCCCGCCCAGCTCTCTCTGCCCTCCGAGTCAGGTGAGGGCCTGGTCGGAGAAGCTGTTTTCAGGTGGGTCGGAACACTGTAGAGGGTCTCGGGTCTTCCCTCCTCTCTCCTGGGTTAAGGAAAGAAGTGAATGTCCTGGGCAGCGTTTGCCGGAGGGTTTCAGGGATCATTAACGTTGAGATGGGTCGCAGCCGTGTAGGAAATGGATCTCGTGGCCAGATGAGTTTGGGAAACGCTAGGCTGAGCATCCACGCTTCTTCCCTGAAGGCCGTCTCAGGAGCTTAGATGCAGGACTGTGTCCTGCGAATCTCGAGCAGCGTTCCAGAGCGCGCCCGGGGACGCGCCGCTGAGGGAACGCTGCTGCCCCGTGCACAGCCGGGTGCTGCTCGCAGAGGCGCGCCCAGGAGAAGAGGCTGGGCTTACTCAGCTCTGCCCCCCCACCCCCCCAGAATGGTTTGTGCAGCAGCACCGGGAGCTGGAGCTCCTGAACAGCTTCCGGGAGCGCTTTGGCTGTGACTGGCTGCAGTACCGGAGCCACCTGGAGACCTCTGGGAGCCCCGTTCCTGCTGCCTCCAGGACCGCCGCCCTCAGCACACCTCCTCTGGACTCCCCGGATCCAGAGACGCTGTCCAGCACCCTGCCCAGCCTTCTGCCCGCAGAGAAGGGAGCCACAAGCCCCGAGGAGTCACCCCCAGAAATGTCAGAGGAGGGCAGGTTGGGGGCAGAGCCGCAGGAGGACGAGGAGGGGGCGGAACAGGAGGAAGAGGAGGAAGCAAAGGAGGAAGAGGAGCAGGCCCAGAAGGAAGTAGCAGGTGGGCACCGCGTGGCCGTGGGGAAGCTGGCTAAGTGATGCGCATGTCGGGGAGTGGGGACAGGGCAGACTGGTGGGAGGGCAGAGCCTCGGGGGTGCTGTCCCTCCCTCCAGGCCTCTCCTGGTCTCTCCACAGTGGAGCTCTGCCGCCCCATGCTGGTGTGTCCCCTGCAGGGGCCCGAGGGCGTGCGGGGCCGGGAGTGCTTTCTCCGGGTCACTGCTGCCCACCTGTTTGAGGTGGAACTCCAGGCGGCTCGAACCCTGGAACGGCTGGAGCTCCAGTGTCTGGAGGCCGCTGAGGTAGAGCCCGAGACGCCAAGCCAGCAAGAGCCAGAGCCCGAGGTGAGGGGGCGTCCTCAGCGTGGCTGTCAGTGCGTGCCGGGCCCTGGACCGTACTCCCTCAGGGCACTCGGAGCCGAGCGGGATGCTTGGGGGACGAAGCCTGTGTGAGGGTGGCTTAGGGGCTGGGCTGAGGAGTGGAGATCCACGCTGCAGCTTGGATGTCAGCACGGGCCCTTGGACGGGGTCCCGAGAGCCTGTTTCCCTCCGAGCTCTCAGGGCAACACTGGTCCCACCCTGACACCCCCACTCCACCACGGCTTTCACCTGACCCCCTCTTCCTGCGCAGGGCTCAGGCCTGCCCCCTGGGGCCCCCGTCCTCGTGCTGCACTTCTCCTACATTTGCCCTGACCGGCGCTTGCGTCGCTATGCGGTGCTGGAGCCCGATGCTCACGTGGCTGCCCAGGTGAGGGGCTGGAGCAGGCCTGGGAGGCTTTGGGGCATGGGAGTTCCTGCCCCCAGCTGCCCCCTAACCCCCTCTGGCAGGAGCTGCTTGCCGTGCTGAGCCCAGTCGCTGGCAGAGCTCAGCAGCAGCTGGGGGAAGCCAGGGACCTGCGGGGGGGCAGATTCCAGTGTCTGCGTTGTGGCCGTGAGTTCAAGCCCCACAGTGAGGAAGGCTGGAGGCCTCTGTTCCGAATGACAGGTACCAGGCCTGCCCTTGACCTCGCTGCCCACAGCCCTCCCCGCTGCAGGGAAGGTGGCTGTGGGTGGGGCTGGGAGGGGGTGGGAGAGCCCCAGGGAGGAAGGGCGCGAGGGGGCGGGGAGCGACTGTTCTGTTGGAAGGGGAACTAAAACCTGCTGCTAACCTTTTCAAGAAAGAAAATGAACAAGAAAAGGAGAAACTGTTTTTCCCCTCTAGTCAGGAAGTGTCGCCTCTGTAGCTGCTGCAACATTATTTCTTCATGACCTGAAGGCTTTCTGGCTCCTCGGGCTGCGCTTCAGAAACGACGTGAACCCCGAGGAGCCCTCCCCGCAGGATTGGGTTCTGGTGCTGCCCCCAGAGCGAGTTTGGCTGCTGGTGTGTCCTCCCTGGCTGACTTTGGAAGCCGCTTGATACCAAATAGTGCCTTGTGGCTCTTCTAGTCTGTTATTTGCAGCAGGTTTTTTCCACTGTAGGCCGCTCAAAAGGCGGTGTCTTTGAAGAAGAAAGTAGTCTTGAGCACAGCTTTGTCGGGGTGCCTGATTTTTATTAGCCCCCCTCCTTTCCAGCAGCAGCTGAAGCAGGGGTTTACATTTTGTTCAGAAAGTGGAGCCGTGCTCTGTTCCCCAGCCTCAGCCGGTCCAGTCGGCTGCAGGCCCCACAGCACAGTGTGGACGACTGAAATAGTCCCAGCCCTCCTGCGCCCTGGTGCCGCTCCTTGGGGCCCTGTGGCCTCGGGTTCCTTCTGTGGTGGCATTATTAGCGATCACTCTCTGTGCCAGGGACTCCTTTTATGTGAGCATCAGTTACCTCCTCTGAACAAAGTGCCCCGCACCGGGACGCTCCTAGGGGATTTGGAGGCCACACGAAGGCACCAGGCACAACACCTGGCATGAGGCAGGTCTCCCTGACTTGGCCGTGGCTGTCATCTCCTGCAGCCAGGTGGCCTTGGACAGCAGGTGTAAATTGTTTAGTCTTTCCTCTGTTTGTTTGCAAGATGGGAGAGAGGGAGTTTGACACTGGCCTGCACTCTAGTGCATGCCCAACACCGTGCAGCTGCTCGGTGTTTTCTCCTCACTGCTGCGCGGTGTCCTGGCCTCTGTGCCCTTCCCTGCAGCCGTCCCCCCTGCCCTGGCATCCCCGTTCTGCAGATGAGGAGCCAGGCTCAGTGAGTCCCTGTGACCTGGCTTTGGCTGCAGCGCCATTCATAGGGTCAGGGATCGGGCCCAAAGCTGTCACTAGAGTCCTTCAGCTGTTGATTTTGGTGTTCAGACATGGCTGGTAGCACAGAGGTACTTGGTCAGCCCAAGGCTGGGGATGGGACTAGAGCAGGGTTCGGTTGAGTTGGGGCCAATTTGTGATGAGAAGGTGGGGTGTAGGCCGGCGCTGTGGCTCACTAGGCTAATCCTCCGCCTAGCGGCGCCGGCACACCGGGTTCTAGTCCCGGTCGGGGCGCCAGATTCTGTCCCGGTTGCCCCTCTTCCAGGCCAGCTCTCTGCTGTGGCCAGGGAGTGCAGTGGAGGATGGCCCAAGTACTTGGGCCCTGCACCCCATGGGAGACCAGGATAAGTACCTGGCTCCTGCCATCGGATCAGCGCAGTGCGCCGGCCGCAGTGCACCAGCTGCAGCGGCCATTGGAGGGTGAACCAACGGCAAAAGGAAGACCTTTCTCTCTGTCTCTCTCTCTCTCACTGTCCACTCTGCCTGTCAAAAAAAAAAAAAAAAAAAAAAAAAAAAAGAAGGTGGGGTGTATTTGAGGAGGCTGTGGGTTAGCGTGTGCCTCGTGGGGACGGGGCCTGCTGAGTCAGCACCTGTGCCGGGGGAAGGAGTTGCAGGGCTCGGGTTATGGTGCAGTTCTGAGGCTGGAGATGCCACACTGGGAGGCCTGAGGTGGGCGGGGAGTGCCGTGGAGTGGTGCGGGCTGCTGTGCTGTGTGCGGGAGGCTCACAGGGCCTGGGTCCGCCCTTCCCCGCAGAATCTCCTGCTGTGTGTCCACACTGTGGTAGTGACCATGTGGTTCTTCTGGCTCTGTCTGGGACAACCCCTACCTGGGAGCAGGAGCAGGGAGAGCTGTCGCCGGTTCCCTGTCAGTCCTTGAGCCCTGTCTGTGACCCCTCTGGCCACGGCGACCACCTTGATGGGGCTGACGGCGTCCCACCCCAGCCACCGATCACCCACACCCGCAGCAGCTGGAGCCTCAGCCCCCGTGAGTACAGGTGACAGCCAAGAGTGGGTTGGAAGTGGAGATGGAGCCCTGGACTGCCAGAGGCAGCTGATGGTCCACTGGTTGCCCCCAGCCCTTGAGCGCTGTGGCCTGCGCTCCGTGGACCACCGGCTCCGGCTCTTCCTGGATGTCGAGGTGTTCGGCGATGCCCAGGAGGAGTTCCAATGCTGCGTCAAGGTCTGTGACACCTGACACTGCCCGTGCCTCTGACTGGCCCTGGTGTGCACTGCTTCCACCACGGCAAGTCGAGCCGGGTCGGGGGCTCTGGAGGGATCAGATCCAGCTCCTGGTTTCAACTCCAGCCTCCCTTCCTTGGCTGTGGGCACACGTGGCTGTATTTGAGTCTCAGTGGCCACCTTTCTCCACGGGACCACACTTGCCTCGCAGAGTGGCAGCACGAGAGCCGATGTCCGTAAGCTGCTCGGTGCAGCCCCTGGTGCTCAGGACGTGGGGCCTCCTGTACCCTCACAAATACACAGTGCGTTAGGCCTGTTTGTTGAGCACCTGATATGTGAAAGACATTAAGGAGGCTAAGCCTGTCTTGCCCTTGATCTTAGAGTCCGGGGTAAGGAGCGGATGACGATTGTGCAACGTGAAAGTGCTGTGGTTCGGCCAAGGGCTAGAAGGGGCATCTGGTGCTCCGTGAGTTCAGGAGCCTGCCTTGGAGGTGCTGCCTAAGCTCAGTGTTGAAGCATGAGTTAGAAGTAGGGTGGCAGGAGGGGCTGGTGTTGTGGCGTAGCAGGTAAAGCCGCCATCTATAGTGCCAGCATCCCATCTAGGCACTGGTTCCCAGCTCCCTGCTAATGCACTTGGGAAAGCAGCGGAGGATGGCCCAAGTCCTTGGTCCCCTGCACCCCTGTGGGAGACCTGGAGGAAGCTCCTGGCTCCTGGCTTTGATCCCATTTGGGGAGTGAACCAGTGGATGGAAGATCGCTCTCTCTCTCTGCCTTTCAAATGAATAAAATAAATCTTCAAAGTAGGGAGGACAAGGATGTCGCAGGTGAAGGAGGAAGGGAGGCGGGAGGGCCAGGGAGCAGGGCGGGTGGCCTGGGGAGAGGCGCCAGTGTGGCTGCTAGAGATTTGGCCTTGGTGCTGAGGACTGCTGGGAGCACTGGAGGACCTGACGGCTTTGTGCTTTGGAACTGGCTGGCAGAGTGTGGCGGGTGGGCTGGGGGCGGTGAGGTGACAGAGGGGAAGCACTAGGGTCTGAGCCGGGCAGGGGCTCACGGTGGCATCGCAGCAGGGAGAGCGGGCCAGCTTTCAGTCCCCTTCTCCTGCACTAATGACTTCCTCTTCCCTTAGGTGCCCGTGGTGCTGGCCGGCCACACGGAATTCCCGTGCCTCGTGGTCGTGTCTGATCACAGGCTTTACCTGTTGAAGGTGACGGGGGAGATCCGGTGAGTTAGCTGGGGGCATGGCCGGGGCCTCCCTCCCCATCTCTGTCCTCACTCTCTGACACCTGCCCCGTCTCTCTCCACAGCGGGCCTCCGGCTGGCTGGCTGCAGCCGACCCTGGCCATTCCGCTGCAGGATCTGAGTGACATAGAGCTGGGCCTGGCAGGACAGAGCCTGCGGCTGGAGTGGGCGGCTGGGGCGGGAGGCTGTGTGCTGCTGCCCCGAGATGCCAGGCGTTGCCGGGTCTTCCTAGAGGAGCTCATGGGTGAGACAGGGGAGGGGCCGGGGGTGGGGCTGCGCTGCCCGGGTCTGGCACCCTGTGATGGTGACAGTGACAGTGGAGCTTGTACAAGTTTCTGAAGTCAAGGACTACGGAGAATGGGAAGGTACTAAGAGGTGGAGGGCTGGGCTACAGCAGAGCAGAGCCTGCTGAGGCTTCTGGCTGGCTCTGTGCAGATGTCCTGGGGTCTCTGCCCCCTACCCGGAGGAACTGCATCAGCGCCAGGGAGGAGGAGGTGACCCCACAGCACCGGCTCTGGTGGGTTTGGTGCCCAGGCCCTCTCTCCCTGGACATGGTCCTGCCACCTGTCCTCATGCCCACACCGCCCCATGGGTTCCTCCTGACCCAGCCACCATGCTTCCTTCCCGCTGCCCCTCGCACCCTTCCGCCGCCACCAGCTGACCTGCCCACGTCTGCCACGTTCCTCCTAGGCCACTGCTAGGAAAAGACGCTTCGTCGGAGGCCCCCCAGTTCTTCTACCTCCGGGCGTTCCTGGTGGAAGGTCAGGGCTGTGTGCGGCAGCTGGGCCCCCAGTCTCTGTACCCATCAGCCTCTGCGGTGCCCCCGTAACAACTGGCACTTGGTGGATCCTGGCCTTCCTTGGACCCCTGGCTGGACTCCAGTGGTGGCCCTGGTGGTCCCGCTTCTCGGGGGGGCCTGGAAGGCGCCTGTGTCCTCAGAGACCTGTGCTTTGGGGTCCTGGCTGTCCCTGACGTCGGGCAGATCATGAGTCTGCTCTGCCTTGTCCTGTCGGAGAAGCTGGGGCCGGGGAGGGACCCTTGTTGGAGCTGGGTGGGGGCCGGCACAGGCTCCCCTATGTGGAGCCTCAGAGGTCTGGAGACTGCAGATCCCTGGCGTTCGGAAGGGGAGGGTCTTGCCCCTGGGGCACAGGCTGTTCTTCGTCCAGCCCTGTGAACGGTTCCTCCCGAGCCGCACGGGGACTTGGGCCCTCGATGGCCTTCTGCTCTGGATCTTACCCTGCCTCTCTCCCTCCAGGCCCCTCTGTGTGCCCCGTGTCCCTGTTGCTGACTCTGTCCACCCTGTACCTGTTAGACGAGGATGCGGCAGAGCCCCCTCTTCCAGCAGCTTCGGGTGAAGCCTCTGAGAAGGCCCCCGCATCGGGGCTGGGCCCTTCCCTGCACGTCCGGGGGCAGCAGCCCCTGAGCAGCCTGAGCTCCGTGCTGCTCTACCGCACAGCCCCGGAGGCGCTGCGCCTGGTCTTCTACGATGAGGTGTGTGTGTGTGGGCGGGACGGCAGAGGGCATGGGCTCTGAGGACAGGGTGGGGAAATGGGTCTGGGGAAGCTGGGGATCGGAGCCAGGATGGAACTGAGGGCTGGACAGTTGGTGAAGGGGACGCGGAGCCAGAATGGGGACCTGGGATCGCCCCAGGTGCGGGTGAGCAGCAGGGGGAGCGCGGGGCAGCTGGCAGTGTGGACACCCAGGACTTGAGCCACTTGGTTGTGGGAGGCCTTTCCTGAGGCCCCGGCTGCTTGCCCTGTGCCAGCTGGGCCTGCTGCGCACGGCTGTGAGCTCCACGGCCACAGGAGGAGGAAGGACTGTCTCTAGTTCCATTTCACAGATGAGGAAATAGGCTTGCGGACATTAGCAGGAATTGAGCCCGTGCGATTCCTTGGAACTGACTGTAGAACTTCCGCTACATCGGGAAGGGGAAGGAGATGAGTTGATAAACCTGGAGGCCCTCTGGGGGCTTCCTGTAACTGTTGACTGGGTTCAGTTCACAAAGTTCAGAGTCAGGGGTCCTTTATGGGAACTGATACAGGCTTGGGAAGGAGATGAGCCAAGGAGGGGTGGTGAGTCCTCCCTGGCCTCCCCATCCCCGCCTGGGAGTTCTCCCTGTCTCTCACCCAGCTAACTGCTTGGCCTGCCAGGTGTCGCGGCTGGAGAGCTTTTGGGCACTGCGTGTTGTGTGTCGGGAGCAGCTGACAGCCCTGCTGGCCTGGATCCGGGAGCCCTGGGAGGAGTTGTTTTCCATTGGACTACGGACGGTGACCCAAGAGGCCCTGGACCTTGACCGTTGACACTGCCTCTCTGGTTATGACCTAGAGCGTGAGCCAAGCCACAGATACTTCTCCTGAACTCTGCATCTGGCATCCGGACTCTGGCTGGAGACTTCTGCAGCCTCTGGGCGCTGGCCAGTGAGACACCAAGTGACCCGTGGTTAAGGGAAGGGCTAGAGAAATGGTCTGGCCTCTGGCACGGCTGGCCCAAGGAGTCAGGCCAAGTGGTTGGTAGGCATGTTTCTCCTGCACTTTTTCTCAGGTATCAATAAAGTTGTTTCCATTGCAGGTGTTGTGGGTGGTGGTACTTAGGTACGTCACTCATGGGCCAGCCACGTCCCTAACCTTTTCAACAAACTGCTCTGCGTGTAACTCTTCCCCAGTGGGGACCCCCAAGCAGCCGTGTTGGTGCTGCAACACCCCATCTCCAGGCACACTCCGCATGGCCCCAGCTTATGTGGGCACCTGGCCAGCAAGCTGCAGTGGCCCATTTTGTACCTGGCGTAAGCTTGCTGCCACAGAGCGGGGCGGGTTGGATTCACACTCTGGGGTTTCAGATGGGAACTAGTGAGGATCTCGGGCCATTGAGGAGGGTGGCTGGGGAGAGGGTTGCTGGGCCGTGGAGGGAGAGGTCAGCATCTAGAACTTTCTGTGCTTGCCTTCTCAGCGCCACCTCACTCATCCTAGTGGCATGGGTGGGCTGCCCCGACTCCTGCACCCCTGGCTCTGTGTGTGTGCTGTGGTGATTGGCTCAGGACCGCTCGGGTGGCCTGGTTTGGCCTAGCCCTGGCCTTTGACTGGAGCCGTCCAGACAGAGGCGAGTGTCCTCCTGGTGGATTGCTGTGGAACAGCCTGGAGCTGCTGGCCACAAGGGGAGAGCTTTCCTGAAAGTAGAGCCTTGCAGAGGATCCCGCCCATGAAGAGGGAACAGGAGCAACTCCTGGGGTGTCTTTGGAGCGCCTGGACCCAGCTGTGCCTGAAGGCGGACCCCTTGCAATTTTACATATGCAAGTTAAAGGAAACAACCCCCCCTCCCCTTTTTTTGGCTTTCCCTAATTTGAGCCAAGTATGAACCCTGAGGGTCTTAGCTAAACAACCTCCCACTCCCAACTTGAGTCTGGCTGAATGGGGATGAGCACAGCGGGGGCACTGATGCCCCCTGATGCATGTAGAGTGACCCTGGGCTCTGCTTCCTGTTCCTGAGGCTCTGTGATGAGTCCGACCCACTTTCCGTGCCAGGCCACGGACTTGGCTAGTGTGTGGACAGCCTGCCTGGAGGGACACACAGCAGGGCTGCGAAAGGGTATGGCAGCATCCTGACCAGCCTGCTGTCTCTATGTGGAGTTAATTTGGGGGCCATTGAAAAAGTTTTTAGTAAAATTTATTTGAAAAGTAATGAACATACATTGGGAAAATATGCTATACTCAAGGACAGACAGTAAAACATGAGCTGCTCGGGGCAGGCGCTGTGGTGTAGTGGGTAAAGCCACTGCCTGCAGTTTGGCATCCCATATGGGTGCCAGTTCTGGTCCTGGCTGCTCCACTTCCGATCCAGCTCTCTACTCTGGCCTGGGAAAGCAGCAGAAGATGGCCCAAGTCGTTGGGCCTTTTCTGCACCCATGTGGGAGACCCAGAGGAAGCTCCTGGCTCCTGGCTTTGGATCAGCGCAGCTCCAGCCGTTGCGGCCAACTGGGGAGTGAACCAGCAGATGGAAGACCTCTCTCTGCCTCTTCTTCTCTCTCTGTGTGATTCTGACTTTCAAATAAATAAATAAAAAAAGAGCTGCTCTTGTGTCCCTGACCCCTGACCTCCCCCTCCAGGCTCAAGCATTGTTACCCATTTTTGTGCATCTGTCTAGAAGTTTCAATGTACATGTACCTGCACGTGTATGCAGTTTGCTCAGAAAAGGGTAATTAAACCCAGCGAGCTCTGTAAGAATCCACAGGCTTCTAAGACGGATGTCCCCAGCAGGGCCTGGAGGAGGAAACTGACCCGTGGAGCTGGCCAGTTGGGAGGTACTGGTCAGGGTAGGGGGCCCTGGGCCCTGGGTGGAGGAGTTGGGGGCCAGAACACCCTGTGCAGAGGCTTGGGAAATAAACTCACCTACTTCTGTTCCGCTCAGAGCTGCCCTGAATTTTTAATTGAAGCAAATTAAAACTTCCCAAAATACTAGTCCACTTTCCCGGGGATGTGCACACCCCCTTCCCTGTCTGCTTTTGCACCGTCTATGAGCAGTGCCCGTCTGAGAGGCCTCCTGGCCTGGAAGCTGGGGCGGGTTGCGGGCCAGGCAAGGTGGGGCAATACCCTGGTCACAGGGTGACTTGCAGGCCCGGGTGCGGCCTGGGCAGTTGGGAGAGGAGCTCCGTCCGTTTGTGCCTCAGGTCGCTGCACGTGCTGTTTTTCTGAACAATGTCATGAGGTTCTCCGCAGCCACTGTGCAAATTGCTCCTCTGATGATCCAGGAGACAGAGGTGCTGCTGTTGCCAACTGAGTGAGCGGTGGGGAGAGGCCGTGACCGTGACCGCCACTGGAGGCCCTGGACTCTGGCTTCGCGCCTCACCAGCAGCAGGTGCCGCTCAGAGCCTGCCGGCCTCGGCACGCTGCAGAGTGACTGCTGCGGTGGCGACACTGGGCACGGTGTCAGGAGACACTTGCCTCCCACTTGCCCCTGGACTGTCCCCAGAGGTGGACTGTCCGCTCAGTCTGGCCTCGCCCTCCCGCAGGCTTGTATCGATAGCCGGGTCTGTGTCTGGCCTCAGGCTGGCTGGCACGAAGGGCACACAGCAGAGACTGCCCAGCTCCTGGAAGGAGGACTCAAAACTGCCCTCAGGCCCCAGTGCTGTTTTCTGTAGGAAGGAGGTGGGAGGGGATAGAACGGATCCCGTTCGTTCGCTCATGTTTGTGTCTGCGGATCCTAGAGGGAGGAACAGCGAGAAAGGGGCAGAAGCAGGCAAGAGGGTATTGAGGGATTTTATTTTTTTTAACTTTTATTAACATTTTTAAGCTCTATTACAGACTCAAAATGTATATTTAACCGTTCCTGTGAGGCCCTGTGGAGCCCGGTGGCCCATCAGTGGTACAAACATCGATTCCTGAGACCTGGGAAGGCGAGCAGGCGGGCTGGACAGAGCTGTCTCTCTCTCAGTGGGGCAGGGTCCATTCTTGCTGAGGGGTCGATTCAGCTGGAGCTGGGGGCAGGGGTGACATCCACCCACCCCTCCCTCACCAAGATGCTGTGGAAGTTTCTGGAAGACCCTGCCCACACCACTTAGCTGCGGTTGGGAACTCAGCCACGGTTCTGTGTCGGGCTTTGCAGTATTTTGCATCTGTTGACTGAGGGGCTGGTGTGGTGCAGTTGAAGTGTAAGAAAACACCACAGGGAGTTTGGAGCTGAGTGAGCCAGGATTGTGCTGTAGCTTCATGGCTATTTAATCACAGGCAAATAACACCCTTGCTTCCACACCTACAGCGTCAGGATGAAACTCCTCCATAACTTACCTAGCTTTGTAAGGTCATCGAGGGTGAACCAAAAAACATTAAATAGGAGCTGGTTAAAAAAAAATAATAATGGCCAGCGCCGTGGCTCACTAGGCTAATCCTCTGCCTTGCGGCGCCGGCACACCGAGTTCTAGTTCTGGTCGGGGCGCCAGATTCTGTCCCGGTTGCCCCTCTTCCAGGCCAGCTCTCTGCTGTGGCCCAGGAGTGCAGTGGAGGATGGCCCAAGTGCTTGGGCCCTGCACCTGCATGGGAGACCAGGATAAGTACCTGGCTCCTGCCTTCGGATCAGCGCGGTGCGCCAGCCGCAGTGTGCCGGCCGCGTAGGCCATTGGAGGGTGAACCAATGGCAAAGGAAGACCTTTCTCTCTGTCTCTCTCTCTCACTGTCCACTCTGCCTGTAAAAATAATAATAATAATAATAATAATAATAATAAAAACCACTGTCTGATAGCACACGCTGCATTGTGGCCTTGGAATGCTCCTGGTGGGCATTCGTGGGAAAGCGCGTGTTAGTGCCATTTGTCCACGAGCGGCCATTTCCCCGGCATGCTCTTGAGGGGGTGCACGCGAGCCAGGGCGTGGTGTTTCTCGGACCATCCCTTGTCATTTGACCGCTTTAGGCCCGGTGACTTCGCCGTCCTCCACGAGAAATGCTCTGCGGTTTATGAGTGACTAGGATTACCCGTGCTCTGGTCTTCAGCTCCACGGACAGTGGCTAAGCTCTCGTGGGGCCCGGCTCTGTGAGAAGGCAAGTGGGAGGCAAGGCTGGTGCTTTCGGGCTGCTTCTTGGAGCTGGCTGGGGAGGGTGGAGAAGGTTCCAGGGGGATGATATCAGATGGCCCGTCTCAAGCACCTGCTTTGTTGGCAGTTTCTCTACCAATCATTTCTTTGCTATTATCTCTGTCACCAAGGCCACAGCCAGCCTGAAGGGCAAGTGTGGTTGCCATTTTACAGGCGAGAAAGCCAAGGCTCAGGTTGAGTAAGGGGATTCCCCGACAAGGGGCTGCTGCATCTCAACCCTGGTCTGCAGAACTCCTGCTTTTCCCCATAAACTGTGTTGCCTCCTAGGCCTTCCAGGACACTCACCCTGGTTTGCCCACCAGTCTTTTATAACATCTGGCCCCTGTGGCACTAACTCTGAGGGAGAACATCCTACTAGAGAGCCATCCCGGCCACCCAGAGCTTGGTGCTGACCCACTCTTACCTTCCTTCCGTCCCAGATAGCCTTGCCTCCCCCCTCCCCTCCCCAGCCCTCCCCTCCCCTCCCCTCATCTCCCCTCTCCCCCTTCACTGCATGCCTGGGGCTCCTGGAGGCTTCAGGCCAGGGCTTCATTGTCACCTCCTCCTTGCTGAGGACCTGAGGACAGCCCTAACCCTGCCACCTGAGTGTCCTTGGCTCTTTGTGAAATCTTAGCAACATTTGCAAAACTGTCCCCCTTTTATGCAAGGCCCCTCCCATGGGGCCGGCAGCATCCCTCCCCCCTACGCTCTGGGATGCTCCTGGTCTTGTACTTGGCAGTGCTCCCCAGCCTCTTCCCTCTTGCTAAGCCCTTCCTTCCCTACCCTCACCAGCCTGCCTCCGTCTCCTAACACGTTGGCCCTGGTGAACAAAAAGGCAGGAAGGCCTTTGGGCAACTTCTGCTCTCTTGCCCATTGCTCCCAAACAAAAGTGAGGGCAGCCTGCCTGCTCGGGTGGGGCTGGGCAGGAGCAGGAAAGGATACAGATTCACCTCCCAGAATGGCCAGAGCTGGAAGGTGGGTCGTGCAGGCTGAGGGGAGCTCCAGGGACAGTGGGGCTGTCCTGAGGTTGTGTTTGGTTCCAGGCTGAGTCCAGATTGCTCGTGGGGCATGAGGCTTCGATGGGATAATACGCAGGAGAGCAACAATAGGTACTAACACAAAGACATTTAATGAGCACCTATTCTGTGCCAAACATTGAACTAGTCTTTTTTTTTTTTTTTTAAGATTTATTTGTTTATTTGAAAGTCAGAGTTACACAGAGAGAGAAGGAGAGGCAGAGAGAGAGAGGTCTTCCATCTACTGGTTCACACCCCAAGTGGCCGCAACGGCCAGAGCTGTGCCGATCCAAAGCCAGGAGCTTCCTCCAGGTCTCCCATGTGGGTGCAGCGGCCCAGGAGTTGAGCCATCTTCTCCTGCTTTCCTAGGCCATTAGGAAGGAGCTGGATCAGAAGTGGAGCAGCCGGGACTCGAACTGGCACCCATATGGGATGCTGCACTGCAGGCAGAGGCTTTACTCTCTACACCACAGCGCCGGCCTCCAGACAAGTGTTTCATATATGGCAGCTCCAACTCCGGAACCTGGGCTCTTTGTAAATGCCATGCTGTCTCTCGTAAAGGGAAGCCTTCCTCACTGTGAGGCCAGTCGACAGCAGGTGGCCCTGGGTGCCCTGCTCTGGGGAGCTGGGAGACACATTGGCAAGACTCTGCGTGATAGCCTGGGGCCAGCTGAAACCTAGCCCTTACCGTCTACCGGGAACTTGAGGTTGCAAGAGTGGTCCATTGGCTGTGGAGGGCTGAAATCTACCCTAGAGGGCGTAAAGGCCATTCAGGGGTCTCCCCCCTGCCTTTGGGTTTTGTGGGGTCGGCATCTTTATTTTCGTTCTAAAACGTATAGCTCTTGCAGGTGCCCGCTAACGCCCACTTCTGTCGCGTGTGTGCTTGTCATTCTTCACATTGTGCGTCACCTGAGGACCTTGGGAGACTTCTGTCTGGCAGATTTTAGCAGTGTTGAGAGGAGCCGGCTTTACTGAGCACTTGCTGTGTACCGGTCACCATTCTGAGTGCTTACACGGGTGGACTCATTCCCTCAACAACCCTTTGATTATTGCCATCTTGCACAGGGGGAGCCTGAACCCCAGAAAGTGTCAGCTACCCAGCTGGGCTGAGAACTGAGGCTGCTGGTTCTAGCGGTCTCGCGGTCAGCGGCGCGCCTGTGCGTATTCCTGTAACGAATACGAAGCTGCTCTGAAAAAACCCCCTCGTGGGTCAGTGGTGTGTCTCGTTGCGCACAGTGTGCAGGGTGTCAAGACGCGGTTAGGGGTGGGAGCGCGGGGACACATACTGGACGTAAGTCAAAGCCCTGGGCTTCGTTTCTTGGCCGTGCTGCCTCCAGGCTTGGCCATCAGGCCGACCACTGGAACATTCCGCTGAGCATGGTTGAGTTTGTCCTCTGAGGGCTCCTGTGTTGGTATTGGGAGGTAGTGTGGAGCCTTCAGGAGCTGAGGCCTCGGGCCAGTTGGGGACATGCCCTCAGAAGGGATCACGGCCCCCCAGTTTCTCTTGGGTGTCCTGTCTTGCAGTGTGTTCACTGTGTTGCTATGCCTCCTGCTGTGATGCCGTTAATATACAGCAGAACCAATAGGGTTGCTTGATACTGGATTTTTTAAAAAAGATTTATTTTTTTAACTTTTATTTAGTAAATATAAATTTCCAAAGTACAGTTTATGGATTACAATGGCTTCCCCCCACCCATAACTTCCCTCCCACTCGCACCCCTCCCATCTCCTGCTCCCTCTCCCATTCCATTCACATCAAGATTCATTTTCAATTATCTTTATATACAGAAGATCGATTTAGTATATATTAAGTAAATATTTCATCAGTTTGCACCCAAACATAAACACAAACTGTAAAATACTGTTTCAGTACTAGTTATAGCATTACTACACATTGGACAACACACTAAGGACAGATCCCACATGAGGAGTAAGTACACAGTGACTCCTGTTTTTGACTTAACAATTTGACACTCTTGTTTATGGCGTCAGTAATCTCCCTAGGCTCTAGTCATGAGTTGCCAAGGCTACGGAAGCCTTTTGAGTTCGCCAACTTCGATCTTATTCTGACAGGGTCATAGTCAAAGTGGAAGTTCTCTCCTCCCTTCAGAGAAAGGTACCTCCTTCTTTGATGGCCCCATTAAAAAGATTTATTTATTTACGTGAAAGACAGAGTTACAGGGAGGCAGAGACAGAGAGAGAGGTCTTCCATCCGCTGGTTCACTCCCCAGATGGCTGCAATGGCCAGAGCTGCGCCAGTGTGCAGCCAGGAGCCAGGAGCTTCTTCTGAATCTCCTACATGGGTGCAGGGGCCCAAGGACTTGGGCCATCTTCCACTGCTTTCCCAGGCCCCAGCAGAGAGCTGGCTCTGAAGTGGAGCAGCCGAGACTTGAACTAGCACCCACATGGAATGCTGGCCCCGCAGGCAGTGGCTTTACCCGCTACGCCACAGCACCGGCCCCAAAACTGAATTTCAACCTCTAAAACTATGAACTGAATACATCCGTTCTCTGGCTAGCTCAGGAGTTTCTTTAGAGTAGCCAAAACAAAAGGGCTTTCTGGGCATTATTTTGAAAAATGTTTATTTTTATTTACTGGGAAGGCAGAGCAACAGAGGGGGAGGGAGAGACAGCGATCTTCCATCTGCTGATTCATGCCCCCAAATGCCCACAACAACCAGGGCTGGGCCAGGCTGACGCCAGGACCTGGGAGCTCCATATGGGTCTCCCACATGGGTGGCAGGGACCCGAATACTTGAGCCATCACCTGCTGCCTCCCAGGGTGGGTGCATTACCAGGAAGCCATATTGGAAGTGGAGGTGGAGGTGGGACTCAATTCTGGGCACTCCAATGTGGACCTCCCAAGCAGTGGCTTAACCCGCTGCACCACAGGGCAGCTCCGGAGCCTTGTTTCTGTCACCTGCCACGTGAGAGTTCTGATGCCACAACTTCCCAATTGTTGTGAGTGATCAATGAGAACATGTACATCCTAAGCCGGATCTAAATTTTAGGTAATGAACTTGTCATTGTTGTTCTCATTACGAGTAAAGCATGGGGGCCGGCGCTGTGGCATAGCAAGTAAAGCCGCCGCCTGCAGTGCCAGCATACGATATGGGCACTGGTTCAAGTCCCAGCCGCTCTACTTCCTGTCCAGCTCTCTGCTAAAGGACTGGGAAAGCAGAGGAAGATGGCCCAAGTCCTTGGGCCCCTGCAGCCGCGTGGGAGACCCAGAAGAAGCTCCTGGCTCCTGCCTTTGTCCTGGCCTCCGGTCATTGCAGCCATTTGGGAAGCGAACCTGCGGATGGAGGATCTCTCTGTGTGTCTCTCCTTCTCTCTAACTCTGCCTTTCATATTAAAAAAAAAAAAAAGCGTAAAGAACGGAATGATGAGAAATGACATAGGCCGGTGCCACGGCTCAATAGGCTAATCCTCTGCCTGCGGCGCCGGCACACCAGGTTCTAGTCCCGGTTGGGGCGCCGGATTCTGTCCTGGTTGCCCCTCTTCCAGGCCAGCTCTCTGCTGTGGCCAGGGAGTGCAGTGGAGGATGGCCCAAGTGCTTGGGCCCTGCACCCCATGGGAGACCAGGAGAAGCACCTGGCTCCTGCCATCGGATCAGCGCGGTCCGCTGGCTGCAGCTGCCATTGGAGGGTGAACCAACGGCAAAGGAAGACCTTTCTCCCTGTCTCTCTCTCTCTCTTACTGTCCACTCTGCCTGTAAAAAAATAAATAAAATAAAAAGAACCAGTTAAAAAAAAGAGAGAGAAATGACATAGAAGCTACCCAGACTGTGAACAAGAAAGCTGAACTGTCTCAGTCTCTCTGCTGGCTCCTGGCATTCGCAATTCGCACTGCGAATGCCTGGTGCTTGCTCAACCCATGACTGCATTCCCAAGTCCGTTTCCTTGATTCTGTCAGGCAGGATGCCTAGCTGCCAACAACAGCTACTTTAAGCTGGAAAGGACATTGTCAAAGGAAACTGAACATCAGCAGTATTTGGGGGAGGAGTCTAGCACTCGGCACTCGGCACGATGGCCTGCTTCCCTAGCAGAAGCACGGTCGCTGGGCACAAAAACCTCTGCCACTGCTGTCCCCTAAGAGCCTCTTGGCTGCACAGAGAGTCAGTCCGGTCTCTCTCCCTGGCCCTTGCTCACTTCCGAATTCAGGTGTGGTGTAGTCGAGTCAGAGTGGGGAGACCCCACATCAGAACCCTAGCTGCAAGGGAGTCGGGGCATAGACGATTTCTGTCTTCTCCCTTGGTGAGAGAGGACTTAGCAGGTGGGAAATGACCAGAGTATAAGAGGGCTTGCAGGGATTCGGGTGGTGCAGATGACACTCGTCTGCCACCCTGGTCTAGTTTGCAATGTGAGACACTGATTCTGGGGAACGGCCATGAGAGGAGCCCACCCCAGCGGGCTCCTGGCCCATTTGGGGGGAACACAGACAAGGATGTGTTTTGTTTCTCCAGATCCGGGTGTCACATGTGCCAAGCAAGCACCCTGGGGTGTCAGTGTGCAGAGTGGGGTCTGGGGCGGGGGAAGGAGGGCGGGAGTCCCAACTTGCCTGTCACTAGCTGCTGCTTTGGCTGCCACCTCTCCTGTCACCTTTCGAGTGTCTGCAGGCGCTGAGCTAGGAGCTGACACACTGACAGTGGCCGTCCTTTGTGCATGCACAGGGCACTTTTTCGGTCACAGGAGTGAAGACCCCATCAGGAACACACCGTAGGGGACTGACAGTTACAGGTGTGCTACAGACAGGCTGCCTGGGGATCTGAGCAGGCACACTTTTATCTGACAGGTTGAGTCCGTAGGAAACCACCGGTGGGGGTCAGCATCTCCTTCCAGCCCCAGAAGGAGAGGTGGACATGGGTTTCTGCAGGCCCTCTGAGGGGCGATTTCACTCCTCCGTCACCCCAGACGGGTTAAGGGGCAGAGGAAGGCGGTGCAAGGCAGAGACTAATGCTGCCGACTCTGGGGTGGGGGGATTGGAGGCTCCTGGGAAGCGAGGGCCCATGCTCTGTACCCTCTCTGGGGTGGGGTGGGGTCTCAGAGGGACAAGTCATGTGATACCCTTGGGTCTCCCAGTGTGCAGGATGTATAGGGTCTCAGGTCGGCAAGACCCTCCTTGGCTCTAGCTGCTGTCTGACCCCAGGGCTAGAGGAGAGGCTAGGGCCATGGTGTCCAGGGCAGATTAAAGACCCTGGAGCCCTCTCCCCCACCCCTGCCCGGTGCACTGCTGCGAGAGGCTCCAGAGCTCTTGGGGAGTCCTGGCGGAAGTGAAGGCCTCACTAAAGCAACACTCAGAGGCCTGGAGCCAAGTGACCTGGCTTGCAGGTAGGGTGAAGGGAGAGTACATCCTGGAACCAAGTGACCTGGCTTGCAGGTAGGGTGAAGGGAGAGTACGCCGGTTTGCTAGGGTTGCTGGAACACAGTACCCCAAACTGAGTGCCTGGAAGAATGGAAATTTATTATCCCATGGCTCTGGAGGCTGAAGTTCAAGATCAAGGCCGGCCCCCTCTGAAGTGCCAGGGAAGGAGCTGGCTTCTCCCTTGGAGAGTGGCAGCCAGTGGGTCACCTGCCCTGCGGTTCTGGCAGTGTGTGTGTGTGTCCTAAGTGTTGCTTTGGACAAGGACATAGTGGCAGGTGGGACCAGAAGCCCACTCTAGGTATGTGTGGCCTTTGTGTGTGTGTGTGTGTTACAACATCATTTTCAAATAAGGCAGCCTCTGAGGTACTTTAAGATTGGGATTTCAGGGGACAGTCTTCCCCAGCAGGCAGACGTCACATCAGCGTGTTGGGGCCCACTCTGCACGCCTGTCTATGCCCAGCTGTTGGGGCTGTTAGGGAGCTGGTTTGTGCTGGGGGCCCTGTTTCAGTGAGACCTAGGGAGGATCAGACTGGGGTCCAGTGGCTCCTTGCAAAGAACTCTGCCCTTGAAAATGAGAGGTGACCTTGGGCTTTTGGGGGAGAGGGAGGAATCAAAGGCTCTTAGAGTTGGGCATAACTTCAGAACCCCCAGGGCAAGCCTGTCTGGCTATAGACTGGGGAAGCTGAGGCCCAGGGACAGGAGGTACGGGGCCAAGGTCAAATGCTGGGTACCAGGCCTTCAGGACAGCTGGAGGCGTTGGGGCTAAGGGGGAGTGGTGGGTGCTTCCAGGTGACCTCAGGTCCAGGGGCTTGTGGCTCCGGAGGGGGTCGCCTCCAGAGCTCTTTAGGGGAGGGGGCTTTCCAAGCACGCTGCGCGGGAAGGAGAGCGAACTTGGGGGATTGTGGGAACGTTGGGCCGTGCCCCCGCCCCCAGCAACGCGTTGGGGTGCCTGGAGCAGGGGCGTGTGGGCATTTGGGGTCCTGCGCCGGCCCGGGCGGGGTGAGTCACGGCTCGCTCGCTCCTATTGTGCGGCCCGGCGGTGGCGGCGGCGGCGGCGGCGGAGCTGCGGGGCCGAGCGCGAGGAGGTGGAGCCCCGGGCTGCGGGCTCCGGCGCCTGCGTCCGCCAGGCCCGCCCGGCTGTGCGCGGCGAGAGGCCAGACGGGAGCCCGGCGGCCGCGCCCCGGAGCGAGCGGGGAGGGACATGGGGCGCGGTGACCCGCCGGGGCCCTGCAGGCTGCGGAGCCCCGAGGTACCGCGGGGCGGGGCGCGGCGCGGGGCGGGGGCCTCCGGGCTGCCCCAAGAGGGGCTGAGCCGCGGGTGCGCGCTCGGGCCGGGTGCGGGGATCCGGCTCTGGGATCGGGGGTGGGGGAGCACCAGCGCAAAGATCCTAACCCCGCCCTGATTCCCCAGGGCTCCCCACTAGGCCCTCGCAAAGCCCCCTTCTTCTCACCTGGGTTTCGGTTGCCTTCGTGAGCGAGAGCTTCCCAAGCCGCGTCCCCGACCATGGCCAACGGACTGGTCCCGCCGCCCGGGGGCGCCTCCCCGCTACCCCAGGTGACTGATGCTCCGGGGTGGGGGGGTGGGGTGGGGGGTCCGAGGAGAGGGAGGGAATCTTAGGAGGGACGGGGCGTCCTCTGGCCGACCCTGGCAGCCCAGATCCAGGCATGGTGCAGGAGCTTGGTATTTTCCAGGAGCACGGAGAGGGTGAGGGTGGTTGCTGGGGTGTTGACCCAGGCCTGGGGCTCAGGGGAAGGGGGCTGTGGAAGACGGAGCCTGCCGGCCTCCCCACCCCCAGCTCGGGTTTGGAGTTAGGGGGTCCTCAGGTGAGGCCGTCTGGGCCCACAGGTCCGGGTGCCCTTGGAGGAGCCCCCTCTGAGTCCCGACACGGAGGAGGAGGACGATGATCTGGGCAAGACCTTGGCTGTGAGCAGGTTTGGGGACCTCATCAGCAAGCCCCCAGCCTGGGACCCCGAGAAGCCCAGCCGCAGCTTCAGCGAGCGGGACTTTGCGTGTGGGTAGCCTGGGGCCCCCTGGTACGGCTGCCCTCACCACCATCACCTTCATCGCGCCACCATCACTGTGCTCACCACTGGCTTGGCCACCCAGGGCCGTCCTGGGCCGGACACTGTGCTGGACTGTGCTGGGCCACCATGCCATGTTAAGTCATCCCGCCTCCCTCACCCATCGGCTGACCACCTGCCCCGGGAGCCGGGGCCCCAGAGCAGGGCGGATGTAGGGAGATGGGCCTGGGTCTCCCTCGTTGACCTTCATCCCTGCCTTTGGCCCTCCCCTCCCCCAGCTCCTTCTCCCCTTCCTGCTGTCTCATGCTCTTCCCCCCACCCCCATTTCTAGACCGTCCCTTTCCATCACTCTTCTCCCCGATGCTAACCAGGCCTCCTCAGTGACAGGACCCTGGGCACCTCTGTTGGGGGGAGGGGGACGTGCAGCTGGGGGAAGCACTGGGTGTCCTTGTTTGAGCCTTGAGCTAGGATAAGGTCTGTGCCCCCTGGGTGGGGAGGGGCCCCCTTCTATGTCAGGGGGCTCAACCGGGTCTCCTGCACCCCCAGTTCACCGGCACACATCCCACCACACCCACCACCCGCTCTCGGCGCGCCTGCCTCCACCTCACAAGCTGCGGCGGCTGCCCCCCACCTCTGCCCGGCACACCAGGAGGAAGAGAAAGAAGGAAAAAACCTCTGCCCCCCCCTCGGAGGGGACCCCTCCCATCCAGGAGGAGGGGGGAGCTGGAGCCGACGAAGGGGAAGAGGAGGAGGAGGAAGAGGAGGAAGGGGAGTCTGAGACGGAAGCTGTGGAGCCCCCACCCTCAGGGTCCCCCCAGAAAGCAAAGGTAGGGTCTGCCCCTTGAAGGGGGGAGGTGGCTATCAGAGACAAGTGTGGAGGAGCAGGGCGAGGACAGTAGTTGGGGGGCCGTGTGGGGCTGGGGGCTGCGTGGTAAGTTGAGGCAGGGCCCCGGCACACCTGTTTGTCCGCAGTTCTCCATCGGCAGTGATGAGGATGACAGCCCCGGCCTCCCAGGGAGGGCTGCCTTCACCAAGCCCCTGCCCTTGGTGGGCCCACGCTCCGACAAGAGCCCCCAGCGCTCTGTCAGGTACCTGCCCCGCACTGGGCAGGGCCCAAGGTCACCTGCTGCCTGAGGCCAGAGAGGAGGAGAGGAGAGGGGCATTGTTTCTGTCCACCGGGTTTCCGAAGAGGAGAGGACGAGAGGGGACCGCAAGGGCAAAGAGCAGAGCCATGAGGTCCAGAAGTCTCCAGGAGACGTGGAGCTGTGGGAGTGAGGAGGAGGATGGGGATGGAGGCAGAGGAGGGGTGACAGGAAGGAAGGGCCCGAGGGGTGGGGGCGGAGGCTGGAGGGCCTTGTCTAGGGGTCCACTGAGGGCCTCCCATGCTGGGGGAAGGCAAAGGAACCCAGTGGCAGTCAAGTCCAAGGTTGCCGTGTTGCCCCTGCAGCTCCTCCAGCCCACGAGCCCGGGCGCCCCGAGTGGCCGGGGAGAGGAGCCGGCCGTGGAGCCCCTCTGCTAGTTATGACCTGCGGGAGCGGCTGTGCCCAGGCAGTGCCCTGGGCAACCCGGGGGGCCCGGAGCAGCAGGTGCCCACGGACGAGGCGGAGGCCCAGATGCTGGGTTCTGCGGACCTGGATGACATGAAGAGTGAGTGGCCCCGTGGCGCCTCCCTGACCCACTCTGGGCTCCCGGCCTGCCAGGGACCTCCAGGAGTCTCTGCTCTCCCCCCGAGTGTCCCTGTCTGCTGGAATGCAGTCGGTGACGGAGAGCTCACTGCCTTCCCCAGCCACGTCTCTGGTTGCCAGAGCTGAGGTTTGCTTGGGTGACACCTCTTCCCTGCAGCCCTGGTTCTGTCCTCTGAGTCACCCCTGGAATAAGGCAGCCCCCTTCCCTGTCACCTCTACTCCCTCTGAGGGCAAACCGCCTGCATCCCCTGGCTCTCACTCCCCTGGGAAGCAGCTGCTGAGGCTGGCCACTCAGCCAGGCCTCTGCTCCTCCCTGTGGTAAGACCCCCTCACACTGCCCCCCTTCCCGGCCAGGCCTGGCTGTGATCTCGGCACATTCCTTCCATCTTATCAGTGCCCGGGCCTCTGTGCCACCTGTCATCACGCCTGGGGCTCGGTGCCCAGGCTGGGGGCATCACTGATCCCGCCCTCCCGCCCTCCTCCTCCTCAAGCTGTGGGTGAGATTGGGGGGAGGGTAGGGCTCTGAGCTCAGTACGTCATGGAAAGTTGCCAGGGCCTGGGGACAGGGACAGGGACAATCCGATGGCAGCAGTGGCAGTGGTGGCGGTGGCAGCAGGATGGGGGGGGTCAGGGGGAGGGCCTGTTTACAGATCCAGGGGGAGCTGGCAGTGGCAGGGAGCAGGCTTGGGGACACAGGGTGTCAGTCTGGGTCGGGAGGGCTCGGCACCTGCCGCTGTGGTTGGACGAAGACCGCTCTGGCCTCGACTGCCACCTGAGGACAGCCAGGGCCCTGGGGAGAAGCAGGGGCTGAGACCTTGGCCGCTGCGGGGGCAATGACGAGTCTGCTGGAGGAGATCACAGAGCCCAATGGGGCGCTGAGCCCTGGGGCCAGAGATGCCGAGGCCCGGAGCCCCGGCAGGGATCCCACCCCCAGCCCTGGCGACTCGCTGGCTTCGGAGGACCTAGAAATGTTTGTACTGGACTTTGAGGACTATGGCCTGTGGGAGCCTGGGGCCCAGCCCAGCCCCACGGCAGGGGACCCCGCTTGTGAGTAACTGGGCGGGGCACAGGTTCCGAGGGGGGATCAGGTGCCGAGGAGGGCACATGGGAAGTGCTGGGGGCTTGGTTCCTGGGGGACCAAGGGGAGGGGTGTTGACTGTGGCAGAGGCTCAGGGTCTACCCAGGGCTGTGGACCTCCACCCAGGGCTGTGGACCAGCTGGGGTAGAGTTAGGATCTGCCCTGTATTGCCACTTGGCTGGTCCTTCTCCCTTCCTGAGTCGCACCTGATGCGTGCAATGCCCTTGGCCTTGGAGGGTATGGTCCCAGTACTGTGGTCCCTCATGGCTGTGTACCCACCCAGTAGCCTGGGAGCTCAGAGCAGGGGCCCAGAGGGGCTGGCCCCGAGCTCAGCCTTCGTGCCCACCAAGCCTACTTCCCTGCAGGCCACCGGCTGGAGGACAACCCTGGCGTGCGGCGGCACTTGGTGAAGAAGCCATCCCGGGTGCAGGGCGGGAGGGGCAGCCGTGGTGGCCTGGCCCCCACCCTGCGCAGGAAGAAGAAGAAGCAGCAGCCGGACCGGAGGCCTCATGAGGTAGGGCACCTGAGGCGTGGGGCTGTGGTCCCATCACGCCTGCTGCCTGGACCCTTCGCTGCCTTGCCCTGTCTCTGTGCCCTGACCTGCCTGTCCCAGCTGCCTCTGTCCTTGACCTCTCCTCCCAGGTGTTCGTGGAGCTGAATGAGCTGATGCTGGACCGCAGCCAGGAGCCGCACTGGCGGGAGACGGCGCGCTGGATCAAGTTTGAGGAGGACGTGGAAGAGGAGACGGAGCGCTGGGGGAAGCCCCACGTGGCCTCGCTGTCATTCCGCAGCCTGCTGGAGCTCCGGAGGACCATCGCCCATGGTAGGGGCCTCGGGTGAGCCCCTTCCTCACCACGGGACTCAGTGTGGGCCAGCCACCTGCTGCTGTTTACTCCGCCGGGGTTCTGGGCCCAGGCGAGATCTGGCTGCCCCTTTGGGGCCAGGGAGTCCTGGTACCTGAGCAGCCTGTAAGCTCTGCGGTGCCTGTACCCTACTTGGCACACAGTAGGTGTTCAGTACCTGTGCTCCATATACAGTTGGTGTTCAGTACCTGTGCTCTGTATATAGTTGGTGTTCAGTACCTGCACAGTAAATGAACAAATGGCTTCCCCTTGCTTGGCGAGGAGGGGCCGTGGCTCGCCCTTGGGTGGCTTTCACCCCCTCTCCCTGGGTGCTTGGATGCCCGGGTGCTTGGCTCACCCAGCCTGCCCTCGGGCGAGGTGGCGTGGTGGGGGTGGCGGCGGATCCTGGCTGATGAGACGGTGCCTCTCCCCTGCCCGCACTGCCAGGAGCTGCCCTGCTGGACCTGGAGCAGACCACGCTGCCGGGCATCGCGCACCTCGTGGTGGAGACCATGATTGTGTCCGACCAGATCCGGCCGGAGGACAGGGCCAGCGTGCTGCGCACCCTGCTGCTGAAACACAGGTTCGGCGCCTTTCCAGGCGGCCCCCAGCCCCTGCCTGACGGCCGCAAGCCAGGGCCACCCGTTCTTCTTGCGGCTGTCGGAAGCTCTCAGAGGCAGAAGAGAAGGGAAGCCCCGCCCCTCCACTTCCCGTCTAACATGACTCTCTCCCACCCCGTGCTCCCCACTGTCACCCCAGCCATCCCAACGATGACAAGGACAGTGGCTTCTTTCCCCGAAACCCGTCGAGCTCCAGTGTGAACTCAGTCCTGGGCAATCATCACGCAACCCCCAGCCACGGCCCCGATGGTGCGGTGCCCACCATGGCGGATGATCTGGGGGAGCCAGCCCCGCTCTGGCCCCATGATCCGGATGCCAAGGAGGTCAGTGGCATTGCTCTGACCTGGGCTGGGGGCCTGGGAGGGTGTTCAGTTTCATGCGAGCGTTTGGCTGGATGCCTGTGCTGGGGACCCCGGGAGGTGTAGCTCTGAGGATGTGGCTGAGCTGTGGGGGCCTTCTAAGTGCCAGCATGCAGCTGAGGGGGTGCAGGTGCTGTGGGCCTCCAGGAGAGAGAGGGTGGAGACCCCAGGCTGGGAGGGCCTGCCACGGCCTCCGGTCTGGGTCCCAGCCCTATTCCAGTTCTGCGTCCTCAGAGGCCCCTGCACATGCCCGGGGGAGATGGCCACCGGGGGAAAAGCCTGAAGCTGCTTGAGAAGATCCCGGAAGACGCCGAGGCCACCGTGGTGCTCGTGGGTGAGGAGGGCCAGGCGCCCGGGCGGGGGTCTGCCCCCAGTGGCCGTGGCCTGCTTACCCTGAGCTCTGGCCTGGAAACTGCCTCTCCCATCTGCAGCCAGGCCCCCTCTTCCCTGCCCCGGGCTCCTCTCTTCCTTACTCTTCCCATCCTCAGCCCTTTCTCCCCAATCCTGTGTTCCCTGCCCAGTGTCCTGGATGCCCGCTAGCCTGTATGGCACCATTGTGAGCAATGGAGAGAAGCAACCCTTCTTTCGTACCCCTAATTTGCACCTGTGAATGGTAGTAAACACAGAAATAAACTAGGGGGCCTTTAGAGAGGGGTTTCTTTGCGCAGTGTACAACCTGCTCCACTGTTAATGATGACCTCTGATGTCCCCACTGAAGCCTGCCGTGAGCATTCCCCTTTGCCTAGTGCCCTGTGCCTTGTTGTCCCCCAGGCTGTGTGCCTTTCTTGGAGCAGCCAGCAGCAGCCTTTGTGCGACTGAGTGAGGCTGTGCTCCTGGAGTCGGTGCTGGAGGTCCCTGTGCCGGTCCGCTTCCTGTTCGTGATGCTGGGGCCCAGCCACATCAGCACCGACTATCACGAGCTCGGGCGCTCCATTGCCACCCTCATGTCTGACAAGGTGGGCACTGTACCCCGAGCCTCGCCCCCTGCACCCTGCTTGTCTGTGTCCTTCATGGGGGAAAGGGTGTTAGGGGCCCCTCCTGGGTGGAGGCCCTGCTCTGGAGGCTCTTAGGGGGAGCTGTTGGCCCAGAGGAGAAAAAGGAACCATGGCTGGGGTGGTGCCGTAAGAGGGCAAGCAGCCCGGGCCCCAAAGCTTTGGAGCCCTGTACTGGAGGGATGCTCTTAGGCTCCTGTGCTGGGCGGGCCAGGCTCTGCTTCCTCATCCAATCAGAATGGCTCTCTGGACCCCTGCTAGGCCAGATGGTTGCAGGTGGGCATGTCCGTCTGGAGGTCCTGGGGGAGCCAGGGCTTCCTTGGGGGCCTGCAGGGACATGCATCAGTAGACTGGACTGGCGTAGGTGGCCGTGTCCCCCCCGTGCCTTAGCTCGGAGGCCTGACACCTCCTGCCCCCTCCGCAGCTGTTTCATGAGGCCGCCTACCAGGCCGATGACCGGCAGGACCTCCTGAGTGCCATCAGCGAGTTCCTGGACGGGAGCATCGTGATCCCCCCGTCCGAGGTGGAGGGCCGCGACCTGCTGCGCTCCGTGGCTGCCTTCCAGCGCGAGCTGCTGCGGAAGCGGCGGGAGCGGGAACAGACCAAAGTGGAGATGACCACCCGGGGCGGCTACCTGGCCCCTGGGAAAGGTCAGAGCGCGTGGGGCCCAGCCCTGTCCTGGGTTCCCCCATCCTCTGTTCCTGCCCGTGCTGTCCGGGGCTGAGCCTGGTTGGGGGCGGGGCAGGGTGAAGCCTCCTCCAGGCAGAATGGTGTGGTCTGTGTGCCAGTAGCGCCCTTGTTCCCCCAGAGCTGGCTTTGGAGTTGGGGGGCTCCGAGGCGGCCCCTGAAGATGACCCCCTGCTGCGGACGGGCTCGGTGTTCGGGGGGCTTATTCGGGACGTGAAACGGCGCTACCCGCACTACCCCAGCGACCTGCGGGACGCCCTGCACTCCCAGTGCGTGGCCGCCGTGCTCTTCATCTACTTTGCGGCCCTCAGCCCTGCCATCACCTTCGGGGGGCTGCTAGGTGAGGGGTGGGGGCGGCAGGACAGGGGCTCCTCTGAGCCCTTCAGGGGCCCCTGTCGCCTGCAGGGCTTCGGGGTTGGTGGGGGAGGGTGTGTCTCTGATCACTTTTACAGTGGGCTATGTATAAAGCTAGGGATGGGAGAGGTGCTGGGAGGAGTCCTGTGACGGCTGTGGGGTGGGGGGCTGCGCCGAGGGGGCCCCGTCTGCCACGCTGGTGGCTGCTCTGCCCTTGTTGGGGCCCCGGGGTTAGGGTGAGCTGGGGGAGGAAGAGGAGCAGCAGAGGGAGCCATGCTGCGGCCCCCGCTGACTGTGCCCACCCCAGGGGAGAAGACGGAGGGGCTGATGGGCGTGTCCGAGCTGATCGTGTCCACGGCTGTGCTGGGCGTCCTTTTCTCTCTGCTGGGGGCCCAGCCACTGCTCGTGGTGGGCTTCTCGGGACCGCTGCTCGTCTTTGAAGAGGCCTTTTTCAAGGTGAGGAGGGCCTGGCCTGCCCAGCGCCTGCTCTCGCAGCTTCCCCGCTGCCCACTCCGCGGGGGCACCAGCCAGCGGGGCAGACCGCCTTCACGTGACCTCCCGCCATCCCCCTCTAGTTCTGCCAAGCCCAGGACCTGGAGTACCTCACTGGCCGGGTGTGGGTCGGCCTCTGGCTGGTGGTCTTCGTGCTCGCCCTGGTGGCCGCGGAGGGCAGCTTCCTGGTCCGCTATATCTCGCCTTTCACCCAGGAGATCTTTGCCTTCCTCATCTCACTCATCTTCATCTATGAGACCTTCCACAAGCTCTACAAGGTGGCCGGCGGAGAGGCTTTGGGGTGGGCACAGGTGGGGGGTGGGCAGTGCTTTGGGTGGGAGAGCAGGGGACGGGACAAGGGGGAGGGCTCTGTTGGGCGTGGCAGGTCAGAGCTGAAGGGGAAGGAGCCAGATCCAGTGGGTGCCAGTCACTGGCAGGAGGCGGAGCAGTGAGGATTCACCTGCACAGGTGTGTGAAGGGCTGAAGATGCTGCCTCTCTGCCAAGGGGCTCTTGGGTCTCTTTTTTTTAAAAAAGATTTATTTATTTGAAAGGCAGAGTTTACAGAGAGAGGGAGAGATGGAGAGAGAGAGAGAGGTCTTCCATCAAGTGGTTCACTCCCCAAATGGCTGCAACAGCCAGAGCTGGGCCAGTCTGAAGCCAGGAGCCAGGAGCTTCTTCCGGGGGCGGGGGGGGGGGGGCTGGACTGGGCCATCTTCCTCTGCTTTCCTAAGTGCATTAGCAGGGAGCTGGATGGGAAGTGGAGCAGCCAGGACTTGAACTGGTGCCCATATGGGATGCTGGAGTCACAGGTGGCAGCTTTACAGGCTACGCCACAGCACCGGCCCCTTGGGTCACCTTTTAGAGGAGGGTGTGTGTGTGGGGGTGTGTGTGTGCGATGTAGCAGATGTCTGTGACTCTCGTCGTGAGGTCCGGGAGTGGGTACTGCTGGTGAGGAAACCAGGGTTACCTGCCCGGGTGGGTGGTAAGATGTCTTTGCTGCCCACGCACAGGTATTCACAGAGCACCCCCTGCTTCCGTTCTACCCCCGGGAGGGGGCGCTGGAAGGAGCCCCGGAGGCTGGCCTGGAGCTGAACGGGAGTGCCCCGCCCCCCACCGAGGGTCCCCCGGGCCCTCGGAACCAGCCCAACACGGCCCTGCTGTCCCTCATCCTCATGCTTGGGACCTTCCTCATCGCCTTCTTCCTGCGCAAGTTCAGGAACAGCCGCTTCCTGGGTGGCAAGGTGCGTGGCTGCTGGCCCTGGGCCCCCACAGGTTTCCTTCATTCCTGCCGCGGCTGCCAGGCCAGGCCCCGCCCCAGGGCCCCGCCCCGCCCCCAGACCACGCCCCTCCCAGGGCCACACCCCGCCCCCTCAGAATTCAGCCGCCTGCCTCCTCCGGCATCCTGCTCATCCCTAAGGGAAAGTTTAATCCGGACAGAAACGCTCTCCTGGGTGGGGCTGGCACCCATGGCAGGGGTCAGAGACCAGACCGAGGGGCCCCGGGAAGGGTGGGGGCAGGGATTTTCGACTCTCCCCTCCTCTGCTTCCTGCCCCTTCCCAGGCGCGCCGCATCATCGGGGATTTCGGCATCCCCATCTCCATTCTGCTGATGGTCTTGGTGGATTACTCCATCACAGACACCTACACTCAGGTGCGTCCGCCGCGGCCAGGGCGGGGCGCTCGAGGCTCCGCAGTGTGTAGGGATCCCGACCAGGGCCAGAAGCCAGCTCCCCTGGCGGAGGGGCCGAGCTGGGGGGAGCAGGGGAGGCTGGGGTTTGCACAAAGCAGCTGTGTTGGCTGCCCTGAGTCCTGAGGAATTAGGCTGGGGCCCACATCACAGCTCAGCGAGAGGGTGTTTCATTCCCACTACACCTGGGACCGGTGACTTTGGGGGCTGCAACACTAATTTTCCCCAGGCCTGGCCACGCCTCAGCTCCCCCACGTTCCCATGCTGGGGGCTGAGAGCCTGGAGGGAGGCTTCCCGGGGCAGCCCCGTGGCCCTGAGCCCCCGCTTCTTCCTGCCACGCAGAAGTTGACGGTGCCCACAGGGCTGTCAGTGACCTCCCCTCACAAGCGCACCTGGTTCATCCCACCCCTGGGCAGTGCCCGGCCCTTTCCGCCCTGGATGATGGTGGCTGCTGCGGTCCCCGCTCTCCTGGTCCTCATCCTCATATTCATGGAGACGCAGATCACAGCGTGAGCTCGGGCTGGGGGCCTGCTGGGCGGGGGATGAGGGGGCAGGCTCTTTGGCTTGATGTCAGGGTTAAGGTGGGGGTGCAGAGCGCTCCGGAGCGGGGAGGGGCTGCGTTGGGCTGGTGGGAGAGGTGGAGACGCGGTGGGGAGCAGTGGAGCTGGAGCAGGGGCTTGTGTGTGTGTGTGCCTGGGCCCTGGCTTGCTTTCTGCTGATGGTTCCTGGTGTCTGCTGCCGACACTGCCTGCAGGGTGCCACTTGCCAGCCCTCGGAAGGCTGCCGTATGTTCTGTCACCCAGGCGGGCTCGCTCGTGTCTCCCCGTGGTTCGGCCACGGCGACAGGGTGGGATCCGGCACCTGGGTTTTCGTGCCACTTCCCATGTTCGCAGTGTGAGGATTGGCCTCCACTTTGCTCCCTCGTGCGAACTCCCGTTGGGGGACTTGAGAGCAGGAGCGGAGCCCTGGGGAAGAGTGGCCGCCCGCCCATCGCTGCCCCTCCGTGCGCTCCTGCCCCTGCAGGCTCATCGTCAGCCAGAAGGCACGGAGGCTGCTCAAGGGCTCCGGCTTCCACCTCGACCTGCTGCTGATAGGCTCCCTCGGCGGGCTCTGCGGGCTCTTCGGGTTGCCCTGGCTCACGGCTGCCACTGTCCGCTCCGTCACGCATGTCAATGCGCTGACGGTCATGCGCACTGCCATCGCGCCCGGCGACAAGCCTCAGATCCAGGAAGTGCGGGAGCAGCGGGTCACCGGGGTGCTCATCGCCAGCCTCGTGGGTGAGAGCGCCTGCGCTGTCCGGGCCTCCCTGCGCATGCGGTCAGGACCGGCGCTCCCTCCACCCTGGGCCTGCTTCCCGCCTCTCTTCGTCCTGGGCGCGGGCTGAGGCCCGGCTGGCCTGGCCATGGGCCCGAGCCGTCCTCGCGGGGCCCGCACACGAGGCCCGGCCGCCATCTTGCGCTGCCCATGAGGTCAGCGGCGCGTGCGTCACTCCTGCAGGCCTGTCCATCGTCATGGGGGCTGTGCTGCGCCGGATCCCGCTGGCCGTGCTCTTTGGGATTTTCCTGTACATGGGCGTCACCTCGCTGTCTGGCATCCAGCTCTCCCAGCGCCTGTTGCTCATCCTCATGCCAGCCAAACACCACCCTGAGCAGCCCTACGTGACCAAGGTCGGGCCTGGAGGGCAGTCTGGGGGGGGGGGGCGGGGGGCCCGGGCCGGAGCTGGACGTGATGCACACGAAGGCCAGGCTGGGCTTCCGCGTGGTGAGGCCCGGTGCCCGCTCTGCAGGTGAAGACGTGGCGGATGCACCTGTTCACCTGCATCCAGCTGGCCTGCATCGCGCTGCTCTGGGTGGTCAAGTCCACAGCGGCCTCACTCGCCTTTCCCTTCCTGCTGCTGCTCACCGTGCCTCTGAGGCGATGCCTTCTGCCCCGGCTCTTCCAGGACAGGGAACTGCAGGCGGTAAGGGATGGGGGCTAGGAGGCCCTGGAGCCAGACACCCCCTGCTGGGCTCTGCTGGGCCCCCTGCTGGCCGTGTGCCCTTAGGCAAGGTCCCGGAATGTTCTTATTACCTGTGGGGTGAATAGTGGAGTCAGTCTCCTAGGGCTGTTGGGAGGGTTAAGTACTCATCCAGGTAAAGTACTTAGCAGGATGGTTTGGTTCAAGAGAAGGCACAGCCCCGGACAGCTGTGCAGGCTGTGTCTTGCAGAGGCACCTGGGGATGCGGAGGGCTGGTGTGGCGCCGCGTTCCGTGCAGTTTGCCCGTGTTCACACCTGGTGCGCCAGGGGATCTCGGGAACGAAAGTGGGCCGTGGTTAATGTTAGGAGGAGGAGGAGCCAAGTGTCGGGTGGGGGTGGGGGTGGGGGTGGGGTGATGATTTTGGTCAGCTTTGGTCCTGGGAGCGGCCTGCCTCCGAGCCTCTCCTAACCCCTCCCTCGCCTGCCTCCGCAGCTGGACTCGGAAGACGCAGAGCCCAACTTCGACGAGGACGGCCAGGATGAGTACAACGAGCTGCACATGCCCGTGTGAGCCATGCAGATGGGCCCTGGAGACCCCAGCCCCGTAGTGATGGACGCTGGCGCCCCGGGCAGAGCCCAGCCGCAGGGCCTGGGGCGGGGGATGCGCCTCGGCGCCCACGGAGGGACCTGGAGCCCTGCACACGCCAGGCCCGAGCGGCCTTCCTGACTCCTCCCTGGGGCGACCCCGGCCAGCCCCTCACAGACCAGACAGGCACAAGGCTTCACGCTCATTATAACTCCACTCCTAGTCTCGTGTCCGCCTCACGTTCTTCGCCGCCTCCGGCCTCTCCGGCCTGGCTCATCCACTGGGAACGGGTGCTGGGGGAGGAATTCTGTGTTCAAGGCCATCTCGCCCCGGAGGGAGGCTCCAGGCCGGGGACCGAGGCCTTGGGGGGAGGGGCGGGCAGGCGCACAGAAGGTCAGAGCGGCCTAGGTCACCGGAGGGTGGGGGAGGGGCCGGAGGCCGCTGCGCTGCAGCCACGAGGGACAGCAGAGGCTGTGAGGCTCGTGGGGCCGCCGAGGCCAACGGACTACGTGCGGCGTCTTCTGCACCCGAGCAAGGAACCGCGGCCCAATCCCTCCGACGCCGAGGTGGCGCCAGATTTGGGGTCCCCGCGACCGTTTTAGAGCCTCTTGGCTTAGAAGCGGCGGTTCTGGGATTCCTGAGGCCGCTCCTTGTGCAACACTCCCTTGCTCTGCCAGAAATAACCTGGGAGGCCTCGCCGGGGGTGGAAACGGGAGCCCGTTGCGTCACAGTTGCCGGGCAACCAGCTGCGTGAGCGAGCCGGCCGTCCCCGTGCTGCCCTCTGGTGGCTGCTGCCGTGTACGGCAGGCCCCATTCTCCTTGAGCAGGGGCCGCACTGCCACCTGCTGGATCCGCTGCGGTCAGGGGTCCTGGGCACGCGCGCTCAGTTCCTCTGCCCCAGAGACGCGCAGGGTCGGCCAACTCGGACCCGGGATCTCTCAGTCCCTTCGGAGCGGGCCCATTTTCCCCTCCAAGTGCTCAGGCCAACACGCGGGGCTGTTTGCCGTGTCCCCAAGGCGACGAGCCGCCAGCTGCCGTGGTCGCTGGCACCGCGGCGGCCTCTCGCCGCATTTGGCCTCCGACCCGCTCCCACAAGAGCCCTTTCCCTTAGCTTGGCCAGGGCTAGGTGGAATTTCAAAACAACTCTGCCAGGGAGCAAAGTGAAGGTCACCCGCGCCCGGCGATGTGTGCAGGGCGGATTGCAGGCGCGGAGGGAGTGAGGCCCCTCGTAGGCAGCTGGGCAGGGTCTCTTGTGAGGACGGCACCTGCTCTCTTCCCACCTGAGCCAGGAAGCCTCGACTCTTCATCGGATACAGGTCATGTCAATCATCATCTGTGCTTGGCCAACAGCTGAGAACTCAACCGAGCCGGAGATGGGTGCTAGGCCGGCTGTGGGTCAGGGTGGGCCTCGGAAAAGCCAGACCCCAAAGTAAGTTAGAGCAAAAGGTGACAAACCTCCCAGGAAGGGCCGAGCCAGAGCGAGCGCGTCCATCAGAGGGCCGAGTGTGGGCCGCCGCCCTCATTCCCACCCATGCCCTCTGTGCTGGGCCTGGGGAGGCAAGGGTTGCGTCCCCTGCTGGGTAGGAGTGACATGGGGAACAGGGTGGCCATGGAAGCCACGAGGGATGACAAGACATGTGTGCACCCAGAGAAAGGCAGCTGATGGGTGCAGGCGGCAAGAGAGCCTGTCTTTGGGGAGATCCAGACTTTGTCCTGAGCCTTTATTTATGTAAAAGGCAGAGTAACACACAGAGAGAAACACAGATCTTTCATCTGCTGATTGAGTCTCCAAAACACCCCCCAACAGCGGGGGCTGGGCCAGGCTGAAGCCAGGAGCCTGGAACTCCACCTGGGTCTCCCATGTGGGTGGCAGGGCCCCAAGCACTTGAGCCATCTCCTGCTGCCTTCCCAGGGGCACTGGCAGGGAGCTGGATGGGAAGTGGAGCAGCTGGGACTCGAACCGGCGCCCACAGGGGACACAGGCATACAAGCAGCCCCTGCGACTTTCACATCCCCGGGCCTCTGACCCTCCCTTTTCTGGGTTGTGGGTGTCCTTGGACCTGGGCCTAGTTCAAGCTTTAGGGGGCATTCAGGAGAGCGGAGCCCCGGCTGGCCTGGAGAGCACAGCTTGGTGGGACACACCAGGATGGGTGCCAAAAAGGGCATAGACGCCATGGTGTTTTTGCACCAACTGCTTTACACTGGAAGTGGCTTGGGTGGTGGTGGGGGACTGGGCAGGTGGCAGGGGCCCCCCAATAAGGACTTGGGGCCCATTGCCATTTTACTCTCCCCTGTAGCAGCCTGGGCAGAGGGCTATGGCTACCACCTGGGCAGCTGCGCCAGGCTCTCCTGATCCGCTCGAGGCCCGGAGGAGGGAGGGCTGGCTGCCTCTTCTACTCTGGGCACAAAGGGCGCCTGTCATTTCCCTCCCTCCGGAGGCCTCTGCTCACTCAAGACATCTGAGGCCCTCGTGACAGCTGGTGGCCGTCAGAGCTCCCAGACCATCTGCCCGGATTGCCCGGGGCCCCTCCCTCAGGGCACGGACGCTGGCAATAATGTGTCCCCTTTGGCAGCTGCTGTGACATCGCTCCTTGTATCGCATCAGGTGACTCCAGTAATGATCATGCCTGTTGACACTTGGCGCTCTCGGAGGGAGCAGGGAGCGGCCGAGGCAGGACGGGGGAGAGAGAGCTCAAGGGCATTTGCCAGGATGAAGCCACTGAGGAAAGCAGCCATAAAACAGGTGCTGGCCAGCCCCGAGCGGTGGATTGGATCCAATGAGGCAGATTGGGAACTGCTAAGTGAGGAATTTCGGTTCCAGATACGTAGACTAACGACTGTCTGAGAGAGGATTCGGGCAGCTGCGTGACTCACCGCCGTGCGCGGGGAAGGCGCTGCTATTTGCAGGATTTATGTTCTGGGAGGAAGATTTAATACTGGAGACTGCTGCTGGGATCATTTCTAATTTCGTTAGAACTGTTTCTTTTTATTGAACAACACTTGATCGGGTGCTAGCTAAGCAGACAGATGACGGGATGGTCTCTGGGTGGCGGCTGAGTCACGGTTGGATTTGGGTTTGCAGAGAGGCATTGCAGGGAGCACCTTAATACCAGCGGTCTCTGGGAGAGGGCAGGGGACCGTGGGGGGATCAGGGACAGAGAGGAGGCGGGGCAGAGCTGGTGGAAAGACTGATGGGGGCAGAGAGAGCTGAGGAGGAAGCAACACCCGGCCCTGCCACACCCCCTTCCCACAGCGCACCCTCCTCTGGGACATGAGATGGGAGGAGACCTGGTCGGAGCCTTTTGGTGCCCCTAATAGCCTGCATGGTGCCTGGTCACGGGTGTGTGGAAGGCGGGGGATGAACATGAGCAGGAAGGCGTAGGAAAGACTGAGAGATCACAGATCCTCCCTGCATGGGATCCAGTGCCAGCCGACACTGTAGACCTGCGAGAGAATTCTGAGAACGTTTTGGTTCTCATGTGTTAGTTTCCATCCCAGCTGTCATCCTCTCTGTGCCTATTAGTAATGATATCCTCTGAAACTGGAGACAGCTGGAGGCAGACATGGTGCTGATCCCACGTCCTGCGTGCCAGGCTGATGAGTAGGGGACAGGGGCAGTGGGGGAGACCAAGTGCCACTCTGGGCCCCGGGAGCTGCAGGAGCTATGATGGGGAGGCCTGGAGGCTGGCCCAGCCCGACAGGAAGGCCCCACGTCCTGTCTCAGCTGTGGGTTCCTTCTCTACCCACGGGTCCCCAGAACGCTGATGAGGGAGGGGGGACCGGTGCATCTCCTCCCTCCCGCTCTTTGGGGAGCCCACCACGTGCAGGGCGCTTGCAGGGACTCTCCCTGGGGCAGGGGTCCGGGAGGCTGCCCTCTGCCCTGTCTTCTCTCCTCCAGCCTGCAGGAGGCCAGCTCAGCTGCTGCCTGTGTGGAGAGTTTCCGAGCTCGGCCTGGGGCCCTTCTACCTTGGAGCCACCTGAGGAACTTGATGAAATTGCTGGCCCTGGACTCCGTCCTGAGATCTGGGGGCCAGGGCCCAGGAATCTGCATTTCAACCTACTAAAACCATATATATCCCCTGATAAGCCGAACACTGGCCATCCTGGGAGCACTCTTTTTTTTTTTTTTTTTTTTTTTTTGACAGGCAGAGTGGACAGTGAGAGAGAGAGACAGAGAGAAAGAAAGGTCTTCCTTTGCCATTGGTTCACCCTCCAATGGCTGCCGTGGCCGGCGCGCTGTGGCCAGCGCACCGCGCTGATCTGATGGCAGGAGCCAGGTGCTTTTCCTGGTCTCCCATGGGGTGCAGGGCCCAAGGACTTGGGCCATCCTCCACTGCACTCCCAGGCCACAGCAGAGAGCTGGCCTGGAAGAGGGGCAACCGGGATAGAATCTGGCACCCCGACCGGGACTAGAACCCGGGGTGCCGGCGCCACAAGGCGGAGGATTAGCCTAGTGAGCCGCGGCGCCGGCCCTGGGAGCACTCTTGACGCGCCACTTGGGAACTTTGTGCTTCCGGCTCTCACGATGGATCTTAGCTTGTTATTTGGTAGGAGTTTTGGGAACCCTGCTTTCCTGAAGCCTTTCAGTTATATCCTCATTAGAAGCCCCACCCCGTCTGCAGTGGCACAGGGAGCACAGGGAGAGGGCCAGTTGTGGAGCCCCTTTCTCCCGACCTGGGATCGGTGAGCTGTGGAGGGTGCTCATGACAGGGCCCACGGCAGCCCTTGTGTAGTTTTGCGAGGCCTGGGAGCAGAGGATGCGGTGGGAGGGGGTGGCAAGGACACCCCCTCAGGAAATGGTTCCTCCCCAGGGACATCCAGTTTGGATTGTAAGGTCTGGAGCAGCTGGTCAGACTTTCTTCTTCTTAAAGTTTTATTTATTTGAAAGGCAGAGTTAGAGAGAGAGAGAGAGAGAGAGAGAGAGAGAGAGAGAGAGGTCTTCCAGCTGCTGGTTCATTCCCCAGATGGCCACAATGGCCAGGGCTGAGCCATGCTGAAGCCAAGAGCTAGGAGCTTCATCAGGTCTCCCACATTAGGTGCAGGGGCCCATATACTTGGGCCGTCTTCCGCTGCTTTCCCAGGTGCATTAGCAGGGAGCTGGATCAGAAGTGGAGCAGCAGGGACACGAATCTATGCCCATGTGGGCTGCCGGCACCACAGACTTAACCTTCTGCCCCACAGTGTTGGTCCCTGGGCTTCAGATTTTTGAAGGAATTGTCCCATGAGTGTGGCTCAAGCAGCAAACATTTTTTAACAAGCAAGTTGTGTTGATAACTACAAAGAAACTCCCCAAAATGGCTGGGAGGAATCTAGAACTGGATGGGGTGGGGGTGGGGTTGTTTCTCTGAGGTAAGGGAGTCCCCAGACTGTTCCTCCACGTGGACGAGGACGGCAGTGGTGGCACTGGAGGTGATTTTAGATGTTGTTGGGGGAAGCTTACCTGTCCACGGTTAGGCACGCTCACGTGTTAGAGAACAATGGGAAGATTGTGTTAGCCCTGTGATTCTGCGCTTGGCATTGTGTAGGATGTGGTAGAGGTAGATCTGTAACTTATACATATAGGAACTGAGGGGTGGGCATTGGGCCCAGCAGTTGAGACACCACATCTCATGCTGGAGTGCCTGGGTTCGAGTCCCAGCGCTGCTGCCAATCCCAGCTTCCTGTCAGCGTGCACCGTGGGAGGCAGCAGGTGCTGGCTCAGATCCTTGAGGTGGGAGACCTGGATTGAGTTCCAGGCTCCTGGCTTTGCTCTGGCCCCGCCCCAGCTGTTCTGGGCATTTGGGGGGTGAACCAGTGTTTGGGAGCCCTCTCTCTCTTCTCTCTCTCTCTCTGAGTCTCTCTGCCTTTCAAATAAATAAGATAAATCAATTAAAAATAAGTAAGTTGATTTCAAGAAAAAGGAGCAAGTTTATAACCGTCCAGTTAGCTGGTGCAGAAGGCACAGTTTTGCCAATGGTAGGGAAAGGGGTGAAGTTTCACAACTCACTGTTCTCAGCCAGAGCTGCTTAATTCTGGAATCCCCTGGAGGGTTTTGAAAAACAATCACATCTGGGTCGCAGCCCCACAGGCTGGTATTTTAAAAAATGTCCTCTCCCTCCGTCAAAAGCCTGAGATTCGAATAAGAAGTCGGAGTTGAGCATCACCGTCCCAACCAATGTTCTTTTTCATGGATGATTTCCACGCTATTCCCACTGTAGCTGGAAGTTATTTTTTTTTTATTATTGTGATCCGTAGTCTGGAAATGCAAATACATGGTGCGCATATTTATTCTGCAAAGCAAGCTCCAGGGCGGGAACCGTGCTTATTTCTGTTCTGTTTACCTCGCAACACAAAGGGCTGTGCATAGAACATTCTAGTGTTTGACCCAGGACCTGTGAGTGCCTCTTCACTCTGCTGATTGTGCAGTTGTTGAGGGCGCTGTGACTGGGGACTGGAAGTTGGGAGTCCTGGGTTCTAGTCTTGGCTCAGGCGTTAGCTGCTGACTGGTTAGGTTGCCTCATCCTCCTGGGAGATACAGATTTTGACTCCAGGGGCAGGTGTTTGGGTATTTTAACATCCCGCATCAAAATGCCTGGGTTCGACTCCCAGCTCTGCTCCCAATTCCAGCTTTCTGCTGATACAGACCTGGGGAGGCAGCAGTAGTGGCTCACATGGTTGAGTCCCTGCCATGCGTGTGTCACATCTGGGTTAAATTTCCAACTCCTGGCTTTGAACTGGCCCAGGCCCAGCTGTTGTGGGCATTTGGAGGAGTGAACCAGCAGATGGGAGCTCCCTGTCTGTCTCTGTCCCCTTCTGTCTGTCTCTCAGATAAATACAATAATCAAAACACAAGAATTTGGCTCCAGCGCCTCCTGCGTGGGCTTGTTCTTCACACTGACCTTGACCACTGCAATGCTTGCCTGCAAGGTGTGGGGAGCAGTGGCTGCGGGGCCCTGGGAACCCCCAGACAGCGTCTTGATGAAATAATAGGTTTAGGAACCCTTTCCTTTAGCTTGTTAGGTTGCACAGCGCACACGTCCCTGGGGGAGTCCACTTTTCTGTTCCCTGGGGAATGAGGAACTTGGACCACAAGAGGGTGGGATTGGGGGTGGGGGTGGGGTTGAGCCATGACCTTGGGTTACAGTATTGGGATTTCAGACAAAGCTGTGAGAGAGAACCAGAGGTCAATGAAAAGCTTGGATGTCTGCAAGAGTCGTGGGTCCTACAGGAGAAGCAGCACATGGAGAGACCAGGCGTCTCTAGAAGTAGATGGACACATGCGTAGTTCTTCATCTTAGGGGTCAAACACGAAAGCAGGTGTAGGAGCAGCCTGGGGCTACGAACTGGACTCTGGCTTGCATATTAGCCGTTACTTAGGAACCTGCGGGACTGGGCCTACTAGCTTCACGTCAGCAAGTGGCAGCCAGGAAGTCGGGTTGGATTGGATTCTGTGAATTCAGAGTCACCAGCCAGGATTTAGCCAGAACCCACAGAATCTCTGCTTGATTAGCAAGCTAGCTTAGCTGAGATGAAAGCTCTCATTCTCTAGTGGGTAGGCATTTTAGTACTCCTGGGGAAAGTAAGCATTAAGCACACAATTACAATTGTTTAAAGGAATCATGACTATGGTTTTAATATTTTCCAATGAAAGAGTTTGTGCACAGGTAACAGTTTACAAGTACACAATTTTAAAGGCACTGTGGGGGCTGGCACTGTGGCATAGCGGGTTAAAAAGCCCTGGCCGGCAGTGCCGGCATCCCATATGGGCACCGTTTTGAGTCCCATCTGCTCCACTTCTGATCCAGATCTCTACTGTGGCCTGGGAAAGCAGTAGAAGATGGCCCAAGTCCTTGGGCCCCTGCACCCGTGTGGGAGACCCGGAAGAAGCTCCTGACTCCTGGCTTCGGATTAGCTCAGCTCTGGTCATTGCAGTCATTTGGGGAGTGAACCAGCAGATGGAAGACTTTGTGTGTGTGTGTGTGTGTGTGTGTCTACCTCGCTATGTAACTCTGTCTTTCAAATAAATAAAATAAATCTTAAAAAAAGACACTGTGGCCTGTTAGACTATTTTAATGTTTGTACTTGAATCATTCATTGGGATTTGTGATCTAAGTGGCGATCTTTCTAAGTTTGTATAATAGTATTTAAGGTTCATTTTTTTTTAAAGTTTGAGAACCGGTCTACTGGAAATTTTTTTTTAAGATTTATTTATTTTATTTGAAAGGTAGAGTTACAGAGAGAGAGAAGGTAGACAGCAAGAGAGAGAGAGAGAAAGAGAGAGAGACTGAGCTCTTCCATCTGCTGGTCCACTCCTCAAATGGCCATAACAGCCAGGACTGTGCCAGGCCAAAGCCAGCTGCCAGGAGCTTCTTCCAGGCCTCCCATGTGGGTGCAGGGGCCCAAGCACTTGAGCTGTCTTCTGCTGCTTTCCCAGGCGCATTAGCAGGGAGCTGGATGGGAAATGGAGCAGCCAGGACTCGAACCAGTGGCCATGCCGGAGCTGCAGATCACAGCTTTAACCTGTTGTGCCACAGCGCCAGCCCAAGATTCATTGTTCTTTGAAAGCTGAATGTATTACATCTTTACGAAACACTTTCATACTTGGGCAGGTTTGTCAGTCAGATAAAGTACTTAACAATGAATGGAATATATTCAATTTATAAATGCTATTTAAAATGTTAAAGAGGTTTAATTAACTAAGTATATAAATGGGACTAAGCATTAATCAAAACCTCTCTCACAGTGAATGTTAATATTTGCTAGACTTATAAGTAGGATAATGTTTCCTAAGCTGATTTATAAGCTCAAGGTGGAGCTATAAATTTGTAAACCTGTAAATTTAATAAATCAAATCCTCATTTTCAAAGCCCAGGTAAACCTCAGAGCGGTCTTTTCTGTGACGAGCGCTGTCCTCAGGGACGTAAAGCGCTCTCCTCTAACCTGCAATTCTGCAATTCTGCAGCGGGCAGGAAGGGCGTGGAGGAGGGGAAGAAGATTCAGGTGCTGCAGGATTGCCTGGCTCCCAAGGTCATGCACCCAGTGCTGCAGCACTCCCCTGAGGGCGGGGACCGGGGCCGGCGGGGGAGAGGGGGGACTGCAATGGAATGACTGACATGCACACTCAGTGTGTGTGTGGGGGGGGGGGGGGTTGGAATCGCTGAGCGAGTCACTTGGCAGTCACTTGGCGGCTAAGAAAGCAGGTGAAGTCACCTGGGGGTTGGGCTCTGTCTTCATCCGTCCTTGTTGCTCTAACAAATGCCTTGGAGTAGGGAGTGGCTAAACAGCCGAAATCTCTTTCCTTCCAGTTTTGTAGTGTACGTGCTGCCGGAGTGAGCACTGGGAATCTCTTTCTCATCGTTCTGGAAGCTGGGAAGTACAAGGTCAAGGCGCAGATGCGGTGTCTGGTGAGGCTGCTGTCTACTCGCAAGATGTGCCTTGTTGCTCTGTCCTCACGTGACGGAAGGGCCAGAAAGGGGCCAACAGGCTCCGGCAAACCCTTTGACAAGGGCACGGATCCCTGGGAGACGCAGCAGTGGTGGACTGGTGCCAGCTCACAAGAAGCACTTATTAGCATTTCAGATGTGTGAGCTCATTGTCAGATTCGACTGGTTTTGCAGCAGTGGTTCAAGTGCTGCTTGGGACACCTGCATCTCAAATCGAAGTGCACGGGTCAAGTCCTGGCTCCTCTGCTTCCGAACCAGCTTTTTGCTAATGCAAACCGGTGATGGCTCAAGTACTTGGGTCCCTGCCACCCCTGTGGGAGCCTTGGACAGAGTTCTGGGCTCCTGACTCCCTGGCTGTTGCTGAGAATGGGGGAGTGAAGGCAGCTGAAGGAAGGTCTCTCGGTCTCTCTGCATTTTAAATAAAATTAAAATAAATAAGTAAAAATGCAAAAAAAAAAAAACCACAACAAAACAAAACCCCATAGCCAGTATTAAAAAGCGCATTATAGATGTCCCTATTCCCCTTGCAAAATACAACTAAGACCTCTGGTCATTATGCATAAAAGCAGCATAAGACCCTAGAAGGAGGAGAGAAGAAGGTGGGGCAGCCAGGGGTCTCCAGGAGCAACACATTGCTGAATTTCCTGAGTTTTCCCAGACTTGGAAATGAAAGAGCTGGCAACCCAGAAATGTCTGTAAATACCGACCAAAAGCCTCCAAGTCTCTCCTCTCAAGGCAATAATTGCCAAACACACACAGAAACTCTAGCCTCATCCCCAGCCAGACCAACAAGGGCTGAATTGGGAGCCAACCTTGACACATGGAAGAGGCTTCTCCATGCTCGTGGTTGGTGGGGTCACGGAAGACCAAGCAGGGAACCGGACTGCAGCCCCATCTGGCAGTAATGATGTCCCTTCCCTCTCCCCACTGGGGACTGGGTCAGAGGAGGCTTGGGGAAGAGCCACAACTTTCACCATCGCTCAGCAGAAAGAGACAGAGGGGGACACCCTGCAGTGACCAAAGAATCCATCCACCAAGAAGACATAGCGACCCGAACAAATGTGTGCAAACCAAACTACAGGGCTGCAAAATATGTGTTGCAAACACTGATTGAACTGCAAAGAGAAACAGGAAAATCACAGTTCTAGCTGGTGACTTTGACATCCTTCTCTCAACGATTGGTAGATGAACTCTCCAAGGATGGGGGCTGGCACTTGGTGCATGGCTTAGGCTGCTGCTTGGAATGTCTGCATCCCATATCGGAGGGCCCGAGTGGAGCCCAGCTTCCTGATAAAGAGCACTCTGGGAGATAGCAGGTGATGACTCAAGTGCTTGAATCCCTGCCACCCATGTGGAATTCCAGGATTCAGTTTCAGTTTCCTGGCTTCAGCCTGCCCTGCTGTTGCAGGCATTTGGAGAATGAACCAGTAGATGAGAGGTCTCTCCCTGTCTTCCAAAAATGAAAGTTTAAAAAAAATTGCAAAAAAAAATCTTGAAGGATATAGAAGAACTCAACATCATCATTAACCAACAAGATTGAATACCTTTTTTTTTTTTTTTTTTTTTTTTTTTTTTTAAATTTGAGAGTCAAAGAGCAAGAGAGAATACTTTCATCCGCTGGTTAACTCTCCAAGTTCTGCTGGGCTGGGCTAAGGCTGAAGCCAGGATCCAAGAATTCTACCCAGGCCTCCCACGTGGGTGGTAGAAATCCCATTACTTCAGTCATCGTCACTGACTCCCAGGGTCTGCGTTAATTAGCAGGAAGCTGGAGTCAGGAACCAGAGCCAGACATTGAATCCAGGCACTATGCTAGGGAATATGGACACCCTAACTTCTAGGCTAAATGCCTGTTCCAACATTCTTTTTTGAGCGATCATGGAACGTATGAAAAAAAAAAAGTCTGTGGAACATGGAATGAAGATGTTTGTTGCGGTGGAAAAAGAACTGGAAATTCATGCATGGTTTTTGCAGAGTGTGCCTTTTCCAGATCTTATAAACCAAGGTGGACCATATGTTGGGCTGAAAACCAAATTGCAACACGTTTTTTAAAAATATTTATTTATTTGAAAGTCAAAATTACACAGAGAGAGGAGGAAGGCAGAGAGAGAGAGAGAGAGAGAGAGAGAGAGAGGTTTTCCATCCACTGGTTCACTCCCTAGATGGCTGCAATAGCAAGAGCTGTGCTGATCTGAAGCCAGGAGCCAGGTGCTTCTTCTGGGTCTCTCACTTGGGTGCAGGGGCCCAAGGACTTGGCCCATCTGCTGCTGCTTTCCTAGGCCATAGCAGAGAGCTGGATCAGAAGAGGAGCAGCTGTGACTTGAACCAGCGCCCATGTGGGGTGCCGGCACTGCAAGTGGCAGCTTTACCCACTATGCCACAGCACTGGCCCCACTGCAACATATTTAAAAGAATTAAAACAATACAGAGTTTATTCTGTGACCACAGTCCCCAAGCACTTGGACACTGAACAACATACCATGAGGCAAGAAAGAAATTAAAGGGAAATAAAACGCAGGATTGAACTGAATGAAAAATGAAAACATAGCACATTGAAATACATGGGACACAGTCAAAGCAATGCTGAGAGGGAAATTTATAGCATTAACTGCACTCATTAGAAATCTGGAAAAGTCGCAAACCATTAACCTAAGCCCCCACCTCAGGACCCCAGATACATACATTATAAAAAAAACCCAAAGATACTAAATACTCAAAATTCTTCACTTCCTAATTGTCTTATTATTTTTGCTATTATCTATACTCTCTACATTATTTGTCCTTGTTGTATCTTGCCTTGAGCTATCCCATAGCGACGTGCTACTGTGTATCTCTTCCTGATTCTGCATTCAGTGACATCACATTGACAGCTTGAAATCAGCTGTCAGGGCGGAAGTTATACCATGGCAATGAGCAGACACTGCAGGTTAGCTCCCCGCTCCCACACCTCTGCCAGGACGCCACTGCTTATAATCTCCCAAACACAGCAGGTGGGTCTAGGTACTGGACCATCCCCCTGTCTCCCTCCAAATAACAAGGATCCACCAAAAAGCATGGTAATGTTTCAGAACAGTTGGGAGAGTAGGAAGACGCTGGGCTCTTCGTGGGCTGCCTCACCGCCATGCGCATTCTGTAGGAGAGGGGAACGGGATCCTGGCTGTTTATGATCTCCTGTCTTGAATATTCAGCACACAACTGGCAGGATGGTGAAACTACAAGGAAAAGCGGAGTCTGAGAATCAGATCTCTTTTCAGTTTTTCTGGGCAACGTTCTTTCTACTCTCCATCCAATTCCGATCCTCTCATTGTCTCCTTCATCCGCGGCCCTCGCGTGCTGTCAGCTTTGCGTGTCTTCTGTTTCCTGTGCTTCTCCATCTGGCCATAGGTGAGATGGGAGCAGGAAGAGGTGGGCCCGTGGACGCGATTCAGATCAACCACAAAGACGGGTGTGTACGGAAAGGAGGATACGGGTGTGTATGGAAAGGAGGATACGTGGAGGGTGCCTCCTCAGCTAAGAGAGCTGCCAAATGGGCACTGGTCCTGTGCATGTCCTTGTCACACAGAGGGACCAGAGTTAGGCCATGATGAGATAGAGACAGACAGAGACATTTTAGGGGCTGAGTCCCTGAGTTCCTGGCCATGCGTGGCTAACTTCTATTTTTGGCTTATGCAAATTCTAGCCGAGTTTTTTTTTTTCTTTTCTCATGCAGCTGAAAAAGTTCCAGGTAAACACCTGCTCCTTATAGCTCCTCCCCTGATCTCCAGGGCCTCTTCCCTCTCCTTGGGCTCCTCTCCATTTGGAAATTACAGAGCTGATCTAAAACTGTCAGCCACAGCCCAAAATCACGGTCCACGGTTTTTCCACCTGGAGATCCCGTTCACTTAACGAAGAGCTTCAGACGGTCCCGGAAGACTGCTGCTCTCCTCTGGGTGTCTTTGGGTGCTACATCTAGCCAGAGTTGAGTCAGAGGCAGGGCAACAGTACATTCTGCTGTTTTATAGCCTGAAAGAAACATTTGGACAAGAATATACTGTGTTTTTTTTCCCTCCCAATAAAGATGAAAGCTCCAAAAATCAAATGTTTTTGAGAAACATGTGTGGTGGTAAACTGATTGGGTGCTCAGGCACCCAATCACCCAACCTCTGTCTTTGGCTCCCATATTCTCTGATTTATTTTGGCACCCGAATGTCTGAAGTGCCACCATCTAGCCTCATGGTAATTTTTTGTCTACGCGAGGGTGCAAACTGCATATGGCTTATTTCAATTAGCTTAATTGTTTTTGGTATTTAATAGCTAATTGACTTAATTAGCTTCCGAAGCACAACAATGCCGGCCATGGTAATGACTGCATTTTATCCGTATGGTTACAGAAGACAGATGCCCCCATTTCCCATCCCCGGGTTGCGTGCGTCCCAGGAGGACGGGGCAGACGTGAGAGAAGGAAGATGGAAGTCCTCGAGAGCTGACCTGGCCTTGAATGCAAAAACCTGAATGTTCAGAATAAGTAAGGAGCTGATGGACAGGGAAATAAAACGGGAGAAGGAAGGATTTATGGAGGACCCGGGTCATCTATTTTCTTAATGGGGATACCACGGAGGGCTGCGGGGTGAATAATAAGAGAATAACAACGGATTTCACAGAGCCAGGGGGCTATCCTGGCTCTGATCTGCAGAGGCAATATTTGAAGACCAAATTGTAGGACACCGAGAAGAGAAAGGCCCTGCGGTGCAATCCATCTTAGGAATAGCTCCTCGGAGTCAAAGGCCGGTCCGCGTGTCCCTGGCGAGTCGGGCTCGCAGGTGCTTCAGAGCCAGTGCCTGGCATTTATCAGGAGCTTAATATATGTTTTAATCAGTGCCTGTCAGGAAATCCTGGGCACTCAACCTTCAAAATATTTCTAGAACCTGACACTTAGCGTCTTGACTGTGGCTGCCCCATCTGAGCCACCCTCACCTTTTGCCCTGGCTGCCTCTACCAGCCTTCCAAGGTGTCTCCCTGCTCTACCCTGGCGCCTCCTGTTCTTGGGTCTCCACCATCCTGATCTCATCTGGTCCTCATTGCCTCCCAAAGGCTACCCCCTTCCAACTACCATTCACATTTGACTTTGGGGATTCGGTTTCCAACACAGGAACTGCTGGGGAAACACATTCAAATCCCGGAGACGCCAAAAGAATCCTTTGAAAAATTCAAGTCATATCTCTGTTCTCAGAACAAGTCTGAAGGCTCCCATCGCCCTTGGAGCCGGAGTCCGAAGCCTTGCCGGTGAGGTTCTGCCCAGTTCTGTCTGATCTCCTGAGCTCATCGCCTACTGCACCCTTCACTTGTTTTGTTGTTGTTGTTTAATTCTTTTATTTATCTGAGAGGTAGAGTTAGTAGAGTTACAGACAGAGAGAGGGAGAAACAGGCAGAGTGGATAATAAGAGAGAGACAGAGAGAAAGGTCTTCCTTTTGCCATTGGTTCACCCTCCAATGGCCGCCATGGCTGGTGAGCTGTGGCTGGTGCACCGTGCTGATCCAAAGGCAGGAGCCAGGTGCTTCTCCTGGTCTCCCATGGGGTGCAGGGCCCAAGCACTTGGGCCATCCTCCACTACACTCCCAGGCCACAGCAGAGAGCTGGCCCGGAAGAGGGGCAACTGGGACAGAATCCGGCGCCCCGACCGGGACTAGAACCCGGTGTGCTGGTGCCGCTAGGTGGAGGATTAGCCTACTGAGCCACGGCGCTGGCCGAGACAGAGGTCTTGCATCTGCATCTGCTGGTTCACTCCCCAAATGGCGATAAGGGCCAGAGTTGAGCTGATCAGAAGCCAGAGGCCAGGAGCTTCTTCCAGGTCTCCCACAGGGGTGCAGAGGCCCAAGGACTTGGGCCATCTTCTACTGCCTTCCTGGGCTACAGCAGGGTGCTGGATCAAACTGGCACCCATAAGGGATGCAGGCGTTACAGGGGGAGGGGAAGAATGAGAGGACCTCCTGGCTCCCACTTCCAAAAAGGCTTCCAAGGGACCTGGTGGGGGAAGGCCGGCGGAGAGCTGCTCCCCAAGTCCCCGTCACAGGCTCGTCAAGGCCGCATGGTGTAGTGGAGCCCAAGTGCCTGGGTTTCCACACAGACTGTATGCTGGCCAGGGGATTGAGGGTGTCACACCCCCTGTCTCACTGTCCCCTCATGGGTGAAGCAGGAAGAGCAACGACCTCATTGGATTGTGAAGATTGAATGAATGCTTAGAACAGTGTGTGGCAGACAGGAAGTGCTGGATGACGATGTCTCTTCCTACTCTCAGCTGTGAAACATGCACCTAAGGCATTCTGTAAGTAATGCTGGGACCACTGTGTGTTTGGTCACTCCAATCAAAATAGCATCGCCAGGGCCAGTGCTGTGGCATGGGGGGTAAAGCCACCACCTGCAGTGCTGGCATCCCATATGGGCACTGGTTCGAGTCCTGGCTGTTCCACTTCCTATCCAGTCCCCTGCTAGGACCTAGGAAAGCAGTAGAAGATGGCCCAAGTGCTTGGGCCCCTGCACCTGTGTGGGAAACCACGAAGAAGCTCCAGGCTTCGGATCAGCAGAGCTCTGGCCATTGAGGCCATTTGGGGAGTGAATCAGCAGATGGAAGATCTCTCTCTTTCTGCCTCTGCCTCTCTGTAACTCTACCTTTCAAACAAATAAATAAATCTTTTTAAAAAAATATACCATCACCGGCCAGCGCTGTGACTCACTAGGCTAATCATTCACCTAGCGGCGCTGGCACACCGGGTTCTAGTCCCAGTTGGGGCACCGGATTCTGTCCTGGTTGCCCCTCTTCCAGGCCAGCTCTCTGCTGTGGCCAGGGAGTGCAGTGGAGGATGGCCCAGGTGCTTGGGCCCTGCACCCCATGGGAGACCAGGAGAAGCACCTGGCTCCTGCCATTGGATCAGTGTGGTGCGCCGGCCGCAGCATGCTGGCCGCGGCGGCCATTGGAGGGTGAACCAACGGCAAAAGGAAGACCTTTCTCTCTGTCTCTCTCTCACTGTCCACTCTGCCTGTCAAAAAAAAAAAAAAAAATATATATATATATATACCACCACCTTCCTAAAAGACACGTGGAGACCAGCTCGCCTTGGCTGCCATGGTGGGGACACCCACAGCAGACACCTGGCCAGGTGGGCTCCACCCCACCGCCCAGGGCCACCGGCCCCACTGCCTCTCCCACAGTCTGCTCATTCTGGCCTCCCTCTTCTCCCCTGGCCCGGTAGACGCTGCCTTCCCGTCCAGCCTAAACCCGAGTCTGAGCTCCTCTGACACAAAAGCATTTTCTTCTCTGTCATTCTCCCAGCAGTGCTGAAAGCCCCCTTTCTGCCAAAGGGTGAGACCATGGCAGGGAAAAGGCCGCGTGGGGGAGTTTCGCACACGCCCCTTCACTCACCCACCCGCGGGGCTGACCACGTGCCTGGGCTCTGTAGAGCGGCCAGGGCTATCCTTGAGCATCAGAATCAGCTGGCGAGCTTGTTCCAGCACAGCCCCGGGTCCAGGGCTGCCGTGGGGGGCTTGCGTTTCTAACGCCCTCCCCCGTTCCGCTCTGGAGCAAAGCCACAGCAAGCAGCCGCACTCAGTGACCGGTGACCGGCGGATGCGGACCTGGAATTCACGGTCATCTCTGGAGCCCTCACCGCGCCCGCATCCCTGCCTGCCCCGTGCACTGCCCTTCGGAAGCCTTCTAGGGGTGGGAGCGGGAGGGCCCCTCTGCCATTCCCCTCCTCGGGCTCCGTCCTCGGCACCCCCCCCCCCGTCCCCCTCCTCCCTGCTTTATGCTCCATCAGCGTCAGCAGGGAGGCTTCTTGTCACACAGGTGGGGAGGGGGGCTAGGCCCGCCGCCCCAGGTCTGCCAGGGGCAGATTTGGATTTTGAGAGACCTGAAGTTGCTATTTTCTTAGGAGTCTTCTTCGAGAAAAAGAACAAACAAAAACCCCCCAAATCTTTTGCAAATCTTATAAAACCATTGAGATGTGCGTCAGACCCTCCTCCCGGTGCAGGACTTCAGGGAGGGGTGGATCTCATTAACTTCCTGGAAAACCTGTCCGTGGATGAGGCCTGGCTTTTTGGGCAAAGTCTGAGAAGAGAAAAAGCATCTTTCTCCTGCTAACAGTGAGCCTCTCGGAGCGAAGGCCAAGGGCATCTGGATACTCCTGGAGTCTTTCCCACCTCGCCACAGCCCGGGGGTGGCCCTCCAGTCACTCCAGCTTGGACAGGCTTGGAAAACTCCATCTTGCCTCATTTGGGGAATCAGTGGCTCATTAAAGGGCACAGCAGTCGGTGGAGGGCCCTGCCGTGTTTGAATCCAAAGTTAGGACCCCACTGCTATAAATTGAGCCGTGTAACGTTCTTGCTAGAAAAGGAGCTGGCGTTTTCTTGGCTGGGTTCCAGGGGCCAGGCGGCCATTGGCTGCGGTAGATAACTCCGGCTTCTTCCCTTTAGCTGGCATTGCCCTTATGTCGGCCGGTCTCTGCATACATCTTGTGCACACATTGCAATCAGGGAGTGAGCCGGCTGCAGCCTCAGCAAAGACCCAGCTCTTTTTTTTTGTAAGTCATTTTGCAGCTAACTTCTGTAAACAAGTCTTTCCTCAGATCCTAGTCTGGGCCGACAGCACCTGCCCTTCAAGAGGGAAGCCACTGAGGCTGTTTCAGGACCTTGATGGGGAGGTTTGACAAGGTGGCTCCAGCCAGGAAAGGCAGAGAGGAGGTGGGGGTGGGGCCGAAGGGGCATGAGGGAATGGGGGACAAGGTGAGGGGGAGTCATAGGTGGAGCTGGGGATCAAGCTCTATGCCACCCACCATAATAAGGTCTGTGCCATTTGGTGCCACTGTGGTCCCAGCAGGTGCACGGGCAGCCTCAGTGTGCACTGTCAGCCTCACGGTGGTCCTGGGCTGGTAGGACCCCCTGAAAACAGTCACTCAATATTCAAATATTCCCTCCCTTCGTTCATCCCCCTCCCCCCCAGAGGACATGGACTGTGAATGGCAACTTCATAGCTGCTCCTGAGCTGCAAATTAGACAGCAGTTGGCAGCCCTGGGATTTACAATCATAACCTCTTGGAATTGAACTAATAACTAATCCAAACAGGAGTGTATTAAGTCGCCAACCCTGGCTGGGGCAATTACCGAAGTCACCTCTTCAGTCAATAATTCTAAAATGAGTGGAATCGCTGCTGCCTCTTTAATCAGGTTTCAGGCTGGGGGGAGGCTGCAGGTTTCCATCCCCCAGCCCCACCCCGCCCATGGCTTTCCTGTTTTTCCTGAAGGAATTGCAGGGGCTTGGGCAGGATGTCTTTTTCTCTCCACCTCCAGGAATCCAGTGATTAAGTTTGAGGCCAGACGATGGCCAAGTGGAAAATGAAACGTTAAATGTTCATACTTCTAGAAATACGCCCCGTCCTTGAAGAAGGATCGTGTTATTTGATCAATGATCAAGAAGCCAAGGGAGCGGCAGGCAGCGGTCACCTAGAAACGGAAATGACGGAGTGAATCGTAAAAGAAATACAAGAGCCCTTCCTACGTCTCGTGGGGCAATGGAATGACAAGATAAGCTGAATTTGTGCAAAGGGTTTTGAAACTCGTGCATGGTTTCCTCATATAGCACACTCTCCATGAACCTCTTGTAGACTCCCCAGCCTTGCTAGTAAGGCAGTTTGACCTTGAGAGCAGGATTGGTTTCTGGTTGGTTTGGTGGGGACAGAAAAACTCCTCAGAGACCCTGGTCCAGATCACACCCCTTCACCTTCCCTGAAATCGACATCTTCTGGGGCTCAGGGCTGGGGTCCCGACCCACCCCGTGCTGTCCTAAAGGATCCGAAACCGGGAGAGGGAGAGCTGAGCTGCCCAGCTCTGGAGTTTAATTTGCTGACTGCTCTACTGGTCAAGTAAGTGAAGGGATGGGGCTGTTGGCAGGTGAGGGGAGCAGCTGCTTTGCTTAGCTCCTTCCATTTTTCTCTTTAGTCAGTTGACTTTTCCAAAATCCTTTTCTCTTGGAGGTACCTCCATTAGCACTTTTGTTACTAGAGGGAATTGACAAAGCAGGTGGGAATAGTCCGTGACTCAAACTCAGTCCTCGTCTGGAGAAGCGCCTGGCCGAGGTTAGCAAAGTGCTTTGTTGGAGATGCATTTGTCCTGTGCTCATTGGTAAACAGAGACGACAGTGCACCAGGACACATTGGAGGAAGCAGGCTCAACGTTCCAGCCCACCGTTTTCAGTAGAACCCCTTTGTGTCTCCATGTTGTTTATTTGGGAATTACAGAACACGGTGTGTACCGAGAAAATCTCTTGTTGGACAGTGGTTGTGTCATTTTCATTCCGTTCTTAATTCTTGGTAACGGTCGCACTTTCCTTTTGTAACAGGAATTGAGACGCCTGGCACAGTCGCACCTCAACACGGATTCAGAGCGTCAGAGTGGTGCCAGCGGAACTCTGTGCCCAGGGCCCCTTCCTGGCCCACCTCTGCTTCCCTCAGCTCCTCTGTGGTTCGCAGGAACTCCAGCTGTGCCCAGCTGCTGCAACAGGCAGCCTGAATTTCACGCCCATGAGGAGAAAAATATCTAATTCACATTCCAAGAATTATTTTGACCTAAATCAATTTCAGCTTGAGAAAATGGGGTCAACTCTGTTTCCTGCCCCTCCCCCCAAGAACCACCCTGGTGATTTAAAAGCAAATCTTGAAGAATTAAATGATGTTGCTGTTCGGCTTTCATATGCACACTTAGGAGAAAAAAACCTGGAGCATCAAAGGCTGTTGGAATAACTCAATTTAGCGACACCAGCAAAGCGCGGTGGAGACAGGCAGTGTGCCTGGCTGGGCCGGGGGGGGGGGGGGGGGGGGGGGGCGCGGGGGGCCCTGCCGCAGACTTAAAGGGGTGCTGGAGACAAAGGCAGAGGCTTGCAGGTGAATGATTTTATGACTTTCAACCACAACATACTGCTTGAATATCAAATTATTGTGAGAACTTCAAAAAGATTCACCTGTCTAATGAGTTAAAAAAAGCCCTAACAGCTGCCTAAAACAGAACAAAAAGACTTGGGTTAAATGCCAGAGACAGGATGGGGTAGACTCTCTGTGTGCCCGGACTCCCAGGGTGTGTGTACATGTGTGTACAAGGCGGTGTTTACCCTCGGAGGGCTGGGGGGGTGGGGTTCTGCCACCATTTGGGCTGCCACGCAAGACCCCCTAGACTGGACGATTTCTGAACTAAGGACTTCTCACCACTCTGGAAGCTGGGAAGTCCAGGACTAGGGGGAAAGGGAAACAGCTCTCTCATATCTCTCTCTTTTCTATTTTCCAAAAAAATTATTTATTTATTTGAAAGGCAGAGTTAGAGAGAGAGAGAGAGAGAGAGAGAGATCTGTCATCTGTTGGTTCACTCCCCAAATGACAGAAACAGCCAAGTCTGGGCCAGACTGAAGCTAGGAGCTAGGAACTCCATCTGGGCCTCCCAGGGGTGTGCAGGGACCCAAGTACATGGGGCATCTTCAGCTGCTTTTCTAAGTACATTAGCAGGGAGCTGGATTAGATGCAGAGCATGCAGGACTCAAACCTTACACTCTGAAATGGGATGTGGGTGTCCCAAGCTGTACCACCACAGAGCCAGCCCCCACACCCCGTTTTTAAAAGATCACTCATCCCATCCTTGAAGGCTTTGCCTTCTCGACTCTGTCACCCTGTAAGGAGACCCCCATCTTTTAACGTAACCACAATGACCACTGCGTTTCAACACCCATTTTGGAAGGACACAGTCAGACAATAGCAGGGGGCACTGGAACTTGGGGTTTTATAAATAATCAAATCCACCTGTCCTTGTTTTGCAGGTGAAAACATGGGGACCAGAGCCCAGGTGTCCCCACCTCTTCTCTAGACTAGACCCGTCCCCAGGTGGTCCAGTGTGGAGAGCAGTGACTGATGGAGAAGCTGCTTTGGACTGCGGGCCTGCGACCCTGTCTGACAAACAGTGATTTATGGGTCAAGTTTCCTAGATGACACTGGCATTTTCAAGGGGGGCTTCAATGCTGTCAACCCGAAGAAATGAGGCAAGGTGGAGATTTTCAGGCAACTGGATCAGATTGGGACCACTAATCAAAGCAGAGGCACAGATTTATCAAGTTGTCTACTGAGTGTTTGTTGTGCAGGAAACACTGCCTTGGACCAGGAGGTTTGAATTCTTGTCATCCTCTCATCTAAATTAATTCGATATCCAAGCAGTATGCGTGTGGTTGAAAGATACAGAGTTATTCCTTACAGATTTGATGGGTGACCCGGGCCATTGGTTTCTCCACGGTGAACTTCAGGAAACTGGGTGCACAGATGTTTGTCCTGAGTTTCTTCTCTCTCAGAGCAGTTAGGAGTAAGATACAAGCTCGTGAAAAGGAACCCGCTCTGTGGGCTGGGAACTGAGATGGGGGTGCGGGGAGGGGAGCAGCGCTTCTGCTGTCCGGTGTCCAACTTGGGTTTGCTCAGTCCCCAGGGCTGCCCCTAAATCCTGGCATCCTGCAGAGCACCGTGACCCTGGGCAGGCAGGTCTGCTTCTCGCCTCCTGGCCCAGAATGTGAGCACCTGCAGGCACACTTGCGTTGGCCCAACAAGGCGTGTGAGCTCTGCCTTCCCCCAGCCCTTCCACGCCTCTCCTTCATCTGTTTCTCCGATTTCTCTTCTCCGGCACCGTATGACTGTTCTCTCACTCTGCTGCATCATCTGCCTGGCTCTTAAAAATTTAGGTATGTCCCTCATTAGAATAAAAAAATTGTCTTCATATAGGTTCTACACATTTCTTCATGGGCTAGTCCTTAGCTTTTTTTAAAAAAATTTTTGATGGCTGTTATTTAATTGGGGTTTTACTGATTTCCATAGATCCATTGTTAAAGCCTGACCCTTTATGGAGTTGTATTGACTTTAACAGTTTTACGAAGATTTAGGGCTGGCACTGTGGTGAAGCTGGTGGAGCCGCTGCCTGCAGTGCCGGTGTTCCATATGAGCACCAGTTTGAGACCCGGCTGTCCATTTCCCATCCAGCTCTCTGCTATGGCCTGGGAAAGCAGTGGAGGATGGCCCAAGTCCTTGGGACCCGGGCACCCACATGGGAGACCCGGAGGAAGCTCCTGGCTCCTGGCCCAGCTCCTGACCCGTTGCAGTCATTTGGGGAGTGAACCAGTAGATAGGAAATCTCTCTGTCTGTAACTCTGCCTCTCAAATAAATAAATAAATCTTAAAAAGCAAAATGTAACTTGGGGCTGGTGCTGTGGCATAGTGGGCTAAGCCTCTGCCTGAGATGCTGTCATTCCATATGGGCATCGGTCCTAATCCCGGCTGCTCCAATGCCGATCCAGCTCTCTGCTTATGTCCTGGGAAAGCAGCAGAAAACCGCCCAAGTGCTTGGGCCCCTGCACCTGCATGGGAGACCCAGAAGAAGCTCCTGGCTCCTGGCTTCAGATCAGCCCAGGTCCAGCTGTTGCGGCCATTTGGGGAGTAAGCCAGTGGATGAAGGACTTTTTCTCTGTCTGTAACTCTGTCTCTCAAGTAAATAAATAAAATCTTAAAAAAAATATATAAGTCAAACAGTTTTCAAGTGGCATGAATAGAAATCAAGCTCGAGCAGGACTGAACTTGACAAAGAAGGGGCCGGTGGTTGTGGGGCAGCAGGTGGAGCCACCACTTGCAATGCCAGCAGCCTTGCCTCCAGCTTCCTGCTAATGCACCTGGGAAAGCAGTGGAAGATGGCCCACATGCGAGACCTAGATGGAGTTCTTGGCTCCTGGCTTTGGCCTGGCTCAGCCTCAGCCGTTGAGGCCATTTGGGGAGTCAATCAGAGGACAGAAGATCTCTCTCTTTCTGCCTCTCCTCTCTGTCACTCTGCCTTTCAAATAAATACAACAAATCTCGGGAACAAAATGAATGCAGAAGACTTTCCCGACTGCCCTGGCCCCTCTGCAGGCAGGCTGGGTGTGGCTCAGTTTCCTGGTGCTCAGGTCGCTGTTACACCTGCTGCCTTTGGGGTCTGACCTGACTCTCTCAGGCTGCTCAGTCCCCTACAGCTGGTGCTGTGGCACCAGGAGCTCTGGGGCTGCCACTTTGCAGTCAGAGCCACCTTCTGTTGAGCTCTGTGCATTCCAAGTTCAAGTGTCAGCCAGTGAACAATATCTCATTGCATCCTTGGCGCCCATCTGTGAGGTGGGTATGCTTAGCTCCATTTTACAAATGAGGGCTTGAAGAGGTGGTGAACAGCCTTCCATGCCGGCTAGGAGACTCGGGGTTTGGAGTCATTTTAACTACAGAGCTCAGCGTTGGCCCCTGTGCTGAGCTCTTCCCTTTAGTCTTGTTGGAAGCGTTCCTGAGCAGGCGGTTCTGAGTGGCCTGGCCTGGGATTTGCGTATCCCTGGACTGATCAATGACATCCAGGGGACCGATGCCAGGATCAGCCCCGCTTCCGGGTGACACCGCGTAGAACCTTTCCCCATTGAAGGCAAGGATGTTGTCTCGGACGGGTGGAGTACTTCGGCCCCTACCACACCCAAACCCACAGCTCTCCTCTGGACTGGCTACTCAGGAGCAGGTGCAGCCTTGCCTCTCCATCCCCGTGCAAAGCCCTTTCCTCCCGAGCCCCAGCTAGCGTGATCCTGCTTCCTCCCGAGGGTGGGAAATCTGAGCAACTCCTCAGAGTTCTTCAACCATTTGACTAACGAGAGGGCGGTTTTCTTTTCTGAAGAAGCAAAGAGACAGCCTCCTGAACTCCCTCTTCCGTGATCCGTCTCTCCACTTGCAGCGTCGCAGCCGCTGGAACTTTGCTGGGGAACAAAGCAGCTCAAGGTGCCTGTGCCAGGATATTAGCATGCACTGCCCCAGGCAAAGGCACCTCTGCAGCTGCCCCATCTGTTTTGCCAAGTTCTCTTATGTAAGTGACAGCTGAGGGTATCTTTGCAGAAGCAGAATGTTTGTGGGTGATGTGTCTTCATACAGGAACAATGAGCACACCAGCACGCAGAGTGGGGCTCTGTGGGCACAGGTTTTCTGCCAGAGGGGACTTTGGAGGTGAAAAGAGACTCAAGAGGAATGGCAATTAAGGTGGGGTGGTGGGGAGCCCACATCTAGGGGATTCTTTACAACCGTGTCAGCTGGGAGTCCTCTGGGGCACCTTCGTGGGGTGAGACAGCCAGGAGAGATTTGCTGGGGCCATGTGTCACCCCTCTTCCCCCACTCAGGTCAGCGACCAGCTCATGTCTAGCCCTCTGGTGACTTTAGATACTATCTGTAAGCTTGGAAAAGCATTTATTTTCTCTTGGTCCTTCTGGTTTTATTTCTAATATTTATTTATTTGAAAGGCAGAGTTGCAGAAAAGGAGAAAGAGAGAAAGAGAGAGATCTTCCATTTGTTGGTTCAATCCCCAGATGGCCACAACAGCCAGGGCTGGGCCAGGTCAAAGCCAAGGAGCTTCATCCAGGTCTCCCATGTGGGTGGCAGGAGCCCAAGTACTTGGGTCATCTTCCGCTGATTTTCCAGGCCATTAGCAGGGAGCTGGATTGGACGTGGAGCAGCCAGGAAACAAACCGGTGCCCATGCGGGATGCCAGCATCACAGGCGGCTTTACCTGCTACTCCACGGTGCTGGCTGCAAGTCTGGTGGTTTCAAGGCACGGCTGCAGAGACCAGCGTTTGGAGCAGCAGTCAAGTTGCCGCTTGGGATGCCTGCATCCCATATCAGAGTGTCTGGTCAGCTTCCCGGTAATGCACACCTGGCTGGTGATGGCTCAGATACTGTGGTCCCTGACACTCTTGCAGGAGACCTGGATGGAGTCCTGGCTTCTGGCTTTGTCCTGGCCCAGCTCTGGCTGTTGCAGGCATTTAGGGAGTGCTGGTAGTGAACCAGTGGGTGGAAGATCTGATCTCTCTGTCTCACTCTTGGTCTGTCATTCAGATAAAACAAAAGAATTTTCTAAAAGGTACAAAGTTCTTTGGCACTCTTCCTGTTGGGGTGGGGCTTCAGGCCCTTTGTGTTGGCTCTGGGCTGGCTGAGACTGCCTCCAGCTGTGGAGTGTGGTGCAAGGGCTGGATCAGAAGAGGCCATGCTGTTTCCACTGGGTGCTCTCATGACGCTTGCTCTCCAGAACCTTCTTAGGGAGCCTCTGGTCAGAGCTCAGCCACAGTGCTGAAAGGACCCCGACGCACACACACACAGGCCACGTGTGTGGCCCCTTAGCCCTCCCAGCCCAGGCATCAGATGTGCCGGAGCAGAAGCCAGCTTGGAAGCTCCAGACATCACGGAGAGGGGGAAGAGCCAGCCCCGCTGTGCCTGAATTCCTGGCTCACAGAATCTGAGAGCCAAATAAAGTGGTGACTTTGACCCTGTGAAGTCTTGGGTGTTTATTATACAGCGAAGACAGCGGGGGCAGTCAGAGTCCCTGGAAAAAAATGATAATCAACTCCCACTGCGGCCCAGATCGTCTTCTGCTCCCTGTGTCAGAGTCAGGAGCCCTGTGCGAGTCTTTGCAGAAAGATGGCTCCCAGTACAGCGATACAAAATGCTGCCATCGTGTCAGAGAGGATTTCCCAGCTTGGAGACACCTGCTGTGCCCATGGCATTTGGGCACTGTGCCCTACCCCATCCGTCTTAATGGAAAATTCCAGTGGACCATTTCCTCTCCAGCTAATCTGGTCTCTCAGAAGCGAGTGCCAGCAACACATCCCCACGGTTTACCAACCATCCAGAAGGTTCTGATATCGGAATTGACCCCCTAAAATATATATAAAAATGTGGCCCTTTAAAGTTCCCCAGAAATCGAGTCTGAGATACCACATATGTTATCGAAATTTGGGGTGCCATACGATATCACCATACGCTTATTAATAGATCCCCAATATTAACAAGCCTGAGTGGGTTCTTGCCTAATATTTAGAGAAGAATCCTAAAAACTGGTATAAATAAATGAGGCAGCATGGTACATTTTAAGCTTTTATTTAGTGTGAAAGATGCATAGGAGAGTGAGAGCTTTATCTAAGAGAGCGAGAGGTAAATATGGGTTCATACCGAGCACCAGGAACCAGCCACGTGGAGGAGCTTCTAGGCCAGGAAGCCTAGGGCAGATGGCCCGAAGGCCACGTGCCCTGGAGGCGCAGGCTACAGCAAGCCCCCTCCTGGCAAGAAGCCAGGGCGAAGGGGAAGGAGGAAAAGGGTGGACACACCTGTCCCAGACTTTTAATCCACTCTCAAAGGGGAGTGGTTAATTAACCTGATTGGTTGCTGGGCACTCAGGTATGGCCAGGTAGGGGCATGAGGTCACACAGGGGTGTGGCGAAGGCGTGGTCTTCCAGCTCACAAACCTAATCAATTTTAACCTGTATGCCTGCCTACTTCAGTTTGATTTTTTTTTTTTTTTTCAGGCAGAGTGGACAGTGAAAGAGAGAGACAGAGAGAAAGGTCTTCCTTTGCTGTTGCTTCACCCTCCAATGGCCGCCGCGGCCGGCGTGCTGCAGCTGATCCCATGGCAGGAGCCAGGTGCTTCTCCTGGTCTCCCATGGGGTGCAGGGCCCAAGCACTTGGGCCATCCTCCACTGTACTCCCTGGCCACAGCAGAGAGCTGGCCTGGAAGAGGGGCAACTGGGACAGAATCCGGCGCCCCGACTGGGACTAGAACCCGGTGTGCCAGCGCTGCAAGGCAGAGGATTAGCCTAGTGAGCTGTGGCGCCGGCCTCAGTTTGATCTTAATACTTTGCCTGGCCCTGCCATATTGTCTGTCTCCCAGTCACTGAGCACGATGCTGGATTTAGACCATGCAAGTCGGAAGGATGTCTGTCAACCAATCAACAGGCAATGGTTGAATGACTGCTCTTTTTAAGGACCCATGGAAGGAACAAAGAACTATATGACTCAGTCCCTGCTTTCAAGAGCTGCTAATTTATTTCGGGAGGTAAGATACAAACATGTGACATAAAATAGCACAAAGATTATATTTTTTCTGGTATGTATCCAGCATTTTCATTGGGCAGAGTGGGTGTAGGCACTCTTCCATCTTCTTAGCGTGGCTGATGGAGCCTAGGGATCCCTTTTATAATACACGGGATTAGAAAAGAAACTGATCATATTGAAATATGGCTGTCCAAATCCTAAAAAAGCAAACCACAGGCAAGTTTGTGAAGGTAGTAACAGCTTACAGCCTCTATTAACCTACTGAATAATGACATCCAGCAGTCATCTTGCAATCACCTTAGTTTTGAAGTGGTTATAAGTATAAATTATATATATATATATTTAAAATGTTTTAAAATTTATTTTCATCTACTTGAAAGGCAGAGTGACAGAAAGAGAGAAGGAGAGGTGGAGAGAGAGAAAAAGAGAGAAAGAGGGAGAGGAAGGGGGGGAGAGAGACAGGGGGGAGGGGGAGGGGGAGAGAGAGAGAGAGAGGGAGGGAGGGAGAGAGGGAGGGAGGGAGAATCTTCCCTCTGCTGGTTCATTCTCCAAATGCCTGCGACAGCCAGGGCTGTGCAAGGCTAGAGCCAGGTGACCCATGTGGGTGACAGGGACACAAGCACTTGAGCTATCTTCTGCTACCTCCCAGGACACATTAGCAGGAAGCTGGCATTGGAAGCAGAGATGGGACTGAGACTGGCCACTCTGATGCAAGATGCAGGGGGCCCCAATGACAGCTTAAACCTACCTCAGCACCTACCTCTACACTATATATTTGAGATATCCCAACAGCTATAGTGTGGTATGAAATACCTGTGAAAAATTCATTTGGTGACAAAGTCATGCTACTTTTAATACTTCTGTGGGGGCTGGCGCTGCGGTGTAGCAGGTAAAGCCACTGCCTGCAGTGCTGGCATCCCATATAAGTGCCTGTTCGAGTCCTGGCTGCTCCTCTTCTGATCCAGCTCTCTGCTATGGCCTGGGATAGCAGTAGAAGATGGCCCAAGTCCTTGGGCCCCTGCACCTGCGTGGGAGACCCAGGGAAGCTCCTGGCTCCTGGCTTCGGATCAGCGCAGCTCTGCCCGTTGAGGCCAACTAGGGAGTGAACCAGCGGGTGGAAGACCCCTCTCTCTCTCTGCCTCTCCTTTTCTCTCTGTGTAACTCTGATTTTCAAATAAATAAATAAATCTTTAAAAAAATACTTCTGTGGGGATGCTTGCATTCATGATCAAGAGAAACACTGAATTTTAATTAGGCAAAAAGGGTACATGGTCTGTAGCAAATTTACAAACAGTAACGAGATTGAAGCCAGTTTTGCTTTTATCATCACTGTGCACCATTGACTTTCAATAATGCCAGTGATGAAATACATCCCTCCAGGGACCAAAGAGTCCTACAGCCTGCCTCTCTCACCCCTCGTATGCTAATGACCAAAGTTGTAATTCTTTCCCCACGTCAGCTTAAAGACCTCTGAGTTCTATGCACAGACCCCTTGGAGGTCACGGAGCCCTGGTTACAGACTCCTGTTGTGGGGTGTTTGGGGGTATAAGGGGGTGCAGGCTTTGGATTCAGACAGGTCTGAGTTGGAGTCAGTTATGCTATTGATGAGGCTTGTGACTTTGAGAAATTTCCCTAACCTTTCCTTCCCTGGACAATGGGGTCCTTTCTCATCATCCCGGGGGGATTCACTGAGACCGGGAGGTGGGTAGGTGGTGGATGCTGGACCTGGAGCTCCACCCATGGTCATTGTGATGGCTGATCTTCCCAGTGGCGCTAGGGGCTTGTCCCGGCTCATCAGGTGAGAGAAGCAGGTCTTGGCTGTGGAGGGTGTTCTGGTGCGGAGGGGGTCCCTGCCGCCCGCCTGGTACCCACCTGCCAACGAGAACTGGCTGGTTCTCCCTTTCCACCATCAGTGCCCTTCTGGCATGGTGGCCAGCGGCTCACAGGCTCTGGGACCTGGGATGGTAGGACTCTTCTCGTTTGCTGCCTCTCGGAAGCCTGGGCTGGCCTCCTGGAATCCTGCTCAAGACCCTCCTGGACACAAAGCCCTTGACCTCGGGCACTGCTCCCTGGTGACCTGCTGCAGCCCTCCTGTTCTGGGCACTCACCTGGCAATTAAGGGGCCCATGGCTGTTGCTTTTCTTTTCTCTTCTTTTTTTTAAAAAAGATTATTTGATTTCACTTATTTGAAAGGCAGAGTTACACACACAGACACAGACACACACACATGCAGAGAGAGCGAGAGCGAGAGAGAGGGATCTTTCATCCACTGGTTCACTCCCCAAATGGCTGTAACAGCCCGGGCTGGGTCAGGCTGAAGCCAGGAGCCAGGAGCTTCTTCTGGGTCTCCCACGTGGGTGCAGGGGCCCAGGTGCATTAGCAGAGAGCTGGATAGAGAAGTGGAGCAGCCAGGACTCCAACTGGTGCCCACGTGGGACGCCAGCGCGGTAGCCGGAGGCTGAACCGGCTATGCCACAGCACCAGCCCTGTTGTTTTTCTAATGCCAGTGCACGTCTCAGCTAGGTTGTTACTGCATGGAGGGCAGGGAACTACAGGATAATCCTCTGCGTGGAAGGAGCTCTGTCTTCCCCCTGCAGCTGGTAGCCCCGCACACAGTGCTTATGCAATGCTCACCGGGTGAACAGCAAAAATACACGGTGGAGTGACCAAGCAGAGAATCACGGCTCAGAGCAGCCAGCTGCGGGCCTCGCTGTGCCAGGCCGGGGTCTGTGTGTGTTGTGCCGCGTGAATGAGCCCCTCAGAGTTCCCACAGAGTGTTGGCACCCACCGACTCCCGGGCTTTCGCAGGAGGGCAGGGCAGCTTGGTTGCATTCTAGACTCAGGCAGCCATGAGGCACAGCACGGGAACGCCACTCCGGGGGTCTGGCACCACGTTGCCTGTGTGTCTTAGTCCCTTCGCCATTGATGCTGCTGTAATGAGCTGCGTTAGGAGTGGGCAGTTTACCAACAACAGGAATTTCTCACAGTGCCACAGGCTGGGAAGACAAGAGCAAGGTGGACCTCGGGCCGCATGGGAGCCCATGCTCTGGCTCGCAGAGGAGGCCTCCAGGCTGTGTCTTCCCCGGGTGCAGGGAGCAAGGCTGGATTCAGTCTGTAAAGACTCCGCCCTCACGGCCCTCTCGACTCCCAAACCATCACAGTAGGGATTAGGTTTTCAGCGCGAATTCCAGGGAGAAGCCCACATCCAGACCCTAGATGCTACTGCAGTGCAGCTAGGAGGCACGGGGCCTGTTCTCAGAGATTTAGATTTAATTGGCCTGGGGTGGGTCCCCAATATCACCCCCCTTCTGCCCTGTTCCACTGGGGGGACGGCCCAGGCAGCGCTGGCTTTTGTGAGTTTGAGTCCGGGCTCCCCACTCCACCTGCACCTGCTGTGTGGTCCTTGGTATGTGGCTGAACCTCTCTGAACCTCCATTTTCTCATCCATAAAATGGGGATAATGACAGAAGCCCACCTCTAGATGGAATGAAACAAGGTGTGCAGTGTTCTTAGCCATCCACAGGAGCTCAGCCAAGGGTGATCACCACGCCTGTTGCTACTGCTGGCTGCTGGCTGGCTGACGTGGGGGCAGGGAAGGTGCAGAGGAGCCCTCGGGCCACCAAGCCAGCTCCGTCTTATCTCGCGTTCCCGTGGAGGTCTGGGTGACTTGGCTGCTGCCAGCCGCTGTGCCAAGCCAGCCACCACAGCCGGGGCGTGTGGCAAAGAATTCCTCACTGGAGCAGGAGGAAGGCAGGACGCGGACTTCGGCCCTTATGGTACTTCTTGTTTTATTAGGAGCCTCTCTAACGCAAAAACCACTCACACGGTCGCTTTCCACAGCAGCCGCATTACCATTATTTTCAACACGCTGAGGAGGACAGAATGAGATCAGGTGTGGGGCAGGGGCGAGGTCGGATGAGCCCTCAAGTGCTGGATTTAAACCCAATTCTGTAGGCTGAGCCCCCGTTAATGCTTCGTTATAGGATTTGGAGGCAGGGGCCTCTGTGGCTCACTGCAAGGTCTCTCCACCATCGGGGTCGTTGGCAATGTCACTGCTCCCTCGCTTCTAACTCCATTGGGGGGTGGTTGGGGAGAGAGTGAATTCTTAGCTCCCACTGTTGCTTGCCTTGAAGGCACCAAATAGAAACTCCTACCTATCCTTCCTGATCGCAGGAGACCTGGGATAGAGATGGGACCCACCTGCCTGCGGTCTTGCCACGCCATCCAGATGACTTTCCGACGACAGGGCTCAGGGATCCAGGAAGGATGCACCGTTCATTACCCGCTCTGCCTGCGGGAGGAAGCAGCAGCCCTCCCACCAAGCACAGACTCCTCAGAGGGCTGTGTTCTGGGCTCTGGGAGCGGTACCGTGGCAGGGAGCTCAGCCCGTTCCCGGAGGCAGCTCCACGGCAGCATGCGAAACCAGCAGCGCAGGATGCCGCTGTGACCAGGGCCCCAGGCAGGGCAGGCGCTCTTCCCACACCGACCTACAGGCCACTCTCCACCTCCTCCTTTTCCTTGTCTGCTCTGGAGCCCAGATGAGGCCAATGCTCACTTCCCGCCCTCCCCTGTAAGCAGGAGCGCAAAGAGGTGCAGTTTGGAATCATGAATTACAGGGAGAAGTCTGCTAGTGGGTTTCAGAAAAACTTGCTTTCCTGTTCAAAGTGGAGAAGTACCTGCTTCTCCTCATTTCTTGCCTGGAGAGCAAATGTGATGCCTGCATGTGTGGCAGCCACGCGGCAACCATGAGGCCCCTAAGAGGGTTCATGAATTAGCAGTCCCAAGAGAGGACTCCCACTGTGTAGAGCAGAGATCATCACTATGGCAACTGCCAGGAATTTTGTTCCCAACGCTTTTGCCCACAGCACCCTGGGCAGAAGACACATGTTATAAGTTAAGCATGGTGGGTTTATCACCCCAGAATGGCAGCAAGGGACCGAAGAAGTGTGGACTTCATGGCAACCTGGAGCCCCCTGCGGATGGAGGGGCTCATGCTCCAAACCTCCACAGTGGAGGGTACCCCATAAGGCGGCCTGCCCTGGGTTATGGACCTCTGACACTGCACAACTCCCTGGGCACGGCTTGGGAGGGCATCTTGCTTCCAGGAGAGAGAGGAGCAGAGCCCAGGGGGGTCCGAGGCTGCCCACTTGACCCCAAGATGCCATGACCCGGAAAGGGGGCAGGAGTGAGACCTGGGCTCTTCTGCACAGCTCCTCCGTAGCTCGGGGCATTGCATTTCCAGCACCGTCTCCAGTTTTTCTCAGCACTACATGCAAGGGGGCGGGGAGCAGGGAGAGACAGGGTCCGCGCAGTGACAAGCCCAAGACAAAGGCCACTGCTGTGAAGATGCTGTTACTGATATTATCAGCCTTTCCCCATCAAAGCCAGCCCTTCTCCAGTTCTTATTATGTGAGAAAAATAGATACATAGATACTGCTATGTATCTAAGCTGCTGTGAGTCAGGTTTTCTGTTTTAATGTCATTCTGATAGACACAGAAAAGTGCAGACAAAGTGTCAAGGGGCTGTGGAGGTACTGGAGGGAAATTGGCCCTGTGTGTGGGGGGGTGGTGGTGGCGAGAGGTGGGGGGGGGGAAGGCTTCCTGGAGGAGGTGGTAGCATTTGAGCTGGGAGTAAAAGAGTAAAACATGAAGAAATGGAGGAGAGTAGGGTACAGCATGAGTGAAGGCGGTGGCGGGAAGTGAGCTGTGGCTGGGGAAGGGGCAGGGAGGTGCTCACTGTCTCTGACCCAAGCTAGAGTGAGCCACAAGCGAGGGTCAGCCCCTCGTCCTGCGACCGGAGCTCACAGATGCCCCCCACCCCCGTGTGTCTGGATCCAGTAGTCATTCCTGACTGATTCACCATCAACAGGGAGGTACGGGGGGGGGTCTCTGAATGGGGATCCCCGGCTGGGTCCCTACCTGCGACGTCCCTGCCATGCTCCATAGGGGCCTGGAGTAGCGGTGAGAAAGCATTCTGGGTGCTGAAACCACTATGATTCAGGGGCGACTGGATCAGGGAGGGGAGGGCTCCTGCTCCTGCCCTGCGTGCTTGTCTTGGGGTCTCGGATCTGCTGCAACTGCCTCCCATCCTCTATGGAGGCTGTGCAGGAGGTGGACAGGGCAGGGCTGGCCCCACTGTGTGGTCAGCAGCCCGCAGGGGACCCTGCCAGCTTCCCAGGGGGCCAGTACCTGCCAGAAACGTCTCTCATTCACTGCCTTCCAGTTGGAGGCGTGGCCTTGTTCCTACTATTGGAGACATCTGCACATCCCAGGCTGGTCTCATCGGTTCTGGACTGAAGTGGAACCAAAGGTGACACCCAGTGTCACACACTGCCCTGCTTCCTCCTTCCCCCGGGGGTCTGGCTCTAGACTTGCCTGGAGCCCCTCCCTCCACTAAGGCATCCACAACTGCTTCCTGGGACCTACTGGAAACTTTTGCCTAAGTGATTAAGCCAGGAATGTCGGCAGCAGCCACAGCGCTGTGCAGCTCAGGAGAGAAGCCCGAGGTGGGTGCGTGCAGATTCTGTTTCTGTGCAGTCCTGAGACCCCCGGCCCCCGCTCCTGCAGTCCTTTGCAGTCAGGAAATCGGCCTTCATCCGGCATTCATTGAGCACCCACTGAATACCAGGCACAGTTCTTGGTTCCATTCCTTGGCCAAGTGAAGACGTCAGGGCTCTGGCCGCGGAACGCAGCAGGTGTCTCCTCGCCTTCTGGGGATGCCACTTTTGTTCAGTGCTCATCTCCCTTCCTCCAGCCTCACACCCAGCCTCCCCTTCCTCCCTTCCTCCTGTCCTTTTTCTCTCTCTTTTTTAAAAGATTTATTTATTCATTTATTTGAAGGTCAGAATTATGCATAGAGAGGAGAGGCAGAGAGAGAGAGAGAGAGAGAGAGAGAGAGAGAGGTCTTCTATCCACTGGTTTACTCCCCAATTGTCAGCAACGGCTGGAGCTGTGCTGATCCGAAGCCAGGAGCCAGGAGCTTCTTCCAGGTCTCCCATGTGGGTGCAGGGGCCCAAGGACTTGGGCCATCTTCTACTGCTTTCCCAGGCCATAGCAGGGAGTTGGATTGGAAGTGGAGCAGCTGGGACTCGAACTGGTGCCCACATGGGATGCTGGCACTGCAGGCGGTGGCTTAACCTGCTGTACCACAGCGCCGGCCCCCCTCCTGTCTTTTTTCTCTCTGTGGCTTCCGGACCCCCACTAGCCCTTGGAAAAAGACTGTTTATGTTTCTGCCTCTTTTTAATGTATACAAACATTTTTTAAGTCAAACTGAAGCTTGCTTTCTCAAGGAAGTTGCTTCAAAAAGTTTGTGGAAAATAGAATTAGAGGTTAAGTTTATTTTAGTGCAAAATGTTTTGAAATTCCTGCATAGGTTTTCCATAAAATGCATCTTCTATTATTTTTACTTTTTAAACTTTATGGTTTATTTATTTCTAAAGATTTTATTTATTTGAGAGACAGAGTTACAGACAAGAGAAGGAGACACAGAGAGAAAGCTTTTTTTTTCTTCCCCAGAAACCTTTTATTTGAGGTATACAAACTTCATGCATTTCATAAATACAACTTTAGGAACATAGTGATTCTTCCCACCCTACCCACCCTCCCACCCTTATTACCCCTCCCTCTCATATTCCCAGAGAGAGGTCTTCCATCCACTGGTTCGCTACCCAGATGGGTGCGATGGCTGGAGCTGGGCTGATCTGAAACCAGGAGCCAGGAGCTTCTTCTGGGTTTCCCACACAGGTGCAGGGACCCAAGCACTTGGGCCATTTTACACTGCTTTCTCAGACCATAGCAGAAGGCTGGATCAGAAAGGGAGCAGCTGGGCTTAGAACTGGCACCCATATGGGATGCCAGCATTGCAGGCAGAGGCTTAACCTACTATGCCACAGCACCGACCCCTTAAAATTTATTTGAAAAAGAGAGAGAGAACGAGAGTGAGCTCATTCACAGATTCACCCTCCAAATGCCCACAATGCCTAAGGCTGGGCCAGAGCCAAAGTGAGGAGCCAGGAAGTCAATCCAAGTCTCCCACGTGGGTGGCAGGGACCTAATCCCTTGGGCCATCGCCTCTGCCTCCCAGGTGTGCATTAGCAAGAACCTAGAATCAGGAGCTGGATACGGAAGCTAGGTGCTCTGTAGATATGGAATGCAGGCATCCTAACCACTATGCTAAATGCCCACCGTCTCCATGAACTTCCCGAAGACCCCTGGTATACCTCTTGGCTCTTAGAGGAATACTTTGAATTGGAGGCAGCAGATGCAACAGAGAGAACAGGTAATTTGGGAACAAGAAGAGTTTTCTGTCTTAAGTCCCAGCCCTTGCTGTGGCGGCCTTGGGCAAGTTAAGACCTCCGGCTCTGTTTCTTCATCTGTAAAATGGGTCTGATTGTAAAACTCCCAGGGCTTTGATGGGACGATGTGAAGTGATTCAGAGAAAAAGTGCAACATGTGTGAGGATGTTCACTGCGCATGGACTGTGCTGAAAGCAACCTGAGCCCTGGCTGCGTGGGGGACACCTGGTGGCCAGGTCGAGATCCAGGGACCCCTGGGTTCCCACTGCTCCCCATCCTTGCCCCAGGGGCCAATGCTAGAAGCCGACAGACATGGTTCCTGGATTAACTGCCCCATTCAGTCAGGGTTTGAGGTCCCAGAATGGGTTCTGAGCAGCTTCCCTGGGCCCCACCTGGTCTTATTTTGGAATTGAAAGGCACATTTTTGAGATGCCGCATCTGTGACCCGCTGGGCTATTTGGAGCGTTGGTCTGCTGCTGTTCATGAGCCTGGGCTCCTGACCTGGCTTGGCCTGAGCTCTGAGCTCACCCTCAGACTCCAGCTCCCTGCCCTCCGCCCCGTGTCCCTCGCGGGCTCCTGGTGTCGGACTTCCACTGAGCAACTTTCAGATTCCTTGGCTATGACTCTGCATCCCATGGCTGCTGCTGCTGCTGCTGCTTCTTCTTCTTCTTCTTCTTCTTCTTCTTCTTCTTTTTGACAGGCAGAGTGGACAGTGAGAGAGAGAGACAGAGAGAAAGGTCTTCCTTTGCCGTTGGTTCACCCTCCAATGGCTGCCACAGCCGGCGCGCTATGGCCAGCGCACCGCGCCTATCCAAAGGCAGGAGCCAGGTGCTTCTCCTGGTCTCCCATGGGGTGCAGGGCCCAAGCACTTGGGCCATCCTCCACTGCACTCCCTGGCCACAGCAGAGAGCTGGCCTGGAAGAGGGGCAACCGGGACTAGAACCTGGTGTGCCGGCGCCGCAAGGCGGAGGATTAGCCTATTGAGCCAGGGCGCCGGCCCCCATGGCTCCTTCTAAACTGGAGCAGTGACCATGCAGCCTTCCAGGTGGTCCAAGCCTTTCTGGAACTTTCTGGCACTGACGCATTCCTCCTTCATGCTAAGCAGGAACAGCTGAACTCCATCTGCCTTCTTGTGCTGCAGTCATGCTGTACTTACCCGTGTATGTTCTACTTTCCCACTTCCTCCCAACTTACATATTACACATGCACTATACAATCATATGCAGTATACTACTATTTTCGTGTCACATTATACATAGCACATTAAACTATATGATATATAATTATTATCTGTACAGGTTTTCCTGTGAATCTGATGTTGGTATCAGGGATAGCCAGAAGCCTGCAGGGGAAAAAAATAGAAAAGAAAGAAAGAAAAAAAAAAGATAAAATAATGGGTTATGCTGTCCCCTAGTGGCAGAGCCTGGCAACACACATCTCTGCAAAGGTTTTTTCTATATTAGCAAAAACAAAAAACTAAGGAGAGACCACACAGATGAACATAGAATCTGGGTAACTCCCCGTATGTTATAGGTTGAAATGTACAGCAGACTTTCTGCTGTAACTAATATTCATAGATACCATGATACTTCTTTTTGGCTCTATGATTTTACTCTTTATAAAGGTAATACTTTCTGGAAATCAAAAAGGGATTTTAAAAAATGGATCCACATGGGGCCTGCACTGTGGCATAGCAGGTAAAGCCATCACCTGCAGTGCCAGCATCCTATATGGCTGCCGGTTTGAGTCCCGGCTGCTCCACTTCCGATCCAGCTTTCTGCTTATGTCCTGGGAAAGCAGTGGCCCAAGTCTTTGGGCCCCTTCTCCTGCATGGGAGACCCAGAAAAAGCTCTTGGCTCCTGGCTTTGGATTGTCACAACTCCGGCCTTTGCGGCTTTCTGGGGAGTGAACCAGCGGATGAAAGACCTCTCTCTCTCTCTCTCTCTCTCTCTGCCTCTGCTCTCTGTAACTCTGACTTTCAAATAAATAAATAAGTCTTTAAAAAAATGGATCCACAGCCCTGTGGATTATATTTATGTGAATAAAATAATGTTCCCTCTGCATCTCATTTCCTTATTTATTTTTTCTGAAATCCATGGAGTTGGGGTGTGACTTAGCCCCGGACATTCCTCCTACTGTATGCACGGTGTTCCATTGGCCCTGCTGCATGAGCAACCCTTGTGTGTTCGCCAAATGCATCTGTGAAGTCGGAGACTCTGAGTGGCTGGCTCCAGGGGGCTGGGGCACCTCTGCAGATGCCCTAACCCTAACCCTGACCCTAACCCTAACCCTGACCCTGACCCTGACCCTGACCCTGACCCTAACCCTGACCCTGACCCTGACCCTAACTCTGACCCTGACCCTGACCCTAATCCTAACCCTGACCCTGACCCTGACCCTAACCCTACCCCTAACCCTGACCCTAATCCTAACCCTAACCCTAACCCTGACCCTGACCCTAATACTAACCCTAACCCTGACCCTGACCCTAACCCTAACCCTGACCCTAATCCTAACCCTGACCCTAACCCTGACCCTGACCCTGACCCTGACCCTGACCCTAACCCTTACCCACCCCAGTGTGGGGTCTGGCCAGTGCTCAGCTTCCTTTGCTCCCTGCACCTGCATCTCTTGGAGCATCTCCACCTGCTGCCCACACAGTGGCCCAGGCCTGGGACCCTGCAGGAGGAGTAAGTGATCCTCCAGCTGCAGCCCGGTCACTGGACATGGGAAATGGAACACTGTTGCCACTGTCCAGAACCTTGGCCACCTTGACCCTATGTAACACAATACTGCAGAGCGTGCACGCGTATGTGTGTGTGTGTGCATGCGATGTGTGTATGTGGGGGGCAGACTTTCCTGAAAAGGGCAAGAAAGCAGCTATTTTAGGCTCATGGACCATCTAGTCTCTGGGACAGGGGCAGCACTCAGTTCTGACAGTCTGGTGCAGACACTGCGGAAAAGTATGGCTGTGACTGTGCTCCAGTACAATTTCATAAACAGCTGAATTTCAAAACTTGCACATACTGTGACATGCTCTTCTCACGATGCTTTTCAGTGACTTTGCAAAGGAGACATCAGCTTAGGTTGCTGAGGGTACAAGAACAGGAGATGGGCTGGAAGCAGCTGTTGGCCGTCATCTGCTGACCCCTGCCCTGAGTGCCTGTCCCACCACCCCTTTCTAACTGATCACAACTTTTCCTAACACCATGAACACCTGGACTCAGGACCTTATTCTATATGATTTTTTTAAAAAAACATTTACCTAATTTTTGAAAGGCAAAATTATACACACACATGCACACACACACACACACACACAGAGAGAGAGAGGGAGAGAGAGAGCGTCCATCTGCTGGTTCACTCTCCAAATGGCCACCATGGTCAGGGCTGGGCTAGGCTGAAATCAGGAGCCTGGAACTCCATCCAGGTCTCCTATGTGAGTGCAGGGGTCCAAACACTTGGGCCGTCTTCTGCTGCTTTCCCCGGCGCACTAGCAGGGAGCTGGATTGGGAGTGGAGCAGCTGGGACTCACGTATGATGCCGCATCGTATACAGCAGCGTAACCCGCTGTCCCACAATGCCAGTCTTCTCAGGACCCGGTTGTATGGTTTCCTGGATCAAACACCGTATTTAACTGGTTACATTTGTGGGTTTTTTGGGTCAATTCCAAGCAGATGCATATTTGTTTAGGTGCTTGGGACTGCTTAGCTGAGCATGGCCTTTTATTTTCTCAAGAGAATTTGTTGAGCTACTGACAATTCTCTTGGAAAAGTCATGTCACGGATGTTTTATAAAAATCCATGTTAGAACCTTTGGGGCCTCTGTCGCCTCCAAATCCTTTGGTTTCTGTGCTCACAGCTCTGTCCTTGTTCAGCTGCTGGTTTTGAGCCCCCACCGAAGTGCTAATCATCCCGCCGCCCTTGTGTGGCCGCCTCTATTTCCTTCTGAGCTGACGGCTGGGGCGGGGGGGGGGGGGGCCTGGATGGCAGTCAAGGTCAGGCCGCCCGCATTTGTATGAGGTGCCAGCACGCCATGGCTAGGGTGTCGGCTCCTTAATAGAGACTAATAGCCCGTTCTCCTCCCTGACCTCCAGCCGGCCGCGAGCAGCCCGCGGCAGTGCTTGCTCTGTGATCATTTCACTATCTTTGCTGTAGGCAGTTATAACTAATTCAAGGCCCACCGGCAATCACGCCTGGGAGTGTGCCCTCCTCCCGCGGGCCACTTAACCTGCCAAGTGTCCCCTGGCTGTGCTAGTCCCAGGACCAGCCTCTGCCTGGGCCCGGATGAGCTTGCTCCCAGGGCTCCTCTGGGTCCAGTGCGGAGAGGTGGAACTTCTATTTGGGAATGAGCTCAAAGCTTTCAATGCTCCTAGCAATGCCCTAAAGATGGATTTGATCTGGTTTAAGATCTTTAAAGCGCAAGGCAATTGTCTCTGGAGTGTTCTGGAGAGGCCCACGGAATCCTGGAATTTTGCTTAGAGATGGGTTTGCTTCCATTCAGCGGAAATCTAGGGATTCAACTTCACTTGAAACTCGTCCACTTCTGGGGCTTTATTGGATTTTAATAACTTGCTGTCTCTGGAGAACTTCTGGGACGAGGTCTGCTCCTGACCGGCAATGGTTTAAGATGTTTAAATATTTGCGTTAATTTGATAAAAATTTGAATATGAAGTACAACTCGATAGTGAGGTCGCATCAAGGAGACATTTCCTGAATATGATAGCCAGCGCTGTGACCACAGAAGAAAGTGTGCTTGTATTTAGGATTTAGGGGTGAAGGGTCATGATATTGGCACCTTATTTCCAATGGTTCAGCAAAAAAAAAAAAAAAAAAAAAAAAAAGAAAGAAAGAAAGAAATGTGTAGAATGCGTGTCCTAGTGTATACCTAATTGTGTTCACGTGTGCGAGTGCACACACACACACACACACACACACGGGAAGCCAAGGCAGCCATGGGGCCATGGCACAATATTAATGATGAATCCGGTGACTGAGGACGGTGAAGAGGGAATTGGGCGCGAGGCGTCCGGCAGCTCATTTGTAATGTTTTTTCGAGACTCTTCTGTTGAGCTGAAGCTCTTTTAGAATGAAATCCCAGCCATTGGGAAAGTGCACCAAGGGTCCTGGCGGCGCGTGAGACCTGTGTGCAGCCCCCGCCTCGCCCAGGGCCCCTCCGTGTGTTCTGGGATAGAATCGTCCACCCTGTCATGGCGAGTGCTCTGCTCTCTGGCCCCCGTCCCTCCCCAGCTTGCCCCATCTCACTCGGGACATTGTCTCCTGCGGCCCAGCGTCAGTAGGCGGCAGACACTGGGGCAGGGGCAGAAGCACGAGGAGGAGGCAGACGCCGTGCCCATGCCCATGCGCGAGGAGCTGCAGGCAACGAGGGAAGACAGAGACCAGACAGAGGGTCACAGAGGCTGGGGAAGAGTCTGACCCGCATCGAGGCTCCAGGAACCTTTCCTGGGAGAAGCAGCATTGGCTTGGCAAGGAGAAGGGGAGGGTGTGCTGTGGACGCATGGGCTGGTGCATGCGTGGGACTCAAGCCACGACCCAACTTGGCTGGAGAAGAGAGCCCAGGAGTCAAGGCAAATGAGGTGGGGAGCGGCAGGCAGGGTCCCACAGAACATTTTGAAAACCTACACGTAGGGGCCAGTGCTGTATCGCAGTGGGCTAGGGCCCTGGTCTGCAGCGCTGGCATCCCATATGGGCGCCTGTTTAAGTTCCGGCTGCTCCACTTTCCATACAGCTCTCTGCTATGGCCTGGGAAAGCAGTAGAGGATGGCTTAAGTCCTTGGGCCCCTGCACCCACATGGGAGACCTGAAAGAAGCTCCTGGCTCCTGGTTTCAGATCAGCTCAGCTCTGGCCTTTGCAGCCTTTTGGAGAGTGAACCAGGAGATGGGAGATTTCTTTTTCTGTCACTTTCTCTCCCTCTGTAATTCTTTAAAATAAATAAAATAAATCTTAAAAAAAAAAAGAAAGAAAACCTACGAGTATATATTTCTCTGCTCTGAGAGCCATGGAAATGAGGAGTAGGCAGTAATGTCATGATTGGATTTGCAGCTTTGCCAAAAAGTCCTCCAGCTGCAATGTGGAAAATGGATTGAAAAAGGCAGCAGTGGTGGGAGGGAGGCCAGGCAGGGGGCTGGCAAGGTGCAGTGAGCAGTGAGGCCGTCCTGGGCTGGATGGCAGCCGTGTGGACAGAGCGAGCTGGGCAGAAGGCAGAGATGTATCGGGGGTGGCCTGGCAGGCTGGGTGGTGACCTGGACTGGCTCATTCTGAAACTCTTTTGTTGGAAAATGTCTCTAGTTTGCCTTCTGACTTGTAGATCTGGTTGGGAAATACTGGCATCGACTAAAACTGACCTGACTATGCCTGAGACATAACCTTGCACGAGACAGTGCTTTTTCTCATTCAGTAAGATCATGCTAATGAGGACTTGGGACCTACCCATCCCACACACCTTGGAATCGCAAGCTGTGGGTGATGGAGATGAATGGAGGTGTGAAATAATCTATCGCACCTACGAGATGTTGCCTTAGATGATAGGTGTCTACTGGAAGCTAGGGGTTTCGATGGGGAAGAGGCCCTGTGTGATGCAATCATGAAACTGACAAATAAACACTGTTGGACTTTTCCACGCCACGGAGGATTTACAGTGACAGTGGTACGTGCTTCTCTTTGATTTACGGCATCCTGTTAGCCACGGAATTACTTAACAAAATCAGTTTGGCTTGATGGACGGTTTTTCCCTGGCCTAGAAAAAAATTTTGGCCTGAAGAAAAGATGACATTAATTTAGGAATAGTGGAGTTATCATTGAGTTATCAAAATAAATCTGAGGACGTAAATCAATTCTACTGCGTGGAGAATGCTAAATCAATATGTCCAGAAAGACTTTATTGATTCTGTGGCCATCACTCACGCCTTCTTCATTAGATCCCTCAGCCATATGTTTAATTGAAATGATAATGTAGATAACTTTGGGTAAATCCATGCATCTTGACTTTGAAATGGGGCTCTTCAAAGTCATGGGAATGATATCTGTGCAGGAGGGGTAAATGAGGAGACTGTCCATCTTCCTGTCTCCTGGAACTTGTACTGCAGGCAGATGCCAGCTCAATGGTTTTAAGTCATTTCTTTAAAATTCAATCTTTAAAAAAAACTGTAGATAGAAGCTCCTCACAACAGTAAAAAAATTACTCATAGTTAAAACCACCCTAAGTCACTGGAAACTAATGTACTGCACAGTTGTAGATATTTCTGGTTCACTTAAAAGACTAGGAACAATGGAGGATAAGAGTCTCCTGTCTAGCCCAGCCCGCCTTAGATCTTGTTTCAATGCATGGGTCTCCTTGCATAGTGGTCAGCAGAACTGTATCAGTTAGCTTCTGTGGCATCCTGAACAACCTCAACAGGCAGAGGGTGCATTTGATTAGCTCATGATTCTGCGGGTCAGTGAGGTGGTTCTTCTGTCCTGGCAGCTGAGCTGAGACTTATTATGGCTTCCCCTGGAAGTCTGGCAGCTGATGTGTTGACAGCTGGGATGATGGCCACCTGCCTGTCATTACTGGTGGGTAGTGCACCTGCCGGCATGCGTTCCCATTGGCAAGACTGGAAGTAATTATCAAGCACTTGTGTAAGCACTTATCGAGCCTTTGCTGTGTCATATTTGCTAATAGTCTTCTGGCCAGAACCAGTTACATGCCTCTGAGAGGCGAAGAGACAGACTCTAATACTTGATGAGAGGAGCTGAAAAAATATTGGGGTCACTTTTCCAATGTGTTACAGTCATATAAGCAAATGTGTATTTTCTACTTTTTAAAAATTTATTTATTTAAAGAGTTTATTTAAGTTACACAAGTTTCATATATTTCATATATACAGATTTAGGAACATAGCAGTACTTTCCCCTCTATCCTCTCTCCTACTCATGCTTTAACCCTTGCTCCCCCTTCTTCTCAGGTTCCTACTCTTCATTTATACAATGGTCTATTTTCCATATACTTAATGATTGTGTCGTTAACCCTGCTTTAAGTAAAAGAGTTCAACATAGTATGAAAGAAAAATAACACACACACACACACACACACACAAACACATTTCCTCAATGGAAAAGTCAAGGGCTATAAACAATTATTGATTCTCAAAATGTCTATTTCACTCCAATACATTACATTTCAGGTACTCTATTAGTTACCTTGGATCAGGAAAAACATGATATCTGTCTTTTGGGGACTGGCTTATTTCACTAAGTATCATGGTTTCCATCTTATTGCAAAAGACAGGATCTTCATTTTTACAGCTGAATAGTACTCCATAGTGTATACATACCATAAGTTCTTTAACCAGTCATCAGTTGATAGATATCTGGATTGATTCCATATCTTAGCTATTGTGAATTGTGCTGCAATGAACATGGGGTTACAGATAACTCTTTCATGTGCTGATTTCTTTTGGTTTGGTTAAACTCCAGGAGTGGGATGGCTGGGTCATATGGTAGGTCTATATTTAGATTTATGAGATACTGCCATACTGTCTTCCACAGTGGTTGCATAAGTTTGCATTCCCACTAAAAGTGGACCAGGGTGCCTTTCCCCCTACATTCTCATCAGCATTCATCATTTGTTGATTTCTGTATGACAGCCATTCTAACTGGAGTGAGGTGAAACCTTATTGTGCTTTTGATTTGCATTTCCCTGCTGGCTAGTGATCCTGAGCATTTTCTCAAGTATCTGTTGGCTATTTGAATTTCCTCTCTTGAAAAATGCCTGTTCAAGTCCTTTGCTCATTTCTTAACTGGATTGTTTGTTTTGTTGTTGTTGAATTTCTTAAGCCTTTTATATATTCTGGATGTTAACCCTTTATCAGCTGTAGTTTGCAAATAATTTCTCTCATTTAGTCAGTTGCCTCTTCACTTTGCTGAGTGTTTCTTTTGCAGTACAGAAGCTTTTTTTGGCTTTGATTGGCTGTGCTTCTGGGGTCTTTTCCAAGAAGTCTGCCCATGCCAGTGTTTTGCAGAGTTTTCCCAATGTTTCCTATGATCTGATTGTATTGGGTTGTAGATTTAGGTCTTTGATCCATTTTGAGTGGATTTTTGTGTAAAGTGAAAGGTAGGGGTCTTGTTTCATACTTCTGCATGTGGAGATCCAGTTTTCCCAGTGGCATTTGTTAAAGAGACTGTCCTTGCTCCAGGGATTGATTTTAGCTCCTTTGTCAAAGATGAATTAGTTGTAGATGCCTGGATTGATTTCTAGAGTTTCTATTTGTTCCATTGGTCTACAAATCTGTTTTTGTGCCAGTACCAGGCTGTTTTGACTATACTGCCCTGTAGTATGTCTTGAAAACAGGTATTGTGGGGGCTGGCACTGTGGCACGGCGGGTAAAGCCACTGCCCGCAGTGCTGGCATCCCATATGGGCGCCAGTTCGAGTCTCAGCTGCTCTGCTTTCAATCCAGCTCTTTGCTGTGGCCTAGAAAAGAAGTAGAAGATGGCCCAAGTCCTTGGATCCCTGCACCTGTGTGGGAGACCTGGAAGGAGCTCCTGGCTTCTGGCTTTGGATCAGCTCAGCTCTGGCTGAAGTGGTCATTTGGGGAGTGAATCAGTGGATGGAAGACCTCTCTCTCTTTCTCTGGCTCTAACTCTCTCTGTAACTTTTTAAAATAAATAAAATAAATATTAAAAAAAGAAAACAGATATTGTGATGCTTCCAGCTTTGTTCTTTTTGTATAAGATTGCTATTCAGGGTCTCTTGTGTTTCCATATGAATTTTAGCATCATTTTTTTCTAGATCTGCAAAGAATGTTATTGGTATTTTGATTGGGAATCACATTGAATCTGTAAATTGCCTTTGGTAGTATGGATATTTTGATGATGTTGATTCTTCCAATCCATGAACATGGAAGATTTTTCCATTTTTTAATATCTTCTATTTCTTTGATGTTTTATAATTTTCATAGTAGGGATCTTTGACATCCTTGGTTAAATTTATTTCAAGGTATTTGATTCTTTTTGGAGCTACTGTGAATGGGACTGATCTTAAAATTTCTTTTTCAGCTGTGACATAGTATATATAAAGGCTATTGTTTTTTCCGTGTTGATTTTATATCTTGCCACTTTACCAAACTCTTTTATGAGTTCCAATAGTCACGCAGTGGAGTCTATTGGATCCCTTATATATAGGATCATGTCATCTGCAAATAGGGATAGTTTGATTTCCTCCTTTCCGATTTGTGTCTCTTTGACTTATTTTTCTTACCTAATGGCTCTCACTAAAAATTCCAGGACTATATTAAGTAGCAGTGGTGAGAGTGGGCATCCTGTCTGGTTCTGTATCTTAAGGGAAATGCTTCCAGCTTTTGCCCATTCAATAGGATGCTGGCCATGGGTTTGTCATAAATTGCCTTGATTGTGTTGAGGAATGTTCCTTCTATACCCAATTTTCTTAAGGTTTTCATCATTAAAGGATGTTGTATTTTTTAATCTTTTCTCTGTATCTGTTGAGATAACTGTATGGCTTTTGTTCTTCAGTTTGTTAATGTGATGTATCAAATTTATTGATTTGTGAGTGTTGTACCATCCCTGCATACCAGGGATAAATTCATTTGGTCCAGGTAAATGATCTTTCTGATGTGTTGTTGGATTTGATTAGCAGTATTTTGTTGAGGATTTTTGTATCTATGTTCATCAGGGTCTATAGTTCTCTTCCTCTGTTGCATCTTTTTCTGGCTTATGAATTAAGGTGCTGCAGGCTTCATTGAAGGAGGTTGGGAGAGTTATTTCCGTTCTAATTGTTTTGAATAGCTTGAGTAGAATTGGAATCAGTTCTTCTTTAAATGCCTGGCAGAATTCAGCATTGAAGCCATCCAGTCTTGGGCTTTTCTTTGTTGGAAGGGTCTTTATTACCAATTCAATCTCTGTCTTGGTTATTGGTTTGTTTAGGTTTTCTATGTCTTCATTACTCAATTTTGGTAGATTGTATGTGTCTAAGAATCTCCATTTCTTCTAGGTTTCCCAATTTATTGGCATACAGCTCTTTGTAGTGATTTTCTGCTTTTTAAAGAATGTGAGTGTAGGGGCCAGCGCTGTGGCACAGTGGGTTAATGCCCTGGCCAGAAGTGCCAGCATCCCACATGGGCGCTGGTTCTAGTCCCGGCTGCTCCTCTTCCAATCCAGCTCTCTGCTATGGCCTGGGAAAGCAGTAGAAGATGGCCCAAGTGCTTGGGCCCCTGCACCCATGTGGGAGACCCGGAGGAAGCTCCTGGCTCCTGGCTTTGGATCGGCGCATCTCCGGCTGTTGTGGCCATCTGGGGAGTGAACCATAGGATGGAAGACTTCTCTCTCTCTGCCTCTCCTCTCTCTGTGTAACTCTGACTTTCAAATAAAGGAATAAATCTTTTTTTTTAAAAAAAGAATGTGAGTGTAGATGCTTCCTCTGGTTGCAAATTTATGTTAAAGCTAATATGATGGATATTTACTGTCTTAGTCCATTTTCCATTGCTCTATCAAAATAACTGAAGTTGGGCAATGTACAAAGATTTTAAAGAGTTTTATTTAACTCATGGTTTTGGAAGTTCAAGCATGTAACTGCAACATCTGCTTGGCTCTGGTGAGGGTGCTGTCAGTTGTGTTGCTTGGCAGTGGCCTCGTTGGGGGAGAACATGTGAGAGGGAGATCATGTCATAGACATGAAGCTGGAGAGTGGAGAGAGGCCATTCTTGCTCTTTTGTAACCACTTTCTCTGGAGAATTATGTCTATCCCTTCCAATGATCTAATTACCCGACTAGACTGCCCCCTTCTCCTCCTTCTATTTCTCCTTCTCCTTCTTCTTTTTTCTTTGATTTATTTATTATTTGAAAGGCAGAGTTACAGAGAGGCGGGGGGGGGGGGGGGGAGAGATCGTCCATCTTCTGGTTCACTCCCCAAATGGCAGCAATGGCTGGAGCTGTGCCAATCTGGAGCCAGGAGCTTCCTCCGGGTCTTCCAGTGGGTGCAAGGATCCAAGAACTTGGGCCATCTTCTACTGCTTTTCCAGCCATAGCAGAGAGCTGGATCAGAAGTGGAGCAGCTGGGACTCAAACCGGTGCCCGTATGAGATTCTGGCACTGCAGGCGGTGGCTTTAACCCACTACAGCACAGCATTAGCCCTAGGCTACACTTCTTAAACATCTCACCCTCTTATGGGCACCAGGTTCTAGTCCCAGTTGCTCCTCTTCCAGTCCAGCTCTCTGCTGTGGCCCGGGAAGGCAGTGGAGGATAGCCCAAGTGCTTGGGCCCTTGCACTCGCATGGGAGACCAGGAGGAGACACCTGGCTCCTGGCTTCGGATCAGTGTAGCTCTGGCTATTGTGGCCATTTGGGGGGTGAACCATCAGATGGAAGATCTTTCTCTCTGTCTTTCTCTCTCACTGACAGTAACTATACCTGTCAAATAAATAAATAAAAATCTTTAAAAAAGGAATTCCACCCTCTTTCAACATCACCATACCAAGTATCAAATCTCCAACATGTGAACCTCTGGGCTACATACTTCAATTGTTGCATATATTATGTGCTAATTGTTTTACATTTATAAAACATATTTTTAATTTGCAGACAACCCTCAAATGTCAGTAAAATTATTAGCCCTTGTTATTGGGAAGTACACTGAGGCTGACAGATGTTTAAGTAACCTGCTCAAAGGCACACAGCTGATAAGTAGGGGTGCAGAGGTTGTTTTTTTTTTTTTAAGGTTTATTTTGTTTACTTGAAAGACAGAGTTAGAGAGAGAAAGAGAGAGAGAGAGAGAGAGAGAGAGAGAGAGAAAATCTTCCATCCGCTGGTTCATTTCCCAAATGGCTGAAACTGCTGGAGCTGAGCTAATCTGAAGCCAGGAGCCAGGAGATTCTTCCTGGCCTCCCATGTGGGTACAGGGGCCCAAGCACTTGGCCCATCTTCTGCTGCTTTCCCAGGCGCGTTAGCAGGGAGCTGGATGGGAAGTGAAGCAGCTGGGACTCAAACCAGTGCCCGGATGAGATGCTGGTGCTGCATGTCAAGGCTTTAACCTGCTGTGCCACAGTGCTGGCCAGGAGCAGATGTTTTTAACCCTGTGCCTCTCTCTGACTCTATTTACTCTGAGTAGACTTTTCAAGGGGACTGCCTCTTCCTCTCCCTAGTTGTTTAAGCAGTACTCCCACGACTTCCTCACTCCAGGGCCACACGAGCCGATGGGCGAGTCACACCATCTTCCACATGCACCAGACAAGAAGCCTTCTGAGTTTTGGACTTTTTTGCTGTCTGCATTTCTCCCATGTCATGGAGGCAAAGCGGTAGTAGCAAGATTCTGTCGACCCCTAAATTAAGGCTCTGGGTCCCCTCCCATATGACTGCTGCTGCTGCTCCTCAGGAAGGCAGAGGATTGCGGTGAGAGCTAGCTAAACACTTACATGTGATCCGGGAATCCTTATTTTCTTGCCTGTTATTCCTAGATCAAGTATTCCCCATGTTGTTGTCGTGAAAATTTTCGTGTGTCTTCCAACCTCCCCTTGGCCAGCTATTGATTGAATATTGGTATCAAAAACCTGCAAAAATCCACAAAGCAGTATCTGAGAATCTATTGGCTGAATGGAATTTATAGTAAAAAGAATACTGTATATTTTGTTATTATTTGTAAATTGAGTGATGCAATCCTTTATACTGGTAAAATTGATATTAAGCTTCTGTGTGTATTGTATCTATACATGCATATTTTTTTCCTCAGAGAGAAATTATGAAGCACTTTTTAAAAAAGATTTATTTATTTATTTGAAAGGCAAAGTTACACAGAGAGAGAAGGAGAGAGAGAGAGAGGTCTTCTATCTGCTGGTTCACTCCCCAACCTACCACAGCAGCTGGAGCTGTGCTGATCCAAGGCAGGATCCAGGAGCTTCTTTTGGGTCTCCCATGTGGATGCGGGGCCCAAGCCCTTGGGCCACCCTCCACTGCTTTCCCAGCGCATTACAGAGAGCTGGATGGGAAGTGGAGCAGCTGAAACTCGAACCGGTGCCCATATGGGATGCCAGCACTTCAGGCAGCAGCTTTACCCGCTACACCACAGCACTGGCCCCAGTTATGAGCGTTTATCTGGGCACCACTGGCATATTCCCACCCCTCTCTTACTGGCCACGTACAAGGGTATTTCAGAAGGTTTGTGGAGGCACTGAGTGTTTGGCCTAGCAGCTTGGATGCCTGTGTCCCACATCACAGAGCCGAAGTTTGGGTCCTGCTCTTGTTCCCGACTCTAGTTTCCTCTAAGGAAGGCAGTGGTGATGGTTCAGGTAGTTGCATTCCTTTCAGCTACGTGGAAGACTTGAATTGCATTTCCCAGTTCTTGGCTCTGATGTTTTTCCAGCCCTGGCCGTTGTGGGCATTCAGGAGAGTGAATCTGCAGATGAGGGCTCTGTCTGTCTATCTCTCTGCTTCTCAAAAGATAATAAAAAAAAAAATCTTGTGGGGCCTGGCATTGTGTTGCAGTGAGTTAAGCAATTCTGGCATCCCATAAAGGCCCTCGCTCAAGTCCCGGCTGCTCTGCTTCCCATTCAGCTCCCTGTTAATGTGCCTGGGAAAGCAGCAAAGATGGCCCAAGTACTTGGTCCCCCCACCCACATAGGAGACCTGGATGGAGTTTCTGGTTCTTGGCTTCGGCCTGGCCCAACCCCAGTTGTTGTGGCCATTTGGGAAGTGAACCAGTGATTGGAAGATCTCTTTCTTTCTCTGTAACTGCCTTGCAAGTCAATAAATACTTAAAAAAAAGTTTGTGGAAAGATGGAATTAAGATAGTTTACTTTGTTGTAAAACTTTTTTGAATCTCTGTGTATGAGAAGTCTTCATGGAAAGTGTGCATTATGAAAAAATTAGGAATGGGATTCAAAAATTTTTTCACCAAAATGAACTTATCTGTTATTCAATTTTCCATGATTTTTTTTCCTTTTCAATTATGGGAGAGAGAGAGAGAGAGAGAAAGAAAGAGAGAGAGAATCTCTCATCCTCTGGTTCACCCTCAGATGCCAAGGCTGGGAGCCAGGAACTGAATCCATGTCTCCCACATAGGAGATGCTACAGCGGAAGTAAACAGACCCAACCCAATTATTTTATTCTGTGGCTGTGATCCATATGGTAGCATGGAAGGTGTGTTCTGGAAGATTCTTCATAGGGCAAGGTACAAATTAAGACAAACGCTTGGGGTGACTCATTGATAATAGGCCGTGCCTGTTAATAACGACTGGGTGAGGTCTCTGTAGTTCACAGGGCATTGGGATTTGGCTATGATTCAGTTGATATGACTGCTTTTTAGAACTACACAGAATCTCCCACACCCACATGTGGGCACTTGGGACTATGATAACTGCCGTTCTCCAAATGATCCAACTAACCAGATTGTTATCACATCTTAGCTCCTCTTTATGCTGTGTGAGCTTGGGTTGTCCACCATGGCATCCTTGGCATGCTTTGGAGTGAAAAAAAAATTCAATTTCAAAAGCAAACATAGTTAGAGAGCAAAGACAGTTCAGAGGACGGCTTACGGGGACGCTGAAGCCCAGCTAATTAGGGCCGACAAAGGCAGCTGAAGGTTGCACAACTGGAGCAGAATTGTGCACACCCAAGGATGACCAAATACATTTTTTTGCCAAGATTTGCTTTTCTCTCTTGAGTTATTGATTCCCTTTGCGAGCGAGAGAATATTGACGTGTGCAGAAGGCCGTGACGAGGTGAAATCGTTTTCGATGGAGTATCTTTGGCAGGTCTTCGTGTCCAGATTTAACTGCGAAGCACCGCCGGCTCTGAAATGGTTTCTGTAACCAGTTTCATCACAGACCTAATCACCCAGAACATCATTCCCTGTAATTTGACTGCAAAGCAAAACCTTCGATTCTTGCAAAGGATTTAGCAGCAGCCGGCTTATGCTTATTAAGGATGCTCTCACACCATCTCCTCCCCTTTCTTTTGACTGCAACCACGACTAAATAAAGCCAGAGGCCTGGCTCAAGGATGTGGGTGGGGAGGGCCCAGGCGAAGCCCCAGAACAGATTCCTGGGGAAAATGGTTCAATTAAAATAAAAAAAAAATACTACACAAGGCTTACCAAATACTGTCTTACCAAAATGTTCGTCTCAAAGCAGTGAGGACTTGAAAAACGAGTCTTTTTTTCGGAGGACATACAGGACACACCCTCCAGAGTACGGTTAGAAAGCACCCAGGACCAGTCTGACGGGGACCTCTTGTTTCCTGTGTGACCTTGGATGAGTCTCGTGACCTCTCTGAGCCTGGATCCCTGGTTTGAAGCTGTGCTTGCCTTTGCCGCCTCCTGCCTTTTCCCTTCATGCCTAAACTTTCCATTTTATAGACTAAGATGCTTTGAAGCATTTGCTCTCACATTTGGTTGTCTTAATTTTTATGCTTTGGATTTTTGGCATGTATTATGGTTTTTTAGAAAGGTCAGATGTTTTTGGAAGGTATAAACCAACTATGCAAGGAAAACACCATCCTTTAGGTAAGGAGACATTAACACAAACAAGCCTGCATTTCAGCCATATACATTGTAGCATTGAATTTAGAAAGGAAAGCAGGTGCAAAACTAGGTGGATCAAATGCCTGCTTTCTCCCTTGGGTAGCGTTGCCTTCCTCCAGGATACTGGCTTTGGCCGATGCCCGCATTGACCCGTGGTACAGTATTGTCCACATGGCTGCTCTCTCCGTACCTTTGAGCTGTCTCCTGGGGTGGCCCTCACCTCTTACTCACCTGCTCACCCTCTGGGGAGCCAACAGTTTCCTTTCATTCTTCTGATGCACAGAGCAAAGCCTGGGTGGGCGAGCAGGACTGCACTCAGTGTTTGGAGATATTAGAGGATGATTATGGTGCAGGACAGGGGACAAGTTCAACTCAAACACCTTTGTTAGAAATTGATCAGAGGGCCGGCGCCATGGCTCACTAGGCTAATCCTCCGCCTGTGGCGCTGGCACCCCGAGTTCTAGTCCTAGTCGGGCCACCGGATTCTGTCCTGGTTGCTCCTCTTCCAGGCCAGCTCTCTGCTGTGGCCCAGGAGTGCAGTGGAGGATGGCCCAGGTACTTGGGCCCTGCACCCACATGGGAGACCAGGAGGAAGCACCTGGCTCCTGGCTTCGGATCAGCACACTGCGCCGGCCACAGAGCGCCAGCAGTAGTGCGCCGGCCGTAGCGGCCATTTGGGGGTGAACCAATGGAAAAAGGAAAACCTTTCACTCTATCTCTCTCTCTCACCACTGTCCACTCTGCCTGTCAAAAAAAAAAAAAAATAAAATAAAATAAGAAATCGATCAGGGGCCGGCACTGTGGCTTAATGGGTAAAACTGCTGCCAGCAGTGCTGGCATCTCATATGGGCGCTGATTCTAGTCCCGGCTGCTCTACTTCCAATCCAGCTCTCTGATATGGCCTAGGAAAGCAGTGGAAGATGGCCTAAGTGCTTGGGTCCCTGTACTCACGTGGAAGACCTGGAAAAATCTCCTGGCTCCTGGCTTCGGACCGTGCAGCTCCGGCTGTTGTGGCCATCTGGGGAGTGAACCATAGGATGGAAGACCTCCCCCCACCCCCCTCTCTGTAACTCTGTCTTTCAAATAAATAAAAAAAAATTGATCAGCAAGGGTGTTGTTGTGGTGCAGCAGGTTAAACCTCTGCTTAGGATGCCTACATTCCATATCTGAGATTTATTTATTTGGGAGATAGAGTTACAGACAGTGAGAGGGAGAGAAAGAGAGATCTTCCTTCCATTGGTTTATTCCCCAGATGGCCACAATGGCTGGAGCTGCGCTGATCCGAAGCCAGGAGCCTCTTCTGGGTCTCCCACATGGGTGCAGGGGCCCAAGCACTTGGGCCATCTTCTACTGCTATCCCAGGCCATAGCAGAGAGCCGGATCGGAAGAGGAGCAGCCAGGACTAGAACTGGTGCCCATATGGGATGTTGGCGCCGCAGGCAGAGGATTAACCTACTGCGCCACAGGTGCTGACCCCCACTTTGCTTCTGATTCAGCCTCCTGCTAATGCATCTGGGAAGGCAGTAGAGGGTGGCCCATGTGGGAGATCAGGCTGCAGTTCCTGGCACCTGGCTTCTTCCGCCTGGCCCAACCCTGGGTGGTGCAGTCACTGGGGGAGTGAACCAGGCAATGGAAGATCTCTTCCTCTGGCTGCCTCTCTCTTTGTCACTTTGCCCTTCGAATAAATAAATAAATAAATGTGAGGAATTTCTCAGCAAACCCTCGCTGCTGTAGGTTTGTAGTCAAGGGAGGAGGAGGGGCCTAAGCGGGACTTGGGGCAGTTGCTCCTTTCCTTCTCTGCCTTCTTCCTCAAGTGGGGACCGTGGAGCGGAGAAGGGGAGGGCATTTCGGAGCATGCACAGAGAAGCAGGCAGTTGCAGAAAGCATGTTGCTTTGTTCATGGTTTGCCTGGAGCCGCCTCTGTTTGTAATAATCTCGCAGCCAGATGAAGGTCTTTCAGGATTTCTTCGGCTTCCAACATCTGGTTAAGCCAACTGTGCTGCAACATGCAGTCAGCTTCACGAGGTTGGCCTGAGCCCCGCATTTTTCTCTGTGAATTCTCTTGCAGGCCTGCCTTGGACAAGCTCTTCGGGGGTGTTAACCACGGAGTGGTGATGCGGAGATTTAACAACCTTCAGGCCCCTTGATTTTCTCGGTGGGAGAAGGAGACTCGTCTCCTGTCACTCATCTGATCCAGCTCATCTTCAGATCATGTTGAAACTCCTTGTAAACACATCCCCCAGATCTTAATGAAAAGGCAGATTAACCTGATTATCGAAGCGCATCCACTCAATGCTCTTAGTTAAACGCTGGCCACCCCGAACCCTGGAGCAGAGCTTTGTGGGGTTACCTGGCTGTTGTTAGAACGTCTTCATTTGAGAAGCTTGCCATGAGCACGTTGATCCTCTGTCAAGTATAAGTATGAGAATGCTTGTTAGTCACGATTAGACGATGTGGATGGTTAACAAGATTTCCTCATGCCCTGGGATTCATTTTCATTAAAGTCTAAATTGATTTTTAAAGCAAATTCTACAAGAGCACCTGATTGACAGCATCTTTATGGGTTTTCATGATGAATGCTTGTTGCAAGTAAACCGTTTCAAAGGTTCGGCTTTACTGTACATTTGGGTTCATGCGGCACACATTGCTTATACAGTTTCTAATCCCGCAGCCTCCTCTTCTGCTTTACCCATACTTGGGGCCTGTCAATCAAACAGGCTAGGTGTTCTCACAAGGTGTCGTTCTCTTTCCAGAGGAGCTGGTGTAAGGAATGGTTTTCTATCTTCCCTCCTGTTGGAGCTGAGGTGGAGATATCCTAGGTTGTCAGCAATGCCCTGGACTCTGGTCAGACTGGTCCATGCTGACTTGACATTGAGTTTCTTGCTCTGCCATCATCCTCTCTCCCTCCCACAACTCAGTGCTAGGTTCACAGTAAGCTCTGCATGGATGTTTGAAGGAAGAACAACTGAGGAGCAAACGGTGCCAGGTTTTAAATCTACCGCTGTCAAGATGTCAAGATAGGTTTAAACATGCAAGGAAAAAATGCCTATGGAAGAGGAGATGGGGAGAGCTGGTCAGGCTGTGATGCAAATGTGGCACCCAGTGATGGACGGAGGTGGGGAGAATTTGGTTGGTAATGTCCTAGACTGCCATGCCAGCAAGGGAGTCTGGGAGCCAAGATCGGCCACCATCCTTGGAGCAGATCTGCCTGAACTTCCATGCTGTCTCCCTCATTGACTTGGTGCAAAGGTGGAGCTAGATTTCAGAGGGCAGCATCTGGGGCTCTTGGTGGAGGATGCAACCTGGAGTTGCAGGTTTGTGAAGGGTTTTCCATGGCAGCCACAGAGCCAGTGCTAGCGCTAAGCCAAGTACAGCTGCAAGAAGGAACAGAGAAGAAAGGAGTATGACTGTACTGCAAATAAGTAGCAAGCAATGCAGGAAGCACCCACTCCGCACTAGTGAAGAAATATGAATGAGCATTTATGCTGACTGTGCCTATGAGCTTCATTCAAGCAAGGCTTCTCTGATAGTATCAGCTAGAGGGTGCGTTGTCTTCCCCTCTCTCTCTTTCTTGATTTTATTTATTTGAGAGGCAGAGTTACAGGCAAGGAGAGGGAAAGACAGAGAGAGAGGTCTTCCATCTGTTGGTCTATTCCCTAAATGGCTGCAACAGCCAGAGCTGAGCTGATCTGAAGCCAGGAGCCAGGAGCTTCTTCCGGGTCTCCCATGCAGATGCAGAGGCCCAAGCACTTGGGCCGTCTTCCACTGCTTTTCCAGGCCACAGAGAGTTGGACTGGAAGAGGAGCTGCCGGAACACGAACCGACACCCATATAGGATGCTGGCACCTCAGGCAGAGGCTTAGCCTACTAAGCCACAGCGCAGGCCCCCAGCCTTTCCAGGGACTGGAGGTGTCAATAACCACAGCTAAACAGAGTTGACCTTGAACCACACTATCACACCAAGTAGTTTAGTTGGTGCCAGGGGAAAAAAGGGAGGAGGGAATTGTCAGGGTCCTGTTCAGTCCTGGCTGGGGCTACCCAGGAAGCATTTCCCAGGCAGGAAGTCCTAGGTTGGCGGGACAGGACAGGCCTGATGGGGTCACTGGGAATTACAGCTGAAGAAGGGAGGCAGTAGCTCAGTTTCACTCATCATCTGGCCCAGAAGACGATAGCGTCTTCCCAACTCAGCTCTCTGCATTCTCCTTCCCCGGGCAATGCATCCTCCTGCTAGAGTTATTTTTCTTACACATCAATCTGGCCATTTTGCTTTCTCTGCTGAGACTTCTTCAGGGCTCCCCATGACCTTCAGGGTGACATTTGAACTTGGAGCACGTTGTTCAAGGCCTCTGTCAATCTCACTCTAGCCAATACCTTTTTTTTTAATTTAATAAATGTGAATTTACAAAGTGCAACTTTTGCATTGTTGTGGCTTTCCCCCCCAACATCCCTCCCTCCCGCAACCCTCCCATCTCCCACTCCCTCTCCCATTCCACTCTTCATCGAGTTTCATTTTCAGTTATCTTTATATACAGAAGATCAACTTAGTATACTAAGCAAAGATTTCAACAGACTGCACCCACACAACCAAACAAGGTATAGAGTACTGTTCGACTAGTAGTGCTATCTTTAACTCTCGTAGTAAAACACATTAAGGACAGAGCTCCTACGCGGGGAGCAGGTGCCCAGTGACTCCCGTTGTTGATTTAACAATTGACGCTCTTATTTATGATGTCAGCAATCACCCGAGGCTCTTGCCATGAGCTGTCGAGGCTATGGAAGTCCCTTGAGTTCACCAACTCTGAACTTGTTTAGTCAAGGCCATATCACAGTGGAGGTTCCTTCCTCGCTTCAGAGAAAGGTGCCTCCTTCTTTGATGGCCCGTTCTTTCTGCTGGGGTCTTGTTCACCGAGATCTTTCATTTAGGTTGTTTTTGCCACAGTGTCTTTAGCCAATACCCTTGACTCCCACTGGCAGAGCTCCCAGTTCCAACTCTTGCCTCTGGAGGTTTGTAGTCCTGCAGGAGGGCTGGTGACTGCTGGCCTCACCCACTGACCCCAGGCTCTGCTGCCTGAAGACTGCTCTAGGGACACACACAGATATTCCCTTAGAGCACAGCTGAGACCAGGCTGCCATCCAATTCCCATATCACCGCTGGCTTGTTGGGGCAGGGGTGGAGGCAGGGAGGGGTGGAAAGAGGGCTGCACAGAGAGTGCTATTGACTATGGCAGCCAGCTGTGGCTGCAGCTGGAGCAGCTCTGTCCAGTGTCTCTCTTCAGAGCCTGCTTCTCCTCGGGTAGAAGCACCTGAGAATTTCCACCTTACTGGGAGTGCAGCCCAGGAGAGCTTTGTCTGGGAAGACGACACCTCCGCCTCTGAGCGCAAGCCTGCCTACCAAGTTTCAAAGGCTTGTTCTATGATGATTGGCTAAGTGAAGGACCTCTCTTCTAAACAGAACTCCCACATTACCACCCTCAGGACTCATAAGCGGTCAATTGTCCAACAAGCTCCTACATAGACATGTAGGAGATCTAAAGCATCATGATCTGCTGTTCTGTCCCTTGAGGTGCATGCTCTTCAGCCTGAGCCCATTTAAATGCTGGTTTCTGGGAGCAGGTGTATGACCCAGTGGTTAAGTTGCTGCTTGGGATGCCTGTAGCCTGTGGCAAGGTGCCTGGTTCAAGTCTTGGCTCCTTTGCTTCCCATCCAGATTCCTGCTAATGGGCACCTGCTTAAGCATTTGGATCCCTGCCACCCACGTGGGAGATCCAGATGGAGTTCCCGGCTCTTTGTTTCAGTCTGGTCCAGCCCTGGCTGTTGTGGGCATTTGTGGAGTGGACCAGTGGATGGATGAGCTCTCTGCGTCTGTCTCTGTATTTCTCTTTCTCTGTCTCTCTGCCTTTCAAATAAAATGGAAATAAACAAAAATTTTAAAAAATGAAAAATCAAATTTCTCAAAAAAAAAAAAAAAGCTGATGGCTGGGTTTTGCTCCTAACAATTCTGATGTAGTAGATCAGAGGGGCTCTATTGGAGACTCCTCATGCAATTTAAACCTCCAAAGTGGTTTCTCTAAGATTCTTCATGAATCTGGCTCTGTGCTTGTACAAGAGAGCTTCAAAAAGTTCCTGGAAAATGGAATTAAGAATTTAGTTAGGTGAAAGAAAGTTGTAAAATCATGCATAGCATTTTTATAATGTGCATTTCTATGACTTTTTGAAGACCCCTTGTATGGATGGATTTCAAATAATTTTGCACCCAAATAAACTTGTCTTTTAATTCCATTTTCCATGAAAGTTTTTGAAGTTCCTTGGTATGCAGAAGGCTGGGCTGGGCTTAACTGTGCATCAGGCTGTGCTTCCAGGGAGAAATGTAGATGCCAAGGTCAGGTGTGAAAGCTGATTGCAAATAGGGAAGTGAGATTGGGGGTTTACACCCACATTCAAGGGGCTGCAGGAAGATCTTATGAAGTGTTTACAGCTATGGCTGGGGTGCCATGTGTCCCAGTTGGGATCTAAATCTCACATCGCACAGCCTCTCACAGAAGTTTTCAGTTGGGAGAAAAGGGAGATGGATCAACTTAGGAAGTAAAAAATCACACGTAGGTTTTAGGATTTTGCACCAAATTTGATAGTCTCTGCACTGAAAAGAACCCCTCTCCTTGGATTATATGGAATTTATTTAGTGCAAACACACATTCTATAAATACTGGTGTATTTGTACTTTCAAATGCCCTTCATGAAAGATCCATGTTTTATCAGGAACAGCAGCAACCAACTTTGTAATTTCTTTAATGCAATTAATTAATTAGTAAATTGCTTCCACTTTGAAATGAGACATGCCTTCATAGTCAGTCTAAATATAAACTACTCAAATAAAAATGTACTGTTTTCACATTGGCATTTTACAGAAAAATTTTATTAAAGAGCCAATTGCTTTATGTAGAACATTTACTTAATTGTGTTTGCTCTTGTCTGAATTGTTTGACGTGGGAAGGAAAGGAATTAGGTCTAGTTTGAGAGGAAGAATAATGGGGAGGTTTTCTACAGTAATTTTCCAGGAGTGCATGAAGAGAACTCATCAATTTTACCCCACATCTGCTATGTAGAGAATTTAAAAGCTTGGAAATAAATGTATACAATAAACGTGGCAGCATGCTCTACCAGAAATTAAATCTGTATTTTCTCTCTGTTCTATGAGAGCAGGTCAGAAGGATACTTTGGTTTTCTTAGGGAGAGTAAATCTGTGTCAGAGGAAGCACCTATTCCCTTCCCCCGAGAAGAGATTTGGAGCTCTGGTGGATAAGAGGGTGGTGAGTTGTTTCTTTTTCCAGAACAGAGGGTGTGAGCTGTGTTTTGGGACCAGAGTCTGGAATGAAAGGCTAATAGCATTCAGAGCAAAGGCTGGGGCAGGAAGAAAGTGCCTGTGGCTCTGGGTCCACAAGGCAGTGACAGCTGAACCCGCAAGGATGCTATGTGCTGGGGCTGTCTGGCAGATCAGCACGGGAGAGAGTGATGAGAGCAGGGGGACACTGCTGGGAGGCCAGACACCTGCCAGTACCCGGGCAAAGACGGGGGGCAGAGGAGTCCAGTTGGCACCATGTTCTTGACTTGTCCCTCCTACCTGTGTGGGCCCTGGTGGAGGAGGGTCCTGCAGGGCCGTAGCTTGGAGAGAGGCTGAAGCAGGAACAATCCCCCTAGGGACAAGCGGGAAAGTCAGAACAGCTGGGCATCCCTGTCACACAAAGCTGAGTGGTGAGGCGGAGTTAGTTGCTGTGTAAGGATGGAGAGGAGTTTCCTTAGGGGATTTTGAAATAGGAGTTTCGTCCAGTGGGAGTGGGTTGGATTTTGTGTGGTCTTGCCTGATGGGCAATGGCAGAGAGGGTATGTGGGAGGAAGGTCAGCCAAGGACAGTAAAACAGACTGACTTCTCACATCAGGATTATCTTTACTCATCTGCCGGAACTGAAATCCAATGGGTCCCATCATTGTTCCTTCTTCTCTTGGTTGCTAGAACTCCCCCAGGGCACGTTAAAAAAATCCCACAGAAATCAGCTACATGATCCTCTATGCTTGGTTTCATAAAAATTAATTACGGAAAAATTGTATGCTGTGACTTTCTCTTTCTAGCGCACTGAGAGAGGAATCTTTGTAGCACTTTCTTGTGAATGGAACTCAATAGTTCTCCTTTGTGTTGTAAAATGGTATTATAGTCATGCTCATAGTGGCATCGCATGTAATTACAAGCCTGTTGAGTTCTGCATTGAAGCCCAGTTTCGGGAGAGGTGGAGCTCAGGTTTTTTTAATCACAGAGGATTAAACTTGACATTCAAGTTTTTGTACAAAGCTGGTGCTGGCTGGTTAATGCACATTCTGACCATGAGTGTGAAGAAAAATCAATTCCGTTCAGGGTACTCAGCCAACAGGCGTGGTACTAACGGACCAGTTTTGTGGAAAGGGAGAATCTGTCCTGATGCAGGGTCCATGCCTGGTTGGTCAGTGTCCATATCTTGCCGACTGTCAAAATACATTGAATATTCCTTCTGAGTTACAGTTCTACTTTTTTTGATTGTCAGACTCTAACCTAAGATGCTCATATATTGTCCACCCATGACATAAGCACCAACTGACATGTGTAAAATTTATGGGCAACTGATGAAGTGCAATGGATTTACAAGGAGCTAGCCTTAGGCTTCATCAGATGAAGCACCGGAGTACTGTTGAAATGACTGTTTTGTTTATAGTCCATCAAACTTCCAGTGGGTTGACTGCCAAGTCAGTGTTAATCACACCTCAGGCCATAGGTCAGCAACGTCCCTCACTTGTGACCCTTTCTCCCTAGAGCCCAGTCTAGTCCCACGGTCATCTGGTCCAAACATGCTCCTGCCTCCGTGATTTTGTTTAGTAGGTCAGCTTTTGTGGTACTGGGGCCTGCATTTTCATGTAAGATCACAAAAATTGATCTCTTGGTCCCCTTGGAGTCCTTTGTTCTGAATGTATGTTCTACACTGAATTTCTGAGGTATACCGTTCTGTCAAAAAGGGTTGAAAATGGAAAGGAGGATGGGGACAGGTAAAAAGGTTTGGGATTTATGTAACAGTGGGGAAGTTGGAGACTGCATTTCTGTCATCCAGTTTTCCTGGGCTATGATAGATTTTGTTTAAGCCCAAGCAGTCATATGTAGTGGGCTTGTCCTGACCTCCTATTTCAAACGTACAATTATGACTTTTAGTAATAAAAACAAGTAAGATAATGGTTGTCATGCAGTGGTTCTTGGGGATCATACAATGATACCTGAAAGTATGGTACTTGTGTATACTGAGTGCTTTGAACTTAAAAAGATTCCTTGGCCTCTCTGCCCTCTGCTGCCCCCCTCTCTTGCCCCTTTTTCCTTCCTGAAGTCCAGGAAGGGGGTTCTCCCTGTTTCCCTATAGACTACATCTCCAGTAGGAAGGCAACTGTCATGCATGCCCTTCCCTGGTGTCTTGTGAAGTAGAGAAGATGAACTCACAGGAGAAAGAGTCTGAAGTTCTGAAACCTCACCCAGGGAGACTTTGTCACAAGCAGTTGCCTGTTCTGAGAGATTTTATTTATGTACTGAGACAGCCTTTATTTGCTCTCTTTTCTCAACCTCCCATAGCCTGTCTCCACCTCTTCCCAGAATCCAAAGTTTATTCTTTCCTGCAGCTCAGAATGCTATTTAAACTTCAACCATCTGGCCCTTCTTTGAATCTTGTATTTTGTGTGGCTTTCATGCTCTTGAATGTAGTACATTTGTTTATTCTTTTCCTGTTAATCTTTTTATTGTCAGTTCATTTTGGCAAACTCAATGATCAGGTCTTCAGAGGGGGCGTTCCCTTCAACTGTACATGGTGTAGCAGAGCCATGTGCCAAACTGAGGACTAGATGGTTTCACAGGCATGATCTCATTTAGGTTTTAGGACGACCTTGAAAGCGGACATTATTTTCCACCTTTTATAGATAAATAACCCGAGGCTCTGAGACTCTTAGTAACTTGCTTACAATCACAGACTTGATTTAGCTCAAGTCTGTCCAACACAGAAGCCTTTGGTCCATTCTTGCTGCCATGTGACCTCCCAAGGAAACCTAATGGCCTCATCTATATCATCCACTGCATCAGGTCTGAGCAAATGGTTTTCATGAGCTCTAACTTTGTATGCAAAGTTCGTACTTCCTTTAAAATTCTCCTGCTCACTCCTCCAGTCAAGGTTATCTGGGGCACAGAAAGTTCTTTAAATATTCCAACCACCTGTCACCCAAGGAATGTTATAAACCTTGACAGCCCCTGAAGTGTTCCTCCCCTTGCATGCAAATGGCTCTATCTGGTTGATAATTAGAAGTGAAATAATTTTAAATTGCTATCACATGGCTTAGCTTTCAAAGCAGTTCCGGTTACATATAAATGCACATAAACAGATAATCAGAGGCTAGAACCACAGAGAGCATAGTTCCTGCCTCCTAATTGGCGTGAACTGGGGACATCTGCTCTGCATGGAGCCTGGGTCAGGCTGCCTCTCTCATCTGTGACCTACTGCGGTTGGGAGGGACCCACCCGGGATTACAGTAAGACTTCACAGGAGTATTGGAAACTGTGATGGAGTCAACCAGAACAAAACATGTAATTGGTTTGAATCCTTACTTAACTATCAGAAATTATTTTGGGCTTGATAGATGATTTTATAAACTATTTTCCTCTCAAAAGTAGAATTTCATGTCTTGGTTGCAAGTCCAAACAATTTCACTTGAAAGACTTATACAGAGACCAGCCTGGTATGAGTCTAATGGCTTTTCCCACTAAGATGGATTATGCAGACTAGAGGATATGGCACACCACAGCTATCCAGTTAATTTCATCCCAACCCTCCCTACCATGTCCTCAATGCAGCCAGCCATGGCTTTTATTATTATTCTCTTTAAATTCCAAAACTAGATGGAGGCTGTGGTGGTGGAAACATTGTGCTAGGTATGGGGCTTGGGTTTGAGGTTTCCCTTGAAACTGCCACTGGCTCTCCAGAAGCCCAGTTGTTCCAGCTGTCCTGAGACACACAACTTCAGAAGTCCTTGAATTCCTAAGAAGGCTGTGTAGAGATGAGGGTGCCTCTAAATGGGGTTTGGGTTGTGGTTGTGAGAGAGAAAGAAGGGGAATTTCTCTAGAACTTTGATGGAGGGTTCTAGCATCGCCGGTGCCCAATCTTGTTTACGTTACTTCCTTCTTTCCTCAGAAAAACCTGAATTCTATCCATTCTTTGAATGATGGTTTCAGAACCCTATCTTCTCTGTAGGTTCTCTCTTCCCAGTCTGGTCTTCCTTGGTTTAATAAATGAATAAATCTTATCCATTTTCATTTACTGTGTGAGTAGGTGGCCACTCATGTAAAGGATCAGTTTTGGTGGGCAATGTAGGGCTGTCAAGATGAACCCAATTAGATACATCCCGGTGAGCTACAGTTTACCTGGAGAGAAGTCAAGCACAGGTAGGACTGGGGTGAGCCAGCAATCCACAGGCAGTTGCTACCTGGTGTGTTAAGGTAGGAAGAGAGAAAAGGCAGTGAAAGAGGAGGACCTTTGAATAGGTCTGTAGTTTGAAGGTTCTTTGAGATACATAATTTCCTCTTGAGCCAGGAGACATCTGCTTGGGATTTTTATTCCTGTTTCTTTCCTAGCTGTTGGATAGAGGGTCTTCACGGAGCATGTTGACAGGTGGGCCCACCTACAAGAATAAAACCAGAGGAGAAAGTCCAGAGGTAGCTGTGGCCTCCTGCTTAGGAAGAAGCCAGAAGCACCAAGTAGGAGCCATGATGTGAAGACACCTGTGTCCACCTTGTTTAATTTACAACTTTACAGAAAATAAAATCTGGATGACATTTGTATTTCTAAAAAATAAGGCAAGACTACACAGAAATCTGTAGACAAATGTTTATAGCTTTATTTGTAAGCCAACGATTGGAAACACAATGGATGTTTCCCAGTGGGTGAATGGTGAGCAAACTATGGTACACTGATGCCATGGAATACCACTCAACAAGGAAAAGGAAGGAGTTATGGCTATATGGAACAACTTGGAGGAATCTCAAGGGAAACATACTGAGTGAAAAATTCAATCCCAAAGGTTACATGTTGTATGATTCCTTTTACACAGCCTTCTAAACAAATCGCAGAGCTAGAAAAGACCTTAGGGATGACTGGGGTTGGAGACAAGAGTGTGGACTGGGAGTGAAGTAGATGTAGTTAGCTAAGCCAGGGTAAATCCAGGGTGAGGTTTTGGTGCAATGGTTAGGACATCACTTGGGATGCCCACATCCCACATGTGGGTGTCTGTTTCAACTCCCTCCACTTCTTATCCAGCTTCCTGCTAATGTGCATCCTGGGAGGCAACAGGTGAAGGCTCAAGAGCCTGGGTCCCTGCCATCCACATGTGGGTGTTATTTCTTACCATTGTGTGAATCTGCAATAGCTTCAAAGCAAAACGTTTAATTTAACAAGAAAATAAGAGCAGTGGCTTTGAGCTTCCTTCAGCCTGAGACTTGTCTCACACTTTTCATGCTTATAACCTCCTCCTCATCCAAGGTTCCCTCTTAGGGGATGGAGGGACTTGGGGTGAAGCCCTTAAGTGAACAGGCTCATCTTCCCTACCCTGAGGCAGGGAGGAAGGAGGAGCCTAAGGAGGTGGGGCCAGGCAAGGGAGAAGGAGGGTCGCTGGATAGGAAGAGGACCGAGAGAGACTGAGCTGGTGAGTCCTGGGGTCTCAGTGCGGGGCGAGGGGCAGTCGGCAGTGGGCAGGAATGTAACTTGGTCTCAGAGTAGAAGACATCTGGGGTTCCCTGACTCAAGTGAGAGGTGAGTCCTGGGGGGTTCTGAGGATGGAGAATTACTGTTGGCTTGGGGGAATCAATGTAGGCTGGCTCTACTGAGGAGGCAGAATTCCCAAAGGGAGCCCAGGATACACAAGAAGTCTGTGGGTAAAGACGGAGGGAAGGAAACAAGAGGAAACTGGGATTGGTTGGGCAGGAAGGGAAGGATTTGAGGCAAGGGTGGAGAAGTAGATTGGGGCAAAACCACGGTGACTAAGGAGGTTGGGCAATGGGGAGGGGTGTCACTGAAGTCTCGGGGAGGTGACAGAACTGTTACTTGGGGAGTCTTGTTTGGAGGCAGTGTGGAGAGAGAGGTAGGATGGGGTGAGGAAAAGACTCCAGGAAGCCATTGCTGTAATCTAGGGAAGAGGGAGATAATGAGACCTGTATTAGGATGATTGCTTCTGCCTGTGTCAGTAACTTTCGCAAGTTTATTTTTCACTCGTGGAAAAGAAGAGACAGTAAGTGTGCAAAGTTTTCTGGGATATAGTTGACTTTTAGCTCTCTGCTCTGCCAATCCTAGGGTGCTGCCTACTATTCTCAAGCTTACTGTAGCAGCAAAATGGAGGGAGGGTGTGGAAAGAGCATGTTTTCTAAGAAAAGTTTCTGAGAAACTTCCCAGAAGTTCTATATAGCACTTTTGCTTACATCCCATTGGTGAGAACTTAGTCCCATGGCCACACCTCATTGGAGGGGAGTCTGGGAAATGCAGTCCTGTAGCAGAGTAATAATTTGCTTGCAAAAGTGGAGGGAGAAAGGATGTTGGGGGAGGCAATTGGAAGATTCTGCCTCAGTCTGAGTTCAAGTAGTAGCAAAGAGACTGGAGAGGAGGGAGAGAATGTGTGAGACACCTGGGGATGTAAAGATTAGTCTTGACAACTGGTTAGAAATAAGGTGAAAGTATGAGTTTGGATCCTGGTGAAGTGAAGTGATAGTTAACAGCCAGGCACTGTTTTAAGTGCTTTCACATGGATTCCTATAACAACCTAAGCGATAGCTCCTACTATTGTAACTCGTTTGGCAGATGCAGAAAATGGGGCGTTGGGAAGGGTAAATTGCTTGCCCAAAATGACACAGTCAGCAGAACTTTGGGCCCAGGCAGGTGGTCCCAGACCTGTGCCCTTAACCACTATGCTTGTGGTGGCATCGTGACTATAGAAATGGGAATACCGAGGTCTAGGAGCTCATGTCACTGCCTCTCCACCTTCTTTTCCTTTTCCCTTGATTCTGTTTAACATCTAGGATCCTCAGGAATAGGTGGTAATGAAAACGTGTTGAACTGATATCTGCACGTGGGCATGGAAGAACACGCCAAGTGCTGACCACCTGTCTCTTTTTTTCAGTCATTGACAATCTCAAGTGTCGACCTGGGGTGGGCGCTGAGCATTGGCCATGATTTTGGGGTTTGGGAGTGGTTCCAGGAGATGTATCCCACAATTCCTACTCAGAGTTCCCAGGTCCAAATGGGGCAAGACAAGGGGAAGACCAATAGAGAGAGACTGGTGTGGCCCAGGACCTTGGGCAACTCATTCCTGGGAGAGCCTGGATGGGGAGTTAGGGAGGTGGTCTCACAAAATGGCTTTTGGGGAAGTGGCTCTGTGCTTCAGGACTATGGGATAGAGCTCCAGAAAGGACAGAAGGGATTTGTTTTGTGGCCAGATGTAACTTGGAAATAATATTCTCTGCCTGCCATTGCTGTTTCACAGAAAGCATGATTGAGGCCAAGTCCATGCCAGGGCTAAAGACCAAGAATGGAGTAATGTCTGCAGAGAGAAGAGTAATTAGCAAATTCGCTAATTAGAACTGGGTTCCTGTTTCTCCAGTCAGTTCTAATCACTTGCTAGGTTTTAACTAAGCCTGTTTGGCCGGCATTGCAGTTACAGGGTTCAGAAAATCGACATGTACTGATCTTGGATAAAGTAAGACCTGGTTTCCCCTTCTGTAAAAAGACTGCCCCAACACTTATTTCCTGAAGCTATATAGGACCCAGAGAAATAATATGTGAAAATGCTGGCAAGCTCTCATGGTGTTATTTATTACACGAGCGATAATGATGCCTTATTTGTCATTAATGCCTGTTAGAAAATAAGTCTGTGCTTAAATTTCATGCCTCACTGAAACCCACTGCCTTCTGTTTCTCACCAAGGCACCATTCTGCACTGACACTTGGAATCAAAGCTTGGAGATTTACTTAGGCACCGACAAATTAATCTTGACAAAATTCAGGGAGTTTTTCAATTTTTCTCCTGTACACTAGGCATTTTTAAGCGTCACCCCTGGAATGTGACCTCCATTTCTTTTCCTGAAGGGAACTTGTATTTAAATATATGCTTAGAAAATACCTGTTGAACAGGTACAATAGGTCAGCATTGGGGCTGGGGGGCAATGGGCTTTCCTGGAATAAAAATGTCACATGGGAACAAACTTGGTGTTTGGATGTGCGGTGTCCCTAGTCTAGGTTGCTACTGAATTTTTCCAAGTCTCCTTTTCCTTCAATTGTGATGTAATTGCTGGAGACTCAGAACCTTTGTAATTGTTCTATGCTGAAAATAGACAGGATAAGATATAGTTCTGTCCTCAAGAAGCTCCCAGTCTGGGGTTGAAGACAAACTTGAAAATGAATAACTGTAATACAGTGGGAGACATGGCACTGGATAAATGCAGACAGTTTGCAGAGGTGGCGTCTCTGGAAGGGGGCGTAAAAGCATCTTGGCATCTAACAGGAAGGAGAATCTGCATTTTGGTATTACTCTAAGTGAGCAACCCCGGGATTCATTCATCACTTAGCAAAACTGGATCCTGGCTTGGATGTTGTGTTGGTTGACAAGCCTTTTAACATCAGGGATTAAGAAGTAACTTGGGTTGTTATTACTTCTGGTGCCTTTCGTTTCCTTGTACTTCTTCATCCCTAATTTATATATTTATTTTGCAGAACTTGTTAGATCATCCCTGCTGCCCCCATTCTTTCCGATGTGTTACTTCTATTTATTTCATTATAAATCTTTAATGTGAATAACTGTGTTTCTTTCTTTAGAATCCAAACTTGCTCCATCAGGTTTACGAATATTTGAAAGTTTGACAATATACTCTTTGCCAAGGCCGTAGGGAGCAGATGTTCCTGGATGTTGTTGATAGGAGTGGAAAATTATGTAATTCTTGTGGAGGGGAATTTGGTCATATCCAATAAAAGTATATGTGTATCTGTCCTCTGACCTAGCAACCTGACTTAATTTATCATAAAGATATACTTCCAATAGTATGAAAATAGAAATGCATGAAATTATTATAGCATCATCTGTAGCAAAAAATTGGTAACTACTTCAATATCTGATCATAAGGAAAGTGATTGGCTAAGTTATGGTGAGCACACAGAATGAGTACTATGCAGCTATAAACGAGGTGAAGTTCTTTCTGAACTGGAATGGAGGAATTTCTAGGAGATAGCATTACGTGAAAAGGACAAAGTGCAAAAGTAAATGTGGTGGTGTTGGTGATGAGGGTTCTCACTAGGAAGAAGGGACATAATATGGAATGGGTAGAAGGCAAGAAAGCAGTGCTAGAATATGTTGAAAATGGAGGTATCAGTGTTTACCATGTTAATACATACGTTCATGCGTGTATGCATGTATTATGCATGTATATGTAAATGTATAAACATGCTTATATCTGTAGCTTTGTTACTGAAAAGACCAAAGAGCAGTAATACTTCAATAGCCAGGGACCTACCTCGTACCCAGATGTTGGTCTCTAATACCATTTTCCACCAAGAAGAATCGGAGCTCCTGGGAGAAAAGAACTCCAGGGATGGGGCAGGACTGTCCCAGATAAGGCTGGATATTTGTTTTGCTAGAAATTAAGGAAGTGCTCCAACAGAGATGGGAGCATGTCTCTAGGGCATAGGAGCCAGCTTGAAGGGGCTTCTGGTGGTTGAGTCTGGGAGACATAAGTGATTAAGTACAAGAATGAATCAGGACCGGCGCCACGGCTCACTAGGCTAATCCAACACCTGCGGCGCTGGTACCCTGGTTTCTAGTCCCGGTTGGGGCGCTGGATTCTGTCCCAGTTGCTCCTCTTCCAGTCCAGCTCTCTGCTGTGGCCCGGGAGTACAGTGGAGGATGGCCCAAGTGCTTGGGCCCTGAACCCGCATGGGAGACCAGGAGGAAGCACCTGGCTCCTGGCTTCGGATTGGTGCAGCGCACAGGCAGTGGTGGCCATTTGGGGGGTGAACCAATGAAAAGAAGACCTTTCTCTCTGTCTCTCTCTCTCTCTCTCACTGTCTAACTCTGCCTGTCAAAAAAAAAAAAAAAAGAACATTGAGTAGGAGTTCTGGTAATAAATGGATACATATTTATTTATTGGGAAATGCAGGGCTCTTGCTTACAGTGAAAGCTGAATGCCAACTGGTAGCCTGAGAGGCAGTGCTAGAGTTGGAATGTGTTTTGCAACCATCATGGCAAAGATAAGCTCTAGTAAAATCATCAACAGATGCTAGGTTTAGGGGGAAATTTATTTATTTTTTAAATATATATTTATTTGAAAGGCAGAGTTACAGAGAGGCAGAGAGAGAGAGAGAGATATGGCCTTCCATCTGCTGGTTCACTCCCCAGATGGCTGCAAATGACTGGAGCTGCACCAATACAAAGGCAGGGGGCTAAAGCTTCTTCCGGGTCTCCCACGTGGTTGCAGGGGCCCAAGGACTTGGGCCATCTTCTACTGCTTTCCCAGGCCATAGCAGAGAGCTGGATTGGAAGTGGAGCAGCCGGGTCTCAAACCAGTGTCCATATGGGATGTCAGCACTGCAGGCTACTGCTTTACCAGCTATGCCACAGCACTGGCCCCTGTGGGAAATTTAGATGAGGAAAGGGGTATTTGTATGGTTTTAAATATTTTCCTATGGAGTATTACAAGGGAGAAAATAATGGCAATTATTCCATGGAGAAATTTGACAACTTGGCTGGTAATCAAAATTTGTATCATTGGGCACGTGTGGTGGCCTGAGAGAGACACAGGGCACCTGTGTAATGTTTCAGCCAAGAATGTACAACCTGAATCACGGGAAAACATTAGGCAAACTCTAAAGGAGAACCCTTCTATTAAAGACAGGGAGAGCTCTAGCCATGAGAAGTGTCTTCCTGGGTGACAGAGAAAGGCCCTGGAAGTATCCAGAGGAAGGAGGGCTGGAGGGATGGACAGCTCACTGTGGTCCCTGACTCTTGCCCTGGCTCTGTCCTGGAGGGGAAAATGCCGCCCACACTTTCTGGGGTCAATTGGAAAAGGATATGGGTAGCACACCAGGTAAAAATATCATTTCCATGTTAAACTCGCTGAAGTTGAGAACTATATATATTATGGTTATGTGAGAGAATGTCTCTAGCCATAGAAAATGCACTGACGTATTTAGGGATTAAGAGGTCGTGATGTATGAAACTTTCCCTAAAATGGTTCAAAAGAAAAATCAGAGTGTGTGTGTGTGCATGCGGGAGAGTGAGAGAGAGAGGGAGAGAGAGAGAGGGAGGGAGGGAGGGAGAATGGGAAGCAGATAGTAAAGCTAATGTGTAAACTGTTAACAATCTGGGTTTAAAAACACAGGTATTCGCCGGTGCTGTGGCTCAATAGGCTAATCCTCTGCCTGCGGCGCCAGCACACCAGGTTCTAGTTCCGGTTGTGGCACTGGATTCTGCCCCGGTTGCTCCTCTTCCAGTCCAGCTCTCTGCTGTGGCCAGGGAGTGCAGTGGAGGATGGCTCAAGTGCTTGGGGCCTGCTCCCGCATGGGAGACCAGGAGAAGCACCTGGCTCCTGGCTTTGGATCAGCGCGGTGCGCTGGCCGCAGGGGCCATTGGGGGGTGAACCAACAGAAAAGGAAGACCCTTCTCTCTCTCTCTCTCACTGTCTACTCTGCCTGTTAAAAAAAATACAGGTATTCTTTTCCTATTTTTATTGCATTTTTTTCTTTAAGTTTAAAATTATTTCTAAATAAAAAGGGAAAAACAAAAACCAAACACCCCAAAGAGCATTTTCCCCATGTTCTGCTTTGGTTTGGGGACATGTATGCCCTTCTATTCTGTTAGTTGGTTTTGGCTCTAAGGAGTCACAGGATGGACGAGGTGGACATCTAGGGGTGGACGCTCTGATTGTGTCTTTTTTTTTTTTTTTGACAGGCAGAGTGGACAGTGAGAGAGAGAGACAGAGAGAAAGGTCTTCCTTTGCCGTTGGTTCACCCTCCAATGTCAACCGCGGCCTGCGCGCTGCGGCCTGTGCACCATGCTGATCCAATGGCAGGAGCCAGGTACTTACCCTGGTCTCCCATGGGGTGCAGGGACCAAGCACTTGGGCCATCCTCCACTGCACTCCTGGGCCACAGCAGAGAGCTGACCTGGAAGAGGGGCAACCGGGACAGAATCTGGCGCCCCGACCGGGACTAGAACCTGGTGTGCTGGTGCCGCAAGGCGGATGATTAGCCTAGTGAGCTGCGGCGCTGGCCCTGATTGTGTCTTAGAATAGATGATATCAACAATTGGAAATAAACTTTTCTATTTTAAAGAAAGATTTATTTGAAAGACAGAGTTACAGAGAGAGGTAGAGACACAGAGAGAGGTCTTCCATCCACTGGTTCACTCCCCAGATGGCCGCAACGGCTGGAGCTGGGCCGATCTGAAGCCAGGAGCCAAGCGCTTCCTCCTGGTCTCCCATGCAGGTGCAGAGGCTCAAGGACTTGGGCCATCCGCTACTGCTTTCCCAGGCCATAGCAGAGAGCTGGATTGGAAGAGGAGCAGCCAGGACTAAAACTGGCACCCAGGGCTTTAACCCGCTGCGCCACAGCGCCGGCCCCAAGAAACTTATCTTTGCTTGGCAGAGAAGCCCTTTCTTTGCAAATAGACTCTTAGGAGGAGCGGGAGCTGTAGAAGAGATGAGAGAAGGGGCTGTGCTGATGGAAGCAGGTGTGTGTGTGCACACGCACGCACACACGTGTGTTTGCAGGGCTGGATTACAGTCCTGTCTGCTTCACCTCCTGCTCCCAGCTGGGCAGCCCTGAGGCACCTCCTGGAAAGGTGTTTGACAACCAGTGCTCCAAACTGAACTGGGCATCGTCCTGCTGACCTTCTGGTAACAGCTAGTGAGGACGGCTGTGTTCTGTGCCTGGGCGAAAACTCAGAATGACTTCAGAGTGTTTGACTTGTGCTTTTGTGGATGAGGCCTCCTGCCTGCTTTCAGTGATAAAGGATCGGTTTCTGTCTTTGCCTCTGGCTCACGCTTGACAGCCGTCCAGTAACAAGGCCCTGGGTGCCAAGCCCAGTGTGGGGTTGTTTCAAAGAGTCGAGTTGTTTCTGGAGGACTTCCGCTGGAGAAGACTTGTGCAAACAGAATCACATTTGCCTTGTGATCATTTGGGATTCATTTCCAAATGCCAATGGAGTTGATACTTATTCAGCTTCCTCCTTTCCCTTCCTGTCAGGTACTTAAGATCTTAAACACATTCCGGGGAGAGGAGCTTGGCATTTAAGGAAAGCCTCAGCAAACCTTTGAAAATTCACTTAACCCCCAGAGTTCAGTGCTCTCAACGTTGGGATTGCCTTATGTTTACATCTATTTTATAACTCAACCTAAAATGCAAGTGAGTCATTTATTTAGTGATCCCTAGGAGATTGTATGCACAAAATTCACTGTGTTTCAGAGGACGTGGCATCTTCTTAATGATTCACTTTGTGTTTCCGTAAGCCTTTTGGGCAGGGACCAAGACCCTAATTGCTACCTGCCTCGTGGTTCTTTTCCTAGGTAGACAAGTCTCTCATGCAGTGAGCTGCTATAAAGTTGAAGTCTCAGATGGTCCTAACATCTCATCTCTTGCACCAAGTCCTGTTGACGAGTAGTGGATTTCTGGAAATCCTAGTTGAGAGCAATCTGGGGTACATCAGGGCTTGGTGTGAATGAGTGCTATGATTGATTTGTGATGTCTGGGCTGTGGCATGGGGAGGTTACCCAGTCATATGTGACATAGGTGATGTTCCTGGTCCAAACATAATTCTCAGGGGCTCTGTTTGGTTACAAAGAGCACATTCCCTCATTGACCATAAGCCCTCTTCTATTTTATATGCTTTCTCACTAAACAAGGCAGCTTGGCTGTGGTGCCCTAGATTAGCATGGGAGGAACCAGAGAACCCTTGCTGAGGCTTTGAATGTTTTTCCTGCATACATATTTCCACCCAATGCAAGAAGGGAAACAGTAATACGGGGTGGGGCAAAATCCAGGGTACACCCACCTGCTACCTCCCCAACTTGTACTTTGTCTGGGTTCAACTGGTTGGCACATTCATCTTGAAATTCTAGAATCTCAGACATTCTTTTTAGGATTTCAGAACCCTGATAATTCCTGTTCTTGTGCAAATGCCATGATGTGTCCTTGTTGAAGTGCCAAGAAAAGTTGACCTTGGCAACACCCATCTCTTTTAATACCTGCCTCAACACTGAGGCTTAAGAAGCAGAACAGAATCTAGAGAAAATTCCTCTGGGAAGCCAAGCCTGATCCTCAAATGAATGGAGGATTCTTCTTTGAATCCTACAGCTTATTAGACTTTTAAGGTTAACTCCAGTGCTGTTCGTCCTCCTTTCTGTTGGATTCCCCTCGTCCACCACTCCATTAGATCATAAGAAACTTTCCGTAGACACTTAATCAGTAAACATTTTTAAGGTCCAGTTAATTTGCTTTATTTTTTTTGTTTTCTTATAGCTCCTGGCAATGTTGGAAAGACCCCTTGGAAGATAATTCTAACACCCTAATACCCACTTGCATACAGTGAATGATTTATTTTTGGAATGGCTTTTCAGGGTAAGAATAAGGCTGGCTAAGTGATGTCAATCCAGCCCACTCATGAGTGAACTGTGCCTTCCACCTGCCTTGTCTGTCCCTGGTTCTCCAGGTGTTGAGGTTGGAGTTACTTTTGGAAATGCTCAAAGACCAACTTCCTGAAGCTGAGTAGTTGGAGGTGTTCTGCGGGAGGCAAGGGGTTAAAGGCAGCACACAGGAGGATTCAAAGCATGTTTTTCTTCCCCAACAGCTCTGAATAAGGAAGACTTTGTGTGAAAGTTGTCATACTTCCCAAGAATAACACCTGCTTGGACTAGCCCCTCTGACCCTCCCTTCCCTGCTGAAAGACAGGTCCCCATCTATACAGCCCTTTCAGATCTTCTGTGTGTAGGAGTCTTGCCCGCATATGTTCTAGCTTTGGGGCCAAATAAATGTAGGGCTGGAGGCAAACACACAAGTTGTGGCTGGCGGTGGGGCCTCTTGGAAAGGAGCAGAAATAAGTGTGGGGAGCAGAGAGAGGGAGGCTTAAACCACACTATGGGGAGTGGAGAAGGAGGGGCCAGATTTCTATTTCGAAAGTTGTATAAAATGGCTCTTTGCTGCCCCGCTTCCTTCTGCATCTTCCCCTCTCTGCTGAGAAATCCATGAAAATCTTGTAATGAAAAGGGTGGAAAGAGACAACCCCTGCCCCCAAACGAAAATGACATCTATAGATGTGCTTTGTGTCTTTGATTGAAAGAAATTGCAAACACATTAAAATTAGCATTTCAGAGAATTTTCATGGGATTCTCTTTCAACATATTGTCCCACTTTTCATCTGTCCAGGTGGATTGTCTTGGCATGACTATGGTTTGAGATACTCTTAAAAAGAGTCAAAGTGAAGAATTTTATTGCTTATGGGAGAAGTAGACAAACCCGAGGCATTTAATGATTTTGAATCTGAGTAGCTTATGGATAATAACCAACTGGTCCCTGAATTCTGTTGGATAATTTAAAACTCATGTACCTAAACATACCGTGCGTATCTCCTGCAGCTCACCTCCTGCCACGGGCCCCTTCCCCTCCAGACTGCAGGTCCTTCTACACCTCAAGGCTGCCCAGGGTGCTGTTCCCTGTCCTGGAAGGATGTTCCCTTCCTGCTCCACTCAGGGGCTGAAGGGCCCTTCCCTGATCCCCCTGGTCATTGAGTGTGAGCGACAGTAAGAGTCTTCTTTATTTTAGCTTCTTTTAAAACTGATTTTCTAATTTTTTTAAAAAATAGATTGGTCATTTTGAAAATCATTAGTTTTTTCAATTTGTATTAATTCAATTTGTTTTCATCTTATTTGAAAGACAAAAGAGAGAGTGAGCATCAGTGAGCTTCCATTTGCTGGCTCGTTGCAGCAGCTGAGGCTGGGTCAGGCTGAGGCCAGGAGCCTGGAACTCAATCCGGGTCTCCTAAGTGGCGGGAGCCCAGGTACTTGTGCCAATACCTGTTGCTTCCTGTGCATTAGCAGGAAGCTGCATTGGAAGTGGAGGAGCCAGGACTGGAACCGGGTACTCTGTTAAAGGATGAGTGTGTCCCAATCAGTGACTTAAGCTGTTGAGTTTAAGCTGACCCTAAAATTTATTTTCAAAATTAATTATTTTAAAATTAAAAACGTTTTAAGGCCCAAGTCCTTGGGCCCCTGCACCTGCATGGGAGACCTGGATGAAGCTCCTGGCTCTGGATTGGTGCAGCTCCAGCAGTTGCTGGCCATTTGGGAGTGAGCCAGTGGATGGAAAACCTGTCTCTCTCTCTCTCTCTGCCTCTGCTTGTCTGTAACATGCCTTTCATATAAATAAATAAATCTTAAACATTTTAAAACTAAAATGTTAAGATATTCAAGTATTTTTTAATGGCAAAAAGTTTAGCCTCTTACTTGTTTCCTTCAAAGCATTTATCAAAATTCTTAATTGTGAGGCCCCGGGGCTTTGGGTTAGTAGGCTATGTCTCCACCTGCCTGGTGGATATCCCTTATGAGCACTGGTTCATGTCCCAGCTGCTCCTCTTCTGACCCAGCTCTCTGCTTATGGCCTGGGAAAGGAGTGGAAATTCTTGGGCCCCTGCACTCACATGGGAGACCCAGAAGAAGCTCCTGGCTCCTGGTGTCAGATCTGCCCAGCTCTGGACAGACACTGTTCCCCAGTGTTAAGAAACGTGGTCTGCTCGCTGGGACAGAGTGGCGAGTCACACCAGCCCACCTAGCCTGAGGCTGCAACTTTTTCTGGCAACATGTGGGCATGTGAGTCATCATTACTACTTTTAGGATGAGAAACACAGCGTGGCATTTTTCCTGGAAGAACGTGGCTTCTCAACAGCAGACATTCAGGAACCTGAAGGAGGTGGCTCCTCCAGGGCCTGGGTGTGCTGAGGGGCAGTCGTACAACAGATTGACAAGAGCTGCCCCAGAGGGAAGGGTGGGGCGCTGGAGGTGGCGGTGTGCGAGGGAGGTCGCTGGTCTTTCCAGAAGCAACGACCTTAGCTTGCTGACTCCTTGCTTGTTCCTTAAAAGAGGATTTGGTGACCTCTGCTGGGGGATGAAACCTCCAGCCTGCTCCCAAAGAGTGGGTGTCAGGAGAGGGGAGATTGGTGCAGAGCCCAGACTTTAAGTGAACCCCGAAGGAGGTTTGAGACAAGTGAGGGGCTTGGGCCCGTAGGAATTAGAAAATACAGGAGCTAGAGAGTGGAGAAGGCTGTGGTAGGCCATGGTTTGTTGCACAGAGGCTCATGTGCTGGGAGCTTGGGCCTCAGTGCAACGGTATTGAGAGGTGGATTTTTTTTTTTTAAGATTTATTTTATTTATTTGAAAGAGTTACAGAGAGGTAGAGACAGAGTGGTCTTCCATCCACTGGTTCACTCCCCAGATGGCTGCAACAGCCGGAGCTGAGCCAATCCGGAGCCAGGAGCCAGGAGCTTCCTCCGGTCTTCCACATGGGTACAGGGACCCAAGCACTTAGGCCATCTTCCACTGCTTTCCAGGCCATAGCAGGGAGCTGGATCGGAAGAGGAGCAGCTGGGACTTGAACTGGTGCCCATATGGGATGTTGGCACTGTAGGCGGCGGCTTTACCCTCTATGCCGTAGCATCGGCCCCAAGGTAGATCTTTTAAGAGGTGGCACCTAGTGGTAGGTCCTTAGGTCTCAGGGTCACCACCCTCAGGAGGGGCTAGTGTCTGTCCCTTGGGAGAGGGCCAGGTCTCTTGGGAGTGGATTGGTTACCTCGAAGGTGAGTTGTTACACAGCAAGGCCACGCCAAGTGCTTGCCCTCTTTTTTGTGTGTTCCAGCCACGGGCTACCATCCCCACTGCTATGTGGTGCAGCATGAAGCCCCAGCACAGGTGGCTGCCTGAGGCTTGGACTTTGCATAGATCTCTTTCTTGTATAAAGGCCCCAGTCCCAGGTCTTTTGTTGCAGTAACACATGATGAGCCACACAAGAGGCTGAGGATGGGAGGCAAAGGCAGCTCTTCTGATGGGTGGATAGACACAGAGGCCCAGCGAGGGTTTGGAGAAGTCCGCAGGGTTTTAAAGGAGGATGATTAAGGTCAGAATCCTGGCTGAGTCACTGTTAGGAATTGCTGTACTACTCGATCCCAGGCGGAGGCCCTCCCAGCAGACTGGGACTTGTGGAGTTTGTGTTTCTACTCTGGGTGAAGAGATGAACGCTTTCTTGGGTTTGTTCCCCAACGCTGGCCTAGGGATGGGGATGCCCTCCCCATTCCTGCTCCACAAAAGGCATGGGAAGAGCAGGTGCCTTCCCCGGCTCCCTGAATTCCTGTTTCCTTGCTGGTTGCACATTCGGATCCTAGAGGAGCTGCAGATAGCACTTGGCCCCCAGCTCCATAAGACAGAAGTTTCTGGGGAGGAGGTGCAGGTGGTGCTGTGTCTGCAGCCAAGGCTGAGTACTTTCTGAAGAGGACAGTGAGTGAAGAAGTCGTGTCATAAGGCTGGTCCAGCACTTTCGAGGCATGCCAGACCTCAGCATTGATTTAAAAAAAAAAATAATAAATAAAAAAAGCTTTTCGTAGCCAAATACTTTGGTGTCTCTTTTTAGGAGAGTCTCAGATAAAGGCTCTGGAAAGTTCCGCACTCAGTAAATCTGCTTGCTTTGTTTCGACTGTTTTTTCCAATAGGTTCTGATCATGGCCACCTTTGCCTCAGGCAAGCCTTTCTCGGGTTAGCAGCATCTGGCTGTTGCCTGGAGTCTTGCATGTCACAGAATTTGGCCACCCCACAAGGAGGCTTCTCCACAAAGACCCTAGGACATTGGTCAGACCAAAGTGGATCCCTGTGAAACCGTTTTGCTTATCAATATTTCTGAAATTAATAAGCTGTGTGGGTTCTTGCCAGGAATTCAGATAAGACTTCTGAATACTGGCTCAAATAGACCAGGCAGCATGGTGAGTTTTAAGGATTTTATTCAGTGTGAGAAGTACATGGGAGAGTGAGGGCTCTAACTAAGGGAGAAAGAAAAGTCTAGAAATTAAGTTGGGGTCTATACCAAGCAGAGAGCAGGCCAGGAGTGCAGCAAGTGTTTAGTTATGAGCGGCCACAAGCAGCTTATCACAGGTCCCAAAGCTAAGGCAGAGAGCAAGGGTGGCCCAAAGGCCATGAGCTCCAAAGGTGTGGGGGGCAACAAAGGGCAATAAGGGGGAAGTGGGAAAGGGGAAAAAAGGGAAAAGGCCAGGCCCACTGTGTTCCAGGCCCTTTATCCACTTCCAAAGGGGAGTGGTTATGTAGCCTGATTGGCAGGTGGGCATACAGGTGGAGTCAGGTAGGGGCTGTGGGAAGGCATGTCCTTTGAGTTCTCAAATGTAATCAGTTTTATCCTATCTGCTGCCTTCATCACCTGGACATAGGGTAAGAAGGGATCTGGAACTCTGGGGATAGCCCACTGCCTATGCTGTAGGGCAGAATGACAACTTGAGGTCTTTATCGGCTTTATTTTTGATTCTAGCATCAATCAGCACTTCCATACAATAGAATAAGTGTTCTGAGGACCTGTGCAGAGGAGCCTAGTTTTACAGACAGGGAAGGACTTGGAGAAAGAAGAAACAAAGAACAAAAAGCAGATGGGTCATTTCAAAGTTACTTTTCTTCGGAAATGGGGACAGGGACTCGGAACAATAGAAAGCTAAGTGATCGGCTGACTTGGGTTACCTTCTACTGTAAGGATTAAAGCCAACTAAAACTGGCCGGTTTGGGAAATTTGGCTGTTATCTCTCAAATCCTGATTTCTCAGGAGGTCAGATAAGCAGCTTAGTTTCAGCTTCGGGAAGTGGAACCTCAGTGGGAGTGACTCCATGTTGATTTTTAGCCTGGTGTGTTAGGGTATGGTGCAGGAGCCTAATCCAAAACAGTGGGCCCCTGAGATTTTTATTTAATGCCCATTGGACCTGGAACAGTAGGGAGGGGACACCCTGGCTGCAGCGTCTGGTGTGCACAGGAGGAAAATGGGATCCAGAGAGGTTGTTGAGTGCCTTGCCTCAAAGGGGAAAGCCGGGCAGGGACCCAAGTTAGTTCCCAAAGGAACTAAATCCAGACTTCTGCTTCCCAGGGAATCCCCTGCTCCTCCCTCACCGCTCAGATCCTCACCTGGGGCATTTTCTGGTCTGGGAATAGTGGGAGGCTTTCATGATTGATGGGAAGTTCCTGCTTTCTTATCCTACTTTGTGTTCCGTTCTCCATCTGCCCAGAAGACACCAAAGCTCTAAATATCATTCAGTTGTAAGGAATGTTTAGAATTGAAGAGCAAGTTTGACATAATTAAAAGCTTCCAGAAGGCTGTTATGGTGCCAATTATTTACTTAGCGATAGCAGGCTATTTAAATTTCATTATGGGAGATAAGAACAAAATATGGTCAGGCTGACTGTGACCTCAAAACCCTTGCTCCTTTTGTTCCTGCAAGATAGCAGAGGCAGACCATTCTGATCCAAGGATTCTTGTGGTGAAACTGTGCATCCTCTTAAATGGAATTGTTTCTTAATCTCTTTGTGGGCTGCTAATGGGCCATTTATCAGAGTGCCCCAAGGCAAAGTGAATCTGGAGGAAATAGGACTTACTGACTTGGGGAGGGGCCCCTGGACTGCAGGTGGTTGGACAATGGCTGAGTGACTGCCAGCCTCCAGCTAAATGAGATTCACTATTGTAATGTCACCTTCCATCCCAAAGCAAGAAAGAAATGTTCACTTGCTCTGTTTTCCTGACTTCCTTTTCTATACATCACTTTGAAGTGGAAACTTTCTCTCCTCTTCCCTTGTCCCCATTCAAGGCTGTTCTCAAAAGGGATTGTACCCAGCATGTTTCCAGTGACATAACTTCCCATTTTGGTCTTTGTGTAGGAAGTGGCTGGAGGCTGTGGCAGAGGAGTAAAGTCCCCAGAAAGAGGGACAGTTGGGGGTCATTTGCGAGTCCCTTGTCGCACATGTGTGTAATTTTCTCTTGGGTTTATACTTGGGGATGGGACTGCTGTGTCCTAGGGTACTCTAGTCCCAGTAGTGCTTTTTAATTAGAGATTATATTTTCTGGAATTAGCATAGGTAGGTCAGCTTTCCTATCAATGTTTGCCCAAGATGTCATTTTCAGTTCTTTTGTTTTCAACCTTTGTATGTTCTTATGTTGGAAGCATATATTTTGTAAATAGCATGCATCAGAATCTAAAAAATAAATCCTGTCAGTTCTTATGTGGTGAGCTCAATGCATTCACCTCTGTTATAATAAATGACATTTATTATATCATTCTAGTTTGTTATGTCATTTGTGCCATGTTTTCAGTATTTCTTCCTAACCTTTCTTAATTTTTAAAAATGGTTCACTCCCTAGTTGGCTACAATGGCCAGAGCAGAGCTAATCCGAAGCCAGGAGCCAAGAGTTGCTTCTGGGTCTCCCATGCAGGTGCAGGGGACCAAGGACTTGGGCCATCTTCTACTGCTTTCCCAGGCCATAGCAGAGAGCTGGATCAGAAGAGGAGCAGCCAGGATTCAAACCAGTGCCCACGTGGGATGCTGGCACTGCAGGCAGCGGACTCACCCACTATGCCACAGCGTCATCTCCATCTGCTTGATTCTTATGGTTTCTTTTTCTTCTTTTTTTGCTTCTGATGAATTCTTTATCTTTTTTTTAAAAAAAAGGTTTATTTATTTGAAAGTCAGAGTTACACAGGGAGAGGAGAAGCAGAGAGAGAGAGAGAGAGAGCGAGAGAGCGAGCGCAAGCAAGCTTCCATCCGATGGTTCACTACCCAGATTGCTGCAATGGCCAGAGCTGCGCTGATCCAAAGACAGGAGCCAGGAGCCTCCTCGGGGTCTCCCATGTGGGTGCAGGGGCCCAAGGACTTGGGCCATCTTCTACATGTGGGTGCAAGGACCCAAGGGCAGCTGGGACTAGAACCGGTGCCCATATGGGATGCTGGCGCTTCAGGCCAGGGCATTAACTTGCTGTGCCGCAGCGCTGTCCCCAAATTCTTTATCTTTAAAATGATTTATCTGTTTATGTTAAAGGCAGAGTTACAGGGAGAAGGGAGAGACAGATCTTTGGTCTGCTGGTTCACTCCACAAATAGCCACAAAAGCTGAGGGTGGGCCAGACCAAAGCCCAGAGCCAGGAGCTTCATTTGGGTATCCCATGTGGGTTCATGGCCCAATTGAACCATCTTCTGCTGCTCTCCCAGGTGCATTAGCAGGGAGCTGGATCAGAGGTAGAGCAGCTGGGACTTGAACTAGCACTCATATGGGATGCTGGTGTTGCTGACAGAGGCTTGATCTGCTGTGCCACAATGCCAGCCCCTCTTCTAGCTTTTAATATTATTTACCAGGCTGACTAAATATACTTGGTCTATCTGTTCTAATATTTCTACTTCTCTTAGAATTTTAATTCAGGAAGTCATTTTCATTTTGAAATGGCTGTACTGAAATATCTTGTTATTTTTGTATGTATACATTCATTTTTTCCCTCGCGGACACTGGCTACTCAGGCAGCACTATTGGGGAAAGGTGGACCTCAGTCCTATTAGCTTCAGTGAACTCAGGGGGTGGATGAGTTTCAGAGTAGAAAGCCCTGACATCAGAAAATTATATTCAGTTGCTCCTTATCCCACAAAATAACCCCTCAGCTCAGCTCTTCATTCTTTGCCCCCAGGAGAGAAGCAAATTCACAAGAGACACTGGAATTCTGTGGTTTTGAATCTTGGCTGCACATCATTCACCTGAGAAGATTTTTAAAGTCCTAATTCCTAGGCCAGGCCCCAAGTCAATTTCACTGGAATCTCTAGAAGCAGAATCTAAGCATCAGTGGTTTTAAAGCTTCCCAGGTGATTTCCATGTGCGGCTAAGTTTGAGACCCACCAGCAAGACTAGCTCGTAATTCTCCAGTCCTGGAAATAATTTCCAGAGGTCAGTTGGTCCTCCTGGATTTTCTATTTCTTCTGAGGACATCTGGACCAGATCTCTGTGTCTTGGCAGGTGGGGTGCAGGCACTGTTTCTTCTTCTTTTTTTAAAAAATTTTTGAAAGAGTGATGGAGTGTGGGTGGGGGGAGGGGAAGAGGGAGAGAGAGTGAGCGAGTGAGTGAGAAAGAATAGAAGAGAGAGAGAGGAGAGAAAAGAGAAAAAAAAGAAAGGGATATCTTCTATTTTCTGGTTTCTGTCCCAATTGCTTGCAACAGCCAAGCCCAAGCCAGACTGAAACAAGGAGACAGGGACTCCATCCTGCTCCCCCTCATGATGGCAGGGACACAAGCACTTGAGCCATCTTCTGTTTCCTTCTCAGGTACATTAGCAGGAAACTGTATCAGAAGCAGAGTAGCTGGGACTCCAATAGGCACTCAGACATGGGTTGCTGGCATTGCAAGTGGCAGCTTAACCTTCTGTTCTGCAATGCTAGCTCCTTGATACCCAGTGTTGCAAGCTGGGGCTTAATCTGCACCACAAAGCTGGCACCTGCAGGCATTGTTTGCACCATGGTGCTAGGACGTGTGGTGCTAGGACGTGGGGGAAGCAGGAGTACAATTCCACCAATTTTTAAAGTTTTTAATTTTCCCATAACCCTTTTGGGTTGGTTCTCACCTCAGGACAAAGAAATTACTCCACTACCAACCCCAAATATCCCAGTCAACTCAGAAGATTTTCACAATTTCTCTTCTGTACTTTTCTAGATTTTGGGGGGAGGTTGAAGGGGGTGGGGCTTGGGCATGGGGGTAGGGATCCAGGAGCCATGTTAGTTTACCATCTCCACCTGAGCTGGAGCTAGACAAGGGTTTGATACTGGAAGCAGTGGTATTACCTGGGAGCTTGTTTATAAATGTGGAATCTCAGGCCCTACCTGAACCTGCACACTCAGAATCTATACAGATAATTCTCATTCCCACTGACATTTGAGAAGATCACTTTGCACAGCATAGATGCTGAACAAATATATCTAAATGGAGTCAGGCACCTTTTTGGCCAAATGCCTGAGTATGTTGGGATATGTTGTATCTATAAAGGCTGGTTTTGGTTCTTTGATTTACATTTTTTTAGCCCTAGGCCCAAATTCAACAATGCTGGGTTTGCCTAATATACGGAAGACTTTTTAAAATAGAATCTTTAGTTTAAGAAACACTGCTGTAGTCGCACCATCTACCTCTTGGCTATAGCACTTATCATTGTTGTAGTTTTATATTTATGATATGGACAGTTGATTGATGTCTGGCATGGTATGATAAGCTCCAGAAGGAAGAGGAATGTATTTGATTTGATTAGCCATTGTCTCCCTAACTTGTAGACCAGTCTGTGGTACAGAGTCGGTGTTTAAATACATATTATTGAGTGATATAAATGACATAGGCACTTGTAAAGGTAGACTTAATTAATGATCATGTATTGAACACCAACATGAATGATGCCAACGTTAAAGCATTCTTTTGCTAGGCTCTATGTGGTGTGTGTGTGTATGTTTTCCTTCCATCATTACTATTTCTTACTATTAGGTTCAATTACTTGAATTTGTAGATTTAACATTTTTTAAAAAGTTTGAGTGGATATTGGTATTTACATAAAAATAATATTTACAATTAATTAATTTCTTAAATTCAGGGGCTGTCCTGGATTCTGTTTCATGATGCTGTAACAGAATATCACAAGCTAGATAGTATATGAAGAAGAGAAGCTTATTATTCACAGTTCTGAAGGCTGGGAAATCCTATATCAAGGTGCTGGCACCTGGTGAAGCCTTGCCCTGTCCTCCAGTGGTGGAAGGTGTGTGGGGGGGAATGCATGCACACAAGTGGGAAGCCATAGGGGCTGGACCGGGGTTTTATAACAAATCCACTCTCAAACCAAGGGGCCGCTGCTGCCATAACGACATGAATCCATTCATTCCTCACTTTGGGAAGGTCCCGTCTCCTATCACTGACACTTTGGGGCATTATGCTTTGAACAAACTTGGGAGGTCACATGCAAACCGTAGCAGTGTCTACATTTTCTTTTTCACAACACAGAAAAAAACTATTGCTTTCCAGGAATTGCACATCTCCCTGATATTCTAGGAAAGCATATTTATTAGACGAAAAAGCAAGGGGAAGAAGAGATCATGGTCCATGCTGGGAATGAACCCTATGGGACCTGTTTTCACTTCTTTCCACAAAGTTAGGGCGTGGGTTATACTCTACTGGATACCCATGTCTTCCATAGTTCTGATTCCCGACAGAGAGAAGTTCCCCCAACCCAAACAATCCGGTTTCTATAACTCCGAGTAGGATTGCAAGTCTGCTCTCCTGTGTGTCTCCTCTTCTCTTCCCACCCCCCGTCCCCGACAAATCTGATTACACAGACATCACAGTGGCATGATCAACAGCCTTGGACAATTAAAAAATAGATTTTAAAAAAGACCTCGCCCAGCTTTTCTTTGGAAGTCTAGGAATAAGTGCTTGACTTTAAACTTGGCAAAGCGAAAAGAATAAAATGCTGACAGTGATCAGGGAAATGCTGACTAATGATTGAACACCATCAGAGAACTGGTAGCACAACACGTGCCTTTTGCTTATCAAAAGATGATGAGAGAGATTTGGGGGGCAAACTCAGGTAACAAAATGAAAGCACTATAGAAATGATTGTGTTTTGAGTGCTGCCAAGTCTTAAAGTAATTTTTTATTTAGTTTTATAGAAAGCTTTTATTTAATAAATATAAATTTCATAGGTATAACTTTTGGATTATAGTGGTTCTTCCCCCTGCCCACCCTCCCACCCCTAAACCGCCCCACCTCCTACTCCCTCTCCCATCTCATTCTTCATTAAGGTTCATTTTTAATTATCTTTATATACAGAAGATCAATTCTATACTAAGATCTCAAAGTTAAAGCAAAGTGACTTATTTCCGTTTCTTTTAGAACACACTGATTTGTTAAATGTAAAAGCTATTTGAAAGTGTTTTAAAATTTTAATTCCTAAAATGTGGATTTATCCAGCTAATAAATACAGATCTTAATGAGATGTTTGGGAGGCCCCCCCCCCCCCCCGCTTTCATTTAGTCTAATTAGTGCTCACATTTCATTACTGGTTACAAGTTCTTCATTTCATCAGTGGAGTGTCAAAACAAGAAAGGAAACAGAAAAAGAGAGAATACAATGAATTATCGAGTTCCAGATGGAAGCACTTCTTTCTGTTTTTCTAGGGAATAATTATTAAACACAATAAAAACCTCATTTCTACACATCATTAAAGAGTTCTTGAACCAAACCAACAACTACCCTTTGCTGATGAGATTGTAAAAATTATTGGTGTGGAAAAAAATGATCTTTCTTTCAGGGAAGATGTTGTCATGTCCTTGCCTCCTCCCACTCTGATCGCTTTGCTCTGCAGAGTTGGGGAACACGAGATAAAAACGCATTTCACCAGCAGAGGTCACCCTTTCTCCTTTATGGTTCCAGTGCTTGGCTTAGCGGTGATTCCGGTGATTCCTTAGTCCAGGGAAATGCAGTCGCTTGCAGCTTGCAGCAGAACCAGAGGCTGGTGGAAATACATTCATCGTTCACCCTGGTTGTGTCCTCCTACATATGCAGTGTTTAAACGCTCTGCTGTACCTGAACTCTTACATGGACAACTCGTGTACCTATAATCAGAACCATTAGGTGATGTCTGATAATCCTGTTCTCGAATCACTCCACTTCATCAAGTACTAGTTTAATGTGTACTGGTGCCAGCTGGAATTCTGTGCTCTGACTGGTGGCCCCGAGAGTAGGTTTTCATAACCCCCTGGAGGTGACTGGCACAGACATTCAGAGAGAATCCTCTGCTGGGTTTCTGCAGGGGAAAGAGGAGAACTTAAATAGGATGTGGAGATACTGAACACTGGCCAAGCGGGAAGTTCAGTGCCAGCTATTGAAGGTCCGGCTTCTGCCAAAAGCTCACTATTTGTAGTTCATTTGAAGACCTGCCTTAGACACAGAATGAATGAAGCTCTGAATGAATGATATACATGAGTGTCTCCTAGGCGTGATCTCCAAAGGTCAGGGCTAAGTTGAAGGTGGAACTGCCCTGGTCCTGTTGCTTTGTGCTCGGGGCAAAACCATTCAGCGTTTCTTTGGTCAAATCCAAAATGGGACATTAGGAATTCCTTTCCTCTTTTTCCCTTTAGGGAAGGACATAATAGGCACCTTCTTGGAGTCCCTGGGAACTTTGGGCTCATTGATTTTTACAAGGCTCAGTAAAGATCTTTAGTAAATTAAATTCCTTCCCTTCCCTTTCTTTTCTTATTTTTCTCCCCTGTAAACCAGGGTTCTTGCTGATAATTTACAAGTTTAAAGATGCCGGGGATTTTTGGGATTCTGTGTGGCTGCTGCTCTTGTCTTAGCCTCCAAATGGCACAGTCCCAGGGAGAAGGGAATGCTGCTGCTGCTGCTTTTTTAAAAGATTTATTTTATGTATTTGAAAGAGTTACAGAGAGCTGTAGAGATAGAGCCAGATGTTTTCCATCAGCTGGTTCACTCCCCAATTGCCGCAATGGCTGGAGGTGAGCCGATCCGAAGCCAGGAGCCAGGAGTGTCTTCTGGGTCTCCTACATGGGTGCAGGGGCTCAAGGACTTGGGCCATCTTCTACTGCTTTCCCAGGCCATAGCAGAGAGCTGGATTGGAAGTGGAGCAGCTGGGACTCGAACCGGTGCACATATGGGATGCTGGTGCCACAGGCTGGGGCGCCGGCCCCGGGAATGCTTCTTAAAGGCAGGAGAGACACTTCCGCTTCTAGGAAATGGGTGGCTGAATGACATGCGGGTGGCTCTCTGCTAGTGCTGTGCAGAGGTGTGACCCAGAGACGGACATCTGCCTGTGCTCCTGACACCCCTGCTTTGGGTTCCTTTGTTGCTGGGCCTCTGGTCCCCCCAGCTGCCTCTGCGCAGAATCACCTGCCTACCCAGCACGCCTTGTAGGAGTACACTGGAGCCAGCTGGTGCTCACTTGCCAAAGGCTATGGTTAAATACTCGGGGATTTTGCAGGCTGGTTCCTGAGCCACAAATAGTTTGAAATCAACTAGGGTGGGAGTTTGCACACGCACAAGCTGGCCAATACTGTATGTCATGCCCTTCTCCGGGCATCTTACTGGCACCCCACGGCTTACGTGTGTTGTTAGTACCAATGCAAGCACACCCACATCGCTTTATCTTGATGCTGGAAAACTTTGGGATTTTGATGCAAGTGTTTACTAAGAAGAAAAGAGGCACATTTCCTTCTCTACTTTCGAAAGTGTAAATTTTTTATCAAGTACGATTTTCTGCTCTTAATTTTAACCAGAGTTTTGTCAGAAGATGGGCATGTTGTCCCAGCTTTCAGGCTTGGTCCTTCCCCTCGGACCCACACTCGGCCTACACAGGCTGCCCCCCCTCCACGTTTCTCTTTTATTTATTTTGTAAAAGATTATTTACTTATTTGAGAGAGTTACAGAGAGAGAGAGCGAGCGAGGTCTTCCATCAGCTGGTTCACTCCCCAGGTGGCCACAATGCTGGAGCTGAGCTGATCTGAAGCCAGGTGCTCCCCAGTGGATGCAGGGTCCCAGGAACTTGGGCCATCTTCCACTGCTTTCCTAGGCCATAAGTAGAGAGCTAGATCAGAAGAGGAGCAGCTGGGGCCGGAACCAGCACCCATATAGGATGCTGGCGCTGCCGGTGTACTGGGTTAGCCTAGTACTCCACAGCACCGGCTCCCACATTGCCTTTGAAAATCCCTTCATTCCCTTACGTTGCCACCTGTGGCTTCCTGAAGGTAACTGCCCCTGACAGCATCCCTGGCCTGCCATCACACCCTTCACTGGTTCTTTGGGGGCTCGGAAGCCACGCCAGGTCCCCTGGCCAACACGGGCTGCCCATTCCTCTTGGGTTTGTTCCTCAGGGCCATGGTTGTCTGCTATTTCTCCAAAGCATCAGCTCCTTGTTTCTCTTTCCCGGGTCAGGACTCCCTGGCATTGCCCCTGGACTTGGGCCAAGGCAAACCTTGGAGAGCATCCTCCATGCACTACCGTCTGCAGCCAGGAGGGGGCCCTGCTCTGCGCCTTTCTGAGGAAGGCCCAGCCAAGGGGGTCTGGAGGCCGCGTGTTAGAGAAGGGGACAAGGGTTCTAGAGCCAGCGGCTAGCAGTGTTGTGAGGCGGTTGCCCTGCCCTGCCGGGGCTGCGCAGCACCACCCCCGGGGCCTGGAATGGCAACTCTTTCCTGTTGGGTGTCCGACGTGGCTCATCCGCTCGCCCAGCCGGGAGTGCGCTTTCCTGTACACATGGTGCCCGCGCCTGCTCGGAAACACCACACGTTGGGTGGCTCACAGTAGACATTTAAATCCTCACATCTGGAGGTGAGAAGTTCAAAATCAAGGGGCTGGGAAGTTCAGTTCCTGGGGAAGACGCTTCCCGGCTCTCCCGGGTGTGTCCTCACGTGGCCCTGTGTGCGTGGAGAAGTGTGTGTGTGTGTGTGCGGGGCGGGGGGGGGGGGGAGTGCTCTCTGGTGTCAGGATGCTGATCCTATCGGGTTAGGGCCTCGCCCTCATGACCTTATTTAACCTTATTGCTCTCCTAAAGGCCGTGTATCCTAATGAAGTCACACTGGGGGTTAGGACTTCAGTGTCTGGACTACTAGGGGTGAGGGTGAGGGGAGTTGCAAACACAATTCAGTCCCTAACTGGAACTGATTCTGTGTTTTTTTTTTTTTTTTTTTGAATGATGTATTTATTTATTTGAAAGTAGGAATTAGAGAGAGGGAGATCTTCCATCTGCTGGTTTACTCCCCAGGTGGCTCCAACAGTCAGCACTGGGCCAGGCTGAAGCCAGGAGTTTCATCTGGGTCTCCCATGTGGGTGCAGAGGCCTAAACACTTGGGTCATCTTCCACTGCTTTTCCATGCTGTTATCAGAGAGCTGGATGGGAAGTGGAGCAGCCGGGACATGAACCGGCACCCCATGGGATGTCAGCATCACGGGTGGTGGCTCTACCTGCTGTGCCACAATGCTGGCCCCAACGGATTCTGTTTTAAAAAAATTTACAGAAAAAAGGAAATGTCCTTAGAATCTCCCTTAGTTTCCTCTTTCAGATTCAACGCCTCTCTCTTTAGGGAAGCCTTTCCCGTAACCCACGTGGGGTGAGTCCACTTTTCCTTCTTTTGGTCTCAGGGAGGCAGAGCGTGAACCCCGATCTTGTGTCTCTGTGGTTTCCATCTGTGTAGCTACACTTTGCCTTCAACATTTCTCCACTCAGAATTCATTTGTAGTCATTCACATTTAAATGATAAACGTGCAGTGACTTCAGCCGAGGTCCATCTGGCCAAGTCAAACAAACGGTGATGGAGTTTTTACAACTCTCAAAAGTGAGAATTTTTGTTCCTGAAAACCCTAATAGGGACAGTGGGTTTGGAAATCACCGTTAAATTATCCCACATCCTTTTCTTTTCCCACCAATTCCTAGTTCTTTCACTAGGTGTCAAGGACATAAAACAAATCGGGTGGACGTTGGACAGCTTGCCTGTTTGTTTCCTCTCATTATTGCTGAGTTCCCTTTGTCAGTCTTAGGTTCCCTGCCCGTCTCTGTCAGACGTCTTTGTTCTGTTCTTGGGGGCTGGGGAGGAGGGAGCTGGCGCGTGCTTGCAGCGCGAGGGTGGCACTGGGGACAAAGGCCCAAGCTGGAATGCAGGCTACTCTTCAGCGTGCGCTTGCATGTAACAGGAAACTTCTGGAAGCAAGATGCCTGAATGCAAAGAATCCGAGTGCCTGTGATGAGAGTTTCAGGCAGCTCTGTGAGGGACAGGGTTTGTGGTTGTGTGGGAGCTTTGTTCAGATCACACCATTTGGACAAAGCACCTGCCTTGTTTGCCCATCACCTGAGCGGCCCAGAGAGCTGGGGACTGGGAGGGGGCAGGACAAGCACTCAGCCATGGAGAAGTGCTGGTGGTGTGACACACACACACTCACTCACTCTAGTCTCTGCTGGGGAGGGGTATGTCTGGACTTGGTATCACTGTCTAGGGGAGGTCCCAGGTGTGTTGGTTTAGAAGGAGATGGGCCGGGGCCATGTCAGGAGAGAGCTCAGCGGTTGGCTGCTCCCCTCCCGTGGAGGATTCTTGACTCTCAGAATCTCAGGTCTGGGAGGCACCTTAGTCGTCCAGGGAGAGTGAGCCTTTCATTCTGTGGGTGAAGTCGCTGGGGCTCCCCGAAGGGTCCGCCCTCTTTCTGGGCTTGTCAGAGGCACTTAAGAAATACATGTTGACTTGACACGACCCACTGTGAAATAGGCGTAACAAAACTCCCCACATGGCAGCTGGATTAGGCTGCCAGCAGCTGGGAATGATTCTCCCTCTGTCGGTGTAAGCCTCAGTGGCAGAGAGCAGCCGAGGGGCACCGGGGACGCTCACCCAGGCTTTGGCTGGCACCAGCTGAACGGAGGTTGCAAACCTCCTTTCACAAATAAACTTGAGTTGAAAAAAATGTCAGAGCTGGAAGGAGACTTACAGATTAGGCTCACCCCTGCCTCCCTTCTGGCTACAGATGCATAAACTGAGGCCCAGAGAGGGGAAGTGATCTGTCTGGTTTGTTGTCTGTAGCCCTGGGCCTGGAACCCAGCATGTGGCTTCCAGATTCCTGCATGTTCTGCTATGCCACAGAGCCTCTCTTGGCAGCAAGCTGCAGGTCTGAGATGGGCTGTATTGTTTAGATTTGGGAAGTATGTGACTGTAAGGAAAGTAGGAGCAGGGAGGGAGGGAGATGCAAGGCTAGGTGGGATGAGGCACAGCCCGCTTGTCTTTGATGCCGCCATTTTGTGACTTAAAGTGGAGTGAGAGTTATTGTCCCCCCAGTGAAACAGAGCCATATAAATTAAAACTGCAATGAACTGTCTGCTGAAGGTGTGAACAAGGCAGATAAATCCCTGGGAGCTTAGGAAACATCTGCTCCTTACCTCGAAGGCAGAAACTTCACCATAAAGCAGAAAAAGCCAGCCCTGGAATCGTTCACCTTCTCTGGTGGGAGATGTAAAGGCTGGGCCCCACCTTCTGAAACACTCCGTAGCCAAGGGAGCTTTGCTGAACGGTCAGGGGCTTCTCCCTTTCTCCTTCATGAGTGTTCAGTTTTTCCTACTTCTGCACGCCTGTCCCAGTTCTTCAGTGTCTTCATATGGTTATGCAGTCACGGAAGGAAATCTTGACCTGGTCAAGGCACTTCCTGCTAAGCCCCAGGGGTAGGTAGGTAAGTTGAATCAGGGGGAGAAATGATAAAAAGGCTGCCAGACAAGAATCAGGAGTTGAGGGCAAGACACCAGGCCTGAGTCAGAGCCCCTGGCCAGCGGTCTGGGCCTGAGGGTAGGTGTGGGGGGCTGGTGATAGGGAAAGGGCAGAAAGCAACCCAATGTTGCAGCCAATAAAGCAGGAGAAGCAAAATGGGTTACTAATCAGGGATCAGGAATCTTGTACTCAGAGGAGCAGGGAGAAGCACCAGGAAGTAGTCTAACGGGTAAAATGCTGATTTCTAGTAAGAGGAAATGGGGCTCACATGTGAGCGTGGCAAATGGGTGACATCTTGCTTGCAATCCCAATTGACCCGTGTTGCTACCTGAAATGTGGTGTTTAGGAGGATTGCAGTCCTTGGCTGTGATCCATTAATGATGTCTGGTATGGATAGGCCAAATAAGAGTCCATATTTTAATATTCCTTATTCTACCTAACCCTGGCTTCCAGCTTGTGCCCATTCTAAGTGTCCTGTCCACCCCTAACCTTTCAGATTCTGAGCAGGTGCTGGGCTGTCCATCCTACCCACATCATGGGACTGCCTTAGGGATGAGCGGCCCGATTTAATTTACTGCTTGGGCTGGAGCCTGACACTTGCTCTCTTTATACACTATTATGTTTGGCAGCAAAGGGTATTGCATGTGTAAAATCTTTTCAATAGAAAATTAGAGATACTTTCAAAACCTGGAGGCTGTGTTGCCACGGCTAGTTGTTCTTGCCCTTCTGGTCACAGGGGTCTTATATTCTCTCAGAAGAGCGTGGGTGTGGTTAGTGAGAGTGAGGTGGTCTGGGCCGTGTTCCCCATGCCAGCCTGCAACGGCCCCTCACTTTCCCAGCCGGCTGCTGAAGAATTGAACTCGAATGGGTGCAGCAGAGCCTCATGAGGTGGGCATGGCCCGTTGACCCTGCCTTCAAGGGGCTCCTACTCTAGGGAATGGATGTGGCATTTGGCATGAGCCAGGAGGGGTGGCAAGAATGATTTGGTTATCCCGTAAGTGGCTGTTGAGAGGGACCAGGACAAGGGCCTGTTCAGTTCTTTTGGTTGTGGTCATATGGACACAGCTGCACTGAGTTGGGGTGGGGGAGCAGCGAGGGAAAAATCTGCATTTCTTCTCTTTTCCATTTCATCTGAATGTGAGATTGATCAGAGTTGCGACTTTGAACTTTTTTATATTTCTCCAGGGGCAGGTGTCAAAATCCACTTATCCAGGAGCCTCTGTGTAGAGTAAGCACCTGGGAGTTCGGCAGCCTGGGACTGGCACTCTAATTGCCTCATAGTATCATTTTGGGCAACTTACTTGATCTCTTTGAGCTTCAGTTTTTTTTTTTCATTTTTAAAAAAAATCTTCAAGGAGAGGTAGTAGTATCTGCCTTAACCATCTAATAGGATTGACAAATATTAACGTATGAAAGTGTGTCGCTCCCCCTCTTCATGGAGGAACAACACAGGACCCTGCGCTGTTCTTTCGTCTGCTCGGCCCTCCCCGGGTTTGCTGCTGGTTCTTCCCGGGTTGGCTACTATCCCTTCCACCTCCGTGGAAGGGCAGTTCCCCCTGGCCACATTCCCCACTTCCGCAGGGGAGCGGCACACCGCCGGCCGGCTTTCTCGGGGGCTGCACAGGTGTTCCTTCAGCTAGATGTTCCCCTTAGATGTTCCTGGTGCATGCCGTCTCTCTCCTCCTTTATAGTCCTCCTCCGCCAATCCTAACTCGGCTGCCCACACGCCGAGTACGCTGCTCTCCAATCAGGAGCAAGTCCTACAGTTTATTGGTTGAACTGGAGGCAGCTGTGCGGAAGCTGTTTACTTCTCTCCCAGCGCCATATTGTGGGAGAGCAGATGCATAGAATAAGTCTTAATTCCAGTAACTCAGTCCAGTCCGGGCTGCTCCCCACAAAAGTGCTTTGTAAATTGTAAAGTACTATGAAAATTCAGGTGCTTATTATCACTAGAAACATGAATAATTATTACGTAAAAATGCCTGCCTATTGCATAAAACACAAAAATAGGGGCCTCTTCTGAATGGGCTATTCGCCCATGGCCTGTGCACCAATCTAGAATCTGTTGTAGCTTTCTCTATTTTTATGTTCTCTGATGATGCCAAGAACCCAGTCCATAGTGAAATGTAGAAAATTTCCCTCCTTTTCCTCCATAGCTCAGTGCCCCTTGGAGAGAAGGGGTCTTGCACTTGAAGGTGGGTGAGCAAGTGAGATGTGTACTCTCGGGCTGGAAACCCAGTGAGGTCTAAGTGACCCATAGTGCATCAGTCACTTGGTTAGCTCGTGTTGACCTAAGGAGTGGCAGGTGGCACCAAGGGCAGGATTGAGGAGGGCGATTTGGAGCTCAGTTTTCTGCAGCACCTGGTTCTCTCCCTGCAGCTTTGTTGGGACTCAGTGTTTGTCACCAGTAGACATGAGATGAGGGAGTTGCACTGCAAGTTCCTTTTAGCTTATTTTGGGCAGAAAAACACAAAGTCCCATTTGAGTTCAAGGCTCTGCAATGTGAAGCAAGTGCACTTTGAGCTCAGAAGATCAAATGCTGTGCTGGCGATGTTTTGACTTTCAATTTCTATAGTTAGAAGGGAAAAAAAAAATCTTTCAAATGTCATTTGCTGTAATGATTAGCTCCGGTGTGAGGGATCCCCTCCCTGATTATTTGCTTCAATGCTTTAATTGGCTGAAGCCTGCATATTTGATCATTAACAAAATGGTCTCCTCTTTTTCTACCATGTTAATAATCTTGTTTAATGGAAATGCAGCTTTGATTTGTTTCCGGGCTAGGTTTCCATTTTTTCATCACCAGGCAGTGTTAGTTTACGATTTTGCTGCATAAGAGACAAGATAAAATTCCATTTTGGAAATTTATGAACTTGAGACTGCCTGAAAAGAAAGGGGGACTGGAAGGAATATTCTTGGCCAGCTGTGGGAAGCAGTTTGCTTAGGTTATAATGAACCAAAGACATTGGCTCATGTGGAAACTTTATACCTGTCCCACATGTTTTAGACACTTCTGAAAAAACAAACAGCCCCATATTTGCAATTACCAGGTCAAAAAGCCGCATGTTGGCCCCAGTGCCAATTTAGCTAACTGAGTCCTCAAGCAGTCAGCATGGAGGTTGTTAAGTAAGAGTGTGTTGTGACCACTTAACCAGTCTCCACACCTGGAAAAAATAAAACATAAACTAAGAAAGAAAGCAAAGCGAATTTGAAACCAGGGAGTGGGCTCTAGTGACAGTGTTCAGATTCGGAGCCCCTGAGCTGTCTCCACATTCCAGACTGGGAGGAATATTCGAAAAGCATGCATCTTTATGGGCAGAATCTTCTTAATCCATATCTCAGGGGCAAGATTAACACTATGCAACACTCCACATGGACCTGGATTTCTGGAAATATGTTCTCATGAAAAGTGTCCCACTGACTGGGCCGTCCTTTTCTGCCTCCTCTGTCCTGAGTCAGCTGGTTCAATCTCCTGAAATTCAATATGCTC